>NC_090829.1:100332071-101582071 GCF_028021215.1 Eschrichtius robustus
AAGAGGAGAAACACAGGGAGAAGGCAATGTGAAGATGGGGGCAGAGATTACAGTGATACTTCCACAAGCCAAGGAATGCCAAGAATTGCCAGCAACACCAGAAGTTAGGAGAGAGGCATGAAGGAGTTTCTCCCTTAGAGTCTCCAGGAGGAACCACCCTGCTGATACGATACCTTGATTTCGGACCTTGCCCTACAGGACTGTGGGAGAATGAATTTCTGTTGTTATAAGCCACCTAGTTTGTTGGGATGGCTCCAGAAAGCTAATATAGATTTCTGTCTTAAGTCTATACAAATTCTGTATTTGTCAGGCCATGGAAGAATACAAACAAGCTTTGTTCTGGAAGGGTAGGCTGAAAGAGCGTGTCTGTCTACAAACATTCTTGCGACCTTAATCCAAACAGACTTGTATATGCAAAGGTTACCAATGCAGTGAACATGTGTACCAGCCTAATAACAGATGCAGTTGCGGTTTTCTGCCAACCCATGCGCTTCTCTGAATATTACCTTCTGTGAACACTGGTGGCCATCTTTATAGTGTGGGACCTTGTTTTCCTCCTATAGCCACTGCCTTTGTCCCCAGGGGCAAGGGACCCCTGACTCCTAAGGCTAATTGAAGTCTTTCTCCTAGTATTGTTACTTCGGAATTGGGATTCAAAGCTAGTGGTCAGTTTTTGCTGGTTGTTTAAATGAAGGACATGTCAAGTTGAGAGGACTCAGTTGACCATGAGCTAACAAGGTAGGGAAACTGCAAAAAGAGAAAGAAAGAAGCAGATACACAGATAGACGCAGGATGAAAGACGATATATCCCTAGAGAACAAGGAACCAAGAGATTACCTGCCTTCGTTTCTAATTCAAATCTCTGAGGATCCTTAATAGATTTATTACCATGGAGTGGGGGTCTGGCATCAGGAGTAACTCACCAGACTGCCTTGGTGAGTTACTTAGCCTCTCAGTTTCCTCACTGTAGTTGAGACTAACAACAGTACTTCCATCAAAGAGTCGTTCCTTGGACTAACTCTAGAGAACATTTAGGATGATTCAGGTAAATCAAGAGCATTATTGTGAAGCACATAGAAGTATACATCACAGGCCCTCAGGAAGTGTTGGCTGTTATTGTCATTATCCCATCTCCAGAAAGTGGCTTTTAAAATGTGTCATGCTTCTACCATCATTTTATGCTTATGAGTAAGTAGCAAGTTTAAGCTGCTTTTGCATATATGTTTATAATTTCAGCTTCACAGTAGGTCAGCTTACCACAACAAAAAGCAAAATTTGGTCACAGTACAGGAAGGTCATTTTACCCATTCCAGACAATATTTTAAGTCAACAAGCATCCTAAAGCACAAAGTAAACAGTAAAAAGCTACATAGTTTCTGGGTATATTTATCGTGGGTATGTTTGCTCCTACCTAGCTGTTCTTTTTCTATGTGCACAGTCAGCCGTCTTATTTGTTCTATCAATGTGTAAGGCAAGTCGTAGTGCCTACTGTAGTTTAAAGAGAAAAATTGTATAAGGAAAAGAGAAAAACTGTTTATTTTCAAAGTTTGTTATTGTGGAAGGTACGCAACAGTTTGAGCTTGTTAGCTTAGGAGGAAGGCAGAATTCCTGTTAGACAGTTGCACATTTGTTCAGGAAAATGGGTGAACAGACTTTGGCCCTCTGGGTCAGGTTCAGACTAAGAAGAGTTTAGTGCTTTCATATTAAAGAAGCAATAATTTTTAGTTTCTTCACAGGTCAATGATGGAGATCCAAATATTGAGATGTTGGAAAAACCCTAGAACAGAGAGGCATGGACCCACAATACCCTGGTTGGCCCTGAAGAGAAGCTGCTAGAGATGGCAGGATGGCTGAGAGGCTTTGGGGCAGTGAAAGAGCTATTACCCTATTTAAACTTGTTGTCTTTTTTGTGCTTTGTGTAATTCCCATTTATTACTCCCAAATCTTCAGTAAAATCTGTAATGCACTCATATGCAGGCATAAGATGAAGCTTGTGAGAACCCAGTAATTGTGGCAGATGCACGGGCTACACAGGGAGCCAAGTTGAGACAGATTTTATGTGGAGAGCTTTTCAATTTGAGGTGAAAGTCAGAGACATCAAGGATATCTGTGTTTTGGCTGGCTTCTAGGCCATTTTTGGAAACCCTTCTGTCCTAAAGAAAAACTAGGCAGAAAAGAACACTCGTAAATAGTCCAGTAATTTACTGGTGGCAATCTGCACTGTGCTTTACTCAAGGGAACAAGAAACCAGACATCCTTGGGCCCAGTGATAACTGTAGCAACTCAAACAGGACTAATGACTAGTTCTCCAAACTCTTGACCTCTCTGTAAAGCACAAAAAGGTGAACATTAATGTGATGAGTATTACAGAGAGCTCTGTGAGGGAAAGATGGACACCTGGGCAAGAATTGCAGGGTGCCAATATCAGCACCTGGAGATTATGGTAAATTGGCCTTCCCATGTTCTGAATCAGATATTAGGGAAATAAAATTGCCCTTCAAAAACAATTTTTAAAAGTTATTATTGAAAAGTATACAGAATAGTGTAATAACCCCCCAAGGATCCTATTACCCAGTTTCAACAATAACCAATCTTGTTTCATCTTTACCTCATTCTCTTCTCCCCCTTCTTAAATTTTATCATTCCATTCATAAATATTTTAATCTGTATCTCTAAAAGATAAAGATTCTTATTTTATACATAACCATAATATAATGATCATACCTAAGAATAATTGATAATAATTCCTTAATATCATCAAATATTCTATCGGTGTTCAAATTTCACTGGTTGTCTCATAATGTTTCTTTAAAAATTTTAAAAATTTGTTTTAATCAGGATCAAGCAAAGGCCACACTCCTCTTCTGTTCTTTTTTTTTTCCACGTGTAATTTACTTGTTGGAGAACCTGGGATATTTGTTCTATAGTTTCCCACATTCTGGATTTTGTTGATTGCATTCCTGTTATGTTCTTCAATAGATTCTTCTCTCCCATATCATGTAGGGGGCAGTGAAATCCTGAGGCTTGATATGATGTAGTTTTACCTTTTCTTTTCAAAGTGACTTCATAAGTAGCAGTGTATAATTTCATTAGGAGGCACAAAATGCCTGATTGGTTTTCTTTCTGTTAATAGGCATTGATGATCATTGCCTAATTTTTTTTTTTATCATTGCCTAATTATTTTTAAGGATTGGCAAAATGGTAAATTTCACCCTGTATTATTTTCCAGAAGAAAAAACTTTCCCTTATAACTATTTGGTTATTCCAAGGTAGTTCATGTAGGAAAGACAGGTTAAAATAAATCCTTGATTCTTTCCTTTACCAGTCTTCAGAGTTATGAGTTAGCTCCCTTCTATCCTTCAAAGGTGACCACTGTTTTTTAGTATTATTTATTATAATTCTTAAATAATAAGTATTATTAATAATTTATTATTATTTAATATTTTACTAATAAATTCAAGCATATAGTATGTTTCAGTCCACTGCAATTATTTTTCTCAAAGTGGCTAAGCTTACCCAAAGGAAGCCTCTTCAAGTTTGTTCTGAGTTCTTTTTTAAAAAAACTTTTATTTATTTATTTATTTATCTTTGACCACGCTGCGCCGGCTCGTGGGATCTTTTAGTTCCCTGACCAGGGATCGAACCCACGCCCCCTCGCAGTGGAAGTGAGGATTCTTAACCACTGGACCGCCAGGGAAGTCCCCCTTTTTTTCTTTTTTTTAATTAAAAAAATTTTAATACAATTTTTAAAGGTTACACTCCATTTACAGTTATTACAAATATTGGCTCTATTCCCTATGTTGTACGATAACCCTTGTAGCCTATCTTATACCCAACAGTTTGTACCTCCTGCTCCCCCGCCCTGCTTCTCCCCCCCTCCTCACTGGTGACCACTAGTTTGTTCTGTTCTGAATTCTTTTTGATAGCTTTGCCTTCTAATATGATAACACGTTTCAGGATTATTTAATGTATTTCCTGACTCAGAACTACAAGCAGCCATTTCTCAAAGGAGCCCTTGTTCCTTTTAGTGACAAAAAATGAGGGTGTAGGGGTGCCCATTGCACTTGTTTCTAAGACTTTTCAATAGACAGCTAAGATTTTTTTAGAAAAGATAAATATATCATGAGCTCATTTTGATATTCACAATTAAATATCTATAGGATTTTTACTTAACTTATTGACCCTACATTTTTATCTCACACAGGAAATCTCAGTTCTCAAAAACACCAACATAATTAGTTATTCATTTTATCACATTGATACACACAGACAGCAATGTCAGAATAAAAACATCACCATCAGCTACTGTGCTACTATGGTCATTGTTCTAAACTGCAAATCTGATCAAGTCATAGCTATGTCTAAACTCCTTGTTTCTTTCCCATTCTCTGAAGAACAAAACCCAGGGATGTTAACATGCTATAAAGCACTTCATTATCTGACCCTATACCACTGGCTAAGCCTGAAGTTGTCTATTCCTCTTCCCCATCCTATTGAACTTTGAGTCATCCATCCAGGCACAGATCAGATGCTTTTTTTTAATGCTGCATTCCCCCTACCTGGCACAAATGGTCACTCTTTCTCTGTGTTCTTCTCTGCCTCACACAGGCTTTTATTGCTGCATTTACCACACTGAATTCTAATTATTATTATTATTTTTTTTTGAAGATTTATTTATTTATTTAATTTTACTATTTTTATTTATTTATTTATTTTTGGCTGTGTTGGGTCTTCGTTTCTGTGCGAGGGCTTTCTCTAGTTGTGGCAAGGGGGGGCCACTCTTCATCACAGTGCGCAGGCCTCTCACTGTCGCGGCCTCTCTTGTTGCGGAGCACAGGCTCCAGATGCGCAGACTCAGTAGTTGTGGCTCACGGGCTTAGTTGCTCCGCGGCATGTGGGATCTTCCCAGACCAGGGCTTGAACCCGCGTCCCCTGCATTAGCAGGCAGATTCTCAACCACTGCGCCACCAGGGAAGCCCCCTAATTATTTATATATATGTGCACATCTTTACTAGATAGTGCACATCTTGATGGCAAAGCTCATTCAATTTTGTATTCCCAGCATCCAAGTTAAGTCCATGATAAACAGAAGGTGCTCAATAGGTACTTGTTTAATTAAGCTAATTTAGTATGACTGAAGAGTTACAAAATCTAGCAATTTTGCTTTCTAATGTTTAAGAAGTTTTCTCTGCAGTGTTTTTAAGAAAAAAATTTTTCTACTGGTAACCCCATATTGCCAGGAATTAAGGAGGCACAGATAAATTATTTGCAAAAGTGTAATTGCTCTTGTGTCTCCCAGGATTAAAGTAAACATAACAATACTGGTAATAATACCTGTGAGCATCAGCAAACCTCCATGCAGTGACCCAGTAGTCACACCTCTAATGTTAACAGGCAGGATCCTGGAGAGTCTTCAGTGTCTGTATGTTCCCCTTCTAATAAATTGCATTTGTAATATTCCTCTTAATCAGGCTCAGTTCTGCTCCCACAGAGGACCAAGGCAGAAGGTAAAGTTATTCTCCAGTATTATTTTCTAACTGTTTTAAACATTTGTTTTTCACAGTCATCAGGGAAATGCAAACGAAAACTGCAATAGGATGCACTGTACACCCACTAGAATGGCTAAAATTAAAATATTTGTTCACAGTTTTCAACTAGTCCATGTCAAAGTAGTCCTCATATGTTAATAAACTGTGGTTTATTTCCGCTCCTTTTTCTCTAATAGCATCTATATGTCATGCCAGTTCTCCCCCTCAACACCTTCTTCTTTTGTATTTATCATTGTTGTTTGAGTTGGAGATTTCTGGATCATCCATTTGTAAGAATTTCCTGTAGGTGAAAAAGGACCAGGATAGCAATCTAGGCTAAGTGATTTTGATATTTTTTTCTAAAGCAGTATCTCTCTTTTCTTTTTTTTAAATAAATTTATTTATTTTTATTTATTTATTTTTTTGGCTGCGTTGGGTCTTCGTTGCTGCCCACGGGCTTTCTCTAGTTGTGGCAAGCAGGGGCTACTCTTTGTTGTGGTGCGCGGGCTTCTCATTGCAGTGGCTTCTCTTGTTGTGGAGCACGGGCTCTAGGCACGTGGGCTTCAGTAGTTGTCGCACGCGGGCTCAGTAGTTGTTGCACACTGGCTTAGTTGCTCCGCAGCATGTGGGATCTTCCCAGACCAGGGCTCGAACCCGTGTCCCCTGAATTGGCAGGCGGATTCTTTACCACTGCGCCACCAGGGAAGCCCAGTATCTCTCTTTTCTGTAGTCACAAAATCAACTGCCTTCCTCCACTCCAGGTTGTCTTCATGATTCTTTATGAAGGCTTGCCTTTTTGCATTTATGTACCTAATGTTTCCCGAAGGACCTTCTGTCAGCATAGCCCTATTCCTGAACCCTCTTTAGCAGACAAATGATATGATTTTTGCACTCAAGGGGTATTCCTCACATTTAGGAAGTAAACATTTTAGTGTGTTCTTTATGACATCTATTATTACTGGGTTTTTTCTCCTCTACTATCTTCCTTTAAGTATCCCAGATGATAAAGGTTTTGGGCATCTGAAGTCATAAGTTTTAGTTCAGGAAGCCACAACAGTGCTGCAGGTGTTTCTGAGAACAGGATGTGCAGAAGGGTCCTAGAAGTGGCAGATGTGAGAAATCAACAGTAAATATTCACTCCCAAAAGGATGAGGTCAGATCACCAGTGAGAACGTCTGTGATCAAAGAGGGCAGGTGCAATGAGAGGGTTGGCGATAGAAGGCTTAGAATATGTTTGGGCGAGGAGTCACACAGAGGTGGCAGATTTGAGAAAATAGCACTTTTAAAACAGAAGGGAGCTTTCAGCTTTCAGCTTGAAGTGGCCAAGGTGCAACTTTCTTGGGTCATCCCAAATATGGGTTCATATGACACCAGCCACCTCCACCTTGCCGCCTAAGTTCAACCCCAAGGAGATAAAAGCTGTATATCTGAGGTGCATTGATGGGGAAGTCAGTGCCACATTTGCCCTGGCCAGCAATACCGGCTCCCTAGGTCTGTCTCCAAAAGAGGTTGGTGATGACATCACCAAGGCAACTAGTGATTGGAAGAGTCTGAGGATTACAGTGAAACTGACCATTCAGAACACACAGGCCCAGATTGAGGTGGTACCTTCTGCCTCCGTCCTGATCATCAAAGCTGTCAAAGAACTGCCAAGAGAAAGAAAGAAGCAGAAAAACATTAAGCACGGTGGAAACATCACTTTTGATGAGATTGTCAATGTTGCCCAACAGATGAGGCACTGATCTTTAGCTAGAGAACTCTCTGGAACCATTAAAGAGATCCTGGGGATTTTCCAGCCCGTGGGTTACAATGTTGATGGCTGCCATCCTCACAACATCAGAGATGACATCAACAGTGGTGCAGTGGAATGCCTAGCTAGTTAAGAACTACAAAGGAAAATAATTAAATAAAGGGTTATTTGATGAACAATAAATAAATAAATAAGAGGGGAGTCAGAAAGTGGAGATTAGGACAAGATTCCTTGGTGAAAGTGCTTCTTCACCAGAGGTGGTGAAGATACTATAGAAGTTTGGAACTGATGGTGGGAGCCTTTGTGAACCAAGTTAAGATCTGAAATTTAGGTAAGACTTAGTACCAGAAGTGCAATTTATAATAGCAATAGAAGAGGGAGCTCTTGAACTGAGAAACTGGGAAAGCTACCCCTTCCCTCACTTCAAAAGATCCTCCTTCTAACTGAGAAAAATCTGACTTATTTAAATATAATTGACAAAGTATTGTGCAACTAAAACATCCAAAGGAAGCTGCTCTAGGGAAACAAAAGGGCAAAAAAAAAGACCTGAAAATAGATACAAAACTTCCCTACAGATTAACAACGCTCCCTACAAAAATATCAGCCCAAAGCAGAAGAAAAGTGCAATATAACATTCCAACATGAATAAAGAGGGATAAAATCTTGATGCAATTGCAGACAGGAAAGAAAACAATAAAAAATAAATACATGACAACATACAAGGGAACTCCCATAAGGCTATCAGCTAATTTTTCAGCAGAAACTCTGCAGACCAGAAGGGAATGGCACAATATATTTAAAGTGATGAAAGGGAAAAACCTACAATCAAGAATACTTTACCCAGCAAGGCTTTTGTTCAGATTTGATGGCGAAATCAAAAGCTTTACAGACAAGCAAAAATTAAAAGAGTTCAGCACCACCAAACCAGCTTTACAACAAATGTTAAAGAATCTTCTCTAGGCAAAAAAGAAAAGGCCACAACTAGAAACAAGAAAATTGTGAAGTGAAAAACTCAGCAGTAAAGGCAAACACACAGTAAAGGTAGGAAATCATCCACAAACAAAACTCGTAGGGAGGATAAAAGACAAGAGAAGTAAAATCATCTATATTTACAATAAGCAGTTAAGGGATACATGAAACAATTAGCTATTAAATATTATATCAAAAACAGTAATCATGAGGGGAGGAGAATACAAATGCAGGGTTTTAAAAGTGCAGTTGAAATGAAGAGATCAGCGATTAAAACAATTATGTATACAGACAGCTATAAAAAAAAAAACCTCATGGTAACTGCAAACCAAAAACCTATAATAGATATACACATAAAAAAGAAAAAAGAATCCAAACATAACACTAAAGGTAGTCATCAAATCACAGGAGAAGAGAACAAAAGAAGAAGAATGGCAAAAAAAGACATACAAAAACAAATCTCAAACAGTTAACAAAATGGCAATAAGAACATACACAGTGATAATTACCTTAAATATAAACAGACTAAATGCTTCAACCAAAAGCCACAGAGTGGTTGAATGGATACAAAAACAAGACTTGTACATATGCTGCCTACAAGAGACTCACTTCAGACCTAGGGACACATACAGACTGAAAGTGAGGGGATGGAAAAAGGTATTCCATGCAAATGGAAATCATAGTCAATGGTGAAAAGTTGAGCGCATTTCCTCTAAGATCAGGAACATGACAAGGATGCCCACTCTCACCAATTTTATTCAACATAGTTTTGGAAGTCCTAGCCACAGCAATCAGAGGAGAAAAATAAATGAAAGGAATCCAGATTGGAAAGGAAGAAGTAAAACTGTCACTGTTTGCCGATGACATGATACTATACACAGAAAATCTGAAAAATGCCACCAGAAAACTACTAGAGCTCATCAGTGAATTTGGTAAAGTTGCAGGATGCAAAATTAATATACAGAAATCTGTTGCATTTCTATACACTAACAATGAACTATCAGAAAGAGGAATTAAGGAAACATCCCATTTACCATCACATCAAAAAGAATAAAATACCTAGGAATAAACCTAGGTATAAAATAAAATAAAATACCTCAGGAGGCAAAACACCTGTACTTGGAAAACTATAAGACACTGATGAAAGAAATTGAAGATGACACTAACAGATGGAAAGATATACTGTGTTCTTGGATTGGAAGCATCAATATTGTTAAAATGACCATACTACCCAAGGCAATCTACAGATTCAATGCAATCCATATAAAAATACCAATGGCATTTTTCACAGAACTAGAACAAATAATTTTAAAATTTGTATGGAAACATAAAAGACCCCAAATAGTCAAAACAATCTAGAGAAAGAACAGAGCTGGAAGAATCATACACCCTGACTTCAGACTATACTACAAAGCTACAGTAATCAAAACAGTATGGTACTGGCACAAAAACAGACACATAGAATGGAACAGGAAAGACAACCCAGAAATAAACCCATGCACTATGGTCAATTAATCTATGACAAAGGAGGCCAGAATATACAATGGAGAAAAGACAGTCTCTTTGATAAGTGGTGCTGGGAAAACTGGACAGCTACATGTAAAAGAATGAAATTAGAACACTCTCTAACACTATATACAAAATAAACTCAAAATGGATTAAATACCTAAATGTAAGACCAGATACTATGAAACTCCTTGAGGAAAACATAGGCAGAACACTCTTTGACATAAATTGCAGCAATATTTATTTTGGATCCCTCTCCTAAAGCAAAGGAAACAAAAGCAAAAATAAACAAATGGGACCTAAATAAAACTAAAAGTTTTTCACAGCAAAGGAAACCATCATCAAAACAAAAAGACAACCTACTTAATGGGAGAAAATATTTGCAAATGATATGACCTATAAGGGGTTAATATTCAACATATATAAACAGCTCATACAATTCAACATCAAAAAAATAAAAATTAAAAAATGGGCAGAAGGACTGAATGTATATTTTTCCAAAGAAGAAATGCAGATGGCCAACAGGCACATGAAAAGATGCTCTACATCACTAATAATCAGGGAAATGCAAATCAAAACCACAATGAGATATCACCTCATACTGGTCAGAATGGCTATCATCACAAAAAACACAAATAACAAATGTTGGCGAGGATGTGGAGAAAAGGGAACCCTCCTACAGTGTTGGTAGGAATGTAAATTGGTGCAGCCACTGTGGAAAACAGTACGGAGTTTTCTCAAAAAAACTAAAAATAGAACTACAGTATGATCCAGCAATTCCACTCCTGGGTAAATATTGAAAAAAACCAAAAACACTAATTTGAAAAGGTATTGATACATGGACCCCAACGTTCATAGCAGCATTAGTTACAATTGGCAAGGTATGGAAGCAACCTAAGTATCCATCAACAGATGACTGGATAAAGAAAATGTGATATATATATATATATATATATATATACACACACATAGACACAATGGGATACTACTCGGCCATAAAAAAAAATGAAATTTTGCCATTTGCAGCAACGTGTATGGACTTGGAGGGCATAATGCTAGGTGAAATACATCAGACAGAGAAAAACAAATACTACAAGATATCACTTATACATGAAATCTAAAAAAATACAATAAACTAGTGAACATAACAAAAAGAAGCAGACTCACAGATACAGAGAACAAACTAGTGGTTACCAGTGCGGGGAAGGGTGAAGGGGTGAGGGAGTGGGATGTACAAACTATTGGGTGTAAGATAAGCTACAAAGATGTATTGTACAACTTGGGGAATATAGCCAATATCTTGTAATAATTGTAAATGGAGTGTAACCTTTAAAAAATAAATAGATACATTAATACAGGGAAGACTTGGCCACCAAAGGAAGCTGATGGTCAGTCAATAGGAAGATTTGAAATGGTACCTAGTAAAATTTAGGAAAGAAATGGAAGAAACAGAATCATTTCATAAATAAAGACTAAATTACAAATAGCATAAGAAGAAATAGACCCTATAGAAAGCACAGCAGGACACAGAGTATACATATGGAAAAAATGAAGTATAAGGGAAATAAGCAAAAAGATTTTTTTAAAGTAAATGTGGGGCTTCCCTGGTGGCGCAGTGGTAGAGAATCTGCCTACCAATGCAGGGGACACGGGTTTGAGCCCTGGTCTGGGAAGATCCCACATGCCATGGAGCAACTAGGCCCGTGAGCCACAACTACTGAGCCTGAGCGTCTGGAGCCTCTGCTCCGCAACAAGAGAGGCCGCGACAGTGAGAGGCCTGCGCACCGTGATGAAGAGTGGCCCCCGCTCACCACAACTAGAGAAAGCCCTCGCACAGAAACGAAGACCTAACACTGCCAAAAATAAAAACTAAATTAATTAATTAAAAAAAAAAAAGAAGAAAAGATTTTTTTAAAGTAAATGTTATAAATGGTAGGCAAAAATGATTCAAAATATGAATAATTGGAGTTCTTCCAGTTGGAGGAAATACAAAAGAATGGAGTAAAGCAAACACTAGAAAATGCTGTGAAATAGGACTTGAATTTGTATATTAAAAAGCATATCCAAGATATGGAAAAAAAACTATCTCAGAATGATCAATACCAAGACATATCCTACTAACACATACCCTGCCAACACAAGATGTAGCCTACTAACACTAGTAGCACACTTTGAGAATCTGGGCAAAAACATTGTGTCATTTATAAGGGAAAGAAAGACAAGTTGGCATAGCTAGAGTCAATGCTAACAGAAACAGAACAATATTTATCAGATACTTGAGGAAAGTTTGAGCCAAGGATTTTAAATCCATCCAAGATATCCTTCAAGTGTCAAAGGTACAGGCAAAAATTTCTGCAAATTCATAGACTGAGGGAATACTATCTGCATTAGGCCTTGCTGAAGTACCTCCCAAAGAACAAAATTGACCCAAGCAGAAAAATGATCAGGGAAACATCAGCAAAAGTCCTCAGAGTGGGCTTCCCTGGTGGCGCAGTGGTTGAGAATCTGCCTGCCAATGCAGAGGACACGGGTTCGAGCCCTGGTCTGGGAAGATCCCACATGCCGCGGAGCAACTGGGCCCGTGAGCCACAATTACTGAGCCTGCGCGTCTGGAGCCTGTGCTCCGCAACAAGAGAGGCCACGATAATGAGAGGCCCGCGCACCGCGATGAAGAATGGCCCCCACTTGCTGCAACTAGAGAAAGCCCTCACACAGAAACGAAGACCCAACACAACCATAAAAAGAAATAAATAAATAAACCCAAAGTTTAAAAAAAAAAAAAAAAAAAAAAAAAGTCCTCAGAGTGAACACTGAATGTATTTAACAATGAAACTATGGCTAAAACAAGGACTAACATAAGGGTTACAAAATAAAATGTAATATGATGATTGTATTTATATAAGCTTTCACTATGGAGGCTGTTATATTAAAAATTATAGTTCTTATGATATTTTTATTCTAGTGACTGTCCTTATAGTTAGACTTTTACATCAAACTCTTAGAACCCTCTTTCTTCAGGCAGTATCTATTGACTCCTACTATGAACATCAAGTGAATTAGCTTGTAACTCCTTCCTTTCTTTTCTTTGTAGCTTTCTCTACTCAATTTTAGTTAACAATATTATTATTTATTATGGGCTGAATTGTGTCCTCCCAAAAGGCATGAGGTATGTATATGCTTATTTTATAAGATAAAATGACATGTCTTTTTCCAAAGTGATTGTACCACTTTATATTCTCACCAACAATGTGTGAGAGTTTCAGTTATTTCACCACCTTGCCAGCATATGGTGTTGACAGTCATTTTAATTTTAGCCATTCTGATGATTATATAGTGACTCATTGTAATTTTGGGGTTTGTATTTCCCAGTGACTAATGATGTTAAGGAAGTTTTATGTGTGTTTCCTTGTTTTTCCCCATGATCGGAGCTTACTCTTTGGTACTAAACTGTCTAAACCCTCAAAATCCTGTTAGGATCATGAACAAAATTGCTTTAGACCTTTGATTTGGAAGGTGTCACAATTTTCAAATTTAATCTTCCTCTTCTCTTTTCATTATTCAAAGCTTCTTTCTTTCAGGAAACATTTTAGTTTTATTTTAAAGTTTCCAAGCTACTTCTG
Source organism: Eschrichtius robustus (assembly GCF_028021215.1). Lineage (NCBI taxonomy): Eukaryota > Metazoa > Chordata > Mammalia > Artiodactyla > Eschrichtiidae > Eschrichtius > Eschrichtius robustus. The sequence goes on from NC_090829.1 coordinate 100,345,445, forward strand.
TTAAAATTATTCCTAGATATTTTATGTATTGATATTTGTGGCTAAACAAGATATCTTTTAAAAAATATTTTCTCTATTTGTTGATACTATATTTGAAAAGTTGATTTGTAGATATTCATCCTGCATCCAGCCAGGATGCAGGATAACTTATAACTTAGAAGAAAGTTTATAACTTTCTTGTAAGTTATAATAGTTTTTCAGTTCTAGTTATAATCATATCACATTAAATAAGTTTTTTTCAAACAGATCTTTTCCTTTAGCTTTTCTATTGCATTGCCTATAATAGTGGTGCTCAAACAGGGTGATTTTTGCCTCTCAAGAGATATTTGGCAATGTCTGGAAACAGTTTTCCCACAACTGGAGAAGGTTCCATCTAGTAGGTAGAGGCCAGGGATGCTGCTAGACACCTTACAATGCAAAGGATTACTCCACATAACAAGGGTCATTTGCCTCAAAATGTCAGTAGTACTGAGGTTGAGAAACGCTGCTTGAGAACATTCAGAAAAAACAATAAGTAGTGCTGAGCATAATGAAGTCTTGTCTTATTCCCAATTTCATGTGAATTTCTATCATTCATTAACAAGTATAAAATTGGATATAAATTAGTAATTATAAAAGTGAGAATTTATTCAAGAATGCTTTGTCAACTAGTATTTCTCCAGTGGTGACAAGCTCGCCATGGCAGTGATTTTCAAGATGTGTGACTTGTAGAAATGGTGTGAAGAGGTAGGAAAAGAAGTCCACTATGTGGACCATTTCCCACTAGAATTGCTAAAGCATAAAGTACTATATGATGTTAATATCAGCCAGACTACTTTGGACCTGCCTGTAGAAGACCATGCCCTTATATTTTGCTTGTAAACAATGATATTGTTCACAGTGAAGCTCTTTGGGTTAAAGGCATCTGTGAGCTTAGTATTTGTATGTCTGAATAGGTCTATTCTACCCTAACTCTACTAATTTCCCCCCTCAGCATTTTGAAGATGTTTTTTCATTTCTTTGCTTCTAATATTGAGATACATCAGGTTTTCTTAAATGATGACTTAGGCAAACTTTTTCATCCTTGATGCTCTAAAATTTCACTATAATGGATCTTTCTCAGTTTCTTTCCTCTTGGAACTCTAATTAGATCTTTTGTTGGAACTCCATGTTTTAACATTTTAAAGACCATTTCTTTACTCCTTTGTCAGAGAATCTTAGCTTACTTCTAGACCACTCATTTGATTAGCTGTGTGTATTTGAATATTCAGCCCATTTGTTAACTTGAATTTTTCCAGGATATCTAGTTGGTTCTTTCTTATGATCACTTGTTCTTGTTTAGAACAAGATACTTTTTTTTTTAATGTGCAATCTTTATTAATACAAATGTAACATAACAAGTGGGCATTGAACATTTTAAAGCATACATGGCATATGGATTTTTGCACAGTGATTGCAGTAGTAATGACAAGCTAAAAACATTCACACAACATAGGAATGAATAGAAGAACAGAGTAAACATGGACATACATTCAAAAGAAAGGGGACGTGGGGGGCTGTTCAATTCATATAAAGTTTCAGTTATGCAAGGTGAATAAGTTCCAAAGATCTGTTGTACAACATAGTACCTATAGTTAACAAGACTGCATTTTAAAAAATTTTATTTATTTATTTATTTATGGCAGCGTTGGGTCTTAGTTGCATCAGGTGGGATCTTCGTTGAGGCATGTGGGATATTTCCTTGTGGCGCGGGAGCTCTTCGCTGTGGCACGTGGGTTTTTTTTTTTTTCTCTCTCTCTCTAGTTGAGGTGCGCGAGTTCAGTAGTTGTGGTGCGCGGTCTTAGTTGCCCCGTGGCCTGTGGGGTCTTTGTTCCATGACCAGGGATGGAACCCGTGTCCTCTGCATTGGAAGGCAGATTATTTATCACTGGACCACCAGGGAAGTTCCAACAATACTGTATTGTGCACTTAAAAATTTAAGTGGGTAGATTTCAAATTAAGTATTCTTACCACAATTTAAAAAAATAAAAGAAGCTTGGTTCAAAAATAAGTAGTTTTAGCAAAACATAAACATAAAAGTTGAAATCAAGCTTTTTAAGCAATTCAACATCACTTGTCATGAACACCATAATAGAGAATATTTATCAGACAGTTAATTAATCCTTCCTCAGCTCCACCACTAAGTAGCAGTATGACTTTGGGTAACTTACTGCTTTGTCTTAGTGTCATCTGTAAAATGGAGATAAAAAAGAACCTATCTCATAGGCTTGTGGTGATGATTAAATATGTAGAACAAGAAACTTCTAATATTAAATGTTTTAAGATTCTGTCTCAATTTCAGTGACATGTTTTCTTATTCTAAGTGCTTCCATTGGGCTTCCCTGGTGGCGCAGTGGTTGAGAATCTGCCTGCCAATGCAGGGGACACGGGTTCGAGCTCTGGTCTGGGAAGATCCCACATGCCGCGGAGCAACTAGGCCCATGAGCCACAACTACTGAGCCTGCGCGTCTAGAGCCTGTGCTCCGCAACAAGAGAGGCCACGATAGTGAGAGATCCGCGCACCGCGATGAAGAGTGGCCCCCACTTGCCGCAACTAGAGAAAGCCCTCGCATAGAAACGAAGACCCAACACAGCCAAAAATAAATAAATAAATAAATTTATAAGTGCTTCCATTATATACTGGCTTTCCAAGTTTAAGAAATGGCACTGTTTATTATACAAATAACAGAATACATAATCTGAGCAGGTGCTGTTTTTAGATACTTTACATACTGAATCCTCTTATTAACTTTATGAACTAAGTAATATTAATCCTACTTTACAGATGACTAAACTGTGTCAATGAGTGAGGTAAATAAAAACTTATTCAAGGCCATGGAGCCGGTCAGTTTTAAAGACAGGACACAATCCTATAGCGCCCCCTTTCTTCCCAGGTGGTACTAGACACCTGAGGTCCTTGGGTCTGATCCAAGCTTGCATGCTTATTGTTTGCTCCTGAAAGCAATTACCCCAGTAGCTGCTAGGTAGCCCACAGTGGAGGGGGTAGGGCCATCCCAACACTTGTCTGTAGTGTCTTAATTGCCTAGGTACTCTCCTGTTCCCTATGCCTACCTCCAGCTGTGGAAATGCACCTGGGTTGCAGCTGCCTATTCACCGTATATCTTTCAAGTGAGAGTCACCTTTTCTAGACCAAGGGTTCTTGTTTAAGTTTTAGCTTTGCATTTACTTAGAAAACCCTACTATTTTGTAAACTTAAGATTTGTATACAAGCTAGGGGAGGAGAATATTAGGGAGACCTAAGGTTTCACTACTTAATTTCTGCTATATCCACTTGGACTAGCTGAATTTACCAAATCCTGACTCTGTATCTGGGTGTTGAGGAAAGCCTTTTTTTTTTTTAATGCACCCACTGTACCTCAGCTTTCACCAAACTCACATTAATGAACCTAACCCTTCTTGTGCTCCAATATCAATCTCTTTACACATAATTATAATGCAAAACAGATTTATTTGTGAGGTGAAAAGGAAAGCACACTTCTGTCAAATGGAGAAGATCAAGATTCTTAAGTAGCTGACTTTGGGACCTGCTGGGTGGGAAGATTTGCTGTGTTGCCTTCAGATGTTGTCTCTTTACCTGATGTTTCAGATGCTTCAGCAGCTTTTTCAGGCTGTCCTTCGCTCTGGGCCACCTTTTCTAAGTCCTTCTGATAGTTAAGCTGGTATTCCAGATAGCTTATGTTCCTGGTCTGTTCATCCAGGAACTTTTTCATGAAGCGTGAGAGCTACAGAAATAAAACAAGGAAGAACTCATCAAGGCCCTTGTCTGCCATGGGAGGCAATCTACGATCTTGCTACCCAAATTATAGCTCAGTCCTAGTCCAGCAGTCCTAGGAGCTTGTCAGAAATGCAGAATCCTGAATCCCTTCCAGGCCTACTAGATCAGAATCTATATTTTAAGAAGCGACTAGGCAATTCATATGCATATTGAAGTTCAAAGAGCACTGATCTATGACCTTCAAGACCTCCAGATGAATACAAACATCCACTTTCAATGAGTATGAATGTTAAGGCAACTCATCAAAAGTACAGATTAATTTAAGTAATAAGCTACTACTGCAATGTTTTTCCACCCTATCTCAATGACATGTAAGTTTCGAGTAGGCTCCCAGACCCCATTCAAGGATTTAAATTTTAGTGTTCTGGCATAAGGCTCAGGCATTTGATCATTTTCAGGGCTCCTCAACGAGTCCAATATGCATCTAGGTTGAAAACTTTTCTACTAGGTCATTTTCTTTACTTCAACTTCCAGAGAAGTTAAAGGGTTGGTGAGAAATAAGTTACCACTGCGATCTAGAGTGCTCACTGTTAACCGAGAATACTTCAGAGAAGTCTGTAGAATAGGTCACCCCTGACATACACTTTTGTAGGGGCAGTCTAGGACAGTGGTTCTCAAGATGTGTTTATTTATATCCAGAGTGCATTATTCCTGAAAAGCCTTCTTCCCATCTTGTACTGAGTTGCATTTCTCCTTACCAGGACACCTACTCCTCCCACTTCCCAACTACTCCAAGAAATAAGTTCATATATTTCCTTGGGGGGAAATTGACACATTAGGTAATCCATTGCCTTGGGCTCTTTCCCAAAAGCAAGCCATAATCCAGAAGTGAAAGATGACACTGCTTTCAGAATCAGTTTACTACTTACATTGGTTTCTTTATTCTTAGAAGCCAAGGTCTTCAGTTCTTGCAGCAGCGTGTTTAACGCTTTCTCCAACTGCAGAGCAGACTCTATAGCTTGTTTGCCAGTTCCCCAGTTATCTATATCGGGCCTCTGTTGGAGAGAAACAGGGGCGTCACTATCCTACCTGAGGCACAGCTTGGTTACATCCTACTTCCTGGGTAGAATTATGACTAGGTTCGCAGAGGTCAATGATTTCCACACTTCCTGGCACAGTGGAATCAGTGGAGCACCTTAAATACTGATGTCTGGCTTTCAACTGCAGACATTCTGACTTAATTGGTACAGAGGAGCAGGGTTTTTAAAAGCTCTCCAGGTGACTTTAATGTTCTACAAAGCATGGGTACCACTAGCACAGTTATACGCACTATTCCATTAGCTTTGGGATTTCATTAGCTTTGGATGGTGGTTCAGTTCAGTCACCAGACATTTAGTTTTCTTTATAGACCTGGAGTTAAAAGACACCCCCTCAGATAAGTAGGAATGTTTCTAAATGTAATACCTTCGACTAAGGCTCAGATTGTTTCTTTAGTGTCTGTTCCAGTGAAAAAAAGTTTGTTTTACTACATCGAAGAGACGGCTGTGTTAAATACCTGAGCGTACACCTGAATTAAAGATCTAATATAGGACACTAACAGCTCTAGGAAGAGACCAGTAGTTCTTCTCAAACTATACAGAGGATTAGAATCATCTGGAGAGCTTGGTAAGACACAGCTCCTTGGGCCCCATCCTTAGACAGTCTGATTCAGTTTATCAGAGTGGGGTCAATGAATCTGCATTTCCAGTGAGCTCCCAGGTGATGCTGGTGCTGCTGGCCCAGAGATGACACTTTGTATGGCTCCTTGAGAAAAGCCAAACATACATTTAGCGGCTAAAGTTCACTCAAAATGATATGAAGAGGCTACAAAGAAGACACATGCTTGCCCTCAAATCCCATGTAGGAACATGAGTAAGCTAACAAGTCAGGTAGCAACTAATAATTTAGTTCTCTAGACCCAGCAAAGGCCCCATGGAGATCATCATAACAAAGTTACATAGTCACCTTAATCACCGGAAGGCAGACTTTACACTTATATTTTCTTAGATATTTTATGAATTGCTTTGCATGCTCCCTCTTCACCTCAGCTTGGTCTTGGAAGAATGTATGAAAAGAAGGCACTTCTGTATCTTCAATGTAATAACAGGCCTGAGACAGGGATAAGAATAGGGAGAGACTGGAGGTGAGAGAAGTCTATGTTTAAGACTGTAATCTCACACAAACTCACTTTGTTGTCTCTGTGGCTATCCAAAAGAGGCCTCCTTTGTTCAGTGCAGGGTCCTCAGTTTGTCCTTTGACTTCCAGAAGGCCCCAGCTGCCTTCCTGAACCCAGGCTACTTCAAAGAGAAGCCACCCAGATTCTAATATGCTGGTGCCTAGCATTTTGCTATTAGGCCTCTTTAAGGGTCAGATTTATGAACCCTATATGCTAGCTCTATAACCAGTAATTATGTCGACAAGTGGCAGAAGTCCAGCATAAATTAAGTGATGTTGTAAAGTCAATCTATTTCATTAACCCTACCACATCTACATTAGCTCTAAAATAGCAGATGGGTGAAAAATTATTTATAACAGTGTCTGATGCCCATACAAGTTTTGGGAATCCTCTGGAAAAGAACTGTGATTCTCCCAATAATAGCCCACAATTTGCAATCACAGCTCTAAATCATTGGGCCACAGAGAAGCAAAATCCCAGCCACTAAATTGTTGTTACATCTAGTATCAAACAACAAACATGGCCATAACCACAATTAGAAAGGATATGTAAGATATATTATCCAGATCAGAGCTGAAACCTCCCTCACAGTGGCTCAAGGACCCATACTAACCATAGATAAATAAGCATCACTGACATGCAGCTCATAAGATGCTATTTGATTAATAGCAACCCTACACTCTTCAGAAAGAAGGCCCTCTGCCTGGGATGCCATCTCAACTTTAGGAAAAACCAGGCATAAAAAGTGCTACCCCCCAAGGTAAGAGACTTCTTAAATACTAACAAGCATATAGCCAGCCTACTTCTATCCAGCTGAAAACAAGATGAAATTCCATCCAGCTGAGATTAAGAGCTACCAACCTACCAATGAGGACATTGTTTCTACACAAAAGAACCAATCTGACTAGAGAAAAAGGTGGAAAAAAGTTAATCCTCCTAACTATCCCAGCCAGTGTTTAGTATTCTCTCTCATGTTCTATCTGACTATGATTTGAGAAGGCTGATTTACTTCCTGAATAGGGAAGTGTTAACAGAGTAGATTAATTACCTTTAATTGTTTCCTTTTTTCAGAAAGTACTTATGGCATATCATGCTAGGTCCTATGGAGAATCTAAGAAAACTGACTAAAATACATTTTTTGCCTATAAGGGGCATATCCCCCCATCCCATAAGGCCTCAACATACACAGTTGATCTTAAGGCAGGATATGATGGGACTTCTGAGTTGTCAAAGGCATATTTAGATGAGGGGATTAGGGCAGATTTCGTTGGTAAATTAGCATTTGAAATTGGCCTTGGAAGGTGAGTAAGGATGTAGAGAGGTGGAAATGGAAGAAGGGCATTTCACCTGGAGAACAGGTACACACAGGCTGTAGGGACAAAATATGACAGGTTTCTCCAAACTGCAGTAAGACTGTTTCATCAGGGAAACTTTTGGCTCTTTCTTCATTAGTAAGTAATAGATGCTGAATCAATATTTGTTAAGTAAAAATATATTTTACACATGCAGTGCTATAAGATTTCCCATAGTCTGGTGAATTCTTAGTTTGAGCCTAAGCCATGTCTGGTTGAACTGAAATAGAAGTGAAAAATATTTCCATATTTTTAGAAAATAGAAAAAAGAAAAAAAATTACCTATAAAGCTACCACACTAACTCATCTGTTGTTGATGATGTGTTTCTTTCCTCTTTTTTTCTGTATATTGGTGAGGTCATTTTTAAGTGATTAGATAGTATTTTTTTAAAAAATTTAATTTGTTTTATTGAAGTACGATTGATTTACAATGTTGTGTTAGTTTCTGCAAACTAAATCTCAAATATTAATAGAGAAATATGAGTCGTAGGGAAGTAGGAAGTTGAGGGAAGTCCAAATAGAGTAGCAGGGAATAAGGGTACCTAGATAATTTAAATCAGGGAACGTGTCCAGATCTAGTTGAACTTTATTCTTTGGTTGGAATGACTTCTGTAAGTGACTTACGAAGTACTATTGGTGATGTTTAAAGAATATTGGAGAGAAATGCCAAAATACAACTAAAGACTTTTATATCTTGGCAGAAAAAAATGCAGAAATTTGCACTAGATGAAAATACGTATAGTTACACCAACTGGCATCTGAAAATCAAGGGTGGCCATTTATTGGATTGGGAACAACTTAGCACAAGGCTTGGGTGACGTGTTACAAGGCATTACACTCCACATTATCTTCTTTTTTATTTATCTTTCTTAAGTCAACAATTTGGATGAATAGAGTTTTATACTGTAATCGAAGTCACAAACGTCACAAATCTGGAAGGAATAATTAGCATGCATCATGACATACTAAGAGCCAACAGAACTCAACAGGTTAAATCAAATTGGTTGAAGCTAATAGGATGAAATGTAACTAAAGATGAACGTAAAATCCTATATTTCAGTTCAGTAAATCAATAGCCCATAAACAGAGAGAGGGAGATCTCATTGAACAGTAGTTCATGTGAAAAAGACTCAGATTTTTAATTGGTTGAATGTTCAACATATCCAAAGAGCTGACAGAAAAATAAATGCAATTCATTTTTTCCACCTCAGGCAGATAAAGGCTTGTTTTATCAAATGATGGATCTATACAATTGCAGAGGCCACTATGTACAGACAAGAGATGGAGAGCTTTAGTTGTTGGTCTCATTCCTCGTGATCTCTTCCTGCTTGGTTTGGAGTTGCTCTCAGAGGGCTTCCTTGATCTTAGACCTCAGTCTGGTCAGCCAGCTGCATCTTGCTGGGCTTGTCTGTTTTCAGCTTGTGGAAGTGTTCCGTGCGAATCCACTTGTTTTTAAACATGTTCCCCTTCACCTTCAGGTGCTGGCTGTGATATATGTGGTGGTCAGTCTTCTTAGATTCATGGTATCTTCTGAGCAGCCAATGCAGAATTCTCATCCAGGTTACCTCCTCAGGCATTTGAACAATGATAGTACATTTTGCATGCCCATGTCCCCATCCCTGCCCTTGAGACAGGCCAAGGTGTTTTTCCAGCATTGAGCCCAGGAATGGACAGTTAAAGGTTTCCAGATGATCAGCCCATCTTAGATCAGCTTCCCAATCCGTTGTTGGGAATTGGCATTGGTGATTTCGTTGGTCTCATTTGGGTCTGACCAGACCTCTTTTTGCTGCAGTGAAGGATAGTGGAGGTGAGCCTCTTTTGAAGCCTCATGGCTGCAATTCAGTTTTCAATTAGCCATTTTAGTGACCAGATCACAGGAGGTAACTAGTCCTGTTGTAACTTGGCAGTGACTCTTGTTTGAAGGGTCCATCCAACACACACTTACCTAGCACTTCCCAAAGTAGCTGATCAGTGCTACATAGTAACAAAGGTAAACAAAGACTTGAAGAGCTTTTTGTTTAACATTTTATCATATTTGTATTTAATTCTGGTGCCACATTTTTGAGATATTGATGAACTGTAACATAACTGAATGAAGGGGAGTTTTATTTATTTCAATATTTGTGTTATACAGGGTTAACGCCTGACCCAGCAAGGACCCTCCTGGACCCCATTTCTAGGCTACAACCAGCACTGTTGGACTAGTCACTGCCTGGGTCATAGCAGTTGTTAAATATTTTGAATATAACCCTGAACCTATTGAAATGTTAGGGCTGCAAGATATAGAAACTAATGAGTGTCTGCTCTACTCACAAACTCTTTCAGTTTCTGGGAAGACTCAAATATGTCAGGGCAGGTTCAAGCCGCATGAGCTGGCCATTCTGGCCATGGGTGATTGGACCAGGGATAGACACTGCACCCAAGCTGAGCCAATGAGTTTCTCTCTTCAGAAACTTGACCTGAAAGACACAGCAGTTGGGACTTGTTGGGGCTGAGTCACCATAATGACATCATTGCCCAAAGGGGAAGGTCCATGAATTCCTGGTTCTACCCTATCCAGGGTTTGGATGTTTAACTCTTCCAGTAGTAGCTTTCCAATAAATTCCCATTATTGCGTACATTTGCTAGAGTAGCTGTTTCTTGTAACCAGAACTCTTAACTAATATCCTATATTAGCATGTGGAATGACTACTACTCGTTGTCTTGTTCACAGCCTCCAGCACCAAGCATGGTGCCCAGCATGGATTAGACACTCAAGAAATATTTGCTGCCTCAATAAACAGCTCTCTGTAGGAAGGAGAAGAGCACCTTGAATCTATCTATCTATCTATCTATCTATCTATCTATCTATCTATCATCTATCTATCTATCTATCTATCTATCTATCTATCTATCTATCTGATTTGAATAAATATATAGGGTTGAAAATGGGGACATTTCATCCACATTGCTTGAGTATGTATGGTCTCTGGAGGAAAAACAAATTTATGTGCCTCTTGCTTTTATGGCATTTTTTCTTTCTTTCTTTCTTTCTTTATTTTTGGCTGTGTTGGGTCTTCGTTTCTGTGCGAGGGCTTTCTCTAGTTGCGGCAAGTGGGGGCCACTCTTCATCGCGGTGCGAGGGCCTCTCACTATCGCGGCCTCTCTTGTTGCGGAGCACAGGCTCCAGACGCGCAGGCTCAGCAATTGTGGCTCACGGGCCTAGCTGCTCCGCGGCATGTGGGATCTTCCCAGACCAGGGCTCGAACCCGTGTCCCCTGCATTGGCAGGCAGATTCTCAACCACTGCGCCACCAGGGAGGCCCCCGTGCCTCTTGCTTTTGCTCGTAATTTTTTCTTCATTACAGTTTCCTCCCAACTAAAAAAAATAATAATAATAATAATTTGTGTTATAAAGTAGTAGTGCTTAGAAATGCTTATATGTTGATGAAATGGATGGATAAAAATCCTTTACAACAACCCTGCAAAGCAGATGTTATTCCTTCTTAGGGAGGTGAAAAGCAAGGTCTAAGAGAGGTCAAGTCACCCACCTACAGTCACACAGCTAATTAGTAGCAAAGTCTGAATTTTGAACTCATCTCTGTTTGACTCCGAAAATCCAGGCTTTTTCTAATGTGCCAATCATCTCATTGTATTCAAATAAATACTTTCCTTTTGTGATTTATTTATGTAAGAATATGAAAAGACCTATAAGGATACAAACATTTAAAATACATTTAACTATACTTATGGACTCTTTTATATGGAAAAAAATGAAAATATACTAAACAAAATATAAAATTTGATAAATAGCAAATAATCCTGTGTACAATATAAGATATTTGAAATTTGTTCTTTGTTTCTTCAGATATGCCTACTTTTTTTCTAACTTGTTCCCTACAGCCTGGAACTTTATTATATATATAATTCTAGTAAGAGTATGTGAAATTATAGCTTTCAAAATAAATATGGTTTTTATGAGTGAATAAAAAGCACTGTATATGAACTTCTAGGGAAAATATAAATCATTTACTTTAATAGGCTCAAGGAAATAACAACAAGCAGGCTTGTGATTGATATGATAATGGATATGCACATAAATATATTTCATAGAAAATAAAATACACAAGGAGTAAGAATACGTTAGTATTTTAGACTGCATAATTTCTCTGAAGACATTATCACAAGCACCAAAACCTTGGGAGTTTGGGATTGACATGTACACACTGCTATATTTAAAACAGATAACCAACAAGGACCTACTGTATAGCACAGGGAACTCTGCTCAATATTCTATAATAACCTAAATGGGAAACGAATTCAAAAAATAATAGATACATGTATATGTATAACTGAATCACTTTGCTGTACACCTGAAATTAACACATCGTTAATCAACTATACTCCAATGTAAAATTTTAAAAAATTAAAAAAAAAAAAAGTCACCGTAGTAGCCACTTCCATAGCTTCAATTGACAAGTGTTGGTTTGTGGTTCATTAAATGCATGTTTCATTGAAAAAGCATGAATACTACTTTTGAATATTCCCCTTGCCCACCCAAAACAACCTGGCCATCATCCAACAGAAGGGAAAATGTGATCCCTCAGAAGAGATTTTATTATACCAATTATATTGTAATCATTTTTTCTTAAAATGAAAGCGGACTATTGCATGAACTTTTCTACATTGGTTTTGAAAACACACACACACAACATCACCACCACCACCACCAACAGCAGCAGCAACAAAAACTTCTAAGCAGTGACCTGTAGTCTGGACAATACTTGGTCAACATCTTAAAGTGCTAGAACTCCGGGACTGCTGGGGAGAAGTGCTTGGTATTTAGCATGAAAGCCTTGGCTGTTTCTTAGAGGAATATGTGTTTGGTTTTGATTTCAGCTTAATATGATTCAGTGGCTGGAAACGCGACTGCTAAACTAACAGCCAACACGAACAAGTCTTTCAGCTGGGAGAGGGTCGTGCAGGGATTAGGCTCAGGTGTTGGGAGAAGGGTTAGGAAGGGTGGGTTTCTGTGATCTGTGAAGTTCATTGGCAAGGGCTAAAATGCTGGCTGGCAATGATGGGAATATGATCTTAAACAAATTTTGTGGGGAAGAAAAGTATTTTAAAACATTCTTTAGGCCTTTGGTTTTGAGACAGGAGATAGATGGGCTCCAGGCTAGGCATTTACAACTAGACTCCTGTTAACTTTTCCTGAGGAAGGAGGCAGGTGGGCTCTAGGCTAGATATTTACAACCAGCCTCCCATTTGCACTTCGAGATAGGAAAAAACCAACAGGGACAGGGTAAATAGCCGGACTTTGGACACTTTAAGATAACAGTCACGGCGGGGACAGAGAGGGGCTAAATCCTGTTTGAGTAAAGATCAAGAGGTCACATATTTCCCGTCCTTGGGGCAAGGGAGACACTGCACATGTGCAGAAAGGCTCCTTGGGGGTCAAAAAGGAGTGGGCACCACCCCATAATAGGTGATGCCAAGCCCCCGCATAGGCCTCTGGACTGGACTCCATCTTGGAAAAAAGTTGCGCACACATGTGGGGGAGGTGCCTAGGGCAGGTCAGGTGTGGAAAAAGAAACCAGATAATTGGCCAAAGTTAAAAAAAAAAGACCTGGAAGAACTGCCCTATATAAGTGATTTAGCCGCCTCTTTACTGCCCTCCTACTCATTAGGGAGGACGCCCACAGCCCTTTCTCTCTGGGTGTGTTATCTCTGCCTTGCTTCTGTCTTAACTAAACAGTTTCTCTGTGTGCTCTCTCACTTGTGCTGTGTCTCTAATAATAAACTTGTACCTGTTTTTACAATGTTTGCCTCCTTGAGAAATGCATTTTCCAATGGGGGCAAGGGCCAGGGGAATTTTGCTTTTAGCTTCTAGACCCTGGTGTACTAGCGGCTAGGATTCCTGGTTTTCATACAGGCTGCCCAGGTTCAATTCCTGGGCAGGGAGCTAAGATCTCGCTTCAAGCCACTGCTCACTGCTCACTCTCCGAGATCAGTTTTTCCCATTCCCCTTTCCTCTAAGAAATCTAGACTAATGGATAACATTTTAAAATTTATTTTTTAAAATAGAAACCTATTTTTAAAATTAAAAAATTAATTTTAATTTCCCTATACTTTTATTATCTTCATTCTTACAACCTGGACATGAATAGGAGACTTTAAATGAATAACATGAGCTGCTCTGTGCCATGTTAAGAATGCAGGCTTTACCAAAGGCAGCAGGGTTTGAATCCTGCTTTGCCTCTTTACTCAATCAAGAGGCACTTTTCTAGGCACTGGGAATGTAGCAGTCAACAAAAGAGACAACAATCCCTGCCATCACACACCATACCTACTAGCCTTAGGACATTAACTATACTGTGACTCAGCTTCCTCCTTTACAGGGATTATAAAGGTATCTACTTCTGGGCATGTCTTAAGCATTAGCTGAGTTGATTTACATAAAATGTTTAGAACAGAGTTTAGCACATAGAAAGCATTTAATAAGTGTTAGCTATTACATTTAAGACCTTTGTTGTTATTGGTGTTAACTTGTTTTATTGTGAAGCATAACACACACACACAATGGATCCCCAGAAGCTCCTGTACCCAAGTCTTTTTTTCAGGTTCTCCTTTCAGGGGAACCCAGACTTTGACACAGCCCTTCACTCATGATGTGTGTTCCACGTATCTTCTCCCACTCTGTGGCCTTGCATTTCATTCTTTTTTTTTTTTTTTTAAGGTAATTGCAGTTGAAATTCCCACTTAAGAATGTGCCTATTTCTTTTCTTTTTTTTTTTTTTTAATTTTTATTTATTTATTTATGGCTGTGTTGGGTCTTCGTTTCCGTGCGAGGGCTTTCTCTAGTTGCGGCAAGCGGGGACCACTCTTCATCGCGGTGCGCGGGCCTCTCACTATCGTGGCCTCTCTTGTTGCGCAACACAGGCTCCAGACACGCAGGCTCAGTAATTGTGGCTCATGGGCCTAGTTGCATGTGGGATGTGGACATGTGGGATCTTCCCAGACCAGGGCTCGAACCCGTGTCCCCTGCATTGGCAGGCAGATTCTCAACCACTGCGCCACCAGGGAAGCCCGCATTTCATTCTTTTATAGGATGTTTTGATGAAAAGAAGTTCTTAATCTTAATCTAGATCAATTTCTCAATCTTAAGTGTTTTTTGTGTGCTGGTCATGAAATCCTTCACTACCCCAATATCATGAAGATGTTCTTCTATATTTTCTTCCAAAAATTTAATTTTTCAAACTGTCACATTTATAGCCAGTTATAGCCCATCTGGAATTGATTTTGTGTTTGGTGAGTGGTAAAGGAAAGTTTCTTATTTTTTACATAGGGTATCTAGTTGACTGTGGTAAGCAGAACAATGGCCCCACAAAGATGCCGTTTTCCTGATCCCTGGAACCTCATAATATGCTACCTTCCATGGCAAAAGGGACTTTGCAGATGTGACTCTGAGACGAGGAGTTTATCCTGGATTATCTGACTGGACCCAACCTAACCAAATGGATCTGTAAAATAGAATCTTTCCAGGCTGTGGTCAAAGGGAGATTTAATTAGGGAAGAATAATCAGAGAGAGGCAACACTGTTGGCTTTGAAGATGGAGGAAGGGGGTCCCAAGCCAACGTAGAGTGGGGAACATGGGTGGCTTTAGGAATCTGGAAATGGCAAGGAAACGAGTTCTCTCCTAGAGCCTCCAGAAAAGAACGTGCAGTCCTGCCAATATTCGATTTTATCCTAGTGAGGCCTGTGTTGGGCTGCTGACCTAAAAAACAGTAAGATAATATATTTGTGTTGCTTTAAGCCACTAAGTTTGTGGTTATTTGTTATGTCAGCTACAGAAAATTAATACATTGACCCAGCACTATTTATTGAAAAGGCTATCATTTACCCACTTTTCTAGAGCTCCACTTTTGTCATAATTATGTGTTCATCTATTCATTGTCTGTTTCTGCATTTTCTCTTCTGTTCCAGTGGTCTTTTGGTCCGTTTTTGTACCAGTATTGCACTCCTTTAACTTCTATAACTTTTTAATATTTTAAAATAATTTAGGGCTTCCCTGGTGGCGCAGTGGTTGAGAATCTGCCTGCCAATGCAGGGGACACGGGTTCGAGCCCTGGTCTGGGAAGATCCCACATGCCGCGGAGCAACTGGGCCCGTGAGCCACAACTACTGAGCCTGAGCGTCTGGAGCCTGTGCTCCGCAACAAGAGAGGCCGCGATAGTGAGAGGCCCGCGCACGGCGATGAAGAGTGGCCCCCACTCGCCGCAACTGGAGAAAGCCCTCACAAAGAAACGAAGACCCAACACAGCCAAAAATAAACATAATAAATAAATAATAAATAAAAATTAAAAAAATAATAATAATTTAATAGTTCTGTTAACTAATTCTCAGTAGAGCAAATTTTCCCATAATGTTCCTTAACAGCAATTTGGCTTTCCTTACCTCTCTACATTTCAATATAAATTACATAACCACTTGTTAATTTCAACAACAACAATAACAAAAACTCATCGGGATTTTGATCAGTATTGCACTTGCTCCATAGATCAATTCAGAAAACTGACCTCTTTATAATACTGGTATTTAAAACACCTATGGTATATTCTTTCATTTATCTGATCTTCCTTAATTTTTCTTAATAATGCTTGTAATTTTCTGTGTAGAGGCCTTGCATGTCTTTTGTTAGATTTATTCTTGTGTTTAATTTAATTTTATTTTAAATGGCATATTTTAAATATTTTGGGGGTTTTTTTTGGCTAATGTATACAATTGATTTTTGTATACTATATATACAATTTTTGTATATGGACTTTTCCTGTATCTTTGCTAGTACACTTATTAATTCTAAAAATTTAACTGTAGATTCTTTTGGAATTTTACATATGCAACCATATGACCTGTGAATAATGACAATTTTAGTTCTTTTCCTGTCCTATAACTTCGATTTCATTTTTTTGTATTATTCCATGCTAGAACCTTTAATACAGTGCTGAATAAAAGTGTGGAGAGCAGGTATTTGTCTTGTTCTTGATATTAAAGAAAAGCTTTCAATATTTCCCCAAGAAGTATAAGGTTTGTTATATGCTTTTTAGAACTACTTTTGATCAGATTTGGAAGTTCTCATCTATCACTATGTTGTTAGGAGTGGTTTTTTAAATTACACCTTTTATTTTGAGATAATTTGTAGATTAACATGCAGTTGTAAGACATAATACAGACAGAGTCTGTACCATTTACCCAGGTCCTTCCAATGGTGCCATCTTGCAGAGATACAGTGTAATGTTACAATCAAGACCTTGACATTACAATCCAACGATCTTACTCAGACTTCTCTGGTTTTACTTATACTCATGTGTATTTAGTTCTATACAATTTTATCTCATGTGTAAGTTGACCATAGTCAAGATACAGAACGCTTCCATCACCATAAGGATTCCTCATGTTGCCCTTTTATAAGCACAGTTCTTTCCTCTCCCTGCCTACTATTCCTCACTCCTGGTAAGCACTTATCTGTTCCTTATTTCTAAAAAAATTTTTTTAAACATTTTATATAAATCAAATAAATTATGTAGTATGCAATCTTCAGGAATTGATTTTTTTCACTCAGCATAATTCCCTGGAGATTCATCCAAGTTTTTTCACATATAAAGAGTTCATTCCTTTTTACTGCTGAATAGTTTTCCATAGTAAGGATATATCCCACTTTGTTTAAACATTCACCTATTGAAGGACATCTGGGTTGTTTCAGTTTTTGGCTATTATGAATAAAACTCCTATGAAAATTTATGTATAGATTTTTGTGTGAACATAAGTTTCACTTCTCTGGGATAAATGTCCATGAGTGCAAATTGCTGGGTCATATGGTGTTTTCATGTTTAGTTTTATAAGGAAGCGCTGAATTATTTCCCATTGTGGCTATACCAAAGAGTTTTTTTTCTTTAACTAATTTTTATTGGAGTACAGTTGCTTTACAATGTTGTGTTAGTTTCTGCTAAAGAGTTTTTTTAAAACCATGAATAAATGTTGAAGTTGGTCAAATATCTTTATTATCACCTGTTTAGTTGATCTTATGACTTTTCTCCTTTATTCTGTTACAGTGATAAATTCTGTGGTAATCTTTGGATTTAAAGGAAACAAACACCTCTGCTGTCTAAGGGAATGCAATTCTAAAAATGTTGTAACTAAAGGCAAACTACAGTATTGAATAGGGTATCTAATTTATTCTCTACTTTGATTCCTATCATCAGTTAACCTCTACACTAATGAAAGTTCATCATTGTTATTCCAGAATAAAAAGAAAGAAAGGGGAAAAGAGAAAAAATAAAAAATAACAGAGCCCAGAAATTAGAGTGGATTCTAAGTGAAAAGATGGGAAGATACCTAAAGAGAAATTTAACCTCTTTCTGATTTTTATTAATTTGACCTTGGTTTATCAGAGATTCACGCTGAAACTAACAGTTTTAATATAATTACTATGTGCCAGGCACTGTGCTAAATGGCTAATGTATTTTATTTCCATTTATTCATATAAGCACAGTAAGGAATCTTTCTTATTATCTCTACTTTACAGGTGAGGAACAGAAGTTCAGCAAGGTAAGTTAAAAACGGAAGTTGCTGAGCACAGTAATGAACCAAATCAGGTGGGTAGACATTTCCTGGACCAGGCAAGTTTTGAGTTTGATTCTGAATGCAGAAAAAAAAGCAAGAAAGGTTGGAACTGAGTAGTTTTTCTCCTATGAATCTTCAGGAAATTACCATGTTGTTGTCTGTCTAAACTATTGATCTGCACAAACCATGTCCAGTGGAAAAAGGACCTCTGGGTTAAACTTGTAAAGACCTGTAATGGATATTTGATAATGCCAAGGATGATGACGACTAATGGCTGATAGGGCTGAAGGTCTCCACCACAATGCAGGACTTTAATTAAAAGCTGGCTTTGATTCTCTGTAGACAGATATGCAGCTTTGCTACATTGAACAAATTCTGGGCCAGAGATTTCAAAGTTCCAAAGTTTGCTTCTCTTTCTATTGAAATCCTTCTCTAGATCTAAATTAAACCTTCTTCTTGCCCCTCACACATTGCAATTTATCTTGTTTTTCTTGACTCACTGATCCAACTCTGAAGAAACCATTAAGAAAATCCTTTCCAAACTCTATGCTCTATCATGCATTTGAACAATAGCCTTTGATTTTATTTCTATGCATCCCCCTGTTGCTTTTACACTCTACTCAAATAATTACTAGCTCTCTGGGACTCATATTTGTCCTCTGTAAAATGGAAGAAATTGTTTAATCATGACTTGGCTCCAAATCAGACTTTGCTCCTCTAAGTCCCAGGTGTTCAAAGAATTAATTCACACAATAGGGTGTTGGAGGTGTGACAAACACAGAGAGAGGTGTTGCCCAGATAGAAATAGAAGTAGCTCTGCTTTCTGTTCACATATTAATGTTCAATTAATTGAACATATTAATTGAACTTGACAGGATTTCATTTGAAGGGATCTGATACTAAAACACATTTGAAAACCATTGGATTAAGTTCTTTCTAGCTCTAAGCAGTCTAAGACAATATCCTATGATTCTGCAATCTGAACAACAGAGGGAAGAGCTGTTTTATCTATTTACATTTTGCAAGTTTTCAGAGACTTAGAAACAGGTATGTTTCTAAGGAATTTAGTGACTAGGTATATGGGTGATATATAAGGCTTGGCTGAGTGCACAAGTAGGAACTGCTCCTGTC
Organism: Eschrichtius robustus; assembly: GCF_028021215.1. Taxonomy (NCBI): domain Eukaryota; kingdom Metazoa; phylum Chordata; class Mammalia; order Artiodactyla; family Eschrichtiidae; genus Eschrichtius; species Eschrichtius robustus. The sequence goes on from NC_090829.1 coordinate 100,364,499, forward strand.
AGAGGGGGCTCCAGGGATGGATTCTTTTCTCATAAAATCGTTTATAGCCCCTCCTCAGGAACTAGAGAAAAGACTCATGTAGCTATTTTCCCTAGCACTGTTGACTCTGCTAATTTGATGGTAGCAGAACAGTGTTGGTGAATTTTAGGTAAAGCCAATAAGGAGCGTGTGATTTCAGCCTTCCCCTCCTCCTCCACTCCCTCCCACCCCACTGGCAGCTCCTCCCATTCTGGCTGGGGAAGTGATAGAGCAGAACTGAAGTTTATTTTAAACCTTTTAGGTCAGACACTTCAAAGCTGCCATGGCTACTGGAAATCTACCCCAACCTCTACAGTATCACGAGTCAGGATGCAGAATGTGCCCCTTTTACAGCCTCTGGCGTTGTGAGGCAGTTGGTGATTGCCTCAAAACCTAGGGAGGATGCCTGCCAGGTACTTATACTCTATAGTGTGTATAAATCATAGGGTAGGGTTGGGGCAGAGCGCTTCATTACAAACTCCGCTCTATTTTGACTTAAGAAGAAAGGATTTATAAGCTTCAAATTATTAATACTGGAATCACTACTAATGTAAATCATTGTAATGCTTTCTGGAGACCATTCCGTAGGATGGAAAAGGAGCACCACTGCGTCTACCTGGGCTCCCCTACCGATCTGCCTCAGCATCACTGCTCGCTCTCCATCCCCCACTCCACTGGCAGAGTGATCTGTCTCAAATATAGATCTGATTATGCCATCTTCTGCCTTTCCACTGACTTCTGAATAAAATACAAACTGTCTGGAAGAACATACGAAGACCAGCTTCATCCTGCTCCATTCTCCACCCTGTACCTTTGGTTCCTGCCATTCTGTTTTCACTGTAGCAGGGGTTAAAGCCTGAAGTCTTAGCCCAGCTGGGTAGAATGTTGAAAATATCTTCTTTTTTCTTTTAAAAAGGGTCCTGTGTTTCTCAAGCATGGTTCTCAAGTCTCTTTGAAACAAAATCAATGAACATCTTTATTAAACACTTCTAAGGCCCTAGCCCCAAGAACTGCTGTTTCATATAGCAGCAGTTTAAACAGAGGTGCTAACAGCAAGTGGATCTCGTTGCACTTGGGGGCTGCGGTCGTGCCTCTCAAAGTGAATTTGGAGGCTCTACACCCCTGGTAGCCAGTGCCTGCTGGGACCAGATGCTGTGGCCACCGGGTCCCCAAGTGCCCTCCTCCCCCACACGTGATGGGAGGTTTTGGGGGATGTACAATTCACCCTGTCCCCTCCTGATCCCTGCAGACCAAGATGTGGGCGCCCGGCCCCGCGCCTGGGCCCACTAGATCCAGATCATGAAGATGGAGGAGATCACAGCCAGCAGGTGTCCCCCACCATCAGTCAAACAATTCCATGACTCCAAGATCAACTTCCGGCTGCCCCACCAGGTCCTGTGTTGTCAGCACAAACCATGCTTCACCACCAAGAGGCCCAACACCTTCTTTTATGTGCAGGCCCTCCCAGTCCCCAGGTCTGCCCAAATAAAACTCTTTGGGTAAACCAAAACAACCAACCAAATGAAACAAAGCAAAACAAAACAAAACAAAACAAAAACAAAAAAAACTTCTATTAATAGAGTGCATATTTATTGCCAGACATTAGGCTGTATGTTCTAGGTTAACTCTTTTAATCATTACAACAATCCTAAGAGGTAGGTGCTATTTCTAACTTCATCTGATGGATGAGGAAACCGAGGCACAGAGAGGTTAAATAATTGTCCAAGTTCATAAGTGGCAAAGCCAGGTTTCAAACGCTGGCAGTCAGGCTTCACGAGCCATCCTCTTAACCATGCTCCCTTATAGCCTCTTACTAAAATGCAGATTCACAGGCTCCTTCACAACCTAAGTGTATACATTTCAAATAAGATTCCCAAGGTCATTCTTCTATACACTTGTTTGAAAGCCATTATGGTAAATGTTGCTCAAATAGAAAATAGTAGAAGGTGAGTGCCCTCTAGTGTATATACATGAGTATTACACATTTGTTGGTGTTGATGAATCAGATCTTTTATCAGTTCCTTACAAAAGAGCCACATTTCATGATGTACAAATTTTAAGAACTGTATCAGGATAAATTATTTCCACGTCAATGACTTAACTGATTAACACTACATTAAATTTATTTTGTCACAAAAGTTATGTAAATATTGCCACTAAATGTCTCTCATCAGACCTCAGCAGTTCCGGGAATTCGATTGAATTATTGGAAGCCTCCATACCAGCACGTCTGGTTACTAGGAATAGAGTCTCATAGCCTTAGTGCACAGTAACTGATAAATGTGGAACATCAAATCCACGTTGTGGAGTGGCAGATTTTACTCATCTTATCTGTGGTGGCTTCATTATATCATTAATTGTCTTCAGTAGGTTCTGCTCAATTTATTCTCTCAGAAGGGGATTATACTTAGAGCCTTCTGTTTTTTTTCTTATCCTCTTTCAGTTAGGGTTGGAAGGGAGGAGAATCAATTAACTATTTAGTGTGATATATATAAATCCCCTGTATTACTGTGTTAGGCTATAGCTTATTCCCAAACAGGAAACCATCCATGGATTTTTTTAGGTTAGAGTTAAATGTCTGTAACAAAAAGACCCCAAAATGTAGTGGCTAAAACAAGATTGAAGTTTATTCTCTTTGATATAACTGTCCAGAGGTAGTAGCTCTGACATCTACACTCAACACAGATTCCATTTTGGGCTCAAAATAACTGCTCCACTTCCTGCTCTTACATCTGTATCCCAGCCAATGGAGAAAAGACCAGGGAAGAACATAGCCCTTCCTTTTAAGGACAAACCCAGAAGTGGCATACAACAGTTTTGCTCACATCCTATAGACAAGTATTTGGCCATAAGCTTCAAGAGAGGGTGGAAATGTAGTCTTCAGTGAGGCAGTTATATGCCCCACTAAAACCTGGAGTACCATAATTAAAGGAAGAAGAGGAGAATGGATTTTCAGTGGACAAAGAGTTGTCTTTGCCACAAACCACTTTCTATATTTGAACATCTTTATGTGATTCTATAAGCAGCCAGTTATTCACAGAAAATAGGCAAGAAAACAAGTATCAGGTATTTCAAGAATGACAGTTAATGAAATGGTAGAATTTTTACGGAGATGCTGCTGATTCAGCTGAGAACCTGTTTTCTTTGCTTTATTGCCCTTCATGGTAGAGATTTATTAATTATGGACCTAGACAATCAATTCAAAAGTAAATACAGGCAGTCCTTGAATTGCATGACCTCAATATGCACAAATTTCAGTTAGTTACCATGGTTTAGTTAAATATCACCAGCTCCCCAACAACATAGTTCAAATTTCAGTTACCACACACACACGGTAGATAGAGATAAAGATGGATAGATAAAGTGCAAGCCGCATAGTACAGGGAGATCAGCTTGGTGCATTGTGACCACCTAGAGGGGTGGGATAGGCAGGTTGGGAGGGAGATGCAAGAGGGAGGAGATATGGAGACATATGTATATGTATAGCTGATTCACTTTGTTATAAAGCAGAAACTAACACACCATTGTAAAGCAATTATACTCCAATAAAGATGTTAAAAAAAATAAAAAATAAAGTACAAACTTTGTGCTAGCTCTTCAGTCCACAAATCACTACATAAATAACAGGTGCACATGATATTCACTGACCAATCACATTACTTTTTTTGAAAGGCTTTTTGTAGCAACCTAAATGTCCATCGACAGAGGAATGGATAAAGAAGATGTGGTACATATATACAATGGAATATTACTCAGCTATAAAAAAGAATGAAATAATGCCATTTGCAGCAACATGGATGGACCTAGAGGTTATCATACTAAGTGAATTAAGTCAGACAGAGAAAGACAAATACCAATTATATCACTTATATGTGGAATTTTAAAAAAATGATACAAATGAACTTACTTAAAAAATGGAAACAGACTCACAGACTTTGAAAACAAACTTATGGTTACCAAAGGGGAAAAATGTGGCAGTGGGGAGGATAAATTAGAAGGTTGGAATTAACATATACACACTACATACCGAGAGCAAAGTGTGTAGCTATGTTGCTTCTTTGTCTAACAGTAAAAAACTCATGTGACATTTTACAAAAATGAAACTGAAAGAGGTAATTGGACAATAGAGACGAAAGTGTAGTAAAGTGACAAAAAGTGAAATTCTAATTGAATATAAACAGAATTAGAAAAAGCTGACCATGGAAATGTCATCAACACCACTGTTTGAGACAGATATTTAGCCAGAGGAACTGTGTTAGCATTCTCCAGAGAAACAGAACCAATAGGATATGTTTATATATACATAGTGAGAGACTTATTTTAAGGAATTGGCTCCCATGACTATGGAGGTTGGCAAGTCCAAAATCTGCATAGTGAACCAGTACACTGGAGACCGAGGTGAAAGTTGATATTGCAGTTCAAAATTTGACCAAATATGTGGACACGATGGCCCAACCAAGTTGACACATAAAATTAAGCATCACAGGAACTTAGTGAAGGTTCACTTATTGAAATAAATGAAGAAAGTTGTTATGACAAGCCAGCTAAAGATGTCCCAGAGGAAGTCATGCTGGTAAACAAATAAACAAACAAAAAACCTTCACATTAAAGGAACTCTTGGAATATTTCACAACACTGAAAGCACAAAGGATAAAATATTGGAAGCTAATCCAAACTTAGAAAGGAGCCTGACAATTCACCAAGGCATAGAAAAAATGCTCTTTCCATATCATAAAGATATACAACAAAAAAAGGCAAACACTGTTGAAACTATTCTTGATAAGTGCAAAGAAATAAAACACTTTACTTCTGAATGTTTCTAATGCTTTAAATTGCATTGTACTAAATAAATACTAGTTTTGATATTTTTTCATTTATAACTTACAGTAACTAGATCTTTAATGTTTTTTTTTGTTTGTTTTTAAAATTTTATTTATTTATTTATTTATTTATGGCTGTGTTGGGTCTTCGTTTCTGTGCGAGGGCTTTCTCTAGTTGCAGCAAGTGGGGGCCACACTTCATCGCGGTGCGCGGGCCTCTGACTATCGCGGCCTCTCTTGTTGCGAGCACAGGCTCCAGATGCGCAGGCTCAGTAGTTGTGGCTCACGGGCCCAGCTGCTCCGCAGCATGTGGGATCTTCCCAGACCAGGGCTCGAACCCGTGTCCCCTGCACTGGCAGGCAGATTCTCAACCACTGCGCCACCAGGGAAACCCAGTCTTTAATGTTTTGACAAAACAGTTTTAAAGATCACAAAACAATCAGTTTTTTTTCACATTGATTATTAAGATTGGGTTTTCTGGCTTCTGTGTGCATGGTCATTTTTATGATCCCAAAGTACCATGCAGAATGGGGACTGCCTGTGTGGTATTTCATTTAAAGAGGTTATCTGGTGGCTCAAATGGAATCTCTTTCTAGGAGGGCGGGAGAAGGGTATTAGCTCCTTTGCGTACTCTGAAGTTCCTAATAAGGTGCAGGTGTTTAGAAGATACTGGTTTCATTGTTGTAGTGGACAGCGACTCTGGGTCAGATGAAGAACAGTGGAGTAATGTCAAGACAGCATTAGAAACAAGGTCTGCACTTGGTCACTGTCTAAACCTAAACTTCGGTTTCCTGATTCGTCATGTGAGGGTAATAAGAGTGGTTACGTCTTCTATGGGGTTGTTTTGAACATAGCACCTAGAAAGTGATAAATAAGTGTCTGTAGGAAGAATGAATGACCAGGACTCAGTTTGACCAAGAATAGTTACCCCACAAAGTTCTCATAACCCTTTGGTTACAGCTGAGGCTAGGACATTAAGGCTGCCTGGGAACTGGTTAGAATGAGGGTGAGGGTAGGACCAACTATTTGGAGCAAGAAAGCCTGGTCCCTTGAAGGTACATATATCAGGACCAAAAGTGTTTTGTTTTGTTTTGTTTTATAAATTTATTTATTTACTTATTTTTGGCTGCGTTGGGTCTTCGTTGCTGCACATGGGCTTTCTCTAGTTGCGGCGAGCGCGAGCTACTCTTGTGTGCAGGCTTGCCATTGCGGTGGCTTCTCTTGTTGCGGAGCATGGGCTCTAGGCACGCAGGCTTCAGTAGTTGTGGTGTGTGGGCTCAGTAGTTGTAGCGCACGGGCTTACTTGCTCCGCGGCATGTGGGATCTTCCCGGATCAGGGCTCAAACCCGTGTCCCCTGCATTGGCAGGCGGATTCTTAACCACTGCGCCACCAGGGAAGCCCAGGACCAAAAGTGTTTAATCCTTTCCCCCAATCCTCATTCCCATTCCCCTTGACCTTTGTGCTCTCTGAATGGAGGCTGAATGGTTCAATTTGGGAAAAAGAGCAAAGGAATGAAAACTTGGGTCTGGTCACGGGGTCTCCTAGTGGTGCACGTTCTTGCATTTTTAGTTCTCTCTGTTGCCTCACCCCTCTCAGCAAAAAACAAACAAACAAACAAACAAAAAACAAAAACATGCTCAAGTCTTCCAACTCAGACAAAAGATCAATCTTGTAACTGCCCACCCTGAGCTACTATTGCTCTATATATTCTTTTAAATTACCTGCCACCTCATCTGGTTCTCTGAAGCTTTTGTCTCAAAGGCATCCGGTGACTTCATAATTTCTAGTATCTGGTACTCAGCACTTAAGTTCTCTGATCAGAAAGTGCAGCTTTCTGTCCACTGGCCATACTCTCCTCCTTGATGCCCCCCACCCCATGCCTCTGGGACATAGCACCAAAGGTCCCAAGACTTCTTGTTTCTTTTGTCATTAAATGTGTCTTGTGCTCTGTCTTCGGACTTTGAACCCTTTATCCTTTTGTTCTAAAAGTTCTTCTGTGAACTTTTCATCATTCCAGCTGTGGGTATCTCACAAACCTACCCTTCCAGTCCTTACCCCTGTCTGGACCCACATTGTGATTTACACAGCCCACCAGCATCTTAAATTCAATGTGTCTGCAATAAGAGAGAGTATTTTAAATGTGCTTCCCCTCCCTCTGCATTCATTCAACACCATCACTTCTAGAAGCAAGTTCTGGTCCTAGCTAAACAGTTAGACATCGGAGAAAATGTCACTCTAGTTCTAGAGAACAAAGGAAACCAATTCTCGACTCCTAAGCTTAGTAAGATGTTGATATGGGTTTAAGTTAAAAGGTTTTAAATGTGTATTTTCCAGGAGACTATTCTAGTCCACCAAATGAGATGAATTCTCCATGACATGAACGGGAGCAGCTTTGCATCTCTTCTGCAAATACCATTGGTTGCAAGTGTCACGAAATCATCATGGAGGCAGGTACCCAGCAGCAATGTTAAATGTCATTCTTATTTCTGTCTGGTGAGGATTACTCAACAGCAGCCCAATGCCCATTGTTCCTTGATTGCCTAACAGAAGGGACACCTGCATATATCCCAACACTTTGTCCCTAACGTTTTCCCAAATGATTCCCCCCCCACACCTTTCAGTTGACCCATGATATTCTTAAGCCTCCTAGAATGGATGTTGACAGCATTGTATAGTGAAGGGGTGGGTGGCCAGGAAACTGCTGTATCCAGGCAAATGGACTTCTGGAGAGCTTTGGCTAAACTGGTGGAAACAACTCTTTTAACAACTGTCTGGATCAAAGTGATTACCTCCTGTCCCCCCTATACTTGCTAGTTCTTCTTTCTGAATTTCATATTTTTGTTAATCTTAGATCCACAGGCTTAATACCTGGGATAATCTTCAAAAATTTCTCTCTAAATCGGGCATTATGCTATTGTTTGCTTTCCATATTTCCCTTTTTCTAGAAATGACATCCCACACTCACCACTCATTCTCTCCAACACTAATTATAGGGGGAGGTCCCCTGTGTTCTAACATGATCCCATCTCCTACCCCAGCCATTGTGGATTTGTTCCAGGGTGGGCATCTGAACGAACAAGGAAGAATTAGAGTATTAGAAAGACTTAAGCTGCAAGTAAAAGAAAACCTGACAACCAGTACCTTAATTAGTTTTTTCTCATATAATAACAACTCCAAAGGTAGGCAGCCCAGGGCTAGTGCATCTGCTCAAGGATGTAACCAGGACCCAGGCTCCTTCAATCTTACTGCTGTGCAAACCTTTTCATGGGACATTCTTAATCTTGGTTGCAAAATGGTTGCTGTAACTCCAGATATCACATACATATTACTATAGGAAAGAATTACAGAGGGGCTAAAGGCAGAACATAAAAGACATAAGGGCAGGCACCATGGCTTTCTCTATTTAATAAAATTTTTCTGGAATATTTGGGTGGTATCTACACCTCCATGAAAAACTAATTTTAAAATTACTTTAGTTACATAAATCACAGCAAGATCTTTTTTTGACCCACTCCTAGAGTAATGAAAATAAAAACAAAAATAAACAAATGGGACCAAATTAAACTTATAAGCTTTTGCAGAGCAAAGGAAACCATAAACAAGTTGAAAAGACAACCCTCAGAATGGGAGAAAATATTTGCAAATGAAGCAACTGACAAGAGATTAATCTCCAAAATATACAAACAGCTCATGCAGCTCAACATCAAAAAAAATAAACAACCTAACCAAAAAATGGGCAGAACACCTAATAGACATTTCTCCAAAGAAGACATACAGATGGCCAACAAACACATGAAAAGATACTCAACATCACTAATTATTACAGAAAAGCAAATCAAAACTACAATGAGGTATCACTTCATACTGGTCGGAATGACCATCATCAAAAAAATCTACAAACAATAAATGCTGGAGAGGGTGTGGAGAAAAGGGAACCCTCTTGCAGTGTTGGTGGGAATGTAAGTTGATACAGCCACTATGGAGAACAATATGGAGGTTTCTTAAACAACTAAAAACAGAATTACCATGTGACCCAGCAATCCCACTACTGGGCATATACCCAGAGAAAACCATAATTCAAAAAGACACATGCACCCCAATGTTCATTTTAGCACTATTTACAATAGCCAGGACATGGAAGCAACCTAAATGCCCATCGACAGATGAATGGCTAAAGAAGATGTGGTACATATATACAATGGAATATTACTCAGCCATAAGAAGGAACAAAATTGTGCCATTTGCAGAGACGTGGATGGACCTAGAGTCTGTCATAGAGAGTGAAATAAGTCAGAAAGAGAAAAATAAATATCATATATTAATACATATATGTAGAATCTAGAAAAATGGTACAGATGAACCTACTTGCAAAGCAGAAATAGAGACACAGACATAGATAATCAATGTATGGACACCAAGGGGGGACAGGGCGGGGGGTGGGATGAACTGGGAGATTGGGATTGACATATATACACTACTATGTATAAAATAGATAACTAACAAGAACCTACTGTATAGCACAGGGAACTCTACCCATTGCTCTGTGGTGACTTAAATGGGAAGGAAATCCAAAAAGGAGGGGATATATATACGTGTATAACTGATTCACTTTGCTGTACAGCAGAAACTAACACAACACTGTAAGCAACTCTACTCCAATAAAAAAAAAATTACTTCAGTTAAAGAAAAAACAAATTAGCAACACCAAATTGAATTAGATATTTAGTCTACATTAGCTTTAAAAAACAATTATTTTAATGATTCATGTAAATATTTGCCTCCAAAATCCTAAAAGTTTAAAATGCAAACTCTAGGACAAAAATTGAGTAAAAATCTCAAAAATTCCACTTCTTTGCTAATCTCATTACTATCACCCCATGACCACCCCCATTAGAATTTCTGATAAATTGGCAGAAGTTTGCCAAGGCAAACATATCTGTTTGGCAACACAGTTCATAATTATCCTGAGTTTCTGTATCTAGCAGAAAATAACAAGAGCTCAGTCACTTGAATAATAATGGGTTGGCCAAAATTTTCGTTCAGGTTTTTCATACCATCTTATGAAAAACCCGAACGAACCTTTTGGCCAACCCAATACATTTCTTAAGTTTGGCTCTCAAAATTTGGGAATTGGTGAAAGCAGTACAATTTAGTAAAGGTACTGGGAATTATGACTGTGTGTGTGTTTTTAGAAGGCAGAAAATCTGCCAGAGGGATGTCAGAGTCTTTTCTAATTCTCTCCAGAAAAAGGCAGACTCATATACCATCAGCAGGCCTAAAGTCAGTTATGTTCAACAGGGCTTTGGGGCAGAGAGGAGGGGTAAAGTTCATAAGGATTCTGGGAAGCATGTGGAGTTTGAAAAATGATACTTAATATACCTATACCTCATGAGTCTGTATAAGTCTAGTCAGAATCTTTTTGGTTGGTAGGGTCACACAGAATACAAAGCAGTGCAGGAAACTGGGTTCAAAAATGATGAGAATATCTACCTTACACCTTATGTCTTACAACTTACTCTAAACATATGATCTGTCCCTGTCAACTTTCTGATGCTTGAAATTGCTTGACAAGGGGATGCCTTTTACTCCACCCCGACAAATAACACTTACATACAAGTATCCTCCTTGGAGACCATTTGAACCCCTAGGAAGTGTGGTTTAAACTCACACTAATCAGGCTGTTAAGGTCTTTCTTAAGTGTACCATAACAAAGTGAAAGTAGGGAAGGCGCTGGAAACCAGAGGAGGAAATGAGAGAGGCCCTGCACATAGAAAGGCTAAGGGTGGGGAGGGGTGGAAACCTGGAAACTAGCACACAATTGGGCTCAAGTCCAGCCTATCTGACCAGGCAAATGTTCAAAACAGCCTGTGCCTGCTTATCTTTTACTAACTTTATGGGTATTCTCAGAATTAGAGCAATAATGAAGGGGGTTCTTAAAGGAAAATGGGCCAGAGAGGTTCCTTTTCATTAATGAGGTTCACTTATCACCACCAGGCTCAGTCAAACCCCATCACAGGCATCTAGAAAAGACAAACAAAGCCTTCCTTGAGTGATAGGTCTTTTTCTGTTTGTTAAAAAATTAAGGTATAATTGACATATAATATTAAATTAGTTTTAGATGTAAATGTAATGATCATATATATGTATCTATTGCAAAATGATCACTGCAATTAACTAGTTAATATCCATCACCACACAGAGTTACAAATTTTTTTTTCTTGTGATAAGAACTTTTAAGATCTACTCTTTTAGCAACTTTCAAATATACAGTATAGTATTGTTAACTATAGTCATCATGCTGTATCTTACATCCCCAGGACTTATTTATTTTATAACTGAAAGTTTGTACCTTTTAACCCCCTTCATCAATTTTGCCCCCTCTCCCCCGCCCCTCACATCTCACTGTCTCACAACACTCTTTCTTCTTGATTCCTTTGGAGCATCTGGCAGTTTCTCCTGCTCAGTCTGCCCTCTGTTCATTCATTCTATAAATATTCAGAGCCAACCACATGCTAGGCATTGTGGTAGGTGCTGGGGATACAAAGACCCTGCTCTCACGAAGCTCACAGTCTGGTGGGGTAGACAGATGTGTTGTCTGTAGGACAAGTGTTAGATAGGGGTGAGCACAGGAGCCTAGAAGAGGAGAAGATGCTATCCAAGTCAGCCTGGGAGTGTCAGGGATGGCATCAGTGGGAGGTGAAGCCAGATTCCAGTTCTGAAAGGCACAAAAGAATTGCCCAGGTAGAGAGAGGTGAGGCAGGAATGGGACTAGGAGTGACAAAGTGATTGTGGGCAGGTGCATAGGCCCAGGACCCAGGATGCAGCAAGGATATCCCGGATAGGGCTGAGGCCCCAAACTGTCCTGAGGATCTTTCTTCTCTGAACCCAAACACCATCTGTCCTTCACCTCCTCCCTTACACCTTGAGGTATTCTTTTCAATGGTCTAGACCAGTCAAGGAGGGTTAATACCCAGCTAATGTTACTTAATCCCTCGCCCACAGAGCTCCCAGACCCTCCCTCACCCTGTTGAGGGCTAAACCTCCTTAAGGTTCTTCAGCTCTGGTGTCTCCCCTGCCAAAAGACCTGCCAGGCTTCCAGGCTCGGTTTGGTCCCCTCTTGGTGCTCACTCAGCCCCCATGTTCCCTGCAGTGGGCTGCATTATACAGTGATAGCTCTTATCTTTTCTTTCCTTTGCCAACTCAGCCTCCTGGCAAGTTACACTACAGCTAAAATCTTCCCCCAACGTAGTTTATTCACTTCTTAATCCAGGCCTTTAACACTCATTGAATCTGCTAGAGAGTCAAGCATGCCCACCCAGCTAATGATATGCTCTGTGTAAGAGCTGCTGGATGCTGTTGTGGATGATAAAATATACTGCCTTGAAAAACTGGTTTGACCTGCAGACATGGAATTTCCATCACTGCATCTAGCCACCAAGAAAAAATGTAGAAACCACCACCAGTGGCTTACGTAATTATCTACTACTAGAAATTAAAATCATCCTGGAGACTTAAGGGACAAATTAGCCCATGACAGTCCTTCTCACACTTTTATGTCCAGACAACATGGAACTGTGGCATGGTTACAGGAACAAAAAAATCTATCAAATCTATGTTAGCTTCTTTCCTCATTTCTCTAACGTGTGTGTGTGTGTGTGCGCACGCGCTGGGGGTCAGGAGAGGAAGGAGTGTGAATGTCTGTCCTGCCTAGCTTACCGGAGTTGCTGCAAGTACTAAACGTGAGAAATACTTGGCAGCACTCTACAGCTGTAGGATCCGTATGTTTAAATCTCTTCTTCCTTGAGCAGCCAGACACACCAGTTCCTAAGTTCTATGCCGGTTTAGTAAAACACTTTGCTTTTCCTATTTCTAAAATAATTAAGTGGGCACTGTAGAAGCAAGGCCTGGGAAGATTTTTATGATAGAACTGTGATATGGAGTTGATCCCAGAAAATCTTTTCCTAGGATTTTCTTAGGAGTCCTTTAACTAGCTTTTCCGACTCCTTTTAAAAACTAGCCCATAAGTACGGAGTTTCCCAGGCTCCGCCCCCACCAATCCTACAAGCTCTAGAAGCTCTAGAGGACTAGAACCGGGGACGAAGGGGCCTTCTATACATACAGGAGTCAGGGTTTGCAACGCTGTTTAGAAATATAAGTTGGGGCAGGGGTCTCTGGCCACATTTCTCCCCGGTTAGCCCTCAGCGCGTCCAGCCCTACTTTGTCTTCTCCCTGTGATTGGGTGAACCGCAGACCAGAGGTTGTACGTGACAAGAAGGCCTCTTTTATCTCCGCCTTCGCTTCCATTGCCCTCTCCTACCCAGCACCCCAGTTCTCTACCCGTGGGACCCGCCCTTCTGGGGACGGTGGATTCTTTTATCTCCCGGGCGCGCCCCTGCAGGCGGCGATAGAAGCCGGGACTACAGCTCCCGGCATTCTACGCCGGGGAGCCGACCCGGTAGTAGCTCTTTTCCGGAGAAGTTTCCCTCTGCCTGCGCTGCTCGCCGCTCGCTGCTCGCTGCTTGGGTCTCCAGGGCGCTCAGGGGCCTGTCTGCGGGAGGTGGGCACTGCCCAGGGTGACAGTGCGGGAGCATGGCCATGCACCTGGGCAGGCTGAGCGCGGGCCCCTGCTGGCTCGCGGCGCGGGGCGGCTGCGGGGAGCTGCGCTCTTGGTCCCTGCGCTGCGCGGCCGGACGCTTCTGCCGCCCCCCTGGCACCGCTTGCCCCGAGCAGAGCCGCGGGCTGGGGTACGGCCCTACTGCGGGAGGCGGCCCCCGGCTGAGGACCGGGCTGGCCGCGGGGCTGGCGGGGCTGGCCGGGCTGGCCGCCGCCGCCTTCGGGCACGTGGAGCGGGCGGAGATGGTGAGCAAGAGCTCGGGGGCGCCGAGCCCCTCGCCGGGGAGGCCGGAGGAGGAGGACGACGAGCTGGCCCGCCGCTGCAGCTGCTTCATGGCCTCGCCTGTGACCGACCTGCACGAGCTGCGGAGGAGGCCGGGCGACGTGAAGACCAAGATGGAGCTGCTGATCCTGGAGACCCAGGCCCAGGTGTGCCAGGCGCTGGCACAGGTGGACGGGGGCGCCCGCTTCTCTGTGGACCGGTGGGAGAGGAAGGAAGGTGAGGAGGTCGGCCCCTAGCGGGAGGTGGAGATGGGGAAGAGAGGTCGGGCTTTAGTTTGCCGGCAGAAAATGACTCAGAATAGGGGATGGGAGTAAGGAAAGGGGTACCTACACAGCGACTGCTAGGTTAAAAGGGACACCTTTAAAACGATTGATACTGACAGGGTCATCAGCCCTCAGCTTGCAGGTGTGGACCCAGATCTGCTGTCACTCTAGTACTGGACATTTAAAAAATCTTTGCAATTTTATATGGCATTTTTCATACAAGTCTTAAGGTCAGTTTTAGCCAACAGGCTTGGATGTCCAAAGTTGTAACTGAGCATAGATTTTCTCCACATTTCCTCTGTTTCTCTGGGTGCGTTTACCCTTTCTCTTCCTTTGGAGATGGAAAAAGAAAGTCATCTCCTCATTACTAAGGGTAAACCAGTCTCCTCCAGCTGAGGGAGTTATTGTGTCATTGTGTCTTTTTCCCAGGTTGCGCAAGAAATATTTGACCTGGCTTGTCAGTAGTTCTGCCAAATGCACCCATCAGATTTCCTGCCAGGAAAATCTTTATTTCCACTGGTAAAATACTTAAGTATTAAAACCTAGTTCTTACAGCGTCCTACATTCATGACCATGTTATTGCCTATACAGTGAAACCTTACATCTTGGTCATAAACTTAAAGAATTTCTGATTCTTCTTACCTGGGACTACTGCAGCAACTTCTCATCAGCTGATTTGGGGCTGTGATACTAACACATTTATTTTAAATGAAGTTAAATCTGGTTTTCATAGTGTTTTCCATCTTGTAATTTTTTAAAAAAATTTATTTTTGGCTGTGTTGGGTCTTGGTTGCTGCGCGCCGGTTTTCTCTAGTTGTGGTGAGCGGGAGCTACTCTTCGTTGCGGCGAGCGGGAGCTACTCTTCGTTGCGGCGCGTGGGCTTCTCATTGGGGTGGCTTGTTGCGGAGCACAGGCTCTAGGCGCGTGGGCTCAGTAGTTGTGGCTCACAGGCTCTAGAGCGCAGGCTCAGTAGTTGTGGCGCACGGGCTTAGTTGGTCCGCGGCATGTGGGATCTTCCGGGACCAGGGCTCGAACCCATGTCCCCTGCATTGGCAGGCAGGTTCTTAACCACTGCGCCAGCAGGGAAGTCCTCCATCTTCTAATTTTTTAAGTGAAGACTGTTGAATCAGGACACAACCTGGACTAGCTGTGTGACCTTCAGTAGTTACTTTTTGTGCCTCTGTTTCGTCATCTATGAAATGAAATTTAAAAACATGTGAATGTATTATAAGGGTAAAATAAGGTGTATATATATGAAGTGCTGCAAATATTGTTTGATGCTTAGAACTGAGACAAATTTTTTTTTTTTAAAGTTTATTTCAGCTTCACAATTTATTATTGATAATGTCACATTAATTTTCATTGTTAACTTTTTTTTTTAAAAAGTATTTGTTTATTTATTTATTTATGGCTGTGTTGGGTCTTCGTTTCTGTGCGAGGGCTTTCTCTAGTTGTGGCAAGCGGGGGCCACTCTTCATCGCGGTCTCTCTTGTTGCGGAGCACAGGCTCCAGACGCGCAGGCTCAGTAATTGTGGCTCACGGGCCCAGCTGCTCCGCGGCGCGTAGGATCTTCCCAGACCAGCGCTCGAACCCGTGTCCCCTGCATTGGCAGGCAGATTCTTAACCACTGCGCCACCAGGGAAGTCCTGAGACAAGTTGTTTGGGCCACTTACTAGTTGCGTGGTTTTGGAGAAAGTATTTTGCCTTTCTGGGCCTCAGTTTTCTCATTTGAAATATACAAGGGTCGTACTGGGTCATCTTATGTCCCATCCAGCTCTAAAAATTTTTAGAAATAAAACAAGCCAAACATGAAGCTTCATGAAACAATGAACTCTTGTGGTACCTCTAGTGTCTTAGAAAAACAAACCAGCTACTAGTAGTAAAGCTCATATACCTAAATGTTAATGTGTGTCTCACTCAGTTCAAGCTTCCGAATTCCTTAAGCATTTCAGTATCTGTTTTTTAATTACCTGTAAACAAAATTAAAAGGCAAACAGCACACGGAGAAAAAACAATTGAAACAATATGGAACTCTTAAATTTGGCAATACTGGAACACTCTTTGAATATACTTATTCCTGTTTTTAATCTTAGCTTTCTCTCATGCATCACAACTGACAGCTGCCATTGTGAACAGTCTTATTTGAAGGGAAACTATTCCAGTGATTCATTTTAGATGATGACATAAGGATGTAGAAGAGTATTCAGTCGGGTGGTGTGGGGAGATAAAATATCCGCCCATGATCAGTAGCAAATGTCATAAAGCTAAGCTGGTTATCTAATTTTATTGTACTTAAAAATTATAAATATGCTGATATTATGGAAGATTTGGAAAATAGAGGAGGAAAATAACTCCTAATCCCATCACCTTCATGCAGCAGTTGTTTTTAACTTCGCATATACCCTTACATTCTCTCCTCATTTTACATTTCCATAAACAGGAGGTGGTGGCATCAGCTGTGTACTTCAAGACGGGCATGTTTTTGAAAAGGCCGGGGTGAGCATTTCTGTCGTTCATGGAAATCTTTCTGAGGAAGCAGCAAAACAGATGAGAAGCAGAGGAAAAAAGCTGAAGACGAAAGATGGTAAATCAGACAATCTCAACAGCCTTTAACAGTCCCTGTAAACCTTTTCTCCCCGCAAGTTTTATTTATAAAGTACATATTACTTCTGTAAAATTCCATCTGGGTGCATATGCCAGCTGAGCATGTTCACACTTACTTTTTTTTTTTTAACATCTTCATTGGAGTACAATTGCTTTACAATGGTGTGTTAGTTTCTGCTTTATAACAAATTGAATCAGCTATACATACACATATATCCCCATAACTCCTCCCTCTTGCATCTCACTCCCACCCTCACTATCCCACCCCTCTAGGTGGTCGCAAAGCACAGAGCTGATCTCCCTGTGCTATGTGGCTGCTTCCCACTAGCTATCGATTTTACGTTTGGTAGTGTATGTATGTCCATAGTTACGAAGAACCTAGGGGCAGGACAGGAATAAAGACGCAGACGTAGAGAATGGACTTGAGGACACAGTTACTTTTTAAAAATTATATTTTAAGAGACAAATTGAAAAGCAGCCTTTGAAAATTGATTCAGAAACCATGTTGGAGTTAATTTGTCTCAAGCCAGGTGATCGAGTGCAGCTCACTGCGTGTTTTACTTTCCAGGTAAATTGCCGTTTTCTGCTATGGGTGTGAGCTCTGTTATCCACCCCAAGAACCCTCATGCTCCTACTATCCATTTCAACTACAGATACTTTGAAGTAGAAGAAGCCGACGGTAAGGGCTATGGAGGTGTGGAAAGTACTATTGTGCAAAATGTGTATTTTAAAACACGTTAGGGGGCATAACATCTAAAATCAAGAAAAAATAAATACCATCTTAACTAGGTTTTTTGGGAAGCATGTGAAAGCTTATTCCTTGGCAGGTGCAATGGATTATTTATTAGATGTGAAAAGTGAAAGTGGTATTGCCTGGTCTCTGGCATCCCCATTTTCCTCCAACACACAAGGAATGATTTAATGAACCCGAACTTAAAGTGCACACAGGGTTCTTTGCAAATATAAATTTATTACATCCAAAGGAAAACCTCACATGCAATGTTAAGTTGCCATTGAGAACTTGCTTTTGGAAATTATTTTCCACATATGTAGCTTTGCCAGTCACTAGTGCGTTGTCAGTGGGTTTAAGATGGGATGCAATTGATCATGCTTCATTATGTAAATATAGTTCCAGTCTATGTTTGCCATTAGCTGGGCCAACTGTTACCCTGTCAGAGCACCTGTGCAGTGCAAGCCACGCCTTTTGCTGTCTCTGCAGGTGATGGCATTTATAGCAATGTATTTAACTTTTCCTTTTGAGTACTGTTCTGCATCTCAAATTCCACATCAGAATCACATGTCTTGATTTGGTAGGTAACAAGCAGTGGTGGTTTGGTGGTGGATGTGACCTTACCCCAACATACTTGAACCAAGAGGATGCAGTGCATTTTCACAGGACTCTAAAGGAGGCTTGTGACCAGCATGGTCCAGATCTCTACCCCAAATTTAAAAAATGGTAGGTAAAGTTATTGAACTTGTCATAACCCCTAAGTATTTAACATTCCTTCTGCAGATCCTGAAGGCACTACTGTGTCACTAAGTATCTTTTTCAGCTTATGAAGGTTGAACTGTTTCCTTCCTCCCTCCCTTCCTTCCTTTCACCAGAAGTGAGATACGAGTTTTAAGTGGTTTTAATACATTATTTTCTTAGGAATATTTGAATGTCTGTGATAAAAATTGGGTAGCAATATCATTTTTGATACCAGATGATCTAGGATATAAACTTGAAGGTGATATATGCCTGAGAATCAGAGGCTTCTTAATCCTAAAGTGGGATATTAAATTCTCATCCCACACGAGGATTATCATCTCATTGCCATGGAAATGTGCTAAGGCATGGGAAGGGTTGGAGAACTGTTAGGAGAGGTGCAAATGTACTGGAGATTTTGGACAAGGAGAAAGTGGGATTGGAAACTTTGTGAAAGGAACTCTAATGGTAAAGAAAAAAGTTGTGAGGAGACCCAGGATATTTGGTAGATGTGGAATGGAGTCTGTGCATAAGTTGTTTGGAATAATAAGGTACTCAACATGGCTTAGAGCTAATTGCCATTCTAGAAAAAGGAGGAACAGAAAGGGTTTTTGGGTTTTTTTTTTTTGCTTTGCTTTTAGTGCTAATATTTGTGGAATCTTGATGTTATTTATCTAAGAATATGGAGTTCAGCTTTAAAATCCTCAGAAAATATAAGACATTTAAATAACCTCTCTTTGATTTGACATTACCACTAAACACTGGACAGCTATGGACACACAGATGTAGGATGAAGGGTTGTTTTTCTCTTACAAATCAGCTTCCTTTCAGGAGGAGGATTAGTGGGGTAGACATTCTCACTCTTTTTTTTTTTTTTCCTTTTATCGCTGTTACTGAAGAACTTTATCTGAGTAGTATTAATAAAATATCTAGGATGCGGGCTAGCTAAAAAGTATTTAGTGTACATATTTAGTAAATCTCTTCATTTCATAATATCATGAAAAGAGATTTGGAAATAACATGATTTAGTTAAAGCTGGCTTTACAGCCTTGCTCAGGATATACTTTAACTCTGTTAATAAAATGTACCTATGAAGAAAAGCCAAGAAGTCACAGTCAAGGTGAATTATACCAGCGCATCAGTTCTAGGGATTTGCATCTGCTGCCTTTTTTTTTTTTTAACTTTAAGCTATTAAGTCTATTTTTAAGATAACCTTTTCAATAGCTTTTAGTTTTTGTTTGTACAGGTTTTCTATTTAGGAACCCTCATTACACAGAGATAATGAAAACTATTTCCAGGATGTAAACTATACTGCAAATTTAGCAATTAGGAAAGACTTAGGAAATCTGCTCTAGTAGGCACAGGTGGGGAAAGACTCAAGAACAAATTGATAGTTTCATGTGCTGGTTCACAAGGGCAACCTTTAATGTTCTGAAGACTCATTCTCTGAACATTTCCTTCCACCAGCCCTCCCCTGAGCTATGCATGCTATAGAGTCATCACATTTTATTGCCGAAAGAGACCTTAGAGATAATTTACTCTACCTTCCTTTGGTGAATAAGAACTGATTCAGACAGCTTAGGGGTTAGCACTCCATCAAGGACCTGGTCTGTGTCATTGTTGGTAGAGGATTCCTGCCTGCTGCGAAAGTAGCAGTGCTTCTGAGGGCAGCAGCGTCACTTGTTTTAAGAAATACAGTGCTTTAAAAAAAAGAAGGAACTACAGTATTAATAGTGGACTCTGTTTCTTTTCAGTAAAGGTCTTAGAGTGCCACATCTTCAGATAGACATGTACTAGCTTGCCTATTGCTTTGTAGGTAAAAGTGTAAGCATTTTCTTCGTTGCTGATAACTGCAGGAAATCTGTCTAAAACTCTAGTTTCATTTTCAGACATGGACAAAAAGTAAGGGCACCGTGCTGGCATTAGTCAGGGATGGTGCGCTAAGCTGAAATGCTCACACTGATTTTCACGTCTGTCTGATTTTTCCTCTTTGGTCCCTGATTTGGCCTTGCTGTATTTTCCAGGTGTGACGATTACTTTTTTATAGCCCATCGTGGGGAGCGGAGGGGCATCGGGGGTATCTTTTTTGATGACCTTGACTCTCCATCCAAGGAGGAGGTCTTTCGCTTTGTGCAGAGCTGTACCCAGGCTGTCATTCCTTCTTATATCCCCCTTGTGAAAAAGCACTGTGATGACTCCTTCACCCCCCGGGAGAAGTTGTGGCAGCAGCTCCGGAGAGGACGGTGAGTGAGTGACAGGAGAATGAACCGTCTCATTGCATAACTCTGGGGGGTAGGAGGTCGGGAAGTGGAGCAGCCGTAATAAGAGTGGATGCTATGTTGTCTTGGGCAGATACTTTGTCAGAGTTTTGTTAATACTCACCCTAATTTCTTTTCATAACTACATAAATATCAAGTGAATTAAAAAACATTGTATAAAATAGTATTATAAAAAGAGCAAAGTTTGTTTAATTTGTCTATACATTGGAGAACCATATTAGGCCTATAGTAAGAACTTGTTGAATTTATTTCAGCTGATTTCTTACAGTTTCTTCTAGCAATACCTTCCAGCCTTACGCCAAGATAGGAGAATCATTTAATGTTTTTGCTGCTTTGTAAATTTGGAATCACACATTTTTTTCATTTATCTTTACGTTTTCATGGAAGTTGTTACGATGAAAATAATCACTTCAGAAATTATTTACACTTAGTGATAATATTTATTAATTATGGAGATGTTAATATGTGCTGGCTAATATGTTAGGCAGTGTGCATCTAAATTTCTTCACAAACCTGTGAGATTGGTGTAATTATCATCATTTTACAGATGACAAAACTTAGTCTCAGCAAAGTAAGTCCCTTGCCCAAGTTTACACAGCTAGTAAATAAAAGATCTCAGGTGTGGAATCAGGTCATCGTGCCTTCAAAACTTGCAGACTTTCTTAGATGTGAATGAAGTTAAGTACGTCTTATTTCTGACCGTGATGCTCAACTTAGCCACCCTGCTTTGTGCACTCAGCTTGGTGAGCTCAGTTGGGTGACCAGCGTGAGGTCATCTTCAGCGGGGGTGTGATTGTGAATCAGCTCCAAATTATCCAATCTTCCCTCTCACAGCGGTTTCTCGTTACCATCTTAATTGCGTGTGTACTACTGGTCCATGGCTATAAAATGGATTTCCTCATTTATGTTAATTTTGTCTCAGGCATATGAAACTTTGGGTACTTAAGGAGGTAAAGCTAAAAGGTCAACTTAGATAATGTTCAAAGTCTCAAGGTAAATGTTTGTTGTTTATTCTTTCTTAGGACTACCTCTGCTTGCTTGCTCCCTGTTTATAAACTTGGGAAAATGAGAATTGATTAAGTGTTCTTGTTAGACAGTTCTTTAACAATGCATCTGTTTTGGGACTTTTTTTTTTTTTTTTTTTGGTCCTATGATTTCCCAGATACACCTTTACTACTCCTTCCCTTCACTTGAGTGTATTAGGTGCCTCCTATGGCTAGGGACCATGCTGGGAAAAGCTCACAGTTTAGTGGGCAAGACCATCCTAAGAGGATAATTTAAAACTCTGTGGAAACAACAACAACAAACTCCAATAAAAAACAAGCAAGAGGGGCTTCCCTGGTGGCGCAGTGGTTGAGAATCTGCCTGCCAATGCAGGGGACACAGGTTCGAGCCCTGGTCTGGGAAGATCCCACATGCCACGGAGCAACTGGGCCCGTGAGCCACAATTACTGAGCCTGCGCATCTGGAGCCTGTGCTCCGCAACAAGAGAGGCCGCGATGGTGAGAGGCCCACGCACCGCGATGAAGAGTGGTCCCCACTTGCCGCAACTAGAGAAAGCCCTCGCACAGAAACGAAGACTCAACACAGTCATAAATAAATAAATAAATAAAAGAACGTGAATTTCTAAAAAAAAAAAGAATAAGGACATTTCCAACCCATATGCGTGTGTGTGTGTGTGGGGGGTAATATATAGATTTAAAAAAAACAAAACAAAACAAAAAAAAAACAAGAAACTAAAAGAAGAAAAAAAAAACTCTGTGGAAAGTGCAATGTTCTAGTTTTGCATAAGATTTCTTATGCAAAGGTAGCAGGTTTCGTGGATACTAATGAGGTGAAGCCTTTAAAACTTCTTGGACATAGGAATGATGTTTTATTTTGCTTGTTCTGTTTTTTATTATTAATTGACAACATATTTTGAAAGTTCCATTTGTGTGTATCATTTCATGTCTGTGTTTTTTGAATTAGGCGGAAGTGTGGGGTATTAGGTTAATTTTCTGTGGTGTGGTGGGTGACTGTACTTTCAAAGAGAGGCTCCTTCTACCACCCATGTCTCTGGGCCTTAAAATGGCAGAAATCTCTGGGGCTTAAGATAACCCCAGCTCTTTGCTGCGGTTATGAGCCCTGTCTTCACTTTCTTACACGGCATTCGTAACCCATTATCTGTATTACTCTTCCCCACTTCCTCGCATCCCCTTCTGTATGACTTTCCCCTGCAGTGGTTAGGCTGCTTCTCTTTTGACTTTGCAGCCTCTTGCTTGGCTATCTCATTTAGTCTCTTGTCCTCAGTTACTACTATTCTCTCCCCAGACCTTGAACCTCCAGTCTTAGTCTTCTTTTTTGTTTTGCTGTATTTTGGGAAAGGGAAACAGGATACAGTGTAGGTATCAGTTAAATTGAAGGGAGTGGTTAAGGTTCTTAGTTTATAGGAACCTCGGAGAGGATAAATGAATGGAAAGGATCAGAAAGATCAGATCTGAGCAAAACCTGGTGAGAGTCAGGCTGATATACAGAAAGGAACATTGTTCACTCAAAACAGAAAAGCAGCACGGGGATCCTATAGAGGCTCATTTGGGAGCTCCTTACAAGGGTCTTTGAACAAGACATCTGTACAAATAGGGAATCACAGCCATCTCTTAAGTATCATGTTTCAGGAGGGTAACATCAGGGGTGAAAAAGGGAGCTGAGAGACTGGAGTTCTTTTCCATGGTCTTAGGAAGAAGTTAAGAAGATTCACTTAAATTATCTTTTGAAACAGACATAAGAAGGTATTAAATAGTTATTAGTGCACGGAACTCAATCAGTGATAAATAAATGGTGAGGACTAGAAAGGGATCCATGAATGTAATTTATTTAAATTTTCTCAGAGCCTTTGGCAAGTTTCCACAGTGAAGGTTGCTTTCTAAAAATTGAAGGACTGCGGGAATCTAGAGAATATTTTTCTCTAGTTGTGATTAAATACAGTAACCAATGCATAAACGGTAATATCTGAGGGAAGTTTAGACCAAGAGAGTAGTTTTTGAGTGAGTTGAGAAATGATATGAAGGGGGACTATTGAAATTTTCAGATTTATGGATAATTCTCAATTCTTTTGGGTAGTAGAAATTATCTTTTGAAATTGGAGAGAAGAGACCCTTTTACAAAGGATCTCTTGATGTTAAAGGCAATCACAGATTTTTAAGCTAGACAGAGTTTAGATATGACTCTATGGCAATTCATGGAAAACTAATATCCTGAACCAGGTTTTAGTTGATGCTAAGGACTGAGCGCTGCAACTCAATCACTACCTTCTATTATGACTTTGTCATTAATTTGCAGGAAGACTGAATTATATGACTGCTTATTAATGCTGTTAACTAGTTTAAGAAAAGGAAATATCTAGAATATATTAGTAATTATTAATAGATTTCTGTTATCTGTTCTTGGCTTTTCAATTACAAGAGCTTTACACTGTCTTAGTTCGTGTGAGTTATTAGCAGCGAAATGAAGTCTTTGACTGTGAAGCATCTCAGACTCTAGGCGAGGGCCAGAAAGAGCTGTTTTATCCTGATAAAGGGTGCCATTTGCTTTTCTTAATTGTTTTTGTGCCTTCAAGTTCTAAGCTTTGTGTTCATTCTGTTTATTTATTGGAAAACATAACCTTATTGTTTTGTAACTGCTCTGTGTTGGGGCTGAATCTATATCCTATTGTTTGTTGGATAGAATAGCCTTTTCTTTATGCCTTTCCAGATGGAGAAAACTCAACTGACGAGACTGGTGTTTTCTCTGCCAGTTCCAGCTGATGGGGTGGGAGGTGGTGGGAAGATGCCCCCCTTTAAGTATTTGTTATGGACTAATCTTAAGAAAGGGATTACTCAGCCAATCCTTAATCTTATTTGATGTCTTTATGTCAGGTATGTAGAATTTAACCTGCTGTATGATCGGGGTACAAAGTTTGGCCTCTTCACTCCAGGATCCAGGATAGAAAGCATCTTGATGTCTTTACCTCTCACCGCCCGGTAAGAATAACTCATAAGAATAATAGTTATTCCCTACCCTCCACAAAACATGAACATTGACACCACAAATGTCTTTCCTAAAGACTCATTGGTTTTGACTTTGCTGCCTGTTTAAGAAAATCACAGGCAAATCACAGGAAAATCAAATTGGTTTTTTTAAGGGGTGGCAGGATAAATGATATAGCTTTATATGTGAGAGCAGGGAAAGGATAGAGGGAGTGAGAAGATAGGGTGGATGATGGTGTCTAGGGAGCTAGATTGACTGTTCCTACTTGGTGATTTTCTAGGAGGAGCTATGAGCAAAGCACATTTATATGAACATAACAACTCTTTAATTTTATTGGAAATGATTGCACTTGTGGGGAAAGGTCTTATTCTCCACTATGAAGTATTAAGCTTGTATGAAAGTATGCGGGATTATTTCAGATGCTTTACGTGCTGCCATGGTGTGCTTCCATAAAGGTTAATTGAATCTCTGTGGGGAATTTAAAAATCTATTTATGTTGGTGCTATTAGGTTAATAAAGATCTACAGTTGACTTTTTTGGCTTTGAGGAAGTGAGAATGGTGTGGATCCAGACTGAAATAGAAAAGATGAGAAAAAATACGACCATTGCTTGTTTTAGAAGAGCTAGAATCTTCTTTTCTCCATGAGTTTAAATATCCAAATAAGAATGGACTGGCTGGCATTGAAGGTCTGCCTTGCATCATTCTGCTGTGCAGATCTAGCCTTGTGAGATCAGTACCCTCTACCATTGTCACTACGTTCAGAATGGCATTGGCTCTGTCCTTGTTTAGCTGTTGTTCATGGGATCTCATGTCCTGGCTGGATTCTCATGCACATCACTGTTAGGTGTTCTTGCCACCCTAGAGGCAAGATGTGATAAAAAGTAGACATGGGCTTCCCTGGTGGTGCAGCGGTTGGGAGTCTGCCCGCCAATGCAGGGGACACGGGTTCGAGCCCTGGTCTGGGAGGATCCCACATGCCGCGGAGCAACTAGGTCCATGAGCCACAACTACTGAGCCTGCGGGTCTGGAGCTTGTGCTCCGCAACAGGAGAGGCCGCGACAGTGAGAGGCCCGCGCACTGCAATGAAGAGTGGCCCCCGCTTGCCGCAACTAGAGAAAGCCCTCGCACAGAAACGAAGACCCAACATAGCCAAAAATAAATATAAATAAATAAAGAAATTGACACTTTACTTTAAAAAAAAAAAAAAAGATTGTGAAAAATCTAACAATGAAATATAGTAACTGTCAAAAAAAAAAAAAAAAGGATAAATTTAAAAAAAAAGAAAAAGTAGACATGAGATCTTAAGGCCTCGGGTAGTCTACCTGATCTCTGCTGGCCTCTAATTATAATGCACATTCCAAACTGCAGGTAAGGGCAGATTATAAATCAATCCCTCGCTCAACTGAATAACATTAACGCAATAGGTTATTTTTAGCTTCTTAAAGTCTGCACTAGGGGTCTGCAAACTTAAGGCTTCAGGGCAAATCTAGGTCCACTTGTGTTTATGTACAGCCCTTAAGCTAAGAATGGAATTTACATGTTTAAAGGATTATTAAAAACAAATAAAAAAGGAATAGGCAAGAGACTGCAAAAGGTATGTGGCCCCAAGAGCCTAAGGTGTTTATTATGTGGCCCTTTACAGGAAAAGTTTGCCAGCCTCTGATCTAAACCAGTGTTTGCCAGATTTCATACTACAGTTTAACCATTTTGACCATATTTGTATATTTATATATAATGTGAGGTATTATTTACTTAAATTTTATACTCTTATTTTTTTCAGAGAGAAAATTAAAGGCAAACCAACATTTTTGTCATAAATAGAAAGTAACACATTAAAATAAATGCCGAAGTACTAAGCTAAAAAAAGTTTGCCCATGGATCACCTGAGATTCTATACTTTATGAAACCCTGGTTTATAGTAAAAGTATGTTTTGGCTCTGGAATATTAATATTAGCTAGAGTATGCTCAGGAATTATTAAGAAACTTTATTTCTTTAGCAGCAAATATTTTTTGAAAGCGTAGTGAAGACAGAGGTATAAGTCTTTTTATTACTCTTAGAATTTTATTTTTCATTTATTTTAGATAAAGAGGTATGTGTGTTGTTTATTTATTTTTTATTGTTGTTACGTTTTTTGCTTCTGTTTTGAAACTGCATAGATGGGAGTACATGCATTCACCCTCAGAGAACTCCAAAGAAGCTGAAATTGTGGACGTTTTGCGCCATCCGAGGGACTGGGTGCATTGATGCAGGCAGAGCAGTCTTCCTAGGGTCTGGGGGACGCACAATGGGCC
This sequence comes from Eschrichtius robustus, assembly GCF_028021215.1. Lineage (NCBI taxonomy): Eukaryota > Metazoa > Chordata > Mammalia > Artiodactyla > Eschrichtiidae > Eschrichtius > Eschrichtius robustus. The sequence continues at coordinate 100,391,147 of NC_090829.1, forward strand.
CCCTGCTCCGCTGGCTGGCACCACCGCCACTGTGTGGCACTTAGTTACCTGTGTCTCAGAGCTCCAGTCTTCTCCGCCCTGGAGTCTGCCTCCTTTCCTGCTGAAATGTGTTTTAAGCACCACAAGCTTCCGCTGGATGCTGTCGGTGATGGGTGGTGAGGTGGCAGCTTGTCAGAGTCAACTGGTTGATGTAAAACTCATTTGTACTTTTAGAATCATTTGATATGACTAGTTTACAAACAGTGACAATTTCCAAGAATTGGTTTAGGGGGTCTAAATATTATAATTTGTATCAGGAAACTTCTCATGTTATTTTTGTTTCATATATTTTTTAAAGATTTAGTTTCAGCCACAAAAGTCTGTTGTGGGATAAATTTTATGTTCATTAATTCAATGAGATTGAGACTAGTAATTTTAGAAAGCAACTGGAAATGAAAGTAAAAATTTTACTTTGTCATTACTGAAGTTTCTTTGATCATAATCTTTATATATCTTTCTCTAGAGATCATAATATTGTAAAATATTGACTTTTGTAATGATAGATATTTAGGAATACTTGAAATTTTCTTAATCTCTGCATGTGTTACAATTCAGTGACTACCTATAGTTAACTCTAAAGTGACATCACTGTTATTTAAACAAGGGATATCTAAGTTGTAATTTTGATTTTTGTAGAACTATAATTTGTTGATGCTGAGATTCTTTGCACTTTTGAATGTGAAAGCTTATACCCTTGGATTCTGATACTTAAAAATTTCTATTCCAGACATTTCTGTATGGAGGTTTAGACTAAGAACAATCCTGGGGATGTTGTGAATTTAGGAAATGAGAGACATTTTCCTTCTCTAATGAAAGCAGACATAACTAGTGTAAGAAGCATGTAGGCATTTTATAAATATATTTCCTTGAATATGGACTAATTGAAATCGTCCTCTTTTTAAATTAGAGATTCTGCAACTCTTACCTTTGCTCTTAAGAGAAAATCACAACAGAGTTCTCAAGACTTCTTTGTTCATATAATAATGTGAATATTTTATTCATAATATATTGAAGTTTGTAAGGAATGTTATCTTCCTATATATTATTAAGCATTATCTTGGAATATGTTGAATGTATGATCATGTGTGACTCTGTAGAGCTGGAAAATGTATGAATTCTTCAACTCTTACAACAGGTGTGCTGATAAATTTTATTATGAAATATGACTAAGAAATGTTTGTATTTTTCATTTTTTCCAGGGTAATTGATATAGGGAAGATAAATATTTCTTAGTACTAAAACCATAGTTCCTCATTCCTAGGTATTTTACCCAAGAAAAATATGTTTTGCAGTTGAATTTTCATAGCAGCTTTATTCTCAATAGCCAAAATCTAGAAATAACACAACTGCCCATCAGCAGGTGAATGGATAAACAAGTTATAATATATCCATATGTTAAAATACTACTCAACAATGAAAAGGAACATCTATTGATAAAGGCAAGAACATGGGTGAATATCAGAAAGTCATTATGCCAAGTGAAAGAAGCCAGACACAGAAGAGCACTCACTGTATGACTACATTACATGAAAACCTAGGAAAGTCAAACTCTAACAAGAGAAAGATCAGTGATTGCTAGGGGCTGGGGTTGGGGAATTGATTGTGAAAGGGAACAAAAGAATGTTTTGAGGTGATGGAAATGTTCTGTGTATTGATTGTGGCCGTGGTTACCAGACTGTATACATTTATCAGAGCTCATTGAGCTCGACACTTAAAATCATGAAATTTTATTGTATATATGATTTATACTTCAACAAAGTTGATTAAATGAAAGAAAAAACATTATTAGGCATATAGGAACAAATGTTCAATAAACTTCAGTTTGCCTTTTACAATAAAAAGTCCCCATCATTTAGATCTGCCAGCCTATTTAGTTGTGTTTAGGGCTCTTGGAGTCTGGGCATTGGACTAAGAGAAATTTCAAAAATTTTCTGTGCCTATCAGTTTTTCGTACTCTTCAGTAATCACGTATTTTTCTTACAGATGAGACTATGTCTGGGGAAAAACGTAACAGAATTGCATAACTATTGGAAAGTCATTCTGCTGTTATTCAAAATGAATTTGTTTCAAATTTGTACTGATGTCTGAGTCTTGGACACCTAACTGCTCCTGGCTTACACATGTATGTTGGTGGTCATAAGGGGTGGCAATTTGGGGGATGGATATAAATGCTTTGGAGCAAATTTCTAACCACTACTTTATCACTATACTCTGCTTACCCACCTATTCAACCAAGTAATTCATGAAATAAAACCTTTTCTGCGTTAAAGAGCATCAGATTAATAGGGCAGGTAATCTGTTTATTTATGATTTATCCACCCGTGATTCATTTGCTGTTACAATTCATCAAGGCTGGAATTGTCTGCAGGTGTTTTACTCACACGTCTGTGCCTAGGCTAGGACGGTTTGAGAGCTAGGCTCAGCTTGGACTGTGGACCTGGTGCCTACATGTGGCTCAGAACACACATTTTACCCAACAAACAGAGGCAGTGCCTTCTGATCTAGCCCCAGAGGTTATGTAGTGTCACGTCCTTCACATTCCGTTGGTTACAAGTGAGTCGCTAAGAACAGCTCCCGATTCACTGGGGAGGGAATTAGACCCCAGCTCTCAATGGGAGGAGTGTCAAGGATTTGTGATCATATTCAAAACCACCGCATAGCCTTTCACACCCAAAACCACAAAATAGATTTGGCATTCCCTCCCTTATTGCCCTAATCAAATCCTGTTGAGTCCACCTTTGAAATGTTTCTTATTTCCTGCCTCTGTCCCCTGCCATGACTCTACTTTGGTCCCACATTCCCTCTCACCTGAATGTTTGCCATACCCTACCTGCCTCTGGTCACTCTGACCTCCATTCTCTCCCTTCAGAATTACTTCACCGAATAGGAAGCAACCTAAGTGTCCATCGACAGATGAATGGATAAAGAAGATGTAGCACATATATACAATGGAATATTACTCAGCCATAAAGAGAAACGAAATTGAGTTATTTGTAGTGAGGTGGATGGACCTAGAGTCTGTCATACAGAGTGAAGTAAGTCTGAAAGAGAAAAACAAATACCATGTGGGAACACATATATATGGAAGCTAAAAAAAAAAAAAAAAGGTTCTGATGAACCTAGGGGCAGGACAGGAATAAAGACACAGATGTAGAGAATGGACTTGAGGACACGGGGAGGGAGAAGGGTAAGCTGGGACAAAGTGAGAGAGTGTCATGGACATATATACACTACCAAACGTAAAATAGATAGCTAGTGGGAAGCAGCCGCATAGCACAGGGAGATCAGCTCGGTGCTTTGTGACCACCTAGAGGGGTGGGAGAGGGAGGGGGGTTGGGAGAGGGAGGGTGGGAGGGAGATGCAAGAGGGAGAGGATATGGGGATATATGTATATGTATAGCTGATTCACTTTGTTATAAAGCAGAAACACACCATTGTAAAGCAATTATATGCCAATGAAGATGTTAAAAAAAAAATTACTTCACTAAATCCCATTCTTAACTGCCCTCCTCAAATATTTTAAGCATCCTCCCTTCTCCTACAGAAGAGTTTCTGAACTCAATCTGACATTGAAAGCAATCCACCATTAGACGCAGACCTCTCTTTTCAGCCTTGTCTTCTCCTCCATGCCTCCCCTGCGCCTCAGCCTCAGACTGCGTGTCACCACTCTGCATTTTTCTGAACATTCCCCAAGTCTCCTCCATCTGACCTGTGCTCAGGCTGCTGCTATCTCTGCTTGGAATCTCTTTTTGCCCCCTTCAGCACATTTTACCTTTAGTATTGCTGTCATCACAGTCTGTATTCATATAGTCACTCAGAGTACACTGTACTTCAAAATATTTAAGGTGGGTCTTTCCTCATTTATAAAGTCTGCTACCTTATGAATGACCTGTTAACCTTTGTCTTCCAACATTGTTTTGCAATAGTATATTGTGGTATCAAGCTTAATACTGTTTTACTTTACAACCGTCTCATTCCTAGTCTGTGAAGATAGAAGTTCCCGGTAAACATCTTTTAAGAGCCCATTTAGAAATTGTTTTCAAGGATGTTTGTATTATCCTTGCCACAAATATTAACTATGTATTTGAAATCCCACATTTAAAGAAAGTTGGTCCTTCTTTCCAAAGAAACACACATGTAAATTCCAATTTCATAATAAACCTACATAAGCACATTCAAGTTAGTGAAGCTTGGACATTTGCAATATGGCTTGACTAAGTATCATTACATTGTAACCTGAAACTGAGTCATGGGTCATGCAATGTAAAACCTCTCAGACTTGTTTCTACAGGTGGTTTTATGCCAGATACACACCAGCATATACCAGCAGAGCAAGGTAATTGCATTCCCATCTTCCAATCTCTGCACTTGGTTTTGATTCCAGAAGTTAAACTCATCAGTATTTTAAAGTATCCTTCACCTATTAATTCCTGTTCACATTTCAAACCATGTTTGAATGTTAAAACTGGGCATAATCTAATCCACCATGGTTTCAATGAGTTGACACAAATTCAGTTACTTAGGAAAGCAAATTGGCTTTGTGGTCATTTAGAGTTGCCACATTGACTGTCATGGATGTATTTTCTTAAGAGATGGTTACGAAGGTACAAAACTAAAGTTTCCCAATTAAGTTGTACTAGTTGAATGTCTCTATTATTTACCAGCAAGTGAATAATGCATTTTTTAAGTAAAAGTCTTCATAGAGATTTATCTGTGCTTAGGTCTAGTCAAACTTGCTTCCAGTTTCTGATTTGATGAGGCAGCCTGAGGCTTTTAGAATACTCCATGCCTGCTGCTTGACATCGTTCTAACCATGAGTGTAATATGCAAAATTTCAACCCAATTTATCAATTTCTTGTAGTTCAAGTTGTTTAACTATGAAAAATAACTAGTAGATATTCTCAAAGGACATTTAAAATGATAATTGTCAACTGAAAAAAAATGCACAACCTAAAAGTTGAGAATTATGTTTTTTTCGGTGACCTTACTGAGCACTATAGCCCAGGATGGCAGCCTCTCAGATAGCTCTGAGGAACAGTTCCAAAGAGGAAAGGGAGCAGCCAGGATATAGAGGAGTTTTTGCTGGAAAGAAAAGCAAAACTGTAGTCGAACATCAAAAGATTACTGCTAATCACAAAAAATCCCAGACATCTCAAGGTAATGATTTTACTGCCTTTCTATGTATGAGAAGATGCAAGAGTCTGGGCTTATTGAAATTATTCCTTTGACATGCATCTTAACTATCTAAGGCCGGTATCCTGTTTTTCTCCATCCTGAATTCCCCTCGGGGTGTACTGTTAGGGGCAGCTGCAGTGGCTGATAGCTTTATGGCCAAAACATCCTTCGTTTACAGAAATGGCAAGTGACATTGTCCACAATATCAATACAAATTAACTTACTAACTTCTGCTGAGAGTAATTTTTAATTCTTTAATGTGTACTGGATCTTATGATGTGCTATTCAACAAGAGAGTGGTACTTAAAAATAATGTACACATATCAATGAAAGAAAGAATAATCACCTCCTTTTCATCTTTACCTCCCTCCCTGTTTTAGTAATGTGAGGGAGATATGGTATCTCTCTTGTAACAGCAAAAGATGGTCTGCTCACCTCTACCTAGCTGTCCCTGCTGTGCTCTCTCAGACAGAATTCCTGACTCTCAGAACCCGTGAGCATAATAGAATAGTTGCCGTTTTGTGTCACTACATTTGAGGTGGCTTGTTAAACAGCAATGTATAACTAGAACAGGTTGGATGCCATCAAAAAAATGAGGAGAGTGAATTTGATCAGCCTGGCATGCCTGCAAGGTACCTCTACCAGTATTTGGAGATGTGAGCCTAAAGCTCAGGAGAAAGAAATGTAGTCTAGAAACATATATTTACCAGTTGTTTGTGTGAAGGCGATAATTGAAAAAGTAGGTGAGCCATCCGAAGAAGTACATGCAGTGTAATAAGAAAGGAGAGTCAAAGACTGAACTGGGGGCAGAGAAGGGAGCAGGGAAAAAGGTGTCAAGAAAGGGTCCTGAGAGCAGCTCACTGAGCAAATGGAATAGGGAAGAAGGGAATCAAAAGGGACAAGTTGGGTGTGATTTTAAAAAGGGTTAAAACATTACCATGTTTCTACATATAAGAGAATATATTAAAATAATAAATGCTCCAAGTAACATGTTTGATAAATTAGGAATGAAGTTCAGATTTTTGGAAATGATCCTAATCTATAAATTACCAAGGTCTTCTCAGGTACTAAAATTACTTCCACTGACATATCAGATAGTGTCTCCATCTCAAGTTCTGTTTAAATATGAAATTCCTTAAAGAACCAGTAGGTGGAGCCCATTTGCTCAAGAAAATCTAATCCCGAGTGTTGGGTTTTGTTTTTGCTGGTGGGTGGGGAGGAGAAATTGAAGAGGAAGGGAAGAGGGGTGATGAGAGAGAGGCACAGAACAGGACAGCAACGAGGAGAGGAAGGAAGGAAAGGAGAGAAGATGAGAGAGAACGAAGATCTCTCCTTCATTGAACTATGGTATTGTTGGAGAGATTATCTAAAGGAGTTATCACATATTTAACCAAGCACAGTTAAGTCGACTGTGATGTTCCTATCTTGTCAAATGGCTCCACTATGTTTCATTTCTCTCTTTAGTACAAAGAGATTCTGAAATTGGCAATGTCTATAATCCCAATAATTTTCAATGTGTAGAGCAGGGTCTTCATCTTGAGTTCCTAGGGAATTCCTGAATTGTGAGGTGCCTGAAATCATGAGAAAATGTGTGCATTTTTCTTAGAGTTCGTAATGTTAGTTTGACTCTCAAAAGGATACATGCTCCTGAAAAGATTGAGGACTACTCATCTAAATCGAGAGGGTGTCTATACCCGCCTCCCCCCCCCACCCCGGTGGGAGGCAATGTGATAATTCAGTGAGGAAAGGTAAGAAAACGTTTTTATCCTTTCAGAAGTTCTATTTTTGTGTGTAATGTAATTATTTGTCCATATTCGTACATTAATGCATATATTTAATTCACAAATAAAAGATATTTGGGGGAGTGTAAAATTAGTGACATATCAAAAAATTTCAAAATTTGCTTGTAAAAATAGTGTACATTTTTATACTTTTAAGGACTAAAAATGAAGTTGGAGAAATCAGAAAGCAGAATATCTTGATAAATCAAAGGAAGAAAACAATAACAATAAAGTTTGTCTTCTTACCCCTGCTGGAGTCACCAGGTAGGAAGTGTAAATGTGCTAATTTCTTAGCAGTTTTAGAGGAAACTAATGGATACTGTCTAAAGAAATGGAGAACAAAGATGTTAAATAAAGATGTAATAATAGAGGTGTTCATTGGAATAAAAATATAAACCAGAATTATCCACAAAACTCACAAACATAATATGGGGTGAAAAAAAGCAACCTGTAGAATAATACATACAGTTTGATTCCATTTGTATAAAATTCAAAAGATGCAAAGCTAGCCCATAGACTGTGTTTAGGTGATAAGACTCTAATGAAAAACCAAGGGCAAATACAATTCTGGTGAGTGGGGAAAAGGACTGAGGCAAAGCTTCCAGAGAGCTTCAAAGTTAGCAGTGTCCTATTTCTTGAGCTGGACTCTGGTACACAAGAGGCCATTTCAGTATTTGAATATATCAAGGAGATATTTCTTAATATCCTCATATTTCCTAAATATTAACAGTAAATAATTATACCCTTTAAGCTAGGGCAGAAAAACTCTTTTACTTGGATACCAACATGTACCTACTTCTGTGGGTTTTCCTTTTGGCATCCTGATACGTGTGTCTTTAAAAATCAAGTATTTTTCCCTAATATTTAAATTAATGCCTATACTTTGTGGAAATTTTGGAAAATAACAGTATCAAAAAGGAAATAATCATCACATTTTGTGCCACTGTTTAGAAATAACCATTACCATAACCACTCAATATTTTGATGTATTTCTTTCTAGCTACTTCATGTAAATTTGAATTTAGTTAAATTGTGTATACAATTTTGTATCCTGATTTCCTCCCCTTATCTTTATATCTTAAACACTTCCCTCTCTTATTTAAAATCTTCAAAGACAGAGGACAGGCTGGCAGTAAAAATAGGGGTTTTCTTGAAAAGTGACCTACTGACTGAGGGCTCTAAACTATTGTCCGCACTTTTCCCTCAAGGGATTTGGCCTTCAGCTGGGCAGGAAATTCAAGAGCTCTTTTCTAGAAAACAATTTTGTAGAATAGTTCTAGACAAAACAAAACAAAACACAAAAAGCCCCCCAAACTCCACCACGAGGAGGGAGCTTTGGCGTTCTCACCACACACAGCTCTTTCCTTACGCACTCTCCACCCACCTCCCACCACCTCCCATATCTAGAGCTTTCAGTCCAATTTTTAGTGCCTCTTTAAGGGCAGAGATAATCAGATATTGGAGGAAAACCTCCAAATATATAAGAGAGAGAGAAAGCAGAGATAACAGACAGACCGACCTCTAGTTAATATTCTCAGAAAAGAGATTAAACTAATCATTTAGTAATATAGAGGTAAACAGAAGATAAAGCTAAAGGATTTAAAACTGGTTGCTTTTGGAGATCAGGACTGGGGGTAGATGACCATGGGACAGAGAACTGCTATTTTTCAGTATAAGCCTTTACTACTATTTGATTTTTTTAACTGCTGACATTTATTAGATTAATAAAAGAGTTAAAAAGTAAAGGCCATGCATTTTTTTAAGGTCTCAAAACATTGTTTTCATTATGCATACTTTTCCATAATATAGATGTTTCTTATCAGAAGAACTTTCCATTCTCTTACATAGATTTTTTTTTTTTTAATCACGAGTTGCCATTACCCTATCAGTGTTTTAAAGACCTCTTCCTGTTTTTAACCTCAGGTTAAGATGTTTTAAATGCATGGTATCTTCTAACTAGTTTAAGAGACCAGATGTGCTCAGAGGAAAGAATTATTTATCAGGTTGTAATCTTCAAGATCCATAGAACTAAAGTGTCTTTTCTGTCTATGCTAATAAGTAAAACTATTGCTCATAAAATAAACTGTCACAGATTTCACACACATCAAGGTATACAGGGAAGGCATTTCAGAGGGTGGGTGCTGGACAATGTCCCAGATATGTGACCTCTTTAAAGTTTCTGCTTGGGAGATTAGAAGTTATATTGAAATCAATGACCATCTAACGACCACTGTTTCTGGGGTTATGTTTTCTAAATATAGCGGCCCTCTGGCTTAACCACAAAAGCATCTCATGAGTTATAGAGGAACTTGAGCAGAGTTGTGTTTGTAAAGAAAGAAACCTAAAAAAATAAACGTTCCTGTTTTTATAGCTCTACTTTGTTTTCTTCAAGTTTATTTTAATGACAACTTGAAGGGCTTGCTACCAGTGGCTGAAAACCTCAACATGGTTTCCTTGGCAATCACTAGAATATGAAATGGAAATGAAAGTTACCCAATGAAAAGCTCACAACTCCTCACTGCTCCCCCTCGATCCCCTCCAGATTAGAAGAATTTCAGTGGAAGGAATGCGCCAGCCTGGGACTTGGGGAAAATATCTGGCTTCCTTCCTGGACTATCATACAATCTATGTGCTGCCACTACAGTGTCATTAATTCATGGTTGGATTGGTGTGATACAATACAGGAGAGCAGGGAAATCAGATTGAAGGAGATTTTCTGTTTAAGAAAAATGAATTACTAGATGAAGAATGCTTCTTCCTGAAGTCTATGGGCTTTCTCTCAGTGTTGTTACGTGGTTTGGTTTCACCCTGGCCAGGTTCTTGTGTGTCCAGGTGGGTGGATTCCTCTCATTCCTACTCTCCTTTTGTGGTGTGACATTCTGAGTTCACTGTTATTTGTTCCTCATGATTTTTTAGTGTATTGCTGTAATCATAGTTAGAGTCAGAAATGCCCTAAAATCCTCTTATTGACGTAGCATGAAATTTTACCTGCATTTTTTTTAATTTAGAAAAATATTTGAGTTAGAAGCATACACATTTTGAAAAGTATATGTACAAAGACAACATAGCATCATGTTTTCATTACTTATATGTCATATCCTTGAACCCTTTAATTTTCTCACACCAGAAAATATTTTTAAATATACAATTTTCATAAAAATTTAGGTAGGCATACTAACAAATAACTCATTTCCCTCTTTCATAACTCATCTTTTTTTTTTTTAATATAGAGTTTATGGTTCTTGCTTATATCTCTGTGGTTTGATGTTTTATCCTCTGGATTAATTTCAATACTTTCTGTTCTCTTACTAGAATACTTTCCTTTTTCCTCAACATTTTCTTCTTAGGTTTGGATAATTCATATGTTTCTTCCTTATATGTAGAAATCTAAATCTAGTCATAAATAATTCCTTCAAATTATGAGGATCTATTTATTTATTCTTCTGACTTATCCTAAAAAAGAATTAAGGTGATTTATAACACATAATATATAATAGGATGTATTCAATTAAAAGTAAGAAAAGGGCTTCCCTGGTGGTGCAGTGGTTGAGGGTCTGCCTGCCAATGCAGGGGACACGGGTTCGAGCCCTGGTCTGGGAGGATCCCACATGCCGCGGAGCAACTGGGCCCGTGAGCCACAATTACTGAGCCTGCGCATCTGGAGCCTGTGCTCCGCAACAGGAGAGGCCGCAATAATGAGAGGCCCGCGCACCGCGATGAAGAGTGGCCCCCGCTTGCCACAACTAGGGAAAGCCCTTGCACAGAAACGAAGACCCAACACAGCCATAAATAAAATAAATAAATAAAATTAAAAAAAAAAAAAAGTAAGAAAAGTTAGCAAGAAGAAATTAATGTTGGAAAAATCAGAAGCCAAGAGTGAGATCAGTACCCAAATACTTGCCAGATGGTCACAGTTTGGCTTGGTGTTCAATCCCTGGTTTTTGTTCACCAGCTTCAAGTCCCGTCCTTGTAGGCTGAGGACTACAGCCCCCCTGTATTAGGGTTCTCCAGAGAAACTGAACCTATAGGAGATACATATCTCTCTATCTCTATCTCAAAAGATTTATTTTAATGAATTGGCTCATGCAATTATGGAGGCTAGCAAATCTTATTCTAAGCAGTTCAAGTTCTAAGGCCATCAGCCTGCAGACCTAGGGAAGAGCCAGTGCTGTAGTTCAAGTCAAATGAAGGCCATCTGCTGGCAGAATCTCCTCTTGCTCGGGAAGGTCAGTCTTTTGTTCTATTCAGGCCTTCAGCTGATTAGAAGTGGCCCACCCACATTATGGAGGGAAATCTGCTTTACTCAAAATCTTCTCATTTAAATGTTAGTCTCATTGAAAAACACCCTTACGAAAACATCCAGAATAATGTTTGACTACACATCTGGGCACCATGGCCCAGCCAAGTTGACACATAAAAGTAACCATAACACTGCTGAAGCCTGCTCCTTCCTTGCCTTTACCAACCACTTGCCCTTTTTGGAGGTACACTCCCCCTTCCATTTTCCCTAATCCATGAAGTTTCTCTTAATCCTTTTTTCTCACTCCTTACACTTGCGAGACTCAATTCCATAGGGGCCATCAGGCCACGAGTTCCTATTTCCAGTATCGGGTGAAACTCCTGTCTTTTCTGGTGGCCAACAATTGCTTATGAATAGGCTTCTAGGTTATCCTGGGCTTCCAGCTAACCTCTGCTCCAACAGCCCTGCCCCCCAGGTCTTTGTAAAAATTCCTTACATTGTTGCAAGCCTGTTATGAGCCAGCACTTCTGCTAAAGGGTTTTACAGTAGGAAGTAGCTCTGCTGACCTAGGCCACATTTTCTGGGGCCAATGAAGCCAGTACACAGGCCATAGCTTTAACAATTTACTTTAATCCCTAATGAGGATAAACAATAGGACAGTTCCTGGGAAAATTTTCCAAGACCTAGCCATCCTGTGTGTCTCTGCTTTACTGCCTCACTTCCTCCCCTGAAGAATAAAGCCCAGACCATAGTCAGGGGTTGTGGGAATTAGTTACTGACCCTGGCAGGCTTTGGAAGCTTGTGAGGAAAAATAACTCTCTAGCTTTCAACAGGGAAAGCAAAAATAAAAATGAAATAAAATAAGACAAATAAATGGCAACACTAAAAAATTTATAGGCAGAGACTCAAATATAAGTCTGTACTGTCCCCCCCTTTTCTTTTTTTAACCAGCCAACCGAGGACCCTTAAATGTATAACAATCATTTCTGAAACTTTGCTAATATTCCCATACCACCTGAGCCCAGATCTCAGACCAGTCACAGCTGTGGGATCTAGGGACAGTCACACAGACTCTACTCTTAAATTACCACATCTGTAAAATAGAATGAGTAACGTGTTCCTCTCAAAATTACTGTGAGAGGTAACTGAGATAATGCATGGAAAAGAGTTCTGTAAACTGTTAAGTGCATCCAGACATTACGTATTTAGTAAATCAGTTAAAGCCGTACTGAAGACATTAAAACAAGTGATCAGATATTTCATAAAAAGAAAATGAGGTAAATAATTTTTATCATTTTACAAGTAGGAAAAGGAGTAGATGAGATTAGTCAGGAAGAAGAGTTTAGTCATTTGCAGGTTACACTTGCTCCCCTCCCGGTGGAAAATATAAATATACGTGTATGTTTACGTTATATAGATAGATGCCTCTGTCAATTGCTTTTCACTTTCTCTGGTCAACATCAAAAATAATAATTATTTTTAAAGCTAAGAAATTTGAGTAATCTGATGGAGGAATTTAGCTGGAAAAGTGAAAAACAATTCAGTGATAGGTATTTATATATATATCAAAATATTAAGCTCATATTTTTATACGTATGTATGTTTTATTTGGGAAGGAAATAACAAGTGACTTCTCTGTGTATTTTAATTCTTTTATGTATTATTGTTTTCCACCTATTGTTTAACTTTTTGATTCTCTTCTTTGTTTTTTTTTTCCTTTGTGGTCAAGTGTATATCATAGACCACCTTAGATTAGCTGAGAACATTTTACTCATGACAGCATTTCAAAGTATGCCACATCAAAGGTGGGCAAAAGAATTCGTTTCTTGGCCTTGCTCCTCTCCTCGCCTTGAAAGTCTGTCCCAGTGGCCCCTACCACTCCCACCTGTAACCATCTCACCCTGTTTTGAACCCAGGCATCTTTAGTATCTGTAACTCTCATCTGATTCTCACATACCACTCAGTAACATTATATATCTCTTTGCAAATTTAGATTTACACTTAAATGTTCCATTTCCCCTCACACCAGCTAATATTAATAGTTAACACTAATTGAGGATTTACTATGTGCCAGGCACTGTTCTAAAATTACATGAGTTAATGTATTCAATATTTGAAAGGATCCTATGAGAGAGGTGCTATTATTTCCATTGCATATGTGAGAAAAATTGAAGGGTGGATGGATGAAGTATTTGCTCAACACCCCAGAGCCACGCGTCCAGCCACCAGTGGTCTGGCTCTGAGGCTGCAACTGAACCATTGAGTTACAGAAGCGCACAGGTGCCAAGACCTTGCCTCTCACCATGGTACCGCCAGCACCTCACCATGAATTGCATCCAGTAAGGGACGGTAAATGTCTTGTGGTTGTTGCTCTGAGAAAAAATCCTATTGTTATAGAAAAAATAAAGGAGCAAGGGCTAGGGAACTTATGTTCTACTAATGCTATTTTAATTATTTTCTCCTTATCTTTCTTTTCCCATACTAAATTAAACTTTTAGATTAAGCTGACTTGTACTGAGTTCAGAATCAAGGAATGTTAATGATATCGAGGCTTTTCTGGCACTGATTTTTTTCTTAGTATCAGTCTGTGGTTTGGTGACATAACTATAGAAACATGGATAGAAACTCCCTATTATGCAATAAACCACTTCCTTTGTCTGTTTATTCATTTATCTGCAGTGTCTTAGCTAAACTCTTCTCCACTTGTAGGGTCCTATAATTGCAGCTATCTCACTACGTGGAGCATAAACATTGCAGAGTGCTGAAGAGCATGGACTTGGTTCCCAGATTTTGAGGTTAGGATCTTATGTAAATCCTGTGTACATAATATGTACCTCACTAGGGTGGTAGAAAGGATTACCTATGTGTTCATCTATGTAAAGCACTTTAAACAGTGCCACACACATAATAAGCACTTCTTAAGTGTTTACTATCATTTTTAAAACCCCACAATCTCAGGAAATATACTTAATCCAGCCTTGTGCAATTAGAAGCTTCAGTTCAGTTCAACCCAAAGCATAACAAAGTGAAACCTCTATTCTCATAGGAACATCAGAACTTAGATTTGAAATGGAACCTAACGATATGCTGCTCACATTTCTCTATATTATACCTAACAGGTGGTAATTGTGATTCTGCTTGAACATTCCCAGTGATGGGGAGCTTACTACCTCTCAGGAAAGTACACATCATGATTGAATAGTTTGATTGTGAATAAGCTTATACTTTATACTGAACAGAAATCTCCCCTTCTGTAAATGCCACTCATTGGTTCCAGTGATAGGTTAGCAAGCAGTTGTCTTCCATTTCCTTGGGCAGAAGTGCTTCATGAATTCTTAAAATGTTTGATTCCATGTTTTTTTTTTTTTAAAGTACATTTCTGAATTATTTGCCAAACTGAAACTCAAAAAAAGGGTGTGTAATATCCTTGGGAAGTTTGCTTACCTTCTCCAATTCTCAGCTTTTTAACCTGTAAAACGAGTCTAACTCGTAAGTGAATAATAAGCACTTAACAAATGTTAGATGCACCTTTATAATTATTATCATTGTATTATTGGCATTTGATATAAGCTATTAGGAGGCTTCCGTAAAACTCTGTGACTCTATTTTGCTCATGTTGCTGTAGACAATTCTCAGCTATTTTCTTCCTCAACCTGAGGAAAAAAACCCCGGTTCTGAGCTTCAAACCCCAAACTTGGCCTTATAATAAACTGAGCATGGGCTTTCCTGGGTCTCCAACCTATTCAAGGTAATCCATCAGGAGTGATCACTCAACTTCCAGCAACTATAGTCCCTGAAGATCTTCCAGGACAGGTGTTCACATGCTCCAGCTTTCCTGGTAGCGGATGCTTTGGAAATCCACTGGAGCCAAGTTTCACTAACGTCAAGGTGTTGAGAGGCTTTCCGTGGATGTGTGACCCCATGTAACTGCTGCCTACTGCAAACCTTATCATTCCTGCACATCTCAGCTGCCAGATGCTCCAAAGGACCCCGTGGCCTCAGAATAAGGAGAAATCCACCACAGCAGATTTCTATTTGGGGGATAATTCCCGTCTCATGTTAATCCAGCTTTGCAGAGGCTGGAGACCTGGAGACTAGGGAGATTGGCAGCACTCAGTCCTCAACTCAGAAAACCATCTTATATTTCCCCTGCTTTTCTACTCAGCTCCTCCGAGCAGGAACTTGAGTCCGGGGGAAGTCTGCCTGAGCTTGGTTAAAATGATATCCCCCTTTGGCTGTCTGTCCTGTAATATCTGTGGAGCATATTGTTAACTAGTTTTTTTTTTTTTTTAAAGATTGATTGATTGATTGATTGATTACTATGTTGGGTCTTCGTTTCTGTGCTAGGGCTTTCTCTAGTTGCGGCAAGTGGGGGCCACTCTTCATCGCGGTGCGCGGATCTCTCACTATCGTGGCCTCTCTTGTTGTGGAGCACAGGCTCCAGACGCGCAGGCTCAGTAGTTGTGGCTCACAGGCCTAGTTGCTCCGCGGCATGTGGGATCCTCCCAGACCAGGGCTCGAACCCGTGTCCCCTGCATTAGCAGGCAGACTCTCAACCACTGCGCCACCAGGGAAGCCCTGTTAACTAGTTTTAAAAATTATAAATGTGATATATGTGCATAGTAACATTTTTTCAAACATTTCTGTAAGTTCAGAGCATACAATAAAAAACTATATATCCCTAACCACTATCACCCCCAATTCCACGGCCCACTGATAGATCTCCTTATAAATTGTTGCAGAAATTTCATGCGCTTATGCGTGTAATTGTGCATACATGCCTATTTTTATAAGAATATTGAGGGAATCTTATTATAAACATATAGATATGTTTCACACACTTTATATTTTGAGCATTTTGCCATAGCAGCATAGATAGTTTCCTTCTTTTCAATGGTTCTATAACATTTTAAGTTTAAAATTTTTAAATTTTACTTTATTAATGAATATTGAGATTCCTTTTCTTTCCTTGTTAGTCCAAACTGTGGTAACTAGCCTCAGAAGATGGCCTCCAGTGATCCTTAGCTCCTGGTACTCATGCCCTTGTGTATTCACTTCCCTCACTGAATTGGGCTGACCTGTGTAACACGGATATTGCGGAAATGGTGATGTGTGACTTCCAGGACTAGGTCATACAAAGCATTGTGGCTTCTGCTTGCTCTTTCTTGGATTGCTCACTCTGATGGAAGCCAGCTGTCATGTCATGTGGGCACTCCAACAGTCCTACTGAGAGGTCCGTGGGGTGAAGGACTGAGGCCTCCTGCAACCTGTTGGCCAAGAGAGTGAGTCACACTGGAACTGGATCTTCCAGCCACAGTCAGACCTTCAGATGACTGTACCCACATCTGACTACAACCTTGTGAGATACCCACCCAGCTAAGCTGCTCTCCAACTCCTGACACACAGACACTGCATGAGATAATCATGTTTGGTATGGGGACTTCCCTGGTGGTGCAGTGGTTAAGAATCCACCTGCCAATTCAGGGGACACGGGTTCAAGCCCTGGTCTGGGAAGATCCCACATGGCGCGGAACAACTAAGCCCGTGCACCACAACTACTGAGCCTGTGCTCTAGAGCCTGTGAGCCACAACTACTGAAGTCCACATGCCTAGAGCCTGTGCTCCGCAACAAGAGAAGCCACCGCGATGAGAAGCCCGCGCACCGCAACAAAGAGTAGCCCCCGCTTGCAGCAACTAGAGAAAGCCCGCGTACAGCAAGGAAGACCCAACACAGCCAAAAATAAATAAATTTATTTTAAAAAAAGCAATGTTTGGTATGTGTTAAGCTTTTAAGTTTGGGAGTAATTTCTTATGCTGCAATAGATAACTTTTACCTAAACAATGCCATAATAATCATCCATGTCTACTCACTTTTGTGAGTCTATGAAAATCTATAAAACAAATTCCTAGAAGTAGAATCACTAGAATGAAACAAATGTGAATTTTATTTTTTTTAATTTTTAAAAAATATTTATTTATTTGGTTGCGCTGGGTCTTAGATGTGGCAGGTGGGCTCCTTAGTTGCAGCACGTGGGCTCCTTTGTTGTGGCATGCGAACTCTTAGTTGCGGCATGCACATGGGATCTAGTTCCCTGACCAGGGATCAAACCCGGGCCCTCTACACAGAGGGAGCATGGAGTCTTTTTTTTTTTTTTGGCTGTATTGGATCTTCATTGCTGCGTGTGGGCTTTCTCTAGTTGCGGTGAGTGGGGGCTACTCTTCGTTGCGGTGCTTGGGCTTCTCATTGCGGTGGCTTCTCTTGTTGCGCAGCACGGGCTCTAGGCATGCGGGCTCAGTAGTTGTGGTGCATGGGCTTAGTTGCTCATGGCATGTGGGATCTTCCTGGACCAGGGATTGAACCCATGTCCCCTGCATTGGCAGGCAGATTCTTAACCACTGGGGAGCACAGAGTCTTAACCACTGTGCCACCAGGAAAGTCCCGAAACAAATGTGAATTTTAAATTTTACTTAATAATATCAAATTTAAGTTAACAAAGTCTCACAGTGAATGAATAGGCTTCCCCATATCTGCCCTCATCATCACAGCCCACGCTAAATTTTGGCCATTTTATAGGTTTAAAAAAAGTTTTTTTGGATTTGGATTTCTTAGGTATGAGGTTGAGCATTTTTTCTTGTATTTATTGGGCAGTTATATCTATATTTCTGTTAGCTGTCAATTGACGTCTTTCACTCAGCTTTATATTGAATTGCTCATCTTTTCCCTATTAACTTGTTAGAGCTCTTTGTATAATAAGAAAATTAGCCCTGTCTTACCTGTGTACGTATTTTCACCCATTCTGACATTATTTATAGAGTTTTTTCTGAGTAGAATATTTTTACTTTTTGTGGTAAACTGTATCTTTTAAAAAATATTTTAGATTTTTATATAAAGTTTTCTATACCATCTCTAAAATTATTAAAATGCTCATCTGTACCATTTTTCTAGAGTCCACATATATGCGATAATATATATTTGTTTTTCTCTTTCTGACTTACTTCACTCTGTATGACAGACTCTAAGTCTATCCACATCTCTACAAATGGTACAGATGAACTTATCTGCAAGGCAGGAATAGAAAGGCAGACGTAGAGAACTGACATGTGGACACAGAGGGGGAAGGGGAGGGTGGGATGAACTGGGAGATTAGGTTTTACATAAACACACTACCACGTGTAAAATAGATAGCTAGTGGGAACCTGCTGTATAGCACAGGGAGCTCAGCTCGGTGCTCTGTGATGACCTAGATGGGTGGGATGGTGGGGGAGGGAGGTTTAAGAGGGAGGGGATATATGTATACATATAGCTGATTCACTTCATTGTACAGCAGAAACTAACACAACATTCTAAAGCAATTATACTACAATTAAAAAGAAAAAGAAAAACGCTCATATTATCTTCTGGTTCATATCTTACATGTTTTTTTTTTTCCCCTACCAGAAGTGGTGACTGGAAAATTGAATCTCAAAAAACAGAAACAAAAGCCCTGATTTGTAGTATTTGCCAATTTCTGAAGTGTAAACACTCCCACCATGCCCAATTACAAGCTATCAATGTAACTTCACTGAACACAGAGTTAGTTAGAAAAAGTTGTTCACAATTGCTTCTTGCCAGCTGGTATACGCCAGGTCCAGCACATACCTGCACCAGAAAAGTATTTTGATGTAAGAAATGAGGGAGATCCTCCTTTTTTTCCTCCATATGGCTTTTTTTTCCAAGTGACAAATTCATTTTTTTCTATACTGAAGTGCTCAATTTGATCATATTCATATCTCCTATATGTATTTGGGTCTATTTCTGTACCCTGTAGTCTCTTTCATTGATTATCTGTTCCACCACACAAACAGTTTAATTACTAGAGTTTTATAATATCTTTTCATACCTCACAAGGCTAGTCCTTTTAAATAATCTTCTTTTCCAGAGTTTTCCCTGGCTTCATATATTGCTCTTATAGATGTGCCCTTGGTTTAGAAAGGTTTATGGCTTTGCACTGGTCATTTAAAAAATTTAAGCCTATAAATATGCACAACTAAAACTACACCATAATAATGCTTACATGTTCATGTTTCTGGCAAGACTCAGGAACTCTTTTTGGTGAATTCTTTTCTCATGCACCAATACAATACGATACAGTACAATTGGATAAAAGCAATTGAACACATAACTTGGTCATATTTTGATAATATTTTGACATAGATGGTGTTAATGCAGACTGTACATTTTAGGTGTGTGTTAGCCTTTTATGTTTATACTGCAGAATGCAAGCAAGTTGTTAGTGCTCTTCAAAACTTCTGATTCAGTTTAATGGAAGTAGTCCTAAACTGCAGTGTGAGTTCCTTTAAAGAACCATTTGCAAATATTTGTTATTATGAATTGGATTTTAATCTCAATGCAATTAAAGTAAATCAAAATTTAAAAAATAGACTGGATGCTGCCAGCTGAGGTAGATGCTGGGATGCACATAAGACTATAACTTTCATTAAAATAGCTAAACGTTCATGATAACATATATTTATATTGATTACATTCTTACTACATTATGTATAAAAATGTAAGCTTTTATTTCAGTAAAGGTTTTCACTGTTAAAAATGTTTCAAATCCACTGAGCTGAGTCTTCAGCAAGATGCGAGGATGAGTGGGGCAGAGAAAGCTGTGTCTAACTTACTTATAAAGTTGTTTTAGTTTCTCTTTAGGTCTTCAATTTCTCCACCCACATCACCCCGTATACCTTAGGACTAAATGCTCTCATCTTCTGCGTTTTTTGATTGTTTGTTTGTTTGTTTATTTTAATTTTCTTTCCCCACCCCCCATCAAAAACTAATTTCACAGTATAAAGATCAGTGGTTGCCAGGGTTTAGTTAGGGTGAAGGGAGGGGGCAATAGGCAGGGAAGAGAGGATTTTTAGTGCAGTGAAACTACATTGGATGATACCATAATGGTGGATATATGTCATTATACGTTAGTCCAAATCTATAAAATATACAACACCAAGAGAACTCTAATGTAAATTGTGGCTTTGGGTGATAACGATGTTTTAATAATGTACATTCATCAGTTGTAACAAATGTGGCACCCTGGTGGGTGATGTTGATAACAGGGGTTGGGGGGTGGGCGGAGGCTCTGCATGGGTGGAGGCAGGGGGTACATGTGGGATCTCTGTACCTTCCATTCAATCTTGCTGTGAACCTGAAACCACCCTAAAAAATAAGTCTATAAAAAAACAAGCAACTGATCTCAGACCCTTTGTCATACTAAAGTGCAAATGATGGATGGAAGATTAAAGTGCTATCTCTCTTAAGTACCTTTGTCTCTCAATGGGGAAAGAAGCTGTAAAGCTGATGGGCTAAAGCTTCAGTTCTGGCTTGCAGGTGGATGTTGGAGTTTACAACATCACAGCCTTCTCCTGAATCCTAAAGAGAGGAGGGGAGCAGAGTTGAAAGGCAAAAGGAAAAACTGAAAGAGCAGAAGAGCTTGAGGGCACAAGATTTACGTTCCGATCTTGGCCCTGTCATTTTCAGGATGAGTGATCTTGAGAACGCCCCATGACGCGTTTTTCTCACCTGAGTGACAAGCTAAATAATAAGAGCGTCCTATTAGTGCTTTAATGAAGATGAATTCAGTTAATATAGGAGAACATGCTTCTTCATTAATTGAAGTAATAAAAAATGTTGATTATTAGTCACAAAGAAGGCAGATGTGCTTTTGAAACATTTAGACTCCAGATTGACAAGGGGATCAGTCTGCCTGTTTTACTCTCCTTTTCCATTAACTCGGTGTCTGAACTTTCTCATCTCTAAAACTAGGATAAAAAAGATATGTTTGTAAAGTGTTTAGAGAAGTGCCTGTCTGTCCCCACTTCCATCTCAGTAAGTATCCAACAAAGGTTTTTGTTGTTTCTATTTCCTTCCCAAATCCATGCAAAAAGACATTACTGTCTGTCTCTGAAGTTCAGCTCAGTCAGAAGTCAAGCCCCACTGGCCCAGAAAAGAAGAATCTCTGACTTTTCCCATAACTTCTTTTAGGGCATTTATTACTTTCTGTCTCCCTCTGCGCACTGTCTGCATTGCTCACTCCTCAACATTTTGGGTGGGTTTGTGGCTTTTGCCCCCATCATTCTATTAAAATTTCACCTGTTTTAGAGGAAGTAAACTGTAAAGGGTTCTTTGGACAGCTAAAAGTGAAGTGGTGCATTTAGAAAGGGAGAGGATTTTTAAAACACAGAACAACAATCAATTCTATTTTAACTTGAAATATACAGTTAAGAACATCAGACAGAGGTGAGAAGTAGAATAATTCTGACTGTTACTGCTGATATATTTCTGAAAAGGATATTTATTCTTCTTTTCTTCATGTTTGTATTTTCAGTTACCACCTGTCTTCTTGGATAGAAATAACTTCCTTTCTACGAAGCTGCTGGGTTTCTCTGGGAGTGGGGAGGTTCTGAACCTTGCGTGTGATTGCTTCCCTCAGTTCAGTAAAGAGATCAGTCACCAAGTCACCCCTTGCCCTCCAGTGATACCTGCCACCTCTCGTTTTCACAAGATATGATAAAGCAAATGAGTCAGCCCCAAGGACCCTTCAAAAATGGCACGCGATGCTCAGGCTAACCTTAACTTTAGCTGGAGCTAAAGAAGTTTCAAAAAAAAAACCCTTCAGAAACCCTTCTTCCAGAAATACAGGCATGCATCTGGTTTCTATCTCTCTCTCTCTATTTGCCTTGTATTTGGCTTTCAGGATTTCATTTAACTTTTTAAAAACACAAAGGTATGATTTTTAGTTTGAATAAAAAAGCAGTGATATAGTAGCCTGTGATCGTCCTCTTTAAGGTAAGATTCTGCATAATTATGTGTAAAGAGAAGGTATTTTGAATAGTAGAAGAGGGTGGGTGTGTTTATTCTCTTAATTATCAGTCACTAGTCAACAAGTATAATGCTAGAAAGATCTTTTTGCTTATGCTGCATTGTTGGTTTCCTTTTCTTGAGATAAATTTTGTTTCAATGACTGTTCTCCTAACTGGTGCCATGTTTTCTTCTCTGTTGTTTTTCTAACTGCATTTTAAAAAATCACAACCATTTTTTGTTTTAAGTACTAGGAATGATATGTACATTAAAATAATTGTTAAATAATAGGAGAAAAACAAAATATGCCACTGAGAGATTCTAAATGAAACCCAAATCTAAACTCCTTCTTTGAACAGCTTTGTACTTAATCACTTTCATGTAAAGGAGGTGTTAATTTATGTGGTGAAAGGGATAAGGATTTTAGTTCCTTTGAACTTTTATTATTGTTCCTATATGTATGCTCCAGAAAGAAAGCAAATCAATAGCATTTTGAAATTATTTAGTCACTTGTCATCGTATCCCACAAGCATTCCTTCTTTTTTTTTTTTTTTTAAAGAAACCTTTTTTTAAATTAATTTATTTATGGCTGTGTTGGGTCTTCGTTTCTGTGCGAGGGCTTTCTCTAGTTGTGGCAAGCGGGGGCCACTCTTCATCGCGGTGCGCGGGCCTCTCACTATCGCGGCCTCTCTTGTTGCGGAGCACAGGCTCCAGACGCGCAGGCTCAGTAATTGTGGCTCGCGGGCCCAGTTGCTCCGCGGCATGTGGGATCCTCCCAGACCAGGGCTCGAACCCGTGTCCCCTGCATCGGCAGGCAGACTCTCAACCACTGAGCCACCAGGGAAGCCCGCATTCCTTCTTGTTTGCAAGTGTTCAGTGTATTGTCATCAGACTGGGTAGAGTGAAGCTGTGGGGATGAGAACTTTGGGCAGCAGAAGAGTGGATAAAGTTGGTGTAAAAGGAAACTTTGATATTAGAGAAACTGGTTTAGCCCAGTACAGAGGATAGAAAAAGTCAACTCAGTATTTTTCCAAAGCATCCATCTTAAAAAAAAAAAAAATAGGATTTTAATCAGGTGAACAGGTGGAACTTCAGGTGGAGTGTTTACTTTTGTCTATTTATACATTCTTTATAATCACTCAGATCAAAGGGTTTGTATTAGGTGTATTATGCTTATGTATTTGAGCAAATCAATATCCACAATAAAAATGTTATTAGATTACAGGAAATGCCAAACTGGGTCAGATCTATGATCCATGCATCCTAATTCCACCTGTTTCAGACTGATCCAGGGTTAATATATGCAATGACCTGCTGATTGCCCTCCAGACAACTTCCTAAGTTTAGGAAGAGCCTATAAACAATGCCAATAACAGTGCCTGGCAAATGTTTGGCTTAGGAGTGATTAATATTTGCTGAACAAATGAATGAGCCATGAAGTCAACCAACATGTAATTATCTACGTTACCTTGAAGCTAATCTTAGTTTATGTTACCAACTGTACGTGACAGGTTCTTTGTTTTAATTGTCTTATATTATCTTAAAAATTACCTATCTTGAACATCAAGAAAGTTTTTTTCCCCTCCCCCCAACTTTGGTATTCCAGGGTTTGATTTGTTTGGTTTTAAAGCGTAAGACACAGAAGGAATGCTATACCCTCAAGCTGATGTTCTCCCTGCCTCAGCTGACCCTGTTTCACTCAGGAGTGGAAGAATGCTGGCTTTGGTTATCAACAACATTCCCATAAGAAAACACACTGATTACTGGAGTATTTACAGCATGACCTACCTGAAGGATAAATGTTAATTAGTTGTGTCCACTCCTTAACACCAGGGATGTTACAAGATTAAGAGGCTCAGATAAGAAAGAGAAGCATGAATTATAAGTAAGCTGGCAGAAGGGTAATTTCAGGGAGTAAGCTATTATTATGTTGTAATGGTTTATTGCAGTAGACCCTAGCAAGGCTTTTAGAGCACATATTCATACCATTTTTTTAAACATCTTTATTGGAGTATAATTGCTTTACAATGGTGTGTTAGTTTCTGCTTTATAACAAAGTGAATCAGCTATACATATACGTACACACATACCATTTTGAAAAACCTCAGGGGACTAAAAGAAGAAAGAAACAGAAGCTCATTCCTTTGGCCAACAGAGAATTTGTTGACAGAGACACACGCTACCATATTTTGCAATTTCCAGGAACTAGAAACGGTGGATTAGTCACATCTGTTGTGAGTATACTGGAGTGAAGAGTGGAAGCACTTCGCCATATATTGGCTACCCCAGGTTAGACGCTGAATAATTTGACTTATTCTTTTGGGTAGAAACACAATTAAGAGAATAAATCCAACTGGGGTTTTTAAATAAATAAACATACCAGATAAAGCAGGACACAGTGTAAGATTCTCAGACTGAAGTAGCTCTATGGTAAGACTGTAGAAGTTTGACCCTAATGGCCTTCTGAAGCAATGCTGGGCATTCAAGAGAGAGCTCTGGAGTGACTTCCCCCATTTTAAATCTAGGCGTTTGGTCATGGGTTAAGTATATTCACAGAGTGTATCTGAAGAAAATCAGTCTTTCATGTATTTAATTACAAAGAATAACAAGTAGCAAACTTTTAGAACTTTTTTTGGCCAACCTTTTAATCTCTGGTAGAGGAGCACATTCTGGAGGTAAGGAATCAGGTTCAATTTGTATACTTACACCTATTCCACACCAAAAACTTTGCATTGTTTTGAGAGTGCATTGGTAAATAAAAATTTTCTACCTCTGCTTCTCCTCAGTAGGGATACACTTTCAGCAGATTGGAGATATTAAGAGAATTACTTCAGGAAGTGCTTCAACCAGCAAGGATTGAGATGTTTTCAAAATGCCATGTATCGGCTTCAAGAGTATTTATTCCCCTGGTTCCCCTCCCTGTGCGGTTGCTTCAAGCTGGCAGCCCTCTCTAGAGATGGTTAGACGCTCCTCTTTCAGGTGCTGGCAATTGCCCCCTCTCCTCTTCCTTTTGGAAATAGATATAAGCTCTGTTGTTACCAATCCCAGGCTAGTGCACTACCCCTTGTGATCTCCCTTTATTAAGCCCCCCTTAAATTATACAAATTTTGGGATGCCACCTTTTTCCTCCTGGGATCCTGATACAACACCTAAGATCATGAAAGAATATGAGTCATTCCCAGTGTGAAGTGAAAGTTTTGTAAGAGCAATCTGGGAAAGAGAGTGAGAGAGAGACAGAGAGAAAGAGAGATATTCCACTAATGGATCACCCAACTTGTGATAGACACACCACCTACTGGCCCAGTAGGACCCACTGCCTGGGAATGGCTTGGTCGGCTGCAGTTGGAAGTCTTACTTCTCTATTTCCAAGTAGGATCATTTAATACTGTAACACTTGGGAATCTACCACAAAACCCCTCTTCTTTGATAACATCACCATCTTTTCAGTCAGGGTTCTTCTTTTTATTCTTCTTAAAATTAACCTAAGGTGTGAGATCATTGTAGCATCCATGCCCTGCTCCCTTGGGAGTTTAGAATCAAAGTTATAGGATATTTGTCTGACTTACTAGTTATCTATTTTATATACAGTAGTGTGTATATGTCAATCCCAATCTCCCAATTTATCCCTCTCCCCCCTTTTCCCCCCAGTAACCATAAGTTTGTTTTTTACATCTGTGACTCTATTTCTGTTTTGTAAATATGTTCATTTGTACCATTTTTTTTTAGATTCCACATAAGCAATATCATATGATATTTGTTGTATAGCACAGGGAACTCTATTCAATACTCTGTAATGACCTATATGGGAAAAGAATCTAAAAAAGAGTGGATATATGTATATGTATAACAGATTCGCTTTGCTGTATAGCAGAAAGCAACACAACACTGTAAATCAACTATGTTCCAACAAAAATTAAAAAACAAAAAACAAACAAAACAAAACAATCAAAGTCATAGGATTTTCAAGCTGTAAGGGTTGTTTGAAGCCATGTAGTGCAACTTCCTCTTTTCACACACAAGAGTCTGAGGTTTCTGTAGCCGATGTGGAAGGGCCTCGTGCAAAGACCCACATCTCGTGGTTATTGCGAGTGTTAGAGCCCATGAAACCCACAGCCCTGTTTTCCCTGGTCTTATCTTTCTGTCCAGAGACTTTGGACTTAACACGTGATACTATTCAGATTAGATGCCTGAGGGGCAAAGGCCTCTGTGGGGAGTTCTACAGAATGAATAAGGAGAAGAGAAGAGTACAAAAAAGGGAAACTGTTTTTAACTCCTGTGGGAATTTTCTGAGGTATGCTTTGAAGACTGTGCTTTACCAGGAATCCTACAACTATCCAGCCACCAAAAATTCCTGCCATTTTTTTTTCAATAGGGTGGACATTTTCAGCAAATAGGGTGATACATGAGGCAGGTAGCGAGAAAGCAGTTCACTTCCTCCCCTGCCTTGCTTAAGTCATGCCCAGTAAGTGAGGGCTCCAGTGGGGCTCAGAGACTAGTGTGTGCAGGAATGGGCTTAAGCTTTGACCTGTTAGTTACTGGAAATAATCCTCTGACTGGAGCCAATAAACGTTGTAGGTTTGCTATCATTCCTTGGATCTGAGGGTTATTCATTATAATTAAAATTTATTCTTAGTGTAACATGGCTGGTCTCTGACACTAATATTTTACTTTTAAATGTGGCAATCTCAGAGGCAGAATAGGCTTGTGACCCCCTTCAGTAAAAGAGATGCTTCCTTAACCATTTGAAATAAAAATTGGGAATACTGAAGTGGCATTCTTGTCATTTTATCTCCTTTGTTTCTTCATTTTGTGGGGTTCTTCTGTACATAAATTTCTACTAACTTCAAAGGGCAGATCCTGAGGTTTGATGAGCTATTAGAAGTTAGCAGAAAAAAGTACAGGACAACTGCTTTTAGTAATTTGCATGTTTGGAGGGACATACTTTCATACACTGTATTGGTTTCCTAGGGCTACCATAACAAAGTACTACAAACTGGGTGGCTTAGAACAACAGAAATTTATTGTCTCATAGATCTGGAGGCCAGGGGTCTGAAAGCAAGTTGTCAGCAGGGCCATGCTCCTTCTGATGTCTCTAGGAAACGATCTGTTTTGGGGCCTCTCTTCTAGTTTTTGGTAGCTTCTGGCATTCCTTGGCTTGTAGATGACCATCTTCTCCCTGTGTCTCTTCACATCATATTCCCTCTGTGTCTGTGTCCAAATTTCCACCTTTTATAACGACATCAGTCGTACTAGAACAAGGCCCACCCTAATGACCCTATTTTAATTTGATTATCTCTGTAAAGACCCTGTGTTCAAATAAGGTCACATTCTAAGGTACTAGGGGTTAAGACTTCAACGTATCTTTTTGGAGGGCACAATTCAACTCATAACAATACAGTCTGTTGAAATTGAATGGAATCGCTACTCAACAAACGTTGCTGAGCTACTCACACCCAAACATTCTGACCGGGACTTTTCACCAGCTCATCTAGGGCCCACCTTTGCTTGGTGTGCTGCTTACCGCAAGTTAGGATCCAACTGTGTGTTTAAAATTAGTGGTCTTGAGGTATGTGCTGGTGGGGCTTGCTGTTTTTCTTTCTGCCCTTTCTGAGTTTCATGTGCAAGTGAGACGGCTCAAAAATTAATGACAATGGTGTGCTTGTGTTGTACTCTAAGTCATAAGATTGTGGCTTCAGGCAGAGCTGCAAGAGTTGAAAAATCACAGAACAAAAGTGATTGCATATTTTTGGAAATTTCGTTGTAAAATAGACAACTTTGTGTTTTGTAATTACTATATTCTTATCCAAAGTTGCTAATAATGTTTTTTCTTTTACATTAAGCATCCTCCTTTCTTTAAAAATAAGAGCTAAACATAATTCCTAATTATATATCTTCTAATTATCTGAAAATGTCTACATTTCAAAAAAGGTTTTATATGGCTAAAATGCAAGAGGATACAAAAATTATGGTATTATTTAAGGACTCTGGAGGCATTTTGATCCACTTAGCCATATGCAAACATATGGAAACATTTGCTTTTTTAGACCTGCAAAATCAGAAACATATGAATTTGCAAAATGACACATCTCAATGTAGTTAAAACTCTGTTCGCCATTTTATAATTATCACCCAAGCAGCCCCAGTACTACTACTTATACTGCTACTAATGCTGATACTACTACTAGTAATGATAACAGTTGATGTTTATTGAGCATATATTGTGTGTCAGGCACTGTTCCAAGTGCTTTGCCATGTTTTGATTAATTTCACTTCCACAACAACTCAGTGAGGTAAATACCATTATTGATAATTAAAGAAACTGCGGCCCAGAGCTTAACATTACACAGTAATGGCAAAGCCAGAATTCAAATCTGGACTCAGAGCTCTTCCTCTTAATCATTAAAAAAATCTTCCTGGGCAGAACATTCCAAAGTCTATGCCACAGAACACCAATTTTATTAAAAGCTCCTGAAAAAAAAGAAAAAAGGAAAACATTTACATACTTAAATACATGTGGGAATTGCTGCTATCTATGTAGACTCATAATGTAGTCTATATTAAAAATTGTGAGAATTTTCCCAGAAAAGAAACCTGTATAACAGAATGTAAGATTGAGGTTTCAACTAAGCACAAGATAAAATAAATGCAAAATTCCCAAGGGAGTTGCTAAGTCATCACATACAGACTGTACAAGCATAGTATCCGGCAAGCTAGTCCATAACTTGGATTTTTTTCAGAGAATAGAGAGGTTTTGTAAGATTTTCTTGGGAGAGACTAGTAGCTGTGCTATGGGGCCCCAAACTTTTCCACTCGGGAAAGTTGCTACCTCCTATACCAGCCTAGTGAGCAAGGGCTTAATGGGACTACTTGAAGAGCTTAATGTATGCCCCCATATGTTGGGGACACTGCAGGCTAGAATTGCTTCTCTCCTGGGAAATGTAGAAGCAAAAGTTGGCACATCATCACTTTGATGCCCAATCTGTATGGAGCCAAATACGTATGGGGACAAAGGTTTCATTGCTTCCCCTAGATCAAGGGTGGGCTGGTGTGGCGTCTCCCAGTTGATGGACTAGGGGATAAGGGGGGTAGACATCCTGAGGGAATGAGGAGTATCCCTCAAATCTTGAGAGTTGATGCTGGAGAGGTCCCCTATGATGGAATGTTCAAAGAACCCCTAACATTGGCCCATGTGAGTCACCTTCACCATCTCCCATCCCCAAAGAACATGAAGTCATTCAGCAAAGTAAGGACAAAAATCCCCTTATCTTTTCTCCCTGCTTTCACCCACGATTGCTAGATAAAATACAAGGTCTTCAGTTAAATTTGAATTTCAGGTGTACAATGAATGCTTTTTATTATACATATATCCCATGCAATATTTGGGACTTGTTTATATTAAAAAATATTTGCTATTCATCAGAATTTCAAATTTAACTAGGCCTCCCATATTTTAATCTGCTAAATCTGGCAAGCTTATCCCACCCCACCTTTCCCCAAAAAGCT
Organism: Eschrichtius robustus; assembly: GCF_028021215.1. Taxonomy (NCBI): domain Eukaryota; kingdom Metazoa; phylum Chordata; class Mammalia; order Artiodactyla; family Eschrichtiidae; genus Eschrichtius; species Eschrichtius robustus. The sequence goes on from NC_090829.1 coordinate 100,420,722, forward strand.
GGCGAGTAGGTGAATGGTGAGAAGAAAGAAAGAACAGAAGTTATTATGTTTTCTGAATTAATGCTCTGATTCGAGATTTAAAGCGCTTCCCCCCAAATAAGTAGAAAAGTCAAGAGACCTGCCAAGGCCTTCAGGCAGAGGCAGGGGACAATTACCGTAATGAATAAATTTGAAAAGATTAGAGAAGAATAAAAAATAAAAATTATATTTTGAGTACACCGCAAATCTTCTTTGTTAGAGGATCCAGGTCTATTTTACTGACTTTATTGAGCTGTTCCTCTCCAGGACCATAATAACTATTAGCTTTTCCTGGAATTTGTGCTCTTTGGAACACATTTTGGGAAATTCTACTTTGTTTTATAACTTTGTGGTGTAATTAACTAAAGTGGTATACTGGAGAATTCTGGCAAAACTGCTGGGACAACTTTGAGATCCTTTAAAGTTTCAAAGAAAACCCAAATCAAACGGGCTTAAACAACAAGAGAAGACAACAAACGGACTTAGGTTCAGGTGACTGGAAAGTCCAGACGTAGGGAGGAGTTAGGGTTCATTGATTTAGCAGCTTGGCCATGCCAGTAAGAACTCAGTTTTTAAATTGGCTGCAAGTTTCAATAGAGCCCGGATGGGAGAGAGCAAGGCTGAGCCGGCGTTCTGAATAGCCTGGTTGGCTGGTCACATGCTCACCGTGTGGTGACTGTGGCCAGGGGCTGGAAGGTACTGAGGACCTGAAGTCTGTGAAGGCTTTTCCATGGGGCTGAGAGTGGGTTCAACTTTTACCAAAACGCATGAGCTGTGCTTTGGGAAGAAGCAGACAGATGACTGCCTGGGGGTGGGAGTAAAGCTTGTGAATGGTTGCTGGCTCAATCAACAAATGTCCAGTACAGCTGGGAATTTAAGTTTCTGTCATTGACTGCAGGCAGAGGTGATGCTCAAAACTATTTAACAACCTATACCCTCGTGGGCACCACTTCTGTCTGTGCAGGAGCCTGTCTCCCAAAGCCCTCCTGCTTACAAAGTGTTAACCCTTGAGTTGGTTGATGTTGAAGGGTCCAGGAGCTCCTGGAGAAGGTGACAGAAGGCCATGATAGGTGAGCACTCAGAGTACTCAGGACAGTGGCTACGTACCACCTGGAACTGAAATGTATCACTATCTTAACAGCATTTATAATTGTACCCATGTGTACAGGCTCAATGAGTTTTTAAAAAACGCGAAGGATTTTTGCTTCTGAATAAGACCCTTCACTTAATTTTCTCATTTGAAAAATGAGTGGGTTGAAGTAGATGATTTACAATTCCTTTGAAAGAAATGTTTGTGTTGTATTCTATAAAAAATTATATAAATAAGCCTTTAATTCGATCTACCATGCACATTGTGATATGTCTGTATTAAACAGAATATTATAAATTTTATAATTATAAACAGAATGTTATAAATTTTAAAATGCAGAGAACCAAATTTCCATTTGAAATTTGGCACATGAAATTTAACTGACTTTGAGTCTGAATTTAACTAGATTTTTACATTGAAAATTTCAAATACATTATTTCTAAAGGTCATGCTTTCATTGTTTCTCACTTTCTGTGTTTTGCAGTAAAGCAAGGGAAAAAACCAATCATTTAACATGTTAAAAAGCTCATGTTTTTTAACATGTTAAAACTCCTAGAGGAAAACATAGGCAGACAAAAATAGCAGTAATATTTTTTTGAAGTCTCCTAAAGGAAAAGATACAAAAGCAAAAATAAACAAATGAGACCTAATTAAACTTAAAAGCTTTTGCACGTCAAAGGAAACCATCGACAAAACAAAAAGACAGCCTACTGAATGGGAGAAAATATTTGCAAATGATATGACTGATAAGAGGTTAATATGCAACATATATGAACAGCTCATACAACTCAACATCAAAAAAAAAAAAAAACCCGATTAAAAAATGGGCAGAGGAACTGAATAAACATTTTTCCAAAGAGGAAATGCAGATGGCCAACAGGCACATGAAAGATGCTCAACATCACTAATCATCAGGGAAGTGCAAATCAAAACCACAAGGAGGGCTTCCCTGGTGGCGCAGTGGTTAAGAACCCACCTGCCAATGCAGGGGACACGGGTTCGAGCCCTGGTCCGGGAAGATCCCACATGCCGCAGAGCAGCTAAGCCCGTGCACCACAACTACTGAGCCTGTGCTCTAGAGCCCGCGAGCCACAACTACTGAGCCCCTGCGAGCAACAACTATTGAAGCCCGTGTGCCTAGAGCCCATGCTCCGCAACAAAGACAAGCCACCACAATAAGAAGCCCGCACACTGCAACGAAGAGTAGCCCCCACTCACTGCGACTAGAGAAAGCCCGCACAGGACAACAAAGACACAATGCAGCCAAAAATAAAATAAATGAATAAATAAATGTATAAATAAATAATAATACTTAAAAATAAAAAACGCAAGGAGATATCACCACATCTGTCAGAATGGCTATCATCAAAAAGAAGACAAATAAAAAATGTTGTCAAAGATGTGGAGAAAAGGGAACCCTTGTACACTCTTGGTGGGAATGTAAATTGGCTCAGCCACTGTGGAAAACAGTATGGAGGTTTCTCAAAAAACTAAAAATAGAACTACCATATGACCCAGCAATTCCACTCTTGGGTATATATCTGAAAAAAACAAAAACATTAATTTGAAAAGATCATGCAACCCAATGTTCTCTGCAGAATTATTTACAATTGCCAAGGTATGGAAGCAACCTAAATATCCATCAACAGATGAATGGATTAAAGAAGATGTGGTATATATATATATATATATTTATGCAATTGAATACTACTCAGCCATAGAAAAGAATGAAATTTTTCCATTTGCAGCAACATGGATGGACTTGGAGGGCATTATGCTAAGTGAAATAAGTCAGACAGAGAAAGACAAATATATATCACTTACATGTGGATCTAAAAAATATAACAAACTAGTGAATAAAACAACAAAGAAGCAAACTCACTGATATAGAGAACAAACTAGTGGTTACTAGTGAGGAGAGGGAAGGGGGAGGGGCAAGTTAGGGGTAGGAGGAATAAAAAGGGTTATTATGGGATTATATGAAATCATGTGTGTGAAACTTTTGAAAATTGTAAAGCACTATAGAATTTAAAGCATCTTTCATTGAATTAAAAAAATTAGTGCTGTTTTGAATTTAATGGAAAGCAGAGAGGCACAAAAACAGAAACGGCTGAAGAAAAATTAGAGTTAAGATGGAAGCCACGCATTCATGTGAAGATGGTTCAATGGCTGAAGTAATCCAATCACGGCAGCCGCTGTTGGCAGGGTTCCCCAATGGTGGAGGGTAGGGAGGGAGTGGTGGCCACGAGGTCATTCCGCTCTCCCACTGGGTCAGTGTCCTCACAGTGCAGAGCTGAAGTGCAGCTGGAGAACATGAGTTTTTCTCCCAGGCTTCACCTGCCTGTTCTAACTCTCCCTGAGAAGCCTTCCCAACAGCTTAGGTTCTCAGCTGGCTAGTCATTTTAGATACAAAAAAACCACAGGGGAGGAACTTTTTTCCTAAAATAAATGGAAAATCAGCAACAATGATGATGCTATCTCCCATTCCCTTACTTGTCCCTCTGCCAACCCCACCCCTGCCCCAAAACAGAGTTGATTTTTCCAGAGGGCAGTGTTGTAGGCACCACAGTTATAGACAAGTGGGAAAAATATTATATCTATTTCTTATTTTTTCTACATAGAGGAATAAATAAAATGTTTGTGATATTTTGATCTTTGATGGAGCATTTTAAACATTTGCAGACCTGTATTTGTAGATTTTTCTGCACTTTAAGTCATCAAAAATGTCAAAGCCAAGAAAGACTTTGACTTTCAAAGAGAGAATTTCTTGCCTATAGCTAGTGCTTTCTCCTATCTTCAGAGCAAAACCGTGGCTTGGTAGATCCTTAAGTCCCTCCCTCCCTCTTTATATATAATTTCGGATAGAGTTACAGGTATACACACACAGCTGTGTTAATTAACCCAGCTGAAAAACTTTACTTACAGAGACTTCTAAGGAAAGACATAGAGTCACAGGGATAAGGACTGATTGTCTTATCTCTTTAAAGGTATTTTCTGTTACAGCACTAGCTAGAACTAAATAATAAATGTCTTATAATGCTTTGAATAAAAATAGTTCTCAAACGTAATTGATAAAACTTGCTGCCCAAGAGCTAAAATAAATTTATTATTTAATAAATTTAAATAATTTATTTAAAGAGTAAACGAGGATGCTGTTTTTTTGGGTCTGCATGTTTAGGTATGTATATATTATGCCTAATATATAGAGTTATGTGTAGTTTATATAACATATATATACTCAACAACAACTTGATAAATTTTAAGTCCTCACAATTAAATTACTTTAAATTAGTTAAACTATATATTTGTGTTTATGCATACAGGATTAATAAAGAATATAAAACCAAAACAGACATTACTGTGTGATCTACCTCAACAACTCCATGGAAAACAGTGTTATTTAACAGGTTAGAAACTGAGGCAGAGAATGTCAGTAACTTGTGCTTTGTTGTTATGGTTTCCAACTCAAATTTTTCTGATACTAAAGCCTTTATGTTTCCCACTACATCACATTATAGTTTTGTAGTTATGCCATTATTTTAAGGCATTCTTCCTTTAAATTTTCCAGGGAAGTGGGAGAAAGGTGCAAATAAACTCTAATAATAGCTGCAATATTACTCACCATTATAGTACTAAGAACTATTACCTATTACCTAAGGTGTCATCCAGGACTTTTCTTAAGCCAGCTAATCAAGATACTTCTCAGAGGCACCCTTTTATAATTCTCTGCTTTATATATGACTTTAGCAGTATGAAAACGTATAAAATGCTTGTTATTCCACTGTGTAGAATGCTGCATTTTGACATGTCTGAAGGAAAGCATTTCCCAAAAGAATTCTTGAACCCTCAGAAAATTTATATTCTCTCAGAGAAAAAAACATTTTTCTTCACATGTTAGTTCCAGTTTGCAGAGAAGCAGCCCTCATGACAAGAGTAGGCAAGAGATTTACTGGGAGATGGAGGTAGAGAAGGTGGGGAGAGACCCTAGGACTGAGATGGAGGTCTGACCCCTGTGGGAAAAGAGAGGGAAGGAAGGTGGACTGTGTTAAATTAAATGTGATAATACATGTTAACCACTTAAAAGTTCCTTGGTACCAAATGAATACTCAGTAAACAGATTTCATTCTTAATCTCCACTTTTAAAAAGTCATTGCAATGAAAATTATAGATATTTATTACAAGTCATTTTCCCTGTGCATTTTTCTTGCTAATAGAGCTGTACCGTTACAGTGGAAAATTGACATCAGGCCAGTGGTTTTCCTTCCTTGAGAGCTTCGTAAACAATCCTTAGACGTCTTCGCTACTAGAAAACTTTCTAGGTAAATCCGAGTGAAAGAGAAAAATGTTAAAAGTCAACATTCATCCTCGTAAGACTGCTCAAATAAAAAGTTCATTACTTTAGAAAATTTTCACTTGGAAATATTTGCACTTTTCCAGAAATATCATATTATTTTCAAATGTTTTAGAAGAGAGCATTTGGAATAAGTTGGTAAGTCCCAATTTATTCCAAATGCTATCATTCTATTGAACCAATTCTAATTTGTACTTAATTGAAAAGTTTAAATCTTTAAAAATAACATAAAAACTGCATCTATGTACTCAAACTAGGCTGACATTTGACTTAATGGGCAAGTCAACTTAGTAAAAGTAAATTGGAATCTTTGAACTAAACAATGACTTGCTGCATTTGATATGAGAACAACTATGATTTGATTGAGATTTAATTTGATAAAGCTTTGTCCAAAGTTAAATCATCCCAAAGTTACGGATATGAAATTTAAAATTGAATATGACATTTAAAAAATCCCTATTTTGCCTTTAGAGGAAGAGGCAAAGTTGTACTGAAATATTAATATGTGTTTTATGCCACATGTGACATTTATTCCAGCACCCTTTATTTTAAAGTTTAAAAAAGAAATACATATTCATTATAGGAAATGTAAAGAAAAATAAATCAAAATGAAAAAGTGAATTTGTCCTTGTTTCTACTATCTAAAAAAACCATTATTAACATTTTAATATACTCCCTAAATAAAGTGAGCTGAGGTAATTATTCTTTGCTGTTAAAAAATAAATGTTTTAATACTCGAGTACCATGCTCTCTTATTCTTAAATATTATGTTTCCTTTTCTCCTTGATTGTGGGCCAGTAATTATTAACCTCATTATCATTTTACTTCCTAACATTCTTAACTCCGCCTCCTAAAAATGCTGGATGGTAAATAATATTTCTTATTTAATGTACATTTCAATCAAGTTTTTACCTTATGTTTGGGGCAGTTTATACTGTTCCTAATTTGAGAAACTCCTGTGCTTCTCAAAACTACATTTGGGAGTCCCTACTAAAATTAGGAAGTCATTTATACAAACATGAGCTCTGAAAAGTGTAAACAAAGTTCCTGAAAGAGAGGAGCGCTGGCTACTGAATGTTTTCTGCACACAGACCAGTGCAACTTCTTGGCATAACAAATAGCACTTAATAAGAAAGATGGTGAAACTTTAAACCTCTGGACCGGTTTAGGCTGCATTGCCCACAGACACACAGTCTATAGTGTGAGCTTTGACGTTAGATTTACTTTTTCTTCTTGCTGTGGGTATATTCTAAGAAATCAGGGACTAGAAAATTTTTCAGGGATAAAGAAAATGAGACTATGATTCTTACTTAGTACGTATATGCTCTTCAAAAAAAAATATTTTCGTGTGAGAGCCACTGTCATAAGTGCTACTATCCTTTAATGTGGGGTTGGGTGTGAGGGGGAGTAAAATAGATAACTGTCCATTTCTTACATGAGCACATATTTGTTTTTCTAGATAAGGATTTTAGTGACTATTGGATGGAATATGCCATTTCGGATAGGTCACAATTAAGAGATCATGGTAAACATGTTACAAGATAACGTTTTTCTTTTAAAAAGAAAAGTATTTTTAATAAAATGGGCTTCCTCCCCCCTCAAGCAATGTTAGTCATGAACAGGCAAAGGGTTTGGTGATTTGAGATATTTGCATTGGAAAAAATAAGAAATATAGTTTGAATTTGAGAAATTATTATATAGAGAGAATAAACTAAACCAAGAGAAGGTTGTGATGTTGAGTCTATTAAAGAGCCTGGGAATCAGAGAAAAAAAATATGGTGATGTGGAAAAAGCATGAGCTTTGGAATTGCATAGACAATTCTAAATGGGTTTAATTGAAATCAGGTTTCATTTTTGGTTCAGTCCATTAAGAATTATGTGAAATTTGATTTCTTTGAATTCTATTTTCTCCATCTCTAAAATGGAGTTATTTCTCAACTATTACTTATCAAGCTCTTAATATGTACCAGTCACTTTTGCAAACAATGCTGCAGTAAAAATGCATGTATGTATATCTTTGCACGTGGCCATAATTACATTCCAGGGTAAAATCCTAGAAGTGGATTTCTTTTCAAAGATGTTTCTAAATATCCTCTAGAAAGCTTAATCAAATTATGCTCAATCAATAGTCCAAGAAGTCTTGCCCACACTCCACACCTCTTATCCTGCTCAGCTTCAGTATTTAATGTTTAAACCTTTGCCAATTTAATAGGTAAAATTATATTTTTAAATTTTAATTTGGCCATCTTTGATTATTTACTTTGCTAAATATTTTCATAAATTTACTGTCAGTATTTTTTCTATGTTTGAATTATATAAGTGAAGTTACTGTAATTTGAAATCCTAAAGATTGTATAACTTATGCAGTTCTGCATTGACTTTTTTCAATTCTTTACTAATTTGAAACTATTTTTTATTAATGCATACAAGTCAAGTTTGCATTGCATTACCTTCAGCTCCTCTGAATCTGATTCTTTTTTTTTGCTTTAAACATGAAACCACGGGCCAAGTTTCATTTCTTGTTTACCACCTCTCCACCTGAGTTGTCAGTTTTGCTTTTGGTCTAAACTGAGGGTAAGAGAGAGGGCATCTCATTAAATCACAGTCTTTGGGCAAGGTTAGAGTAATCTACTTTGCATATCCTTTTTAGTTGTTTGAAAATAAATTTAAACGTGATACTGTTCAGTTGTGTTCTTATGTTTAAAACACACTTTTACACCTAAAAATCCTTAAGGGCAATAAAAGTGTTTTCATTTGGGGATGCCAGTGTTGGGGTTGCACATTGTACATTTCTTTAAGGAAATGCGACGATATTTAGGAAATAACCCTATCAAAATGGTAGCTACATGAAGTGACTTGTGTATGGACAAATATGGGCTTTTCCCTGAACATTGGAAAAGATCAAAGAAAGTGATTTGACTTGTTCTTGGGGGCAGTACTTCATTCTTTGATTCAAAAAATAACTCGGGGCTTGTAAACTCCATGAGGAAACACATTCTACTTCTACCTCTTCAAATCCACCAGAGTCTAATAGTGCCGTATATATAGTAGTTGATTGTAGGAATGGGCTACTTGTTCAATTTTAATAGGATATTTTCATCCATTTATGTTTTTATTGTAATTGTTGATATGTTTATTTTTATATATGCCATTTTATTTTGTATTTTCTATTTACTATATTTTTTCTTTGCTTTATCTTCTCCTTTATTGCATTCTATCAAGTACTTTAAACTGAATATTAGCAATAAGAGTCAATAGATGCTTATCAGCTTTGTTTGTACATTGTGTTTGTGTGTGTGAGACAGAGAAAGGGAGAGACAGAGATGGAGATGCGGGGTCGAGGGGAGGGGAGAGAGAGAGAGAGAGAGAAGTTTTGTGAGCGAGTGACTGCAATACGCCTGCTTCAGAATCCAGTTATAATAAGGAACCCATCAGTCATAATAACAAATTTGTGATGACATAGTGCATTGTGTACAACAGACACTTTGCCTTCACAGTTTGATGTTTGAGATATTGAATATTTTCAAGGAACTCCACTGGTCTAGGCGTAAGAGTCACAAAATTAAACCATTGATCTATGATGGGATGAGTAATGACTGACGTAACTGGCAGGTCAGGCCAAACACCTAGGGTTGACATCTCAATTCTGTTTTATTTTCTACACATCATGCAGTGTCTCTGAGGAGGTTAAACTTTACGAAATTTGTATGGAGTAAATTATATGTTACACTGGAATTTGCAGATTTAAGAATTTGTGAAAGTTTTACAGTAGACAGTTTTTACATATGTCTATAAGGAAAAGAGCAGAGTTGCTTGCTGAAATTTTCTGCCACAGAAAAGTTTTTAAACATTAAAAATAGTCTTTAGCCACACATAATTTTTGATGCATAAAATTTTATTTGATTTAAGAACATCACACGAATACCTATATCTTCTGCAAATATAAAGTATTCTAGCAAGAAGAACTTTTTATATTTCATTTTGAACTAATAGTAGTAAGGAAATGAAATCTTGCTAATCAGAATTGATAGAGGCTAGCAGATAAAAATTCTAAATTTCCCATCAGTGTTGACAAACATAAAGTACTCACAGATGAAGCCTAACTCTTGTTAATATGGGAGTGATAGTAAACTAGCTAATTATTAAATCTTCTTCATTAGAAAATGAAAAAATCACTGAATAATGTCAGATTGATGATACCTGCAGAGCATTATAAAAATAATATGAACATTGTATCATATATCCTTTAAATGGGCCACTTGCCTAGATTAGCCACAATTCAACTCAAACTCATGTGGCCAACCCAGAAACAGTTCCACTGTAATTTTAAAGTGCCTTTGGATCTTAGAAATTTGGTACTCATATACATAAGCCACGAATTTTTTAGTTTAATAATGTCTGCCAACTAACAGAGTACCTCCTTCTACTTTTAGATTAATAAATGGACATTTCATGTGAGTTTACATTTGATTTAACTTATCATAAGAACTTTCACTTTATTAACAGTTTGGCACATTGGATATTTAAAGTGGTTTCTTTTTGGTTTGTTTGTTTATTTGTTTTAATGCTGTAGGTTAATCAATCTTAGGATGAAATTCCCACTTATCAAATACATTTAGGAAATGTAGCTTTATTAAGAAAATGACAAAGATAACAAGAGACAAGAGGAACTAATCCTAAGGTGGATTTTTGCATCTGCAATTTAGAGTCAAGTTGCTGGAACTATTTTTCCCTGTACACTGATATGTAAAGTCTTGTCATAACTGCTTATTCATAGAACTGATAAAAGCAAAGAATGTTGACTGAGAGATAAGGACTTAAAATAAGAAAAGACATTTGCAAGGGATAATCCAACCCACAAGCTCTGTGGGAAGCAAAACCCACTACCCATTTCTGGTAGTTAGCATTACGTTCCTGCCTTTTCTCTGGACAGCACTGCTGTCATGGGGCTGGAGGCATCATCTTGCTAGCAATAAATTTGTAATTCTTTTATTATTGTCTGACTTTTGTGAATGAGCCCTGCAGGAAAACTGAGGGTCGCTGTTCTCTGTGGCATGCACATTCGACAAGTCATTTCTCACTTCTGAGATCTCTTGGGGGAATAGAGAATGATTTGAGGAGTCAAGATGAATCAGAGGAAGATTTCTTTTACTCAGCTTCCCATCATACTGTGCATTTCTGTGTCTATTTAAAAATTAACTCATGACCCCTAGTAATCGTCCCCTCTCAGTCACGCACATAGCTTCCTTTAAGACTGTTCTTAGTGTTGTTCTCACTCAGAGGTGATTTTGACTCGTTAGAGTGGATGAATTGTGGGGCTCCCAGGAATATCAGGTTAGTTTTCTTCTTTCCATATGACCCAAATGGACTAAATGTGTGTTTGTGACTGTGTACTTTAATTTTAAAATTAATTATGAGTTATCAGACAACTTCTCACCCAGGCTTTAATGGAGAGCTTTTCTGTGGTAAGTTCTCATAGTAACATAACACTAATCACATTTTGAATTTTTTTCTATCAGAGTTAGGCTATCTTTAAAATTATGCCTATTTTTCCTTTCATCACTGGTACCTTATGAATATAAAATATGCTAAGATCTTCATAAGGCACACAAGTAGCATATCTACCTAAAGTATTAAAAAGTACAATAGTATATTTTTCTTCCATGTTAAAATGAAAAAATGAAAGGGATGAAACAGAAGTAGGATAGATTCTAATATTTGTTAAATGAGAATGATTAAGTTTCATTTGATAATCTAGTTTGGAAACTTTTATGTAACATTCAATAATTAATGATAGAAACAGAATTGTTTTATATAACTTTTTATTCAATATTTAAAAAAACCTTTTACTTATATTTATTAGTCTTACCATATCCTTGAGGATTCTATAGACATAGATATTACCAATGACATCTAGGTATGAAAGATTAAAATAACTTGTTCAATGTCCCAACATTGAGGGTGAAGCTAAACCAAATAACCTAGGTTTTCTCATTTTCTCATAAATACCTTAGCTGATTGACTGGCCTATTTTTTAAAGGTAGCATTTCTCAAAGGCACTGATTTTGTGATTAGTTACATTGCTTTTGTTGCTTTGTTTTAAAAAAGTGAATGTCTTCTACTTTCTGTATGTTTGCTTTTATTTAACCTTTGGAGATCTATTTAATTATATTGAATGCACTTTTGAAGTTTTCCCAGAAACTTTATTTCTTATGATTTACACAGTCTTTTTTTTCTATATCTATGATAATTTATTAAAAGTCTGTTAGAATATCAGTATTAATTGATATGTTAATAGAAATTAATACAACACAGAAGAATACTTTTATAACAAAATTATATTTTTATTTAATAAAAGTTTAAGAGAAAGTAATAAATTAACCAATTTATAAAACCAAAAACTTCTGAATAGACTCTAAGAAGATGCACAATATTTGAAATTACTCTTAATATGAAAGATACATAGGATGAACTTGAATTACCTAGTCTCTGAAAAGATTCTAAGCTTTCTCTGATCTTCAAATCTAATATTTAAAAATAAAGCAATAATTCATTTGTGTAAACAGTGGGGGTAAAAACATAACCTACTTTATCTTGAACCAAAAGATATATTACAATAGTATGTTTGCTGCTACAAAGCCTTTTGTGGTTGCTGCTAATTACATTTTCCACTTCAAATTCTTTAAAAGGAATTTAGGTACAAATTGACTCAGTAAATCTTTATCAGGTAAGGAAGTCCAGAAGGTCTCTGAGTTTCAAAAAATGTATGTAAAATACCAGTAACATCTTTGTTATGGATTTTTCCCTTCAGCTGAATACAGAGCATCCTGTCTTCCTATGTTATTGGATCAAATCATGAAATTACATACACCAAGCAAATGATGCTATAGGGAATGTGTAGCACTAACACTTTAATTAAAATACAAAATGATAATCTGCACGAGGGTGTTGCTAAGCATTTGATGACCTCCAATTACAGTAGTAGTAGCACTTTTATTTGATAACTAGATAACTAGGTAATTAAAAACATGTAATTAAAACAAAGCCATATCCTAATTTATAAAGGCAATGGAAACAAAGAGCACAGTAAAATCCCATTGAAAAGTAGTTACTACATCATTATAATGAGATCCATTTTAACCGACATATCTTATAAGGAAAATAAAAGTCAAACCTTGTCCTACGCTTTCTTGTTAAAATACTCTTGAAGACCAAGTGGTAAAATAAGTCCCAAGTCATAAACACAATACAAAATGATTTTATCCCAGTGAGCTTTCGCCAGTCCAAAGTTATTGTGAATGGTATAGGGTGAAAGATAATGTTGGAAGATGGTATAGAATTACCATATAAAGTTTTAAAGATTAAGGCCAGAACCTCACTTCATTACTCAGGAATAATTAATTATTGAGCACAGGTATATTACATTTTTTACTACTTGCATTGTCACCACATTTCTCACCAGATACAAGTGGGCAGAATCCTTTAAATGTTGCCCACTTTGGAGCCCGGTATGAAGGGTCGTGTGGATCTAGGTTCCTGAGAGAGGAAAAGGCTTGAATGTTCATTAACAACCATGAAGGAAGGAACTGGCCCAAGCAGGAGCCTTTATCCTAGAGTTCAAAAACATAAGAGTTGTATTTTGCCTGGTGAACTTGATTGGCAAGGGTCAAATAAGGCCACTCAGCTAAGAAAAACAAAACAAAACAAAACAGCATGCGGCCTAATTACGTCCATGAACACAGAGACTTTCTAGATGTCTCTTTAAAAATGAACACTTCCTTGTATTCATGAAGCAATATTACCACTAGCGATACTTTTCTTCTTTCCTTGTCTCAGACACAAATGAACCCTCCGATCCGCCAACAGAGCTTGAAATGTCACTGTCCCTTTCAGAGTGACACAGACCTCTTCCTCCTTCTGGCAAAATCCTCTGCCTGAATGAAGTTGGAGAGAGCCTTAGTGAGGTCTGAGGTCTCGGTGCTGCTCCCGAAGTCATAGGTCTTCAGGCAAGGGCACAAGCAGCGCACGATGGCCCGGCGGATGTAGCTGTCAAAGATATAGTAAATGAAAGGGCTGATGCAGCCATTGGCAAATGCCAAGGGCCCACTCACCTCCATGCCCCACTGGAGAAAAGCTGAAGGAAAGTAGAGTTCTTGCTGCAGCCCAGAGACAATAGCCAGGAGCTTGAAAGTATTAAAGGGCAGCCAGGAGAAGACAAAGGCTGCCACGACGATAAAGATGACCTTTATGGATTTCCTCAGCTTTTTGTTATGTTTTCCTGACTGCTTGTAACGGACACACAGCTTCCTTGTGATACAACAGTAGCAGGTCACAATGCTCACCAAAGGGGCAAAAAACGTACAAATTAAGGCCACCAGGCCCCAAGCCAGTTTAGTTGGAGTGGCCCTCTTCTCTGCACAGTATGGCTTACCATCAATCAGGGTGAGCTCCCTGGACAGAAGAGTAGGCAACCCCAGGAGGCAGGAGATAAACCAGACACTGGCACAGACTCCATACGCGCAGTCTCTACTTCTGAATTTCCTGGATATGGCTGGACACACGATGGCCAGGTAGCGGTCAACACTCATGCAGGTGAGCAAGAAGACATTGCAGTGCATGTTGACTGAGATCATGTAGGAGCTGCCTTTGCACAGGAAAGAGCCTGTCCTCCACTGTCCTAAAGATGCTTCTTTATCCACCCAGAGAGGCAACGTGATGATGAAGATGAAGTCAGAGGCAGCCAGGTTGATGATAAAAATGTCAATCAGTCTTCGGCTGCCCCTTTTGAAATGCAATGCACTCATGAGAATGACGTTCCCCAACGCTCCAGTCAGGAACACCACTGTGTAAAAGACCGGAAGGAAGACTGATGTATAAGGAACGTGGGAGTGGGTCTCTTCAATATCAGGATTTTGGCTTGTAACATAGAAATATTCCAAATAAACCGTGGTTGCTTCTGGGTCCATCATTGTGTCCAGCAGGTGCCAAATCTGGTAAATTTTCTTACCTAGGAAGTTTTTGTATGAATTTTAGAATTCTCAAGGCAGCTTCTTTTATACAATGCCTGCCTCTTCTCCCTGCCCCACCCCCTTCCTTAAAAGATCTTGGGACACGCAGAAAAACAGATTAAAAAACAGTTTCTACCAATCCTCAGAAAGGGCCCGCAAGGAACACCACCCTGATTGGTATTGGGTAGTTGTGGTTATGGTTTTCTTTATTTGCATTTGCCCAGGAAACTGAGGTGCTTTTTGACTTTTTTCTTCAAGATATTCAATTTGTTTCTTTAAATCTCCAGAGATTAGGAAATGAATTAACTTTTTCTCCTTACCTACTTTAAAGACATCTTTGCTTTTCTGACACTGAGAATCCTTTTGATCTAGCCTCCTGTTTCACATACAAGATACTGTTTTACTTTTAGAATTTTAAGGTGGTGATGTTGAAGATACTGTTTTCATCTACATCATTGGTGAAATGTGAAGAAAACAGTCTTCCATTGCATAAAGAGTAAATTGAAATTTCCCCAAATCATACCAGTCCACATCTATGGCAAACATAATGATTCCAATTAGGGTATTAGTTTCTTCCCATTTATTTCACTCTTTCAGTTCATGCATAATTGATCCTGTCTTGTTCAGTAAGTTTTAAAAAATACCCAAAATGCTGGGACCATGTCTTGTGCGTTTATCATTATTAAAAAAAATTTTTCACTACAGTTAGCTCAGAACCTTGCATGTAGTAGGTGCTTTGGAAAT
This sequence comes from Eschrichtius robustus, assembly GCF_028021215.1. Taxonomy (NCBI): domain Eukaryota; kingdom Metazoa; phylum Chordata; class Mammalia; order Artiodactyla; family Eschrichtiidae; genus Eschrichtius; species Eschrichtius robustus. The sequence continues at coordinate 100,435,933 of NC_090829.1, forward strand.
GTTACTCATGATCCAGTATAATTTAGCAAGGATGAATTCATTGGGGTTTAACTGTGGGCATTGCTGTTATTTATGCAGCTTACAAACACAGGTTTAAAAGTCACAAACTGTTATTTTTCCGCTGTTACCTGTTACTATAATTCAACCAATTAAGTTCCCTTTTGTTAGTGTTAATATCCTTGAGCAGGAGATTTTCTCCCTACTAACCCTCAAATAACTATCCTTCATCAGTCTCTAGATCCCCTCTGATCTTTTCTTCTTTACACCTCACCTTGATAGCAGTGACTTTTTAGCTTTTGAGCTCTGACTTTTCAGTAAGTGCCTGCACACATCAGTGAACTTCACTTTTGGAATTACTGACTTGGCAACAGACAGAACTATATTAGGTGACATTACAATGGAGTGGCCAGTATAGGCACTATAAAAGGAAGATTTTTGGTTCATTCAAAACACTTGAGAAACAGGCTAATATCAAAAAGAGTCTATCATATTTTTCTCTCATCTGTTCCCTTTTATTTATTTGTATTTTACCATAGTAAAATACAACAGATTCTGAAACTTGACTCCTTTTATTTCAATTCTTTACTGGCCAAAGTGGCTCAAGCTTCCTTCATACCCTTCTGTCCTTACTTTCCCTCCATCTCATTTCTTCATCAAAATTACAGTTTCAGGTTGATACTACTATTGCATAGATGAAAATATAATTGTTAAACACTTGAAGTCCTTTCTACTGAATTATTTCTCCCGTAATTAATATATTGAAAAGAATGATCCTGCCTGCTGTGCTCCTTTCTTCTGTCTTCTTCCTGATGTGTTCTATTGCCACCTCAGTCTCAGGCATTTAGTCTGGGTCAGGGGAGGATGAGGGCTACCCTGATCTGGGGCAGCCCCATAAAGTCACTTGGGAGTTGATTTACGGGCCTGGGTCTACCTCCTTTTGTGTCCTAGGCTGCTCTGTGTTGTTCCTGGAGGGAGTGTGGGAGGGTATATCCTTCACTAAATATAGGCTGCAGAGGAGATAAACTAATTAACATTTTGACATTTCTTGGATAGAAATCTTTCTCACTGGGTAAGCCTTAACTATTTAATAGAATATTTCATTTTTCAAATAGTTTGAGGTAGGACAATGTTTACTTGAAAAGGACTGATGGGGTAAACATGGAAAATTTAAATATTTAAACACTATGTGTGTGTGTGTGTGTGTGTGTGTGTGTGCATTAAAGAAGCAATTATATGTATATATTTTAAAATTTCTTTGTAATTGTACTTTAATTGTATTATTGGAATTTTGCATTCTGCAGCCAGAAGTTCTTCTAGTATTTGAAAAGATAAGGCTGATTCTGGGGCTAAGATATTGAAAAAAATTTTTTTAGATATGTCTCAAGAATTCCACATAAAAGAATTATAAAATGGAAAAGAGTTCATGCTCACACTCTAGAGGAAAACATCTGTCTGCACATTTATTCTGTAGGTCTTAAATTTTCTTTCAGCATTCCAAAGCTGTTAGCCTGCTGATGTAAAATATCTCAAATCTGACTTCCTCAGTAAACTTTGAAGCAGCTGTAGACAAAATGATTTGCTTTATCATATATAGTCACTTTGGATTATGGTAATTAGTGGTAGAATGCTGCAGTATGAGAATACCCATCATGGATCAACAGTATCTTGGGACCCAAGTTAGAAAATAAATTGTTTTAAGCCAAAAAAGGGAACAAACAGCATAGTACTGGTCTTTTAATAGCTCAAAGAGTACAGAGCTATTATGAGACAGAACCCACAATAAAAGCTGACTAGATAGAGTAGGGGAGGTCATAGTTCTAAATAAATTAGGAACGACAATCATTTTTAACTTTGAATGCTCTTTGAAATAAACATGAGGAAACTAACAGTAAAATAACCAGCTACGCACAGACCAAAACTCAAAAACAACACTGGACACCATAAGCATATGAAACGGCAGTATGAACAAAGTGATGACCAAAAAAACAAGCGTAAGCTGTAAATATCAGTAACTGAATTACAGCACACATGTCACCTCTCAAGAATTGTTTTTTCAGAAAAAAACAAAAAAACAAAAACACTCAACTTTCCTCCTTCATCCCTAGCAGAGATCATTGTTTTCAGCTTTGTGTTCTCTAAGAACTTTTACAACACTGCTTCTAAAGTACTTATTATCTCATTTTACATGGTAAGTTGTTTTAGCATCTGACATCCTGAGCTGATCATGAGCAACTTGAAGGCAGAGACCATCGATATCTTTCCACCGGCCTCTAGCTTATAGTATTTTTCTAACTAAAGTCTTTTTTGGCCTCTTAATGTCATTGTTTTGAAACTGTGGATGCCAGACCACATTACCCACGTTAGAGTCACCTGGGATGCCTACTAAACTGTAGCTTTCTGAAGCTGGTCCCAGATCTATTGAATCAGAGTTGTTAGGAGTGGAGTCTAGGACTTTATATTTAATAAGCCCTCAAAGTGATTCTTAAACACACTAAAGTTTAGAGTCCCTGTTCTAATTTATACATCTTAACCAACTTTATACATTATGCTTTGTTATTATTTTGGCTAACTTTTAAAAAAGTTTAAAAATCACCTCTAAATTTGAACTTCTTAGAAGTCTTCTGGCCTGGATCTCAGAAATTTTTAGGAATTAATTTAGACTTCTGAACCCTCTCTCATTCTGTGTCCCAATTCCTGAGATATGTTCAGAATTGGCTCAAATGTTGAAAATGGGGAGAGAGTAAGTTTTTGTCCACTGAGGCATCTGCTCAAGTGGATCTACTATCACCATTCAGCCAAAGCTGTGACTACAAGCCTCTGCTGCACAGGTGGATTGAAGGCTTTGTGTGAATATGGCCACCCCAACTGGCACTATGATATATTACCTCTTTTTTTTCCTCTATCAACCACTCTCACCCCCATATTAGAAAGGATTCATTAGATTAGGTAGCAGATAGCACAGCAGAAAGAAACCTCTGTTCGTACATGGTCTACTGATATGTCCCAGAATAAATGGCAAAGATCATGAAGCAAACTATTTGTTTTTCAAAAATCTTATCAATCAGAGTGATTATATATTCATTTGTTAGAAACACTTACTTGAGTATCATAACATGTAGAACCATTTAAATAGTCCAGTGTAAGAGCTCTGTTTATAGTCTAAGAGTTAAGTGATTTTTTTTTTTTTATTCTGACAATTACTTGGAGAGTTTAGTGCAATATAATGTAATATATCATGCCAAATTAAGTGGAACCTATTTGCTATTTTCAGTGTCCTCCCCCACTTTATTTGTTGGATTATTTCCCCTGGTACCTCATATTTACGTAAACAGCAGTGATATTAGTATTTTAGGCACACTTCAGGCTTCTTCATAATAGTTGACTTAATCTGGATTTAGGTTGTGTACAGCAAAAAATTGTATTTATTTATATTGGTGTCCCTCATACCCAGCACAGTGTCTGGCATACAATAGGTGGTCAATGTACCCAGCACAGTGTCTGGCATACAATAGGTGATCAATAAATGTTTGTAGATCTGGACTGAATTTTGCTTGAGTTTTGAGCCATTTGCAATGAATAAGGACTTTTCACAAACTTCTCCAACAGCTTCTATTTTCCATGATTACTGGTTTTTTTTGAAACAGCAAAGGTCTGAGTTGCTGCATCTTTTCTAATCAGAATGCATATAGCCTTCCTCCTTTTTCTTTGTCCATCTGCATTTCCCACTATCTCTGTCTTCTTGCATATTGCCTTGGCTGGAGGTGTAGGATACATGAATTCCCCAATGAAGCTTTAATGCTGTGGACCTATGACAACCATATTTCGGAGTTACATTATTCTTCTGCCAGCAGAATTATGAGTCATAAAATTTTAGAGCTTTAAGTGACATTAGTGATCATCTAGTACAACCATTTTACTAATGAGGACACTGGGGCCCAGAAAGAGGTCATCTACCAAAGATTCACATTGATGATTTTAAAATAAAGGACAATTTAAATTTAAAGTTCTCATCTACGTATGGTCCATCCTCTGTCCTTCAGAAGCATGGACATCTGAACAACTATAGTTTGTTGCTCTGTGTAACATTTGACAGGAATTACTAAAAGGAAAGAGCTATTTTGGATGTAGTTTTCTATTTGCCTTGTCCTTGATTAATTTTGCCATTGTTCTACAGTGAATTGGTACAAAGAAATTCGAAGGTTGACAAATCTTTTTGAGGGTAGTTGTTGACTGGAACCCATTAATTTGCATATATTTCTATTTTCCTCCTTTCTGCACTCCAAAGTTCATAAGGAAAACAACCAGGACAAAGCTCTGTGAGGACCTAGATGGGTGGGATGGGTGGGGGGGAGGGAGGTCAAAGAGGGAGGGTATTATACATATAGCTGATTCACTTCATTGTACAGCAGAAACTAACACAACATTGTAAGGCAATTATACTCCAATTAAAAAAAAACTATATGAGAAAAATATAATGTAGATATATCTTGCTTAACATAATTTTTAATCTCTAAAAAAAGTACAATTAAAAATAATATGTAAGTATATTAGGGAATTTGGTATTGAAGGGAATTCTCACATAAAGAGTTGTTTTGTAAGCACATAATATAAACAAGTTATAATACCTGCGTATCTAGATTTTCAGTTATTTGGTTTATTTAAAGTATAGTGTAATTATAACACCTTCTTGCTGAAACTAGAACCATCCTTAACCTTAAGCCAGAGGTCTAGTTCAACTTTGCTTTTAAATCTAAATTTCATGATCTGTATTTGGTTGTACTAAATCATCTTTAATATTTGTGAAAATATGTCAGGCAGCTATTGTTTCCCAAACAGTGCAGTAAGAAATGGAAACAGACATTTAACTCCATTAATTCATTAAGGATTTATTTTGCCTATCCACACGACCAGCTGCACAAATAGAAGACAGAAACACCCAAGATGTAGAGATAAATCAGAAACACAGTTGTGTGCTTAGTGGTACTGGGTGTGATGAGATGGTTCAAGTCCTCTGGTCTGAGTGGGCAGGATGGTCACAACCTCAAGCATGCAGACACTCCCAGGTCCATACTAAATTGCTGATTGAAATGTGTCTTGTGCGTTTTCTAGGCATTCTGCAGACTTAATGGATGAAAGTGTCAACCCTTGGATCTAAAGACTGTCATACAGAGTGAAGTAAGTCAGAAAGAGAAAAACAAATATCGTATATTAACGCATGTATGTGGAACCTAGAAAAATGGTACAGATGAACCGGTTTGCAGGGCAGAAGTTGAGACACAGATGTAGAGAACAAAAGTATGGACACCAAGGGGGGAAAACCGCGGTGGGGTGGGGATGGTGGTGTGCTGAGTTGGGCGATTGGGATTGACAAGTATACACTGATGTGTATAAAATTGATGACTAATAAGAACCTGCAGTATAAACAAACAAACAAACAAACAAAAAACCAACTAATACTAAACTTTCTTTGGGTTATTTGTATGGAAATATATTAATATAAATGTTTCAGACATTACATGAAATTTCTAAAAATCTTATATGTTCTGGTATAATGTTATAATTCTAGTTATTACTTTAAAATGTATATCTTAGAAGTAACTAAATTTCCTTGTCAATTGCATTATTATGAACGTTCATCAAATCTTTAACCGTGGTCATTTTTAAGTCTTTTGTCATTTACAGACAGTTCTGGGTGTACTCTGATGCTTTTGCAAAAATGTTCCTATAAAAGGGTTTCATCTTCAAGGGATTCATGGAAAAGACTCTGACAAGTACAGGTTTCTGGTAACTGACTATACTGTTGAACTGAATGAATAAGCATTTTCAGAACTCTAATGGAAAACTGATGAATTCATAAAAGTGCTAACAAAAGATCAAGATAAAAAAAAATAATTACATGGGACTGAGTGAACTGATGAGGATGATTATAATTTTTGTGACTTTCTGTTTGAATAAAAAAAAAAATCCCACAAGGACTCAGAGGCAAAAAATATACAAATCAATTTTCACTGCAAAGTAAAGGAGCTGTTACAGTGGAGGATTACTGGACTGAATGTCAATATTATGACATAGTATGAGTGTGTTTTGTGTTTGGTAATTGCAATCATTGTTGCTTTTGTTGTGGTTATCCATTTACAGTGCTTAGTGTCAGTTTATTTATCTCTTGTAAAAATAAAATACAGTGTGTGTGTGTGTGTGAAAAAAAAAAAAAATGGGCGGAAGGCCTAAATAGACATTTCACCAAGGCAGACATACAGATAGCCAAGAGGCACATGAAAAGATGCTCAACATCACTAATTATTAGAGAAATGCAAATCAAAACTACAACGAGGTATCCCTCACGTCGGTCAGAATGGCCATTATCAAAAAATCTAGAAACAATAAATGCTGGAAAGGGTGTGGTGAAAAGGGAACCTTCCTGCACTGTTGGTGGGAATGTAAATTGGTACAACCACTATGGAAAATAGTATGGAGGTTCCTTAAAAAGCTAAAAATAGAACTACCATATGACCCAGCAATCCCACTACTGAGCATGTACCCTGAGAAAACCATAATTCAAAAAGAGACATGTACCATAATATTCATTGCAGCTCTATTTACAATAGCCAGGACATGGAATCAACCTAAATGTCCATTGATAGATGAATGGATAAAGAAGATGTGGCACATATATACAATGGAATATTTCTCAGCCATAAAAAGAAACGAAATTGAGTTATTTGTAGTGAGGTGGATGGACCTAGAGTCTGTCATACAGAATGAAATAAGTCAGAAAGAGAAAAACAAATACCATATGCTAGCGTGTATATATGGAATATAAAAAAAAAAAAGTACTGATGAACCTAGTTGCAGGGCAGGAATAAAGAGGTAGACGCAGAAAATGGACTTGAGGAAATGGGATGGGAGGGTGAAACTGGGGCGAAGTGAGAGTAGCATCAACATATATACACTACTGAATGTGAAATAGTTGGCTGGTGGGAAGCAGCAGCATAGCACAGGGAGATCGGCTAGGTGCTTTGCGATGACCTACGGGGGTGGAATAGGGAGGATGGGAGGGAGGCTCAAGAGGAAGGGGATATGGGGACATGTGTGTGCATATGGCTGATTCCCTTGTGCAACAGAAACTAACAGAGTATTGTGAAGCAGTTATACTCCAATGAAGATCTATTAAAAAATAAAATAAAATAAAATAAAATAAAATAAAATAAAATAAAATAAAATAAAATAAAATAAAAAAAGAAAGTGTAATCCTTGTTTGCAGGTCTCCCCAGGAACATCCATCTCCTGAATCATGAGGACTTACGTATGCTATGAGCCCAGCCTGGGAATCTCCTGAGCGGAGCTAAGTAAGGATGCCTGAAATCTGGTCCTGGAAAGTCTTTCCTAGTCATTTGGCAGTTAGTCCAGAGGTTCATAAACCTCCTGATGTGAGCAGGGACCAAGATAAATGGCTTACTTCCAGCCTCCAGGGGAATTGAGAGCTTTAAAAAGGTGTTTATACAGTACTGATCCTACTCAAAGATTACAGGTGTTGAACAAATATTTGCAAATACTAATAATTTAACAATTGTTTACTACGCTCCAGGCTCTGGGCTGGGTACTTTATGTGTATTTTCTCATTTAATCCTTACAAGGATCACACAGGATAGGTGCTACTGTCAACATCATAATTTAGAGAAAAGTAAACTGAGACTTAAAGAATAGGTAAGAGTAAGTAAGTAAATTGTCTAACGGCACAAAGCTAGTCAACTCACCCCAGTATTCAAGTTTGAAGTCAGTTATTCCCTGGGCTCCGTTCCCTTGTTTGTGAACTGAGGTGCTGTCTTCCTCTTCCTTTTTTAAACTTCTCTTTAGCCTGGTTTTATTTACCATGTGACTTCACTGGAGAGATAGTTCTACTCCGCTGGAGAGAGAAGGTAGGGGATTTCTAATGAAGCCAGTGGATGAAAACATTTCCTGGTGAATAAATGCTTTGAGGAGTCTTATTGCACAATAACAATTTGCCTGGGCACCTCCTCCATTTTCTCTAGTTGGTGTCTCTGACAAACTTCTCCTATGACCAGATATTCTACATGAAAATCCAGTCATATTTGAATATTATATTTGGCTATTACTTTATTTTAATTAGGTACTGGATGTGAATATCAGTTCAGCCATTCAGGCAAAAGAACTATAGCTAAAAGTAGAAAAACAAATGATATGCCTTCAGTCTGTCAGGGGGGTAGAAATTTAGTATCAACTTGGGCCTCCCACCTTTCTCCTGTGCTGTGGCCAAATTCTAAGGCATTTGGGGGACGAGGAAGGGTTTGAGAGCCCCTCTGGTCCTTGAGTTGGCTGTCTCTGTAGGTATCTGTTGAGAAATCCATCATTTGCTGTTCTCAGAGCACATTCATGAGTCCACACACGTCACTAAAAAGATGTCCCTGCTTCCTGTCTGTGGATTTCTATGCAGTACTTGAAGGCTTAGAATCATTTTGTTGCCTCTGTGCCATACAGTCATCTGCGATCTCTGAGGTTGTCCATGACTTTATCTGCTTAAGGCAATATTCTCCAAATTTCAGTCTTTTTCATACTACATAAATTTTTTTATTCACTTTTTTGACATATCTGGGACCCTCAGTATTAACTTAATATTTTTCTTCAACAAATTGTAATTTATTTTAAAAGTAAACTTGACTGCAATGAAGAGAAAACTAATATCACTTGCCACAAAGAGAAAGTAGCGACAAACAAAAACTACACGAAACCCGAAGAATGTCATTACATTCTAGTTGGATACCTTCTGTCAGGTTACATCCTTCTTAGTCTAAACGTAAGCAGTAAAACCAGAAAGACTATCTGCTGCAGTGGGAGTGAGGTTGTGGGAGAGAAAATCAATGGGTTAACATTTTAAAAGTACAATCGCATTGCTGTTCATAAGCAGGGTGGTGGTAGGGATAGCACAGGACTGGAAAAATCTGAGTCATATTCGTCACAATTAATGACTAGTAGTGACCGGAAATAGGTCGCTTTACTCGGTGGACCTTCGTCCCTTCCTTAGTAAAATATAAGAATCCATCTGCTCAGACTTCCCTTTTGCGCACCTAGGGAGCTGAACTACATCTCCCACAATGCGCCGCGCGGCACCGAGAATGCCGTCCGCCGCCTCTCGCAGCTTTTCCTCTGTCCCTCCTACAACTCCCACAAGCCCCCTCGGCTCCGGGGCCAGGCCGGGCCCGGGGAGGAGGCGGAGGCGCGGGAGTTATGGAGGGGGCGGGCTCTGCAGGGAAGTGCGTCAGAGGAGGCGCGGGGAGAGTAGGGTGCTGTGGTTTGAGCTTGAGGGTGAAGCTGGCGGAGCAGGAGGATGGGCGGTGAGTGAGCGGGGCCGAGGTCGCCGGGCGGGGGTCGCGTAGCCGTTCGGTGTTTCCAGCCGTTTGAAGAGGGGCCCCCTCCCCGGGCGCGGCCGGGGCTGTGCGGGTTCTGAGTGGGGGCCTGGGGCGGGGCTTTTCCCTTGGCCGAGTGGTCCGGGGAGGGGCCTGCTCGGGTACCTGAGGCCCCTGGCCGGGGACCGCGCAGGGCTGCCCCGCCCCAGCTCCGGCTGGTCTCGACCACCCCCGGCCCCAGGGTGCGCCCCACGAGGTGACAGCGCCAGGCGTCCGGCCTGGGCGAACCGCCGCTCCCGGTGCTCGGGACCTTTTAAGGTCATTTGAGAGCCACCGGGAGGAAAAAGGATTAAAAAGAATAAAAATACAAACCCAACTTCTGGAGTTATCGTTAATTATTGTAATTGCTCTGATCTCTCCTGAGTCACTTGCCATTTCCCGAACTCAGCAACCCCAGTTCGCGAGCCCGATTTCGTGCTCCTTTTTAAGGTGTTTGGCGCGGTCATGGTATATACTTGCAGTATTTGACTAAGCTTGATCCGCCTTGAGTCATTTTACTGCGGCCATTTACTACTGCCAGCGAGCCTTGTCCACGCCTTGGGAGTGTTAATATTTGCCTAATCCAGAGTTTTCTTTCTGGCTGAGGAGGGATCATTTAGTTTGCAGATGAGTAGGTGCAGAAGTATAAGGAATGGGTAGAGTAGATAGGAGTGAAGACTTTGGCAGCGTAAAAGAGCTTGGCTTAGCTTTAATGGATTAGTGGCAGATTGGTATCTAGCATTATTATATGTTGTTATTCTCTTTGCTATGCCATGCACCTGGAACAACCTTTCTTTCTGGGTTAACAAACATTTTCACCTGTCTTTTAAATAGCTCCTTACTCTTAACCTTGTTTTAGAAGGTTTCCCTATGCAGAGGAAACTGGGAGAAGCCGATTTCCTCTGCTTCCTTTTCCTATGCCTTTTTCACACTCAGACCCAGAACAGTTAACGCTCTGCAGTCTGTCATTAAAAATTTATGCAAGGTACATTGCTGACTCTGGGCATGTCTATTGTTTGTATCTGTAATGTGTATGTCCATTTCAGTGTTGTCTGTTTTAGTGTGCAGGTGATAGACTAGAGAACAAGACCTCTGTCTCCGTAGCATCCTGGGTATGTGAGCATTCAATAAGTACTTTCGTGATAATAAGTTTTGTTTTGAACTTAATTAAAAAATGCTTGCTTCCTCTTTTTTTTTTTTAAATTCATTAATGATTATACATTACTTTAAAGAGCCTTGGGAGGGGGAATAGGGTAAAGGGTGATTTTGACATAATTCCTTTCAAAATCTGTGTTTGTCGTTGAAGTCTAACTTTTGTTCTTTCTTCAACTTTTAAACAGAGCAGTCTGAATGCCAGAATGGATAACCGTTTTGCTACAGCATTTGTAATTGCTTGTGTGCTTAGCCTCATTTCTACCATCTACATGGCGGCCTCAATTGGCACAGACTTCTGGTATGAGTATCGAAGTCCAGTTCAAGAAAATTCCAGCGATTTGAACAAAAGTATCTGGACTGACTTTGCTAGTGATGAGGCAGATGAAAAGACTTATAATGATGCACTTTTCCGATATAATGGCACAGTGGGATTGTGGAGACGGTGTATCACTGTACCCCAAAACACATACTGGTATAGTCCACCAGAAAGGACAGGTATTTCTCTTATTTTAACTTTTGTCTCCTTTACCTACTGTATAATAGAGAAAGTGATGTGATGATGACCCAGTTATGTATAAGCAGGTTTGTGGGTTCTTTCTCTCCCCAAAGAAAGAAATCTTATGTATCTCTTTTTTCCCCGTCACTACCCTCCCCAGCTTCCATGAATTACCATCGTACTCATTAATATTGGTTGGATGAGTAACTGTCCTTATCTGGGGAAAATCGTTCTAAATCTTTGTACGTATTTACCCACTCATTAAAATATTTGTATTAAACTCACATGTCATGAGAAAATAATTGGAAAAGAACACTGGAAGATTTCAAATACTTGGCAACTGGTAAAACGGACTAGTATCCAAAATGAAGTCAACACATATGAATTCATAGTAATTTTATATGTAGCTGTGTTATAGTTGATATTATCATTTGCCCTCTAAATCTTAGAGGATATAATTCGACCACTTCTGTGTTTAACTCTGCATATTTGAGACTGTTTTACAACAGTCTTGATGGAGTTTTTAGGTTAAAAATATCCATTACAGAAGTAAAAAAAAAAAAAAAATCTAAGAAACTGCCTCTCAAGTTTATTTTGTAAGCATTCTTAACATTTAAAAATTTTAATTTCCATTTATTAAGATGGAAGCTTTAGAGTTCTTTGTAAGGAACAGCTTTATAAATTGTTTCTATGTATGACTACTTCTGTTGGGCTCTTGGTGGGAAGTACTGTATTCAAATCACAGTACAACAGGCTTGAGTTACCACACATCGGAAGGCTGATAGTTGTGATTTTGTATGGAAAAAAGAAAGTAGTTTGGAAAGAGGTGAAAGTTGGTTAAATTTTATTTAAAATGTTCAATTCTATTTATGAGAGCATAGGAGCACTTGATATTTGAATCTTAGCAATCATTTATTATTCAGTCAACAAATATTTATTGCATTCCTTCATGTTCCAGGGCCTAGGAGCTTGGAGTACATTAGGGAAAAAAACATATAAAAATCCCTACTCCCGGGGAGCTAACATTCTAATAAGGGCTGACAGGCAACAAACAATAAATAAGTATAATAGTATAAACAGAATAAGTAATTATATAGTAGAAGATGACATGTGCTATGAAAAATACAGCACAATAAAGGGGGTTTGGAAATACATAGGGAAGGGGATGTTGGTGGGCATAAGTTATGCTATTAAATAGTAAAGGCAAGATATGCTGCAACAAGAAAATACCACTTGAGGAAAGACTTGCTAAAGGTGAAGGAGTTGACCATATGGGTAGTTGTGGAGGCAGGGAGAATCATTTAAGTTGGAAGGAACAACTGCAAGGGCCCTGTGGTGGGAGCATGCTTGAAGTATTCAAGAACCAGCAAGAAATTCCCTGGGCTGGAAGGGAGGGGGCTGGGGGAGGAGTTGAGTATGTGTCAGAGACACATCCTGGGAGAGGGAGTAGGGCAAATCACGCAGGATTCTCTAGGTGTGATGAGGGCTTTGGTTTTTGCTCTGAGTGTGATGAAGCCACTGGGGGGCTTTGTGCAGAGGAAAGATAATCTGGTCACCTAGGAAGATGTGCTGAAAACAGACAGGTGGCTGGCCAAGACAGAAGCCAGGAGACTTAGGAGGCTATTGCACCAATTCAGGTGAGAGATGATTATGACTCAAGACCAGGGTGGTAGTACTAAGCTACCAGTACTGATTCTGGATATATTTTGAAGGTAGAGCCTCTGGGATTTCCTGATGGAATGCATATGGGCAAGAATGACTCTAAAGTTTCTGGTCTGAGGAACGAGAAGAATGGAATTGTCATTACCTGAAATGGGGAACATGGGTTATAGAGTAGGTTTGGGGGAGAAGATCAAAGTTTCTATTTATTTCAGTCTTTGTCCACTCCTTCTTCCTAGTCTTCTTACTACCTATTCTAATTCATTTTACTGCTCCTCTTACTGCGCCTTCCTGAACCCATGTCTTAAGCCTGCTGCTTTGGGCATTGGTGACGCCTGTGTGTCACTCAGGACCAAAGAGGTTGCTGTCTCCCCTGAGAACATTTTTCCATATCACTTTTTATTTCAGAGAATAATTACTAAAAGAGATTTTTGTTAAATGTTTAAAATTAAAACAACAAGCAATCATTGTTATTCTCGTTCCAGAGTCATTTGATATGGTCACAAAATGTATCAGTTTCACACTAAATGAGCAGTTCGTGGAGAAATTTGTTGATCCTGGAAACCACAATAGTGGGATTGATCTGCTTCGGACCTGTGAGTAGTATGAACGCAGCAAGACAATTGGGAAAAAAAGAAAATAATTTTATTTCCCTTTTGTTGAACTCTTTTTGGAACAGGATGACATTGTACATTGTATCAACTTGAAATAAGGTCTTTAACATTATCCCAACAAACTCTGTTCTGTTGATAACACATTTTAGAAGTTAGATTCATACTTACCAAATCACAACTATGAAGTTGAGCAGCTGATGCATTGGGTGACAGAATCCAGACCATCCAAAAGATGTTATTAATGGGCCCATTTAAAGAGGAAATTTAACAGGGATAAATAATACACTTTTGTATTTAAGTTAAACACTTCATTTATCTGAGTTCAGATTGGGATATGTGAAAAAAGTTGACTGCAAGCTTTATATGAGTCAACAAGTATCAGGCCTGCCGAAGTATTGATCCAGTCTTAGGTGGTAGTAACCAAGGTGTAGATGTCAAAAACAAATGAAAGTATTTATTACGAGCATTCTATTCCTTGATGGTCAGGCGGCCTAGGAAATGCTGTCTTCATATTTGGACCGTTTCTAGGCTATATAGAGAGTTACTGGAGCTTGCCTGGAAGAATGACCACGTCATGAGAAGGAACATTGAATAAATGACGAGTATTCAGTTTTGCATTGTGAATGCATAGGAAGAAGTTTATTACTAACAGAGTTTGAAGGGAAGTTAGAGAAAAGACTTATATAGTTCCAGAAAGTAAAACTAGCACTAAAAGGTAAAGTTTGGTTTAGAATTGATGTTACTACATTGATAATAATTAAAATAATTTGAAAATGTAATGGGATGCTTTGTAAAGTCATCAGCTTTTATTCCCATGTTGCTGAGGGAATTTATGATAATTAAAACTGCCATTTATTGAGTGCCTGGTATATACCAGATCCTCTGCTTTGTGCTTTATGTATATTCGTTTAACAGGTCTTTTATAATCTCTATTCATTTGCTTGTTATTCCTGTCTTAAAATCCTATAAGGACTTAAATTTGTTTGTATGTAGAGCCATTTGTTTGTTAATTTGTTTGTATGTTTTGCTTCAAATCTGGTTCTACCACTTATTGTGTTACCTTGTACAAGTTATTTATACCTCTTGGTTCAGTTTCCTCATTTATAAAATGGAGATAATAGTAATAGTACCTACTTCATAGAGATGTTGGGAGGTTTAATACACAAAGCATGTATAGAACAGTGCCCGACACATAGGAAACCCTCAGTAACAGTTAATTGTTAGTGTTCTTTTACTTTTATCAGGACCAAGTTAGCATTGTTTTTGAATAATGTGGTGTAGGAAAAAACCTCAATATTAGCATACTTAATTCTCACTTTTTGAGAAAAGTTCTAATTAGAATATGAAAGAAATTGTGAGAAAACTGAAATCATGGTAACGTTTCTTTTTTCTCTCTCTCTTTTTTAAAATCAGATCTTTGGCGTTGCCAGTTCCTTTTACCTTTTGTTAGTCTAGGTTTGATGTGCTTTGGGGCTTTGATTGGACTTTGTGCTTGTATCTGCCGAAGCTTGTACCCCACCATTGCCACAGGCATTCTCCATCTCCTTGCAGGTGGGTCTTGTCATCACACTTAGTTTTACCTACTTCTTGTCTCCTTAGGGATCCCATATTACTGCCCTGTTGTGTTGCCTGGAAAGCTCTTACCATGCTCTTAATCTAGCTATGTTTTTTTCTAAATTTTCCTCCAAGGTCTGTGTACATTGGGCTCAGTGAGCTGTTACGTTGCTGGAATTGAACTACTCCACCAGAAACTGGAGCTGCCTGAGAATGTGTCTGGTGAATTCGGATGGTCCTTCTGCCTGGCTTGCGTCTCAGCTCCCTTACAGTTCATGGCTTCTGCTCTCTTCGTCTGGGCCGCTCATACCAACCGGAAAGAGTACACCTTCATGAAGGCATATCGTGTGGCATGAGTGGGAAGCTGCCTGCTTTACAATTGCCATTTTTATGATTTTTTGATATTAATATTTTCCCTTATCTGCCCCCCAATTGTTTTTAATTTAACTCTTTTTTTAACGGGTATACCGTTTTATCCTGAAAATCCATTTTATTTATTCACGCAGACGTTTCTTAATACCACTAAAATTTATATGGAACCTGAGTAATTCCATCTTTCAGTCAAACTAATCTAGGTTCAGAGTCCAGACAGAAACAAAATGGGTAAACTCTTGGCACAAATTTGTGAAAGAAAATTGGTAGGAGGAGTTTGACCCAAAGCAAGTTCTGCTGAGGTCTGTTGGATAAAGTATCTGTTTAACTGGAAACTCTAGTTTGGGAAACAATCATTGTCAAAACTTATGTTCACTTTGCTGTTGTAGATAGCCAGTCAGCTAGAGGTATTAGTGCTGTTTTCAGGGACTTAGGCTATCTAAGGAAATTATCTAAGATCTTTTTCTCTAAATATTGGCATATAACTTCATCTGAGGTGAAATATCTTCAGTTGTTTATCTGTACTGTGTCTGTTTACAAGAAAGGAAGTGTTTACATGGAATTTTAACTTTGTAACTGCAAGAATTCCAGTTCAGCCAGAGAAGAGGATTAACCTTATTTTACTTTTTTTTTAAAACTCTCCTTAATACGTCAATAAGATTTTCAGTATCGCCAAACCATTTTGGATTTTTGTTCCTTCCCTCCTCACCCACCAGACTTATTAAAAGAGTGCTTTTTTTTAACACTACATTGGGGTCACAGAGTAAAATTCTCCAACTGCCATATGTTTATTTCAGCTAAGTACCATAAAGAAGGTTACACCATAATGACCCTCTGGAGCTAGGAAAACTACCACAAGATCTAAAGCTTTGGCTGGTCGTTAACGTCCAACTATGGTCTTTATTTCTTGTGGTGAAATGATGTGCCTTTCCTTGCCTAATCCCTTCCTGGTGTGTATCAACATTATTTAATGTCTTCTAATTCAGTCATTTTTTTATAAATATGTCTATAAACATTGAACTTTAAAAAATCTTATTTATTTATTCCATTACTGTAGTACTTGACAGATTTAAAAAATAAATGTAACTTAGTAATAATTTCTTACAAAATCCTAGATCTGTCTTTTTTAAAAAATAAAAAATGAGAAGAGACTCAGAATTGTGTATAGTGTCTGAGTTGATTAAATCTCAGTACCTTAGGATAAAGAAGTACAGGATTCTGAATGAGGATTTTGTGATTTTCTGTGGGAAATGCATTGTTGCTCTGTAGGCCTATCTTCATGTCCAGTGTTTGGGTCTCTGTTTTATCTTCCAGAATATGTGGGAACCCCTTGCCCCCATTAGAAAATAAGAGACTATTTCTTATGCTTCAGCGTTTTAAAGCATGTTTTCAAAGTAGTTTTGTGATCATTGTGTATCATACTTAACATGGCTAGTTTTTCATAAAGTCATTTAATGGCTGTGGATGTTTATGTTGTATATTAATCAAGTGGGCTTCTGACTTACAACAAAGCCAGTATTACTCTGCAGCCGATTATTGCCTGTGAAATGGCTAGTTACTCAGTTTTCTACTTCCTAACTCTTGAAGTTTCATTGCCTTTCAGCACCTTTTGTGGAAGGTAGAAAAGCTAAGTGAACAAAACACAGCACACTTTTTTGGAATGAGATTTTAAAATTATTGACCAACATGACATCTTTGGATTTGGAAGTTATTTATTTTATCCCTGCCTCTTGTCACCCCAGAATTACCTGTAACTTACTCTAATACCCGTCTTTAGTGTGCATTGAGGAAGCTTAGTCAGGATCTGACTTTTGAGCCTCACCAGTAGCACCCTTAAATATGGAAAGCTAGCACCATAAGCCCTGGTGCTGAGTATGTGTCGTTTAAGCACATTTCAGAGTAGCTGAGGTCATTCTCTCCTGCAAAGATTTTTTTCTTTGGAATACAAAGGCTTGCATTGTTTCACTTGGTGTGTAAATACTACGGTTTTTCAGCTGTCTAATGATTCTAGTCAAGTAGAACCATATGAAATTACTGATATTTGACCATTTTTGATTAAACTAATACATAAAATCAGTGGCAAGGAAAGTGCTATTAATCTCTTTTCACCTAATCTTTGAAAGCAACCCCCGAAGTGTAAAAAAATAATTTTCAGATTTTTCAGAATGTGAGTTTTATGGCAACTTAAGAAACATGTTTTAAGATCTTAATTTTATGGTTCCTGATCTCATTTCATGATGTGAATAAATGTCTTCTATATCCTTTTTAGCAAAGACTCATTTTAGAAAATTTCTTAAGGATAGCCATAAACACAGTAAAAGTTAATACAATAAAAAAGGCAGAATTTATTTGTTCAATTAATATTGTGTGCCTGTTGTCTAGGTCATAATATACTAGGGTCTCGGGAATTTAATTGTAATGTGTTAAAAGTTTTACCTGGTCTAAGTATTGGTGTGTGTGTGTTGGGGGGGCGGAGGCAGTGGATAGAGTTAAGTCACAGGTGAACTGATTGGTGACCCCAGTGAGAAGAGGGAGTTGACCATACAACAAATCAATTTAGAGTTTGTTTTTCCATTCCAGAGACATCGCTAAGTTGCAGACTAGCACTGTTAAAACTTACGTAATATATATCCAGTCATTTTCAATTATTGTAAAGTAGTGTGAAGGCATTTTAAAATTTAACCCTTATGTAAGCTTTCACCAGAAATGAAAACAACCTGTTGATTTAACCTGATTTTGCCAGTTGCAACACTTTGAAAAGTTTCCCAGCAGCTAAAGGAGCAGGTAATGTGTATAGTGCTGAAGATGCAAATTGTTACTTCACAAGCTTCACCCAGCTCTGTCCTGGCACAGATGGGTGAAGTCTGTTGTCCTCCTTTCAGCCCTCTTCTCTTAAGGGAGTAATGATTCAGACTTGAGAGAAATAAAACAAGGAAACACATCTATGTATAGGAATTCTTTTTCTTTTGCTCATCAGGTGTTCCAACACACTATTGTAATGAGATATATTTTTCCCTTGGATCAAATTATGATATATGCCAGTGTCCTGCAAATTCATTACATGAAAAGAATAAATTAGAGTAATTATTTGTTCTCTAGAAGAAGAGATTTAAATCCTCTTCAGTGTTAAAATTTTTGTTAGCAAAATTAATACATTGACATACTAACGCTTGCACACTTTCAGCAAACTTGTATAAAGCAAGATCCAATTTATATTACTTTCTACCTTTGCAGAGTTTTAAAAAGATGGAATAAGGAGAGAGAGAATTCTCTTTTGTCTTCATCTTTTAAAATATTTGAGTTATGGGGTAATGTATCACCTTTCATCTTCAGACTCTGTCTCAGGATGTGAAATTTACCTCACATCTCCTACAGCCTTCCAGCCCCTCCCAGTCTTCTAGCCTGTGTTCTTGTTTTTCTCTGCTCAGCTTGTATTGTCATTGGGATGTACACAAGCAGCTTTGAGTCTCTTGTTTGCATAATCTCCCATGGCACCTTCCTTCACAGTCCTTAGTCTTATCTTCACAGCAGAACTATGCCATCCAGTTTTCCTATTCTCAGTCTCAGGGTACCAAAGAGGGCTGCTCAAAACTATTCAGCTGATTCTGTTTAAAAAATTGCTGTTTGTGACTTTAGTTGCTTGACAGTTACCCCCCACTGCCTGTTGATTTATTACCCTGTAACACACATGTTTTTCAAATCTCTACAAATGTTAGTTGTTGGAAACTTGTATTCTTTTTCTTCAACTTCCACGGATGGCGTTTATGTTCTCTTTAAGGGAGCACATATTGGAATGAACTCTTCCAGTTTCTCCAACACTTGTATGCTTCTCCCTACAAAAGAAGAAGAACGTATTAACTGATTGGAGAGATTGCTGGGAGCATGGCATCCACAAAAAGCAGCAAAGTGTATAGTGGTTAAGTATAGAGCTCAGGAGACAGCATACTAAATTTGTAATCCCAGGTCTGTCACTTAGCCTTTCCAAGTCCCACTTTTTCTATCTGTATTTCGAAATGCTGTGATTATCATACCTGCCTCATAGAGTTGTAATGAGGATATTGCTCAGCATAAAGTAGCCACTCAAATGCTTGACTGGCTGCGTTAAGAGTGGTTGGGGTTACCCCTAGTGACCTGGCCACCGCATGGAGTGGTTCTCAGTCTATGCTGCATATTGGAATTGCCTAGGGAACTTCAGAAAATACTTGTGTGCTAGAGATTCTGATTCGGTCTGGGGTGTAGCTAGGTCACTGATTTTTTAAAACCTTTCCAAGTGATTCCAGTGAGTAGCTATGTTTGAAAACTGTGTTTGAAAGCTACATTTAAAAGCAAGAAATAGGATTCTCTCTCTTCTTGGCAGATTGTTAGAAAGAGATAGTGGGCTCTGTAGAGTAAACAGACCTGGCATGCTGCCTGCCTTCCAGAAGCTATTTCTTTCCCGTGCTTTCAGGCACTGTCTTCTGCTGACATCTGGCTCTTTGAGGTGGGCCCCAATCCATCACACCACTGCTGGCTGGAGATGTACCAAGAGTCTACCTGCAGCCCAGGACGCTCCAGTGGCTGGTCCTAAGGTTCAGATTTGGCCGGAGGTAATAGAAAGCCTCGTTTGTTTTGGCTTCAATTCCAAATTACTTTCTTTAATTCAATACTTTCAGGGACCCTGTAGTGGGGGTGGTAACTAGGCCTCCATAAAAAGGGTGAATACTGTGATCCTTGTCTGTTTATCAGTTCATTGCATTACTTCTCTTTTGATTAGAACCAGAAAGGACAGAGGTATTGAGTAACTGACATTAACCTCTACACAAGCCAGAAATGCTTGAGAATGAACATATAAAATGAAGATGAACTAGTACTTGCCTTGATAGGTTGTTGTGAGGGTTAGATAAGAAGGTACATAGATCCTGAAACATCAGAGGTCAGTAAATACTAGGTACTGTTAGGAGACGAAGGCAGCACAGGGGGAGGAGGGCAGCCTTTGCCTGGCCTGTGTGGTCAGTCTGTGCAGGAGCTGGAGCCGCTGTGGCTTGTCCTGTGGCTGCACTCCAGCAGGGCTTAGGGCTGGGCCGGGGGCTACAGTATCGGGGAGAATAGTTTCCTGGTAAGGTTCACTTCAAAACAGGTAGCGCTTCATTACAGACAGGCTCTTTAACCATTCTTGCATGTCAAAATGGAAGGCTTTTTTAAAAGATTGTGTTTTTATCCTTTTTCCCAAACAGGTCTGCACCAGTGTGGGATTTTTTGGTCTTTCAATGATTTTGCTAAGCATCGATTGGTGATTTAAGGTTAGCTGCATCAAAAATCTGTCTTTATCTTGTTTAAATTGGATCCAGGTCCACTGAGAGAACAAGAGGAACTTGGATTCCTGTGGCTTGTTCTCAGGCTCCTGAAATGAACTACTACCACATGCAATACAATTTGGTTTGGACGGTTCATTTTCAGTGCTGAGGGTAGCAGTGGATTTCAGGGACGCACACCATAGGGCCAGACACTGAGCGTTATTCATGAACACTTATAATAAGTTGCAAAGTGGCACTTTTCTTGCCCTGCCTGGACTTAAAGGAGCATTCAAAGGTGTGAAAGATAAGAAATTATCTAAAAAATATCTAGAAAGAATTCAAACACTCGGGGCTAAGACTTCTTCCAGGACTTGTTTAGGGGCAGCAGCGTCCACTTTTTTTTTTTTTTTAATTTATTTATTTATTTTTGGCTGTGTTGGGTCTTCGTTTCTGTGCGAGGGCTTTCTCCAGTTGCGGCGAGCGGGGGCCACTCTTCATCACGGTGCGCGGGCCTCTCACTATCGCGGCCTCTCTTGTTGCGGAGCACAGGCTCCAGACGCGCAGGCTCAGTAGTTGTGGCTCACGGGCCCAGTTGCTCCGCGGCATGTGGGATCCTCCCAGACCAGGGCTCGAACCCGTGTCCCCTGCATTGGCAGGCAGATTCCCAACCACTGCGCCACCAGGGAAGCCCAGCATCCACTTTTATTATCATAACTATCCAACCATCCCCCATGGCAGTGGTCCCTTTCTCTTCCCATTTGAAATAAAAAGATGACAGGAGGAAGGAAAGGGAGGAAAAGGCCTTGAGTCTTTGCGTGGAGGGTGCTGCGGCCCATCTCTGCCTCCACCAGAGAAGGTGGGTACGGATCCTGCCCGCCAACTACTAGACGGCCTCCTAGGTGGACCAGCAGAGCTACTCTAGTTAACCCATGACTTTCACACCTAAATCACATGCTTCGAATTTAGACATTTGCTTATAACCCCAGCTCTTCTTTTACTGCGTGAGAACCTTTGGGAAAATTATAACACTTCTGAGGTCTCAGTGGGATAATAAAGCCCACTTTTCATGTTTGTTGTGAGGCTTAAATAACATAATACATATAAAGCACTCAGCACGGTGTCCAGCGCGTCTCAATAAATGGTAATCATAATTGATCAGCAGATGATTTCAGGTTCCCAGCCCTGCCTTCTCTCCTATGCTTTAGGTCTAAATTTCTAACGGCCTTCAAGGCAGCTCCATTTGAATCTTTTCATGATACCTAAAACTTAATATGTCCAGATTTGAACTCATCTTTCTTCTCATCGTTTCTCCAATTCCCATTTTCTTTGTTTTCCCTATCAGCTAGACTTTCAGTGGTGACATCATCTTTGATTGCTCCTGTTCCCTTGCCTTAACCAAGACTTTCTGATTCTATGTAATGTCTATCTCACTAAAACCCTGCTATCCTACCCTGGTTCAGGCTACTGGATGATGACAGTAGTATTGCTGCCAGCTCTCTCTGTAGTCCATTTTACATATCCTGCTAGTCTGATTTGCAAAAGCATAGATCTGATCACATCAACCTTTTGCTAAAAAACATTCAGTGACTCCTCATTGCTTATAAAGCAATGATTCTAGAAGCAATCCGGAATTGTCTAAATTTAGTCTCACATCCAAGATCTAGCATTAGCTAGTTCCATCTTTGAAACATTTTCTGTTCCCATTCTTTTACTTCAGTCAAACTCACTATTAATTGTACCCAGTTTGCACTTTCTTAGATCGATGCTTCTTGTTATATTGTGTTTCTGGAATACTGTTCTCCACATACTCAAATCTTGTCCACATCATTTTGTTGAAATTATATCGTTTCAACAACCATGACCATTTATTTACCAAATAGAATAATTTAAAGTTCACCTCAAAGGTATTATTCTTTTGAATACTTATAGCACTCTGAGTAACACCCCCCCCCCCCGTAGCTTTTGTCACTTTCTACCTTGTTTAACACTGATTACTATACATATTCTCTTCCCTACTAGATCTTACTGCCTATTTATTTAATCTTTGTATCTCGCAACATCTCCCACATAGCCTTGCAAAGACTAGTTTCTCAGGAAATCAGAGGGAAGTTTTTGAGTGAGTAACCCTTGAAATTATTAGAAAGCCCTACTGTAAAGTGTATACATGAAATTAGATTATCTAGGAAAGAATTTGAACTGATAGACAAGAGCTCAAGTTTAATATTATGTTGCTACTTTGGAGGGAAAGCTCTGCAACAGTCCTTCAAGGTAACTTGGAGATTTATAGATACAACATTTTCCCCCCTGAGCTAGCAGAGGAAGAGGGTTCATTTTTTTGTCAGTTGGGATGCCACGTGTACAATTTAACTCACTTAGGCTTTTGTGATTTTTGCTCATTTCATATGAAGTGCTATACTAGAAAACATAAGTTTTCTGTTGCCTTGGTTAGGGTAACTCCTATTTATTTTTCTAGTCAAAGTTTAATATTTATTTCTTCTGCACAGTTTTTCCTGACCATCTGTCTTGAGTTAGCTCTCCCTCTTATGTGTCCACAGCGCTCTGGAGTTCTTGAATGTGGGAAACAGTAAAGTCCAAGTTTGAAAGTGACTCTGTTTAAACTCCATGGATCTGTTCTTCCCATGCCTCAGTAAAATCTCGGGTAGGTCTTGGGGTTACTTAATAATTAAGAAAGTAGTTCTTTCTGACAGCAGCATGAAAGAGTTCAGTCCCGTCTGATAATCACATTCCAGGCCAGTTAGTGAAATATTAAAACTAAAACACCATTCAAAGTTAAAACTCCCTTCTCCTTTGGCTTAGTTTTGCCTCTGGCTGGGAGGAGACTTGAGCAGCTTCTTCTCTCTGTCCTCAGTCCCTTTTTCCTGAGACAGTGACTCCTCTATGGTCAAAACCTGGGAAGAGTAGATTAGGAACAAGTACGGTTTTGTGTGGCTGTACCAGTTGTCCTCTGACCTTGGGGCTGCAGAGACCCATGCATGTTGCTGCTCTTTCTCTCCTAGGGGCCACTTTGGGGAGTTTCTCAGAGACCCACCCCCCCACCACCCCGCAGACTTTCAGCCTGCAGTTCTTTTAGCATGAGAAGTCAATGTCTCTCCTTCAGCTGTCTGCTTACCCCATCCCCCTCAGTACCTGGGTTGCTGGCAGGCTGGCTCGTCTCCGTTGGGGTCCTAGTGCTCTCAGGTTGTTCAGGAGTTCTCATTTACTAGGATCCCAGGTCAGCTCCTTCTGGGGGGAGGACATCTAGTCCCCAGGAAACAAGAACAGCTAATGAATAAATACCTGGATGGTGGGAATGCAGGTCTCTCCCAACTCAAACTGGGGTCTCGTTGCTTTGCTGCATCAGTCCCATCCAGCCAAGCCCTTACAGCTTTTAGCTTTTCAAGGGTGAGTCAGATATTCTTCCATAGGTTTCTCAAGCTCCAGTGGGCACGTGCCCAGCTCCCTTAGTAAGCCCCTCTCAAGTGACTAAGCCCACTGAGGGGGAGGCAAGCCCCTCCCACCACAATGGGTGGGACCAGGGGAAGCCCAGAGCCTTCAGCTTGTCTCTCCAGAGATGTCTGTCTCCTATTTCTCCAAACTCTCATGAATCCCCGAGGCTCTTATAAATCTTTGAGGGGAGTGATGAGCTAAAAGTCACAAGATCTGTTTTTAGACCACCCCCTGCAAATCCTGCACAGGGGTCCAACATCTCAATTTGGAACGTGGAGCTTCTGATAAAACTAAACTGAGGTAACAGTATACATTACATTTGAATCCTGTTAAACAGTATTAAATTTTAATAATTTTGTTTAACATCTTCCTTCCTTGGACAACTTAAAACCCATGAGAGCAGAAATCTTGTCAGACTTAACTCATAGAACCCAGTGCTTGGCACAGTGCCCAGAATATAATAAGATGCTCAATAAATACTTAGTGAATGATGCATGAATCAAAATTCTTATCTTTCTTGAAAGGTATGAACTAATCTTGTAAGTCTGGTGAGCCACAATACTCATTTTTCAGAGGTGAGTGCATAGAGGTACACATAATTATTAAATTTTGAGACTCGTGTTTCCTTTAATCAGTCCTCAAGTAAGAGTTATTTTCTTGGTGTGTATTTCGTCAGGAGGAGAGTAAAAAATCGATTTCAAAAATTATTATTTCCCTCTAAGTAGAGGCTACATATTTAAATATGGTTAGTTAAGTAGAAGAAAAAATTGAGAGGGAGAAGGATTGTGAAGAATGAAGTTCTATTTAGTTTAATATTAGTCAATTATATTAGTCAATTAATGTTAATTAAATTTAATATTAGTCAATTTATATACTATAAATAGCCTGTACCATTTTCTTTCCTTTTTTAATGTCCTGCATTAGATAAATTTCAGAGGAGCAGGGATTGTGCCTGTGTAATTCTTTTTACTGTGTGTCGCCCGGTATCATTTCCCACTCTAAGAGGAAGTAAACTCAGTACATACTTTCCTGATGATGGCAGGAAGAGACGACACACTTTACAGGAGGGGATGAGGAGGAGGGAGTGGAGAGTGTAACAAAGGAGGACAGCCCTCAGGTTGCTGAGGAAATTATGCCAAAGCTGTCATCTCTTTGGTGCTCATAGCTTGCCCCTGCAAGAATTCTTGTCATGATAAATTTCAGACTTACGTTTTCCTTGTGACAATGTAAGACTAAGAGAGCGTTCAGGTGATGCATTCTCTGGGGAGTCACACTCCTAGTTCAGCCAACATAGCACTGAGAATATAACTTGTTTCACGGCCTTTCTCCCTGCCACGTCTAGCTGTGATTCTTCCAATGCAGCCTGGCTTCCTCAGGCTGCCCTGGCCTTCCAGGAACCATATTTAGGGCATCGTCTTGCCTTTGGTGTGTGAGAGTAATGGCTTCCTAGAATTGTGCCTCATTCTTCTGGGCTGTTTCCTGCTGAATAGCTGGTAAAATAGCGATTGAATTGATTTATGCTACTGAGATAATGAGTCACACCTTCCAGGTAAGTTATTTCCATTTCAATACCTGGACTTTCAACACCATAATCCTAATTTTTTGCTTCTGTCCTTCTCCCTTTCTTCCTGCCTTTCTTTCTTAATATAATTTTTGAGCACCTCACCTGCCGCCAGGCATTGGAGTAGGCCCTGGGGATGCAGACTGCACCCCTACTTTCATGGCAGTCATGTGGAACATGGGCTACCACTAAACTATGGAGGCATAATACATTTCATTTTTGAATCCATGAACAGTATACCCAATCATTCAATCATGCTCTTACTTGCTCATTTGGCAGGAAAGATAAAATCTGTTCACCGTGTTTGTCTCAACATTCTAATGGTGGAATATGTTGTTGCTATGGAGATGAAGAAATATTTTGACTAGGAGAATAGTTTAGAACCCCTCAAATTACATTTCTTGGCCTACCCGTAGAGCTAATCTCTACATAGCTGTCTTCCAGGGATGAATAGTCCAGTTTGCCCTGTCCTGTTGTCTCTAGCTGTGATAACCTCAAGCAACTCTTTTAGTCTATGTTCCAGATTTATTGCAAATATGCTAAATGTATGTCCCCCACCCTCCACTTTGTAGATGACATACCAGGAAGCTTAAGTACCTGTGCTTAGATGCCCTAACCTGCCCATCAGAGTGTCTCAGTGTGTTCCCTCTCATTTACCCTCTCTGGTTTTATGAAGAACTAGTTCCACACAGAGGCATATCTCTCCATGAAATCATATTTTTAAAAATTCTCAGAATTTTTTTCTTTTAACAGAAAGTTTTGGATTTTTATTTCATTTTTAAAATTTCATATATATTCTTTTATCCTTATCTTCTAAAGGGAGTATCAAAGAAAATAGATCTGTAAGTAATATCAGTATGCAATGACTAATTTCTCCAAAATTAGCATACTAATTTGATAATACACTCTTTCCCACATTAGCATTTGGCTTTCCTTCCTGTATAAAAGGGAGTTTACTTTCTTGTTAACACATTAAACAGGACTAACTAGTTTTATGTTTTTTCTGTTCCCTGGGATTGATATTGATTCACCAACAAAAACAAAACATAAAATTATAATAAAAAGAGATGAAGATCATTTAAGTAAAATAGTAAGTTCGTATTTAATAAAAAGATGACATACACTTGCTTAAAATGAATTATATTGACTATTATTCCATCATATTTCTATCAAGTTCATACTTAAACTCCTGCCCAATAAAAAAATTTTTTTTATAAAGAAATTACAGCTCAACAGTTATCTACTGTATAAGATTTTCCTTTTAAAAACAATTACTGAATTTAGCTTATTTATTGTTGGTTATTTTGCTTTTTTAATAACCATTATATATATGACTATATATTAATTAACCAATGAATTAATAAATTACCCCTTCTGGGCCTTTTTGCTCATTTCTCTTCTATTTAACATTTTCACTATAAAAGGTGACCTGAAACAGTGAGAAATTGTTCAAATCAGTATATTTTATAGTTTATTATAGCAAGTTGGTAAATGTTTTTACTACGAGTATGGAAATAATGAAGTATAATGAGAGGCAGTATTTTGAAATGCAAGTTACACATTCAAATGTTCAGAGAGGCCAGGCAGGTGGCATAAAAAGAACTAATTGTTGCCAGATCTCCCAGTTTTTGAAGAACAGTTGAAATTTGCTTTTATAAATTTTCTCCTGATTTTTGAATCTTGGAAATTAATGTTAAAAAATACTATGCTGTTCTGCACTGCCAACAGTTCTAAACTGTTCTGTGCAACCCTCTGGATGATCTTTTGTGACTTATGTGATAGTTGAGAATGTGGGATTTGTAGTTGGCTTGGGGTTCAGAACACAAATACTACTGTGGGACCCCGAGCAAATGACTCGGTCATACTGAACTTCATTTTCTTACCTGTCACATGGGGGTAATAACTGTATCTCTCTCATAGTATTTTGGCTTATTGGGAGCATGGGAGTTAGGGGACATCTGAGGAGCTCCAAATCTTGAAAAGCTGAATTCCCTTGGAGTTCACTGCTTTGTTCTTTGTTTCACAACAGCCCTCTTAACATTTACCCGGGGGAAAACAAATTTTATGAAGAATAAGTGAACTAAGCTGTCCTTAACATTCTCCCTTCAAACTCAGCCCTTGAGGTACCCTCAGCCCTGCCTTACCATCTTTCTCAACTCTTGTAAAGTGTGTAAATTGTGCTGGCCAACACAGTATATCTCAGTCCACAAGCTCTTCTTCTTCTTCTTCTTTTCTTTTTTTATAAAATTATTTATTTATTTATTTATTTTTGGCTGTGTTGGGTCTTTGTTGCTGTGCGCAGGCTTCCTCTAGTTGCGGTGAGCGGGGGCTACTCTTCATTGCGGTGCACGGACTTTTCATTGTCGTGGCTTCTTGTTGCGGAGCACGGGCTCTAGGCGTGCAGGCTTCAGTAGTTGTGGCACGTGGACTCAGTAGTTGTGGCTCGCGGGTTCAGTAGTTGTGGCTCGCAGGCTCTAGAGCACAGGCTCAGTAGTTGTGGTGCACGGGCTTAGTTGCTTGGCGGCATGTGGGATCTTCCCGGGCCAGGGCTCGAACCTGTGTCCCTTGTATTGGCAGGTGGGTTCTTAACCACTGCGCCACCAGGGAAGCCCCACAAGCTCTTCTTACAGTGTGGTGTTGACACTCTTCCCATCAACGGTTCTATGTTTCCTCTCCTTAAATGAGAGTAAAATGTAGTGACTGCCTACAGTAGCCATGCTGTAAGGAAACCCAGGTGTATTTGTTTCCTGGCACTGCCGTAACAAAGTACCACAGAAAGGTACCTTAAAACAACAGAATTTTATCATCTAACAGATCTGGAGCCTGGAAGTTTGTAATCAAGGTGTTGGCAGGGCCACACTCCTGCCGGAATCATTCCTTGCCTCTTTCTATCTCCTGGTGGTTTGCTAGCACTCCTTGACATTCCTGACTTAGGTGTATCACTCCAATCCTCCATATTCATAAGGCATTCTCCCTGTGTCTCTCTGCATTGTCTTCCCTCTGCACATCTGTCTCTGTGTCCCCTTTTTATAAAGGACACTAGTCATATTGGATTAGGGTCCATCCGAATGACCTCATTTTAACTTGATTACTTCTGTAAAGATCCTATTTCCCAAAATTCAACTTTTAGCAACAGATCACAAGGAGAGGCTACATGTTGGCTTAGGTCCCATCTGACAGCCAGTATCAATGGCCAGTCATACAAGTGAAGGAGCCTTTGAGACGACTCCAGTCCCAGCCACCATGTAACTGCAACTAGATGACAAATATTGAGCAAGAACTTGCCTAGGTGAGCACAGTCAACCCCCCAAACCATGACAGATGATAATATAGTGATTTTTTGTTGCTTTAAGTCATTGAGTTTTGGGACCATGCAACAACAAATAACCGGAGCATAAGTCACAGTGAGATGGTAAAGAAGTTTTGTCCCCACAGGGGCCCAATATACCCCATGGTTACAAATATCTCTTAGGACCTGTGACTGCATCAGGCCAGCTCTGCTTCTTGTCTAGGCCTGCTCTGGCATTTTTCAAAGTCTTACCATTTTTAGATGCCTAAAGGCTCATTTTTCACCTTTGGCCAACAATTCTCTCATTCCTTGTATGCAGCAATTAATATGCACCTTTCCTTTAGGTCCTGCCTTGGCATTTATGGTGTATAGTTGATTTACAGTGCTGTGTTAATTTCTGCTGTACAGCAAAGTGATTCAGTTGTATGTATATACATTCTTTTTCATATTCTTTCCCATTATGGTTTATCACAGGATATTGAATAAAGTTCCCCGTGCTATACAGTAGGACCTTGTTGTTTATCCATTCTGTATATAATAATTTGCCTCTCCTAGTCCCAAACTCCCAATCCATCCTTCCCCCACACTCCTTCCCCCTTGGCAACCGTAAGTCTGTTCTCTATGTCTGTGAGTCTGTTTCTGTTTTGTAGATAAGTTCTTTTGTGTCATATTTTAGATTCCACATGTAAGCGATAGCATATAGTATTTGTCTTTCTTTTTCTGGCTTACTTCACTTAGTTTGATAATCTCTAGTTCCATCCATGTTGCTGCAAATGGGACACAGAAACAAAAAACCTTGGAATTTCAAATGTTTGGAACTAACGTATCCTTTTTCAAAAATGCTAATTTAGTTTTCTACTATAAACATTGGAAGTAGAAAGGAGCAGAAGTTCAAGCAATATTACCAATGTTTTAAAATTCATATTTTATTTTATCAGTTTAATTTGCAGAATTTTGGAAGTCAGATAATTTTAAATGGCTTAAAATGAAAAATAGCATCTGTACCTTCACCCCAATTTCTGCCCTCTCCAATGCTCAACCATTTTCAACTCTCCTAACTTTTTTTCTGGATTCACTTTTATATTTCTAAGTGATGTGCTTATACTGCTATTTTATAGTTTCTTAGTTATAAATGTTTCTGTAGAGGAGTATATAGCTCTCTCACTATACAACAGCCCTCCTCAGAGAATATTCTTTCACTCCCCTTACCCTCTCAATAAAGTTAAATCACCATTTTGGTTAAATCAGTAGTCATTATTTCTATTCATATGGATATGTATTTATTGCTCATAGCTATGCCATGTAATGTACTATATCATCACCTTTTTCTTATTCAAAAAATTTCCCCTTAGGTTAATAAGGCCTTTTTTTCTACCATTTGGACACAAAATTGTTTGCCAGAAGTATAATCAACTAAATTAATTTTAACTTTTTTATTAAATAAATTTGACATGTAACATCGTGTAAATTTAAGATGTATAGTGTGTTACTTCAGTATATTTATATATTGTAATATAATTGCCGTCGTTACAATATTTATCACATTACATAATTATACTACAATATTATTGTCTATATTCATTATACTGTGCATTAGGTCTCTATATACATTAGATCTCTATTTGTTATAAGTCTGTGGCCTTAAACACCATCACTGCCCCCACTCCCATTGCCAATCCCCTGGTAACCACCATCTTACTCTCTGTTTTTTATAAGATTGATTTTTTGGGGGGTTCCGCATATAAGTGATAATATACAGTATTTGTCTTTCTCTGTCTGACTTATCTCACTTAGCATAATGTACTCAAGGTCCATCCATATTGTTGCAAATGGCAGGATATCTTCCTTTCTTATGACAATGGAATCCATTGTGTATATGTACCACATCTTTTTTTATCCATTCGTCTGTTCATGGGCATTTGGGTTGCTTCCATATCTTGGCTATTGTGAATAAAGCTGTAATAAACATTGCATTGCAGTGCAGGTATCTCGTCAAAATCCTGTTTTCATTCCCTTTGGATATATACGCAGAAGTGGAATTGCTGGGTTGGTAAATCTACTTTTAATTTTTTGAGGAACTTCCATATTGTTTTCCACAGTGGTTGGACCAATTTACATTTCTATCAACAATGTAAAAGGGTTCCCTTTTCACTACATCCATGCCAGCACCTGTTGTCTCCTGTGTTCTTGATGACAGCCATTCCAACAGATGTGAGGTGATATCTCGCTGTGGTTTTGATTTGCATTTCCCTGAATGATCAGTGATGTTGAGCATCTTTTTAATTTATTTTATTTATTTATGGCTGTGTTGGGTCTTCGTTTCTGTGCGAGGGCTTTCTTCTAGTTGTGGCAAGCGGGGGCCACTCTTCATCGCGGTGCGCGGGCCCCTCACTATCGCGGCCTCTCTTGTTGCGGAGCACAGGCTCCAGACGTGCAGGCTCAGTAATTGTGGCTCACGGGCCCAGTTGCTCCGCGGCATGTGGGATCTTCCCAGACCAGGGCTCGAACCCATGTCCCCTGCATTGGCAGGCAGACTCTGAACCACTGCGCCACCAGGGAAGCCCGTTGAGCATCTTTTTAAAAGCTTCAGCACATGAAAGAAACAATTAACAAAATGAAAAGACAACCTACAGAATGGGAAAACAGTTTTGCAAACCATATATCCAGTAAGGGCTTAATATCTAAAATATATAAAGAACTTGTAGAAGTTAATAACAAAAAACAAACCATCTGATTTAAAAATGGGCTGAAGAACTAAATAGGCATTTTTTTTTTTTCCAAAGAGGACATCAGAATGGCCAACAGGAACATTAAATATTTAAATCAAAGCGCTTCTCTGGAGCTCTCTGTCACTCTACTCCAGTTTTAATCATTGTTTTCTTTTGTCTTAAGATTTCACTTCACAATCATCCTGGGAATTCCTCTTATATTTATTAATACATAAATATTTTCCAAGAAGGAATTATTTCTATGGTAAATTTTTCCTATTATTTGATAAGATAATGATAACTCTTGTTATTTGAATGCTGGAGCTCCTGAATATAAACTGCTGGTCTTTTTTTCTTTAATTTTCAATCATTTTGTTCCACTTTCTAAAATATTAGGTCACCTTTATCTTTTAACTCAATTACTTTTAAAAATTTCTGCTATTGTAATTTATATTTTTCGTGATCCTTTTGTATTCTGAATGAATACAAAAAATTGAATTTTTTTAAATAGCTTCTGTTCTTGTACTTTGGATGCCATATCTTTTTAATTTGCCATGAATTATAATTTCTTTGAAATTTTCTTTTGTTACCTGATTTGTTCCTTTCTTTAAAGTTTTTTTGTTTTTTGTTTTTTGTTTTTTTCCCCTATGCTTATTTTCTCTTGAGAACTCTGAACTCTTTTAGCTCTAGGGTATTTGTGGGGTTGGCCCATGCTATCAGGGGTCTGTATTATACTGGGTCTCTCCCCCTGACAAATCCTTTAAAACTCTTTCTTCCACAAGAGTTGACCCCCAGGGCAGTCTCTAATAAACATCCAGCACACAAAACTCCATTGAACAGACTATTTCTCTGGAAATCTAACCTGTGACAATTAGTTTTGAGAGAGATAAGTTTGGCATAAGGGAGAGAATATATATTTTTCATTCCTGGTCTGGCTCCTGTAGTGAATTTGGGCCCTTCTAAAGAAAAATGTCAGAGGCAGAAATTAAAGTTTGCATGAAGTACCTGCTGAGATAGTGGACAAAGACTGAGGGCCACTCTGCTTATGGGATGACTCACAGATATTTTAATGAGATTCTGGGTATAAGAAAAGATGCTTGATGGTCATGCAGCTATTGGAATTATTTGTGAATATATATTGGAATGAACCATGACATTGTCAATATTCTATCAATTTTTGTCCTACAAAAACATTTCACAAGGGTTAACCTGAAATAACTTTGCTTCTTGAGAACAAATTCTATCCTTTCAAGTCAATATTAGGTCTTATTTAATTTTTATTTCTACCCAGGATCCGCCTTAGGGCTTCACGTATTATAAACCTCAAAAATAGGTTGGCCAAATGCAAGGACAACTTTTGGAAAAAATTAAAATGAAAGAAAAAGCCTTCTGATTTTGTCCAGAGACAAACAGGAAACAGGGAAACAGATAGAAAAACAAGCAAGAGACTGTTTTTTTACAGTCAGTTTTAGGTGAAAATTGGAATTGTCATGTATTTGTTATTTTACAGAGAAGATGAGAAGAGGCCACATGGGAGAATTTATACCATAAAATAATCTGAACTTTTTCAGCTCAACATCATAATGAGTATAGATGGAAAAGAGCAGCAGAAACCAGAAATCAGATGAAGACTTTGAAGGGATAAAATGAGACTGATCTTTGTTAGTAACTGGTAAACCACAGAGCACTTGGTTAGACAGAGCGGAAAGAAGAAGATTCTTGTGTGAGCTACACACTGTGTTTGATTTTTGCTTATGTTTAGTAGACATTATTTATTAGAACAGCTTTAGGTTCACAGCAAAATCGAGCAGAAAGTACAGAGATTTTCTATATACCCCTTGTTCCCACACATGCATAGCCTTCTCCATTATCAACATCCCCACCAGAGTGGTACATTTATTACATTGGTTGACACACCATTATCACCCAAAGTCTATAGTTTACATTAGAGTTCACTCTTGGTGTTGTACATTCTATGGCTTTGGATACATTTATAATGACAAGTAGCCACCATTACAGTATCATACAGAATATTTTCACTGTCCTAATAATCCTCTATGTTCCTGCTATTCATCCATCTTTTCCCCCAACCCCTGACAACCACTGATATTTTTACTATCTCCGTAGTTTTATGCCTTTTCCAGAATGCTATACATTTAGAATCACACAGTACATAGCTTTTTCAGATTGGCTTCCTTCACTTAATAAAATGCATGAAAGTTTCCTACGCATCTTTTCATGGCTTTGATAGCTCATTTCTGAGTAATATTTCATTGTCTAGACATACAACAATTTATCCATTCACCTACTGAAGGGTAACTTGGTTGCTTCCAAGTTATGGCAATTTTGAATAAAGCTGCTATAAACATACACAGGTTTTTGTGTGGACATAAGTTTTCAACTCCTTTGGGTAAATACCAAGGAGTGAGATTGCTGAATGATATAAGAATATGTTTAGTTTTGTAAGAAACTCCCTAACTGTCTTCCAAAGTGGCTGTACAATTTTGCATTTCTACCAGGAATGAATGAGAGTTCCTGTTGCTCCACATCTTTGCCAGCATTTGGTGGTGTCATTATTCCAGACTTTGGCCATTCTACTAGGTGTGTTATGGTGTCTCATAGTTTTAATTTGCATTTTGCTGATGGCTATGAGCACCTCTTCATAAGCTTATTCATATATATTCTTTGTAGAGGTGTCTGTTATTATCTTTGGCCTCTTTTTTAATCTGGTTGTTTGTTTTCTTATTGTTGAGTTTTAAGAGTTCTTTCTATATTTTGGATAACAGCCCTTTATCAGATGTGTCTTATGCAAATATTTTCTCCTGATTTGTGGCTTGTCTTTTCATTCTCTTGGCAGTGTCTTTTGCAAGCAGAAAATTTTAATTTTATTGAAGTCCAGCTTATCAATTCTTTCTTTTATGTATCATGGCTTTGGTCTTGTATCTTAAAACTCATTGTCAATCCCAAAGTCATCTAGATTTTCTCCTGGTATCTTCTAGGAATTTTATAATACTGTATTTTTCCTTTACATCTGCAATACATTTTTTAAAATTAATTTTTATTGGAGTATAGTTGCTTTACAATGTTGTGTTAGTTTCTACTGTACAGCAAAATGAATCAGCCACACATATTCATTTATCCCTTCCTTTTGGACTTTCTTCCCACTCAGGTCACCACAGTGCATTAAGTAGAGCTCCCTGTGCTATACAGTATGTTCTCATTAGTTATCTATTTTATACATAGTATCAATAGTGTATATGTGTCAATCCCAATCTCTCAATTCCTCCCACCCCCCTTCCCCATTGGTGTCCATGCATTTGTTCTCTACGTCTGTGTCTCTATTTCTGCTTTGCAAAAGGGATCATCTATACCATTTTTCTAGAGTCCACATATATGCATTAATATACGATATTTGTTTTTCTCTTTCTGACTTACTTCACTCTGTATCACCAAAAAATCTACAAACAATAAATGCTGGAGAGGGTGTGAAGAAAAGGGAACCCTCATGTACTGTTGGTGGTAGTGTAAATTGATAGGGCCACTATGGAAAACAGTATGGAGTTTCCTTAAAAAACTAAAAAAAGAACTACCACCCGACCCAGCAATCCCACTACTAGGCATATACCCAGAGAAAACCATAATTCAAAAATACACGTGCACCCCAATGTTCATAGCAGTACTATTTACAATAGTCAGGACATGGAAGCAACCTAAATGTCCATCAACAGAGGAAAGGATAAAGAAGATGTGGTACATATATACAATGGAATATTACCCAGCCATAAAAAGGGACGAAATTGGGTCATTTGTAGAGATGTAGATGGACCTAGAGACTGTCATACGATACACTTTGAGTTAATTTTTGTGAAGGGTGTAAGGTATGTTAGACTTTTTTGTTCGTTTGTTTTGTTTTGCATGTTCAGTTGTTCCAGCAGCATTTGTTGAAATGACAGTCTTGGCTCCATTGCATTGTTTTTCCTCCATTGTCAAAGATCTTACGATCATGTTTATGTGGGTCTATTTCTGGTCTCTCTCTTCTATCCATTGATCTATTTGTCTATTCTTATGCCAATACCATACTGTCTTGATTACTCTAGCTTTATAGTAAGTCTTGAAGTTAGGTGGTGTCAGTTCTCCAACTTTGTTCTCCTTAAATATTGTGTTGACTATTCTGGGTCTTTTGCCTCTTTATAGAAACTTGAGAATCAGTTTGTCAATAACCACAAAATAACTTGCCTGGATTTTGATTGGGATTGCATTGAATCTATAGATCAATTTGGGGCACCTTTACAATATTGAACCTTTGTACCCATGAACATGGAATATCTCTCCATTGATTTTATTCTCCTTTGATTTATCAAAGTTTGATAGTTTTCCTCATATAGATCTTATACATTTTTAAAATATTTATACCTAAGTATTTCATTTTTATGGGTGCTAATGTAAATGGTACTGTGTTTTTAATTTCAAATTCCACTTGTTCATTGCTGTTATATAGAAAAGCAATACCTTAAAATATACTTTTGTGTAACCTTTGTACTAACCTTGTATCCTGCAACTTTGCTATAATTGCTTATTAGTTCCAAGAGTTTTTTGTTGATTCTTTTAAATTTTCTACATAGCCAGTCATGTCATCTGGGAGCAAAGACAGTTTTATTTCTTTCTTCTCAACAAGTATCCCTTTTATTTCCATTTCCTGTTTCATTGCATTAGCTAGCACTTCCAGCACAATGTTGAAAAGCTGTGGTGCTTTTGCTTGCTTTGTTTCTGATCTTACTGGGAAAGCTTCAAGTTTCTCACCATTAAGTTTGATGTTAACTGTAGGTTTTATGTAGATATTATTTATCCAGTTGAGGAAGCTTTTCCCCATTTCTAGCTTACTGAGAGTTTCTATCATGAGTGAATGTTGAATTTTGTTGGATGTTGAATTTTGTCACATGCTCTTTATGCATCTATTAAGGTGATCATGTAATTTTTCTTCTTTAGCCAGTTGATGTAAAAGATTACATTAATTCTTTTTTGAATATTGAGCCAGCCTTGCATACCTGGGATAAATTCCACTTGGTCATGGTGCATAGACTTTTTATACATTGTTAGATTCACTTTGCTAATATTTTGTTGAGAATTTTTGCATCTATGTTTATGAGAGATATTTATCTGTAGTTTTCTTGTATTGTCTTTGTCTGGTTTGGTTTTAGAGTAATTCTGGCTTTATAGAATGAGTTAGAAAGTATTCCCTTTGCCTCTATCTTCAGAAAAAAATTGTAGAGAATTGGTATAATTTCTTCCTTAAATGTTTTGTAGAATTTATCAGTTGAACTTATCTGGGCCTGGTACTTTTTGTTTTGGAAGGTTATTAATCATTGATTCAATGTCTTTAATAGGTATAAGCTTTTTAGATTGTCTGTTTCTTTTTGTATGAGTTTTGGCAGATTGTGTTTTTCAAGGAATTGGTCCATGTCATCTAGATTATCAAATTTATGGGCATATAGTTGTTCATAATATTCCCTTATTATCCTTTTAATGTCCAAAATATGTTTGATTTTTAAGAGTTTATATAGTTAACCACTAAATATTTCCTTAAGAAATATTTTAAAACATATTGTCTGTGTCATTATAGAGTCATAAAGAAAATTGTTACATATATTTTAAAAAATTTCTTTAATTTTTAAAAATTTTATTTTATATTGGAGTATGGTTGATTATACTATACATTTTTTAAAAATTATCTTTAAAATTCAGTTTTCTGAAATTTTAAAAATGGTTTATCCATTAACTATAAGATCTGTGGAATATTAGTAAATTTTTGCTGAAACAGGTACAGTGTAAATATTTGTAGCAAAATGTAACCTTTTCTACTTGTGACTTGTGAACTATAGAAGATGGAACTAAGTTATGACTGTATCTATTAAGTATTTATACATGAAATATTTTGAATAAATATAGTTACTATGCTATGTTATATTATATATTTATGTTGTTTTGTATAACAGCATACTTCCTCTCCTACTTCATATATCCAGTGTTGATGCTACAGACATCTTAATAAACATTTTTTCAAGTAATGAATGAACCCGATCCCATTAACAAGTTTACCCTCTTTGAAAAAAATGGGAAAATCATATGTTTATTTAGTCAAAAATTTATTTTAGTAAAAAATTAATGAAAACTTCAAATTAATAGAAATAATTTATGATACCAATTTTAAATTTCTGAAAGACATACAAGACTCAGGCACGTCCAAGGTTACCATGAGGTCTTTTATTTTCTCTCATGTAGGAACAATTATCTAATAAAACACATTGTTTCTCCACTACACACAGTCCAAATATAGTCCCATTTTGACAGATTAAAAATATAGCCTGATAGTTATATTAAACTGAAGACATAAAGTTTTAACATTTAGTATGATTTATAGAGGTGAATGGACTATAGATATTACGTTCTGCTTCCCTGGTGCTTCATCAGCATCAGTTATGAACCAGTATTTGAAACCATGTGGTGAGTTGGTTCATTGATAAAACAGACCTGCACCAACAAGCAGTGCCAACTTCAGAGCAATTTGCAGGGAGGCTGGAAATGGGTAGGAAATGAGAACTAAAATGATCCTAAAGAAAATGATCTAGGGAGGGTAGGTAAATGGCATGCATGGAGGTAGATAGGTAGAATAAATAATCTTCATTTCACCAAACTCTGGATACTCAGATAATTGACAATTCAGCCTGATAACAGGAAATAGTTTATTAAGGTTCAGTAAGAACCCAATAATTAAAATGTAAAAAGAAAGTATTTCTGGCATTAAAAATATCTACAAATTAGCTCAAACATGAATCTTTGTGTATATAATGAGGTATCAATCTGCAAGTCCCTGAAGTGACAAAGCTTTCTTAGGGAAGTAAGAATTGTTATAACACACAAATATTCCTGAATGAACTAGCTACTTAGAGAATTAATTTCCCTTTAAACATCCCTTCCTGCTTAATACCACTATCTTTGTCCACTGGGCTGACATCTTACTTCCCCACTGGTTTTCTGATATAGTAAGCATTATTCAAATTTAATGAGAAATGATCTTGAGAAAGATGCAATAGGCTTCATAAAGTTGATGAAAGTGGTGCTGGGGAACTGCCTGAAGGAAACATGAAGTCCCATTGACAAGCAGGGCCTGGTAGTGTTAGAACAACTGAAAAGTGAATAATAAATGAGAATAATAAAAACAAATACAATGGCTAAGAATTTGTACAATAAGGATTAAGAGGGACACTTGGGAAAATTGGTGGAGCCTTTGGATATTTTACAAAATTGCTCCATTATAATCATCTGTTGCTATTATTCCTTGAATTCAAAAGTTAAGATTGTATCTAGTTACCATACATTATTCTTCTGGAAAATATTTATAATAACAAGGAAAACACTTGACACTTGATTCATTCTTTGTAAAATTAGTACATATTTGTGATTATAACTAAATTTTGATTAAATATGAGATAAAATATTTATTTCCATAAGTTTGTTTTATTTTTCAAAGTAAAGTCCTAAACAAATCTCTTTTTTTCCACTTACTATGAAATATTGGTCAAGATTTTAAAAGGATTCATTTTATGGGACTTTTCTCCCTATAATCAGCAATACTTAGATGAAGCCTGTCTATAATTCTGTTTTGCCCAATGATCATTCCTGCCATTTTAGATAGCAGCTTGTAAAGGTCAGATTTATTGCTTTAAGAGAGGGAGACCAAAGCACAGCAATGTCAATCCCACATTCATTTTTCCCTAAACATACCTTTGAAAATCCAGACAGAGAAAATAGATTGAGAAAGCGTCACTTTTGAGAACTGTTCCGAAGTAAAAGTTTATTCCATCAAAGTAGATTTGGGAAACATTTATAATGATTTAAGAGCTAGGTATTACCCTAGAAATAAGGATTCAGTGAACTGGGGGAAAAAAGAAAAGTCAGAGGGGAATAATTGGTGTTTGCTGAGATGGGGTTCTGTGACTTAAATTCCCAAGTTTGTCCTGGGAATGAGATGGGGAGACAATCAAATGCCCATAGAAATTTGGAGATCTATGGGCAAAAGAACGTTCTGGACAGATCCATGAAAGCTCTCAAAATCCTGTGAGGTACTGGTACAGTGGGTCATCAGAAGTGCAAAAATGGAGCCCTTCAACTTTTCCTGAACTTTTCCTTCAGCTAGGTGTTGGGATGTATCAGTTACAAAAATACAAACTTTTCCATCTTCTTAAATATTCTAGACGGCGAAGTCAAGAGCATTTACTCAGAAATTAGCAGAGAAAGAAAGAGCAAGAGAGACTGAGCCAGCAGACTTTAAGCCTTGTAAACTTGACAAGTAGATGATTTAGCTGAAATCATGCTTTCATGTCTAACCTGGGGACTAGGCATGAATACAGAAACAGAAACTGATGGTGGCATGAAGAAATAACCAGAAGGTCAGAGGATCAAACATTTTAGAAGACTGCAGCGTGGACAAAGCTCCATCTGTAACATGACACCTATCTTCGATGTCTTATCAGCCCAGTACTTACACATTTAGATGCCAAGAAAAAGTGGTGGAGGGGTTGGGCAAATCCTAAACTGATGGGATTTAAATTTGAAACAACAAAGGAAATCTTGAAATGTCTCCATTTTCAATCTTGAAATGTCTGATTATATGGGATGAGGTGGGTTATGTTTTTATGGAGGTTACAAATATAAACTAAGTGGTTATAATTTTGTATTCATGAGTTAGGGAATTAGAAATACAGTACTTGCATTCCTACGGCTTTCGCTAAATACGTTCAAGATGTTGATTTTCCATGTGAAGTCAGCCTTGAGTGGCTGGCTAGGCTGGACCATGGCTACAACCTGACAATTGCCTTCTGGGAATTTAGATGTGACCTCAGAGCATCAAGAGAAGAGGTGGAAGAGGGAATTTTTCTTTTACTTGATAAGGGTCCTTGCTCCAGAAGTTAGCCATTAAAATTATGGCAATGTTCTATTATTTAAGATGGAAAACGTGGTATTTTGGTAACTGATGTATCCCAACATCCAGAGCAGTGCTTCCACATAGCAGGCTCTCAATAGGTCTATGTTAAATAAATAACTGGAAAGTAATTCTTTTATTATGTCACATGAAGTTCATGCAGTTCTACCTACATTCCACAACTGCAGGTTTTGCAATAAGAAAAAAGAAAAAAAAATATTTCAGATAAGCCCTATCCACAGTTCAACAAGCACACTTTTCTTCATGTCTACATATAATGTAGTAAGTGTCCCCATTGTTGAACCCCTTCTTCACGTCTCAGGAAGGTGGATAGAGAAATTTAGCCTAGCTCACTGACAAAGAACTCTTCAAATCCTAAATGAGGTATGACTGCTTGCCTGGAACTTTATGTTATGGCATCTTTATGCATGTACATATGGGAGTAAATAAATGTCTGTGAAGATAATTACACTTGAAAATTGACATTCCATCTTTAATTATACAACTCCATAGGAAATTCAACTTGGAAATATAATATTCACTTTTATTTCACACCTTTGTTTCCTAACTGCCTCTAATTCTAACTACAATGTCCCTCAAAATGCTACTAAAAGTAATTCCTCAAAATTCACTTGCCTCAATTTTGTCACTCTTGGTTGTAAGTGATTTCATTGGTTGAAGGTTCATATACCCTTAAACCCTTTTTAGCATAACTGGAGTGCTCATGCTCCAAACTATTAATGTGGGCTGGCTATTAATGCTTAATAGGATTTTCCTTTACATTTGAAATTGCTAATTTTGTTGGTTTTCTTCCTTTTCTTTTCCTCAGTCTGACAATTTAAAAACTTTTTTCAGTTTTATTGAGATATAATTGTTTTTCTTTGGGGTGCTGATAATCCCTGATGCTGACACAATCCATGACCTTGGCAGCATACTGTGTTTTTCTTGAATTATATCAAAATTTGGTTTTGATTTTTGTTAATTTGAATTAAGATTTAGTATAACTTTCTCCTTCTTGTATATTTTCTCCCTTACATACTGCTACCTAAATTGATTGCATTATGATATATTTTAATATTTTACATACAATTTGTGCATTTTCTCTGTGTAATTTCACTTGGAAGTTTTTTTTCTGCATTTAAATCATTAAGGTACAGTAGACCCCATTTGTTTCAAACTTTTTTGAGATTTTTTTTCTTCAGAATTTTCCTCAAAACAGTTATTACTTCCTTATTTCTTAGGCTACAAATAAAAGGGTATAGTAAAGGTACTACTTCTGTAAACACAAGAGCAGTTGGTATATCTGTATCCCCTTCTTCAAGCAAATTTGGTCTAATGTACGTGAAAAAAGAGAGCCATAAAATAATGAAACTGACAAAAAGTGGGATGCACAGCTAGAAAAGGCTTTGACCCTTCCCTCTTTGGATTTCATTTTGAAAATAGTAAAGAGAATGTAGAGATAAGATATTAAGACACTACCTATTGTGAAGACTTGAATTGAGCCTGAAAAGATAAACAGTACCAGTTCATTGACATAAGGGTCAACACAGGAGAGCCTATATAAAGGAAGAATATCACAGTAAAAGTGTTTGTTTGATGTGATTTGATCCACAGAAAACTAACCTAAATAGAAGCCCTATATGAATCATAGAATGCAGGTTTCCAGCTATGTAGGCCCCTGTGGTCGTCTGAATGCAGAGTTTCTTTGACATCATGGTATGGTACTGCAGAGGGCTGCATATGGCCACATAGCGATCGTAAGCCATTACCACCAGAAGAAAGCAGTCTGCAGTTTCAACAGTGCAAAGAAAATAAAATTGTGCCATGCATTCATAGAGGGAAACCATTCTGTTTTCAGAAAAGAAGTTCCTTAACATCTTAGGAGTAATGGCACAGGCACAGCAAGAATCCACGAGAGCGGGGTTGCCCAGAAAGATGTACATTCGTGTGCAAAGATGATGCTCTTTTGAAATCAGTATCACCAGGCCAAGATTCCCCACCATGGTGATCAGATACATGGCAAAGAACACCACAAACAGAAGGGTCTTCAGCTCTGGGTAGTCTGTAAATCCTGTGAGGATAAATTCATGTTTTACAGTATGATTTTCTTTAGCCATTCCTGACTCCACTGTTGAGAAAAAATTGTGGAGAAATGAGGTACTAATTTATAATATGCCCAATTCAACTCTTGAGCTCTCTCTGGCCCAGAAGGACAAGGAACATCTTCCATAATGCCTTCACAAGTCACATGGATTTTGGTGTATGCCCATTTCTCTGGGAGTATCAATCTCCAGGAGCTCTTAACTTTTGAGCTAGTTATTTAACATTTTCCCAGCATATTTTCAAGAGAAAACATCAGATTAGATGCACAAAGATGGCTTTTGAGGTCTTGAGAGGAATATTCAGTGCAAAAAACTTCTCTATATGGATTAGCTCAAGGTGATTCATAATTTAGGTGTCAGCAACTGGTATCAGTGTTCCCAAACAATTTCAGTGACAGTATCTGTACAGATTAACAATGTTGTTTGAAAGACTATTTTTGTACACCCATGTTCATAGAGACATTATTCAGGATAGTCACAGGTAGAAACAACCCAACTCTCCACTGCTGGATGAATGAATGAACAAAATGTGGTATAGACAAAAAGTGGAATATTATTCAGCCTTAAAAAGGAATGACATTCTGACACATGTTAAAACATGGATGAAATTTGATGACTTTATGCTAAGTGAAATAAGCTAGGCATAAAAGGACAAATATTGTGTGATTCCACTTACACGAATTAAAGGTTGTCTGGGGAGGGAGGGAATGGGGAATATTGTTTAATGGGTACAGAGTTTCAGTTTGGGAAGATGAATA
The DNA here is from genome assembly GCF_028021215.1 of Eschrichtius robustus. Taxonomy (NCBI): domain Eukaryota; kingdom Metazoa; phylum Chordata; class Mammalia; order Artiodactyla; family Eschrichtiidae; genus Eschrichtius; species Eschrichtius robustus. The sequence goes on from NC_090829.1 coordinate 100,479,302, forward strand.
AGTTCTGTAATTTGGTTATAGATTAGGGAAACTCTTAAATGTTCAGACCTGTGACCAGTAACCCTGAATCTAGAAGAAAGAAATATTTAGAACCGCAAAGATTTACATATAAAGATGCTCATTGTAGCATCATTTATAATAGTGAAGAATTCAAATGGTAAACATTTGGTCAGTATAATTAAGTCAATGTGAATCATCTGTATGATGGTATATTATGCAATAATTTCAAATGGTGTTTATTTAGAATATTTAATGTAATGATAAAATAGACATAATAAAACATTATGTGAAAAAGAAAATACAAAGTTTTATATATAGAATAATTCTAATTTTCCAAGTAAATATTTGCAGATGAATGAAAAGGGCAGACAGCTCAGAAACACATAAAAATTTTAACACTGGTTTTCCCTGTGCAATGGAAATGATAGCTCTTCCTTTTTTCTTTTATTTTTTCTTCTCTTTCGAATTCTCTACAATAAGTATTACTTTTATAACTAGAAAGCACATTTTAAATTAAATAAATAAAATGACATGCTCTTAGGACTGCTGTGTTTTAAAAGTTGATAGCCCCATAATAATTATTGGGGATCTAACTAATGTTTTCTGCACTTTACAATTCTGTAATGGCTAAATCACAATGGATGTGTTGAGGGTGTGTCTGCTCCATTCCCATGATAATGAAATTCATGGTTTAAATAATAAGAATTTGCTGACAATCTTGCACATATATCATTCAGGAATATATCCATGTCTTGTGGTAATGTGTTCTTGAGGTCACTTGCCTCTATGTAAAGCACTAACTCTTCAGTGTCAAGTTTTACTCTTTTGAACATCAAGTGTTTTCACAATATTCTGAGATTCTATGATGCTCACATTTATTAAACTTTCAGTATATCTTGAAACTTCAATTATCTATCCCTTATATTTTTGCTTATAGCCTGAGAGTTCTAATCTATTGTGGAATGCTTTATTTCAATCTACCTTCATTTTTCTTAGTTAATTCATAGATTTGTTATTTATTAAATGCCTGCTCTGTGCTGTATACTTTCTTAGAAGATTAGTTGACTCTCCTGCACATTTCCACATTGATAATTTGCTGGATATTCATTAACTATAACTACATTCTATATTTCTGGAACAGAGGAAAGGCATTTTGGAGAGAAGATCTCTTTCCTTTGGCTTCCTGAAACTGTTTACTAACTTTAAAACTCAGACTATTTGTGACTGATACATTTAGAAACAATATTAGAAATGAACATTTGAAAGCTATATAATTTGAATTATTATTTTTTCATTAAATGCCTTACTCTTGATAACCTGAAGTCTAAAAAAAGAACATTTTAAATCTATGTAATTTGAATAAGTTTTTTCATTAAATGCCTTACACTTGCCAAATTGAAGTCACATAACATAGTTTTCCTTCATTTTCCCTAGTTGATGATAATTAATCAGACAGAAATAAGTTTTACATTGATATTTTATTTCTCTAAAAATCAAAAGATAAACTAAAAAGCTCCTTAAAATTACATCAGGGGTTTAAAAGAATGGTTTAAAAATATATTCCTTCCTCATATAATTTATTTAATACATAGGGAATGTCTGACACAAAAATTTTAAACAACATTTCATTGTAGAGGCTGTTAAGCTGTAAGTTATATGGCAAACCACATTTTTAAAAGAAGTTCACAAAACTTTGCTAAGGTTTTCTGTAATTACTGTAAACGTATGCTTTTACTTATCTATTTTTAGTTAAATTTAGGCTTCTCTTAAATTCAGAAGTGATACAAATAAATGATAGTCATTTGTCCAGTTCTTACACAATGGACCTTAGGGTAGAGGAAAGACTTTAAGGAACTTAAAAAATTTAAAACTAAGAATTGTAAGGCAAAAACCTTAAAGAACTTAAATAAATGTTTCTGGAGGTTATTATTTCTACCAAAAAATAATTTTAATTCTTTCCCACCTGGATTTCCCCAATAAGAGTTTAATAAAGGCTAGATGGTTGCCTGATGATGGTTTTTAAAGTAGATCCAGAAATAAAACTCTATCGTCTTGATTGTTTAGGAGAATAATTCTACCAACAAGTCAATGATAATATTTATATCATTGGTAGAGAATGGTTCAAATATTTTAAGTAATTCTAAAGGGATTTAATTGGCATTGACATCAGAGTATTTCCTGAGAGACCTAATCTCCTAAACATTACAAAGCTACTAAGTTGGCATAATTCAATGTATCCTTTGAAACCTAAAGAGTAAGGCAAATGCCCATTTCTAAGCAGATTTTAAGGGACATGTTTTGATTTTAATTTATATGAGTTTATACTATTTATCCTTATTACCACTCTGAATATAAAATTCTAGGTGGGAAAAAAAAATTCCCACTGGATTGGTCAGCAAAAGCCTCATAGAGGAAGTGGGAACCGAACTAGGATTTATTGACTCAGAGGAGAGGTTGTGTGAGCAGAGGTCTTAAAGTAGCACCTTTCCCACGTCTTTTTAAAGTCAATATACAATTTCTAGAATATTCCTTTGAAGTTACAGTCATAATGTCTTTAATCTTATACCTTAGTTACTAAAAGTAACCTTTAAATTTTTTAATAATAATAATTTAAAAAATAACCATTAAATTTTCCTTGCAAATCCAGAAGCACCTTCTGGAGATATTTCTTTCCTCAAAATATTCCCTTATTAGGACTTTCTCATCATTTATAGTGCAATGAATCCCTATTGCCCGTCAATCATAAGTCACAATTTGTTTGGTTAATTACATATCTTGATTTTCCTAATCTACATCATTTGAATTCACTTTATCTTCTTGTACTTTGCACTACCCTTTACCATCCCTAAGCCAAGCCCGTCTCTTCATGGCTTTCTGAATAAGTCACTGTCATTCTTCATGTGGTGCATTTTGCCTTATCTATATTACCCTCACCATTTTCCTCCATCTATCCAAATCCTACCCCTTCCTTAATGGTCAATCCAAGGTCTACCCAGGACAAGCTCATCTGCCTTCTTCCCTCCTCCCAGGCTCTTATTACCCATGTAACACCTTCTCAAGTCTCAATATTTGCCTTGTGTGGTCCTCTGGAATTTCATGGGTGTAAGTCTTATTCCCCCAGTTTGATTACAACCTCACTTATATCAGGATTATGCATATTTCTGAGATGTACCCTGAAGATACAGCAAAAAACAAAGCAGAAATAAATCCCTTCCCTCGGAATTCAATTCTAGAGCAATATGATTATTTCAGGTGAGGGCCACATTACTATGACGATGCAGGACCAAATCTGTGCTGAAGTAGCACTGTAGGGAAACTTTCTCCTATAATGAGAGTTTGTTAAGATTTCCTGGGACGAGGCTCTACCAAAGGAACTGTGGAAGAATGATGAATGTTGCTTCTAGTTCACCTCCTACCCATGAAACAATGTGAGCTCAGCCAAAGATTCATGGAGTCAGTGAAAAGGATCATGTAGCTCATTTCTTGTTATTTTAATTTTCTTACAAATATATAACAATTTTTAGGCTTAAACATTTCAAAAAGTCCTTATGTTCAGTACCACAAAACAGCTGCCATTTCTTGCATCATTTCTTTGCACATTCATGCAGTAAATACTTTATAGTGCCTACTATTGTCAGAAGAGTCAGCCAGAGGACGTGACCACTGGTTGACCTGAAAGCTGGACCTGGACAGTTGGGTAATTTTATCCCCTCCTCGTCCTTAGAATGTACTTCTTGCCCGCTGTTCCCACTGTAGAAGCTGTTCCAAGGATGCAGCCTTGAGAGAGCAAGGTGCTGTTGAGACCATCCAGATGGTATATGTGACTGAAAACATTTAAGGCCTCTACATAAACTTTTAAGATTCTGGTGGGTGGCTGTGGAGATCTACTTGTCTGGCAACCAACTGCCCAAGACAAACCTCATATAAAAGTTCTCTTGCTTATTAAAACTACCACCTACTAATCTAGAATTGTTTGCCTCTTTCTTTGGTCTCTCCTTTGCCCTCTGTGTATAGGGGCCAGCTTGCAAACCAACAACTCCTTATCATCACAGTTATAGATTCTGTTCTCATGGAGCTTACATTCTAATAGAGGAGACTGGGGAAGCAAACATAAATAAATACATAAATAAGAAAAACAGCAAAAATTAGTAAGTGCTGTGCTGTGGGTAAAATGGAGTGGTGTGATAAAGAATAACTGGGAGTTACTTTAGAAAAGGTCTATAGGAAAGGTGAACAGTCAAGCTGAGACATGAGTAGCAGGAAACCAGCTATGGCAGTTTAGGGTGAGCATGTTAGGTACAGAGGCGGTAGTGGAAATTCCTTAAGGCAGCTATAAGTTTTGCATGTTTGAGGAACCCATAAAAGGCAGGGGAAAGAGGTTGATGATGGGATGGACGAGTTGATCTTGCCGAGTTTGTAATGCAGAGTATGGAGTTTGTGTTTTATTTTCAACTCAATGAGAATCCTTGGGAAGGTGTATTGATTTCCTATTGTTGCTCTAACAAATTGCCACAAACTCAGTAGCTTGAAACAACACATATTTTTATTCGTTCACAATTCTGGAGGTTAGAAATCAGAAATGATTCTCACTGGGCTAAAATTAAGGTGTCGACATCCTTCCTGGAAGCTGTAGGGGAGAATCCGTTTCCTAGCCTTTTTCAGCTTCTAGGGTCTGTCTGCATTCCTTGGCTCATGGCTCCCTTCCATCTTCAAAGCCTGAAACGGCCGGTTTAATCTTTCTCACATTGTACTACTCTGATTCTGACTCCTCTGCTTCTGTTTCCACCATTTAAAAAATTACACTGGGCCCACCTGGATGATCCAGGAGTATGTAATTCACCCTTGTTGTGTAACATAACAAACTTACAATTTCTGATTATTGTAGGTGGACAACTTTGGGGGGACCATCATTATGCCTACCAAACCAGAGTTTTTTAAAGCAGAGAAATGGCATTACCGTATTCACATTTTTTCAGAAAATGGATCATTAAGGGTAAGGATGAAAGTGGGGAGACCAGCTAAAAGGACATTGTAGTAGTTCAGAATTAGGCTGATAGCAGTGGACATGGAGAAATGTAGATGGATTTGGGTTATGTTTGGGAGGATGAGTCAGCAGGATTTGCTAATGATTTCTATTTGAGAGGGGGGTAAAAAGAGCAAGCGGGGAAAATGCCTGGATTTTTTGCCTTGAGCATCTGAGGAGAACATAGTAGCATTTATTGAGTTGAAGGAGACTTCAGGAGAAATATTCTAGGGGGGATAATGGCGCTAGAAATATGAGTTTTATTTTATCCATTTTATGTTTGAAATGCTTATCAGTTATCTAAGTGGAGATGTCAAACAGGTAATGGAACATAAAAGACCAGGCTGGAGATTAGGAGTCATCAGCATATACATTTAAAGCCTTGGAACTGAGTGAGATCAATTAGGGAGAGTGGGAAGACAGAATAGAGAAGGGTGACTGGGAGAGAGCCCTCCGGTACTCTCTGGTTTAGATTAGACCAGATTATCTACCATACAAAATGCCTGGTGGGTATAGAATTCAGTGGTGTAGAAATTACAGGAGGTATCCTAAAAAAGATGAGGTCAGAATGCCAAATCAAGGAGCTTGAATTCTATTTAGTAGGACCTGAATAAACTTGTCAAGGGACTGACTCTGTCAGATCTGAGTTTCAGAAAAACAATTCTGTGTGTGACTCATTGCTTTATTCTCTATGCTATATTTTGCATGTTGACATGGCATAAATGATAAATTAATAAACAAGTGTTTGGGTGCCCCTCATGTATCATGTTGAGATTAAAGCTGTGGAATAAAGATGACTTTAAGATTTTTATTAAAAAACCCTAAGACAACAAAAAAGACCCCAAATTTAATGTGATGAATTTTGGTTTGCTCTTCTGGTAAGGTCTGACCCCGTGTTCAAGAGTTGATAGTGCAGGAATTCCCTGGTGGTTCAGTGGTTAAGACTCGGTGCTTTCACTACTGAGGACCTGGGTTCGGTCCCTGGTCGGGGGAACAAGATCCATGTGGGAAGCTAAAAAGAAAAAAAAAAAAAAAGAGTTGCCAGTGCTTATTACAATGCCAAGCACAGTGCTAATAAGCAACAGTAATTCAAAGCTGTGTTAAGTCTCAATCCCTGTTTACAGTAACTTCTCAATGCACTAGGGAGGCAGTCATGTAAACAAATAATTAGAATGCAAGGTGATAGAATCTATAGTATAATCATACGTTTGGAACTATGGGAGAAGAGATGGGAATGACAATTTGTCTGGGGGTGTTAAAAATGCTTTCTGGAACAAAACTGTCTTTTTCATAATAAAATAACATTCTAGTTTGGCAGTAGAGAGCAAATCTCCATGTGGGAGGGGCAAAACACATCCTCGAAACCTTTTCCCAGATTCCCCTGGGGAAGTAGTCACCACTACTGCCAAAACCATGGCATTGGCTGCCAAAAAGGCATTGCTCTCCCAATCACTCTGGCCCAAGTGATTTCCTGTAGCAAAGAGAAGATTAAGAGGAATCATTCGTACATGCCCTGACTAGACTTAGAGATAACCGCTGGAAACAAAATGTAGTAATATGCACCTAGAGGAGTAGTACTCAAACATTTCTTCCACTGAGAAAGCAAGTTGGCAAATGATGTTGACTGCGTGATACACTCCTGTGGGCTTTGTCAGGTAATGAATAATTGCTCATTGGCTAGCTATGATACCTCTGCATTTCTCCCATTCAAGGTAGTATATTGTAATGTAAAGGAATGAGGAAGGTATTATTGAGATAATATGGAATCCATTCTAGTTTATGTGTATATATATATATATATATATATAAAATCATATTAAACTATGGTAGTTTATTATTAGAAAGATTAATTGTGATGCATCTCATAACTGATTGTGACACATCAAGGCATTGAAATCGTTTGAATGCTGCTGATCTTGATAATCTGGTTTATATAAGTGGGTCAGTCATCCTGTCCTTAGGGTTCCCTATAGCAAGGCCTCCTTACCTATCTCCAAGTCTACCTCTAACAGGCAGATTTTGTCTTTTCCCAGTTGCCTGGAAGTTTAGGCATGGCTAAACCCCACTAGATCTATTTCTAAGAATGTGAGAGACAGGAGACCCCCTTCTGTTATTTTGTCTGAGGACTTAGCTCTTCCCCTTGAGATTGACACTAGGAATGCCCAACCCTTAAGGGAAGCTTCCAACCTTAACCACAAGAATAGAACCACATCTTTAACAGAGAAATCATATTAAAATATCCTACGATTAGGCTCACTATCTCTATAAGAAATACACACACACACAACAAAAACAGTTGGGGGTATTTTATTATGGATTACTCAGGAGAGGACATTTGACCCTGGCCTTGAAAGATATGTAGACATTTTCTCAGCAGAGAAGGTTGGAAAGGGAATGCTAAGTTAAGTATCAGAGGCATGAAAGCTCATGAAGTGTTGGAGGAATGGAACGCAGTCCCCAGACTGGCTGGAGTGTAGGGTGTATTAGAGAACTTCGTTCTCATAATTATGTTATAGGTGGATTACTCAGTGCTTGATCTGGTTTTGACATCCTCTGCCTGAAATAAATATTGAATGACTCAGCTATTCATAATCAAGTAATTACTCAGGAGAAGTTCTAAAGTCATTTAGTACATACCAGACAGCATCTCTGAATTTGTTCTTATAGTCAGAAGACTTCCTAAGACAGATGTAGAAATTAAGATATAGAAAGTGGTATACTGAGCTGTGCTCAATGGGATAATCCATAACTGGAGACATGGAACTTGCTTTCTTTTTCTTTCCCCCTCCCTCCCTCCCTCTTTCCCTCCCCTATCTTCCTTCCTTTCTTCTTTCATATATACTTACAACTGTTTTGTATCATTTTATTCACATATATTGTGTGTCTACATGTCAGCCACAATACTCGGCACTAAGGTTAAGTGATAAACAAAAGCAGATGTGGTATCTGCCTCCCCTCACCTTATAGAATTAGGAAAAAGTGACGGGAGACAGACGTTAACCAAATAATCACCCAGATGAATTGAAAATTACAACTTCGCTATTATGAAGGCAAGGTTATTGGAGATATAAGACTTACAATAGAGAGGTTTAGCCTAGTCTGAAAACGCAAATAATGTAGTAGTTAACCCTGTGGGTTTTGAAAACAGGACCTAATTTTGAATCTCGGCTATGCCACTTTATAGCTGATAGTGGGAAAATTACTTAACCTCTCTGTGCGTCAGGTTCCTCATTAGAATATGGATATTATAATAGATTATACTCTGGAAATTGAGACTAAAAGGTAGTTTAGAAGACTTAGTGAATTATGTGTAAAACACCAGAAGAGAGCCTAGGTTATAGTAGGTGTTCAATAAATACTAAATCCTATCACTACCACCACTACCACTGTCATTATTACTTGAGGTAGGGAGGAGGTGACAGAAAGATTTCCTAAAGAAGTGATGACTGAACTGAAATTTGGTAAACAGAATTTTCAGGGAAAGGTGGATGGGTGAGTTGTGAGGATAACATATACAAAGGCCCTATTTCTGGAGGATACATGACAATTTCAAGGCACCGAAAGAAAATCAGTGAGGCAGAGAGAGTTAGGGGGAAAATGGTCTAAGGGAGGGTGGAGAGGTGGGCAGGGTATAGATAATACAGGGGTATTGTAAACAATATTAAGAATTTGGGTCTTTATTCTAACAGCAATAAGAATCCATGGGAATTTCTTATAAAGAAGGCTGACATGATCAGATTTAGATTTTATAACTTAATTCTGGATGAAGCATGAAAAATAGATTGGAAGCTGGCAAAACTGGATATGAACAGACTATTGAAACTGTCCAGGAAAAAGATTATGGTAGCATGGATCAGGTGGTGGTGATGAGTGGAACGGAGAACTTAGAGAATTCTTTAGAATGTAGAGTGAGCAGGATTTAGTGATAGATTGAATGTAGGGTTTAAAGGCAAAGGATCTAAAATTCTGGCTAATGCAACAGAATGATGATGACCCACTGAGAGAGGTAACCCTGGAAGAGGATCAGGTTTGGGGAAAGAGGAGAGCAGGAGATAAGTTTGATTTCACATATACTTAGTTAAGAGGTGCCTCTGAGACTTCTAGAAAAAGGTGTTTAATTGGCAATTGAATACAAGGGTTTGAGGTTCAGAGGAGAAGTCTGAACATAAGTTTATGAGAAGATGTATATTTATGAGTCAATTGTCTAGAGGTGGTTTCTGAAACCTAGAGAGAAGAGATAGGTAAGAAAGCCTAGAGTAATGCTGTCCAATAGAAATATAACATGAGTTATATATGTGATAGAGAATTTTCTAGTAACTTCAGTACATTAAAGATAGTAAAAAGAAACATATAAATTTAATTTTAAAAATAAATATCTTATTTAACTGAATATAAAATATTATCATTTAATTTTAAAAATAAATATCTTATTTAACTGAATATAAAATATTATCATTTCAAATAATTTCATTTCAATACAAAATTATTAATAAGATATTTTACATTACTTTTTCATACTAAGTCTTCAAAATCTGGTGTGTTTCTTTCTACTTATAGCACATCATAGTCTGGACTATACATAGTTCAAGTACTCAGTAGCTATCTGCTTAGTGCCTACCTACTGGAGAGTACAAGTCTAGGGGTAGGAAGAGAAGGGAGGAAAAAAGAAAGGAAGTAGAGATAGCAAGAGGGAAAGGAAGAGGGGATAATGTACAATAGTAAAAGCCAAGGAGATAGTACTTCTAAAAAGTAGTGGTCAAAAAATTCAGCTGACTTCAGACTTTGCCACTATAAAAGGTGTTTTTTCCTGAAGCTGCATACTTCTTCCCTATTTTGGAAAACCTTAATTGACCTCACTGTCAACTCTTTAGTTCCTTTCTCATTTCTCTTAATCTTTAGCACCAAACTTTAAAAAGCATCTACACCTACTGTTTTCATTAACTCCCTTTGATTGTCTGCAACCTAGATTTTTCATTCCCATTATTCTGTAATAATCACACTCCCCAGTGACCTGTCCATCAAGTCCAATTATCTTTCTTGGACCTTTGTTCTCCTTGACCTCTCTAAAACCTTTGAAAGATTAAACATTCTTTCATTCTTAAAACTGTTACTTTCTATCTCATCATAAGCATTTTCTGAAGTTCCATCTCTGAGCATTTCTTCTCCCTTCAAAATTAATGATTCACAGCTGGATGCAGTTGGCTCCCAGATTTTCATTTGCAGCCTTAATCACCCAACTGATATCTGTGGGATATTTCCATAATATCTAATCATCCCCTAAAACTTGCCATACTTGAAAGGAGAATTACCTTGTACCAGGAAGGAATTTTTCCTCCTAACTCCCCTAGGCTGTCACAGCATGTAATAGAGATTAGTCAGGAAAAATATCCCTGAAAAAACATCATATAAGCTGAGGCCTGGAGGTATATAAGAGTTAACCAGGTAACAGGGGAAGAAGAGCGGAAAACAGTATTCTGGGTTGTAGATACCATTTGTTCACTCAAATATCCTTTCATGCCTTTATCAGCAGTGTCATCTGATTAATATATGCCACATACTGTGCTAGTCTTTGGGATAGGTAGTGAGCAAGTTAAACATGGTCCTTGCCCTCATGGAGCTTATCATCTGCAAATCATTACAACTGTATTAAGTGCTATAAAGAACAGAAAACTATGGATGAATATAACAGTGATCTTACCCTAGTCTGCAGATGTGGACAGGAAAGAATTCCCAGAGAAAACAGCACATAAACTGAAGCCTTGAGAGTACATGAAGTGAGACAAATGACATTTATTCCACAGATAGCACTTGGAAGTTTTCAGTTGGGAAGTAGCCTAGTGGGTTCTAAGAACTGAGAAGTCAGTGCACTTGTAGCACAGTAAATTAGAGGAATAGTGATGGTAAGTGAAGCTAGAATGGGAATCAGGAGTCAGATATCACAGGGCCTTGTGGGCCAGGGTCAGGATTCTCAAGTGTATCCTAAGAGCAACAGGAAGACATTTGACATCCCCAGGTTCAAAGCTTCAGGATCATCTAAAACACTGCTATTATCCTCACTACCCACATCTAGCTTGTCATCAAGTTGCCAGCAGGTCCCATGGATTCTTCCCTTATAAAATGTCTCACATCAGTTCCTTCTACTACACTCAGGACTGTATCCCATGATTCTCAGCTCACATGTTTCAGGCTCTGCACAAATGGGCTATAAACTTGAGATCAATGAGATCAGTTTTGATCAAACTAGTTTACTATTTTGATTAATATGTAAAACTTACTTTTTCTAAAACTGACCATGTATACTGAGATGGTACTCTCTGTCAAATGGAGTATTTATTGAGTGGGTCCTGAGAAGAGTAGAGCACGGTGTTGCTGGCAGCAAATAGGTGGTCAGAAGTGTACCATAACACTGAGCTGGTCCCATAGAAAAATGTGGAAATTTTGTCTCATGAATATGTAAGAGGGCTTGGTCAAGCCAGTGAACAGTTCTTTTAAAATAGAAATACTGTATAAAGGGCAGCCAAGAAAAGCTTTCATTAATAGTGGATACTTTTGCACTTTATGCAGACATTATGAAATTATATTATACTAGAGTAGTAATTTTATTGTAATTACTGCTGTCTTATTTAATGCTTTTGAGTCTTTTCATTTTTTAGAGTATGCTGCTAAAATTATTTATGCCTGTATAACTTGGTTAATTTTAACTTTAGTTAGCTGGGGGAGAATTGCATGAATTAATAAAATCTAGTGAAATGTTTAGTAAACCTGAATGTCTTCACTGGAGACTTTATTAAAAGTTTGGCCCTTAGAGACTGGGAATTGGATAAGTTCCATAGCTGCAAATGAGTTTTGTTTCATTTGCAAGCAATGCACAATGGACATTATTAGGAAACAGGGATTTCCCGTAAAGGTGTGACAGAATGAGAAAAGAGTTTGTATTGAGGTAGCCCTTTGGTCCAGAGACATCATTAGCAAGGAGGGCTGAGTTTATCCTTCAAGAATTGCACTTTCATTATATGAAACAAAGAGACGTAGAAAATCTCTCCATCAGGCTGATAACCAATCCTTTTATTGGAAAAAACAGCAACAAGCCAATCTCAGGCAAATCACTCTAGTGCTCTGTCCCCAGATAATTTATATCAGAGGTTTATTTCATAAAGGATCTCTACACTCTTCAGCTTTAAAATGGTATGGCTTGGGCGAGTCACGTGATCAAGGCCAACATGGCCGCCGCCGCCGCTGGGAGCTGAGGTGCCGCCGCCGCCGCCGCCGCCGGGCAGCCCGGGGGGAATCCGCCCGCATCGCCGCCCTCGCCGGCCGGGCGGCCGCGGGGTCCACAGCGCTGATGGCCGGGGCTGGGGCGGCACCGCGCGGCGGCCACGGGGTCCCGCTAGAGCAGCCTCCAGCAGCTATGCCGAGGGCCCGGAGCGGCCGGCGGAGCATGGGGGCCGGCGGGAGGGAGGAAGTAGACCTTCTTGCGAGTGCGAGCCAACCGGCAGACCCGACTGAATGCTGGGATTGGGAAAATGAAACGGAGGAAGCAAGATGAAGAGCAGAGGGAAGGCTCCTGCATGGCTGAGGATGAGGCCGTGGACGTCGAGCATGAGAACAGCAACCGCTTTGAGGAGTATGAGTGGTGCGGGCAGAAGCGGGTCCGGGCCACCACTCTCCTGCAAGGTGGTTTCCGAGGCTCTGGCTTCGTCACGTGCAGCGGCGAAGAGAATTCGGACAGTGATGCTGACTTGGATGTGGATGGGGATGACACTCTGGAGTATGGGAAACCGCAATACACGGAGGCCGACGTCATCCCCTGCACAGGCGAGGAGCCCCGTGAAGCCCAGGAGAGAGAGGCACTCCGGGGCGCAGTCCTAAATGGTGGCCCTCCCAGCACACGCATCACACCTGAGTTCTCTAAATGGGCCAGTGACGAGATGCCATCTACCAGCAACGGTGACAGCAGCAAGCAGGAGACCATGCAGAAGACCTGCAAGAACAGTGACATCGAGAAAATCACCGACGATTCAGCTGTGACCACGTTTGAGGCCCTGAAGGCTCGGGTCAGGGAACTTGAGCGGCAGCTATCCCGTGGGGACCGTTACAAGTGCCTCATCTGCATGGACTCATACTCGATGCCCCTAACGTCCATCCAGTGTTGGCATGTGCACTGTGAGGAGTGCTGGCTGCGGACCCTGGGTGCCAGGAAGCTCTGCCCTCAGTGCAACACCATCACAGCGCCCGGAGACCTGCGGAGAATCTACTTGTGAGCTAGCCGCCCCAGGCAGCCCTTGCCTCGAGCGCCCCACCTGCCCCGCCTGTGACGTGACCCCCCCCTTGTACACAGGTACATACTTGCACACAGGTTCCCCATGTACATACATGCACACACATGAACGCACACACACAGGACTCGAGCCAGAGTGGAGGCTGAGGCCCAGGCCCTGCCTGCTGGCTCCCACCAAGATTGGGGACCATACCTGTTCCAGGTTCCGTTCCCAGGGTGGGGCAGGGAGGTGGGGGTAGGGGGAGTAGCCAGGCAAGTCTCCTGAGATCCAGCCCCCCGCCAACTGACAGACGGACAGACAGACATGCAAACACCAGACTGAAGCACATGTAATATAGACCGTGTATCTTTACAATGTTGTGTATAAATGGGACAACTCCTCACCCTCTACCCCGTCCCTTCCCCTTTGGTTGTATGATTTTCTTCTTTTGTTAAGAACACCTGGAAGCAGTGCCTCCTTCAGGGCTGGCTGGGGGCTCGGCCCATCCACCTCTTGGGGTGCCTGCTTCTCCCTCTCCCTCTCCCTCTCCCGTGGTTCTCTTCCCTCTCCCATGTGCTCGGTGTTCAGTGGTGTATATTTCTTCTCCCAGACGTGGGGCATGTGCCCCAAGGGACATGATCCTCTCCTTAGTCTTAGCTCCTGGGGCTCTTCATAAGGAGTTGGGGGAGGCACAGGAAATGGGAACCGAGCTGAAGCAGGGGCTGAGATTGGGGCTGGATGAGGGTGCTCCTAGCTACCCAGCCTTCTGCAGAGAACCTTTCCTGGGATTAGACTGCTGTTCCCAGGGAAAAGTGTTGTCTCCCCTGCCCTTCTTGTGGGCCCCATGGTGTGATGCTGTGTCTGCATATTCTATACAAAGGTACTTATCCTTTCCCTTTGTAAACTACATTTGACATGGATTAAACCAGTATAAACAGCAAAAAAAAAAAAAAAAAAAAAAATGGTATGGCTTCTCTAATGAAGGACCTTGAATTGCTGTTGGCTTGAATTCCTCCTGGCACCATCAAACCACAATAAATTAGTCAACAAATATTTCTTGTTCTCCTTCTCTTGTAAAATGTTGTAAGAGCTTCCAACTACAAATGAACTCAGTAACAATAACAATGGCTGCTCTTATTGAGAACTTAAGCCTTTTATAATTTAATACCACCAACAAAACCGCAAAAGACAAAGTTTCACCTTCAAGGAGGAGTTAATAATTTTCAGGGAATATAATTTCTTTATCCAAGAGAATCTTCAGTATTTTCTAGTCTGAAGCTGAAAAAAAAAGCAGCATCTTTATTGTTTTTTAAAAAGGCAAAAACTTTATTTAGTTTACAGGGAAATACAAGATGCATGTAAACATAAACAAAATACAAAACAACCCAAATCTTACAGTTTAGAAGCATGCCAAGACAGAGTATTTTCTGCAGACCAAAGAATCCCATCAAAATGATAAAGGACACCTGGGAAGTGGCAGTCAAGGGGCTGAGTCCCTACCCCAAGGACGCTGCATTTTTGTGATGAGAACAATTTAAAAAAAGCCCACTATTAAAAATATTAGAAACATGGAGAGAGTTTAGCACCACGATTATATATTCTTGCCTCCTTTGTTGTAGATTAATTACCCATATAACTGTGGGTTCATTTCTGGTCCCTCTATTCTATTCCGTTGATATATGCATCTGTTTTTGTGCCAGTAGCCTACTTTTTAGACTGTGGTAGCTTTATAGTATAGTTTGAAATTAGGGAGCATGATACCTCAAGATTCATTCTTTCTCAAGATTGTTTTGACTACTTGGAATCTTTTGTGTTTCCATACAAATTTTAGAATTATTTGTTCTAGTTCTGTGAAAAAAAAGCCATTGGTATTTTGATAGGGATTGCATTGAATCTATAGATTGCCTTGGGGAGTATGATGTTTTAACAATATTAATTCTTTCAATCCATGAACATGGTATATCTTTCCATCTATTTGCATTGATTTCAATTTAATTCATCAGTGTCTCATAGTTTTCTGAGGACAGGTCTTTTACTTCTTTAGTTAGATTTATTCCTAGGTACTTTATTCTTTTTGATGCAATTGTAAGCGAGATTATTTCCTTAATTTCTCTTAAGTTTGTTGTTAGTGTACAGAAATGCAATGGATTTCTGTGTATTAATTATGTATCCTGTAATTTTACTGAATTTATCGATCAGTTCTAGTAGTTTTTGGTGGTGTCTTGAGGATTTTTTTATGTATAGTATCATGTCACCTGCAAACAGTGACAACTTTTTTCTTTCCAATTTGGGTTTCTCTTATTTCCTTTTCTTTATTGCTGTGACTAGGACTTCCAATACAATTGTGAATAACAGTGGGGAGAATGGGCATCCTTATCTTGTTCTTGATCTTAGAGGAAATGTTTTTAGCTTTTAACCATTGAGTATGATGTTATCTGTGAGCTTGTCGTATATGGCCTTTATTATGTTGATGTAAGTTCCCTCTATACCCACTTTGTTGAAAGTTTTTATCATAAATGAAAGTTGAATATTTTTTGGTATCTATTGAAATGACCATATGATTTTTCATCAATTTGTTGATGTGGTGTATCACATTGATTTGTGGATATTGAACCATACCTGCATCCCTGGGATAAATCCCACTTGATCATGGTGTATGATAATTTTAATGTATTGTTGGATTTGATGTGCTAATATTTTGTTGAGGATTTTTGTATCTGTGTTCCTTAGTGATATTGTCCTGTAATTTTCCTTTTTCGTGTGATATCTTTGTCTTATTTTGGTATCAGGGTGATGCTGGCTTCGTAGAATGAGTTTGGAAATATTCCTTCCCTTGTAATTTTTAGAATAATTTGAGAAGATAGGTATTAACTATTCTCTAAATATTTGGTAGAATTCACCTGTGAAGGTTTCTTGTCCTAGACTTTTGTTTGTTGGGTTCTCTTGATTACTCATTCAATTTCATTACTGGTAATTGGTCTGTTCATATTTTCTATTTCGCCCTGGTTCAGTCTTGGGAGATTGTACATTTCTAGGAATTTGTACATTTTTTCTAGGTTGTCCATTTTATGGCATATAATTGTTGGTAGTACTCCCTTTGTATTTCTTTGATATCAATTTTAACTTCTTTTTCATTTCTGATTTTATTGATTTGGGCCATCTCTTTTTTTTCTTGATGAATCTGGCTAAAGGTTCATCAGTTTTGTTTATATTTTCAATGATCCAGCTCTTAGTTTCATTTGTCTCTTCTGCTGTTTTTTAAATCTCCATTTTATGTATATCTGCTCTGATCTTTATGATTTCTTCCTTCTACTAGCTTTGGGTTTTGTTTGTTCTTCTTTTTCTAGTTCCTTTTGGTGTAAGGTTAGGTTGGTTTTTTTTGAGACTTTTATGTTTCCTGAGGTGGGCTTGTATTGCTATACACTTCCCTCTTAGAACTGCTTATGCTGTTTGCCATAAATTTTGGATCTTTGTATCACCATTTACATTTTTCTTCAGGTATTTTTGAAATTTCTTCAGTGATCTATTGGTTGTTTAGTAGCATATTGTCCAGCCTCCACATGTTTGTACACTTTGCAGTTTTTTTCTTACCGATATCCTGTCTCAGCCTTGTGGTTGGAAAGGATGCTTGGTATGATTTAAGTCTTCCTAAATTTATTGAGACTTATTTTGTAGCCTAACATGTGTTCTATCCTGGAGAATGTTCCATGTGCACTTGAAAAGAATGTGTATTCTCCTGCTTAGGGATGGAATGTTTTATATAGATTTTATTAAGTCCATTTCATCTAATGTGCTATTGAAGACCAGTGTTTCCTTACTGATTTTCTGTCTGAATGATCTGTCCATTGATTTAGGTGGGGTGTTAAAGTCCCCTACTCTTATCATATTACTGTCAATTTCTCCCTTTATGTCTGCTAATATTTGCTTTATGTATTTAGGTGCTCCTATGTTGAGTGCATATATATTTACAATTCTTATATCCTCTTATTGGATTGATCCCTTGAACATTATGTAATGTCTTTCATTGTCTCTTGTTACAGGTTTTTTTTTAATTTTTGAATTTTATTTATTTGTTTATACAGCAGGTTCTTATTAGTCATCAATTTTATACACATCAGTGTATACATGTCAATCCCAATCGCCCAATTCAGCACACCCTCACGCCCCCCCCACCCGGCCACTTTCCCCCCTTGGTGTCCATACCTTTGTTCTCCACATCTGTGTCTCAATTTCTGCCCTGCAGACGGGTTCATCTGTACCATTTTTCTAGGTTCCACATATAGGTGTAAATATATGATATTTGTTTTTCTCTTTCTGACTTACTTCACTCTGTATGACAGACTCTAGATCCATCCACGTCTCAACAAATGACTCAATTTCGTTCCTTTTTATGGCTGAGTAATATTCCATTGTATATATGTACCACAACTTCTTTAGCCATTCATCTGTTGATGGGCATTTAGGTTGCTTCCATGTCCTGGCTATTGTAAATAGTGCTGCAATGAACATTGGGGTGCATGTGTCTTTTTGAATTATGGTTTTCTCTGGGTATATGCCCAGTAGTGGGATTGCTGGGTCATAGGGTAATTCTATTTTTAGTTTTTTAAGGAACCTCCATACTGTTCTCCATAGTGGCTGTATCAATTTACATTCCCACCAACAGTGCAAGAGGGTTCCCTTTTCTCCACACCCTCTCCAGCATTTGTTGTTTGTAGATTTTCTGATGATGCCCATTCTAACTGGTGTGAGGTGATACCTCATTGTAGTTTTGATTTGCATTTCTCTAATAATTAGTGATGTTGAGCAGCTTTTCATGTGCTTCTTGGCCATCTGTATGTCTTCTTTGGAGAAATGTCTATTTAGGTCTTCTGCCCGTTTTTGGATTGGGGGGTTTGTTTCTTTAATATTGAGCTGCATGAGCTGTTTATATATTTTGGAGATTAATCCTTTGTCCGTTGACTCGTTTGCAAATATTTTCTCCCATTTTGAGGGTTGTCTTTTCGTCTTGTTTATGGATTCCTTTGCTGTGCAAAAGCTTTGAAGTTTCATTAGGTCTCATTTGTTTATTTTTGTTTTTATTTCCATTACTCTAGGAGGCGGATCAAAAAAGATCTTGCTGTGATTTATGTCAAAGAGTGTTCTTCCTATGTTTTCCTCTAAGAGTTTTATAGTGTCCAGTCTTACATTTGGGTCTCTAATCCATTTTGAGTTTATTTTTGTGTATGGTGTTAGGGAGTATTCTAATTTCATTCTTTTACATATAGCTGTCCAGTTTTCCCAGCACCACTTTTTGAAGAGACTGTCTTTTCTCCATTGTATATCTTTGCCTCCTTTGTCATAGATTAGTTGACCATAGGTGCGTGGGTTTATCTCTGGGCTTTCTATCTTGTTCCATTGATCTATGTTTCTGTTTTTGTGCCAGTACCATATTGTCTTGATTACTGTAGCTTTGTAGTATAGTCTGAACTCAGGGAGTCTGATTCCTCCAGCTCCGTTTTTTTCCCTCAAGACTGCTTTGGCTATTCGGGGTCTTTTGTGTCTCCATACAAATTTTAAGATTTTTTGTTCTAGTTCCATAAAAAATGCCATTGGTAATTTGATAGGGATTGCATTGAATCTGTAGATTGCTTTGGGTAGTATAGTCATTTTCACAATGTTGATCCTTCCAATCCAAGAACATGGTATATCTCTCCATCTGTTGGTATCATCTTTAATTTCTTTCATCAGTGTCTTATAGTTTTCTGCATACAGGTCTTTTGTCTCTCTAGGTAGGTTTATTCCTAAGTATTTTATTCTTTTTGTTGCAGTGGTAAATGGGAGTGTTTCCTTAATTTCCCTTTCAGATTTTTCATCATTAGTGTATAGGAATGCAAGAGATTTCTGTGCATTAATTTTGTATCCTGCAACTTTACCATATTCATTAATTAGCTCTAGCAGTTTTCTGGTGGCAGTTTTAGGATTCTCTGTGTATAGTATCATGTCATCTGCAAACAGTGACAGTTTTACTTCTTCTTTTCCAATTTGTATTCCTTTTATTTCTTTTTCTTCTCTGATTGCTGTGGCTAGGACTTCCAGAACTATGTTGAATAATAGTGGGGAGAGTGGACATCCTTGTCTTGTTCCTGATCTTAGAGGAAATGCTTTCAGTTTTTCACCATTGAGAATGATGTTTGCTGTGGGTTTGTTATATATGGCCTTTATTATGTTGAGGTAGGTTCCCTCTATGCCCACTTTCTGGAAAGTTTTTATCATAAATAGGTGTTGAATTTTGTCAAAAGCTTTTTCTGCATCTATTGAGATGATCATATGGTTTTTATTCTTCAGTTTGTTAATATGGTGTATCACATTGATTGATTTGCATATATTGAAGAATCCTTGCATCCCTGGGATAAATCCCACTTGATCGTGGTGTATGATCCTTTTAATGTGTTGTTGGATTCTGTTTGCTAGTATTTTGTTGAGGATTTTTGCATCTATATTCATCAGTGATATTGGTCTGTAATTTTCTTTTTTTGTAGTATCTTTTTCTGGTTTTGGTATCAGGGTGATGGTGGCCTCATAGAATGAGTTTGGGAGTGTTCCTTCCTCTGCAAATTTTTGGAAGAGTTTGAGAAGGATAGGTGTTAGCTCTTCTCTAAATGTTTGATAGAATTCACCTGTGAAGCCATCTGGTCCTGGACTTTTGTTTGTTGGAAGATTTTTAATCACAGTTTCAATTTCATTACTTGTGATTGGTCTGTCCATATTTTCTGTTTCTTCCTGGTTCAGTCTTGGAAGGTTATACCTTTCTAAGAATTTGTCTGTTTCTTCCAGGTTGTCCATTTTATTGGCATAAAGTTGCTTGTAGTAGTCTCTTAGGATGCTTTGTATTTCTGCGGTGTCTGTTGTAACTTCTCCTTTTTCATTTCTGATTTTATTGATTTGAGTCCTCTCCCTCTTTTTCTTGATGAGTCTGGCTAATGGCTTATCAATTTTGTTTATCTTCTCAAAGAACCAGCTTTTAGTTTTATTGATCTTTGCTATTGTTTTCTTTGTTTCTATTTCATTTATTTCTGCTCTGATCTTTATGATTTCTTTCCTTCTGCTAACTTTGGGTTTTGTTTGTTCTTCTTTCTCTAGTTTATTTAGGTGTAAGGTTAGATTGTTTACTTGAGATTTTTCTTGTTTCTTTAGGTAGGCTTGTATAGCTATAAACTTCCCTCTTAGAACTGCTTTTGCTGCATCCCATAGGTTTTGGGTCGTCGTGTTTTCATTGTCATTTGTCTCTAGGTATTTTTTGATTTCCTCTTTGATTTCTTCAGTGATCTCTTGGTTATTTAGTAACGTATTGTTTAGCCTCCATGTGTTTGTGTTTTTTACGTTTTTTTCCCTGTAATTCATTTCTAATCTCATAGCACTCTGGTCAGAAAAGATGCTTGATATGATTTCAATTTTCTTAAATTTACTGAGGCTTCATTTGTGACCCAAGATGTGATCTATCCTGGAGAATGTTCCGTGCACACTTGAGAAGAAAGTGTAATCTGCTGTTTTTAGATGGAATGTCCTATAAATATCAATTCAATCTGTCTGGTCTATTGTGTCATTTAAAACTTCTGTTTCCTTTATATTTTTATTTTGGATGATCTGTCCATTGGTGTAAGTGAGCTGTTAAAGTCCCCCACTATTACTGTGTTACTGTCAATTTCCTCTTTTATAGCTGTTAGCAGTTGCCTTATGTATTGAGGTGCTCCTATGTTGGGTGCATATATATTTATAATTGTTATATCTTCTTCTTGGATTGATCCCTTGATCATTATGTAGTGTCCTCCCCTGTCTCTTGTAACAGTCTTTATTTTAAAGTCTATTTTATCTGATATGAGTATTGTTACTCCAGCTTTCTTTTGATTTCCATTTGCATGGAATATCTTTTTCCATCCCCTCACTTTCAGTCTGTATGTGTCCCTAGGTCTAAAGTGGGTCTCTTGTAGACAGCACATATATGGGTCTTGTTTTTGTATCCATTCAGCAAGCCTGTGTCTTTTTGTTGGAGCATTTAATCCATTCACGTTTAAGGTAATTATCAATATGTATGTTCCTATGACCATTTTCTTTATTGTTTTGGGTTTGTTTTTTTAGGTCCTTTTCTTCTCTTGTGTTTCCCACTTAGAGAAGTTCCTTTAGCATTTGTTGTAGAACTGGTTTGCTGGTGCCGAATTCTCTTAACTTTTGCTTGTCTGTAAAGCTTTTGATTTCTCCATCGAATCTGAATGAGAGCCTTGCTGGGTAGAGTAATCGTGGTTGTAGGTTCTTCCCTTTCATCACTTCAAGTATATCATGCCACTCCCTTCTGGTTTGTAGAGTTTCTGCTGAGAAATCATCTGTTACCTTTATGGGAGTTCCTTGTATGTTATTTGTCATTTTTCCCTTTCTGCTTTCAATAATTTTTCTTTGTCTTTAATTTTTGCCAATTTGATTACTATGTGTCTCGGTGTGTTCCTTCTTGGGTTTATCCTGTATGGGACTCTCTATGCTTCCTGGACTTGGGTGGGTATTTCCTTTCCCATGTTAGGGAAGTTTTCGACTCTAATCGCCTCAAATATTTTCTCGGGTACTTTCTCTGTCTCTTCTCCTCTTGGGACCACTATAATGCGAATGTTGTTGCGTTTAATGTTGCCCCAGAGGTCTCTTAGGCTTTCTTCATTTCTTTTCATTCTTTTTTCTTTATTTTGTTCCACAGCGGTGAATTCCATCATTCTGTCTTCCAGGTCACTTATCCGTTCTTCTGTCTTAGTTATTCTGCTATTGATTCATTCTACTGTAGTTTTCATTTCAGTTATTGTATTGTTCATCTCTGTTTGTTTGTTCTTTAATTATTCTAGGTCTTTGTTAAACATTTCTTGCATCTTCTCAATCTTTGCCTCCATTGTTTTTCCAAGTTCCTGGATCATCTTCACTATCATTATTCTGAATTCTTTTTCTGGAAGGTTGCCTGTCTCCACTTTATTTCGTTTTTCTGGGGTTTTCATCTTGTTCCTTTATCTGGTACCTAGCCCTCTGCCTTTTCATCTTGTCTATCTTTTTGTGAATGTGGTTTTTGTTCCACAGGCTGAAGGATTGTAGTTCTTCTTGCTTCTGCTGTCTGCCCTCTGGTGGATGATGCTATCTAAGGGGCTTGTGCAAGTTTCCTGATGGGAGGGACTGGTGGTGGGTAGAGCTGACTGTTGCTTTGGTGGGCAGAGCTCAGTAAAACTTTAATCCGCTTGACTGCTCATGGGTGGGGCTGGGTTCCCTCCTTGTTGGTTGTTTGGCCTGAGGCAACCCAACACTGGAACTTACCTGGACTCTTTTGTGGGGCTAATGACGGACTCTGGGAGGGCTCACACAAGGAGTAGTTCCCAGAACTTCTGCTGCCAGTGACCTTGTCCGCATGGTGAGCCACAGCCACCCCCCGCCTCTGCAGGAGACCCTCCAACACTAGCAGGTAGGTCTGGTTCAGTCTCCCCTGGGGTTACTGCTCCTTCCCCTGGGTCCCAGTGCACACACTATTTTGTGTATGCCCTCCAAGTGTGGAGTCTCTGTTTCCCCCAGTCCTGTCGAAGTCCTGCAATCAAATCCCACTAGACTTCAAAGTCTGATTCTCTAGGAATTCCTCCTCCTGTTGCTGGACCCCCAGGTTAGGAAGCCTGATGTGGGTCTCAGAACCTTCACTCCAGTGAGTGGACTTCTGTGGTATAAGTGTCCTCCGGTCTGTGAGTCACCCACCCACCAGTTATGGGATTTGTTTTTACTGTGATTGCGCCCCTCCTACCATCTCATTGTGGCTTCTCTTTTGTCTTTGGATGTGGGGTATCTTTTTTGGTGAGTTCCAGTGTCTTCCTGTCGATGATTGTCCAGCAGCTAGTTGTGATTCTGGTGTTCTCACAAGAGGGAGTGAGTGCACGTCCTTCTACTCTTCCATCTTGGTTCCTCTGAATGTATTTCCAATTGAATTTTTATAAGATTACACTGACTCTATAAATGGCTTTGGGTAGTACTGTATAGATATTCAAACAGTTTTAATTCTTCCAGTCTATGAACATGAGATACATTTTCATTTATCTGTGTCTTCAAATTATTTCATCAGTGTCTTATTGTTTTCAGTGTATAAACCTTTTACCTCCATGGTTAAATTTATTCTTGATTATTTTATTGTTTTCATATTATTATAAATACTATTATTCTCTTTACTTCTCTTTAAAATAGTTTGTTGTTAATGTATAGAAATGCAACTGTTTTTCGTATGCTGATTTGGTATCCTACAACATTACTGAATTGTTGCTTAGTTCTAACAGTTTATTAAGGGAATGTTTAGAAGTTTCTCTATACAAGATCATGTCATCTGCAAACAGAAAATTTTTTCTTCTTGATAATAATAGTGTGAGTCTATAGCATTTGAATCATAACCTAGTCTCTTCCTCTGCCTTCCTGGTTCGGTGTGAAATGTCCACTCTACACAGGTGCAACCAAGAGCACAGAACTCCCACTGCCCTGCTCCCCATAACCCTCATAGAGGTTTATGTTACTTTTCCAGGAGGCCAGGCCTACAGCTTTTCTCATCTCCCCCAGCTATATTTTGCAGAAGCTAAGTTTTAGGTAGGTATGGTCAAGAGTTTGGGGACCACTTCTTCTACCCAGCCCCCATGCATAGGGTAGAAGTGCTGCCTTCAGCATGGCACAGCAAAAATACTGGGCCCCAATCACCCTTGGCCCGCATTT
Source organism: Eschrichtius robustus (assembly GCF_028021215.1). Classification (NCBI taxonomy): domain Eukaryota; kingdom Metazoa; phylum Chordata; class Mammalia; order Artiodactyla; family Eschrichtiidae; genus Eschrichtius; species Eschrichtius robustus. The sequence continues at coordinate 100,503,317 of NC_090829.1, forward strand.
GTTTGTAAGGCAGTTGTTCCAGACTGGGAGGGGCAAGCTGAGAAAACCGGAGGCTACAGCACCTACCCCATGACCTACTTCTTTAATTTTTTAATTTTTAAAATTTTATTATTTTTATTAGTTATCTATTTTATACATATTAGTGTATATATGTCAATCCCAATCTCCCAATTCATCCCCCCCACCCAGTGACCTGCTTCTAAAGCAGAGGTGTCACATAGAAGTGGGCAACTGTCACTACCCCCTTGTCTGGGAGCTGAGTCTTAGAGATTTTGCCCAGGAGGAAAGAAAAGCCTTAAAACCTGAGCCCTCCAAAGGTCTTCCCAAAGGAATCAACTTTATTTGAAGAAGAATATAGAGAAATTCAATCATTGGGTACTTTCAAAAATCATGAACATTTTGGTGAAAGGAGATTTGGGGGAAATTGGTGGAATTATTGGTTAAATTTTCAGCCAGCTGGTTTGCCCTGAATAATTCAGGGAGGAAAACATCAGGGAGAAGCCTGACTGGGAATAGAAAAAAACCTCAAATATTGTCCTCAAAATCATCTTTCAAAGAGGCCCAAATTTAATTGGTTGTGAGTCTGAAACAACTTATTGTCAGGACATTGTCAAAAACAATGGAAAAGTCACTGGCAGTTAGTGGAGACTGACAGCTGGGAATGATCAAAGAAAGAGATAAAAGAAGCTCTACTAAAACCATGGTTATCCCAGGTGACTGTGTTCATGCTGCACCCTCTGGAGAGCAACATCAGAGGATTTACACTGAAAGGGAAACAGATTTCACAAAAAATATCCACCCAGCACTAAACAAATAAACAAGGATATAGCAAGACCCAAGGATGAGTGAGTATCCAGAGTTGCTATGATATATCATCTTAAAGGCTGGGTTCTCACAACAAAAAAAAATATGACACAGACAAAATGTGTGACCTATATATTAGAAAATTACCAGGGAACAAAATTGCCTGTGAGACCAATCAGATGTTGAATTTAACAGAAAAAGACTTAAAATTAACCATGATAAATAGGCTTACAGAACTAAAGGAAACCAGAATTAAATAAGTAACAGAAGGTACGATGACAATGTTGCATCAAATAGAGACTATCAATAAAGAGATAAAGTATAAAAGACAACCAAATGGAAATTCTGGAATTGAAAAGTACAATAATAGAAATAAAAATATCACTAGAGAAGCTCAACTGTAGATTTTTTTCTTCCAGTTTTATTGAGATATACTTGACATATAACAATGTATAAGTTTAAGGTGTACAGCATAATGACTTGTCTTACATGCATCATGAAAAGTTTATCACTGTAAATTTAGTGAACATCTGTCATCAGATATAGATTAAAAAATTAAAGAAATAGGAAAAAATTATTTTCCTGGGATAAGAATTCTTGGGATTTACTCTCTTAATAACTTTCATATATAATGTACAGCAGTGTTCATTATATTTATCATATTGTACCTTATATCCCTAGTTCTTTATTATTTTTTTTTATTGAAGTATAGTTGATTTACAACACTGCATTAGTTTCATGTGTACAGCAAAGTGTTTTTTTTTCAGATATTTTTCCATTATGTGTTATTACAAGATACAAAATGTAGTTCCCAGTGCTGTACAATAAATCCTTGTTGTTTATCTATTTTATATATAGTGGTGTGTATCTCTTAACCCCCATACTCCTAATTTATCCCTCCCCCATTCACCCTTTGATAACCATAAGTTTATTTTCTATGTCTGTGAGTCTGTTTCTGTTTCATAAATAAGTTCATTTGTGTCTTATTTTAGTTGTACATATAAGTGACAGCACATGGTATTTGTCTTTCTCTTTCTGACTCACTTCACTTAGTATGATAATCTCTAGGCCCATCCATGTTGCTGTAAATGGCATTATTTCATTCTTTATATGGTTGTGTAATATTCTATTGTGTGTGTATGTGTATATATATACACATACCACATCTTCTTTATCCATTCATCTGTTGATGGACATTAAGTTGCTTCCATGCATTGGCTACTGTAAGTTGTGCTGTAATGAAATTTGAGGTGCATGTATCTTTTTGAATTACAGCTTTCTTCAGATATATGTCCAGGAGTGGGATGCTGGATCATATGGCAACTCTAGTTTTTTTAAGGAACCTCCAAACTGTTTTCTGTAGTGGCTGCACCAATTTACATTCCCACCAACAGTGTAGGAAGGTTCCCTTCTCTCTGCACCATCTCCAGCATTTGTAATTCGTAGACATGGCCATTCTGACTGGTGTGAGGTAGTACCTCATTGTAGTTTTTTTGTTTTGTTTTGGATAACATTTATTTATTTAATTAAAAAATTTTTATTTTATATTGGAGTATAATTGATTTCAATGTTGTTTTAGTTTCAGATGTACAGCAAATTGATTCAGCTATACATATACATATATCTGTCCTTTTTCAGATTCTTTTCCCATTTAGGTTATTACAGAATATTGAGTAGAATTCTCTGTGCTACATGGTAGGTCCTTGTTGATTACCTACTTTATATATAGTAGTGTATATATGTCAATCCCAACCTCTTAATTTATCCCCGCCTGCTCACATTTCCCCTTTGGTAACCATAAGTTTGTTTTCTAAATCTGTGAATCTATTTTTTAAATAAGTTCATTTGTATCATTTTTTTAGATTCCACATATAACTGGTATCATACAATATTTGTCTTTCTTTGTCTGACTTACTTCACTTAGAATGATAATCTCTAGGTCCATCCATGTTGCTGCAAATGGCATTATTTCATTTTTTTTTATGGCTGAGTAGTATTCCATTGTGTATATATACCACATCTTCTTTATCCATTCATCTGTTGATAGACGTTTAGGTTGCTTCCATGTCTTAGCTATTGTAAATAGTGCTGCTATGAATATTGTGGTGCATGTGTCTTTTTGAATTATAGTTTTCTCCAGATATATGCCTAGGAGTGGGATTGCTGAATCATATGGTAATTCCATTTTTAGCTGTTTAAGGAGCCTCCATACTGTTCTCCATAGTGGCTGTACCAATTTGCATCCCCACCAACCGTGTAGGAGGCTTCCCTTTTCTCTGCACCCTCTCCAGCATTTATTGTTTGTAGATTTTTGATGATGGCCATTCTGAGCAGTGTGAGGTGATACCTCATTGTAGTTTTGATTTGTATTTCTCTAATAATTAATGATGTTGAGCATCTTTCATGTGACTGTTGGCCATCTGTATGTCTTCTTTGGAGAAATGTCTATTTAGGTCTTCTGCCCATTTTTTGATTGGATTGTTTGTGATTGAGTTGTATGAGCTGTTTATATATTTTTGTAATTAAGCCCTTGTCAGTCATATTGTTTACAAATATTTTCTCACAGTTTGTACATTTTCTTTTTGTTTTGTTTATGGTTTTTCCTTTGCTGTGCAAGAGCTTATAAGGTTGACTAGGTCCCCTTTGTTTATTTTTGCTTTTATTTCTATTGCCTTGGGAGACTGTTGTAAGAAAACATTGGTATGATTTGTGTCAGAGAATGTTTTGCCTATGTTCTCTTCCAGGAATTTTATGCTGTCATGTCTTATATTTAAGTATTTAAGCCAGTTTGAGTTTATTTTCGTGTATGGTGTGAGGGTGTGTTCTAACTTCATTGATTTACATGTGGCTGTCCTGCTTTCCCAACACCACTTGCTGAAGAGACTGTCTTTTCTCCGTTGTATATTCTTGCCTCCTTTGTTGATTAGTTGATTGTAGGTGTGTGGGTTATTTCTGGATGTCTGTTCTGTTCCATTGATCCATATTTCTGTTTTTGTGCCAATACCACGTAGTGTTGATTACTGTAGCTTTGTAGTATTGTCTGAAGTCTGGAAGGGTTATGCCTCCAGCTTTGTTCTTTTTCCTCAGGATTGCTTTGGCAATTCTTGGTCTTTTGTTGTTCCATATAAATTTTAGGATTATTAGTTCTAGTTCTGTGAACAATGTCATGGGTAATTTGATAGGGATTGCATTAAGTCTGTAGATTGCTTTGGGTAGTATGGCCATTTTAACAATATTAATTCTTCCAATCCAAGAGCATGGGATATATTTCCATTTCTTTAAATCATCCTCAGTTTCCTTTAGATTGTTTTATAGTTCTTAGCATATAGGTCTTTCACCTACTTGATGAGGTTTATTCAAGGTTTTTTTTTTTGGATGCAATTTTAAAAGGGATTTATTTTTTTTTACTTTCTCTTTCTGATATTTCATGGTTAGTGTAAAGAACTACAACAGATTTCTGTGTATTAATCTTGTATCCTGCCACCTCACTGAATTCATTTATTAATTCTAAAAGTTTTGTGTGGAGTCATTAGGGTTTTCTAAATAGAATATCATGTGATCTGTATATAATGACAATTTTATGCCTTCCCTTCCAATTTGGACACTTTTAATTTCTTTTTCTTGTGTTATTTCTGTGGCTAGGACTTCCAATACTATGTAGAATAGAAGTGGTAAAAGTGTGCATCCTTTTTTGTTCCTGAATTTAGCAGGAAGGCTTTCAGCTTTTCACCATTGAGTATCATATTGGCTGTGGGTTTGTCATAAGTGGCTTCTATTATGTTGAGATATGTTCCCTTTATAGTTACTTTGGTGCATTTTTTTTTTAACCATGAATAGATATTGAATTTTATCAAATGCTTTTTCTTGATCTATTGAGATAATCAAACGGTTTTTGTCTTTTGTTAATGTGGCATGTCACATTGGTTGATTTCCATATGTTGGACTCTTCTTGCAATCCTGGAATGTACCCAAGTTGATCATGGTGTATGATCCTTTTTATGTATTGTTGGATTTGGTTTGCTGATATTTTGTTGAAGATTTTTGCATGCATATTCATCAAAGATATTGGCCTGTAATTTTCTGTTTGTGTGGTGTCTTTGGTTTTGGTATCAGGATGATGGTAGCTTCATAGAACAACTTTGGGAATGTTACCTCTTCTTCAGTCTTTTGTAATAGTTTGAGAAGGATAGGTATAAGTTCTCATTTGTATGTTTGATAGAATTCCCCAGGGAAGCCAACCAGCCATGGACATTTGATTGCAGGGAGTTTTTTAAAGTTACAGTTGATATTTCACGTCTAGTCATTGGTCTGTTCAAATTGTATGTTTCTTTTTGACTCAGTTTAGGCATGCTGTATGTTTCTAGAAACTTGTCCATTTCTTCTGGGTTGTCCAATTTGTTGACATACAGCTTTTTGTAATATTTTCTTATGATTTTTTTGGGTATTTATGTGGTATCGGTTATTATTTCTCCTCTTTCGTTACTTATTTATTTGGGTCCTCTCTCTTTCTTCGTGGTAAGCCTGGCTAGAGGTTTGTTGATTTTGTTTATTTTTTCAAGAAACCAGCTCTTGGTTTTATTGATCTTTTCTATTGTTATTTTTATTTCTATTTTATGTATTTTTTCTCTAATCTTTATTATTTACTTCCTTCTGCTAACTTTCAGCTTTGTTTGTTCTTTTTCTCATTCTTTTAGATGGTAGGTGTGGTTCTTTATTTGAGATTTTTCTTGTTTCTTGAGGAAGGCCTATATTGCTATGAACTTCCCTGTTGGAACTGCCTTCACTGCATCCCATAGATTTTGTAAGTTTGTGTTTTCATTGTCTTTTGTCTTGAGGTATTTTCTGATTTCCTCTTTGATTACATCGTTGACCCATTGGCTTTTTAATCACGGGAGGTTAGTCTCCATGTAAATTGTATTTTTCTCATTTTTCTTTCTGTGGTTGATTTCTAGTATCATACAGATGTGGTCAAAAAGATGTTTGAAATAGTTTTTATCCTCTTAAATTTGTTGAGGCTTGCTTTGCATCCTAGATCAATCGTAGAGAATGTTCCATGTGTGTTTGAAAAAAATGTGTATTCTGGCTTTTTGTACATAGTAGCCTATAGATATCAGTTAAATCCAGCTATTCTATTGTGTCATTTAGGATCTCTTTTGCCTTATTGATTGTCTGTCTGGAAGATCTCTCCCTTTCTATCAAAGGTTTGTATTAAAGACACCTACCATAATTGTATTCCTGTCAATTTCACCCTTTATGTCTGTAAGTATTTGTTTTATATATTTAGGTGCTCCTATATTGAATGTATATATGTTAATGAGTATAATATCCTTTTTTTGTATTGATCTCTCTAACATTACATAGTGTCCTTCTTTGTCTTTCTTTATGGACTTTGTTTTAAAGTCTGTTTTGTCTAATATGAGTATTGGTACTCCCGCTTTCTTGTCATTTCCATTTGCATGAAATATTTTTCCATCCTCTCACTTTCAATCTATGTGTGTCTTTCACCATAAAGTGGGTCTTTTGTAGGCAGCATGTTGTAGATTCTTGTTTTTTTTATCCAGTCTGCCACTCTGTTTCTTTTGATTGGAGCACTCAGTCCATTCACATTTAGAGTAATTATTTATAAATGTGTATCTATTGCCACTTTAAACGTTGTTTTCCAGTTGATTTCATAGTTCTTCTTTGTTCCTTTTTTCTTCTTTTTGTTTTTCCTTCTGAGGTTTGATGTTTTTCTTTTGTATTATGCTTTAGTTCCTTTCTTTTTAGTTCCTGGGAATCTCTTGCATATTTTTGATTTGTGGTTACCCTGCTTTTCAAGTATGTTAAACCATAACCATATCTACTTGCTTTAGACTGATAGTCATATAAGTTCAAACACATTCTAAAAGATCTGTGGTTTTTACTCCTCTCCCCTGCATTCTGTGATTTTGATGTTTTACTTTACATCTTCATTTTTATCCTTTTGTTATTAATTGTAGTTATAATCACTTTTACAAAATTTGATTGTTTTTTAATGTACATAATGGCTTATTTAAGTGATCTTCAATCCTTTTATATACTTGCCTTTTCTATTGTGTTTTCCCTTTCCTACAGATTCTTGCTTCTTTTCTATTTAGAGAGGACCTTTCAATATTTCTTTTAGGTTAGATTTAATATTGCTGTATTCTTTTAGTTTTTGCTTGTCTTAGAAATTCTTAGTTTCTCTATCTATTCTAAATGATAATCTTGCTGAGTATCCTAGGTTGCAGGTTTTTCCCTTTCAGGACTTTGAATATATCATGCTACTCATTTCTGGCCTGCACAGTTTCTGCAGAGAAATCAGCTGATAGCCTTAAGGGGATTCCCTTATATATGACTCTTTGTATTTTTCTTGCTACCTTTAGAATCCTTTCTTTATCTTTTGGCATTTTAATTATGATCTCTCTTGGTATGGGTCTGTTTGGGTTCATATTGTTTGCGACCTTCTATGTTTCCTGTACCTGGATATCTGTTTCCTTCTTTAGGTTTGGGAAGTTTTCAACCATAATTTTTTCAAATACATTTTCAATCCCCTTCTCTCTTTCTTCTACTTCTGGGGTACCTATTATGTGTAGGTTGGCAGGCTTTGTATTATCCCATAGATCTTGTATGTTGCTTTCATTTTTTTTTCATTGATCTTTCTGTCTACTGTTCTGATTGGGTGATTTCCACTATTCTATCTTATAGATCACTTATTCTTCCACATTATTTAGTCTGCTATTCATTGCCTTTAACTCAGTTTTTATCTTGGAATTGAGTTGTCTAATTTTGATTGGTTTCTCTTTATATTTTCTGGCTTCTAGTTACAGTGATCTGCATTTCTCTTGATAATATTTCTTAATTCCTTTAACTTTTTTTAGCTTTAGAATTTTTTATTTTAAACTTGGGGTCTCCTTTTTGAACTTGGGGTCTGGTAGACTGGAGAGGTCTGTTTCATTGTTCTTTCAGGGAATTTCTCTTTTAATTGAGAGTATTTCCTCTACTTTTTCATTTTACTTAAATTTCTTTGACTCTGTGAACTTAAGAGAAACATTTATCTACTGTGGTCTTTTTTTTTTTTTCTACTGTGGTCTTGATGGGCTGTTTCTATGTGGGAGCATCCCTGTGTAGACTGTGTAAAAGTAGTATTTTTGGTGTGAGGGTTGTTTTTGGTATGGATGCCTGCCTCATCTTTCCTCAGTGTGTGCTGGCAATTGTCCCACTGATATGGGGTGTGATTGTTGTTTTGGTGACCAGCGTCTGCAATGGATGTTTGGCAGGGTGTCCTCTTTGCTCTGCGGCTGTTATACCCCTGTTGTGGGCAGGGTCTTTCCCCAGTTTTTGTAGTAGAAGCTTCCAGATCTGGTTCTAAGCTGCGGTGTGAGGTTGGTGGGACTGTAGCGCTTCCACTGTGAAAGAACCACTGAGTATTCCTCCCCAGGGGCTTTCTGCCAGGGATGCTCGAGTCTGTAATGCTGACCATCACCCAGTATGCATGCCAACATAGTCTGTTGCTGATTGCACCACCCCCAGACCCATCCCCACTGTGTGAGCACTAACAAATGCCTGAGATGTCAGCACCACCCCTGGTATGTATGTACTCCCAAAGCCCACTGCTGCTGTAGCTATGCTCCTCTGTGAGCACACTGACAGTGGGCTCCTATGGTGGACCCATGCCACACCCTTTGCATGCTGATAATGGGGCTCCTGTGGTGGGCCTGCACACCACCTTGTGTATTCCAAACAGCCTGGACCACACTCTAGAAACTTCAGGCTGTCTCCACATAGCCAAACTGAGTCCTCCCCTCGGGTCTGTCCACTGAAGCCCAAGATTCAAAACCCAGCAGCTGCAGGCCCCAGTAGGTGCACATCTGGGGCTGAGAAGTGTGGTGACATGGCAGGCATCAGTGCTGGTTTCTGTCTACCCTGCCTGGCAGAAAGCCAGCATCCGCATACTCCTCTACAGCAAAGCCCAAGTCACTCCAGCTATCTGTCCTTGTGGACACCACAAACGGCAAATTGGGTTCCCTGGGTGAGGGAAACTTTCCTCTTTGACAGCTCCCCACCATGGGTGGAGGGCTCATCTCGATTCCTATTTTTTTTCCCTTGCGTCCTACCTGGCTATGTGGTATCTTTCTTGCAGTGTTGGTTGTTAAGAGATCTTCTGCAAGATTTCAGGTGGTATTCTGTGAGAGTTGTTCCACATGTAGATGTATTTTTGATGTGTTTGTGAGGGGAGGTGAGCTCCAAGTCTTTCTACTCCGCCATCTTGAGTTCTGCTATATAGCTAGACATCTCATGTTGACTTGAAATTCCACAGGCACTTCCATCTCTACATCCTAGTTCTTATTTATTTTATAACTGGAAGTTTGTACATTTTCACTGCCATCATCATATTCCTCCTCCCCACACTCTGAAGCTCAGGTAACCACATATCTGATCTCTTTTTCTATGAATCTGTTTGTTTTTGAAGTATAATTGACCTATAACGCTATTTCAGTTTCTGTTATACAACATAGTAATTTGATATTTCTATATATTTCAAAATGAAGACCATGATAATCATGATAATTCTAGTTACAGTATGTCAACATCACATATTTATTGACAACATTCCCCACACTGTACATTTCATAACTGTGACTCAATTATTTGCAACTGGAAGTTTGTATATCTTAATTTTCCTTATCTATTTTTTTCCTTCCCCCAACGCCCTCCCCTCTGGCCAGCACCTGTTTCTTTATCTGTAACTCTGTTTCTGTTTTGTTATGTTCATTTGTTTTGTTTTTTTTTAATTCCACATTTAAGTGAAATCACACAGTATATGACTTTCTCTGACTCATTTCACTTACCATAATTACCTTGAGACCCATCTGTGTTGTCACAGATGGCAAATTTTCACTTTTTTTATGGCTGAGTAATATTCCATTATGTATATATTTATAACATCTTCTTTATCATTCATCTGTTGGTGGGCAGTTAGGTTGCTTCTATATCTTGTCTATTATAATAGTGCTGCAATGAATATACAGGTGCACATATATTTTCTAATTAGTGTTTTTGCATTCTTTGGATAAATACCCATGAATGGAATTATTGGATCATATGGTAGTTCTATTTTTAATTTTTTGAGGAATCTCTGTTCAGTTTTCCATATTGGCTGCACCAATTTATTTTCCCACCAACAATGCAGAAGTGTTCCCTTTTCTCCACATCTTCACTGACTCTTGTTCTTGTTGTCTTTTGTATAATACTTGTGACAGGTGTGAACTGATATCTCATTGTGGATTTGATTGCATTTCCCTGATGATACATGATGTTGGGCACCTTGTCATGTATCTGTTGGCCATGTGTATGAATTTTTTGGAAAAATGTCAGTTCAGATCTTCTCCCCATTTTTAAAGAATTAATTAATTAATTAATTAATTTTTGGCTGTGTTGGGTCTTTGTTGCTGCTCGTGGGCTTTTTCTAGTTGTGGCGAGTGCGGGCTACTCTTCATTATGGTGCATGTGCTTCTCATTGCAGTGGCTTCTCTTGTTACAGAGCACAGGCTCTAGGCATGTGGGCTTCAGTAGTTGTGGCACACAGGCTCAGGAGTTGTGGCTTGTGGGCTCAGTGGTTGTGGCGCACAGGCTTAGTTGTTCCAGAGCATGTGGGATCTTCCCGGACCAGGGCTCAAACACATGTCCCCTTCATTGGCAGGCAGATTCTTAACCACTGCACCATGAGGGAAGTTCCTTTCTGCCCATTTTTAATTGGGTTTTTTAAATGTTGAGTTGTATGAATTCTTTATATATTTTGGATATTAACCACTTATCAGATATATTGTTTGCAAATATATTCTACCATTCTGTAAATGGATATTTTGTTATATTAATAATTGCCTTCACTGTGCAAAAGCTTTTTATTTTGATGTAGTCTCACTTGTTTATTTTTGCTTTCGTTCCCCTTTCCTTAGGAGATACATCCAAAAATATACCACGAAGACCGATGTCAAAGAGCATACTGCCTGTTTTCTTCCAGAAGTTTTATGGTTTCTGGTCTTACATTTAATTCTTTAATCCATTTTGAATTTACTTTTGTGCTTGGTGTGAGAAAGTCATCCAATCTGATTCTTTTGCATGGAGCTGTACAGTTTTTCCAAAACTATTTATTGAAGAATATGTCTTTTCCTCATTATATATTCTTGCCTACTTTGTTGTAGATTAACTTCCTGGATAAGTGTGGGTTCATTTCTGGGTTCTCTATTCTGTTCCACTAATCTATGTGTCTGTTTTTGTGCCAGTACCACACTATATTGGTGACTGTAGCTTTGTAGTGTAGTCTGAAGTCAGGAAGTGTGATACCTCTATTTTTGTTCTTTCTGAAGATTGTTTTAGCTATTTGGGTTTTTTTGGGTTTCCAATCAAATTTTAGAATTATTTGTTCTAGTTCTGTGAAAAAATGCCATTGGTATTTTTTTTTAAATTGTGGTATAGTTGCTTTACAATGTTTTGTTAGTTTCTGCTGTACATTGAAGTGAATCAACTATATGTATACATATATCCCCTCATTTTTGGATTTCCTTCCCATTTAGGTCACCACAGAGCTTTGAGTAGAATTCCCTGTGCTGTACAGTAGGTTCTCATTAGTTATATATTTTATACATAGCAGTGTATATATGTCAATCCCAATCTCCCAATTCACCAACTCCCCCCTTTCCCTCCTTCGTGTCCATTCATTTTTTCTCTATGTCTGTGTCTCTATTTCTGCTTTGCAAATAGGTTCATCTGTACCATTTTTCTAGATTCCACATACATGCGTTAATATATGATATTTGTTTTCCTTTTTCTGACTTACTTCACTGTGTATGACAGTCCTTAGGTCCATCCATGTCTCTACAATGACCCACTTTCGTTCCTTTTTATGGCTGAGTAATAGTCCATTGTATATATGTACCACATCTTTATCCATTTACCTGTTGATGGACATTTAGTTTGCTTCTATGTCCTGGATATTGTAAGTAGTGCTGCAATGAACATTGGGGTACATGTATCTTTTTGAAATATGGTTTTCTCAGGGTATATGCCCAGTAGTGGGATTGCTGTGCCATATGGTAGTTCTATTTTTAGTTTTTTAAAGAACCTCCATACTGTTTTCCATAGTGGCTGCATCAATTTACATTCCCACCAATAGTGTAAGAAGGTTCCCTTTTCTCCACACCCTCTCCAGCATTTATTGTTTGTAGATGTTTTGATGATGGCCATTCTGACCAGTGTGTGAGGTGATACCTCTTTGTAGTTTTGATTTGCATTTCTCTAATAATTAGTGATGTTGAGCATCTTTTCATGTGCCTCTTGGTCATCTGTATGTCTTCTTTGGAGAAATGTCTGTTTAGGTCTTCTGCCTATTTTTTGATTGGGTTATTTGTTTTTTAAATATTGAGCTGTATAAGCTGTTTGTATACTTTGGAGATCAATCTCTTGTCAGTTGCTTCATTTGCAAATATTTTTTCTACCATTTTGAGGGTTGTCTTTTTGTCTTGTTTATGGTTTCCTGTGCTGTACAAAAGCTTTTAAGTTTAATTAGGTCCCATTTGTTTATTTTTGTTTTTATTTTCATTGCTCTAGGATGTGGGTCAAAAAATATCTGGCTGTGATTTATGTCAAAGAGTGTTCTTCCTATGTTTTCCTCTAAGAGTTTTATAGTGTCTGGTCTTACATTTAGATCTTTAATCCATTTTGAGTTTACTTTTGTGTATGGTGTTAGGGAGTATTTTAATTTCATTGTTTTACATGTAGCTGTCCAGTTTTCCCAGCATCATTTATTGAAGAGACTGTCTTTTCTCCATTGTATATTCTTGCCTCCTTTGTCATAGATTAGTTGACCATAGGTGTGAGGGTTTATCTCTGGGCTTTCTATCCTGTTCCATTGATCTATATTTCTGTTTTTGTGCCATTTCATACTGTCTTGGTTATTGTAGCTTTGTAGTATAGTCTGAAGTCAGGGAGCCTAATTCTTCAGCCCCATCTTTCTTTCTCAAGATTGCTTTGGCTATTCGGGGAGCAGGAGTTCTTCTTCTGGGACCCCTATAATTCGAATGTTGGTTTAATGTTGTGCCAGTTGTCTCTGAGACTGTCCTCATTTCTTTTCATTCTTTTTTCTTTGTTCTGCTTTGTGGTGGTTATTTCCACCATTCTATCTTCCAGCTCACTTATCCGTTCTTCTGCCTCAGTTATTCTGCTATTGATTTCTTCTAGTGTATTTTTCATTTCAGTTATTGTGTTGTTCATCACTGTTTGCTCTTTACTTCTTCTAGGTCCTTGTTAAACATTTCTTGTATTTTCTCAGTCCATGCCTCCATTCTATTTCCAAGATCTTGGATCATCTTTACTATCATTACTCTGAATTCTTTTTCAGGTAGATTGCCTATTTCCTCTTCATTTGTTTGGTCTTGTGTGTTTTTAGCCTGTTCCCTAATCTGCAACATATTTCTCTGTCTTCTCATTTTGTCTAACTTACTGTGTTTGAGGTCTCCTTTCCTCAGGCTGCAGTGTCGTAGTTCCTCTTGCTTCTGGTTTCTGCCCCCTGGTGGGTGAGCTTGGTCCAGGGGCTTGTGTAGCCTTCGTGTTGGGAGGGACTGGTGGCTGTGTTCTGGTGGGTGGAGCTGAGTCTTGTCCCTCTGATGGGCAGGACCGCATCAGGTGGTGTGTTTTGGGGTGTCTATGAGCTTAGTATGTCTTTAGGCAACCTGTCTGCTGATGGGTGGGATTGTGTTCCTGTCTTGCTAGTTGTTTGAAATGAGGCGTCTAGCACTGGAGCTTGCAGACAGTTGGGTGGACCCGGGTCTTGGAGTTGAGATGGAGACCTCTGGCAGAGCTCTCGCTGATTAATATTCCTTGGGGCTGGGAGTTCTTTGGTGGTCCAGTGTCTGGTTCTCTTACCCCAGAGGCTCAGACTTGACCCCTGGCTGGAGAACCAAGATCCTGCAAGCTGCATGGTGTGGAAGAGAAAAGAAAAAAAAAAGTGTGTGTGTGGGGGGAGAAAACAAACAGACAAACAAACCCCCTAGACAAATGATAAAAGCAAAATCAAACAAACAAAACAAAGAAACACACACACACAAAAACAAAGAAAAAAGAAAAAAACAGAAAAGAACAACCAAACAAATAAAAGAACTCTAAAATTCAATGAAACAATATAAGTAAACTAACAAAAACAAATCAAAAGCAGAAAGCAAACTAAAAAAAAAGCAAAGAAAGCATAAAACAAATACACAAGTATGATAAAAAAAGATAAAAAACAGGACAAAAGAAAGAAAAAAACAAACGGAACAAACACAAAACAATGAAAAACTAAAGTAAAACTAGGAGAGTGAAAAATACAGTTAAAAGATAGAAACAAAACAAAACAAAGGAAAACACAAAACAAGGAAAAAACACAACAAAAAAGTAAAATAAAAATAGAAAAAAAATATATTAAAAATTAAAAAGATGAAGAGAAAAGAAACAGTAAATAAAAATAATTAAAAGGCAATAAAACAACAACAGAACAAAATGAAACAATAAAAATAATATTAATAATAATATTTTCCTGTTGCCTCAGCTGTCAGTGTCCTTGCCCCCTCAGTGAGCTACAGCCAATCCCTGCCTCCCCAGAAGGTCCTCCAATACCTCTAGGAAGGTCTCTGGCCCAACTATGGGGTCAGCTCAGACTCTGAACTGGCCCAACTCCTGCTTTGTACGCATGTACTTGCCCCCAAAGTCCACAATTGTTAAAGCTAGAACCGTCTCAATTGTGGGAATACTCATTGTCTATTCAGATATTCCACAAATTCAAGGTTTATCAAGCCAATTGTGGGGATTTAATCTGCGGCTCTTGTGGCTGCACAGAGAGATTTCTGTTCCTCTTCTTAATTGCACTGCCCCTAGGGCTCAGCTTTGGTTTTGGCCCCACCTCTGTGTTTGGCCCACCCTCAGGTGTCTGTTCCCCACCCAGGCGAGAGGGGGTGAAAGCAGCAGCTGATTGAGGAGCACTTACTCGCTCAGGCCAGGAAGGAGGAGTATGGCAGTCACAATTGGGATTGTGGGGAGTGCCTGTGGTGGCAGAGGCCAGCAGGAAGTTGCAACAGCCTGGGGTTTTCTGTGCAGTCTCGCAGGGAAGTTGGCTCTGGATCTCGGGACCTCAGCTGTGGTAGGCCGCACAGTCTCCTGGGAAGGTGTGGGCAGTGATCTGCTCTTTCTCACAGGACCCTCAGTGGCAGCGACGGCAGTGGTAGCAGTCTGTATCTGCCTCTGGGGTCCGAGAAAGCAGCTGAGGCTCGTGTGTGCCCCTGGAGGTCATGTAGGTGGTGCCCTGCCACCTGTGAGCACACAGAGAAAGAAGCTCCTATGGAGGGGCCACCCCTCTCCTTGCACACCCCCCAACAATGGTCCCTTGCCTCTCTGGTGGGCCCAGGCTTCTTCCCGGCCTGCCTCAGCTGAGGTGCACTACACTCTAGCCCCCTCAGGCTGTCTTCATGCAGCTAACCCCAGTCCTCTCCCTGGGGTCTGACCTCCAAAGCTGGAGCCTCAGCACCCTGCCCCCACCTGCCCCAGCTGGCTAGCAGACAAGCATCTCAGGCTGGTTAGCACTGACTCTCTATGCAGGCTTCTCTCTGCTTTGTCCTCCACACACCTGTTTCTGTGCTCCTCTGAGGCTCTGAAGCTCCCTCCCCCCACGGCCCCATCAGTGAGGGGGTTTCCCAGTGTGCAGAAATTTTTCCTCCTTCACAGCTCCCTCCCAGAGTTGCAGGTCCTGTCCCAATTCCTTTTTCTCTTTTTTTCCCTTTTTTGTTTTGCCCTACCCAGTTATGCAGAGATTTTCTTGCCTTTTTGGAAGTCTGAGGTCTTCTGCCAGCATTCAGTAAATGTTCTGTGACAGTCGTTCCACATGTAGATGTATTTTTGATGTATCTGTGGAGAGAAGGTAAGCTCCACGTCTTACTCCTCTGTCATCTTGAAAGTTCCCACCATTGGTATTTTGAAAGGGATTGCATTGAATCTGTAGATTGCTTTGGGTAGTATGGTCATTTTAACAATATTAGTTCTTCCACTCAATGACTATTGTATATCTTGCCATCTGTTTGCATTTTCTTTTCTTTTCTTTCTTTTTGAATTTTATTTTATTTATTTATTTTTATACAGCATGTTCTTATTAGTTATCTATTTTATACATATTAGTGTATGTATGTCAATCCCAATCTCCCAATTCATCCCACCACCTCCACCCCCGTTTGTGTTTTCTTCAATTTCTTCCATCAGTGTCTCATAGTTTTCAGAGGAAAGGTCTTTTACCTCCTCAGGTAGGTTTATTCCTAGGTATTTTATTCTTTTTGATGCGATTGTAAATGGGATTGTTTTCTTGGTTTCTCTTTCTAATACTTTTTCTTAGTGTACAGAAAATGAAACAGAGTACCAAAGTAATGCTGTTCAAAAAAGACTCAAGTTGCCATTTTTGGCTTTGAGGTTAGGGGAAGGAGTCACAAGACAGAAAATGTGGGCAGTAGGGAAACAGATTCTCCTCTGAACCAACAAAAGGAGTTCATTGAGACCCATTTTGTACTTCTGATCTCCAGAAACAGAGGATGGGCCAAGATGGGGGAGTAGAAAGACCCTAAGCTCACCTCTTCTCATGAGCACACAAAAAATCATAAGTATCTACAGAACAATCATTGATGTAGAAGACTGAAACTTACCAGAGAAGATCTTCCAGAACTAAGGAGATAAGGAAGAAACCACAATGATATGGTTAAGAGGGGCAGACTCATGATATAATCAAGTCCCAAACCCCGGGTGGGTGACCCACAAACTGGAGAATAATTGTACTGCAGAGGTTTTCCCACAGGAGTGAGAGTTCTTAGCCCCATGTTGGCCTCCCCAGCATGGGCTTCCTGCACTGGGAAGATGAACCCCCAGAGTATTTGGGTTTGAAGGCCATTGGGACTTAATTTCAGGAGTCCCATAGGACTAGAGGAAATAGAGTCGTCACTCTTAAAGGGTGCACACAAAATCTCATATTCACCAGGACCCAAAGCAAAAGCAGTAATTTGATAGAAGCCTGGGTCAGACATACCTGCTGGTCTTGGAGAGTCTCCTGGAGAGGCAGGAGACAGCTGTGGCTCACCTTGGGGACACAGACACTGGCATCAGCCATATTTGGGAACTTCCTACCATGTGGACACTGGTGCCATCATTGGATCCTCCCTCTAGCTCATTAGCACCAGGACATGACCCACCCGACAACCTTTAGGCACCAGTGCTGGGAAGTCTCAGGCCAAACAACTAACTGGGGGGGACACATCCCCACCCACCACTGACAGGCTGCCTGAAGACTTCCAGAGTACACAGCCATCTCTAGACATGCCTCTAGAAAAGTCCCTGCCGACCAGAGGGCTAAGACACAGCTCCACCCACCATCAGGCAGGCACAGGCTCTTCCCTCCAAGAATCCTGCTCTAGCCTCTAGACCAGCCTCACCAATCAAGGGGCAGACACCATACACAAGGAAACCACAAACCCATAGCCTGCAGACCCAGCTCACCCACAGCAGGCCGGACCATACCCTGGAGCAATGGGGCCCTGGCCCTGCCCACTAGCAGGCAAACACTAGTTTCAGGACACCTCGGACACCATAACCAACTGTGTTAGGAAACAGCCCCACCCCTACCTGTGATATGACACCAGCTCTGGGATCCCTGGGCCCTGCAGCCAAACTGCAGGACACGGCTCTACCTGCCAGTAGTTCAGCACTAAGCTGAGGTCCTGGCTTCACCCTCAAGTGGGTGGGCAATAGCCCTCTAAAGTTCTGGACCCTGACTGAGCTCACCACTGAGCTAACATTAACCCTGAGGTCCCCTGGGGTTCTGCAGTCAGCCACTGTTGACCAAGCCCAGCTAACCAGCAGACATCAACATCCACACAAGGCAGGGCCTGGCAACCAACTGGGTTAAGGGCCAACAAAGCCTACCAGACTGCCCACATAGTCAGCCCGCCACAGCAGAAGGATCCATACAGCCCTCTTAGGGGGAACCCCCAGAGCATATAGCTTGGATGACAAAAGGGGAGTGTGCTGCTTGGATGTATAGGTCATCTCCAACAGAAGGCCACTGCTCCAAGGTTGAGATACATAACTAACTTACAATATACTTAAAAATACAAATAGTACCTTAGACAAAATGAGGTGGCAGAGGAAACTGTTCAAGAAAAAGGAACAAGATTAAGCACCAGGAGAAGAACTAAGTGAGGTGGAGATGGACAATCAGGAGATGAGAAAGGGTTCAGAGTAATGATCCTAAAGTGGATCAAAGAACTTGTGAGAAGAATGGATGCATAGAGTGAGAAGTTAGAAGTATTTAACAAAGAGTTAGAAAATATAGAGAACAACCAAACAGAGGTGAAGAGTACAATAACTGAAATGAAAAATACACTAGAAAGAATCAATAGTAGATTAAATGATACAGAGGAACAGATCAGTGTGTTGGAAGACAGAGTAGTGGAAGTCATTGGCACTGAACAGAAAAAAAGAAAAAAAGAATGAAAGGAAATGAAGACAGTTTAAGAGACCTCTGACACAACACCAAGTACACTAACATTCACATTATAGGGGTCCCAGAAGAAGAGAGAGAGAAAGGGGCTGAAAATGTATTTGAAAACACAATAGCTGAAAACTTCCCTAACCTGGGAAAGGAAACTGTCACCCAAATTCAGGAAGCACCAAGATTCCAATACAGGATGAAACCAAAGAGGAACACACCAGGACACACTGTGAATAAAATGACAAAAGTTAAAGAGAGAATATTAAAAGCAGCGAGGGAAAAGCAACAAATATCATACAAGGGAATTCTCATAAGGCTATCAGCTTATTTTTTTAACAGAAACTCTGTATGTTAGAAGCAAGTGGCATAATATATCAATATTTAAAGTGATAAAAGGGGGAAGCCTACAACCAAGAATACTCTACACAGCAAGGCCCCTGTTCAGATTTGATGGAGAACTCAAAAGCTTCACAGACAAGCAAAAGCTAAAAGAATTTGGCGTCACCAAATAAGCTTTACTACAAATCCTGCAAGAAATTTTCTAGGAGAAAAACAAAAGGGTGGAACTAAAAACAAGACCATTATAAAATGAAAAAGCTCACTGGTAAAGGCAAACATACAGTAATGATAGGAAATCATCCACACACAAATCTAGTAAGGAGGTGAAAAACAAAGTAATACAAATCATCTATATCTACAATAAGCAGTTAAGGGATACATAAAACAATTAAATGTAAAATATGATATCAAAAACAGTAATCATGAGGGGAGTAGAGTACAAATGCAGGTTTTTAAAAATGCGTTTGAAGTTTAGAGATCAGTAAACTAAAATAATCATATATATACACATATATACATACACACACACACACACACACACACACCCCTCATGGTAACCAAAAAAAAAAAAATCTATAATAGATATACACACAAAAAAGAAAATGGAATCTAAACATAACACTAAAGATAGTCATCAAATCACAAGAGAAGAAAAGAAAAAGAAAGGGAAAAAAAAGACCTATAAGAATAAACCCAAAACAATGATCAAAATGGCAATAAGAACATACATATCAATAATTACCTTAAATGGAAATGGAATAAATGCCCCAACCAAAAGACATAGAGTGACTGAATGGATACAAAACAAGACCGGTATGTATGCTGTCTGTAGAAGATTCACTTTAGATCTAGAGACACACACAGACTGAAAGTGAGGGGATGGGAAAAGATATTACATGCAAATGGAAATCAAAAGAAAGCAGGTGGTAGCAATACTTATATCAGACAAAATATACTTTAATATGAAGACTGTTACAAGAGACAAGGAAGGACACTATATAATGATCAAGTGATTGATCAACCCAAGAAGAAGATATAACAATTGTAAATATATATGCACTCAACATAGGAGCATCTCAATATACGAGGCAAATATTAACAGACATAATAGGAGAAGGAGACAGTAACACAATAATAGTAGGGGAATTTAACACCCTACTTATAGATGGACAGATTATCCAGACAGAAAGTCAATAAGGAAACATTGCCTTTAAGTGATGCATTAGACTAGATGGACTTTATTGATATATATAAAGCATTCTATCCAACCGTAGCAGAATACACATTTTTTTCATGTGCACATGGAATATTCTCCAGGATAGATCACATGCTAGGCCACAAAACAAGCCTCAGTAAATTTAAGAAAATTGAAATCACACCAAGCATCTTTTCCAACCACAATGCTATGAAATTAGAAATCAACTACAAGAAAAAAAACTGCAAAAAAACCACAAACATGTGGAGGCTAAACAATATGCTACTAAACAACCAAAGGATCACTGAAGAAATCGAAGACGGAAATTGAAAAATACCTTGAGACAAATGAGAACTAAAACATGACATTCCAAATCCTATGGGATGCAGCAAAAGCAGTTCTAAGAGGGAAGTTTATAGCAATACAAGCTTAACTTAAGAAAGAAGAAAAGTCACAAACAACGTAAACCTATACCTAAAGGAACTAGAAAAAGAAGAAAAAAACCCAAAGATAGTAGAAGGAAGAAATCATAAAAATCATAAAAAATACGTAAAATGGAGATTAAAAAACAATAGGAAAGATCAGTGAAACTAAGATCTGGTTCATTGAAAAGATAAACAAAATTGATGAACCTTTAGCCAAACTCATCAGAAAAAAAAACAGAGAGGGCCCAAGTCAGTAAAATTAGAAATGAAAAAGGAGAAGTTACAACTGACACCACAGAAATACATAGTATCTTAAGAGACTACTGTGAACAAGTATGTGCCAATAAAAGGGACATTTTGGAGGAAATGGACAAATTCTTAGAAAGGTACAATCTCCCCAAACTGAACCAGGAAGAAATAGAAAACATAAACAGACCAAATACCAGTAATGAAATTGAATCAGTAATTGAAAAACTCCTGACAAAAATAATGTCTAGGACAAGATGGCTTCACAGGTGAATTCTACCATACATTTAGAGAAGAGTTATCAACTATACTTTGGAACCGTTTCAAAAAATTGCAGGTGAAAGAGCACTTCTGAACTCATTCTATGAGGTCAGCATCACCCGATACCAAAACCAGACAGAGATATCACAAAAAAAGAAAATTACAGGCCATTATCACTGATGAACATGGATGAAAAAATCCTCAACAAAATCTTAGCAAACTGAATCCAGCAATACATTAAAAGAATCATACACCATGATCAACTGGGATTTATCTAAGGGATGCAAGAATGGTTCAATACCCGCAAATCAATCAATGTGAGACACCACATTAACAAACTGATGAATAAAAATTATATAATCATCTCAAAATATATATAGAAAAAGCTTTTGATAGAATTCAATGTACACTTATGATAAAAACTCTCCAGAACATAATAAAACCTGTATATGAGAAATCCACAGCTAACATCATACTCAATGGTGAAAAGCTGAAAGCATTTCCTCTAATATCCAGAAAGAGACAAGGATGCCCACTCCTACCACTTCTATTTAACATAGTTTTGGAAGTCCTAGCCACATCAATCAGAGAAGGAAAAGAAATAAAGACATCCAAATTGGAAAGGAAGAAGTAAAATTGTCACTTTTGGCAGATGATGTGATACTATATCAATATATAGAAAATCCTAAAAACGCTGCCAGAAAAGTACTAGAGCTCATCAATTAATCTGGTAGAGTTGCAGGATAAAAAATTCATATACAGAAATCTGTTGCATTTCTGTATAGTAACAATGAAGTGTCAGAGAGAAATCAAGGAAATGATCCCATTTACCATCACATCAAAAAGAACAAAATACCTAGGAATAAACCTACCTAAGGAAGTAAAGGTCCTGTACTTGGAAAACTATGAGACCTGATGAAATAAGCAGAAGACAATGTAAACAGATTGAAAGATATACTGTGTTCCTTTATTGGAAGAATTAATATTGTTAAGATGAGCATAATAACCAAGGGAATCTACAGATTCAATGCAATCCCCATCAAAATACCAGTGGCATTTTTCACAAAACTAGAACAAAATATTTAAAATTTGTTTGGAAACATGAAAGGCCCAGAATAACCAAAACAATCTTGAAAAAGAACTGAACTTGAGGAATCATGCTGCCTGTCTTCAGAGTATACTACAAGGATACAGTAATCAAAATTACTGCCTAAAAACAGACACATAGAATAATGAAACAGAGGAGAAAGCCCATAAATAAACCCACTCACTTATGGTCAATTAATCTATGACAAAAGAGGCAAAAATATACAATGGAGAAAAGACATTCTCTTCCAGAAGTGAGGTTGGGAAAACTGGATAGCTGCATGTAAAAGAATGAAATTTGAACATTCTTTGACATAATATATAAAAATAAACTCAAAGACCTAAATGTAAGACCACATACTATAGGAAAACATAGGTAGAACCCTCTTTGCCATAAATTGCAGCAATTTTTTTTTGGATTCAACTCCTAAAGCAAAGGGAAAAAGGCAAAATTAAACAAATGGGACCTAATTAAAAGATTTTGCAAAGGAAAGGAAATCATGGACAAAACAAAAAGACAACCTACTGAATGGGAGAACATATTTGCAAATGATATGACTGATAAGGGATTAATATCCAACATATATAAACATCTCATACCACTCAACATCAAAAAAACAAACAACCCAATAAAAAAAATAAGCAGAAAATCTGAATAGACGTTTTTCCAAAGAGGAAATGCAGATGGCCAACACGCACGTGAAAAGATGCTCAACATCACTAATAGTCAGGGAAATGCAAATCAAAACTACAATGAGTCATCACCTCACATTGATATGAATGGCTATTATCGAAAACAACACAAATAACAAATGTTGGTGAGGATGTGGAGAAAAGGGAATCCGTGTGCACTTTTGGTAGGAATGTATCGATAAATTGATGCAGCCACTATGGAACACAGTAAGGACATTTCTCAAAAAACTAAAAATAGAACTACCATATAACCCAGCCATTCCACTGCTGGGTTATATATCTGGAAAAAACAAAAACATTAATTCAAAAAGATACATGCACGCCCGTGTTTATAGCAGTGTTATATATAATTGCCAAGACATGGAAACAACCTAAGCTTCCATCAACATATGAATGAATAAAGAAGATGTGGTCATATATATACAGTTGGATACTACTCAGCCATAAAAAAGAATGAAATTTTGCCATTTGCTGCATTATGGATGGCTTTGGAGGGCATTATGCTAAGTGAAATAAGTCAGACAAAGACAAATACTGTATGATATCACTTATAATGTGGACTCTAAAAAATACAACAAACTAGTGAATATGACAAAAAGGAAGCAGACTCACAGGTATAGAGAACAAAATAGTGGTTACCAGTGGAGAGGTGAGGGATGAGTAGTATAGGGGTGGGGGAGTGGGAGGTACAAACTATTGGGTGTAAGATAGGCTACCAGGATGTACTGTATAACATGGGGAACATAACCAATATTTGTAATAACTGGAAGTGGAGTGTAACCTTTAAAAATTGTATAGAAATTAAAAATTAAAAAAATTAAAATGGTGACCTCTAATTGAATTCTTATTAAAAAATTAAATCACTGTAGAGGACAGTTTGGGGAAAATTGGGAAAAGTTCAAATGTGAACTTCATACTTGGTGTTGTTAAATTACTTAGGGATTAGAATGGTATTATCATAAATAGGAAATGTCTATATTCTTTTCAGATGTATGTTGAAGTGTTTATGGGTAAACTTCATAATGTCATCATACACACACACATTAAATGTATGTATACATACACATTTGGAGATAGCTTACCAGTCAAATGTAAAATGTTTCAATTATTTAATTTTGACTTAAAAATATCTATGGGCATTCTCTTAACTTCATTATGTTTGAAATTTTACAAAACAAATTTGGCAGAAAAATGTCATTGATCTACATCATTCTTGAATCTCTGCCCTATTTCCCTGCCCACTAGACAGCTTAGCTTCTTTGAAGTTTTCCTCTCCTGCTATTTTTACTTCTTTATGCTATGTATAATATGACTTAGTGGCTAAGAACATGGATTCTGGAGCTAGATAGCCTGGGTTTGATTCCTAAGCTCCACCTTAGTATTTCTGTGGATAAATTATGGAACATCTCTGTCCTTAATATTTTTTATGTGGAGTTATATGAAACTAAAATGGTGTAATGAAGGTAAAAGACAATAGATGTGATGAGTAGCTGATTGGGTACTGATGAAAAGTAATTTGTAAGCTAAATAATATCTGAGGATTATTTTAAAATAGACTATAATAATAAGAGGTAAGTCAAGAGACATGAATGCGCCAATTAACATTTATTCAGTTACATATAATGCATCTCTACCAAACAAGGTTAAAAGTAAGACGATCTGGGACTTCCCTGGGGGTCCAGTGGTTAAAACTGCGCCCTTCCACTGCAGGGGATGCGGGTTCCACCCCTGATTGGGGAACTAAGGTCCTGCATGCCATGCGGCACTGCCAAAAAATAAAAAAAGAAAAAAGAAGAAAGAAGATCTGTTGGATTATAAAACCAGATGAATAGTTTATTCCAGTGACTCTGGGCCTGTTTCTCCATGATTTCCTCACCTATGCCCTCCATTGTGTATTGACTTCATCTCTGGGCTGGTTTCCCTCTTGATGGCAAAATGGACGTAGACTGTGCCAGATACAATATCCACACACCATGACATTCAGGGGGAGAAACACTGCCTATTTTGTGGATGTCTTTTCAAATAAATGATACATATTTCCCAGAATCTTTTAGAAAACCAATTGTTTTGTCTCATTGGCCACAAATAAGTCACATGTTCTTCCTGTAACAAACCTCTGGTATTCAGTGTTGCTAAGGGTTGGGGTGGGTGGTCCAGAAATACATTTTTTAAAAATCATGGTATCCTTAGAAAAGGGAAACTAAGTCAATGCATGCAAGTCTGAAAACTAAAAAGCTCTATTATAATAGATAGTGAATATAGGACGTAGAGCATCCCTCCAATTCAGAGCTCCTCAAAATTTTTGGTATCTAGATTCCTTTTTGCTTATAATGTGTCTTATGACTATAAAGAGCTTTGTTTATGTGGATTATACCTATCCATATTTACAATATTAGAAATTTAAACCAAGAAGTTACAATTTATTAATTCATTCAAAAATAAAAATAATAAGCCTAGTACATATTTATTTACATAATTATATTAGAACATACTGAAGGAAATGTTTATTGAATGGCCAAATGTGTTAGGTACCTTATTAAGTATTGGTGATATGATATCAGTTATATCATGTTTGATATCACAGGAAGAAGATAGGCCTTCACTTTATTATCCAACAGTTACAATTTACTATTTTTTTTTAATGTTCCCCTTATCTGTACACTCTTCTCCTTTTAGAGTATTCTCCAGTTTCCGTTCTCCTCATCTAATATATGTATTATTGAAGTTAGTTTTCTTGCTTTAGGGCTCTTTCCAATCAGTTGCAAGATCAGGTTTCTGAAATGTACAATCATATTACTCTGCTCCAAGGAGGCTTCAGTGTCTAATGGCTCTAAGATAAATTCAGGTCCTTAGAGTGGCATTTAAGAGACAGTAACCTGACCCACTTCCCCCCTTTTCCCCACATTCACCAGCAGCTCTCCCCAATAGGTTTGTCTAATTTCTGACTCTGTTCCATGGTTCAGCTTCCACATCCCCCACTTCCAGTGCCACACTCCTTTCCATAAACATTGACTCTGGTTGTAACCATTCTTGTTTTCCTCCAAATATCATTTCCCCCCATTTTTAAGGCACATTTTACTTCTGATGCAACTTAAGAGCTAAATACCCTAGGCTACAAGGATCTCCACTTTCTGAACTCCCAAGCATGTGGGGAAAAGGTAGTACTGATTCAAATTCTAGCTGAATCCTATGACCAGGATGAACTTGGGCAAGCTTCTCAATATTTCAAAGTATAAGATTTTCAGTGATGAAAAGCTTGAAAAATCACATCTAATAAATTGGTAGGTAATATATATGAAAGGTCTAACTTAGCACCAAACAGAGAGTAGGTTCTTAGTAAATTATTTTTCCTTCCATATTTGCACATGTAAGGATCCATAAATATTATTGTTTAGATATTTAAATTTTTACTATTTTTTGCCTCATTTTTGCTTGATCAGGGCCTGCAGCTTTTTGTTAATGCTATGCATATATCAGTAATTTACCTTGTAAATAGTCCAAGTTGGTGGTATTCCTGATAACAAGCAAGACAAGTAGTAATATCAGAGAGAAAAACCTTTATTTAAGAATATATTCAGGTATTGCACTGTCATATATGATGGTCAACCAATCAAACTATATGAAAATATCAAATCCATAGTGATGTCAATATAAATAGCACCACCTTCAAGTACATATTTATAAATCACAAATGTACAGATACTGTATTTCAGAGAACTTGAGAGAAAATTGACTAATACTAAAGAGGAAAATGTTGATTAGTGAATATATATTCTGTGTGATTTCATGTTCAAACATAATCTGTTGAACAAACTCAAAATTGAGAATCCGATGAAATAGTTTACTACTGTCACATGGTGTTGCTTAAGAGAAGACTAATATTTGAGAACTTGGGATATGGGGGAGTTGTAAGATTATGCCTTGGCATTCCAGAAATTTGCCAAAAATATTAAATGGAGTAGACCTTTATATGTATTGACTTCAATTCCTAGCATTTGTTGAATTTGTTGAAAATTGTAACTTATTATAGTCTGAAACATAGTTACTAGTGTATTACACCCTGACATAATTGTGACCTCAAGGGTTAATTATTTAGTTTGTTCCTGATGGAACCAAATAGCTTAGATTTTGGAACGCATTTTACCATACTCTCTTCTTTTGAACTTGTTTATTTGACTGACATATCATCATGTTTTAGTAATTTAATGTTATATATGATATGGCCATTTTCTATTTTCTCAGTATTCCTTCATTTTGAAAAAGGTTTAATGACATTAAAATCAGTTGTCTATATGGGATGATAATTTGTTTCATAATGTTATGAAGTCTTCTTCATAATTTTTTTCACAACATTTATTACTTCCTTATTTCTTAGACTATAAATAAAAGGGTTTAATAAAGGAATCACTAGAGTATAAAAAATGGCAACAGGTATATCTTTATCTTCTTCATTACCTGACTTTGGTAGAACATACATGAAAAGAAGAGAACCATAGAATAATGAGACAGAGAGAAAGTGGGATGCACAAGTAGATAAGGCTTTGCCTTTTCCCTCTTTGGATTTCATCTTGAAAATTGTGAAAAGTATGAAAAGGTAAGAGATTATTACTATAGTAATAGTGAAGATTAAAACTGACCCTGCAAAGATAAACAGCAACAATTCATTGATATAAGTATCCACACAGGAGAGCCTGTATAATGGAAGGACATCACAAAAAAAGTGTTTGATTTGATGAGATCCACAGAAAGTTAACCTGAACAGAAACCCTATTTGAATCGTGGCATGCAGGTTTCCAGCTATGTAGGCCCCTGTGATCATCTGAATGCAGAGTTTCTTTGACATCATGGTGTGGTACTGCAGTGGGTTGCAGATGGCCACATAGCGATCATAGGCCATTGCTCCTAGGAGAAAGCAATCTGCAGTTTCAGCAAGGCAGAGAAAATAAGATTGTGCCATGCATTCGTAGAGGGAAATCATTCTATCTTTAGAAAAGAAGTTCTCTAGCATCTTGGGGGTAATGGCACTGGAACAACAGGAATCCATCAGAGCGAGATTACCCAGAAAGATGTACATTGGCGTGTGAAGACGACGCTCTGAAACTATCAGTGCCACCAGGCCAAGATTCCCCACCATGGTGATGAGATAGATGGTAAGGAACATCAGAAACAGAAAGGTCTTCAGCTCTGGGTGATCTGTAAATCCTATGAGGATAAATTCAGTTGTCAAGGAGTGGTTATCCTCAATCATATCCAACTTCTCTGTTGACACAGGAATTGTGGAGATATAAGATTTGAAATTAGAGTGCGTATAATTTTCCTTTAAAATTTTTCTTTTTACAAGGAGTGGAGCTCTTCTTCAAGCTTCCCCTATTTCCTCTGGGATAGGAACACATACCTGTAGGGGACATTCATTTCTCTGTAACGCCAGCTTTTAAGATCTTGACTCTGAAACTCAGGATTCCCAAGAACATTTTGGTAATTCTAAGGAGGATGCTTATAGTGGAAAAGCCTTGTCTTTATGAATTTATGAAGAATACTCTACATATCTAGGCCATCCATATTTGATTCAGTATTCCCAACTAATGTGTGTCAGTTTTTATATCAGAGTTCCTTAAAATATATATCAAGCCACTTTTCATGTAGATATATATATTTTTAAATTGAGTAAATATTTTTCATATACTCTCTCCATAGAGTGAATATTTGAATAGTGTACACAGATATGTTAAATTTATATCTTAGGAATTGCATGAAAATCACTAAGGATGAAGGAGGGGACTGTTCATCTTTAAAGAAAATTACCTTAGAAAGCTAAGAAAATAAATACCTATAGATTATCATCTCTTTCATCCATTTTCCCTGTGTCATGCTAAATCCATTATTCTCTGAATGTGGCCAGATATCTAAATCCTTTCCTCTTTTATGTAAAGCATAGTTTTTATATAATGATACTAATATCGTTTACTCAGTGCCCCAGACTACACCAATCTCCATTTTTTGAAATATCAAGAGCGTCTTATATACCCAATGCAATCTAGAATTGCTTGTGTATAATCTAACATTGCTTTTTTTTCATATGTGCATGTACAATTTCCCTTTTATACTGTAGGTATTTTGAGGTTTTCTGTGACTATACTTCTTATAACAGCTGTACAGTGCTATGGGATAAAAACATGATTGATTCCAGTCCTACCTCCAGTTCAGTGACCTGGGATGGGTGAACTTGTTTTCAGTATCTACCAGTGATACTTAGTGAATTATTTTGTATCTGCAAATTGAGATTTAATTTTGAAGAACAGTTTACAAAAGACATCATTCAAAATTCATTGTTTCAAAAAAAATCTGTGTATCTTTCTTTTACCTGAATTAATGTATCTACTATTTTTCTGTTTCCTAAGAAAATTATGTAAGATTTTCTGAAGTATGTCACAGTACATTAAAAGTTAATAAATAAAAGTAAGCCAAGCCTTTATACTTTAGTTTTCTAACACTTAGAAATAGAGAAAATTCTTTAAATCTTAATATGATTTGTGAGAAGAAATTTTGTTTTCCTTTAAAAGGCTACTTTCTACTATTATTTAGTGACCTACAAGACATATTGACTGCGTGTCTAATCATATAAATTCTTTGGTCAAAATGGTTTATTTCAGTTTCAAAACACCGGCACTGGCTAAAAGTCTTACTTACTTTTTGTTTTAAAATATTAAACATATGCCACTTTATTATTCAGCTGATACAAATAACTTTCTATGTGCATACCTGAATTATATAACAGAATTACATTCTGTCCTTACCTGTATATTTTGAAGTTCTACCTTATAATCAGAGAGGTCAGCATAAACTAGGTCAGCATCCTAGTTTCTCATAGTCTTCAGTTTTGAGAATAGCTAGAATGATAACTAAATAGTTGAAATCTAATAACAACAAAAAATGCTTAATAATTCAGAAAAATAAAAATTAATTGATGTTAATATTAAAAGGAAAAGTAAACTAGAATATTCCTCTTAGAATATTCCTCTTACCTAGATTACACTGAGAAATGTTTTGTAACACCTCGTTTTTTGCTTTGTGGTATTAGGTCTAAAAGAATTTCTGAATATAAACCTTGGTCTTTAAAACGCTGGGATTAAAAGAATAAATATCTGGGAGACTACTAATAGGTCAGTGTCCATAATTATTTTCCTTAAAATGAAAATTTAAAATTTCCATCAAATGCTAAAGGGATTTCCTTGTAATGACTTCAGTGTATTTCTATTGGGAGATTAGGTCACAAAGACATACACTACCTGATGTTAATTAAAGATAACCTCTGAAAAAGTTAAAGACCTTCATTAAAGTCACCAATGTAATTTGAGATCATGTTGCTGCTCTTAGGTAACTGACTTCATTTTTACAATTCTTTTCATTCTTTGTGTAAAATGTAAAATGAGCAGAAGAGACAGATTGGTTTCACCTCCTACTGGAGGAATTAACATGTTTATGAGATTTTAATATGTTTTATAAAAGATGATTGAATATTTTTTAAACTTTTTATTGAAATAATTTCAGATTTACATAAAAGTTGCAAGAATAGTACAAAGAATCCTGTATTCTCTTCAGACTCCTCAAATGTTAATATATTACCACATTTGCTTTATCTATTTATCTATCCCTAAATAGTTTAGTGTATATTTCCTAAAAACAAGGACATTCTCTTTTATAACTATGATATAAGTATCATAATCAGGAAATTAATACTAAATGGCCTTAACAATACAATACAATACTAAATGGCCTTAACTTTGACAATTATACTAATAACATTCATTATAAGCAAAGAAAATCCAGGACCATGAGTTACATTCAGTTGTCATGTCTCAATTCTTCTTTATTCGGGAACAATTCCTCAGTTGTTCCTTGTCCTTTATGATCTTAACATTTTTGAAGAGTACATTTTTTAACTTAAATTTTATTTAATTTATTTTTTTATACAGCAGGTTCTTATTAGTTATCTATTTTATACATATTAGTGTATATATGTCAATCCCAATCTCCCAATTCATCACACCAGCCCCCAACCCCCACCATTTCCCCACTTTGGTGTCCATACATTTGTTCTCTACATCTGTGTCTCTATATCTGCCCTGCAAACTGGTTCATCTGTACAATTTTTATAGGTTCCAAATATATGTGTTAATATACAATATTTGTTTTTCTCTTTCTGACTTACTTCACTCTAAATGACAGTCTCTAGGTCCATCCACGTCTCTACAAATGACCCAGTTTTGTTCCTCTTTATGGCTGAGTAATATTCCATTGTATATATGTACCACAACTTCTTTATCCATTGGTCTGTCGATAGGCATTTAGGTTGCTTCCATGACCTGGCTATTGTAAATAGTGCTGCAATGAACATTGGGGTGCATGTGGCTTTCTGAATTATGGTTTCTTCTGGGTATATGTCCAATAGTGGGATTGCTAGGTCATATGGTAATTCTATTTTTATTTTTTTAAGGAACCTCCATACTGTTCTCCATAGTGGCTGTATCAATTTACATTCCCACCAACAGTGCAAGAGGGTTCCCTTTTCTCCACACCCTCTCCAGCATTTGTTGTTTGTAGACTTTCTGATGATGCCCATTCTAGCTGGTGTGAGGTGATACCTCATTGTAGTTTTGATTTGTA
This sequence comes from Eschrichtius robustus, assembly GCF_028021215.1. Lineage (NCBI taxonomy): Eukaryota > Metazoa > Chordata > Mammalia > Artiodactyla > Eschrichtiidae > Eschrichtius > Eschrichtius robustus. The sequence goes on from NC_090829.1 coordinate 100,534,581, forward strand.
TTTCTCTAATAATTAGTGATGTTGAGCAGCTTTTCATGTGCTTCTTGGCCATTTGTATGTCTTCTTTGGAGAAATGTCTATTTAGGTCTTCTGCCCATTTTTGGATTGGGTTGTTTCTTTGATATTGAGCTGCATGAGCTGTTTATATATTTTGGAGGTTAATCCTTTGTCCGTTGATTCGTTTGCAAATATTTTCTCCCATTCTGAGGGTTGTCTTTTCGTCTTGTTTGTAGTTTCCTTGGCTTTGCAAAAGCTTTTAAGTTTCATTAGGTCCCATTTGTTTATTTTTGTTTTTATTTCCATTACTCTAGGAGGTGGATCAAAAAAGATCTTGCTGTGATTTATGTCAAAGAGTGTTCTTCCTATGTTTTCCTCTAAGAGTTTTATAGTGTCCGGTCTTACATTCAGGTCTCGAATCCATTTTGAGTTTATTTTTGTGTATGGTGTTAGGGAGTATTCTAATTTCATTCTTTAACATGTAGCCGTCCAGTTTTCCAAGCACCACGTATTGAAGAGGCTGTCTTTTCTCCATTGTATATCCTTGCCTCCCTTGTCATAGATTAGTTGACCATAGGTGCATGGGTTTAATCTCTGGGCTTTCTATCCTGTTCCATTGATATATATATTTCTATTTTTGTGCCAGTACCATATTGTCTTGATTACTGTAGCTTTGTAGTATAGTCTGAAGGCAGGGAGTCTGATTCCTCCAGCTCCGTTTTTTCCCTCAAGACTGCTTTGGTTATTCGGAATCTTTGTGTTTCCATACAAATTTTAAAATTTTTTGTTCTAGTTCTGTAAAAAACGCCATCAGTAATTTGATAGGATTGCATTGAATCTGTACATTGCTTTGGGTAGTATAGTCATTTTGACAATATTGATTCTTCCAATTCAATAACATGGTATATCTCTCCATCTTTTGGTATCATCTTTAATTTCTTTCATCAGTGTCTTATAGTTTTCTGCATACAGGTCTTTTACCTGCATAGGTAGGTTTATTCCTAGGTATTTTAGTCTTTTTGTTGCAATGATAAATGGGAGTGTTTCCTTAATTTCTCTTTCAGAGTTTTCATCATTAGTGTATAGGAATGCAAAAGACTTTTGTACGTTAATTTTGTATCCTGCAACTTTACTAAATTCATTGATTAACTCTAGTAGTTTTCTGGTGGCATCTTTAGGATTCTCTATGTGTAGTATCCTGTCATCTGCAAACAGTGACACTTTTACTTCTTCTTTTCCAATTTGTATTCCTTTTATTTCTTGTTCTTCTCTGATTGCCATGGCTAGGACTTCCAAAACTATGTTGAATAATAGTGGTGTGAGTGGACATCCTTGTCTTGTTCCTGATCTTAGAGGAAATGCTTTCAGTTTTTCACCATTGAGAATGATGTTTGCTGCGGGTTTGTCATATATAGCCTTTATTATGTTAAGGTAGGTTCCCTCTATGCCCACTTTCTGGAGAGTTTTTATCATAAATGGGTGTTGAATTTTGTCAAAAGCTTTTTCTGCAACTATTGAGATGATCATATGGTTTTTATTCTTCAGTTTGTTAATATGGTGTATCACATTGATTGATTTGCGTATATTGAAGAATCCTTGCATCCCTGGGATAAATCCCACTTGATCATGGTGTATGATCCTTTTAATGTGTTGTTGGATTCTTTCTTTTTGCTGGTATTTTGTTGAGGATTTTTGCATCTATATTCATCAGTGATATTGGTCTGTAATTTTCTTTTTTTGTAGTATCTTTGTCTGGTTTTGGTATCAGGGAGCTGGTGGTGTCATAGAATGAGTTTGGGAGTGTTCCTTCCTCTGCAATTTTTTGGAAGAGTGTGAGAAGGATGGGGGTTAGCTCTTCTCTAAATCTTTGATAGAATTCACCTGTGAAGCCTTCTGGTCCCGGACTTTTGTTTGTTTGTTGGAAGATTTTAAATCACAGTTTCAATTTCATTACTTGTGATTGGTCTGTTCATATTTTCTATTTCTTCCTGGTTCAGTCTTGGAAGGTTATACCTTTCAAAGAATTTGTCCATTTCTTCCAGGTTGTCCATTTTATTGGCCTAGAGTTGCTTGTAGTAGTCTCTTAGGATGCTTCGTATTTCTGCGGTGTCTGTTGTAACTTCTCCTTTTTCATTTCTAATTTTATTGATTTGAGGGCTCTCCCTCTTTTTCTTGATGAGTCTGGCTAATGGTTTATGAAATTTGTTTATCTTCTCAAAGAATCAGCTTTTAGTTTTATTGATCCTTGCTATTGTTTTCTTTGTTCTATTTCATTTAATTCCGCTCTGATCTTTATGATTTCTTTCCTTCTGCTAACTTTGGGTTTTGTTTGTTCTTCTTTCTCTAGTTCCTTTAGGTGTAAGGTTAGATTGTTTATTTGAGATGTTTCTTGTTTCTTGAGGTAGGCTTTTATAGCTGTAAACTTCCCTATTAGAACTGCTTGTGCTGCATCTCATTGCTTTTGGATCGTCGTGTTTTCATTGTCATTTTTCTCTAGGTATTTTTTGATTTCCTCTTTGATTTCTTCAGTGATCTCTTGGTTATATAGTAACGTATTGCTTAACCGCCATGTGTTTGTATTTTTTACATTATTTTCCCCGTAATTCATCTCTAAACTCATAGCGTTGCGGTCAGAAAAGATGCTTGATATGATTTCAATTTTCTTAAATTTACTTGATTTGTGACCCAAGATGTGATCTATCCTGGAGAATATTCCGTGCACACTTGAGATAAAAGTGTAATCTGCTGTTTTTGGATGGAATGTCCTATAAATATCAATTAAATCTATCTGGTCTATTGTGTCATTTAAAGCTTCTATTTCCTTATTAATTTTCTGTTTGGATGATCTGTCCATTGGTGTAAGTGAGGTGTTAAAGTCCCCCACTATTATTGTGTTACTGTTGATTTCCTCTTTTATAGCTGTTAGCAGTTGCCTTATGTATTGAGGTGCTCCTATGTTGGGTGCATATATATTTATAATTGTTACATCTTCTTCTTGGATTGATCCCTTGATCATTATGTAGTGTCCTCCTTTGTCTCTTGTAACATTCTTTATTTTAAAGTCTATTTTATCTGATATGAATATTGCTACTCCAGCTTTCTTTTGTTTTCCATTTGCATGTAATATCTTTATTCATCCCCTCACTTTCAGTCTGTATGTGTCCCTTGGTCTGAATTGAGTCTCTTGTAGACAGCATATATAGGGGTCTTCTTTTTGTATCCATTCAGTGAGCCTGTGTCTTTTGGTTGGAGCATTTAATCCATTTACATTTAAGGTAATTATTGATATGTGTGTTCCTATTACCATTTTCTTAATTGTTATGTGTTTAGTTTTGTAGGTCCTTTTCTTTTTTTGTTTTTCCCACTTAGAGAAGTTCCTTTAGCATTTCTGTAGAGCTGGTTTGGTGGTGCTGAATTCTCTTAGCTTTTGCTTGTCTGTAAAGCTTTTGATTTCTCTGTTGAATATGAATGAGATCCTTGCTGGGTAGAATAATCTTGGTTGTAGGTTCTTCCCTTTCATCACTTTGAGTATATCATGCCACTCCCTTCTGGCGTGTAGAGTTTCTACTGAGGAATCAGCTGTTAACCTTATGGGAGTTCCCTTGTATGTTATTTGTCGTTTTTCCCTTGCTGCTTTCAATAATTTTTCTTTGTCTTAGTTTTTTGTCAGTTTGATTACTATGTGGCTGTGCATGTTTCTCCTTGGGTTTATCCTTCCTGGGATTCTCTGTGCTTCCTATAGTTGGGTGACTATTTCCTTTCCCATGTTAGGGAAGTTTTCGACTATAATCTCTTCAAATATTCTCTCGGGTCCTTTCTCTGTCTCTTCTCCTTCTGGGACCCCTGTAATGTGAATGTTGTTGCCTTTAATGTTGTCCCATAGGTCTATTAGGCTGTCTTTATTTGTTTTCATTCTTTTTTCTTTATTCTGTTCCACAGCAGTGAATCCCACCATTCTGTCTTCCTGGTCACTTATCCATTCTTCTGCCTCAGTTATTCTGCTATTGATTCCTTCTAGTGTATTTGTCATTTCAGTTATTGTATTGTTCATCTGTGTTTGTTTGTTTGTTTGTTCTTTAGTTCTTCTAAGTGTTTGTTCATTAATTCTTCTAGGCCTTGTTAAACATTTCTTGCATCTTCTCGATCTTTGCCTCCATTCTTTTTCTGAGGTCCTGGATCATCTTCAGTATCATTATTCTGAATTATTTTTCTGGAAGATTGCCTATCTCCACTTCATGTAGTTGTTTTTCTGTGGTTTTATTTTGTTCCTTCATCTGTTACAAAGTCCTCTGCCTTTTCATTTTGTCTATCTTTCTGTGAATGTGGTTTTCGTTCCACAGGCTGCAGGATTGTAGTTCTCCTTGCTTCTGCTGTAAAACATGATTGAATTTTGAGAGGATACTAATTTTGATATTTTTAGTCCCACATATGAATTACTGAGATCGTTCTCCTTTCTTTTAAGTATAGACCTTATTTGTCTTTATTATGCTGATTCCCCCTTTATTCTAGTAATTAGTCTCCAGTATGCTATATATTTGTTAGTATGAATATAGTCAGTCACTCCTTCCGCCAACCACTATTAGCTTAAGAGGGAAGAGATGTCTCTGTTATGTTCATTCCTATATTTCTAGCAATTGAATAACATGTGGCACTTTACAGCACTCAATAAATATTTATCTGATGAATGAAAAAAAAGATCATACTCTCTTGCTTAAGTATTTGAAATGGTCTTTGATTAGTTTTCAAACAAACTGTTTTTTCTTATTTTTTTATTCCAGATGCTCCACAGTCTGTATCTTTCCTCTCTTCTTGCTTTCTTCCTCTCACCTCAAGGCACTTGGCCATGTGCATCCCTTCATTCTTCCTCTGTGCACCTGCTTATGTTTCCTCATCTAAAACACTTTACTCTCCCTCTCTTTCCCCCCAATCCTACTCATTCTTGATCTCAAATCAGATCTCATTCTTGAGCACATTTCTAGTCCTCTAAACTAAATAGATTTTCCCTTTCCTTGTCTCCATGATAATTACCTGCTTTTATAATACATTTACCCCTTTATCAAATAGGGTTTGTATGTGTCCTGAATATAAAATTATTGGCTAAATATCCATAAGTCACCGATCATGTCTTATGTCTTTTGGGCTCCTAACAACAAAATGAGCTAAATCCTTAATACAAGCTTCATTGATTTTTCAAATTTCAGTTCTGTTTAACCTTAATCAAGTATTTACAATATACAGAGTGTTGAAAGAGACCATGGATAGAATGAGCATAGGATAAAGAGTTCTTAGGTTTTAGAAATGGTTCCTGACAAGAAGCTCATAATCTAGTGGGGAGAAAGACACTTTCATTGCTAACCAGCAGGCAATTCAGGTTTTTATATAAAAAAGTGTAAATATGCTATATGAAAATATGATGAAGGAAGTGAATGGAGACCTGGAGGAAAAAAGAAAGATTTCTCATTGGAAGGACCATTTCAGATGAACCTTCCAGGATAAGTAGGATTATAATATGTGAAGCACATGATGAAAAAAAACAACAGAATGGAAGCATATGATAAAATCCTGGAAGTTTGAAATAGCAAGACGTAATTAAAAAGTGGATAGTAAATAAGGTTGGCTGAAGCCCACTCATACATGATATAGGAGACACTTACAGGTAATTTATAGGGCATGGGAAAATAGATTGGAAATTGTTCTATTTGGTTCTTTCCCTGCCAATTCATCAAACCCTCTCTCTCAGTAAGGTCAAAACCAACGCTAAATGTCTACTCCAAAGAGCATCTAATTATCTGCCTAACCAAGCTGTGGTGTTTGGTACTATTGAAAGTTGTCACCTCTGGTTCTGTGATAACACTCACTGCTTCTGTCTTCCTGACTGTTCCATCTCAGTCTTTAATGCTGGGTCATATTTCTCTCTTTGCCTTTAAAATGGTTGCATTCCCCCTAGTTCTGTACTTGACCACCCTCTTCTTTCATTCTGGAGTTTCCCCCAGATTTTCTCATCTACTTATATATTTCACCTATGTTCCACCTTCTGGTGGCTTCACTATAGGAGAGGAAAAAGGCAATTTTTTTTGGTTTTAATTTACAACCCATTTATTTTTAATTAATTTTTAATGTGTAGCTATTTTATTTTAGTTCTAAATTTCATTTCATATTGTAATAGCGTTGTTTAACAATGTTGTGTTAGTTTCAGGTGTACAGGCAAGTGATTCATTTATACATATACATGTAGCTATTCTTTTTCAAATTCTTTTCCCATTTAGGTTACTACAGAATATTGAGCAGAGTTCCCTGTGCCATATAGTAGGTCCTTGTTGGTTATCTCTTTTAATATAGTAGTGTGTATATGTCAGTCCCAAACTCCCAATTTATCCTTCCCCTCCCCCACCATTTCCCTTTTGTAACCATAAGTTTGTTTTCTAAGTCGGTGAGTCTGTTTCTGTTTTGTAAATAAGTTCATTTGTGTCATTTTAAAGAAAGGTTCCTCATATAAGTGATATTATATGATATTTGTCTTTCTCTGCCTGACTTACTTCACTTAGCATGATAATCTCCAGGTTCATCCATGTTGCTGCAAATGGCATCATTTCATTCTTTTTAATTGCTGAATAATATTCCATTGTATATATGTACTACATCTTCTTTACTCCTCTGTTGATGGTCATTTAGGTTGTTGCCATGTCTTGGCTATTGTAAACTGTGCTGCAATGAACATTAGGGTGTATGTATCTTTCTGAACCATGGTTTTCTTCAGATATATGCCCAGGAGTGGGATTGCTGGATCATACAGTAGCTCTGTTTAGTTTTTGAAGAAACCTCCATATTGTTCTCCATAGTGGCTGCACGAATTTACATTCCTACCAACAGTGTAGTAGGGTTCCCTTTTCTCCACACCCTCTCCAGCATTTATTGTTTGTAGATGATGATGGCCATGCTGACTGTTGAGAGGTGATACCTCATTGTAGTTTTGATTTGCATTTCTCTAATAATTAATGAGGTTGAGCAGCTTTTCATGTGCTTCTTGGCCATTTGTATGTCTTCTTTGGAGAAATGTCTATTTAGGTCTTCTGCCCATTTTTTGATTGGGTTTTTTTGTTTTTTTAATATTGAGCTGCATGAGCTGTTTATGTATTTTGGAGATTAATCCTTTGTCCGTTGATTTGTTTGCAAATATTTTCTCCGATTCTGAGGGTTGTCTTTTCGTCTTGTTTGTAGTTTCCTTTGCTTTGCAAAAGCTTTTAAGTTTCATTAGGTCCCATTTGTTTAGTTTTGTTTTATTTCCCTTACTCTAGGGATGGATCAAAAAAGATCTTGCTGTGATTTATGTCAAAGAATATTCTGCCTATGTTTTCCTCTAAGAGTTTTACAGTATCTGGTCTTACATTTAGATCTTTAATCCATTTCGAGTTTATTTTTGTGTATGGTGTTAAAGAATGTTCTAATTTTTTTTTTTTACATGTAGCTCTCCAGTTTTCCCAGCAACATTTCTTTAAGAGACTTCTTTTTCTCCATGGTACAGTCTTGCCTCCTTTGTCATAGATTAATTGACCATAGGTGTGTGGGTTTGTTTCTGGGTTTTCTATCCTGTTCCATTGATATATATGTCTGTGTTTGTTCTCGTACCATGCTGTTTTGATGACTGCAGCTTTGTGGTATAGTCTGAAGATGGAGCCTGATTCCTCCAGCTCCGTTTTTCTTTCTTAAGATTGCTTTGGCTATTCATGGTCTTTTGTGTCTCCATGCAAGTTTTAAGAATTTTTGTACTTGTTCTGTGAAAAATGCCATTGGTAATTTGATAGGGATGCATTGAATCTGTAGATTGCCTTAGGTAGTGTAGTCATTTTGACAATATTGATTCTTCCAATCCAAGAACATGGTATATCTTTCCATCTGTTTGTGTCATCTTCAGTTTCTTTCATCAGTGTCATAGTTTTCAGTGTACAGGTCTTTTACCTACTTAGGTATGTTTATTCCTAGGCATTTTATTCTTTTTGATGTGTTGGAAAAGGGGATTGTTTCTTTAATTTCTCTTTCTGATCTTTCATTGTTAGTATATAGAAATGGAACAGATTTCCATATATTAATTTTGCATTCTACCACTTTACCAAATTCATTGATGAGCTCTAGTAGTTTCCTGCTAGCATCTATAGGATTTTCTATGTATAGTATCATGTCATCTGCAGTGACAATTTTACTTCTTCTTTTCCAATTTGTATTCCTTTTATTTCTTTTTCTTCTCTGATTGCTGTGGCTAGGACTTTCAAAACTATGTTGAATAAAAGTGGTGAGCTTGGACATCCTTGTCTTGTTCCTGATCTTAAGGAAATACTTTCAGCTTTTCACTGTTGAGTATGCTGTGAGCTGTGGGTTTGTCATATATGACCTTTATTGTGTTGAGTTATGTTTCTTCTATGCCAACTTTCTTGAGAGTTTTTATCATAAATGGGTATTGAATTTTATCAAAAGATTTTTCTGCATCTGTTGAGATTATCATGGTTTTTATTCTTCAATTTGTTGTTGTGGTGTATCACACTGATTGATAGGCAGATATTGAAAAATCCTTGCATCCCTGGGGGATAAATCCTATGTGATCATGGAGTATGATCCTTTTAATACATTGTTGGATTTGGTTTCCTAGTACTTTGTTGAGGACTTTTGTGTCTTTATTCATCAGTGATATTGGTCTGTAACTTTTTTTTAACATCTTTATTGGAGTATAATTGCTTTACAATGGTATGTTATTTTCTGCTTTATAACAAACTGAATCAGCTGTACATATACATATATCCCCATATCTCCTCCCTCTTACATCTCCCTCCAAGCCTTCCTATCCCACCCCTCTAGATGGACACAAAGTACCGAGCTGATCTCCCTGTGCTATGTGGCTGCTTCCCACTATCTATTTTACATTTGGTAGTGTATATATGTCCATGACACTCTCTCACTTCATCCCAGCTTACCCTTCCCCCTCCCCATATCCTCAAGTCCATTCTCTACATCTGTGTCTTTATTCCTGTCCTGCCCCTAGGTTCTTCAGAACCACTTTTCTTTTTTTTTAGATTCCATATATATGTGTTAGCATACGGTATTTGTTTTTCTCTTTCTGACTTACTTCACTCTGTATGACAGACTCTAGGTCCATCCACCTCACTACAAATAACTCAATTTCATTTCTTTTTATGGCTGAGTAATATTCCATTGTATATATGTGTCACATCTTCTTTATCCATTTATCTGTCGATGGACACTTAGGTTGCTTCCATGTCCTCATGATTGTAAATAGAGCTGCAATGAACATTGTGGTACATGACTCTTTTTGAATTATGGTTTTCTCAGGGTATATGCCCAGTAGTGAGATTGCTGGGTCATATGGTAGTTCTATTTTTAGTTTTTTAAGGAACCTCCATACTGTTCTTCATAGTGGCTGTATCAATTTACATTCCCACCAACAGTGCAAGAGGGTTCCCTTTTTTCCACACCCTCTCCAGCATTTGTTGTTTGTAGATTTTCTGATGATGCCCATTCTAACTGTTGTGAAGTGATACCTCATTGTAGTTTTGATCTGACATAGGAGTCTATATATAAACAAGATTGTTTTAAGTTGCTGGTCATTTAATTTCAAATATATTTTCAATATCCTGCATTTGTACTCTCCTCTTCTCATGATTGTTGGTCTTGATATCATATTTGTGTGGGGTTGATTTCTTACCTTTACTGTATGTTTACCTTTAACAGTGACCTTTTCCATTGGCAGTTTTCTTGTCTTTCTTTTTTTTTCTTTATTTTTTTTTGGGTACGTTGTGTCACAGTTGTGGCACTCAGGGTCTTTGTTGAGGCATGCGGTATCTTTTGTTGTAGTAGAGGCTCTTCATTTAGGCATGCGGGCTTCTCTCTAGTTGTGGCATGCAGGATTTTTCTGTCTCTAGCAGTGGCGCATGGGCTCCAGGGCACGTGGGCTCTGTAGTTGTAGCACGCGGTGTCCAGAGCGCATGGGCTCTGTAGTTTGTGGCATTCAGGCTCTCTCATTGAAGCACGTGAGCTCAGTAGCTGTGGCGTGTGGGCTTTGTTGCCCATTGGCATGTGGGAACTTAGTTCCCTGACCAAGGATGGAACCCACGTCTCCTGCATTGGAAGGCAGATTCTTTACCACTGGCCCACCAGGGAAGTCCCTCCATTGGCAATTTTTTTTTTCTAGATGTGACCTTTTGTTTTCCACCTGGAGAACTTCCTTTAGCATTTGTTGCAAAGCTGGTCTGGTGGTGCTGAATTCTCTTAGCTTTTGTTTGTCTGTAAAGCTTTTTATTTCTCTGTCAAATCTAAATGAGAGCCTTGCTTGGTAGTGTATTCTTGGTTGTAGGTTTTCCCCTTTCATCACTTTAAATATGTTATGCCACTCCCTTTTGGCTTGCAGAGTTTCTGCTGAAAATCAGCTGATAACCTTATGGGTATTCCCCTGTATGTTACATTTTGCTTTGCCCTTGTTGCTCTTAATATTTTCTCTTTGTCTTTAATTTTTGTCAATTTGATTACTATGTGTTTTGGTGTGTTCCTCCTTGGGTTTATCCTGCCTGAGACTCTCTGTGGTTCCTGGACTCGGGTGACTGCTTCCTTTCCCCTGTTAGGGTAGTTTTCAGCTATTATCTCTTCAAACATTTTTTCAGGTCCTTTTTCTCTCTTTTCTCCTTCTGGGATCCCTATAATGTGAATGTTGGTGTGTTTAATGTCATCCCAGAGGTCTCTTAGACTGTCCTCATTCATTCTTTTTTCTTTATTCTGTTGTGAGGCAGTGATTTCCACCATTCTATCTTCATCTCACTTGTCTGTTCTTCTGCCTCTGTTACTCTGCTATTGATTCCTTCTAGTGTAGTTTTCATTTCATTTATTGTATTGTTCAGCTCTGTTTATTTATTCTTTAAATATTCTAGCTCTTTGTTAAACATTTTTTTATATCTTCTTGATCTGTGCCTCCATTGTTTTTCTGAGATCTTGGATCATCTTCACTATCATTACTCTGAATTGTTCTTAGAGTAGATTGCCTATCTCCACTTCACTTAGTTGTTCTTCTGGGGTTTTATCTTGTTCCTTTGTCCTGGACATATTCTTCTGCTGTCTCATCTTGTTTAACTTTCTGGGATTGTGGTTTTTGTTCTGCAGGCTGCATGGTTGTAGTTCTTCTTACTTCTACTGTCTGCTCCCTGGTGGATGAGACTGTCTAAAAGTCTTGTGCATGTCCTGGTTGGAGGGACTGTTTCCTGCCCACTGGTGGGTGGAGCTGGATCTTTTCCCTCTGGTAGGCAGGGCCATGTCAAGGGGTGTGTTTAGTGGGAAGCTGTGTTCTCAGGAAAACTTTAAGCAGCTTGTCTGCTGATGGGTGAGGCTGTGTTTCCACGCTGTTGGTTGTTTGGCCTGAGACGTCCCAGCACTGGAACCTAGAGGCTTTTGGGTGCGGCCAGGTCTTGGTGAGAAAATAGTGACCTCCAGGAGGACTCATGCCAATGAATACTCCCAGAACTACCACCACCAGTATGTTTGTCCTCTCAGTGAGCCACAACCGCATCCTGCCTCCTCAGGAGACCTTCTGATACCAGCAAGTAGTTCTGGCCCAGGCTGTGATGAAATCACTACTATTTTCCCTGGGTCCTGGTGTGCACAAGACCGGTGTGTGCCCTCCAAGAAATGAGTTTCTCTTTCCCTCAGTCCTGTGGAATTCCTAGAATCAAACTCTGCTGCCCTCCAAAGCCAGATTCTCTGGGAGCTCCTCCTCCCATTTCCAGAGCCTGAAATGGGGCTCAAACCTTTCACTCCTGTGGGAGAACTCCTGTGATATATTTATTTTCCAGTTTGTGAGTTGCCCACCCAGTGGGTATGGGATTTGATTTTATCAGAATTGTGCCCCTCCTACCATCTCATTGTGGCTTCTTTTTCTTTGGTTGTAGGATATCTTTTTTGGTGGGTTCCAGCATTTTTTTGTCGATGGTTGTTTAGCAGTTAGTTGGGATTTTGGTGTTTTCGTAAGAAAAGTTAATGTCCTTCTACTCCACCATCTTGTTTCTGCCCAGTTCCAAGACATTTTTAGTGTATATTCATATCAGTACAATCATCAGGAGTATGTTCTGAATATATACATTTTATTTATGAATTGGTAAATGTACCACTATGCTAAAATATTATGTATATTATAAAATATGAAAATAGATATTAATAATGACTTAATTACAAAATGGTATTAAAAGTGTTAATTTATGTATTAATATTATAAAAGGATGTTACTCCCACTAACACTATTATTAATTAATTAAATAATAATAATCTTATATTCAGAAAAAGAAATGTGATGATATATGGTATGTTCTTCAAATCTTAGCTAATGCTATGTTATAGCACTTCAAGAACTTGTTTAAATTTATTTCCAAACCTTCTTAATGTCTGACACAGTTGAAAAGATCCTACACACAGATACATCTCCCCAAATGGAGAAGAATGCAAGTTTTGATTGGGTCCCAAAACAAGAAAGGGCTCTCCAGCCAGTCCAAGCTGTGAGGTAAATAGCCGTGATATTCAGGACAAATGACTCAACAGACCAATGGTGTTAGAGATATCTGAGGTGGGAAGAGGATGTAGATTGAGTGGAAAGTTAATGGAAAACTCTAATAGGAAATACCTTACTGATTTTGAGCAAGCCTTGTTTTCTGCAGCGGAGAATTATAAACTATTCAAAAAGTAAAAAATAACTCCCTGGTGTGCTATTAACCATGATAGAGAAAGAGGTCCTGACTTTGGGACATCAACTGACAAAGACGCCAGAACTGACTCCAGGAGCTGGAATTTATCAGACTAAAAATTAAATGAATGAGTGGGGCCAGGAGCATTCATTAGATGGTGAAGCTGATGTATTCAAGGATAATCTGAGAAGGGCCAGAGAATATAGTAGGCTGCACAGGCAGTTGATCCAGATCTCTATGACATCTTACCCTCATCTCACATGGTCTGGTCTCAAGAGGCCAAATTGTTTCTTGGATGGTTAGCTGGGTATGTTAATGCCATTATGTATAGTTTCACAAAGGGTGACATTGAAAGACATCAATAAGGGGAAATCCTTCCTTAGAGCAGTGGAATCATCATTCATTTCTGTTGTATAGAAAGAGAAGTGGTCCAAGCTAAGAATATATAGACTCGGGGTAGATGTGAATGGTTTGGGTATTGCTCAATGGCCTTGGGGGAGAAAGATGAGAAGGTGAGGGACCAGGAAGTCTGAGGAAGAGCATATGAATGGATCTACTGGAATGGATACAAAGTGTGGAGATCCTTATATTTCATGTAAAGGTTCACCAGAGAGCCTGTACCATGGAAGAGCTACTAAACAAGCAAATAGACAGAATGACTCAGCCAGTTGACGTCATCCTGCTCTGTTCATCTGCCACCTAATGCTGGATTATGGACACATGAAAAGTGGCTATATAGCTGGGATGGAGGCATGCATGTGCCTAATAACATAGGCTCCAACTTTTCCAGGCTGATCTAGCAACTGTTTCTGCCAAGTGTTCAACTTGCCCAAAACAGAGACCACTGTGGAGCCCCCAGTGTGGCAATATCCCTCAAGGAGATCAGCCAGCCAGTTGGTAGCAAGTTTGCCACTGTGAACGTTTTCCACTCTAAAGTGGGAAGAATTAATCTTTGCTGGAATCAATATAATCCAAGTATGGGTTATCTTTCTTATCTGCAAGGCCTCAGGATACACCACTATCAGAGGCTTGGTACATAACATTGCATTGAACCAAGAAATCTAGTTTGCAGTAAGGATGGTGTGGTATTGGGCTCTGACTGGTCATTGTTTCTTTCCTATTTCATTCACCTAGAAGTTACTGGCTTAATAATTGATGAATGAAATGACCTTATGAAAATATAATTGGGGTGTTAGGACTGCATCCTCTGTGGTTCAGTATCCACCAAAACTCAATGATCATTTTATGTTGCCATGTCCTCAGTAAACTGAATACCTGGCTCTAGGAAATCTCCTAGTTACCCTCTTGGAGAATTTGGACTCTATGTCTCCACATCCCTGAGCTCTATGGGTTTATATATCCTGGATTTTAGAGTAGAGATGCTTTTCTCAGGGAATGTAGCAAGAATCCCATTATATGTAAAGCTACAGCTGCCACCCAACTGTTTTGGTTTCCTTGTTCCAAGAGTTCACCAAGAAAGGAAATGAGTCACAAGGCTTATTGGGGGTATTTGATCCTGATTATCAAGAAGAGGTAGAGCTGTTGTGATGGAGTTGGAGGAGCAAAACTATGTTGGGCATTCAGGTGATTTGTAGGCATCTGCTGGTACTCATTGCTCAAATTTGACAGTAAATAGAAAAATACTACAACCATGTCCTGAAAAGCTTCATACCCCACAGGCTCAGACCCTACAGGATTCTACTTCTGGATCACCCCATCATGTCAGTCACCTGGACCAACAGAGGTGAAATGAATCAGTAAGAGGGAGAAGGTGAATATTAACGTGGTCCTGAGACTAGCTGTAACTGTGGGAACTGCATGTGTCCCATTAACATTCATCTTGTAAAATTCTCTAGGAAAAAAGAAAGATCCACATCCTGGTGGAGTTTTCCCCAGAACTAATACTAATTTCCCCAGAACTAATATTAATTTCTTGCTAATAAGAAATTAGTAACTCTGAACAGTAAAAGAGATGGCATATAATGGATCTGTAGTTCACAGCCCAGATCCCACCTTATTTTCCAAGTGTAAGAGTGCTAGTAGCTGACAGCTCTCAACTAAGCCCCTGTCCAGGAAATGTCCTTAGCTGAAGAGAATTGACCTTTGAAGGTACACAACCTTCCTTGAGTATAGCCTGCATCCAGTGACTGTTCCAAGAAGGTATAAATTCCAGCCCCCTGCCTTAACTCATGGGAACTCTGAAGGGACATACCAAATCCTCACTTCTCAGTGGGACTTGCTAAATTCTTTGTTGTGACTACATTGAACTTATCCATCTGTCCAATCTTACTTCCTTCATTCCCCCAGTATGTATCAACCCTGAGGGTGTTCCCCCCAAATTTTTTACATGCATATCTCCAACTCAGAGCTAGTTTCTTGGGTATCTCAACTTAAAACATCTTTCTACATAAATGAAAGAGAATAACAAGTCAGAAGACAAAACAAATCTATTCATCAGAGATAAACCATCTATTAAAGAAATGTTGTATCACTGTACCACCAGGGGAAAATGCTCCCAATTAATAACTTAGTAATCTATAGCATCCTCTCACCCTTGCTTGAATGGAATTATTTATCATTCCTGATTCTGAATAATGTAGGCATTTCAAAATAAATAGAAAATTACAGGCTTCATCCAGACAAAACCAATATAAGAAGAAAATAGAAAATATGCACAGAAATATTTCATTATTTGAAAATTCTTACCAGAAAAACAACCATGGAAAGAGAAATAAAAATCTAACAAAATACCTTAACCTGAACTCATTATCTTTAAACAGTATTTGCAGACATGGAAAAACACCTTTTATCAAAAATTCAGAAATCAAAACCAGAGATGGACAAAAAGAAATATATAAGATGAAAACTAAAGGTAGAAAATATATTGGAGAAAAAGACAAAATCACTTTAGAAATTAAGAATGACAATGAAAAAAATTAGTCATTCGATCCAAGAAAGAAATAGAAAAAACTTTATTTGAGCCGAATTGAGGATTATAACCCAGGAACATCCTCTCAGAAAGCTCCAAGAACTGTTCTAGTTACATATGTTTTTGAGACAGAGGTCTGTACACTAAAGAACATATTACTGAAACACTAAAGGACACATTACTGACAGTTTACATAATCTAGATCTAAGTGTACAAAGGGAGTAGTAGGTCATGGGTCATTGTGACCCCTTACAGGATTAAAAAGGATTATCATCTAAGGAGTTTTGACCCTTGATGAGATTAAGAAGGAATGTTATCTCCTAAGGAAGCCTGGTTAATGCAAATGCAAAACACACACTAAAGAGGAGGGAGGAGACCCAAATGGGCAAAGAAAAATTTTATGTTTAAAGTTTTCTCGTCTTACCATGAAATATGAATTTTATTTCATCAAGACTAAATTACAAGAGTCTTAAGGGGTAAAGATTCTATTATCTGTATAAGGGTCACTGAAGAGAAGAAAGGAAATGACTAAGAGAATGAAAGTGAAGCAGAGGGGTAAAAGAATTAGATAATGATGGTATGGAAAATTAGCAAGAGTGACACATTGCACAAAAACTTGGAGTCTCTAAAGAAAAATAATAATACAAAAGAAATAATAATGGGAAAGAAATAGTATTTAATATGATAATCCAAGAAAAATTTGGGGAGTAACAGAAGACTTTAATATACATTTTGAAACATATGTGTGATACTTTATGCAGAAAAAGGAACTTCAAGATATGTCCTAATAAAAGTAAAAGAATTCTGGTTAAGTAAAAATGATCTGGATCTCCATGTAAAAAGACCATCTCACTACCAAAGAATGAAATCAAGGCCCAAAGTTGTGTGTCTGTGTATGTGTAATGTTTTGTGTATATGCTACCATTTGAGTAAGACATGTGTTCTTAGATTTGAAAAGAATCAGAGGAAATACAGACCAAAATCTAGTGAACTAGGCTTATAGGACACCTTTGGGAAAATGTCTTATTCCCATTCTGAGGCAGGATATGCACAAGATTAGCCTAAACATCTTGAGCCAGAGAACAAGAAATCTATCAGAGACTGCCATGATCATATCAGAAGGATTCAGGAAGCATCTTGAAGTTTTTGAGTTGAGTTCCTACTAGCCAAAGATGAGACAAATTTGGCATCAAAACGAATAGTAAATATAATGGATTTAAGCTGATAAAACACATTAAAAATCTATGAATTCATAATGATAATTTTCAATGTGGTAATGATCTTCATAGTATATTAGGAAAAACAACTTATTATTCTGAAAATTGGTAACTGAGTTTATTCTGCCTTTTCTATGTGAATAATATCTGATTTCTACTCTCAGATTTGACTCTGTTGAGGAAGTAAAGCTTTCAATCTTTAGAATGGAAGAAGGTAAGAGGAGAGAGAGAGAGGGAAGGAGGGAGGCAGTCGGGGGGAAGGGAAGGGAGAGTTAGGAGAGGAGTAGAAGAAAGGGAGGAAAGGATGGAAAAGGGAAGGGAAGAGATAGTAAAGAAAAGGAAAGGAATGGACAAGAGAAGAGATAGGAAAGGGAAGGAAAAGAAAAGAAAAAATAGAGACAGGCAGGCAAGGAGGAAAGAAATAAAGAATCCATCCTTATCGTAGAAAAATGAATGAAAGAAAAAAACATGCCAGAGATATTCATTCCGAGATTTTATAAAGCCACTGATAAATAAAAATTCTAAAAGTTTCAGAAAGAAAACAAGGCATTGGGAATCAAAATTACATGTGGTTTCTCAAAAGCAAAATAGTTTACTAAAATATAAAGAAAGAATACCTTCAACATTCAAAAGGAAACGTAGAATCTACGATTCTGTAGAAACTAAACTGTTAATCATGTATGAGGAAAGATCATTTGCAGCACATCTAACTGCAAATCTTGACTGCCAAAGAGACAATGAAGATTTCTCAGCAAAAGGAGAGAATGAACCTTGAAGAGCAATATAGAGAGCTTGGAAACAGAGTATGGAAACCAAGAAATCAGTAAAGGGAAGTTTCAGTGGGACAGCTGAGCCCTGGGCCTAGAGAGCAACCTCTCCAGTCTGGAGCAGGAGGATGGAGGGCACCAGGAGAAAGTCTAGGATAAAAAAAGATTATTTAATAGAGTTGAGTTTTTAATGAATATGTTTGATAGACACATGAAGAATTTAATTGAGCAAATGAGAAATAAAGTTTTTATTAACTTTAAAAAATCCCACAGTCATACAAGGAAAGGAAATATAAGCATGGCAGTGGAAAGTATTTGCATGTCCCTAATAAAAACTGAGCATCATATTATCAAAAATAGTGACTTACCATCCATGATGACAGAAATGGGAAGGTGTTTAAATAAATAGATAAATACTCATTAAACATAACAGGAAGTTGATTCACATGTCTGCAACTGATACTGAGAAATATAAGTGTATATTTTCACAGAAATAGCTGAAGTAGAAAGTTGTTTACCTGAAATGCATAGTCATATCCATTTTAGAATGTATGTTTTAGTGCTATTTTAAAAATTGTTTTCTGAATAGAAATTAAAAAGAAATAAAAGGATAACACTAAGGGAGCCCAATTGGAATTATTGAAAAAATTCTGGTGAGAGATGATGGCAGCATGGAGTTTGTGAATTAGTGTAAATGGAATAATTTGGGCACATTTCAGATATTTCAGACAACTTGACAGTTCTTGTGAAAGTTTGGATGGAATAGCAGAAGGAGATGAGGGATGACCTCTAATTTGTTCCTTGCCAATCTGGTTCGAAGAGGCTAGCATCAAGATTGTGAAGACTTGGGAAAACAATTTTTGTTGGAAAATTTGAGAGTTGTTTTTTGATCATGTTAAATTTGAGATGTCTTTGAGGTATTCAAATAACTATGTCCCTCTTGGCAGTTGGATACATGAGTCTGGAGATTAGGGGAGATGTCAGAGTTGGAAATACACATTTTGGGTCATCTTCACATTGATGCCATTACAAGTCATAAAAATAGATGGAGTCACCTAAAAAGAAAGAATAGAATAGAGACTCTTATAGTTGAATCTTGTAGAATCCTAACATTTAGATTGGGTAGAGGCAGAAGGCTCTTCCCCAGTCAAAATACTTATTACTAATAACTATTTAATACTTACTATTTTATATTTATTATTGCTATTTATTATGACTTTAAAAAAATTCTCTTCCTTACTAGAATATAAGTGTATAAATCGGGACAGTCATGTTTTTGTTGTGCAGGTTAGATAGGTCTCTCTGTATATGTGTGTGCATATGAGTGTGTGATTGTGTGTGAACAAAAAGGAAGCATAGGAAATCAGTGAATAAGGAAAGAGTTAATTATATTAGAATGACTGGTTAACTATAAAAAATCCAATTTTAATTCTCACTTTACAACATTCTGAAAAGAATCCCAGTTGAGTAATGGTGCTATTTAAAAAAATTAAGCTATGGAAAAAGAAAAAATACAAATTACGTCTATAAAATATCTCTGAACATGGAGGGTGTGATAAATTTTAAAGCAAATGAAAGCATTAAATTGTTAATAAATTGAAGTAGAAGTGGAATTTCTGGACCATATGGTGGTTCTATTTTTAAGATTTTGAGGAATCTCCATACTTTTTCCATATTGGCTGCCCCAATTTAAGTTCCCACCAACAGTGTACAAGTGTTGCCTCTTCTCCTCATCTCACTGATACTAGTTATTTATTGGTTTTTTGATAATAGCTGTTCTTTTTTTTTTTGGCAGAGAATGGAGAATGCTTGCAGAGGGCTTGGTCCTGCCCTTTCTTTCTTTCTTTCTTTTTTTTTAATTGAAGTATAGTTGATTTACAATATTGTGTTAGTCTCAGGTGTATAGCATAGTGATTCAGTATTTTTGCAGGTTATGTTCCATTACAGATTATTACAAGGTAATGGGTATAATTCCCTATGCTATACAATATATCCTTGTCACTTATCTATTTTATATCTAGTTGTTTGTACCTTGTTAACCCGATACTCTTAATTTGTCCCTTCCCCTTCCTTCTCCTCGTTGGTAACCACAAGTTTGTTTTCTATATCTGTGAGTCTGTTTCTGTTTTTTATGTACATTTATATGTATTATTTTTTAGATTCCACATATAAGTGGTATCATACAGTATTTGTCTTTCACGTATTTCACTAAGCATAATATTCTCTAGGTTGATCCATGTTGTTGCAAACAACAGTATTCCATTGTTTTTTATGGCTGAGTAATATATATATATATATATATATATATATATATATATATGTATGTATGTCCATTCTTAATCCAGTTGTCTGTGGGTGGGCTCTTGGGTTGCTTCCATATCTTGGTTATTGTAAATAGTGTTGCTATTAATGTTGGGGTGCTTGTATATTTTCAAATTAGTGATTTCTTTTTTTCCACATATATACTGAGGAGTAGAATTTCTGGATCATATGGTAGTTCTATTTTCAGTTTTTTAAGGAACCTCCATAATGTTTTCCATAGTGGCTGCTCCAATTTACATTCCCACCAACAGTGTATGAGAGTTCCTATTTCTCCACGTCCTCTCCAACATTTGTTATTTATAGACTTTTTGATAATAGCCATTCTGACTGTTGTGAGGTGATACCTCATTGTGGTTTTGATTTGTATTTGTCTAATAATTGGCTATGTTGAGCATCTTTTTGTGTGCCTGTTAGCCATCAGTGTGTCTTCTTTGAAAAAATGTCTATTTAGATCTGCCTATTTTTGATTGGGTTGTTTGTTTTTTCAATGTTGAGTTGTATGAGTTGTTTGTATGTTTTAGATATTAATCCCTTTTTGGTTTCATCATTTGCAAATATTTTCTCCCATTCTTTAGGTTGTCTTTTCGTTTTGTTGATGGTTTCCCTGGCTGTGCAAACACTTTTAAGTTGTATTAGGTTCCATTTAAAAATGTTTTGCTTTTATTTCTCTTGCTTTCAGAGATAATCCAAGGAATATAACCCAAGAAAATATTGCTACAATTGTTATTGTCAGAGAATGTTCTCTTCTAGGAGTTTTATGGTCAGGTCTTAACATTTAGGTCTTTAAACCACTCTGAGTTTATTTTTGTATATGGTGTGAGGGAATGTTCTAATTTAATTGTTTTACATGTGGTGGTCCAGTTTTTCCAGCACCACATATTGAAGAGACTATCTATTCTCCATTGTATATTTTTGCATCCTTTGTCATAGATTAATTGCCCATAGAGGCATGGGTTTACTTTTGGGCTCTCTGTTCTATTCCATTGATCTGCGTGTCTCCTCTGGTACCAGTATCCCACTGTTTTGATTACTGTAGCTTTGTTGTGTAGTCTGCAGTCTGAAAGGGTTATACCTCCACTTTTATTCTTTTCCCTCAGGATTGCTTTGGTAATTTAGGGTCTTTTGCTGTTCCTTATAAATTTTAGGATTTTCTGTTCTAGTTCTGTAGAAAATTACATGGGTATTTTGATAGGGATTTTATTAAATCTGTAGATTGCTTTGGGTAGTATGGCCATTTAATAATATTAGTTCTTTCAATCCAATAGCACCAGATATCTTTCCATATCTTTGAACCATCTTAAATTTCCTTTATCAGTGTTTTATAGTTTTCAGTATATAGGTCTTTATACTGTTTTATACTTTTCAGAGTGTAGTCTTTCACCTCCCTGGTTAAGTTTATTCCTAGGTATTTTATTTTATTGGGTGCAATTTTAAACAGGATTGTTTTTACTTTCTCCTTCTGATATTACATTATTAGTGTATAGAAATGCAACAGACTTCTGTATATTAAATTCATATTTTGGTTCTAATAGTTTTTGTGTGGAGACTTTAGGGTTCTGTATATAGAGTATCATGTCATCTGCAAGTAGTGACAGTTTTACCTCTTCATTTACAACTGGTTACCTTTTATTTCTTTTTCTTGTCTGATGGCTATGACGAGGACTTCCAATACCATGTTAAATAGAAGTGGCAAGAGTGGGTATCTCAATAGTAAAAGACAAACTTTCCTCTCAAGATGAGGAATAAGGCAAGGATGTTTGCTTTTGCCACTTCTACTCAGCATTGTACTGAAGCCAGGGCAACTAGGCAAAACATGGAGTGAAAGGCATCCAGATTTGAAAGGAAGAAGTGAAAATACACCTCTTTTTGCAGGTGACATAATCTTTTTTATAGAAAATCCTAAGGAGGCAACTAAAAAACTGTTAGAACTAATAAGTCGGCAAGCTTACAGGAAACAAGATCAGTACATTCATATTAATTGTATCTTATACTTTTGCAATGAGCAACACAGAAAGGAAATTTTGAAAACAATCCCATTTTCAATAGCATCAAAAAAGAAAATGTTGAGGAACAAATTTAACAAGAGAAGTATAAAAATTATACTGAAAATATAATACATTGTTGAAAGAAATTTAGCAATTTATAAAGAAGATATAAATAAATGGAAATATATTTTGTGTCCATGGATCAGAAGACTTCATATTGTTAAAATGGCAGTATACCCTACATTGATCTACAAATTCAAGGTAATACCTATCAAAATCCCAGCTTGCTTCTTGGTAGAAACTGATAAGCTGATCCTAAAATTCATACAGGCCCAGAACCACCAAAACAATCTTGAGTTAGAAGAATAAAGCAGGGAAACTCACACTTCCTGATTTTAAAACCTACTAAAAAACTACAACAATTAGAAGAGTTTGGTGCTGGCACAAGGATCAACATTATAGATCAATGGAAAATAGATCAGAGTCCTGAAATTAACCCTCCAATTATGGTCAGTTGATTTTTTACAAGGAAGCCAAAAATTTAAATAGGGAAAGAATAGTCTCTTCAATAATTGGTGCTGAGACAATGGGATATCCACATGCAAATGAATGGAGTCTGTTTCCACACCTAAACAAAAATTAACATAAGTTGGATAAATACCAGAAGAGTAAAAGCTAAAACTATAAAACTCTTAGGAAAAACATAGGTGTAAATCCTTGTGACATTGTATTATACAATAGTTGCTTAAATATAACACCAAAAGCACAGGCAACATATTAAAAAATTTGACTTCATCAAAATTGAACCCTTTTTGCTTCAGAGGACACCATCAAGAAAGTAGAAGACAACCAATATAACTGGAGAAAATATATGAAAATTATAAATTCAAAAGCAAAATTGTATCTAGAAAATAAAAAGAACATTTACCACTCAATAATAAAATCATAGATTACCCCATTATAAAATGACAAAGATTCTGAATAGTCATTTCTCCAAAGAAGTTACAGGCCAATATTACATGAGAGGGTGCTCAACATTATTAGCCACCAAGGAAATCAATCAAAACTACAATGAGATGTCACTTTACACGAAATATAAAGCTATAATTAAAAAAAAAACCAGACAATAACAAGTACAGCTGCTAATATGGCAAAATCGAACCCTCATGCACTACTGTTGGAATATAAAATGGTATAGCTACTTTGGAAAACAGTATAGCAGTTCCTCAAAAGGCTAAACACAGATTTACCCTATGACCCAGCATTTCCACTCCAAGGTATATACACAAGAGAAATAAAAACATATGGCCATACACAAACACATGAATCTTCAGAGAAGCATTATTTATAATTGAAAAACTGATTCTAAAGTTTGTATTGAAAGGCAAAGGACAGAAATAGCCAACACAAGAGTGAAGAAAAAGAATAAAGTTGGAAGACTCACACACTACTTGATTATAAGACTTACTGTAGAACTACAGTAAAATATAGCATGGTATTTTAGAAAAAACAGACATATAGGTCAAGGGAACAAAATAGAGAGCTCAGAATATACATACACAAATATATCTGATCTTTGACAAAGGAGCAAAGACAATTCAATGAATAAAATATGGTCTTTTCACAAATGGTGCTGGAACAATCAGATGTCTATGTGCAATAACCTAGACACTGACCCTATACATTTCACAAAAATTAACCCCAAATGGATCATAGGTCTAAATGTAAAATGCAAAGCTATAAAACTTCTAGAACAAAACAGAAAATTTATGTGGTCTTCCCTATGATGATGAGTTTTAGATACAATACCAAAGCACAGTCTATCAAAGAAAAAGTTATTGTTTAAGTTATACTAAAATTAAAGACTTCAGCTCTGAGAAAGACACTTTTAAAGTATCAATAGACAAACCATGGACTGTGAGAAAATATTTGCAAAACATTTCTGATAATGGACTTTTATAAAAATATACAAAGAATACTTAAAAACCAACAATAAGCAACAATTCAATTTAAAAATGGGCCAAAGATCTGAACAGGTATCTTACAAAAAAAACAAAAAAAACAAATGAAAAGCAAGTATGTGAAAAGCTACTCAATATTATTTGTCATTAGAGAATTTTAAATAGAAACAATAATAGGATACCTAAAAAGATGGCTAAAAAAAAAAAAAAAATCTGTGGCAAGAATGTGGAACAACAGAAACACACACATATCACTCTGCCAGTTGTGAGAGCTTAGAAGCAATGACATTGCGTAAGCAATCAGCATATCTATTGCCTTATGATGGTTTCTAATGCCATTATCTAATAAAAGGAACTAGACCTTTTTACAGGAATGGCCGATTATGAGACAAGGGCGGGAAATATGTAAGATGAGCCTGGAGCATCTTTTAATGCCAGAAAGTAAAAAAAAAGACAAACAAAAACTAGCCCATGTATAGAATTATAGGTGTATGTCAAAGGGATACAGGAACCAAAGGAAACAGCTCACAATGGCCAAAGCTAGAATGATATGAGTAACAAAATTAATAAAGTAGTGCTTGATTATATCTCAAAGTAAAATATAAATATCTGTGAGTCCTTACTAAATAAATAAATGGTTACTTGTAAATAAATGGTTGAATATATAAATATATCAGGTGAATAGACAAATCTGTGCAGAAGAATTCCACATGCTTTAAGTAGATACTTCGCCCAAAGAAGGTGGTGCCAACTCCTCTCTAAGTGTAGGCCGTGTATAGTGACTTCCTGAAAATAACACAGTAAGTGAAGAAAAAAAAGAGTAACTTTACAGTGGAGAAACCTGGCAAACACTCCCTCAGCTACATGTTCAAAGTCAACATCAAAAGTTATGTCATGGTGGTAGTATTTACCACTGAAATGATATGATGAAAATTATGATTTATCCCTGTGCTCTTCCTTCCAAAAACCTATCACCTCAGTCTAATCATGAGTAAAACATCAGAGAAATCTCAATTGAGGGACATTCTACGAAACAGGAGATTAGTAAGCTGCAAAACTTGCAAGGATATCAAAAACAAAATGTCTGAGAAACTGTCAGGTAAGAGAGGACTAAGGAGACAAGATGACTAAATACAATGTGATATCTGGGTGGGATTCTGGAGCAGAAGGACATTAGGTAAAAACTATGGAAATCTGCATAAAGTATGGACTTCAGTACATTTGTATTGACTTATTAATGATAACAATGGTACCATACTAATGTAAGATATTAATGATATGGGAAAATGGGTGTGTGATATAAGGGAACTCTATATACCATATTTGTTATTTTCTATAAATCTAAAACATTTTAAAATTTAAAAAAATTTAAAGAAAAAGCCTTTGAGGTAAAGCTCTTCTATTCAGAATGAAGCCAGATAACATGGGGAGGAGGCGGGGGGGGGGGGGGTGGCGGGGGAGGAGGGAACAATCACAATTTTTCTACCTCCAAACATAATAAGTGATTCAAGCAAGAATTGTGATTGGATGCTCAAACCATTGACGAAAAATAATTAGGAAACAGGAAATTCACATGGTATCAATGTATCGTGCTACAGAAGAAATTTTAATTAGCAAGGAAACAAGTTATCTTTACCATGTAAATATCTGATAGGCACTGCCTTAACCAAATTACCAAAGTCAGCATCACCAGTAACAAGACAAACTGACGTTATGGGTCTTGTGATGCAAGAAGGAAATCATATTACACCTATTATTGTTGAAACGTTTAATTGTAATCTAACCATGAGGGAATGTCATAAAAACAGATTGTGGGATATTTTTCATGACATCTGACCTGAACATTTGAAAGTTTAAGTGTCATGAAAGGAAGGAAACGCAGGAAGATTCTTCTAGATGAAAGGAGACTAAAGAATGATAATAACTGAATATAAATAATGACCTTAAATTGAATTCTTGATGGGAAAATTAAATCACTATAGAGGCTAATTTTGGCAAAATAGAAAAAAATTGGAATATAAATTTTATATTAGATGATGTTAAATTTCTTGGGGATAATGATATGATAATGTTGGGAATGTCTTTGTGCTTTTTTTTTTTAATTTTTTAATTTATTATTTATTTATTATTTTTATTTTTGGCTGTGTTGGGTCTTCGTTTCTGTGTGAGGGCTTTCTCCAGTTGCAGCGAGTAGGGGCCACTCTTCATCGCGGTGCGTGGGCCTCTCACTATCGCGGCCTCTCTTGTTGCGGAGCACAGGCTCCAGACGCTCAGGCTCAGTAGTTGTGGCTCACGGGCCCAGTTGCTCCGCGGCATGTGGGATCCTCCCAGACCAGGGCTCGAACCCGTGTCCCCTGCATTGGCAGGCAGATTCTCAACACTGCGCCACCAGGGAAGCCCTGTCTTTGTGCTTTTGAGATGTATGTTGAAGTATTTATGGGTAAACTGTCATGTCATCTGTTTAATCTTAGTTTAAAAAAATCTGTGGACATTCTCTCAACATTTCTGTAGGTTTGAGTATTTTTAAAAATAAATTTGGACATTCACAGAAAGATAGACAAGATGAAAAGGCAGAGGGCTATGTACCAGATGAAGGAACAAGATAAAACCCAAGAAAAACAACTAAATGATGTGGAGATAGGCAACTTTCCAGAAAAAGAATTCATAATAATGATAGTGAAGATGATCTAGGACCTCGGAAAAAGAATGGAGGCAAAGATCGAGAAGATGCAAGAAATGTTTAACAAAGACCTAGAAGAATTAAAGAACAAACAGACAGAGATGAACAATACAATAACTGAATTGAAAACTACACTAGAAGGAATCAGTAGCAGAATAACTGAGGAAGAAGAATGGATAAGTGACCTGGAAGACAGATATGTTAGTGCACATATGTGGAACGTAGAAAAATGGTACAGATGAACTGGTTTGCAGGGCAGAAATTGAGACACAGATGTAGAGAACAAACGTAGGAAAACCAAGAGGGGAAAGCGTTGGGGGGGTGGTGGTGGTGGTGTGATGAATTGGGTGATTGGTATTGACATGTATACACTGATGTGTATGAAATTGATGACTAATAAGGACCTGCTGTATAAAAAAATAAGTAAAATAAAATTCAAAAATAATAATAAATAAATTTGAAGGAAAATGTCTTTGATCCACATCTTTCTTGAACCTCTGCTCTATTCTCTGCCCACTTAACATCTTAGCTTTCTTTTTTTAATCAGAAAAAGCATAGCTGTTTTTATTAAATCAAGAATACTAAACTACTCTGATTTGCTAGATTTACCTAAATTATGTGATCTTGAATTCTTAGAATATTTGAATTAGTTTCTTTCTTTCTTTTTTTAAAATTGCTTTACAATGTTGTGCTAGTTTCAGATATATGGCAAAGTGATTCAGTTATACTGGGTTACCCGAACGAACTTTTGGCCAACCCAAAGCATACATATATATCTATTTTTTTCATATTCTTTTCCCTTATAGGTTATTACAAAATATTAAGTATACTTCCCTGTGCTATACAGTAGGTCCTCGTTGGTTATCTATTTTATATACAGTAGTGTGTATATGTTAATCCCAAACTCCTAATTTACCCTTCCCCCCCTTTCCACTTTGGTAACCATAAATTTGTTTTCTGTGTCTGTGGGTCTATTTCTGTTTTATATATAAGTTCATTTATACCATTTTTTTAGATTTCACATATAAGAGATATATGATATTTGCCTTTGTCCTTCTGGTTTACTTCACTTAGTATGATAATCTCTAGGTCCATCCATGTTGCTGCAGGTGGCATTATTTAATTACTTTTTATGGCTGACTAATATTCCATTATATAAATATACCATATCTTCTTTATCCATTCATCTGTTGATTGACATTTAGGTTGCTTCCATGTCTTGGCTATTGTATATAGTGCTGCGGTGAACACTGGGGTACATGTGTCTTTTTGAATTATGATTTTCTCGGCATATACACCCAGGAGTGGGATTGCAGGTTCATATGGTAGTTCTACTTTTAGTTTTTTAAGGAACCGCCATACTGTTCTCCACAGTGGCTGTACCAATTTACCTTCCCACCAATAGTGCAAGAGGGTTCCTTTTTCTCCACACCCTCTCCAACATTTATTGTTTGTAGACTTTTTGATGATGCCCATTCTGATCAGAGTGAGGTGATACCTCATTGTAATTTTGATTTGCATTTCTCTAATAATTAGTGATGTTGAGCATCTTTTCATGTGCCTTTTGGCCATCTGTATGTCTTCTTTGGAGAAATGTCTATATAGATCTTCTGTCCATTTTTTGATTGGGTTTTTTTTTTTTTTTTTGAGCTTTAGGAGCCATTTGTATATTTTGGAGATTAATCACTTGTCAGTCACATCATTTGCAAATATTTTCTCCCATTCTGTAGGTTTTCTTTCTGTTTTGTTCATAGTTTCCTTTGCTGTGAAAAGCTTTTAATTAGGTCCCACTTGTTTATTTTTGTTTTTATTTCTGTTACTCTAGGAGACGGACCCAAAAAGTATTGCTGCAATTTATGTCAAAGAGTGTTCTGCCTATGTTTTCCACTAGGAGTTTTTTAGTATCCGGTCTTACATTTAGGTCTTTAATAAATTTTGCATTTATTTTTGTGTTTGGTGTTAGAGAATCTTGAAAATTATCCTCTCATGCTACTTTTACTTATTTATGCTATGTGTAGTATGATTTAGTGGTTAAAAACATGCATTATGAAGCCTGATAACCTAAATTTGATTCCTGAGCTCCACTTTAGTATTTCTGTGGATAAATTATAGAACATCTCTGCCCCTCATAAATTTTTTAAGTGGAGTTGTATGAAATTAAAATAGTGTAGTAAATGTGTAACCAAATAAATGTTCTGAATATTTGAATAGATACAAGGTGAAAAGTTATTTATAAACAAAAGAATGAGGATTAATTTAAAATAGACTATAAAAATGAGAGATAAAGGAAGAGACATAAATATTTCAGTTACTATTCATTTACAAATAAAGCATCTTTTCCAAACAGGCTTAAACGTTAAGAAGATCTGTTGGATTATACAGCCAGGAGAATTGTTTATTCTAATTTCTCTGGGTTTGTTTCTCTGTGATTCACACAGCTATACCCTCCATTGTGTATTTTTTTAAAATTAATTAATTAATTTATTTTTGGCTGCGTTGGGTCTTCTTTGCTGCGCACAGGCTTTCTCTATTCGCAGCGAGCCGGGGCTACTCTTCTTTGTGGTGCACGGACTTCTCATTGCGGTGGCTTGTCTTTGTTGTGGAGCACAGGCTCTAGGCATGCAGGCTTCAGTAGTTGTGGCGCATAGGCTTAGTTGCTCTGTGGCATGTGGGATCTTCCCGGACCAGGGCTCGAACCTGTGTCCCCTACATTGTTGTGGTACTGCAGTGGGTTACATATGGCCACACAGCGATCATAAGCCATTGCTGCCAGGAGAAAGCAATCTGCAGTCAGCAAGACAGAGAAAATAAAATTGTGTCATGCATTTGTAGAGGGAAATCATTCTGTCTTTAGAAAAGAAATTCTCCAGCATCTTAGGGGTAATGGCTCATGAACAACAGGAATCTGTCAGAGCGAGGTTACCCAGAATGACGTACATTGGTGTGTGAAGATGATGCTCTGTAAATATCAATGCCACCACACCAAGGTTTCCAACCATGGTGGTCAGGTAGATGGTAAGGAACACCAGAAACAAAAGGGTCTTCAGCTCTGGGTGATCTGTAAATCCTATGAGGATAAATTCAGTTATCCTCTCTAATTCATCTCTACGTTGTCTGTTGAGATAGGAATTATGGAGATATAATATCTAATTTAAAATGTGTATAATTTTCCCTTAAAATTTTTCTTTTTTAAAAAATTTATTTATTTTTGACTGTGTTGGGTCTTCATTGCTGCATGCGGGCTTTCTCTAGTTGTGGCAAGCAGGGGCTACTCTTCATTGCGGTGCGTGGGCTTCTCATTGCGGTGGCTTCTCTTGCTGCAGAGCACGGGCTCTAGGCATACCTCCTTCAGTAGTTGTGGCACGTGGGCTCAGTAGTTGTGCCTCATGGGCTCTAGAGCACAGGCTCAGTAGTTGTGGCGCACGGGCTTAGTTCCTCCACGGCATGTGGGATCTTCTTGGACCAGGGCTCGAACCCCTGTCCCCTGCATTGGTAGGCGGATTCTTAACCACGGCGCCACCAGGGAAGCCCCTAAATTTTTCTTTTTGTAACAAGGAGAAGAACTTCTTCTTTAGTCTTCTCTTTTCTCCTGCGATATACCAGCACACAAACTCTAGGGGACATTTGTTCCCATAACCTATCAGATTCTATGACCTCAAATCTGTAACTCAGAATTCATTAAGACTATTTTGATAATTACAGGGAGGATGCTTTCATTGGAAGAGGTTTGTCTTTAAAAATTTATGAAAGTATAGTGTATAAATCTAGGGTACTCATATTTGTTCTAGTGTTCCCAAATAAGGTCAGTGTTAGTTTTTACATTAAAAATCCTTCAAATGAATTTAAAATCAATTTTCCTGTATATGTATATATTTTTCATTGATCAGAAAGTTTTTATATACTCTCCAAGTGTTGTGAATGTTTGAAAATAGCATACATCAGATATGCTAAATTTACACCTTAGAATTACATGAAGGTCACTAAGGATTAATGAGAGAACTATTCAGTTTTAAAGAAAGTAAATTCAAATAGCTAAGGAATAAAATATGTATTATCACATCTTTCATCCCTTTTCCAAGTGTCATACCCATTTCTATAAACACTGACTCTGTCCATGCCATTATTCCTGTCGATTTTTGCCCTTATGTATAAACCCTTTCTTCCTATATGTAAAGTTTAGTTTACTTAATAAAGCATTAACTAAATGACCTAGACCCTTCTGACTTCCTATATCTATACTCCCAACCATGTCTTATATACCCACTGCAGTTTACAATGGCTCTTGTGCAGTCTACCGCGCTTTTTTTTTTTATATGTACACACACGATTTCTTTATTATACTATAGGCATTTTGAGGTTTAATGTGACTTATATTTCTTACAACAGCTATGGGGAAAAATAAGTATTGATTCCAGTCCTACCTTCACCACAGTGACTTGTGATATATGAACTTGTTTTCAGTATCCTACCAATGATCATTAGTGACTTGTTTGATTGTCCTAACAGTGACCCTTAGTGACCTCTTCTGAAAATTGAGTCTGTTAACTTTGAATAAGTGTCTACAAAGGAAATTATTCATAATATATCATTTCTAAAAATTAAGTGTTAATATCCAAAATATATAAGGAACTCATACAATGCAATAGTAAATGTACAAACAATGTGATCACAAAATGGGCTGAGGAACTAAGAAGACCAAAAAACATCCAAATGGCCAAGAGACAGATGAAAAGATATTCACATTAGTAATAATTAGGGAAATACAAATTAAAACCAGGGGATATCACCTCACACCTGTCAGAATGCCTGTCATTAAGAAGACAAGATATTGCACATGTTGCTGAGAATGTGGAGAAAACTCTGTTGGTGGGAATGGAAGTTGGTTCAGCCAGTAAGGATAACAATATGGAGGTTCCTTAAATAATTAAAAATAGAACTACCATATGATCTCACAATTCCGCTTCTGGGTAAATACTAAAAGGAAATGAAAACAGATTATCAAAAGGATATTTGCACTCCTGTGTTTATTGGAGCATTATTCGCAATAGCCAAGATACATAAACACCTAAGTGGTCATCAGAGGATAAAAGGATAAAAGTGTGATGTATTCAGCCATGAGAAAGAAGGATATGCTTCCATTTGTGACAACATGGATAGAACTTGAGGACATTATGCTAAGTGTGCAAAGTCAGAGAAAGACAAATACTGTAAGATATAACTTACATGTGCATCTAAAAAAGCCAAACTCATAAAAATAGGGTAAAATGGTGGTTACTAGGGGCAGGGGGGGTGGGAGAATTGGAGAGATGTTTGAGTGTGTAAACTTGAAACTAATAGATAAATAATTCTGTAGATCTAATGCACACTATACTGGATATAGACAACAATATTTTATTATAATCATTAAAATTGCTAAGAGACCAGATCTTTATTCCCACCACAAAAAAGAAATGATAATTATATGATGTGATAAGAGTGCTAACTCATGTTACAATGACATTCGTATTACTATTTACCATTGTATCAAGTCAACGGGTGTTATACCTTAAACTTACACATTATATGTCAAATATAGTTTAATAAAGATCTATATTTTTAACAAAAATTTAGATATCTTTCTTTTATCTGAGTTGACTCATCTATTATTTTTCTGTTTCTAAGAAAATTATATAAGACTTTCTGAAGTATATTACAGTAGATTCAAAGCTAATAAATAAAAGTAATCTTGACTTTATACTTTAGTTTTCTAACAATTAGAAAAAGAGAAAACCCTTTAAATTGTAATACAATTTTTGGGAACACATTTTGTTTTCCTTTAAATGGCTATCTCCTAGCAATATTTAGTGATCCATTAGGAATATTGACTGATGTGTCTAATATTAATTCTGTGATCAAAATAGGTGTATTTTTCCTTAATCAAAACATCAAAATAAAGGCTTTAGCTGAACATTTTATTTATTTGTTTTAAAATATTAAATATAAGCTACTTAATTATTCATCCTAGCTAAAAAAAACCATTCCACCTAAGTGCCTGAATTGTTGAACAGAGTTACTTTGTTTCCTTATTGTATATTTTAAGGTTCTACCTTAATCAGAAAAGTCAGAGTGAATTGCAGTGTCAATTTCATCCTAGTTTTTCCATACCCTTCAGTTTTGAGAAGAGCTGGGAAAATAACTGAGTCGTTGAAATCTAACAACAACAACAAAAATGCTTAATACCTCAGATAAATAAATATCAATGGATACTAATACTAAAATTAAAAATAAATTAGAATACATCCCTCACCTAGATTTTACTGAAAAAAGCCTTGTTTGGTTTATGGTGTTAGATCTCATAGAATTTCAGAATATAAACCTTGGTCTATAAAACATTTGGGATTAAAAGAATGAAAATACGGGTGACTACAAATAGGTTAGAGCCAATAATTATGTTCCTTACAATGCTACTTTAAAATTCTCTATCAAATCCTGAGGGATTTCCCTGCATCACTGCACTACTGTAGGGAGATTCATAGTCAACACATATAAAGATGCCCTGTGAGACAGTGAGGTTAAAGCAAATTACACATGGAATCTAAATAATAAAACAAATGAATGAATATAACAAACAGAAACAGACCCACTGATACAGAGAACAAACTAGCAGTTAGTTAACAGTGGGAGAGGAAATGGGCATGCTTAAGATAGGGTTACAGGATTGAGAGGTACAAAGTACTATGTATAAAATAAAAAAGCTACAATGATATGTTGTACAACACAGGGAATATAGCCAATATTTTATACTAACTTTAAAAGGAGTATAATCTGTAAAAGTAATGAATCACTATGTTGTACACCTAAACTAATATAACACTGTACATCAACTATACTTCCATTAAAAAAATGAATTAGAGAGAGTATGATGGTATGGAAAATTTGCAAGGGTGATACATCACATGAAACATTGGATTCCCTAAAGGAAAATAACAATGCAACGGAAATTATATTTAAATTATAATCCAAGGATATTTGGAGAAAAACAGAAGAAATTTAATATACATTTTGAAACACACTTGAGAAAAACAGAAGAACTTTAATATACATTTTGAGACTTGATCCAGAAAAAGGCACTCTAAGGTATGTCCTAATAAAAGTGAAACTATTTGTCTTCAATTTAAAGAAAAATGACCTGCACCTCCACGTAGAAAGGCAATTTCACTTCCAGAGAGAGAAAATCAAGGCACAAAGTGTATGTATGTCTGTGTATGTGTGTATGCATAATGTTTTGTCTCTATGCTGCCATTCGAGTAAGAAATATTTTCTTATATTTGCAAAGAATCAGAAGGAATATAGACCAGAATGTAGCGAACTAGGCTTATAGGGCCCCTATGGAAAAACATCTGATTCTCATTATAATGCAGGAAATGCACAAGATTAGCTTAGGCATCTTGTAAAAGAGAGCAAGAAATCTATCAGAGACAACTGTGGTCATATCAGAAGGAGTCAGGCACCATCTTGAAGTTTTTGAGTTGAGTTGCTACTAGCCAAAGATGAGACAAATTTGGCATCAAAATGAATAGTAAATATAATGGATTTAAGCTGATAAAACATGTTAAAATCTATGAATTCATAATGATAATTTTCAGTATGATAATGATCTCTATAGGATATTAGGAAAACAACTTATTCTGAAAACGGATAATTAGGTTTATTTATTCTGCTTTTTCTATGCGAATTGTATCTGTTTTTTACTCTCAGGTTTGACTTTTTTTAGGAAGTAAAACTTTGACTCTTTAGAGTGAAAGAAAGAAAGAGAAAAGAGAGGGGGAATGAGGTAGGAAACTGGGGAGAAAGGGGAGGGAGAGTTGGGAGAGGAGTAGACTAGAAGGGAGGGAAGGATAAAAAAAGGGGGGGGGAAGAGATGGAAAGGAGTGGACAAGGAAAAGGATAGAAAAGGGAAGGGCTAGAAGAGGAAAAGAAAAAGAAATAAAAATTTTTTTAAAAGAAAGAAGAGTGAGGCAAGCAGGCAAGGGGGAAAGAAATAAAGAATCCATCCTTATGTAGAAAAATGAATGAACAAAGAAAACATGCCAAAGATACTCACTCTGAAATTTTATAAAGCCACTGATAAATAAAAATTCTAAAAGTTTCAGAAAGAAAACAAGGCATTGGGAACCAAAATTATGTATAATTTTCCAAAAGCAACATACCTTGCTGTAGTATGGAGAATGCCTTCAACATTCCAAAGAAATTTATTTAATCTAGAACTCTATGGAAACCAAACTATTAATCATGTGTGAGGAAAGAACAAAGATCATTTACAACACATCTAGACTGCAAATCTTGACTGCCAAAGAGAAAATCAAGATTTCCCAACAGGGCTTCCCTGGTGGCGCAGTGGTTGAGAGTCTGCCTGCCAATGCAGGGGACACGGGTTCGAGCCCTGGTCTGGGAAGATCCCACATGCCGCGGAGCAACTAGGCCCGTTAGCCACAATTACTGAGCCTGCGTGTCTGGAGCCTGTGCTCCGCAACAAAAGAGGCCGCGGTAGTGAGAGGCCCGCGCACCGCGATGAAGAGTGGCCCCCGCTTGCCGCAACTAGAGAAGGCCCTAGCACAGAAACGAAGACCCAACATAGCAATCACTCAATCAATCAATAAATCAATAAATCTTTAAAAAAAAAAAAAAAAGATTTCCCAACAGAATGAGAGAATGAACCTTGAAGAGCAATATGGAGAGTTTGGAAATAGAGTATTGAACATAGGAAATCAACAAAGGAACGTGTCAGGGCCCACTGAGCAAACTCTCCGGTCTGGAGCAGGAGGATGGAGGGCACAAGTAAAAAGTCTCTAGGATAAGAAAAGAACAGAAGATTATTTAAGAGTTGAGTTTTAAGGAGTATATTTGATGACATCAAAGGATTTAATTGAGGATTAATGAGGGATTTAATTGAGCAAATTGGAAATAAAATTTTTATTAACTTAAAAAAATTACACAGTCATAAGCATGGGAGTGGAAAGTATTTGCAGGTCCCTAATGAAAACTGGTATCAAATTGTCAAAAATAATGATAATCATCCAAAATGAGAGAAATGGGGAGGTATTTAAATAAATAGATAAATATTTATTAACCATAACAGGAAGTTGATGCATATGTCTGTAACTGATACAAAGAAATAGCAAGGTAAATATTCATGGAAAGAGATAAAAAATTAGAAAGTTATTTACCTGAAATGCATATGTTATTATGGGCAGAATACTACCCATTTTAGAATGTATATTTTAGTACTATTTAAAAAATTATTTTCTAAATAAAAATTAAAAATAAATAAAAGGACAACAGAAAGGGGGACCAGTCTTAGCTGTTGATATTGTTCAGGTGAAAGATGATGGCAGCATGGGGACTGTGAATTAGTGTAAATGGAGAAATTTGGGCACAGAGACAGTTGACAATTCCTGTGAAAGTTTGGAAAGAATAGCAGAAGGAGATGAGGGATGACCTCTAACTTCTTCCTTGCTAAACTGGTTGGAGGAGACTACCACCAAGATTGAGAAGACCCGGGAAAACCATTTTTGTTTGGAAAATTTGAGAATTGCTTTTTGATCATGTTAAATTTGAGATGTCTTTGAGGCATTCAAATAACCATGTCCTTCTTGGCAGTTGGATCCATGAATCTGGAAATTAGGGAAGTTGCCAGTACTGGAAATATACGTTCAGGGTCATCTTCATATTGATGCCATTAAAAGTCATAAAAATAGATGGAGTCATCTAAAAAGAAAGAATTGGGAGAAAAGAATAGAGACTTTTAAAGTTGAAGTTCATAGAATCCTAATATTTAGACTGGGTAGGGGCAGAAGAGTTTTCCCCAATTATAGTACTTATTACTATTTAGTTTAACAACATTTAAAATTTTCTTTCTTCCCTACTAGAATATAAGTGTACAGATTGGGACTGTTGTGTTTTTGTTGTGCAAGTTAGAAAGGCTTGGAATAGGCCTCTCTGTATATGTGTGTGCATGTGAGTGTTTGATTGTGCATGAATAAAAAGGAGGCATAAGAAATCAGTGAATAAGAGAAGAGTTAGTTAATACATGCTTTTGCTATAATATATAATAATGTTATGATTCTCACTTCACAACATTCTAAAAAGAATCCCAGTTGAGTAAAAGTGCTATGTAAAACAATTTAAGCTATGGGAAAAGAAAAAATACAAATTATGTTTATATAGTATCTCTGAATGAAGGGGGCTGTCTTGTGAATTTTAACACAAATGGAAGAGATAAAAAATTAACAAATTGACCTAGAAGTGGGATTGCTGGATCATATGGTAATTTTCTTTTTAAGTCTTTGAGGAATCTCCGTAATTTTTCCATAGTGGCTGTACCAATTTATGGTCCCACCAGCATGTTACAATTGTTCCCTGTTCTCTCAGTTTCACCAATACTTCTCTTGGGTTTTTGATAATATCCATTCTAATAGGTGTGAAATGATATCTTATTGTAGTTTTGATATGCATTTCCCTGGTGATTAGCGATGTTGAGTACCATTTCACGTATGTCTTCTTTAGCCATATGTTATGCCTTTGGTAAAACATCTATTAAGTCCTCTTCCCATTTTTAATCAGATTATTTTGTTTTTCCCTATTGAGTTGTATGAATTCTTTATATATTTTGCATATTAAACCCTTATCAGATATATGACTTGCAAATATTTTCTCTCATTTGGTTGGTTGCCTTTTCATTTTGTTGACAGTTTCCTTTGTTGTTCAGAAGTTTTGTTGTTTAATGTAGTCCCACTTGTTTATTTTTGCTTTTGTTGCCTTTGCTTTCTTGTTAAATCCAAAAAATTATCATCAAGTCTACTGTCAGGAGCTTACTGCCTATATTTTCTCCAGGAGTTTATGATTTCAGGTCTTATGTTCGATTCTTTAATCCATTTTGAGTTAAATGTTCTGTAAGGTGAAAGATAGTGATCTACTTGTATTCTTTTGCATGTGGCTGTCCAGTTTCTCCAGCACCATTTATTGAAGATACTCTCCTTTCCCCATCTTGTAAATTAATTGATTATATTTGCATGGGTTTGTTTCTGGACTCTGTATTCTATACTGTTGATTTTTCTGTCTGCTTATATGCCATTACCATACTTTCTGATTACTGTAGATTTGTAATATAATTTGTAGTCAGAAAGCATGATGCATCCACCTTCATTCTTTATCAGGATTGCTTTGGATACTTGGGGTATTTTGCAGTTCCATTCAAATTTTAAAATTGTTTGTGGAAAACGCCATTAGAATTTTTTTTATTGCTGTGTACTTAATTTTTTTCCTTATTGAGGTGGAGTTGAAGAATAATATTATATGTTTCAGTTGTACAATATAATGTTTCACAATTTTTATAGGTAATACTCCTTTATTTTTATAAAATATTGCCTATTTTTGCAGTGCTGTACAATATATCCTTGTAGGTTATTTATTTTGTGCA
This sequence comes from Eschrichtius robustus, assembly GCF_028021215.1. NCBI lineage: Eukaryota > Metazoa > Chordata > Mammalia > Artiodactyla > Eschrichtiidae > Eschrichtius > Eschrichtius robustus. The sequence goes on from NC_090829.1 coordinate 100,572,622, forward strand.
TAGTAGTTTGTACCTCTTAATCACCTGACCCTATCTTGCCCCTTCCCCTTCCCTCTCTCCACTGGTAACCTCTAGTTTATTCTCTATATGTGTGATTCTGTTTCTGTTTTGTTACATTTGCTAGTTCGGTTTATTTTTTTAGATTACACATATAAGTGCTATCATACAGCATTTGTCTTTCTCTGTTGAACTTATTTCACTAAGCATAACATCCTCTAGGTACATCCATGTTGGTGCAAATGGCAAAATTTCATTCTTTTTAATGGCTGAGTAGTATTCCTTTGTATATACATATCATGTCTTCTTTACCCGTTCATCTGTTGATGGATACTTAATTTGCTTCCTTATCTTGGATATTTAAACAATGCTGCTATGAACATTGGGGTGCATGTATCTTTTCAAATTAGAGTTTTAATTTTCTTTGGTTAAGTACCCCAGTGGAATTGCTGGATCATATGGTAGTTCTGTTTTTAGATTTTGAGGAATCTCCATACTGCTTTCCACAATGGTTGTACCAATTTACATTCCAAACAACAGTGTATGAGGATTCCCTTTTCTCCACATCCTCACCTCACGTTTGTTATTTGGGGTCTCTTGGATTATAGCCATTTTGACGGGTGTGAGGTGATATCTCATTGTGGCTTTGATTTGCATTTCTCTGATAATTATCCATATTGAGCATCTCTTCATGTGCTTGTTCATCATCTGTATATCTTCTTTGGAAAAATGTATATTCAGTTCTTCTGCCCATTTTTTAATTGGGTTGTTTGTTTTTATGATGTGGAATTGTATGAGCTATTTATATATTTTGGATATTAACTCTTTATCAGTCATATTATTTACAAATATTTTCTCCTTGTCAGTAGTTTGTCTTTTCATTTTGTGGATGGTTTCCTTTTGTGTAAAACTCTTAAGTTTAATTACATCCCATTTCTTTATTTTTTACTTTTACTTCCTTTACCTTATGAGAAAGTGCCAAAAAATATTGCTATGATTTGTGTCAAAGAGCATTCTCTTCCTTTGTTTTCTTCTAGGAATTTTATGGTTTCTGGTCTTACATTTATGTCTCTAATCCATTTTGAATTTATTTTTGTATATGGTATGAGAAAATGTCCTAATTTCATTCTTTTACATGTAGCTGTCCAGTTTTCTCAGCACCATTTATTGGAGTCTTTTCTCCAATAAGTGGTGCTGAGAAATATCAGTGGAGAAATGTTTTTTCTCCATTGTATATTCTTGCCTCCTTTGTCATCAATTAATTGGTCATAAGTGCATGGGTTTATTTCCGAGTTTTCTATTCTGTTCCATTGATCTATGTGTCTGTTTTTTGAGTTGGTAATATACTGTTTTGATGACTGTAGCTTTGTAGTATAGTCTGAATTCAGGGAGCGTTGCACCTCCTGCTCTGTTCTTTTTTGTCAAGATAGTTTAGGCTATTTAGAGTCTTTTGTGTTTCCATGCAGATCTTAAAATTATTTGTTCTAGTTCTGTGGAAAATGCCATTGGTTTTTTGATATGGATTGCATTGACTCTGTACATTGTCTTGGATAGTATGGTAATATTAACAATACTAATTCTTCCAATCTCAAATCATAGTATATCTTTCCATCTGTTTGTGTCATCTTCAATCTCTTTTATCAGTGTCTTGTATTTTTCTGAATACAGATCTTTTGCCTCCTTAGGTGGGTTTATTGCTAGGCATTTAAGTCTTTTTGATGAGATTATAAATGGAATTGTTTTCTTTATTTCTCTTTCTGATGGTTTGTTTTTAATGTATAGAAATGCAACAGATTTCTCTATATTAACTTTGTATCCTGCAAATTTACTGAATTCATTGACGAGCTCTAGTAATTTTTTGGTGTCATCTTTAGGATTTTCTATGTATAGGATCATGTCATTTGCAAACAGTGACAGTTTTACTTCTTTGTTTCCAATTTTGATTCCTTTTATTTCTTTTTCTTGTCTGCTTGCTGTTGCTAGAACTTCCAATATTATGCTGAAAAAAGTGGCGAGTGGGCATCCTTATACTGTTCCTGATCTCAGAGGAAATGCATTCAGCTTTTCACCATTGAATATAATGTTAGCCTTGGGCTTCTCATATATGGCTTTTATTATCTTGAGATAAGTTCCCTCTATACCCATTTTGTGGAGAGTTTTTATCATAAATGGAAAACGGATGTTGAATTTTGTGAAAAGTTTTTTCTTCATCTATTGAGATGAACATATGGTTTTTATTCTTAATTTGTTAATGTGGTGTATCACATTGATTGATTTGCAGATATTGAACCATCCTAGCATCACTTGGTTAAATCCTACTTGATCATTGTGTGTGATCTTTTAATGTGTTGTTGGATTCAGTTTGCTAATATTTTGTTAAGGATTTTTGCATCTATGTTCATCTGTACTATTGGCCTATAATTTTCTTTTTTAGTGATATCTTTGTCTGGTTTTGCTTTCAGGCTTATACTGGCCTCATGTAATGTGTTCAGCAGCATTCCTGCCTCTGCAAATTTTTGGATAAGTTTGAAAATGATAGGTGTTTACTTTTCTCTAAATATTTGGTAGAATTTGCCTGTGAAGCCATCTTGTCCTGGACATTTGTTTGCAGGGAATTTTGTTTTTACTATTGATTCAATTTCTTATCTGGTAATTGGTGTGGTCATATTTTGTATTTTTTTCCAGGTTCAGTCTTGGGAGAGGGTACATTTCTAAGAATTTGTCCATTTCCTTCTAGGTTATATATTTTATTGGCTTATAGTTGTTCTTAGTAATCTGTTATGATCCTTTGTATTTCTATGGTGTTGTTTGTAACTTCTCATATTACATTTCTAATTTTATTGATTTACACTTTTTTTTCTTGATGTGTCTGACTATAGGTTTATCAATTTTATTTATCTTTTCAAAAAACCATATTTTGGTTTTTTTATCCTTTCTATTTTTTTTAGTCTCTATTATATGTATATCTGCTCTCAGTTTTATGATTCCTTTTTATCTACTAGCTTTGGGTTTTTTAGTCCGTCTTTTTGCAGTTCCTTTATATGTATGTGTGTGTGTATGTGTATACATATATATGTATATATGCATATATATATATATATATATATATATATATATAAAATGCACTTAATTTCAAGTGCATTTTAAAACCCCTGTATTTGTAATCTCCTCCCCTCACAGTTACTGTTTTTAACATCTTGTTTTATATCTAACTGTTTTGTGTATCTTCTAACTGTTTATTTTTGATATAGATGATTTTATTACTTTTGTTTTTCAACCTTTGTACTAGCTTTGTGCATGGATGATTTACTACCTTTATTGCATATTTGCCTTTATGGATGAGTTTTTTCCTTCCATAACTTCCATGTTTGTACTTGTGGTCTTTTCTTATTCACTTAGAGAAGTTCCTTTAATATTTCTTGTAAAGCTACTTGGCTGATCTTGCCATCAAATCTGAATGAGAGCCTTGCTAGGTAGACTATTATTGGTTGTAGGTATTTCCCTGTCATCACTTTATATATATTGTGCCACACTCTTCTGGCCTGCAAGTTTCTGCTGAAAAGGCAGCTAATAGCCCTATGGGAATTCTCTCATTTGTTCCTTGTTGCTTTTCCCTTGTTACTTTTAATATTCTCTCTTTATCATCTTAGGTACAATGTGTCTTGGCATATTTCTCTTGGGTTAATCCTGTATGGGAGTCTCTTGCTTCCTGGACTTGGATGTCTGTTTCCTTTCCCAGGTTAGGGATGTTTTAAGTTGTTATGATTCGAATATATTCTCAGCCCCTTTTTCTCCCTCTTCTCCTTCTGGACCCCTATAATGTGAATATTAGTGTGCTTGATGTTGTCCTAGAGGTCTCTTAAATTTCTTTTCATTCTTTTTTCTTTTTTCTGTTCAGTGTTAGTAATTTCTACTACTCTGTGTCACTGATCCATTTATTTCTATCATTTAATATACTGTTGATTCTTTCTAGTGTATTTTTCATTTCAGTTATCATATTCTTCATCTCTTTCTGGCTGTTCTTTATATTTTCTAACTCTTGTTAGAAACTTTTTTAACTTCTTGCTTTGTGCGTCCATTCTCCTCCTGAGTTCTTTCATCATTATTATGATCACTACCCTGAACTCTTTCTCAGGTTCATTGTCTCTCTCCACTTCACTTAGTTTTTCTTTTGGGGCTTTATCTTGTTCCTTCATTTAGAACATGTTCCTCTGTCATCTCATTTTGCCTAAGTTGTTTTTTTATTTCTATGTGTCTTGTAGGTTGGTCACGTTTCCCAGCCTTGGGGAATTGGCCTTTTATAGGAGATATCCTATGCATCGCAGCAGTGTACTCCCCTCTCATCACCAGGGCTGTATGTTGTAGGGGTGCCCCTATGTGGGCTGCATCATTCTTTCTGTTGTGGTAGGCTGACTACTGTGGGCAGTCTTGTAGGCTTGCTTGTCTCCTGGTCCATGTTGGTTGCCAGGCCCTGCCTTGTGTGGAGGCTGCTGTGGCTGGCTGGTGGGACTGGGTCACAGGGCTGCTTGCTGCAGAACTCCAGTGAGCCCCATAGCTGGTTCTGGTTCACTGGTGGGCAGGGGCGGGGTCCAGGAGACCCCAGGGCTGGTGACATCCCACTGGTGGATAAATCCAGTTCCTGAGACTAGTCCTGGCCCACTGTCAGGAAGAGCCAAGTCCTGGGGTCTGGCTGTAGGGGCCCAGGTATCCCAGAGTCGGTGTCAGACAACTGTTGGGTGGGGACGATTCCTGACACAGCTGGCTGTGGGGTCAGGGCTGTCTCAAAGCTTGTGTTGGCCTGCTAGTTGGCAGGGCCAGGGCCCAGCTGGTCCTGAGCTACTGCTGGCCCACTGGTGGGAGGGCTAGGTCTGCAGGTTGCAGGGATGTGATTGTCCTGTGGCTATTGTCTGCCCACTGGTGTGTGAGGCTGGTCGCGAGTCTAGAGCATGCACACTGGAAGTTGGGGCCAGGAATTCTGGGGCTGGTGCCTACCCACATGTGGGTAGAGCTGGGTCCTGGGGTCTCTGGCTGCATGGCTCTGGGGGTCCCTGGTCTAATTCTTGCACACTGGTGTATGGGGCCAAGTCCGAGTGCCTGGGGGCTCAGGCAGCCCTTCCCCCTGCTCCCCGGCCCGGCCACAGTGCAGCTTCCAGCTGGGATGGCCCCCTGGTCCGGTGGAGCCTGCAAGTTGCTGGTGGGGCGGAGCGCCCGCCCGGGGAAGGCGACGGTGTGAGGGGGAGGTGTCTCCGCCCCTGTGTCCCTTCCTCTCGCCCTTCCTCAGACCTTCCCTCTTTGGAGATCGCCTCCCCCATCCCCCAGGAATATGGGTGGGGAGAGAGAATCACAGTCCTGGACTGAGGGGCGAGGACCCCAGGGTCCTACGTGTGTGGGGGGGGTGTTGCCACGCTGGGGGTTAGCTTTGGGAAGTCTGGGGTCTGGGTGTTGTGGGGACGACAGGTGGTCTGATTAGGGGGTGGGGCACCCCTGGGGGGGAGGGAGGCCAGTCTGGTGGAGGGCATAGTGCCAGCAGGAGGGGCTGTTAAGCTAGACTCTGGGGTTGTTCCTGACAAGGGCCACAGAAGGCATCGTGTCCCAGGGTGAACCCTGCACCTGCACCACTTGGGGCTTGGTGCTGGTGGGAGGGGCTGCAGTCAGGGAGGGAGGAGCTCACCCGCCTGCCAGCTGGCTGGAGGCAGGGCCCAGGGGCCCAGACTCAGAGGCTAAGGACTTAGCCAGGATTGGCTGATACTCCCACTGGCCCAGCCTGGTCAGCCCCGTCCCCAGGCCCTGACTCCAGGACCTGTTCAGCTTCTCTGTGGCTGACCGTTCTCTCACCCAAGCCTCTGCCCCCTCCCCCCAGCACATCCTCTCCTGCACCAGCTGGCTCCCTGGGTGGCCCTGAGCCTGCATGGCTCCACCCATGCCACCTCTCGCCAGCTCCACCACCTGCAATTGGGCCACACCCCCCCCAGCTGCCCCTCCTCTCTGGGCCTCCGCCAGGCCCTCTCCCACCTTCTCATGGGGGCAGGGAGACTCTTCTGCTCCTCACCGCTCCAGCTTAGCCCTCAGCTACCCTTGCCCCTCACCCTCTCTGCCTTCCCTTCTCCTCCCCCCTCATTTCTCAGCTCTGCTCAGGCCCTGACTTCCCTTTGGCTTCACAGCACCCAAGGCTGAGACCCCCGCCATGGCCAGCCCCGGGAAGCCTGGGGCTGGGGAGGCCCAAGAGGAGGAGGGGTGGGACGAGGGCCACGCCCCAGGGCCACCGGCAGCGATGCTGGAGCAGGCCCAGGAGCTGTTTCTGCTGTGCGACAAGGAGGCCAAGGGCTTCATCACCCGGCATGACCTGCAGCTGAGCCCCCAGCCCCAAGAGGCCGCCCGCCCCAGGGCTGACCTTGGCTACACAGCCTTGCCATCCTTGCCCGGCCAAGGCCTGCAGAGCGACCTGCCCCTCACGCCCGAACAGCTGGAGGCTGTGTTCAAAAGTCTGGACCAGGCGCACATCGGCTTCCTCACGGCTTGGGAGTTCTGCCTTGGCCTGGGTGAGCCCGGCCCCTGAGCCCCACCCCCTACCCCGCTGCTCAGACACTCTCCGCTGGCACATGTGGGACTCTCTGGGGCCCACAGCCCACGTGGGTGGCAGCCCGTGCTTCTCCCTGGCCTCCCTCCGGAGCACAGGCCGGTGTCTGTACACCCAGGCACCACGGGAAGCCCCCCAGATGCTGTGGCATATGTGGAGATGACCTGCTCCCTGAGCCAAACCCAGGTGGGGCTGGGAGCCAGGCATGCCTCATTTTGGCCTGAGCCCAGCTGTCACCTCCCATTCCTAGGACAAGAATCGGACCAGAATAAGGAAGAAAAACAGGAAACTGGGCCCAGAGAAAGGGCAGGATATGTGTGTGGAGGGGGTGGGGGGAAGGGGGGGGGGGCTGCGGTGGTAACCCACAGCCCAGTAATCTCTCCCTCCCATGCCCGCAGAGAAGTTGGTGGGTGTGGAGTCCGTCTCGGGTACCCTGCCCTCCCCGGCCCCAGAGGAAACCTTCGAGGCGGGCTGGTCGAATGTGCAAGGCACCGGGGGCTCCCTGGAGGAGGAGGACGAGGAGGAGTAGAGATTCTGCTCTGCGCTGGAGCATCTGGGGGCGGCCCGGGTCCTGGGCGAGTGAGTCGGTGCTGGCCCGGCTCCCAGCGTCCCCATCTGCTCTCTGTCCGCCTGCATGCTGCCTGTCCGTGTCGCCTGCATGTTTGTTCCCAGGCAGGGTCCCTAGGCCGGGTCTGGCCCAGTCCTTCCTTCTCAGCTGCAACTACTGCGTGCCGGGCAGGATTTCCCACAGAATTTGCATTTCAGGAGGCAGCAGTCAGGGCTGCCCCCATCACAGGCACAGCCGTGTGTACACAAGGACACAACCCCATGTACACACACCTGCTGGCCACACAAGCCCAGCACAGGCACAGACCCCCGCAGGGGTGAAAGGCCCCAGGAGAGGCATGCCCTGCTTGTGCAAGACTACAGGGCCCTCTGGGGGCTTCTTACCCTGCAGGGTGGGGTGGGGAGTCCCCGCTTCAGCTTCAGCCTCTGCCCTCCCCCGCCCCGCCCCTGCAGGCAGCGGGCAACTCAGACGCTCTGGACCCGGCTGCAGCGTGAGCGACCCGAACTGCTGGGCTCCTTCGAGGACGTTCTGATGCGAGCGTCGGCCTGCCTGGAGGAAGCGGCCCGAGAGCGGGAGGGCCTGGAGCAGGCGCTGCGGCGGTGAGGGCTGGGGCGCTGGGGGCGGCCTGAGGGCCAGGTGGAGGGGCTCCGCGAGGTGGTAGAGGCGGGGCCGGGGGCTGTAGTGCTGGCAGGTTCTAAGCAGCTGCCTCACCCCGGGTTTCCCGAAGGCGGGAGAGCGAGCAAGAGAGGGAGGTGCGGTGTCTGTACCAGGAGTGGGAGCAGCAGCTTCGCGAGCGCCAGCGCCTGCGGAGTCAGGTGGGCCCGCAGCGCCGCCCCGCGCCCGGCCCAAGCGCGGACGCGCGGGGGTCCCCGGCCCCGCCGTCTGCGAAGCGGACCCACCCACGCTAGAGATTTCAGAGGTAGGAAAAGGTGTGGAGTTAATGGAAAGTTTATGAAAAACTCTAACAGGAGACTCATGTACCCTTAAGGTTTTGGATCAAGGATTTGCTCTCTTAGCAGAGAATTATAAACCATTCAGAAACAAAACAAAACGAACAAAAAAACCCCGAAAACCAAAAACTCCCTGGTGGACTATGAAACATGCTAGAGAAAGTGCTCCTGCCTTTGGGACATTAAGTGACCAAAAGCAGAATTGCCTTCATGAGCTGGAATTTGTCACACTAACAAGTATAAGGTTGAGCAGAACCAGGAGCAATTCATTAGAAGCTGAAGGTGGCAAAGTCAAGGATCTGGCCTAAGCAGGGCAGAGAATCCCATAAGGCTCACCGGCAGGTGACCCAGACCTTCTTGTCATCTACCACCATTGCGCTGACGTCTTTCCCTCAGCTCACACATCTGGCCTCAGAAAGCCAAGTAGGTTCTTGGATGGCCATCTTGGTGTGTTGATGTCATAATGTACAGCGGTTGAACTACAGCTCCACCCAAGGTGACCGTGAAAGGCATCACTCAGGGGAAATTCTCCCTGAGAGCAGTGGAATGATCATCTATTTCCATTGTATAGAAAGAGAAGTGGTCCACGCTAAGAATATATAGACTCAGGGTAGAGGTGGAAAGTTTGGATATTGGTCAGTGTCCTGTGGGGAGAAACATGAGAAGGCCAGGGACCAGGAAATCTGAGGAAGAGGCATATGCATGGAGTTACTAGAGTGGATACAGTGTTTGGTGATCCTCATATTCCATATAAATGTCCACCAGAGAGCATCTACCATGGAAGAGCTGTTAAACAACCAAACAGACAGAATTACTCAGCCAGTTGAGGTCATCCTGCTTTGTTCATCTGCCATGCCAGTGCTGGCACAATGGGCACATGAAAAAAGTGCTGTGTTGGCTGGGATGGAGGAATGCATATGCATAGGCTCCAACATTTCCATGCTGATCTAGGTACGGTTCCTTCCAAATGCCTAACTTACCAGAAACCATTGTGGCCCCCAATATAGCAACACCCCTCAAGAAGATCAGCCAGCCGCTGGTGTCATGTTTGCTGCTATGAACCTCTTATACTCTGAAAGTGGCAGAAATGCATCTTGCCTAATATCAGCATAATTCAGGTATGTGTTATCTTTCCTATCTGCAAGGCCTCAGGTAGCACCAGTATCTGAGGCTGATAGAGTGGTGTATAACATGGCATTGGGCCAGAACTCCACTTTTCAGTAAAAGAAGTGTCATATTGGGCAGTGACTGGTACACTGGCTCTATCCTATTTCACATCAATGGGAAACTACTAGCTTAATAAACAGATGAAACGGCCTGTTGAAAGTATAATTGAGGTGTCAGTACTATGACCTCCAGAGTGTATCTTCCACCAGAAATCAGTGACCATTATATGGGGCTGTGTCCTCAATAGGCTCAATACCTGAATCCAGGACTTCCCTAAATGACCCACTTGGGGAATCTGTACTCTATGTCCCCACATACCTGCACTCTATGGGTTTAGAAGTCCTGGTTCTCAGAGGGGAAATGCTCTTACCAGGGAATGCAGCAAGAATTCTATTATACATAAAGCCTCAGCAGCTACCCAGTCACTTTGGATTCCTTGTCCAAGAGACCACCAGGAAAGAAAAGGAGTCCATGAGAATTGAAGGGGGTAATTGACCCTGTTTTCAGGAAGAGACAGGGTTGCTATTGTGCAATGGGAGCAGGAAAAATTATGTTTGGCATTCAGGTGATCCATAGGTATCGGCTGGTATTCCCTTGCTCAAGTTTGATAGTAAATAGACAAATGCAGCAATGAGGACTGAAAAGGGCATGGTGATGTAAGGTTCATATTCCCCAGGGATATGACTTCTGGATTATCCTCCCGTATTATCACCTAGAGCAGCAGAGGTATGAGGCAAATGTGAAGGGAACCAAGAGGAGGAAGACGGATATTAGTGTGGCTTTGAGACTAGCTGTATCCGTTGGAAGTGCAGGTGTCCCATTAACCTTCATTTTTAAAAATTCTCCAGGAAAAGAGAAAAATCCAAATTCTGGCGGGGCTTTCCTCAGAACTTATTATAAAAATAAGTAGTTCTGAGCAGTATAAGAGGTAGCCAGTAACAGATCTACTGTTCACAGCCCAGATCCCACCTATTTCCCTAGCAGTAAGAGTGCTAGTAGCTGACAGCTCTCAACTAAGTCCCTCTCTAGGAAATACCCTTATCTGAAGATAAGTGTCTTATGAAGGTCATATTACTTCCTTGGGGGCAGCCTGTATCCAATGACTATTCATGTAAGGTATAAATTCCAGGCCCCCGACTTAGGGCTTGGGAACTTTGAAGGGACATCACAAACCCCACTTCTCCACAGGATTGGCTAAGGTCTTTTTTTTTTTGTAACTACATTCAAATTATCTTTCTGTCTGATCTTACTTTCTTCATTCAGTTAATAAGCATTGTGCCTGAGGGCATTCCCCAACAGACTTCTTTCACGCACATCTCCATCTCAGAGTCTGTTTCTTTACCTTTAAATAAGCATTTGAAGATCATGGAAAAACACCTTTTATCAAAAATTCCAAAGCCAAATCAGAGATGGAGAAAACAAAATACATAAGATGAAAACTGACTAAAGGTGGAAATGATTTGGAGAAAATGACATAATCATTTTGGAAATTAAGATTAAATTACAAGATCCTCAAAGGTAAGAGATACTGTTATCTTTAAAAGGGTAATTGAAGAGAGGAAAGGAAATGACTAAGAGAATGAATGTGTAAAAAGAATCAGAGGATGATGGTATGGAAAATAAGCAAGGGTTATACACAAACACAAAACTGGAATCCTTGAAAAAGAAAAAAAAAATAATGGAACAGAAATAGTATTTAAAATAATTCAAGAAAAATTTGCAGAAAAACAGAAGACTTTAACATACAATTTGAAACATTCTTGTGATAATTGTCCCAGAAAAGTGAACTTCAAGATATATCTTAGTAAAAGTATTAGATTTCAAGTTGAAGAAAACTATTGATACCTCCATGTAGAAAGACAGCCTCACTTACAAAGAAAGGAAATCATATAGGCATCTCAACAGCACGTATAAAGCAAGATAACAGTGGATCGATATCTTCTGAGTGGGGGATGGGATTATACAGGAGGAACTTCAAGATGGCGGAAGAGTAAGACGCGGAGATCACCTTCCTCCCCACAAATACATCAGAAATACATCTACACGTGGAACAACTCCTACAGAACACCTACTGAACGCTGGCAGAAGACCTCAGACCTCCCAAAAGGCAAGAAACTCCCCACGTACCTGGGTAGGGCAAAAGAAAAAACAGAGACAAAGAATAGGGACGGGACCTGCACCAGTGGGAGGGAGCTGTGAAGGAGGAAAGGTTTCCACACACCAGGAAGCCCCTTCGGGGGCAGAGACTGCGGGTGGCGGAGGGGGGAAGCTTCGGAGCCACGGAGGAGAGCGCAGCAACAGGGGTGCGGAGGGCAAAGCGGAGAGATTCCCGCACAGAGGAGCGGCGCCGACCAGCACTCACCAGCCTGAGAGGCTTCTCTGCTCACCCGCCGGGGCGGGCGGGGCTGGGAGCTGAGGCTCGGGCTTCGGTCGGATTGCAGGGAGAGGACTGGGGTTGGCGGCGTGAACACAGCCTGAAGGGGGCTAGTGCGCTAGCCGGGAGGGAGTCCGGGAAAAAGTCTGGACCTGCCGAAGAGGCAAGAGACTTTTTCTTGCCTCTTTGCTTCCTGGTGCGCGAGGAGAGGGGATTAAACGCGCCGCTTAAAGGAGCTCCAGAGATGGGCGCGAGCCGCGGCTATCAGCGCGCACCCCAGAGACGGGCATGAAACGCTAAGGCTGCTGCTGCCACCACCAAGAAGCCTGTGTGCAAGCACAGGTCACTCTCCACACCGCCCCTCCCGGGAGCCGGTGCAGCCCGCCACTGCCAGGGTCCCGTGATCCAGGGACAACTTCCCCGGGAGAACACACGGCGCCTCAGGCTGGTGCAACGTCACGCTGGCCTCTGCCGCCGCAGGCTCGCCCCGCATCCGTACTCCTCCCTCCCCCCGGCCTGAGTGAGCCAGAGCCCCAGAATCAGCTGCTCCTTTAACCCCGTCCTGTCTGAGGGAAGAACAGACGCTCTCAGGCGACCTACACGCAGAGGCGGGTCCAAATCCAAAGCTGAACCCCGGGAGCTGTGCCAACAAAGAAGAGAAAGGGAAATCTCTCCCAGCAGGTTCAGGAGCAGCGGATTAAATCTCCACAATCAACTTGATGTACCCTGTATCTGTGGAATACCTGAATAGACAACGAATCATCCCAAATTGAGGAGGTGGACTTTGGGAGCAATGATATATATTTTTTTTCCCCTTTTTCTCTTTTTGTGAGTGTGTATGTGTATGCTTCTGTGTGTGATTTTGTCTGTATAGCTTTGCTTTTACCATTTGTCCTAGGGTTCTGTCTGTCCATTTTTTTTTTTTTTATTACTTAAAAAAAATTTTTTTCCCTAATTTCTTTTTTTTTTATCTAACATTCCTTTTTTTTTTTTTTTGGATGACCACAACAAAAGCAACAATGGTTGCAATTACCAAACACAAAACACACTCATACTATGTCATAATATTGACATTCAGTCCAGTAATCCTCCACTGTAACAGCTCCTTTACTTTGCAGTGAAAATTGATTTGTATATTCTTTGCCTCTGAGTCCTTGTGGGATTTTTTTTTTTATTCAAACAGAAAGCCACAAAAATTATAATCATCCTCATCAGTTCACTCAGTCCCATTTAATTAATTTTTTTCATCTTGATCTTTTGTTAGCACTTTTATGAATTCATCAGTTTTCCATTAGAGTTCTGAAAATGCTTATTCATTCAGTTCAGCAGTATAGTCAGTTACCAGAAACCTGTACGTGTCAGAGTCTTTTCCATGAAATTCTTGAAGATGAAACCCTTTTATAGGAACTTTTTGCAAAAGCATCAGAGTACACCCAGAACTGTCTGTAAATGACAAAACACTTAAAAATGACCACAGTTAAAGATTTGATGAAAGTTCATAATAATGCAATTGACAAGGAAATTTAGTTATTTCTGAGATATACATTTTAAAGTAATAACTAGAATTATGACATAACATTATACCAGAACATATAAGATTTTTAGAAATTTCATGTAATGTCTGAAACATTTATATTAACATATTTCCATACAAATAACCCAAAGAAAGTTTAGTATTAGTTGTTTATTTGCTGTTTGTTGGGTTTTTTATACTGCAGGTTCTTATTAGTCATCAATTTTATACACATCAGTGTATACATTTCAATCCCAATCGCCCAATTCAGCACATAATAACTTTATTTTTTTTTACTTTATTTTATTTTATTTTATCTTCTCTTCTATTTTCTTTCTTTTTTGTCTCCCTTTTATTTTGAGCTGTGTGGAGGACAGGCTCTTGGTGCTCCAGCCAGGCATCAGGGCTGTGCCACTGAGGTGGGAGAGCCAAGTTCAGGACACTGGTCCACAAGAGACCTCCCAGCTCCACGTAATATCAAACGGCAAAAATCTCCCAGAGATCTCCATCTCAACGCCAAGACCCAGCTCCACTCAATGACCAACAAGCTACAGTGCAGGACACCCTATGCCAAACAACTAGCAAGACAGGAACACAACCCCATCCATTAGCAGAGAGGCTGCCTAAAATCATAATAAGGCCACAGACACCCCAAAACACACCACCAGACGTGGACCTGCCCACCAGAAAGACAAGATCCAGCCTCATCCACCAGAACACAGGCACTAGTCCCCTCCACCAGGAAGCCTACACAACCTGCTGAACCAACCTTAGCCACTGGGGAGAGACACCGAAAACAATGGAAACTACGAACCTGCAGCCTGCAAAAAGGAGACCCCAAACACAGTAAGTTAAGCAAAATGAGAAGACAGAGAAACACACAGCAGATGAAGGAGGAGGTAAAAACCCACCAGTCCTAACAAATGAAGAGGAAATAGGCAGTCTACCTGAAAAAGAATTCAGAATAATGATAGAAAAGATGATCCAAAGTCTTAGAAATAGAATGGAGAAAATACAAGAAACGTTTAACAAGGACCTAGAAGAACTAAAGAGCGAACAAACAGAGATGAACAACACAATAAATGAAATTTAAAATTCTCTAGGAGGGATCAATAGCAGAATAACTGAGGCAGAAGAACGGATAAGTGACCTGGAAGATAAAAGAGTGGAAATAACTACTGCAGAGCAGAATAAAGAAAAAAAATGAAAAGAATTGAGGACAGTCTCAGAGACCTCTGGGACAACATTAAACGCACCAACATTCGAATTATAGGGGTCCCAGAAGAAGAAGAGAAAAAGAAAGGGACTGAGAAAATATTTGAAGAGATTAGAGTTGAAAACTTCCCTAATATGGGAAAGGAAATAGTTAATCAAGTCCAGGAAATGCAGAGAGTCCCATACAGGATAAATCCAAGGAGAAACAGACAAGGACACATATTAATCAAACTATCAAAAATTAAATACAAAGAACAAATATTAAAATCAGCAAGGGAGAAACAACAAGTAACACATAAGGGAATCCCCATAAGGTTAACAGCTGATCTTTCAACAGAAACTCTGCAAGCCAGAAGGGAGTGGCAGGACATATTTAAAGTGATGAAGGAGAAAAACCTACAACCAAAATTACTCTACCCAGCAAAGATCTCATTCAGATTTGACGGAGAAAGTAAAAGCTTTACAGACAGGCAAAAGCTAAGAGAATTCAGCACCACCAAACCAGCTTTACAACAAATGCTAAAGGAACTTTTCTAGGCAGGAAACACAAGAGAAGGAAAAGACCTACAATAATAAACCCAAAACAATTAAGAAAATGGTAATAGGAACATACATATCAATAATTACCTTAAATGTAAATGGATTAAATGCTCCAACCAAAAGACACAGACTGGCTGAATGGATACAAAAACAAGACCCGTATACATGCTGTCTACAAGAGACCCATTTCAGACCTAGGGACACATACAGACTGAAAGTGAGGGGATGGAAAAAGATATTCCATGCAAATGGAAATCAAAAGAAAGCTGGAGTAGCAATTCTCATGTCAGACAACACAGACTTTAAAACAAAGACTATTACAAGAGACAAAGAAGGACACTACATAATGATCAAGGGATCAATCCAAGAAGAAGATATAACAATTGTAAATATTTATGCACCCAACATAGGAGCACCTCAATACATAAGGCAAATACTAACAGCCATAAAAGGGGAAATCAACAGTAACACAATCATAGTAGGGGACTTTAACACCCCACTTTCACCAATGGACATTTCATCCAAAATGAAAATAAATAAGGAAACACAAGCTTTAAATGATACATTAAACAAGATGGACTTAATTGATATTTATAGGACATTTCATCCAAAAACAACAGAATACACATTCTTCTCAAGTGCTCATGGAACATTCTCCAGGATAGATCATACCTTGGGTCACAAATCAAGCCTTGGTAAATTTAAGAAAATTGAAACCGTATCAAGTATCTTTTCTGACCACAATGCTATGAGACTAGATATCAATTACAGGAAAAAATGTGTAAGAAATACAAACACATGGAGGCTAAACAACACACTACTTAATAACCAAGAGATGACTGAAGAAATCAAAGAGGAAATCAAAAAATACCTAGAAACAAGTGACAATGAAAACACAATGACCGAAAACCTATGGGATGCAGCAAAAGCAGTTCTAAGAGGGAAGTTTATAGCTATACAAGCCTACCTTAAGAAATAAGAAACATCTCGGGCTTCCCTGGTGGCGCAGTGGTTGAGAATCTGCCTGCCAATGCAGAGGATACGGGTTCGAGCCCTGGTCTGGGAAGATCCCACATGCCGCGGAGCAGCTGGGCCCGTGAGCCACAATTACTGAGCCTGCGTGTCTGGAGCCTGTGCTCCACAACAAGAGAGGCCACGCTAATGAGAGGCCCGTGCACCACGATGAAGAATGGCCCCCACTTGCCGCAACTAGAGAAAGCCCTCACACAGAAACGAAGACCCAACACAGCCATAAAAATAAATAAACCCAAAGTTTAAAAAAAAAAATTTAAAAAAAAAGAAAGAAACATCTCAAGTAAACAACCTAACCTTACACCTAAAGCAATTATAGAAAGAAGAACAAAAAACCCCAAAAGTAAGCAGAAGGAAAGAAATAAAGATCAGATCAGAAATAAATGAAAAAGAAATGAAGGAAAGGATAGCAAAGATCAATAAAACTAAAAGGTGGTTCTTTGAGAAGATAAACAAAATTGATAAACCATTAGCCAGACTTATCAAGAAAAAAAGAGAGAAGACTCAAATCAATAGAATTAGAAATGAAAAAGGAGAAGTAACAACTGACACTGCAGAAATACAAAGGATCATGAGAGATTACTACAAGCAACTATATGCGAATAAAATGGACAACCTGGAAGAAATGGACACATTCTTAGAAATGCACAACATTCTGAGACTGAACCAGGAAGAAATAGAAAATATGAACAGACCAATCACAAGCACTGAAATTGAAACTGTGATTAAAAATCTTCCAACAAACAAAAGCCCAGGACCAGATGGCTTCACAGGCAAATTCTATCAAACATTTAGAGAAGAGCTAACACCTATCCTTCTCAAACTCTTCCAAAATATAGCAGAGGGTGGAACACTCCCAAACTCATTCTGCAAGGCCACCATTGCTCTGATACCAAAACCAGACAAAGATGTCACAAAGAAAGAAAACTACAGGCCAATATCACTGATGAACATAGATGCAAAAATCCTCAACAAAATACTAACAAACAGAATCCAACAGCACATTAAAGGATAATACACCATGATCAAGTGGGGTTTATCCCAGGAATGCAAGGATTCTTCGATATATGCAAATCAATCAACGTGATACACCATATTAACAAATTGAAAGAGAGAAACCATATGATCATCTCAATAGATGCAGAGAAAGCTTTCGACAAAATTCAACACCCATTTATGATAAAAACCCTGCAGAAAGTAGGCATAGAGGGAACTTTCCTCAACATAATAAAGGCCATATATGACCAACCTACAGAAAACATCATCCTCAATGGTGAAAAATTGAAACCATTTCCACTAAGATCAAGAACAATACAAGGATGTCTACTCTCACCATTATTATTCAACATAGTTTTGGAAGTCCTAGCCACGGTAATCAGAGAAGAAAAATTAATAAAAAGAATACAAATTGGAAAAGAAGAAGTAAAACTGTCACTGTTTGCAGATGACATGATACTATACATAGAGAATCCTAAAGATTCCACCAGAAAACTACTAGAGCTAATCAATGAATTTGGTAAAGTAGCAGGATACAAAATTAATGCACAGAAATCTCTTGCATTCCTATACACTAATGATGAAGAATCTGAAAGTGAAATTAAGAAAACACTCCCATTTACCATTGCAACAAAAAGAATAAAATATCTAGGAATAAACCTACCTAAGGAGACAAAAGACCTGTATGCAGAAAATTATGACACTGATGAAAGAAATTAAAGATGATACAAATAGATGGAGAGATTTACCACGTTCTTGGATTGGAAGAATCAACATTGTGAAAATGACCATACTACCCAAAGCAATCTACAGATTCAATGCAATCCCTATCAACCTACCACTGGCATTTTTCACAGAACTAGAACAAAAAATTTCACAATTTGTATGGAAACACAAAAGACCCCGAATAGCCAAAGCAATCTTGAGAAAGAAAAACGGAGCTGGTGGAATCAGGCTCCCTGACTGCAGACTATACTACAAAGCTACAGTAATCAAGACAGTATGGTACTGGCACAAAAACAGAAATATAGGTCAATGGAACAGGATAGAAAGCCCAGAGATAAACCCACGCACATATGGTCACCTTATCTTTGATAAAGGAGGCAAACATATACAGTGGAGAAAAGGCAGCCTCTTCAATAAGTGGTGCTGGGAAAACTGGACAGCTACATGTAAAAGAATGAAATTAGAACACTCCCTAACACCATACACAAAAATAAACTCAAAATGGATTAAAGATCTAAATGTAAGGCCAGACACCATCAAACTCTTAGAGGAAAACATAGGCAGAACACTCTATGACATAAATCACAGCAAGATCCTTTTTGACCCACCTCCTAGAGAAATGGAAATAAAAACGAAAATAAACAAATGGGACCTAATGAAACTTAAAAGCCTTTGCACAGCAAAGGAAACCATAAAGAAGACGAAAAGACAACCCTCAGAATAGGAGAAAATATTTGCAAATGAAGCAACTGACAAAGGATTAATCTCCAAAACATACAAGCAACATACATACATGCAGCTCAATATCAAAAAAACAAAACATACATGCAGCTCAATATCAAAAAAAACAAAACATACATGCAGCTCAATATCAAAAAAACAAACAACCCAATCAAAAAATGGGCAGGAGACCTAAATAGACATTTCTCCAAAGAAAATATACAGATTTCCAACAAACACATGAAAGAATGCTCAACATCATTAATCATTAGAGAAATGCAAATCAAAATTACAATGAGATATCATCTCACACCGGTCAGAATGGCCATCATCAAAAAATCTACAAGCAATAAGTGCTGGAGAGAGTGTGGAGAAAAGGGAACCCTCTTGCACTGTTGATGGGAATGTAAATTGATACAGCCACTATGGTGAACAGTATGGAGGTTCCTTAAAAAACTAAAAATAGAACTACCATATGACCCAGCCATCCCACTACTGGGCATACACCCTGAGAAAACCATAATTCAAAAAGAGTCATGTACCAAACTGTTCATTGCAGCTCTATTAACAATAGCCAGGACATGGAAGCAACCTAAGTGTCCATCAACAGATGAATGGATAAAGAAGATGTGGCACATATATACAATGGAATATTACTCAACCATAAAAAGGAACGAAACTGAGTTATTTGTAGTGAGGTGGATGGACCTAGAGACTGTCATACAGAGTGAAGTAAGTCAGAAAGAGAAAAACAAATACCGTATGCTAACACATATATGTGGAATCTAAAAAAAAAGAAAGATAATGGTCAGAAGAACCTAGGGGCAAGACGGGAATAAAGATGCAGACCTACTAGAGAATGGACGTGAGGATATGGGGAGGGGGAAGGGTAAGCTGGGACAAAGTGAGAGAGTGGCATGGACATATATACACTACCAAACATAAAATAGATAGCTAGTGGGAAACAGCCGCATAGCACAGGGAGATCAGCTCTGTGCTTTGTGACCACCTAGAGGGATGGGATAGGGAGGGTGGGAGGGAGGGAGATGTAAGAGGGTGGGAGATGCAAGAGGGAAGAGATATGGAGACATATGTATATTTATAACTGATTCACTTTGTTATATAGCAGAAACTGACACACCATTGTAAAGCAATTATACTCTAATAAAGATGTTAAAAAAATAGATAACAGTGGATCACTATTTTCAATAAATTCAAGGAAAAGAGGATTTTATATCTATTTAAGCTATATTTTCCAATTAATATGTGTAGAAAAAATCAGGGAAATAGAAAATTGCTATGAAAGTACAATGTAATAATTGCTATAGGCAAGATCCACTAATGCAAAACTTAAAGGAGAAACAAGATATTTTATAGTCTGAAAATACCTCTACCAAATATTTATTAATTCCTGAGGTGGTGTTAACATATTTTCATAGATTTTTTGATTCTCCTCCTTCCAGGCGATAGAGCATAGTATCTCTTGTTCCTGATCTTAGTGGAAATGCTTTTAGCTTTTCACCATTGAATATGATGTAAGCTGTGGGCTTAGCATTTATGGCTTTTATTATGTTGAGTTATGTAACCGCTATACCCACTTTCTGGAGAGTTTTTTTTATAAATTGATGTTGAATTTTTTCAGAAGGTTTTTCTGAATGTATTGAGATGATCATATGATTTTTATTCTTCAATTTTTTTGCTGTGGTGTATCACATTGATTGACTTGCAGATATTGAACCATCCTTGCATACTTGGGATAAATCCCACTTGATCATGGTGTATGATTCTTTTAATGTATTGTTGAATTTGGTTTGCTAATATTTCTTTGAAGATTTTTCTGCCTGTATGTTCATCATTGATATTGACCTGTAATTTTCTTTTTTGTGATATATTTTTCTGGTTTTGATATCAGGGTAATCCTGGCAATGTAAAATGAGTTTGGAAGCTTTCCTTCCTCTGTAATTTTTTAGAATAATTTGAGAAGAATGGGTGTTAACTCTTCTCTAAATGTTTGGTCTAATTCACCTGTGAAGCTATCTGGTCCTGGACTTTGTTGGGAGTTTCTTTTTCTTTTTTTAACTGATTCAATTTCTGTACTGGTAATTGGTCTGTTCATATTTTCTGTTTCTTCCTGGCTCTGTCTTGGGAGATTGTACATTTCTAGGCATTTATCCTTTTCTTCTAGGTTTTCCATTTTATTGGCATATAGTTGTTCATAATAATCTCTTATGATCTTTTGTAATTCTGTGGTGTTGATTGTCACTTCTTCTTTTTCATTTCTGGTTCATTGATTCAGGCCCTCTCTCTTTTTCTCTTGATGAGTCTAGCTAAAGGTTTAACAGTTTTGTTTATCTTTTCAAAGAACCAGTTTTTAGTTTCATTGATCTTTTCTATTTTTTTTCTTTTAGTCTCTATTTCATTTATTTCTGCTCTGATCTGTATGATTTCATTCCTTCTAGTAACTTTGGTTTTTGTTTGTTCCTTTTTTCTAGTTCCTTTAGGTGTAAGGATGGGTTGTTTATCTGGGATTTTTCTTACTTCCTGAGGTAAGCTTGTTTCACCATAAACTTTCCTCTAATAACTGCTTTTGCTGCATCCCATAGATTTTGGATCACTGTGTTTTCATTTTCATTTTCTCCTGTTTTTTAAAATTTCTTCTTTGATTTCATCATTGATCCATTGATTGTTTAGTAACATGTTGTTTAGCTTCCGCATGTTTGCGTTTTCTGGAGGGATTTTTTTCTCATTATTGATTTCTAGTCTCATAGCATTGTGGTCAGAATGCTTGATATGATTTCAACTTTCTTAAATTTCCTGAGGCTTGTTTTGTGCCCTACCATGTATGATGTATCCTGGAGAATGTTCTAAGTGTACTTGAAACAATGTGTTTTCTTCTGTTATGGGATGGAATGTTCTATATACATATCTATTAAGTTCATTCAGTCTAATGTGTCCTTTAAGGCCAGTGTTTCCTTACTGATTTTCTGTCTGGATGATCCGTCCATTGATGTAAGTGGAGTGTTAATGTCCCCTACTATTATTGTGTTATTACCAATATCTCCCTTTATGTTCACCAATATTTGCTTTATGTTTTGAGGTGCTCCTATTTTGGGTGCATACATATTTACAATTGTTGTATCTTCTTGGATTGATCCCTTGATCATTATGTTATGCACTTCTTTGTCTCCTATTACAGTCCTTGTTTTAAAGTCTATTTTGTCTGATATAAGTATTGCTACCCTAACTTAATTTTGATTTCCATTTGCATGGAATAACTTTTTCATCCTTTCATTTTCAGTCACTGTGTGTCTTTAGATCTGAAGGGAGTGTCTTGTAGGCAGTATAAATATGGGTGTTGTTTTTGTATCCCTTCAGCCATTTTACATCTTTGGATCAGAGCATTTGGTCCTTTAACATTTAAAGTAATTCTTGATAGTATGTACTTACTGCTGTTTTGTTAATTGTTTCAGGGTTGTTTTTGTACTTCATTTTTGTTCCTTTCTTCTTTTGTTTTCTTCCCTTATGATTTGATGACTGTTTTTAGTGTTATGTTTGGATTCCTTTCTATTTTTGTGTGTTGTATCTATTATGATTCTTGGTTTGTGGTTACCATGAGGTTTATATGTAGCAATCTATATAGGGGTATAGGTCTTGATTATACCACAACTCTGCCCCTGTTACCTACCTCTATGTGGTTCCTTCTTTATATCTTTAGTTGTAGTAGATATTTTCTGGTAGATTCTGGTCTTTCTCATCATGTTCTGTAAATAGATGTAATTTTGATGTGTCTGTGAGAAGAGGTGAGTTCAGGGTTTTTGTACTCTGCCATGTTGGCGCAGGTAACCTATTGTCTCTGTTTGAAGTTTAAATATACTTTAAGAAATTATGTGTGGTAGCCAAGTTGACAACAGGTGGACTTGTGATGGTTAATTTTTTGTGCCAAGTTGACATGGCCTAGGGATGCCCAGATATCCAGTTAACATTATTTTTGTGTGTGTCTGTGAGGGTGTTTCTAGAACAGATTAGTATTGAACTAGTGGACTAAGTAAAGTTGATTGCAGCACCCTTTGTGGGTGGGTGTCATCTCATCCATTCTGGGCTTGAATGGAACAGAAAGGCAGAGGAAGGCTGATTGATCAGGAACATGAATCTTATTTTGCCCTCCATGCTCTTGTTTCTCAGGATTTCATACATGTAGTGGAATATATACCATTGGCTCTCCAATTTCAAGCCTAAAACTACCATCAGCTTTCCTGGATCTCCACCTTGCCGATAGCAGATCATGGGTCTTCTAAGCCTCCATTATAAGGTGAGTCACATCTAATAATACAAGTCTTTAGATATAGGTGTAGATATGGTTATGGAGGTACATGTAGATGTAGATTTATATAGAGAGTGATATAGGTTGATCTCTATATCTGTCTACATGTATGTGTATGTATGTGTGTATATATATTGTGGAGATAGATATAGATATAGATATATATCTCCTATTGGTACTATCCTGGACAATCCTGACTAATACAAACACTGAATATTTAGTGAACCACATTCTTTATATTGAAAAATAAATGGAAATATGCAGTTGTTAACTGTTACCCCCAAATGAAGCTGACTTAGAAGGTACCTTCTCAAACAAGGTATCATCATATTTTTATAGCACAAGGAATAACTTGTATATGAAACTTCTTTGAGAATGATGGTCCAAAATTTGATCCAGCCTGACAACTAATTTTTTCTAGTGAAATCAATGTACCTCTCCTGGAAGTTGACCTGGTCTAATCTTGTGCCCACCTCCTGAAATATGTAATAATGACATTGTTGGAAATACTTTAATCCAAAGATCTAACTAAAGGGCTTCTCTTGATATATCCCAGGAGCTAATCTTCATGATAAAAAGAATAAGATTAATTCACTTTATGTGTATCATACTTGTGATTATCTTTAAAGAAAAAGGGTAGTGAACTGACATGCAGTAGCCATCCCAGGCAAAGTGATCTCCCTGAACTCATTACAAGATTGAAAACAAGTGATGCACTCTTACTTCATCTGAAGCATTTTTTTAAAAAATTTATTTATGGCTGCGTTGGGTCTTCATTTCTGTGCGAAGGCTTTCTCTAGTTGCGGCAAGTGGGGGCCACTCTTCATCGCGGTGCACGGGCCTCTCACTATCGCGGCCTCTCTTGTTGCGGAGCACAGGCTCCAGACGCGCAGGCCCAGTAGTTGTGGCTCACGGGCCTAGTCGTTCTGCGGCATGTGGGATCTTCCCAGACCAGGGCTCGAACCCGCGTCCCCTGCATTGGCAGGCAGATTCTCAACCACTGCGCCACCAGGGAAACCCCATCTGAAGCATTTTTGAAGTCATATTTATTTCAATTGTTTGTATATTTCATAAATACTTATTTAGGACCTCATGTGTGTAAATAGCTGTGCTAAGCACCACAAAAGATTGAAGAATAATCAGACTTGTAAGTCATAATCTGAAAAAAAACTGCTTGTAGGCCAAAAATAAGTATTACACAAGGTCATTTGTGGTCTAAAAGAACAAATAAACTACTCAGTGTTTCAAACGAAGAAGCATTCCTATTCTCTCTGAGGTAATCTGGAAATGCATCATGGAAACTGTAACATTTAAGATAGACTTTGAAGAAAGGACCATTTCAATTGTAAACGAAGACAGATGCACCTGTAGAGAGCATTCTCAGTGGACAGACCTGTATGAACAAAACCATGTACGTGAGAGGAAGGTTTGTCCAGAGGCTGTCAGTAATTCATTTTGGGTATAACGTATGGTCCATTAGGAAAATTGTGGAGGCAGAGATTTCAGAATTAAATCAAATCTGGGGGGAAAGTCCTCAAATAATGCCAGTATAAGCAAATGCAAGGTAGTATATTTAGATGTAGATGTATTTATATATCATGTTATCTATACATAGATCTGAAAATTAAACATATGTTTATTCATATATGAAGTTCTGCATACATGTACCATATATACACATAATCTGTAGCAATGGCAATCCACTAAAATTTATTGAAGAGGAATATTATTTAATCAGAGTTTTGTTTATGAAGAATAATCTTACACTAATGTTTGGGAAGTAAGAGAATATCAACACAATATAAAGGAAGTAACAAGACTATTGCAAATGACAAATATGAGTAATTTTAGGGTGAGGGCCTCAGTGGTGTCAGTAGGAATGTATACGGAATCAGTGGTGAGATTGGAAGGTCAGAGATGGACCTGAAGATGAATCACTTATTATTCATAGAGTATGGAGTGGGACAAAAGCTAATATTTAAGGACTTTGGGGGCACAAATCATGTAAACTCTTGTTCATTTTTATGTCTTTTCTAGCTACTCACTGGACTCTCCAATATCATATCATCTTAAAACTATTTGAACTTTGGTAATATGTATTTGAAGCCTCTTTTACTCAACAGTATATTCTAATAACCTTTACATATTACTTCTTTTTTTCTTATCAGTTTCTTTATTTTTAAATTGTAGGAAGGATTAATCCATTTCCTTCCTATTCTGTCATTTCTCTTTTCTTCTCTATGCCCATCCCAATTAAATCTGAAATCTCATCTCTTAGCTTTCTGAATTAGTAAAGCTTTTCAGATTACCATACAACATACAAGAAAACTGGACAGTGCCTTTCAAGGCATCATAGACAGTGAGAGGCAGCTTCCCTCTTATTATTTATAGACACACGCTGAGCTAAAAGCATCCTCTTACAATTTGTTCTGACTTTCACTTTTTTAACTCCTTTCTCATTTTTTCTTATTGCCTTCTCATTTCTGCTGATTTCTCTGTGTAATATGAGAATTAAGTCCCCATAAGAAATAAATTTCACCATGTCCCAAATAGAACGTAATGAAAGTCCTTTTGGTGGCTAGCAAAATTCCTGTAATTGGCCTGTTTCCTTAAACACAAACCTGCCTCCACTGTGGAGGTAAACATGATATGAGCTTCCAGGCTGCACAGCTGTTTTACTATCAAAAAATCATATTCAGTTTTTTTTCAGAGCAATTGTGCTATTATAGTGCATCGTGCATTTATGGAGCCACATTGAGAACATATGTGTAAAATATATTAATTTATTTTCCTCTTTAATTAATTTGACTTGAACACGTGATTAAATTTTTCTATGGTTTTTATGCTTTTAACTAATATATGCACATATTTTAATATATTTATTAGTACTCCTACCTTAAGTCGTAAAATC
Source organism: Eschrichtius robustus (assembly GCF_028021215.1). Taxonomy (NCBI): domain Eukaryota; kingdom Metazoa; phylum Chordata; class Mammalia; order Artiodactyla; family Eschrichtiidae; genus Eschrichtius; species Eschrichtius robustus. The sequence goes on from NC_090829.1 coordinate 100,598,229, forward strand.
TCTAGGGCAATTGTAAGTGCAAAAACTTTGAACACTAATCAACACATATCTAATCTGCCCACTTATGTGACTTTTAATGAATGGAGAACAGATATTAGTGTGAGATCTAAGCATTTTCTTTGGCATTTTTTCCGGAGAACCTATGATTTTCATATTTCCCAGACTATAGATGACTGGATTTAACAAAGGAATTATGACAGTTCAAAATAGAGAGTCCACTGTATCTTGAGCATCTGCTTCTGCAGATCCAGGGAGCACATACATGGAGGATAGAGGGTCATAGTATAAAGAGATAGTTAAGAGATGGGCTCCACATGTGTAGAAGGCTTTCCTTATGCCTTGTACAGACTTCTTTTTTAATATTGTAAAGAGGGCAACTTTATAAGGGACAAGAACAGTCAGAATTATGCACAACTGTATTGATCCAGAGAAAATAAATACAATCAGAAAATTAATGGAAGGGTCAGTACAGGGAATTTTAAACAATGGTACAATGTCACAGTATGTGTTCTCTATTATGATAGAATTATAGAAGGTTAATCTGAATTTAAAAACATTATGAAGTATGGCATGAACAAGGCCACCTAAAAATGACAAAACCAACAGCTGGATGCTTAGTCTATTGGTCATAATTACTGGATAAGGTAACGGTTTGCACACGGTCACATAGCGATCATATGCCATCGTTGCCAACAAAAACCATTTTGTGGTTACACTGATTACAAAGGGAAAAAATTGTATCTTCCATTCAGTGAGAGATATCATTTTGCTCTTGGCAAAGAAATTCACCAACATCTGGCTGGGGCCAGGAGGAGGTCACTGTGGATGATATCCAGGCATCCACAAAAGCCAAATTCCCAAGGAATAAGTACATGGGGATGTGAAGATGAAGGTCATTACATAAAAAAGCAATCAGACCAAGGTTCCCCATGACAGTGATGAGATATATCACCAAGAACACCAGTAACAAGGGGATTTGCCATTTTTGTTGATGTGTAAGTCCTATGAATATAAACTCTAACAGTAATATTGCATTTTCTTTTTCCATCTCCTCACTGGGCAGTGTGTGAAACACATGGAGTAAATGAAAGGAATAGTCAGTAAGAAATTATAAAGTGAAACTATGGAGGAAGAGAGTTGAAATGAAACATGCACTTCAGAATTTCCTCTTAATTTTGTTTATTATACCTCCTTAATAGATGGGATCTGTTTTTTTTGGGGGGGGGGGGATAGAAATAAATGCAATCATTTAAATTCAAAAAATGTGAATCAATGGACAGACTTAGAAAAATGAAAGACATGCTAAGTATGTGCTAAATTTATGGACTTTATTATGTTGAGATATGTTCCCTCTATACCCACTTTGAGGAGAGTTTTTATCATGAATAAATGTTGAATCTTGGCAAATGCTTTTTCTGCACCTATTGAGATGATCATATGATTTTTATCATTCCTTTTATTAATATGGTGTATCACATTATTTGTGAATTCTGAACCATCTTTTCATCCCTGGAATAAATCCAACTTGATCATGGTATATGATCCTTTTTATATTTGTTGGATATGGTTTGCTAATATTTTGTTGAGGATTTTTGTATCTATTTTCATCAAAGATATTGGCCTATTATTTTCTTTCTTTAGTGTCTTTGTCTGGTTTTGGTATCAGGATAGTGGTGACCTCATAGGATGAATTTGGGAGTGTTCCCTCCACTTCAGTTTTTGAACTGGGTTGAGAAGTTTAGGTATTAGCTCTTCTTTATATGTTTAGTACAATTCCCCAGTGAAGCTGTCTGGTCCTGTACTTCATTATTTTTTTAAAATAGATCTTTATTGGAGTATAATTGCTTCACAATACTGTTAGTTTCTGTTGTACGCCAAAGTGAATCAGCCATATGCATACATATGTCCCCATATCCCCTCCCTCTTGAGCCTCCCTCCCATCCTCCCTATCCCACCCCTCTAGGTCATTGCAAAGTACTGAGCTGATATCTCTGCTATGCTGCTGCTTCCCACTAGCTAACTATTTTACATTCAGTAGTGTATATATGTCAATGCTACCCTCACTTCACCCCAGCTTCCTCCTCCCACTCTGTGTCCTCAAGTCCATTCTCTATGTCTACATCTTTAAATTGCCTGTTTCTTCTTGATTCAGTTTTGTCAGGGGGCAAATTTCTTGAAATATACACCCTGCCAAAACTGAATCAAGAAGATGCAGGACCATTGGTCCTGTATTTTGTTTGCAGGGACTTTTTAAAATTACAGATTCTATTTCACTGTTGGTGACCAGTCTGTTCAAATTGCTTGTTTTTTCTTGATTCAGTTTTGGCAGGCTGTATGTTTCAAGAAATTTGCCCATTTTTTCTAGGTTGTCCAATATGTTGACACATGACCATTTGTAGTATTCTCTTAAGATTTTTTGTATCTCTGTGTTATCAGCTGTTATTTCTCCTCTTTCATTTCTTATTTTATTTATTTATTCTTTTCCTATTGGTTAGCTTAGTTAATGGTTTATCAATTTTTTATCATATCAAAGAACTAGTTCTAGGTTTCTTTGATCTTTTCTATTGTCATTTTGATCTCTATTTTGTTTATTTCCTCTCTGACCTTTATTATTTCCTTCCTTCTGCTAACTTTGGGCTTTGTTCTTCTTTTTCTAAATCTTTTAGTTGGTAGGTTAGGTTGTTTTTTTGCTTTTTGTTTGTTTGTTTGTTATTGAAAATGGCCTGAATGGCTATAAAGCCTCCTCTTAGAAATGCTTTCGCTGAATCATATAGATTTTGGAGTGTTGTGCTTCCGTTTTCATTTGTCTCAAGGTATTTTCTAATTTCTGCTTTGATTTCATCATTGACCCATTGGTTTTTTAGTAGCATATTGTGTCATCTCCTCTTGTTTGTTCTTTTCTCATTTTTCTTCTTGTAATTGACTTCTAGTTTCATAATGTTGTGGTTGGAAAAAATGCTTTATATAATTTCTATTCTCTTAATTTTGTTGAGACTTGTTTTGTGGCCTAGCCTGTAATCTGTTGTGGGGAACATTCCATATGCACTTGAAAAGAATGTATATTCTGCTATTTTTAGCTGTAGTGTCCTGTATATATCTATTAAGTTCTACTGGACTTACATGTCATTTAAGACCACTGTTGCCTTATTGCTTTTCTGTCTGGGTGATCTGTCCATTGATGTAAGTGGGCTGTTAAAGTATCCTACTATTATTGTATTATTTTCAATTTCTCCCTTTATGTCTGCTAGTATTTGTTTGATATATTTAGGTGCTCTTGTATTGGGTGCATATATGTTAATGAATATAATATCTTCTTGTATTAATACTTTGATCATAATATAATGCCCTTCTTTGTCTTTCATTATAGCCTTTGTTTTAAAGTCTATTTTGTCTGATGTGAATATTGCTAACCCCCACTTACTGGTCATTTCTGTTTACATGAAATATCTTTTTCTAACCCTTCCTTTTCAGTCTGTTTGTCTTTATCCCTGAAAGCAGTCTCTTGAAAGCAGCCTACTGAAGGGTCCAATGAGCCATTCTTTGTCTTTTGACTGGAGCATTTGGTCCATTGTCATTTACAGTAATTATTGATATTTTATTACTTGTTTTCTGGTTGTTTTTGTAGTTCTTCTCTGTTCTTTCTTTCTTCTTTTTTCTTCCTTTTTGGTTTTATTATTTTCTTTAAGATTATGCTTGCGTTCTTTGTGTGTGTGTGTGTGTGTGTGTATCTATTGTACATTTTTGATTTGTGGTTACTGTAGGGTTCCTAAATGTTGACCTGTAATTATATCTACTTGCTTTAAACTGGTAGTTGTTTACACTCAAACACAATCTAAAAGATCTACATTTTTACTCCTCTACCTAACATTTTGTGTATTTGATGTCATATTTTATATCTTCATGCTTATCCCTTGACTATTTACTATAGTTAAAGTTGCTCTTACAATTTTTTGTCTTTTAATCTACACACTGGCTTATTTAATTGATTGGTCCTCCCTCCTTACTATATATTTGCCTTTCCTAGTGAGATTTTTTCCCTTTCTTACAGATTCTTATTTCTTTTCCATTTGGAGAAGACCCTTCACCATTTTAGTATTGATGAATTTCTTTAGTTTTTGCTTGTTTGAGAATTTCTTTATCTCATTCTATTCTAAATCATAATCTTGAGGGGTAGAGTGTCCTAGGTTTCAAGTTTTTCCCTTTCAGGACTTTGAATACATTATGCTACTCTCTTCTAGCCTGCAAAGTTTCTGCAAAGAAATCAGCTGATAGTCTTATGGGGATTCATTTGAATATAGCTCTCCTTTTTCTCGCTGCCTTAGAGTTTTCTCTTTAACTTTTGTTAGGATATGTCTTGGTATGGGTCTATTTGGGCTCATCTTCTTTGGGACCCTCTGTGCTTCATGTACCTGGATATCTATTCCTTCTTCAGGTTTGGGAGATTTTTAACTACAATTTCCTCAAATACATTTTTGTTCACCATTTTCTCTATTTTCTCCTTCTGGAACCCCTATAATGTGAATACAGAAACACTTCATGTTATTCCAGAGTGCTTTTATTTTTTAAACTTGTTTTTCTTCCTATTGTTCTGATTGGTTGATTTTCATTATTCTGTCTTCCAAATCACTTTTGTATTCTTCTGTATCAGTTGGTCTACTATTCATTTCTTCTAGTGTGTTTTTTATTTCAGCTATTGAATTATTCATTTTTGACTGGGTCTTTTTTATATTCTAGTTCCTTGTTAAATTGTTCAGTGTTTAGATCAATTATTTTCCCTAGTTCAGTTCACATTTTTACTACCAATGTTTGAATTTTTTATCTGGTAAATTGTTTATTTATGTTTTATTATTTATTTTTTCAGAAGCCATGAGGATTGGGCTTTGAGGGGGCCCTGTTCCCTTTAAGTGTGTCTTTTTCCCTCTCCCTGTGCTGGAACCTTTGCCCCAGCAGAGGGGAATGTTAAATGAGTGGGTCACATGCACAGAGTTTCAGTGTGCTGCCTGTGTAGGTGTCCATTGCTCTGCTAAGAGATCTGGGTGGCTTCTGAGGTGCCACTTTAGTAAGTGCCATCAATGGCCACCACTGTCCCACCCAGGCTCTACCCTGGTCCTGGATGACCTCTAAGTCCCATGATCAAGATTCTTCCCCAGTTGTGGCCACCCCAAATCTAATCTATTTTGTTTACTGTCCTCCAGAAAGACTGTATCAATCTTAGAATTACAACTGCTCCATTATATTCCCACAAATTGGCTATCATTATCCTTTTAAATGTTTTCCAAACTGATAGCTCTTCTTTCCCCTCACCCCATAGAAGTAAAATAAATAAAACAAACAAGTTTTAATTTCATTTATTTAAATTGAAATAAGTTAAATATATTTCTTAAACTTATTGGATATTTTTAATTCTTCTGTTGAATGTTCACTGGCCCTTCCTTCCATTCAGATGTTTGCATGTTTTAATGAATTGTAAGAGTTCCTTATATATTAAAGGTGTTAAACTTTTTCGTTCCCTCATAAATGTCTTAAATATTTTTTCTTGTATTTTTATGTGGCTGTTAACTCTTCTATTTTACTATTATATAAAAGTTTTTAAATTTTATGTAGTCATTGTAGGAGGAACAATTCAAGAAAACAAAGACCTTGCCCACTAGTTAAGATGAGAAAATTTAATTTAGCAAACGGTTTGAAAGTGTTGTAAAATCAAAAAGTCAAACAAGGAATAGTAAGGGAGCCCAGAGATTACTAATGGTAGGAAGCTCCCATGAGGATGAGTGGTTAGTTAACAGAACCCATGATTTGACCCACATGAGCATTTTCTCTGCAGGAGGTGGACTCAGTGATAAGATGCAGCTTGTGCTTGAGACACTCCCTACAGCAGTGGAACAGGGGAGAAATATTGTGTGTTTCCCCCCACTCTTTAGTTACAGTGCTCCTCACTGTCTGAATGTAGCCAGAAGACATTTGAAAGGGAGGGAGTCTGGGAAATAGAGTTTACAGTGGTTCTTAATTATAAAACAAAACACAGGAGAGGAAGTTGGAAAATGGATTGAGGCCAAAAGGCAAATGATCAGAGAATCACATACATCAATTAATCTGCTTATTATTTCTAGATTTGGTCTTTTGGTAATAAATCCTTTCCTTGATATTTCAAAGTATGAAATTTTTTACTGAGGAAAATCATGAAAAATCATGTCTAACTCTTTAGTAGGTAACATATATGAGTTCTAGCTTAGTGCCTAGCAGATAGTAGGTTCTCAGTAAATTTTTTTTTCTTTCATAATTGTACATGTAAGGATCAATAAGTGTTTTTGTTTATAAATGTAGAATTTTTAACATTTTATATCTCAGTATGCTTAATCAGCATCTCCTGGTTTTTGTTAATGCTATGCATACATCAATACTTATAATTGGAATCAGTCCAGGTTAGTGATATTCCTAATAACAAGCAAGTGACATAATATCAGAGAGAAAAAAACTTTTATTTAATTAATATATTCAGGAATTACACTGTCATATATGATGGACTGCCAATCAAAAGCAAACAACATGATAATATCAAGTACATAAGGGATGTCAATGTAAGTAGCAACGTGTTCAACTACAGATTGATAAATCACCAATTTGTTCAGATATTCTATTTCAGAGAACTTGATAGAAAATTGACTAACAATTAAGAGGAAAATGTTGTTGATTAGTGAATAAATATTGTACATGAATTCATATTCAAATATAATCTGTTAAACTCAAAATTGAGATTCAAATGGAAATATATAGTTTACTTCTGTCACACAGTATAGCTTAAGAAGGGATTAATTTTTAAGAACTTGAGACATGGGGAGTTTGTTAGATTATGCCTTCAGATTGGAGAAATTTGCCAGCAATATCAAATGGAGGCAACCTTTGTATATAATGACTTCTACTTCTAGGGTTTGTTGGGTTTTTTGAAAATTGTAACTCATTATACTCTGAAACTAAGAGTAACTGTTGGAACTAATTATACTGGAACATAATTTTGACCTCAAGAGTAATTATTTAGTTTACCCCTGATGAAACCTAGTAGCTTATATTTTGGAATACATTTTAGCAGAAAGTCTCTTTTCTGAACTTGTTTATTTGACTCATACACCAATCATATGTTAATAATTTAACATTTTATATATAAAGTTGTCATTTCCCACTTTCTCAGTATTCCTTGATTTTGAAAAAGTTTTATCAAGTTAAAATCCATTGTCCACATAGCATGATAATTGTTTCAGAATGTTATGATATCTTCATAATTTTTTTCACAACATTTATTACTTCCTTATTTCTTAGACTATAAATAAAAGGGTTTAATAAACGAATCACTAGAGTATAAAAAATAGCAATGGGTATATCTTTATCTTCTTCATTAACTGAATTTGGTCGAATGTACATGAAGAGAAGAGAACCATAGACTATTGAGACAAAGTGTGATGCACAAGTAGATGAAGCTTTCCTTCTTCCTTCTTTAGATTTCCTTTTTGAAAATTGTGAAAATGATGTACTGGTAAGAGATTATTACTATGGTAATAGTAAAGGTTTGAACTGATCCTCCAGAGATAAATATCATTAATTCATTGGTATAAGGGTCAACACAGGAGAATCTGTATAATGGAAGAACATCACAAAAAAAAAGTGAATGATTTGATGAGACCCATGGAGAGTGAACCTAAACAGAAACCCTGTATGAATCATGGAATGCAGGTTTCCAGCTATGTAAGCCCCTGTGGTCATCTGAATGCAGAGTTTCTTTGACATCATGGTGTGGTACCGAGGTGGGTTACATATGGCCACAAAGCGATTGTAGGCCATTGCTGCCAGGAGAAAGGAATCTGCTCTTTCAGCAAGGCAGAGAAAATAAAATAAAATTGTTCCATGCATTCATAGAGCGAAATCATTCTGTCCTTAGAAAAGGACAATATCTCCAGCATTTTGTGGGTAATGGCACAGGAACAACAGGAATCCATCAGAGCGAGGTTACCAAGAAAGATGTACATTCATGTGTAAAGACCATGCTCTGTAAATATCAATGTCACCAGACCAAGGTTTCCCTGATCATATAGATGGTAAGGAACATCAGAAACAGAAGGGTCTTTAGCTCTGGGTGATCTGTAAGTCCTATGAGGATAAATTCAGTTGTCAAGGAGCAGTTATCCTCAGTCATCTCTATATTGTCTGTTGAGATAAGAATTATGAAGATATAAGATTCTAATTTAGAAAATGTATAATTTTATCTTCAAATTTTTCTTTTTACAACAAGGAGAGGAGCTTCTTCAGCTTCTCCTACTGTCTCTGTGATACAGGCACACAAACTCTTAGGGGACTTTCATTCCCCTAACATGTCAGCCTCTATGACCTCAAATCTGAAACTCAGATTCACGAGACTATTTTGATAACTCCAGGGAGGATGCTTACAGTGGAAAAGGTTTGTCTTTATGAATTTGCACAAGTACAGTGTACAAATTTAGGGTATCCATATTTGGTTCAGTGTTCTCAGATAAGTTCAGTGTCAGTATTTATATTAAAGATTTTAAAAATAAATTTAAAATCAGTTTTTCTTTACATACTTATTCTTTTTCATTGAGCAAAAGTTTTCATATAATCTCCCAGTGGAGAGCCTGTCTGAAAAAAGCATACAATAAACATGTTAAAATTGTATCTTAGGAACTGCATGAAGATCACTAAGGTTAAGGGGACGACTATTCAATTGTAAAAACAGTAATCTTGGCTAGCTAAGGAATTAAATATCCATTGATTATCACCTCTTTTATTCCTTTTCCCAATGTCATACCCATTTCCATTAACACTGACTCTGTCCATGATTATTTCTGTTGATTTTGCCCATATATCTAAATCATTTACTCCTTTATATAAAACATAATTTATATATAAGGCTACTTAATAAAGTTTTAACTAAATGCCCCAGACCACACTGATCTCCATTTTCTCTGCACTCAAACATGTCTTATATACTCAACACAATCTAGAATGCCTTATGTATAATCTACCTTTTTTATATGTGAATGTATAACTTCCTCATTAAATTATAGGCATTTTGAAGTTAACTGTGACTTGTACTTCTTATGACAGCTGTACAGTGTTATGGGGAAAAAGTGATATTGATTCCAGTCCTACCTCTATCCCAGTGACCTGGAAGGGGTGAACTTGTTTTCAGTGTCCTATCAATGATCCTTAGTGACCTCTTCTGAAAATTGACTCTATCAATTTTGAAGAAGAGTCTACAAAGAAAATTATTCACAACTCATCATTTAAAAAATTAAGGGTTAATATTCAAAATATGTAAGGAACTCATACAACGCAATAGTAAAAGTACAATCTGATTTAAAAATGTACAGAGGAACTGAAAAGATATTTTTCCAAAAGACATTCAAATGGTCAACAGCACATGAAAGGATGTTCAACATCACTAATCATTAGGATAATGCAAATCAAAACCACAATGAGATATCACCTCACACCTCTCAGAATGCCTGTCATCAAGAAGGCAAGAAATAACAAGTATTGGCAAAGATGTGGAGGAAAGGGAACTCTTATACACTGTTGGTGTGAATGTAAATTGGTTTAGCCATTATGCATAATATGTATTTTCCTCAAAAAATTAAAAATAAAACTGCCATATGTTCTCTAAGTTCCACTTCTGGGTATATACTCAAAGGAAATGAAAACAAGTTATAAAAGGGATATCTGCACTCCAATGTTTATTGCAGCATTATCGACAATAGACAAGATACAGAGACACCTAAGTGCCCATCATAGCATGGATGGATAAATAAGGTGTGGTATATAGTGTGGTGTATATATGTATGTATGTATATATATACACACACACAATTGAATATTATTCAGCCATCAGAAAGAATGATATCCTACCATTTGTGAAAACACGGATGGACCTTGAGGACATTATGCTAAGTGAGATAAATCAGACTGAGAAAGACAAATACTGTATGATATAACCTACATGTGGATATAAAAAAGCCAAACTCATAAAAACAGAGTAAAATGATAGTTACCAGGAGATAGGGAGTGAGAGAGTAGGAGTTATGTTGTTTAAGGTACAAACTTGCAACTAATAGATAAATAAGTGCTGGAATCTAATGTACAGTATAGTAAATGAAGACAAAAATAGTTTATTATAATCATCAAAAGTACTAAGAGGCTAGGTCTTAATTATTCCCACCACAAAAAAGAAATGACAATTATATGATATGATAGAGTGCTAGCTAATGTTACAATGGCAATCAAATTACCATATACAAATGTATCAAATCAACATGTTATATACATTAAACTTAAACAATGTTTTATGATAAATAATACAGTATGTATAAGAATCCTTTCATCTGAATTGACTCATCTACAATTTTTCTGATTCTAAGAAAATTGTGTAAAATTTTCCAAAGTATATCAGAGTAGATTAAAAGCTTGCTTTTATACTTTAGTTTTTCTAACATTTAGAAGAGAAAACCCTTTAAATCTTAATATAATTTTTGAGGACAAATATTGTTTGGGCTTTTGTTTTTTGTTTGTTTGGAGGCCCAACCTCCAGCCTGGGAACCAAGATCCCAGAAGCCGTGTGGCTCAGTGGAAAAAAAAAAAAAAGAAAAAAAGGAGCAGTACAATAACAAAGAATAAAAAATAAAATAAAATTAGAAAGGTAAAAAATGTATTATGAAAAATAAACATATAATTGAAACAACTGCAACAAGGTGAAACAAAACCACAACAGAAAAAAAAAGGGGGGGGGGAAACAAGCCAAAAGGAGCAGAACAATAACAAAGTATAAAGAATAAAATAAATTTTGAAAAATAAAAGATTTATTAGAAAAAATAAAAATATAAATGTGTCAACAACAACAAGGTAAAACAGAACCCCAACCTAAAAGAAGAAGAAGAAAAAAAAAAAGTCCTTGGCTATGGGGGGGTGGAACTTAAGCAGGGGTGGGGCCTAGGCAGGGCTTAGGCTCCAGACGCCCACAGTCAGCAAAGTCCTTTGGGGCGGGGCCTAGGCAGGGCGATGTTCAAGCGGGGTGCAGGGCCTCTGCTTAGGACCTGCGTGCAAGGGGAGAGGCAGCATGAGTGGAGTGTGGGGTTCCGGAGTTTGGAGGTAGGGCCCTGGGGGAGGGTGTGTGGGTGGGGTTTAGGCCCAGCACGTTGGAGGGGGTCTCTGAGTGTAGAGGTAGGGCCCTGGGTGGGGGTGTAGGGACAGGGCTTGGGCTCTGTGCGGTAAGAGGGAGGCTCCGCGGGCAGAGGATTCAGCCTGAGAGCTCAACAGGCTCCCCAGTGCCTAAGTGGACAGGGAAAGTGCTGGCCATATTCCCTTCCGTTCCTCCGTTCCCCCCTCAGGGTCTCCCACAGGGTCTCCCCCATCCCCCCTGGACCCCTAACCATGGGTGGAGCCCGCTGGGTGTAGAAACTCCTCCCCTCCCCCAGCCGCCCCTCAGAGGTGCCGGCCTGTAGGTCCATCCTTTACTCTTGCTCTGCCTTCCCTCCCTCCCACTCGCTCAGGACCTGCACAGCTGGAGGGAGCCTCGGTGGGCAGAGGATCAGGCCCGGGATCTCAGCAGGTTCCTGGGGCCCCAACTGGGCAGGGGAAACCTGGTCATGCTCCCTTTTGATCCTCTGCCCTCCCAATGGTCCCCCAATTTACCCCTTTGGGCATGGGATCCCTTCTCCTCCCCCAGCCATCAAAATGGTAAACACCTGAACTGACCCAGAGAAAATAAAAATCATCAGAAAATTAATGGAAGGATCAGTACAGGAAAGGATCAGTACAGGAAATCTTAAACAATGGTATAATGTCACAGTAAAAGTGATGTATTATGATGGAATTGCAAAAAGTTAATCTGAATAAAAAAGCATTATGAAATATGGCATGGAAAAGGCCACCTAAAAATGACAAAACTAATAGCCAGATGCATAGCCTAGTCATCATAATCACTGGATAATGTAATGGTTTGCATATGGCCACATAGTGATCATACACCAATGTTGTCAGCAAAAAACATTCCATGGTTACAGATTGCAAGGGAAAAAACTTGTACCTTGCAATCAAAGAGAGAGATCATTTTGCTCTTGGCAAAGAAGTTGACCAGCATCTTAGAGGCCACTGTGGGTGATAACCAAGTATCTACAAAAGCCAAGCTCCCAAGGAATAAGTACATGGGAATGTGAAGGTGAGGGTCATTACAGATGAGAGCAATCAGACCAGGGTTTCCCACAATGGTGATGAGGTATAGCATTAAGAAGAGCAGGAACAAGAGGATCTGCCACTCTGGTTGATATGTAAGTCCTGTGAGAGCAAACTCTGTCAGCTCTGTTGCATTTTTTGTTTCCGTATCCTTAATAGATGCCCTCTAAAACACAATGCAGTAAATATAAAGTAACATTTATCAGAAGTTTAAAAAGAAGATTTGGTTAAGCTAATATAAATAAAACCATACACTAGACTGAATGCCATTTATTTTATTTACTCTTTAATACATGAAAAGTATTTTGGGAAATTGCTATATTGGGAAAATGTGATTATTTCAGTTCAAAATATGTATAGGAATAAACAGATTTAGAAGAAAAGAAAGAAATTCTGAACATGAGCCAACTTATGGGGAAACTATTGAATGAGGTAGGGAAATTCTGTGTGTTTGACATGGATGCACATCAAAAAAATGTTAGAAAGGCCTGGATTATCAAATGAATTGAATGCCATGTGAATGATCTTCAATTTTATTCTTCAAGTAATAGGCAAGCACTGAAAACTTTTAAGATGTGGAGTGTCATCATCAGTTAGTTTTGAAATTAAATATTTGGTCGTAGAAATAGTCTGCCGGAAGAAGAATCTTGTGTCATGAATACTCTTCAGGAAGTTACGACTCTTGTCCAGTAATTCCCAAATCGGATTACACATCCGAATTGTTTAAGGTAGTTTTTCATGCAAAACATTGAGTCTGAGGTACTACTGTAGAAACTGATTCAGTAGATCATGAATGTGGTCAAGTAATATGCATTTTTAAATGCTCCCCAGTTGATTAAAATGTATGTGAGGTTCTTAGTTCATGTGTGATATGATTAGGATGATGAGGGAGACAAAGAGATAGATCAAAATAAATCAGAATGTAGAGTCACTAAGACTTGGTGACAGATTAAATGTGAAGGAGTAGTTAGTACAGGAGAGAGAGTCACTCTCTTTAATGACTGGATAGGTAGTCATTAAAAATTGAGATTGAAGACTCAGATGCAGTAGCCAGTTTTTGCAAGGAGCATCCTCTGAACATCCAGGTGAGATAAACTTAGCAGTATGATTCTACAAGTGCTTAATAGAAATAATGACTTGGGTATCATTGAGGTGGCTGAAAACATACTTATATATGGCTTATACATTGGACAGTCTGCATAAGGTAAAAAAAAAGAGGAAGGAATGAAAATAAACTTGAAGAAGTTATATTAAAGAGATTAAAAATGGATGTACATCATTTATTAGATGGTTCGCATCTGATCCTCTTTTCTACCAAATGAGTCTTGGTGGCAGACTAAAGCTCTCATCCTCTCTAGAAGCCAAAGTTTCTGGAAACTAACTTTCCCATCCCCCTGGTACCTAGAGTGAGGGGGCTTGATATAGGGTTAGCCCCAAAAACTCATTTACACTGTATTTGAGATATGGAGAGGGGAGAAAGAGGTCAAATGTGGACAAAGAGAATTTTGGTTGTAAAGTCAACCAAGGAAACAATATCATGACCCCAGAAAATCCTGTACCCATAGCAATGGCATTGAGAGTGTGAATTGTGGCATTCAAGTTCAGCAGCAATGACAACAGGTCTTATTGAGCTAGAGATGGGACATGATTTTGGCTGTTGACTGTCTGACTTCTTTCTTTGTGTCCTGCCAATTTCTCTAGTGGATTTCCCCAACCTCCCTAACATTTCTATGTCCAAGCCAATTTTCATTCAATTAACTCATTTCATCTTGCAGCCAAGAGCTCTGGCTCACACAAAAGGAGAAAAGGAAAGACCAGAAAAGGTTACAGAGCAGAGTGTCAGAGAAGCAGGAGGGAATTGGAAAGCTGAGTGTTGGGAACTTAATCAGAGGAAAATACTCAAGAAGGACAAAGGAAAATACAGTGCCTAAAATGAAATAATTGCTCTGGTAGGATAAGGAGTGAATAGAGATCATTGTGTGTGGGAATTAAGAGATTTTTTAGTGAGAGCAATTTCCATTTGGAGACAGAGTTGAGGTCGGAGAATAATGAGAAATGAAAGGGAAGCAAGTGGCACAGCAGTGAGGAGAATGAAATAAAGTATCTAAGTTGTGGACAACAGTTGACATTTGTTTACCACCGCCCATAGACAGATGCTATATTTTCCCTTATAGAACAGTGTCATGAAAGTTTTCAAAAGAGAGAGAAGAGGGCATTGAGATGAGAGTGGGTAGAGAAGTGGAATGGAAAATTTGTGTGGGTGAAAACAAGGAACAACAAAAAACTGGAAGAGACAAACGAACATAGATGAATAAGTGTAGGAAAGACAAGCAAATAAAGAGAGAGAGGAAGTATCAGAGGAAGGCTGAAGATGAAATAAGGGGAAAGTCTCAGCGTTTGGAGGATAAATATCTGTCAACTCTGGCTTCAGCAAAAGTTGTCAACACAGGGTCACCTTTCTTTTTCTTTTATTAAAAACTCCATGTTTATTTTCCTATGGAATTTGTGTATGAATTAGAAACTTTCATTTTTTTTTAAGTTTTTTAATTAAGAATTTTTTTTTAAACATCTTTATTGGAGTATAATTCCTTTACAATGGTGTGTTAAAAACTTTCATCTTAATTTTACTTTTTGCTCATAAATATACTAGCATGGCCTCAAAGTTCTTTTCATATATAAAAGATGCTTTATCTTTGTTATTACTATGATTAGAGCTGACTTTCTTTAGAAATCCTCCTGGTTTGCGATTAAAGCATTTGCTTCTCCACAAGTTTTATTAGTGGAATAAAATTGATCCAAAGACTGGAACTTAATACAGGCAATATAAATAACCAGTGCCAATAACTGCAGTTGTTAAATTATTTATTTAAACATTTATTTCGAGTGAACATCCTTCCATGCAATCTCAAATCACTAAACATTTCAAAAATTCTCAATTTGATGTGTGGGTACTTATTAAGTCATAAATCTGAGAAAAGCACTGGAGAAACATTTTCTTCATTTTTCTGTATATATATGTATATATACATGTATGTATAATGAAATTATTGTCAGAAGTGGGTGAAAGAATAGAGAGGTTACTATTTAAGTGATTTAACTTAAAATTTAATCAGAGAATATGGTTAATTAAATCAAATAAATATTTTGAACACAATTATCAGAAAGATTTCTTATGTAGAAAACATTGACCTAAATCCTTAAACTACTGTTCATTTGTTTAAAGTTCTAATTCACCAAAACTTATCCTATAGAGTCATTATAAGTATGCTAACCAGATGATTAAATATTTAAAGAGTACAGTGTGTTCTTAGAGCTATTTTACTCATCCAGATTTTACTCACAATAATAAAGCATGCAGATTATTCGCTATTTGTTTTCCATCTTCAACTGGCTATTTTGGTATATTGTAAATCAAATCAAAATTATTATAAATTTAACAGTATTTTAACTTTCTATGAAAAAATAATGAATATTACAAAAAGCATTCTCTCTTACCTATATCTGTTAGAAATTGTTGAGCTCCTTTCTGTGTTTGGCTTTCTGAAGTAGAAACTAATATAAGAGCACTGCAATGACAATAAAACAGGTGACAGTTCTTTGCACAGTGATTCACTTTGGAGGCTTCATTATCCAAGCTCAGGAAAATGTTGTTTACATAAGTTTATATAAATTTGTGTTGAACACAAGAGTTAACCAATTGTACAACTGTGTGCTTTTGCCAGAAGAGGAAGGAGTGAAGAACTAAAATTCCCCTGATAACACCCATTGATTACCTTTTGGACAAAGCTAGGCTGTTCTTTTGGGCATTGTGGATTTGGACATGTATGAGAAATCCAGGTTGCTGCACGGGGCACCACAGTCTCTGAAATCATAAACGTCAGTCATTGCAGACAGTTCTGGTTTTAACAATAGAAATTACACTTTATGGCACTATTTTCAACCACAGAGGACACTTCTGACATGTTTTTGCAAACTCCAGTTTATCAATAAATGTTGATGCTCTGAGTGCTTTGATCAGTATGGTCTTATCTGAGCTAATCACACATGATTTTAATGAGGCCTAATTTCTAGATTCCTGTCAAGACCCAACCCCAAGTAAATTTGTCCTCCTCACGCAAACTGTAGCTCACATTCCAGACCCATACCTAACTCCCAACTTTAAGCAGAAATCTGGTGAGAAATCTTAGCAAGCAAAGGTCTGGGGAAGGAGTAAAGGAAAAACAAAACAAAGGACCGCAGTGGGAGGTAACCTATAGCAGTGCTTCTCAAACTTTAATGCCTGTGAGTCTCCTGGAGATCTTGTTAAAACGTGAATTCTGTTCCAGTAGATCAGTGGTGGGGCCTGAGCATCTTCATTTCTAAGAGGTGATGCCTGTGAACAGGTGCCATCCACAGGGCCTTTATCATGGAGAGCCTAGATTATCAGAGAGCCTAGATAATTGGAGAAGCACAGCATGGTAAATGTAGCTGGCTTGCAAAGAGGGATGCAGGGAGGAGTCAGATGGGCCAGGGAGGCCAGCATACGGGGGTAACACAGGGCCTTGGAGGCCAGATCGGGGATTTTGTTCTATACCTTAATTTAAAGGAAAGCTATTGAGGGGTTTTGAAATGGTGGTACCATGATCAGATTTGCCTTTTTTGCATTAACAGAGAAAGTTGTCAGTGTACATTCATTCAGAAAAATAAAACTCAACTTACTTATTTGTGGTATTTTGGTATGATATCTGAGTAACAAAAGAAAATGCTTAGCCTCCACTTGGGACTTGGATGGCTAGATGGGGGAAAGTAAACAGCATCATTTTAGTAGATTGATTGATCAATTAATCTGCTTCCTTACAATTTTGCTGATGAAAGCCAAAGTAGAGGAGAAAATAACATAGAAGAGAGGAGTCCTGTGAAAAGTGCACAGAAGAGTGGAGTGGGCAGTGTGACGTGCAGAGGTAGCTTCAACATAACCAACACTTGACTAAAATTTACTGCCCACTTCAATTTTGTGTAACTATCTCCTAACTTATTTGGTTGCCTCTCTCTGAGCACAAAGGCCTGTATTACTGCTTCCACTCCGGGTAGTCTTTTCAATTTGGTCATTTTAATAGGTAGTATCTCATTGCACTTTCATTTGCATTTCCCTAGTAACTAATTTTATAAAGCATCTTTTCGCATCCTTCTTTGATGTCTGTATATCTCTTTTGGTAAAGTGTTCAAATATTTTACCCATTTTTAATTGGTTTAGTTGTCTTTTATTATGAATTTTGAGAGTGCTTCATATATCCTGGAAACAAGCCTTTTATCACACATATGATTTGTAAATATTATATCACACTAGTCTGTTGCATGGATGACATTGTGCTGATTGGTCTTAGTGAGCAAGAAATCATATTTATTAGTTAGCCATTTGTAGGACAGAGGTGGAAAACAAATCTGACAAAATTTCAGGGGCCTTCTACTTCAGTGAAATTTCTAGGTGTCCAGTGATATAGGGCATGTCAAGAAAACCCTTCTAAGGCGAAGGATAAGTTGCTACACCTGGCCCTTCCTGAAACCGAAAGAGAGGCACAACACATAATGTGCCCCTATGGAGTTTTGGGAGCAGTATTAGCATTATTTGGGTGTGTTACTCCAGCCCATTTACCAACTGCTAGTTTTGAGTGGGTCTCAGAGCAAAAGAAGGCTTTGCAACATGTCTCGGCTTCTGTGCAAGCTGTTCTGCTCCTTGAACCATATCCAGCAGATCCAGTGGAGCCTGAAATGGCAGTGGCAGATGCTTGGAGCCTTTAATAAGCCTCTAGAGGTTGATCACAGTGCAGGCCTTTAGCGTTTTGAGCAAAGCACTGCCATCCTCTGTGGATAATTACTCTACTTTAGAGAAACAGCTGTTGGACTGCTAGTGAGCCTTGGTAAAAAAACGAACGTTTAACAATGGGCCACCAATTTGCCATGATACCAGAGCTGCCCTTGACAAACTGAATGTTATCTGACCCACTAACCATAAAGTTCAGTGTGCACAGCAGCATTCCTTCATCGAATGGAAGTAGTAGACACTTGATCAAGCAGGAACAGGCCCTCAAGGCACAAGTAAGTTACATGAAGAAGTGGTTCAGATGCTATTGGCCTCTACTCCTGCTGCAATGGCTTCTGTCTCCCAGCCTGGACCTGTGGTCCTATAGGGAATTCTCTATGATTAGTTGACAGAGAAGAGAAGACTGGGGCCTGATTTACAGATGGTTCTGCATGGTATGCAGGCACCATCATAAAGTGGACAGCTGTTGCATGACAACGCCTCTCTGTGACATTCAGGAAGGACGGTAGTGAAGGGAAAACCTTACAGTGGGCAGTCCTGCTTCCACCAGGACACACAACAATGCTTCCATTGAGCTGAAAGTAGACTGCCCCTTGGTCCCTTTGACTTTACATTCCTTTGACTCATCAGACACAGAAGTGAGTTACTGTGCTGGCTGAGGTGATTGATGGCAGCTACCAAGGGGAAACTGGACTATTCCACAAAGAGGGTAAGGAAGAGTATGTCTGGAATACAGAAGATACCCTAGGCTATCTCTTAGCATTATCATTCCCATGATTAAGATCAATGGAAAACTTTAACAGGCCAAACCACATAGTAGTTCTAATGGCTCAGACTCTTCAGCAGTGAATGTTTGGGTTATTCCACAAGGTGAAGAACAATGACCACCTGAGTGAGGTGTTTGCTGGAGGCGAAGAGAATGCAGAATGGGTAGTGAAAGAAGTTAGTTAACATACCAGCAACAATCACATGTCCAGTTACAGATATGAGGTGTAATTTGCCAAGAGATTTCCTTCTTAGTTTGATATGAATACATTTGTGTGTGTGTATAGCAAACAGCTTTGTTTTCTTTCCACTCTTACTCCCTTATCATGAGACATAAGACGTACTGACTTTATAGTATAATAATTGAGTGTTGTTAATTTGACATCTTAGTATTTGTATTACCAGATATCAAGGAGAATCAATAGTAAACATCACTCAAATATTTTACCTCCACTCCAGGGAAGAAGTAATACATTTTTGGTTGTATACAGCATAGTTGTATCATGTTAGGTGACCTTGCTATTATCATTATTTAGAAATAGAATAGTTTTAAGATATGTGTATGGGTGCTAAGTTGACAAAAGGTGAACCTGTAATGGTTAATTTTATGTGTCAACTGGTCCGTGGACTGTCTAGATATCTAATTAAACATTATTTGGGGATGTTTCTGTGAGGAAGTTCCAAATTAGTGTGGAATTGGTGGACTCAGTAAAGCTGATGACTCTCCGCAGTGTAGCTGGGCATTAGCCAGTCTGGCGTGGGCTTGGATGGAACAAAGAGGCAGAGGAAGGTGGAATTCACTTTCTGTTTGACTGGTTAGCAGTGATATTCTCCTGCCCTTGATGATCTGATTCTCAGGACTTCATACTCAGAAAGGAATCTATACAATTGGTCCTACTGCCTGAGACCTTTGAAGTAGGACACTGCTGTCCTCACTCTCCAGCTTGCAGAGGGAAGATCATGGAACCTCTCAGACTCCATATCATGTCAGCCAATATCTTATAATAAATGTCCTGGTATAGATATATAGATAGATAGATAGATGATAGATAGATAGATAGATAGATAGATAGATAGATAGATAGATAGATGATAGATAGATAGATATATAGGGAGGTAGTGAGATAGATAGATTCTCCTGGTTCTGTTAATCTGGACAACCAAGACTATAACTAAAACTCATTGTATGTTTAGTGAACATCTTGTTTTATCTTGCAAAGTGAGGGAAATACCATGATGTAACTGTTAGCTATTGCTCTAAATAAGTCTCACTATGAAGGTACCTTTTCAGAAGAGGTAAACATCACGTACTACAGCATAAGGAATATTGTGTATATGAAGTTGTACTTGAAAGGGGTGATCTAAATGCTGATCTGGCTTGGTAATTAATTTTTCAAAAGGGACAGAGAACCCTCCCATTAACCATACTGAAATTAGACAGTGTGGTTTTTATTGGCTATCATCACTATCAATCATGGTTCCCGAGAAAAAATTATTTAAAGAATCCACAATACTTCATCCTTTGAAATAGATGCCCTATTTGCATCTTTCTGTCCAAAACTGAAAGGAAAGTATAAATAGAGGGTGCAAACTGTCAAAATATTTTCAGAGTGCTGTTTAAGTAGGGAATAGAGTATATGGAAACTCCATTTCATCTGATATCTAAATATCCTAATACTATAACAATTTTGCTTCACTGATTATTTTAAAACAGTGATTACCTTAGCTCAGGCTACTGTAACAGAATATCATAGACTGTGTTTCTTATACCACCAACATTTATTTCTTACATTCTGGAAGATGGGATGTTCAAGAACAAGGGGCCAGCAGATATTTATTGTACATGGTGAGAGATTGCTTCATGGCCTAGTAGGCAGCAGCTTTCTCACTTGGCCTTTGCAGGTTGAGTATTCCTGGGGGTGGTGGGGAGGAGTTAGTTCTCTTGCCTCTTTCTCTTCTTATAAGGGCACTAATACCATCATGAAAACCTGACCCTTACGATCTATTCCTACCCTAATTACCTCCTAAAGTCCTCATTCCAAATACCACCACATTAGAGGATTAGTGCTTCAATGTATGAATTTGGGGGGAAATCAACACTCAGTCCACAACAGTAGTTTGCTATGTATAGTCCCAAAACAACAGCATTAGCATGACTGAATTAGAAACTCTAATGATAATGCCCATCAGTCTGTGTTTTCATAAGCTCTCCAGGTCATTCTGATGCCCACTAAATTTTTCAAACCTTTGTTTTAAAAGACCAACAAAAAGAGCTAAAATGAAAGCCTGTACCAGAGAGGTTTTGACACTTTCCTAATACTACATGTACTAAGACTACATGCCATAATTAGTCAACAAAACAGACTTTAGTTATACAGTTCTAATTTTGATTTATATTTGTTTGTTTTTGCCAAATCCTAGTTATTTCTTTGAACACAGTCTAGGATAAAATTATTAACAATCTCCTGAACAGTAGAAGTCTTACTTAGTAGAAGGTATTGGAAGGCAAAGAGAAAAAAACATATGCACATATACATAAAGAGAGATAATTTATTATGTATTCTTTTCAATCTCCAGGTTAAGAAAATGAATACAACTTCATAATAAAGAATATCTCAAGTATATTATTTGTATTTCCAACAAATGATCTAATCTAGCATCAGCAGTGTCCAGACAACTGGATGAACTTAGCAAAATTATATCATCCTTTAAATCTAAATAACCATTAAACAATACAGATTTCATTTCATAGTTCCTTTTTAAAGGAATCAGCAGAATATCTTGCCCAAAAATGTGGATTTTTCACAGGTGTATCTTTTACCTCTTTACCAACATACAATTGAAATGACAAAAAAATGTACAAATGAATAAATCTATAACAGAAGTGAATGGGATCACATCATTTGAGTAGGGATTTTGGTAATTTCTGGAAGGCATAAAGTAGTTGAGATTGTACTGAAGATCAATACAGAGCAGAGGAATCTGTAGACTAGATGTCTACAAGAGAAGGCTTCAAGGAAGTCTGCATTTCTGAGAGGGCTCCAACTGTCTGTTCTGTACCCAGCAACCTAAATTAAGATGCGATGGGTTATACACCCACTCATATACTCATAGCTTGACACCAGACTTCTCATTCAAAGAAAAATTCGTTAGGAAACAGTGCTAATGATGGCAGAAGAAATACATACCGCTGCCTATACTTTCAGTTAGCCTTTGGGTTATTACAATGTATGAAGAAGCAAAAATCTAAATAATTGAAGGAATCCATCTAAACAATGGAAAGCTTATACAGTAATAAAAATCATTGAACTATGTACATATGCAATAACAATGATTCATTTTTATTATTTTTATTTTTTTACATTGAAGCATAGGTGATTTACAATGTCATGTTAGTTTCAGATGTACAGCAAAGTGATTCAGTTATACATATATATGTATCTATTCTTTTTCAGATTCTTTTCCCCTATATGCTATTACAAAATATTAAGTAAAGTTCTCTGTGCTATACAGTAGGTCCCTGTTGGTTATCTATGTTATACATAGTAGTGTGTATATGTTGATCCCAAACTCCTAATTTATCCCTCCACCACCTTCCCCTTTGGTAACCATAAGTTCATTCTCTATGTCTTTGGGCCTATTTCTGTTTTGTATATAAGTTCATTTGTATCGTTTTTTAAAAGATTCCACATATAAGCGATATCATATGATATTTGTTTTTCTCTGTCTGGCTTACTTCACTTCGTATGGTAATCTCTAGGTTCATTCATGTTCTGCAAATGGCATTATTTCATTCTTTTGTATGGCTGAGTAATATTCCACTGCATATATTATACCACATCTTCTTTATCCATTCATCCATTGATGGACATTTAAGTTGCTTCCATGTCTTGGCTATTACTGCAATGAACATTGGGGTGCATGTATCATTTTGAGTCATGGTTTTCTCCAGATATATGCCCAGGAGTGGGATTGCAGGATCGTATGGTAGCTCTATTTTTATGGAACAGGATAAAAAGACCAGAAATAAATCCACACACCTATGGTCAATTAATCTATGACAAAGGAGGCAATAATATACAATGGAGAAAAGACAGTCTCTTCAATAAGTGGTGCAGGGAAAACTGGTCAGCTACATGTAAAACAATTAAATTAGAACATTCTCTAACACCATACACAAAAATAGACTCAAAATAGATTAAAGACCTAAATGTAAAACCAGTTACTATAAAACTCTGATATGCTTTTCCAGTGTACCTCAAAGGTAATAGGAATTACCTATTACCTTTAAAGGAAAGGAAAACAGTAGTTTTAAAGGAAAACATAGGCAGAACACTATTTGACATAAATCACAGCAATATTTTTTTGGATCCACCTCCTAGAGAAATTGAAATAAAAAATAAACAAATGGGACCTAATTAAACTTAAAAGCTTTTGCACAGCAAAGGAAACTATAAACAAACCAAAAAGACAACCTACAGTATGGGAGAAAATATTTGCAAACAATGAGACTGGCAAGGGATTAATCTCCAAAATATACAAACAGCTCATATAGCAAAATATCAAACAAACAAACAACACAATCAAAAAGTGGGCATCAGACCTAAATAGACATTTCTCCAAAGAAGATATACAGATAACCAAAAGGCACATGAAAAGATGCTCAGCATAGCCAATTATTAGAGAAATGCAAATCAAAACTACAACGAGGTATCACCTCACACCAGTCAGAATGGCCATCATCAAAATGTCTACAAATAATAAATGCTGGAGAGGGTGTGGAAAAAAATGAACCTTCCTGCAATGTTGGTGGGAATGTAAATTGATACAACCACTATGGAGAACGGTATGGAGTTTCCTTAAAAAAAAAAAAAAGACTCTTTAGGGAGAAACAGTAAAAGCAACTGGAATGTGATGAATGCATTCCCTTTTTGGGACATAGGGGGATGTCTCAGAGGCGTAAAAAGAAGGCAGATGACCTGGTCTAATCTTGTGACTTGCACCTCCAGGAATATAGAGTAATGATTGTTGTTTTAAATAATTATATGTCTTGTATCTTTAAACCAAACCTCTAATTAAGGGCTTCTCCCTGATATTTTGTCATACTCTATCCCAGGAACCAATCCTACTGATAATATTTTCAATTGTCATGAAAGAAATTTAAGAAGGTGAGCTGACATGCAGCAGCCATGCCAGGCCCAGTCATTTACCTGGGCTCATTACCGGGTTGAAAAAGACTGATGCACTCTTACTGTATTCCATGTATGTGTGCTGTCAGATCATTTTAAGTTTATAAATATTTTGTGAATACTTATTTAGGAGCTCATGTGAGTAAGCCACTGTGCTATCTACTACAAAAGACAGAAGGATTTCTAAATTGTAATTTAAAAGAGTTTGTAGGCCAAAAATATTATTATATGAGGCCAAGTGTGACCAAGAAGAATAAATAAACTGCTAAACATTTGAGATGAGTGAGCATTCCTATTACCTTTGAGGTACACTGGAAAAGCATATCAGAATTTGTAAAATTTGAGAAAGACCTTGAGGAAATGATACCTTTTCAATTTTAAATGAAGATAGAGAAGTTGGGTGGGGAGGATTCTCTGTGGAGAGACCTGTGTGAGCAAAAGCATGAACCTGAGAGAGAGAGGTTTGTCCAGAAAGCTTTCAGTAACTCAGTTTGGGTATAATGTAGAGTCCACAGGAGAATTGTGGAGGAAGAGCCTTCAGAGTTAAAGCAAGAGGGATGAACAAATGCAGGGTTAAATATGAAGAAAAGAGAGAGAGAGAGAGAGAGAGAGGGAGAGAGAGAGAGAGAGAGGGAGAGAGAGAGAAAGAAAGAAAGAAAAAAAGAAAGAAAGAAAAGAAAAAGAAAGAAAGAAAGGAAGGAAGAAAGAAAGAAAGAAAGGGAGAAAGGAAGGAATGAAGGAGGGAAGGAAGAAAAAGAAAGAAAGAAAGACAGACAGACAGACAGACAGAAAGAAAGAAAGAAAAGAAAGAAAAGAAAGAAGAAGGAAAGAAAGAAAGGAGAAAGAAAGAAAGATAGAAGAAAGAAGGAAGGATGGAAGGAAGGAAAGAAAGAAAAAAGAAGGAAGGAAGGAAAGAAAGAAAGAAAAGAAAGAAAGGAAGGAAGAAAGGAAAGAAGGAAGGAAGGAAGGAAGGAGGAAGGAGGGAGGAGGGAGGGAGGAAGGAAGGAGGAAGGGAGGGAGGGAAGGAGAGAGAGAAAGAAAGAAAGAAAGGAGGGAGGGAGGAAAGAAGGAAGGAAGGAAGAAGTCTGTATATATAGATATATATGCATATATATGTACTTGTATTTATATACCATATAATCTTAACATATAAATGAAGAAATAATCATAATGCATACATACGTATACAGCTCTAGATACATTTCCCATATATGTGAAAAATCTGGTAGCAATGACAATCTATTAAAAGTTATAGAAGAAAGATATCATGTAATCAGAGTCCTGTTTATGAAGGTTAATCCTGCAGGTATGTTTGGAAAGGAAAAGAATATCAGCAGGATGAAAGGGGTAAATAACAGAGGTCGGTAGTTTTGAGGGTTAGGACCTGAGTGATATGGAATGTGTATGGAATTTAAGTGTCGGGAGAGGAAAGGCAAAATGGCTCTGAAAATCGATCGCTATTATACTTAAATTGTATGGCATGTGAGGAGAGCAACCTTTCAAGGACTTTTAGAGCATGAAACAGCCAAATTCTTGCTCATTTTCAAGTATTTTTCAGCTACCCACTGGGAACTATGGCATCATATCATCTTAACATTATTTGAGCTTTGATAATATGCATTTAAAGCCCCTTGTTGTCAACAACACATTTGAATAACTTTTACATACTACTGATTTTTTTGTCTTACAAACTTCTTTCTTTTTTTAATTTTAGGAACATTGAGACCATTTCTTTCCTATTCTGCCACTTCTCTTCTTCCCACACCCATCCCAGTTTAGTTATTCAATCTGAACTCTTAGTGAAACTTTTTAGATTACCCAACAACAAATAAACAGGTAGAAAGGGTCTTAGAAAACATCATAGAATGTGGGTGGTAACTCACTCCTTCTAGTTCCTCATAGAAGCACACTGAATTAAGAGCATCCTCTTATGGTTTGGCCTGACCTTCGCTCTCTTAACTCCCTTTTCATGTTTTTCCTCATTGCTTTACCATTGCATTTCTTTCTCTGTGTGACATGAGAGTTGAGTCCCCACAAGAAGTGAGATTCAACATATTGCAAATAAAGTGGAATAAAAGACCTTTGATGGCACGCAGAATTCCTGGGATTTGCCTCTGTTCACTCAAACACAAACCCACGTCCACTGTGGAGTTAAATGTGATATATGTCTCCAAGCAATACAGCTATATTACTGCCAAAGACATCACACTCAAGTAATTTTCAGAAGTACAACACTATTTTAGTGCTTAATAAATGCTTAATAAATTCACATATAAAGCCATACTGAAGAATATACAAGCATGTAAAATGTTTTCATTTATTTTCTGCTTTAGTTATTTTAGTATGATATGAACACTTGATTAAAATTCCTTTGTGTTTTTGAAAAATATATACACATATTTTAAGGAATTTATTAGAAACTAACATTTTAACTCAAAATAATAGGGCAGTTATAAATACAAAAAACTTTGAACACTAGTCAACACATAGCAATATCTAATCTGCACAATTTTATGACTGTTTTAATGGAAAGAGAACAGACATTACTATGAGATCTAAACATTTATCTTTATCATTTTTGTCAGTGAATCTATGACTTTCATATTTCTCAGGCTGTAGATAATTGGATTTAACAAAGGGATTATGACAGTATAAAATAGAGAGTCCATCATATCTTGATCATCTGCTTGTGTGGATCCAGGACGAATATACATGAAGAGAAGAGGTCCATAGTATAAAGAAACAGATAGGAGGTGGGCCCCACAGGTGGAGAAGGCCTTCCTTATGCCTTGGACAGACTTCTTTTTTAAAATTGTAAAGAGAACTAGTGTATAAGAAATAAGAACCATCAGAATGGTAAACACCTGAATTGAACCAGAGAAAATAAAAACCATCAGAATATTAATAGAAGGGTCAGTACAAGAAATTTTAAACAATGGCATGATGTCACAGTAAAAGTTATATATCATGTTGTAATTACAGAAGGTTAATCTGAATAAAAAACCTATATGAATAAAGGCATGTAGGACACCACCTACAAATGATGAGACTAACAGTCACATACATAGTCTATTGGTCATAATCACTGGATAAATAAAGGGTTGCATATGGCCACATAGCGATCATATGCCATACTTGCCAAGAGAAAACATTCCGTGGTTGCACTGACTGTAAAGGGAAAAAATTGTACCATGCATTCAGAGAGAAATATCATCTTACTCTTGGTGAAGAAGTTGACCAGCATCTTGGGGGTCACTATGGATGATACTGAAGTATCCACAAAAGCCAAACTCCCAAGGAATAAGTACATGTGGGTGTGAAGTTGAGAGTCATTCCAGATGAGAGCAATAAGACCAAGGTTTCCCACAATGGTGATGAGGTATATACCAGGAATACCAGGAACAAGGGGATTTGCCACTCCTATTGATACGAAAATCCTGAGAGAACAAACTCTGTCAGCAATGTTGCATTTTCCTTTTCCATATCTTCACTGGATGTCCCCTGAAATAAAATGCAATAAATATAAAAATAACATTCACTATGGATTTATGAATTGAAAACTTGTAAAGTGGAGTCGAAATCATACTCCTATCAGAATGCCCTTTTTTTTTCTAAATTTTTTATTAATTTTTGGCTGCATTGGGTCTTCATTGCTGAGCGTGGGCTTTCTCTGAGTTGCGGTGAGCGGGAGCTACTCTTCGTTGCGGTGCGCAGGCTTCTCATTGCGGTGGCTTCTCTTGTTGCGGAGCACGGGCTCTAAGTGTGCGGACTTCAATAGTTGTGGCACGTGGGCTCAGTAGTTGTGGCTCGAGGGCTCTAGAGCGCAGGCTCAGTAGTTGTGGCACACGGGCTTAGTTGGTCCGCAGCATGTGGGATCTTCCGGTACCAGGGCTCAAACCTATGTCCCCTGCATCGGCAGGTGGATTCTTAACCACTGCGCCACCAGGGAAGCCCAGAATGCCCTTTTAATTTCATAAAATATTACTATATAAACTGTTTGGGGGATTTGAAGAAATGCCAATCAATACGATAATTTCAGTTCAAATAATGTGCAGAAATTAATAGATTTATATAAAAGAGACATTCTAACCATTTGCTAAATTTGTGGGGACCTGATAGAGTGTGGTAGGGAAATTCTGAGTCTGGGACATGGATTATTAGTCAAGGGAATAGATGTTTAAGGGATCTGGATTATAAAATGAATTGAATGCCACGTGAAGGATCATGAACTCTTTGCCTCAGGTAATATGTATGTACTGAAAATTTTCAAGACAGGGAGAGGCCTCAGAAAATATTTTAAATTAATTTTTTATCAGCGCAGAAAATAGGTGTCATGGAGGGAAAGCCGGAGTCAGGGATACTATTCAGGAGATATTGCTATTTATTGTCCAGTGGTTTTCTAACCAGATTACACATCAGAATTGATCGTGGAGCTTTTTATGCAGAATATACATTGTGAGACATTACTATAGAAATTAATTCAGTGGGTCAAGATTGAGTTCTAGGAATCTGTACTTTAAAAAATGCTCCACAAATGCATGTGTAGTGCCTAGTCCGTTGGTGATATAACTTCAGTTGTCATGAGGAGGACAGAGAGATAAATGCAAAAGAATTCAAAATGCAGAGTCACTAGGACCTTGTGACATTAGATGTGAAAGGGGTGGTCAGTGAAGGAGAGAAGAGTCACTTGGTGACTGGCTAGATGGACATCAAAAGTTGAGATCAAGATCTCAGCTGCAGTGGCCAGTTTGTGGAGAGAGCATCCTCTGAACATCAAGATGAGATATACTTAGTAATATGAGTCTACAAATTGCTTAATAGAAATAATGTCTTAGGAGTTTTGGAGGTAGCTGAAGGCATATTTATTGATAACCTATCCATTGAAGAGTATGCATAAAAAGAAGAAGGGCACAGAAAGAAACTTGAGGAACTTATATTAAAGAGGTTACACAGTGGATACACAGCATATATTAGATAGCCAACATCTGATCCCCTTTTCTCCCACATAGTCGTGGTGGCTGGTAGAGGTTATCACCCATTCAAGAAGCCAAAAGATGATAGCCATAATGACCTATATGGGAATAGAATCTAAAAAGAATGGATATATGTATATGTATAACTGATTCACTTTTCTGTGCAGCAGAAACTAACACAACATTGTAAACCAACTATACTCCAATAAAAAATTAATTAAAAAAAAAAAAGAAACCAAAGAACTAGACACTGACTTTCCCATTCCCCTTGCACATAGAGTGAGGGAACTTGACCTAGATTTGGCAAATCAAATCCACAAAACCTACATTTAGAATATGAAGAGAGAGAGGAAAGAAAGGTACCGGGACAAAAGAGAATATTAGTTGCAAAGACAGCAATATCAAGACTCCAGCAAATGCATCCTGCATCCACAACCATGGCACTGTGAGTGTGAGGTGGCATTCCAACTTCAACAGCAGTGGCAGCAGGTCTCATTGAGCTGGTGTTGGGACATGATTTGGGCTGTTGATTAGCTCCTTTGCTTCCTTCTCTTCCTGATCATTTTTTCACCTGATTTCTCCGTTGTCTCTTGCATTTCTATGTTAGAGCCATTTCCATTCAATTAACTCATTTCCTGTGGCAACCAAGAGGCCTGGTTCACAACAGAGAAAGACTAGGGAGAGACCAGAAAAGGATACTGAGCAGAGAAGCAGGAGGGAGACTGGAAAGCTGAGTGTTGTGAACTTAGAGAAAAGATATTCAAAATGAACGAAGAGAATGACATGTCAAATGCCAAAATAAATGGTCTTGTAGGACAAAGGGTGATCAGATTTCACTGAGTGTGGAAATTAAGGGAATTTTAGTGGCTTTAGTGAGAGCAGTTTGCATTTTGGATTGAGTTGAGGCCAGAGAATAATGAGAAGTGAAAGGGAAACAAGTGGGTGGAAGGATTTGGAGTACTCCACAAAAGGTGGAGAACCATTGGCATTTTTCTACTTCTCCTAGACACATATGGGGTTTTTTTTCCTCTAGAACATTTTAATGAAAGTTTTCAAAAGAGAGGAGAGTAAGGAGTTGAGAGGAGAAAGGGAACAGGAAAAGTGGGAAGATAATATGTGTTGGTGAAAAGAAAACAGTGGGGAGGTAACAGACGGAAAATATCAGAGACATAGATGGATAAGTATAGGAAAGACAAGCCAAAGTAGCTGAGAAGGAAGTATCTGAGAGAGGAAGTATCCAAGAAAAGCTGAAGAGGAAATATAGGTATGCCCCACTTTTCAAAAGTTTGCTTTACCACCACTTCTCTTTTATGAAAGAACTATGTTAATAACTGTTTTCACTAACCGAAAGAGATCCGAAAAGGATTTTTGCTATTACCAATAGAAGGCAAAAACAGTGTTCAGCATTTCTTTTGCAGCAAGCAGTTATAGAGACAACACACACCCCCAGCAGCCAGAATGGCCCCACCAAGCTCCTTCCCTGGGAACTACATTTATCATTATCAGCATCAAGCCATCATATCTTTGAACTGTGTCTGTATCTGTGCTTTATCTTGATTTATTTTGTCCGTCTGTTAGGAAGATGTGTCTTAAGGTAATAGCTTCTTCTCTTTATGCCATTTTAGCTTTTAAAAGGTTTCATAGGAATGTTCTACTTTCAGAGAGCAGAGGAAACCTATAAAGGGAAAGGCTCAGAGACTTGGGGGTGAGTGTTTGTTTTAACTCTGGTGTTCCCTAAGGTTGTCTGTCCTGAATCTTTTTTTTTATGCAAAGTTTATTTTCCTCTAGAATTTGTGTATGAAAAAGAGACTTCTATTTTAAATTGTATCTTACAAATTGTGTGTTGTTAATAAATATATTGGCACTGAGAGAAAGTTCTTTCCATATTTAAAAATACTTTCTCTTTGTTATTAGAGTAATGAGAACTCACCTTATCTAGAAATCCTGCTCATTTAACTCGAGAACACTTTACTCTCCACCAATTGTGGGCTTTTTAGTTTTGGGGGGGGAATCAAAAACTGAGCCCAAACTGGATCTTGAATATAGGCGATATAAATAATGAACATCAATAATTTCAGTTGTTAAGTGATTTTTATATGAAATTTCCTTCCTTCTCTTCAATCCCAATCACTAAGTAATTGAAAGTTCTCTAATTTGTGTGTGGGTACTTATTAATTCATAAATGCTGGAAAACATAGTGGAGAAACATTGTCTATATATTTCCTAACATATATATATGATTTATATACTTTTTTATTTGTATTCTAATACATGTATATATTTCTATGCTATATGTACAAAATATTCAATAAAATTATTCTCATAAGTATGTGAAGGAATAGAGGAATTAATATTTAAGTGATTTACCTTAAAAGTTTTAATCAGTTAACTAATCAGAGTGGGTCTTTTTGTCAGAAAGCTCTAAATGATTTCTTATATAAGAATCATATGACCTGAAACATTAAACCCAATTTTAAATTATTTAACTTTCTGGTTCACCAGAATTTATCTTATAAATCTTTACAGTTAAGTTAACAAAATAATAAAACATCATTAAATTAAAGGGAACAATTCTGTCTTACAGCTATTTTACATGTCTAAATTTTAATCACAAAAATAAAATACAAAATTAATTCACTTTTTCTCATCTCTACGTGGGTATTTTGACATCTTATGAACCCAATCTAAAATTATTATAAACAGTATTTTAATTTTTATATAAAGAATAATGAATATTATACAAATCATTTCTCTCTTACCCATATCTTATGAGAAATTGTGGATATCCTGTCAATACATTAGGCTTTCTCTACAACAGCACGGAAATGACAATAACATAGGTAGCAATTCTTTGCACACTGATTCATTTTGGAGACTTCCCAAGCTCAGGAAATTATAGTTTATATTAATTTGCTTTGAACAGAAGAGTCAACCAATTATACAACTGTGTGCTTTTGCCAGAAGAAGGAGGAATGAAGAACTAAAATTCCTTGATACCCCCTGCCAAGGATTCCCTTTAGGGCAAAGCTAAGCATTTACTGGGCACTGTGGACTTGGACATGTATGAGAAAGGCAGGTTGTCCCATGGGGCATCATAGGCTCTAAAATTATAAACATCAGTCATTGTAGATAGTTCCAGTTTTAACAGTAGAAACCACACTTTATGCCATTACTTTTCACCACAGATGACACATCTCATATGTTTATGACAACTTCAATTTATCTATAAATTTTGATGCTCTGCTTAGTATCCTATTGTCTGAGCTAATCATACATGATTTTAATGAGGTCAAAGTTCTAGATTCCCTTCAGAAGCGAATCCCAAGTAAAGTTGTCCTCCTCTTGCAAACTGTAGCTCACATTCCAGACTCACACCTAACTCCCAACTTTAAGTTGAAATCTGATGAGAAATCTTACTAAGCAAAGATCTGGGGAGGAGCAAAGGAAAAACAAAACAAAAGCTCACAGTGAGAGGTGATCTAGATCAGTGCTCCTCAAACTTTATTGCCTGTGAATCTCCTGGAAATCTTGTTAAAATGCAGATTTTGTTTCAGTAGGTCTGTGTGGGGCCCAGGGGTCTTCAACTATTACAAAGTGATTGTTGCCTGTGGACAGGTCCCATCCACAGGGCCTTCATCATTGGAGGGACTATCAGATTATCAGAGAACCTAGGTAATTGGAGAAGCACAGCATGGTAAATGTGGCTTGCAAAAAGAGAAGCAGGGAGGAGCCTGATGGCGTCGGAGAGGCCAGCACATTTAGGTAACACAGGGCTTTGGAGGCCAGGTCAGGGACTTTGCTCTTTACCCCAACTTAAAGGAAAATTATTAACATGATTTTGAACATGGTGGTAATGTGTTCAGATTTGCTTTTTGTGCATTAACAGAGAAAATTATCCATGAACATTCATAAAATAAACCTTAATTTACTTACTTGTGACATTTTGATTTTATATCTAAAAAGTTTTTAAAAAATAACTTCCAATTGAAACTTGTCTGGCAACATACTGGGGGAAAAGGGCATATTGTTTGATAGATGCATTAATCCTTTTCCTGCTTCCTTAGAATTTTGCTAATGAAAGGCAAAAAAGTGGAGAAAAAATAACATAGATTAAAGAGGATTCACTGCGAAAACTCTGCAGAAGGGCTGAGTAAGCAGTAGGATGTGCAGAGATAACTAGAATGTGCCAAGGGAACTTTCAACATAACGGAAATTTGACATAAATTTACTGCCCCCTTCAATTTTGTGTAATTATCTTCTAATTCGTGTTGCCTTTCTATGAGTACAAAGGTCTGTATTGCTGCTTCTGGAATGGATTGTCCTTTCAATTTCAGTTATTTTAATAGGTGGGTTGTGGTATCTCCTGGAGGTTTTAATTTGCATTTCTCTGATGGCTAATGATGATTAAGTATTTTTCTGCCCTTATTTGACATCTGTAGGCCATCTTTAGTGAAGTGTCTCTTCAAATGTTTTTGCCCATTTTTAGCTGTTTCAGTAGTTAAAATTTGTTTTCTAATTTTTGAGCTTTGAGAGTTCTTCACATATCCTACGTATGAGTGTTTTATCAGATATATGATTTAAACATATTTCCTGAAATTCTATGGTTTGTCATTTCATTTTAGCAATTTTAAACAGCAATATATTTAATTTAATTCTTTATTTAATGAAGTTAATTTATCAATATTTTTTCTTTTATAGGTTGTGCTTTTGTTGTCATATTTCTTGGTTGTTCATTTAGGTTTATGATCCATCTTGAGTTAATTTTTGTATATGATCTGGATTATAGTTCATTTTTCTTCATATAGGTATCCAGATGTTGCAGCATTATTTGTTGAAAAGACTATCCTTTACAATATATCATTGTACCTTATTTATTTTATTCATAGTAGTTTGTACCTCTTAGTCCTCTACCCCTATATTGTCCCTCCCCCCTTCCCTCTCCCCATCAGTAACCACCAGTTTGTTCTCTATATCTGGGAGCCTGTTTCTGTTTTGTTAACTTCACTAGTTTGGTTTATTTTTTTAGAATCCAAATATAAGTGATATCATACAGTATTTGTCTTTCTCTGCCTGACTTATTTCACTTAGCATAATGCCCTCCAAGTCCATGCATATTTGTACAAATGGCAAAGTTTTATTCTTTCTTATGGCTGAGTAGTATCCCATTGTATATATAAACTGTATCTTCTTTGTTGATGGACACTTGGGTTGCTTCCATATCTTGGCAATTGTAAATAATGTTGCTATAAACCTTGGGGTGCATACACCTTTTCAAATTAATGTTTTCACTTTCTTCAGATACATACCCGGAAGTGAAATTCCTGGATTGCACGGTAGTTCTATTTTAAGTTTTTTGAGGAACCTCCATACTGTGTTCCACAGTGGTTGCCCCAGTTTATATTCCCACCAACAGTGTATGAGGGTTCTCTTTTCTCCACATCCTTGCCAACATTTGTTATATGTGTTCTATTTGATGACAGCCATACTGGCAAGTATGAGGTGATATTTTATTGTGGTTTTGATTTGCACTTCTCTGATGATTAATGATGTTGAACATCTTTTCATGTGCCTGTTAGCCATCTGTATGTCTCCTTTGGAAAACTGTCTATTCAGGCTGTGGGCTCAGAGGGTCTTAAGGCAGCCTGTCTGCTGATGGGTGGGGCTGTGTCCCTGCCCATTTAATTGCTTGGCCTGAGATGTCCCAGTACTAGTGCCTATGGGCTGGTGGGCATGGGTGGGGCTGGGTCCTGAGGTTCATAAGCTAGAAGGAGGATTCCTAAATGGTGAATGCCAGCACCAGTGTCCACATGGTAGAACAAGCTCTCCAAAATGGCTTCTGCCAGTGTCTATGTCCCCAGGGTGAGCTGAAGTTGCCTTCTGCCTCTCCAGGAGATTCTCCAGATCAGTAGGTGGGTCTGACCCAGACTCCTTTCAAATTACTTCTTCTGCCCTGGGTCCCAGTGCATGTGAGATTTTGTGGTGTCCTTTAAAAGTTGAGTCTCTATTTCCCACAGCCCTCTGGAACTCCTAAAATAAGCCCCACTGACCTTCAAAGCCAAACTTTCTGGGGTCTCATCTTTCTAGGATGAACCCCTGGTCGAGGGAGCCTGATGTAGGGCTCAGACCCCTTACTCCTTTGGGAAAACCTCTGCAATTGTAATTATTCTCCCATTTGTGGGTCCAAGGGTATGAGAATTGACTATATCACGACTCGGTCCCTCCTACCCATCTTGTCATTCCTTCTTTATATCTTTAGCTGTAGAAGATCTTTCAGGTAGGTTCCAGTCTTTTTTGTTGATGGTTGTTCTGTAAATAGTTGTAAATTTGGTGTGCCCGTAAGAAGAGGTGAGCTCAGGGTCTTTCTACTCCATGATCTTGGCCCTCCCCTAATTCAATTATTTTAAATATTACACAGAATAGAGTTTATTTTGGTGAATGTTCAGTGCACACATAAAAAAATAATGTGTATTCTACTGTTGTTTGATATAGTGTTCTATAACTGTCAAGTTGGTTGATAATGTTCTTTAGGTCTTCTCTACTTTCACTGATTTTCTCTCTACTTGTTCTATCAATTATTGAAAGAGGAGTATTGAAGTCTTAATCTGTAATTGTCTCTTTCTTCTTTATCTCTTTCTCCTTCCCATTCTATCAGTTTTTGCTTCAAGTATTTTAAAGCTCCATTGTTCAGTGCTTACAGACTTAGTATTATTTTGTATTTTTGATAAATTGAATCCTTTATCATTTTGCAATGTCCCTCTTTATCTCTGGTAATATTCCTATTTTGTTTGCTAGCCACTCCAGCTTTCTTCTGATTAGTGTTGGCATAGTATGTCTGTTTTTCATACTTTTATTTCTAATTTATCTGTGTCTTTGTACTTGATGTGTGTTTCTTCTCAACAGTATATAGTTATAGTATGTGGTTAGATCTTGCTTTTGAATCCAATCTGACAATCTGTCTTTTATTTTGTATATTATACCATTTATATTCAATGAATTATTGATGTGATTGGATTAAAATCTATCATTTTACTGGATATTTTTCTATCCATTCCATTGTTCTTTGTTCTTCTTTCCTCTTTTCCTGCCTGCTTTTGGAGTATAGAAACTTTTTTATGATTCCATTTTATATCTACATTTGGCTTATTATTTATATATTGTCTATCTTTTGGTGATTCTCTTAGGGTATGAAATATATTATTTTAATTAATTACATCTACCTTCAAATAATATCATACCACTACATTTATAGGGCAATAATCTAACAAATTGTAATTTCTCCCTCCAATCTTTTCTGCTATATTATCATATATTTTACTTTTATCTGTAAAGGTACGATATATTGCTACTATTTTGGCATTCAGTTACCTCTTAGATTAATTCATAAGAAGAAAGAAAGATCCTTTTTATATGAACCTTAATTTTTAACTATTTTCAGAGATGTTTGTTTGTGTAGCACCAAGCTTCTCTTTGATATCATATTCCTTCTTCCTGAAGAACTTCCTTTCATAATTTTTTTTTCCTCTAGGACTTTGGGTAATGATTTTTTTTTTTTTGGTTCTTGTCTTAAAAGTTTTTATTTTACACTTTTTTTCCCACTGTGTCCCAGGCTTCTTTATTTAAAAACAAAGTGATGACTGACATTGTGTTTAAAATCAAGAACATCAATGAATTTTACCTTCCTTACGACTATTTCCCTCAAAACTCCCTGCCCCCGTTCTTCATATTCCCAATTAATTGAATGTTTCCTATTTATTGAATGAAAAACCTAACTCCAAAAGCCCTGGCGCAAATCCCAGGGTCCTGTTTCCCCAGTTTCTCCCACTTTCCTCATCCCCCACTCCTGCCCCCACCCCTCAGAGAAAAGCAGGCACCTCAGTTTGAATGCATGAGAAAGCCCAGAGTGGTGAGCTGGACAAAAGGGAACACTTCACCCTCAAAGGTCAAAGGAACCAAGGAGTACAGAATAGTGAAGTGAGAGCCCCCATAGTCTAGGCTACTGAAATGGGCCCTGGTGCCAGAGAAAAGCACACTGGTGCCCCCATGAAAGGAAACTCAGCAGCCTCAAAATACTCTCATTGGGAATAGTTCCTGCTTGATTGACTGCCCTTCTGGTACCAGGTACAGAGCCACACTCAGACTCTGTGCTTGTTGATGCCAAGCTACTTAATTCTCAATGCTTATCTGCTCTCCCTTTCGAGCCTGCTGCAGGAAGGACTCCTCTTTGCCTTTCCCCTGAAGATTCTCCTTGTTGTCAGCTTCCTCCACCTATTTCTGCAGCAGGGGGCACAGCTTACACACATTACTGACACTGAGCTGCAGAGTCTCAAAACAGCAGTTGCTCTTTTGGCTAAATACCTTCCCACAGGGTGATCCTCTTCTGCTTTGGAGCTCCTGTAAAGTTCTGATGTCCTGAGACCCTTCCAGGTTTTGCTGCAACTTCACCTTGTCCTGCTTCATGCCACCAGGAGGACAGCACAAGGCTTGGGGGAGGCCCCTTCAGAGTTGCTCTCAATCCTGGCCCCAGACTAGACTTCAGGCTGAGAAGTTTCCAGCAGCCTTGAGGATCCAGCCCCATTCCAACCTAAAGGAGCCACTACGCCATCCCTCTGCAGAACTCACATAGCGCTGAGTACCCCCAAAAACTTCAGCTACTCTCCAACCCCTGCCCAATTCCTGGACCATATTGGAGGAGGCACAGAAGAGGGGTGTTGGAAGCCCAGCCAGGTGAGAAGGTCAACCCAGCCCAATTCCAACCCTCCTGACCCATCACCTACACCTACCCCTACATCTGTGGAAGTAAAAAGGCAAAATTCAAAAGCAAGTAGGTATCCTGCAATGGGGAAGAAAGTCCCCCAAGCTGGGGACCTGGACCACATTAATTTTGGGAAGTTATTTTTTGTTAGGTAAAATTCTGAGTTGGCAGGTATCTTTCCCCCACAGTTTGAAATATGTCAGTCAACTACTCAGTTATCTTCTGGCTGTGTACTTTTTCCTCCCCTCTCACTACCTTCAAACTTTTCTCTATCTTTGGTTTTTAACCACTTCAATATAATTTGTCCAGGTGTTTTTGTGTTTTTATTTTCTTATGATTTGGTTTCTGTCTGTTTTGTTTATTCTGCCTCAGGTTCTATGTTTCTTGATTCTTTGGTTTGATGACTTTCATTATCTTTGAAAAATTCTTGACCATTATGTTTTCCAAATATTCCTCTGCCCAACTCTCATTCTTTTCCTCTAAGTTTCCAGATACACATAAGTTAGATAACTTGATAGTCCTTCACAGTACTTGAATATTCTGGGTTTTTTTTTTTTTTACTCTTTTCTTTCTTTGTGTTTAATTTTGATATCTATTGACCTATATTCAACATCACTGTTGTTTCCTCTACTGTGTCTAATTTACTGATGAGCTCACCAAAGGCATCCTTTATGTTTGTTCTCATGTTTTTAAAAAATTATTTCTACCATTTTCACTTGACTTTTAAAAAACACTTTCTATCTGTCTAGCTCTAAATTCTCTCTAAATCTGATCATGCATGGAAACTTTAACATATTAATCATGATCATTTTAAATTTCCTGACTGATAATCCCAACTTCTGAGTCATATCTGACACTGGTTCTTTTGATTGTTTTGCCTTTTGACATTGGGTTGTTTCTTTCTTGGTTTTTTTTTGTTGTTGTTGTTGTTTGTTTGTCTCACAAATTTTATCTGAAGTCTGGTCTTCATGTGTAGGACAATAAAAATGGAAGTAAATCGTACTTAAAGGACAAATGAAATATCCGGAATTATAAAAACTTAAAATTCTTTTTATTAGCTGAAGTGTATATTTCAGATACCAAGTTAAAATGGACATTGACTATAAACTTTGGTAGAATGTATTGTATATGTATGTGGTGGGGGTCAGACTCTTAAAGGTATGAGGTAAAAGGAAGAACCACTTTAAGATTCTGCTTAGATCTGAATAACATCTGGATAGATGGGGCATATCCAAAGTAGTGAGAGGACCCCCAACCATTGAGATTTCTGTAAAGTAATAATCGCTTCATATGAAATAGTATAATACATGTATGCCTGGTGTCTATATAAAACATTCAATTCTACCTCAGGGGAAAAGGGGTAGGTATCTTAGTTTGTGTTCTGCCACAGACTGAGACATTGTTTGAGTGCAGTAATTTAGTTGTGAATAGTTGATGAGTGAGAAAGTGTTGAAGTGAGACAGGAAAGGGAATGCAGCCGATAAAGGGTAATTTACCAAACAAGTTACAACTGTGGGCAATCAAGCTTAATCATTTTTGGAAACACCATGAGCCAGTATAGAGCATGAACGTCAAATTTATATTAGCCAAAGGGCAAAGGATCTGAGGTATTTATTCACCAACTCCTGCCAATCATTGGTTGATAAATGGTCTGGGGGAGAGACTATGAACAGTAGTCATTTCCCAGTTCCTCCAATCTGCGTTAAATGCCTCTGGCCATCAGAGAAAGCCCTCAGATGAAGATGTATAATTAGAAAAGACATGGGCAGGCACCAACAGTATCTGTGACAGGGAATATATAGGAATCAATGGACAGTGTGATCTGTGACTCACATTGAATGAGTCATTCAACACTAGCTATTATAGTGAGTCAGACTATCTCTCAAGCAACCCATTCTCAAAAACCTTGAATTTAGGTCTGTCCACATGTAACAAAAGAAATGATGAAAATTGCTCTTACAGGATTAGAAAAGTGGAAAACAATGTTTCACAGTGAGTCATGGCATACAATTTATACTATGTAACACAACATTAGGGCCTTTTAATTGGAATAAAGTTTCCTCAGATAGTTGCCAAAATTCCCCTAAAATAGTGATGGAATGTTATTTAATTTGTTTTGTAGTCTTTAAAAATCTAAGCAAATACTCTTCCCAGTCACATCATCATCATCCATTGGGTCATTGCTTATGGTGTCTAATACACAGGGCAGCCAGCAATACAATATTGTGTTGTGAATAGTGCCCCTGGGTTAAGCAGTGCACACAGTTTGCATGGCCATTCAAAATTCTTCTGTACACACTTTGTTATAACACTATTCATGGAAACCATTTTTCTCTCAGTAGTTTATAAATGTTGTTCCATTGTCTCTGTACTTTCAGTGCAACAAATGGGAAGTCAAATATTACTGTACTTATCTTTACTTTGTTAGTAACCCAGTCTCTCTATCTAGAAGTTTATAGATCTTCTCTTTACCCTGAAATCTGGGACTGTTTGCCAGGAGCATAGTCTTCTTGTGGTTGTTATAGTATCAGTGCTATCCATTGCAGATTATTTAGCTTAGGAATCCAAGATTTCCTTTGTTTCTAGAAAATGGCTTGATGAGCTATATTTTAGAATGAGTGAGCCTAATTTGCCAATTCTAGAATCACCAGTTTAGAGGGTGTAAATACACAATAGACTCCCTCCAGTGGTCAGTTCTCCCCAAAAATACTCTCAAAAAATAAATTCTTCTCTATATGAGATTTTTCTGATGAGTTTGAATATTATATGGCTTTACAGCACTTGTGCTTTGAAATAACAGTGTCCTTTTTCACAAATCTAAACCCTTTCTTCCTATCTGGTTGAAGAGCGGACAGGACACCTTGTAGAAGCATGGATGGATTAGATACTTTGATCTCTATCAGCACCAAAGATGCCCCTATTAAGTTCTTCCGCTTATACAACAAGGAACATTTTCTCCCAGAACTGATTTGATTTGTAGAATTTTTTAATTCATTTGGCTTCAATGTGTTCATTCCTCTTGTCATTGCCTGTTTAGATGGCCGATTACATTTATATAATCATTTTAAGTTCACGTACTCTCTGTGCCCTGAAGATAGTCTAAGACAGGGCAGTGGAGCTGCATTTCTTTTTTTTTTTTTTTTTTTTTTAAATCGTCTCATTTCCACTTCTCTCTCTTTTTTTTTTTTTTTTTAAATTCATGTTCTTTTATTTATTTATTTATTTATTTTATGACTGTGTTGAGTCTTCGTTTCTGTGCGAGGGCTTTCTCTAGTTGCGGCAAGTGGGGACCACTCTTCATCACAGTGCGCGGGCCTCTCACCATCGCGGCCTCTCTTGTTTCGGAGCACAGGCTCCAGACGCGCAGGCTCAGTAATTGTGGCTCACGGGCCCAGTTGCTCCGTGGCATGTGGGATCTTCCCAGACCAGGGCTCGAACCCGTGTCCCCTGCATTGGCAGGCAGATTCTCAACCACTGCGCCACCAGGGAAACCCCGGAGCTGCATTTCTGGCTTCAGTTCCCAGCCTTGCATCCTCCTACCTTGCATACCTGTTGTGTCTATACATCAGGCTTTCTGTACATGTAATTCTTCCTCTTAATTCTTCCTCACTGATCAGCAATATCAGGTCGTCACCTAAGGATTTTGCAACAGCAATAGGTAGCCAATGATGATATAAATTCAAACAAATTTTACATTTTCTACCGTAGAATTCCTTTAAATTTAGGAGATGGCCAACAGAGAAAGTCACTACACATTCCGTACAGAGCAGTCAATGAAAGAACAATAAATATAACATTGTAAGTTTTTACAATCACTTCAGAAATGAGAACCATTCCATACTGGCACTTACCCAAATTAAGAAGTGTTGCATCGTGTAATTGCAGAATTAAATTATTTTTACTTAAATGGTAAACATGCAAGAGATTATAAGAAGTGTGAAAATTATGTAAATGTATGTTTTTGCCTTATTAAACATGTAAAGATTAATACAGTAGACTGCTAATATCTGAGGAAATATATTCTGAAATCTTTTAATATCTGCAAAGTCTTGAATACCACTATTATAATTTTCCTGATAAAATGTACTATGTACTTGCATATATTTGAGCCATGTTCAGTAGTTCACTTTTTATTTTATCCCAGCTTCCATTATTCTCCAGTAAAATCCACCAGTCTCTTATATTCTGTGCTTTTTAAACATTTTCTTTATTACAAAGAAATTTTCCTCCTCAGGGACAATCTCCTCCAAGAAGTCACTTCATCTGAGTCTCTGAACAGTTGA
Organism: Eschrichtius robustus; assembly: GCF_028021215.1. Lineage (NCBI taxonomy): Eukaryota > Metazoa > Chordata > Mammalia > Artiodactyla > Eschrichtiidae > Eschrichtius > Eschrichtius robustus. The sequence goes on from NC_090829.1 coordinate 100,640,222, forward strand.
GAAGCAGCAAGAATTTTGATATGCAAGCTCTAGACAATTATCTTCACTCAGTCACACCAAACTCAAAGAAAGAAACATGCAAATGTCTGCCACAGCAAAATTACAAACTACTATATCAATTTAGAAGGAATTTACAGAGTCAAACATTGAAAATTCTAAATCCTTTGTTTTAACAAGGATGTTCTATTTTTCATTAAAAATTCAGTTTTCTGTGGTATGAAGACCTCCTGCCATTGAAACAAATATCCATTGAAGCTGACTTTCATCAGACAGCACTCAGAAACTACCCTAGACACGCCTTCTCTTAAAATTATAAAGCCAAGGCTAATTTGCATAACTACAGACCCCTTGTATTTTGCAAAGTTTGAAAAGAACAAGTTTGAATTTTGCCTTAAGAACTGTTTATTTATTCATTATTCTCCTCAAGGCACCTATAACCTCTTTGTTCCTCAGACTATAAATAAAAGGATTTAGCAGAGGAACTATGATTGTATAAAATAAAGAATATAGTTTATCCTGATTTTCAGCTGGTCCAGACCCAGGATGCACATACATGAAGAAGAGAGTGCCATAGAACAAGGAAACAGAGAGCAGGTGGGCACTGCATGTGGAGAAGGCTTTGCTCCTGCCCTTTTCAGACTTCATTTTCCAGATGGCAAAGAAGACATAGCAGTAAGAGATAATGATACTCATAAAAGTGAAAGACTGTATAAAGACTGAAAATATAAAAACCAGGAGCATATTAACTCTAGGATCAGTACAGGAAATCTTAAATAGTTGTAAAATTTCACAGTAGAAATAATGTATTACATTGGACTTGCAGAAAGTTAATCTAAGTAACAAACCCACATGCATCAGGGGATGAAGAAACCCGATAATATAAGAGACACCTAATAATTGAGTGCAGAAGATATTGGACATCACCACTGGATAAAGCAAGGGGTTGCATATGGCCACATAGCGGTCATAGGCCATCACCACCAGGAGGAAACATTCTGTGTTTGCACTGGAAGCAAAAATATAAAATTGGGAGATGCACTCAAACAGGGATATCATATGATTCATAGATAAGAAATTCATTAGCATTTTGGGAGTCACAGAGGATGAAGAACAAGCATCTGCAAAGGCTAAACTGCCCAGAAATAAGTACATGGGTGTGTGAAGATGGGGGTCCTTCCAGATGAGAAAAATCAGTCCAAGGTTGCCCACCATCGTGGTGAGATAGATCACCAAGAACACCAGGAACAGGGGAACCTGCAGCCTTGGAAGATCTGTGAGTCCAGTGAGAACAAACTCAGTCACCAGTGTCTTGTTTGCCACCATTATAATCACTCGGTCTATCACTGCAGTAAAAGGGTAGGTGAAGAACACAGTAATGAAAGACCATGAAAATAATCACATTTTATTTGAAAAAAATACATCTTCCTTGTTTATGTATCCCCTTTAATCAGGACATTTACCTTTTATCCTTGAGTAAATATTCTTTACAAACAATAAGTATTTGGGAAACTGGTCCCATAAACTAGGGGGAAAAAATATATATATATACATATAGTAATGATTTCATGACTTGTATAAAAGAAGTGAGCTTATTTTGTAATTTGGAAAGATTGGTTGTAATTTAATAATCATCTTCTAATATAAAAATCTTTAAAAATATGTATAGAATCTAGCTATTTAAATATGCTAAAGAATAGTTATCAAAACTAATAGCACACATTCTAAATAATACAGCATCTCCCTTCAAATTAAGAACAGATATAGAATATGATATGGCATGGAAGTAGGAAAGTATAATAGTAAAACAAAACAAAGACTCCAAAGCAGATTCAAGTATATATTGGAATTTAATATATTACATGGGTGATTTTTCAATTGAGAAAAATTGTGATTTATTCAATCAGTAGTATGACTATATTTGCCTATCTATCAGGAAAAAAGTAAGAATGACTCCCTTTCTTATGCCTGTTTTAAATCTGCTGCCAGATAAAGGACTTAAAAGTTAAAAAATAACAAAACAAAAATAAACAATTAAACACTCTAAGAAAAGTCATAAAATAAATATAATTTAAATATATTACAAAAATTTTTGACTAATGTAAGAAACCCATAAATTATAAAGAAATATATAAGTATATTTAATCTACTACTTCATGAAAATCAAGTATATATCAAATCTATAATAAGGTAAAAGATTAATAAAATTTTGGTAGAAATATGTATAATAAATTTAGATAAAATATCAGTACCTATCACATACAAAAAATTACAAATTGATAAGAAAAGTCAAATAATTCAATAGAAAAATGAAAATGGAATTGGGTGGGCGAGTCACAGAAAAATATGTCAACATATATTCAAAAAATGTAGGAAAAGTTGCTCTCCTTCCTCAATACTCAAGATGTGCAAATAAAATAGCAGTAAGACATCACTTTTCACTCCTCAGATTAGCAAAATCTATTGCTTAATGAAATTTGGAAATGGCCACTCTCACATTTACTGATGAGAATATAAATTAAGCTTTTTAAAAACAATTTGGCAGTCTTTTAAAAATAAAATATACATACTCGTCAACCCAGCAATCCATGTCTGCAACCCATTCTATAGCAATAGCATATCATTTCATAGGAAGAAAAGTTTATTGCAGCATTGTTCATGGTGGCAAAAGACTGGAAATAATATGAAAACCAATCAGGATGAAGCAATGGTTGAACAAATCCTGGTGTAATTATATTAATCAATATTATGGCAGTCATTTCAAAATGAGTTATTGACCCACCAGTTGACTGAAGGAAAATTTCACAATTAATAAGGAAGTAAGAAGAGTAAGATACAGAGAACTATATATGAGATGATTACATTAAACAGACAAAGTCTTAAAATTCTCACTCTCTGTATATCTTCGAACACATGCACACATATATATTTGTATATAACCATCTGAACATAAAGACTGTGTGAATCGATAGACTCCAGGTTGTTAATATTTATGACCTTCGTGTAGGTGAGAAAATAAAGGAGAGGAAGAGAGAGATAAACATTCCCCCCCAAAAAGTGTTTGTGATAAAAACACAATATATGTTATCATCCTATTTATGCAATTATATATATTAATATATGTACAAAGATATTTTTACTGATAGTCATAAGCCTGTTAATAGTGAAGATGAGAAAAAGATAAACAATAAAAATGTTATTATTGTATTTAGTAGGTAGCAATAAAAATTTTAATTAAAAAATAGGAATTCATTACAAGTAACATTTTTTGTAAAAGCATATCTTCAGTTTAGTAATTTTTTGGATTATGTGGATATGCTTTTGAATATTTTCAGTGATATCTGACTTCAACCATTAAGAGTGATTTCTTTCTCTCTCTTTTTTTGGAATACTCAAAAGGTATTTTGTAAATGAATAAAGTTAGGTATACAAGTACAGTAAGTGTTTCGTTTGTCTTTATAACTAAGTACATTTCTTTTTGGATATATTGATAAATGCTTTATGATTTTTGTCAATGATGCAAATGAAATATTTGATGTAATCTTTTAATAATTTGAATTTCTTCTGTGACATGTAAATTTTGCCTAAAAGTAAATCCAAAAGAAGAGATCCTAAGATATTTGGAGGTGAACATAGAGATTCTTAGATTACCTAGAAGGGGAAAATCCACCTATAATTTAGTGTGTAAATTCAGCTATTTCTCAAAATAAAATGAATAACACAATTTTATACATGCACTTTTTGTTGATTAAAATACATACAAAAATTTACCTATTTTCCAAAATTGTATTAGTTTAACCTTAAAATAAGTCTTAGTTTTTATTTTCCATCTTCACTGAGATTAGAACAAGAAAAAAATTAGCTTTAAGAATATATCTTTTATTTAAAAAAAATAAAATTAAATAAAAAAGAATATATCTTTTAAAGTATATACCTGCAAGGAAACCTGGAAACACAATACCAGTAGCAAGAAGATTGACTGATATGTCTCTGCTGAAAACTGGCCTTATGGACAGTGAGTACAGATCATTTAGTTTCCAAAGTGGACATTTTGTCCTGACTAAACCTATTTAGCTTTCTTGCCAACTCTCAACCTATAATAGATATTTCCAGATTTCATAATTAGGTCAAGAGCTATTAAGAATTTTGGATCTTTCACCCTAAGATATAGATGATAGCTAGCTAGCTGGCTAGCTAGATAGATAGACTGATATCCTCATCCATTGGGAATTAATGATTTTATCTCATCCATGAATAACTCAAAGAAGTTTGAGCAGCACAGTTTAGTTGTCCATACCCTGACAAGAAAATTGTCTATAGATTATGAAATAATCTCTGAAACTTTTGAGTCATTATCATTTTCCCATTTGTTTTACTCTTCTATTATTCCAAGTTTACTGTTAAAAAGAAATCTTATTATGCTTGTTTCCTTAACAGTAAAACATCTAGTATTTATGACAGGCATATGAAATTGTCCTGAAGAGAAACAGAAAATCCCACAGGATTGCCAGGATTTTTAATGCTTACCTGGATATTTCATTATCAGATAGGCAAATTGAAAAACTACAGATAATTAAAATTAGACAGATCCCGGTGTCCTCACTCAGTTTCTGTAAGTCTTGGGGAGAATGAGAAAATGGTTGTTTTCTTGAAGGAAAGATGATGATTTTTCATAGAAAGTAATGAAAAAAATGTATATTTCCCTCTACAGTACTCTACATTAAGGCCAGAGTAATCTTTACCAATTGCCAAACTGATTAGGCCAGCACTGTTTTCACATGTATGGATGCATCTCTTCTTACAACCCTTAAAGGAAGAAAAGCGGAAGGTGTAGAATGAAGCAGTGTTGTGCAAAGCTTTTCCTTGGAAGCCTCAGTTGCAGGGACATCTTTATTTGTACTCTTTCAAATGTATTCATGAAAAAGTAAAAAGAATCTTGGAATTCCCTCAATGAAAGTTACCAATGGATTCCCTGTAGGATGAAGGCAAAGTCATTCTACTGGGCATTATGAACCAGTCAGTGAGCAAATCACCCCAGACATACCCAAGTGTAACAATTAGAAACACACTTTGTGTCATTAGTGTTTACTGTGCAGGCAACTTGAAAAACTGCCTCTGAGTAGTTTTTAGGACATATTAATTTCCTCTAACTTGTCACTCTTGATGTTGCCAATTCCAATGCCATGATAATTTCTTCAAACATCTTAAAGACCCATCAACCTCAACATGTCCAAATCCAAATTTAGAGTCTTTTCAAACCTATCACTAAACATGGACCTCATCCAGCCCTCCCATTCTCACATAATGGCATTATCACCTACCCATTTTTAAAGAAACAAACCTGAGAGTAATCTCTCAAATCCATGTCAAAATCATTATCAAATCCACAGCTTGTATCTCTTCAATGTCTGTTGAAACCATCCACTTCTCTCCAAGTTCAGGAAAACTCGATTTCCTACCTGGAATACTGATATAACCTTTTAATATTCTATGTGTATTTTCTAACATTTTATCCTATACCATTCCCTACATTTGGGCCAACATCATTTTTATAAAAAGCCAAACTGCTGAGATCACCACTGTTCTCACACCCATGGCTACAGCTCCACCTTAACTCTTAAATAACTTCCAATGGCTCTTAAAAGAAAAATCAAAATCCTTAGCCCATATATCCCTTTCCTCATCCAAAAACATATCCAATGCTCTTCTATACAAAGTTTTTGTTCAGTGTAGTTCATAGATTTTTTAGGTGAATGATTCTGACATTTCTTTGATAATAAAATCAATCTAGGAGTTGAAGTTAAAAATCATAATTTCATTTGTCACTTCTGTATGTGGTATTGCTGAGAAACAAAATTCAGAGTCTATCCCTTTATTTTTCTAATCTTATCATAAGAATGAAAAGAGTTCTCCTTGAAAGGTACCTAAATATCTCTGGATACCCATTAGATTTCTGCCTGACATGCTGCCCCTGTGACAGGAGGAACACACATTCTTTGAGTGAGTCTGACAGAGCTCATGAACCCAGGTAGAACTCTGAGAGGGTCAACCATTGACACTATGTTGTCTTCAGTAATGTAAGCAGGCCATGGAAGTTTTCAAGTCTGAAAATGACAAAGAATTATGAACTTATCCTTTTATTTGCTGGGAGTTTTTAAATTACTGATACAATTTCATTACTGGTAATTGGTCTGTTCATATTCTGTGTTTCTTCCTGGTTCAGTCTTGGGAGATTGAACCTTTCTAAGAGTTTGTCCATTTCTTCTAGGTTGTCCATTTTATTGTCATATAGTTATCCATAGTAGTCTCTTATGATCCTTCGTATTTCTGTGGTGTCTGTTGTAACTTCTTTTTTTTTTTTTTAACCTTTCTCAGGTTTGTAACTTCTTTTTCAAATCTGATTTTATTGATTTGTGCCCTGTCCCTTTTTTTCTTGATGAGTCTGGCTAAAGGTTTTTCAATTTTGTTTATCTTTTCAAAGAACCAGGTTTTAGTTTCATTGATCTTTTTTAAATTATTTTTTTAGTCTCTATTTCTTTCATTTCTGCTCTGAACTTTATGATTTCTTTCCTTCTTTTAACTTTGGGTTTTGTTTGTTCTTCTTTCTCTAGTTCCTTTAGGTGTATGGTTATATTGTTAATTTGAGATTTTTCTTGTTTTCTGAGATAAGCTTGTATCACTCTCAACTTCCCTCTAGAACTGCTTTTGCTGTGTCCCATAGGTTTTGGATCATTATGTTTTCATTTTTGTTTGTCTCTAGGTATTTTTTAATCTTCTTTGGTTTCTTCATTGATACATTGGTTGTTTAATATTATATTGTTTAGTCTCCACATGTTTCTGGTTTTTGCAGTTTTTATTCTTGTTATTGATTTCTAGTCTCATAGCATTGTGGTCTGAAAAGTGGCTTGGTCTAATTTCAATTTTCTTAAATTTACCAAGGTTTGTTTTGTGGCCTAGCATGTGATCTATCCTGGAGAATGTTCCATGTGCTCTTGAAAAGAACGTATATTCTCTGCTTTGGGATGGAATGCTCTCTCTCCTCTCTCTCTCTTTACACACACACACACACACATATATATATATATATCTCAATTAAGTCCATCAGGTCTAATGTGTCATTTAACGCCAGTGTGCCCTTATTGACTTTTTTGTCTAAATGATCTGTCCATTGATATAAGTGGGATATTAAAGTCCTCTACTATTATTGTGTTACTCTCTATTTCTCCTTTCATGTATGTTAATATTTGCTTTATATATTTAGGTGCTCCTTTGTTAGATGCATATATATTTATGATTGTTATATCTTCTTGGATTGATCCCTTGATCATTATATAGTGTCCTTCTTTGTTCTTGTAACAGTCTTTATTTTAAAGTCTATTTTTTCTGATATAAGTATTGATATTCTGGCTTTCTTTTGATTTCCGTTTGCATAGGATACCTTTTTCTGTCCTCTTACCTTCAGTCTCTGTGTGTCTCTAGATCAGAAGTGAGTTCTCTTGTAGGCAGCATGTATATGGGTCTTGTTTTTATATCCATTAAGCCACTCTGTGTCTTTGGTTGGAATATTTAGTCCATTTACATTTAAGGTAATTATCAATATGTATGTTCTTATTGCAATTTTGTTCCTTGTTTTGCGGTGTTTGTTTTTTAGGCCTTTTTTTCCCCCTTTCTTTTTCTCTTGTTCCCTTCTATTATTATTTAATGACTATCTTTAGTAGCACGTTTGGATTCCTTTTTCTTTTTTGTGTGCATAGCTATTGTAGATTTTTGATTTGTGGTTACCATGAGGTTTTTATATAGCAGTTTCTCTCTCTCTGTATATATACACATATATATGATTATATATAATATATGTATGATATTAAATATAATCATATATATATGATTATTTTAAGTTGCTGATCTCTTAATTTCAAATGCATTTTTTAAACCCTACATTTGTATTCTTCTCCCCTCATGATTACTATTTTTGATATCATATTTTATATCTAATTGTTTTGTGTATCCCTTAACTGCTTATTGTGAATATAGATAATTTTACTATTTTTATCTTTTAACCTCCCTACTACCTTTGTATGTGGATGATTTCCTACCTTTACTGTATGTTTGCCTTTACTGGTGAACTTTTCATTTGGTAATTTTCTTGTTTCTAGTTGTGGCCTTTTCTTTTTCACCTAGAGAAGTTTCTTTAACACTTGTTGTAAAGCTAGTTTAATGGTGCTGAATTCATTTACCTTTTGCTTGTCTGTAAAACTTTTGATCTCTCCATCAAATCTGCATGAGAGCCTTACTGGGTAGAGTATTCTTGGTTCTAGGTTTCCCTTTCACCACTTGAAATATATTGCAGGACCTTCTGGCCTGCAGAGTTTCTGCTAAAAAATCAGGTGATAGTCTTATGGACGTTCCTTTGTATGTTATGTTATTTGTTGCTGCTTTTATTGATGCTTTTAATATTCTCTATTTATCTTTAATTTTTGTAATTTTAATTACAATGTGTCTTGGTGTATTTCTCTTTGGGTTCATACTGTTTGGGACTCTGCGCTTCCTGAACTTGGGTGACTGTTTCCTTTCCTGGGTTAGAGAAGTTTTCAGCTATTATGTTTTCAAATATGTTCTGAGCCCCGTTCTCTTGCTCTTCACCTTCTGGGACCACTATAAGATGAATATTTCTGTGCTTGGTGTTGTCCCAGAGGTCTCTTAAACTGCCTTATTTCTCTTCATTCTTTTTTTTTCCTGTTCAGTGTCACTGATTTCCACTACTCTGTCTTCCAGCTCACTGATCCATTTCTCTGTATCATTTCCTCTATTATTGATTCCTTCTAGTGTATTTTTCGTTTTAGTTATTGTATTCTTCATCTCTCTTTGGTTGTTCTTTATATTTTCCATTTCTTTGTTAAAAACTTCTAACTTCTCACTCTGTGTATCCATTCTTCTCCCAAGTACTTTCATCATCTTTACAATCATTACCCTGAACTCTTTCTTGGGTAGATTGTCTATCTCCACTTCACTTAGTTCTTCTGGGGTTTTATCTTGTTCCTTTGTTTGGAACATGTTCCTCTGCCACCTCATTTTGTCTAAGTATTTAGACAATGCTATTTGTATTTTTATGTGTGCGGGTAGTTAGTTACAGTTCTTGACTTTGGAGAAGTCGCCTACTGTAGAAGATGTATTATGCATCCCAGGAGTAGACTCCCTCTCGTCATCCAAGCTATCTGCTCTAGGATTTCCCCCTAAGATGGCTGCATGGGTCCTTCTGTTGTGGCAGGCTAACTATGTGAGTGGTCTGATAGCCTTGGTTGGCCTCTAACCTGGTTGATTGCCAGGCCCTGCCTTGTGTGGACTCTGATAGCTGCTGGTTAGCAGGGCCTGATCACGAGGCAGCTGACTTCAGAACCCCAGGGGGCCCCGGGGCTAATGCTAGCTCACTGGTGGGCAGAGTCAGGGTTCAGAAGACTCAGGGCTTTTGTCCCCCATTGCTGGGTGAAGCCAGGTCCTGGGGTTAATGCTGGACTACTGGCAGGCAGACTTGGGTACCAGAGTCTTGCTGCAGGGCCCAGAGATCCCAGAGCTGGTGTCAGATCAATTGGGGTTGGAGGGAGGAATGGCTCCTGACACAGTTGGGTATAAGGTCCAAGGTGTCTTGAAGCTTGTGTTGGCCTGCTATAGGGCAGGGACAGGTACCAGCTGGTCCCAGAGTATGGTCTGGCCTGCTGCAGGTGGGCTGGGTCAAAAGGTTGCGGGATTGTGGTTTTCTTTCATCGGGTGTTTGCCCCCTGGTGGGTGAGGCTGGTCTAGAGGCTAGTGCAGGTTTCCTGGAGGACCAGGCTGGTGCCTGCCCCCTGATAGGTGGAGCTGGGTCTTGGCCCTCTTGTGGGCAGGGCTGTGTCTAGAGATGTGTCTAGAGGGGTTATGGACACAGGACGCCTGTCAGCTGATGGGTGGGCCTTGTCCTCACCCAGTAATTTGGTTGGCCTGAGGCATCCCGCAACTGATGCCTATAGGCGGTTGGTTGGGTCCAGGTCTTGGCACTAATGAACTAGTGGGAGGATTCTGCAATGGCGCCCAGCAGCACCATTGTCCACATGGTACAAGGAGCTCCCAAGAATGCTCTATATCCCCAGGGTGAGCTACCACCATCCCCTGCCTCTCTGGGAAATTCTCCAAGACCAGCAGATAGGCCTTACCCAGGCTCCATTCATTAATGCATTTGCCCTGCATCCCAGAGCCTGTAAGATTTTATGTGTGCCTTTCGAGAATGGAGTCTCGAGGATCCTGATGAGTTGCAATGGGGATAGAGGAGGATGGGGGTGATGGCTGCTTCTTCTAGATGCTAGGGAACACAGCTGCACCTGGATCCAAAGCAGGCTCTCCGTATCAACCAGACCCAGAGAACAATGCCCAGCTGGAGGACCAAGCAGAGAACAGGAGGCCGGCCACACTGTGACTTTGGATTGGAGAATTTAACCTATTTACATGTAAGGGTCTTGGTGCTCTGGCCAGGTGTCAGGTCTGAGCCTCTGAGGTGGGAGAGCCGAGTTCAGGACATTGGACCACCAGAGACCTCCCAGCCCCACATAATACCAGTCAGAGAAAGCTCTCCCAGAGTTCTCCATCTCGAATCTAGGAACCAGTTCCACTCAATGACCAGCAAGCTCCAGTGCTATACACCCCATGCCAAACAATTAGCAAGACGGGAACACAACCCCACCCATTAGCAGAGAGGCTGCCTGAAATCATAATAAGTTCACAGATACCCCAAAACATACCACCGGATGCAGTCATGCCCACCAGAAAGACAAGATCCAGCCTTATCCACAAGAACACAGGCACTAGTCCCCTCCACCAGGAAGCCTACACAAGCCACTGAACCAACATTACCCAATGGGGGCAGACACCAAAAACAATGGGAACTACAAACCTGCAGCCTGCAAAAAGGAGACGCCAAACAGAGTAAGTTAAGCAAAATGAGAAGACAGAGAAATGCACAGCAGATGAAGGAGCAAAGTAAAAACCCACCACACCAAACAAATGAAGAAGAAATAGGTAGTCTACCTGAAAAAGAATTCAGAGTAAAGATGATCCAAAATCTTGGAAATAGAATGGAGAAAATACAAGAAAGGTTTAACAAGGACCTAGAAGAACTAAACAGCAAACAAACAATGATGAACAATGCAATAAATGAAATAAAAAATTCTCTAGAAGGAGTCGATAGCAGAATAACTGAGGCAGAAGAATGGATAAGTGACCGGGAAGATAAAATAGTGGAAGTAACTACCACAGAACAGAATAAAGAAAAAAGAATGAAAAGAATTGAGGACGTCTCAGAGACATCTGAGACAAATTAAATGCAACAACATACCAATTATAAGGGGTCCCAGAAGAAGAAGAGAAAAAGAAAGGGACTGAGAAAATATTTAAAGAGATTATAGCTGCAAACTTCCCTAATATGGGAAAGAAAATAGTCAATCAAGTCCAGGAAATGCAGAGAGTCCCATACAGGATAAATCCAAGGAGAAACATGCCAAGGCACATATTAATGAAAATATCAAAAATTAAATACAAAGAAAGGACATTAAAAGCAGCAAGGGTAAAGCAACAAATAACATACAAGGGAATCCCCATAAGTTTTTCAGCTGATCTTTTAGCAGAAACTCTGCAAGCCAGAAGGGAGTAGCAGGAAATATTTAAAATGATGAAAGGGAAAAACCTACAACCAAGATTACTCTACCAAGCAAGGATCTCATTCAGATTCGAAGGAGAAATTAAAACTTTTACAGACAAGCAAAAGTTAAGAGAATTCAGCACCACCAAACCAACTTTGCAACAAATGCTAAAGGGACTTATCTAGGCAGGAAACAGAAGAGAAGGAAAAGACCTACAGAAACAAACCCAAAACAATTAAGAAAATGGTAATAGGAACATACATATCGATAATTACCATAAATGTAAATGGATTAAATGCTCCAAACAAAAGACATAGACTGGCTGAATGGATACAAAAACAAGACCCGTATATATGCTGTCTACAAGAGACCCACTTCAGACCTAGGGACACATACAGACTGAAAGTGAGGGGATGGAAAAAGATATTCCATGCAAATGGAAATCAAAAGAAAGCTGGAGTAGCAATTCTCATATCAGACAAAATAGACTTTAATATAAAGACTGTTACAAGAGACAAAGAAGGACACTACATAATGATCAAGGGATCAATCCAAAAATAAGATATAACAATGGTAAATGTTAGTGCACCCAACATAGGAGCACCTCAATACATAAGGCATATGCTAACAGCCATAAAAGGGGAAATCGACAGTAACACAATCATAGTAAGGGACGTTAACACCCCACATTCACCAATGGACAGATCATCCAAAATGAAAATAAATAAAGAAACACAAGCTTTAAATGACACATTAAACAAGATGGACTTAATTGACATTTATAAGACATTCCATCCAAAAACAACAGAATACACTTTCTTCTCAAGTGCTCATGGAACATTCTCCAGGATAGATCATATCTTGGGTCACAAATCAAGCCTTCGTAAATTTAAGAAAATTGAAATCGTATCAAGTATCTTTTCCGACCACAACGTTATGAGACTAGATATCAATTACAGGAAAAAAAACTGTAAAAAATACAAACACATGGAGGCTAAACAATACACTATTAATAACCAAGAGATCACTGAAGAAATCAAAAGGAAATCAAAAACTACCTAGAAACAAGTGACAATGAAAAACGATGAACCAAAACATATAGGATGCAGCAAAAGCAGTTCTAAGAGGGAACTTTATAGCAATACAATCCTACCTCAAGAAACAAGAAACATTTCAAATAAACAACCTAAACTTACACCTAAAACAATTAGAGAAAGAACAAAAAAAGTGAAAGTTAGCAGAAGGAAAGAAATCATAAAAATCAGATCAGAAATAAATAAAAAAGAAATGAAGAAACGATAGCAAACATCAGTAGAACTAAACGTTGGTTCTTTGAGAAGATAAACAAAATTGATAAACCATTAGCCAGACTGAAGAAAAAAAGGGAAAAGACTCAAATCAACAGAATTAGAAATGAAAAAGAATTTACAACTGGCACTGAAGAAATACAAAGGATCATGAGAGATTACTACAAGCAACTATATGCCAATAAAATGGACAACCTGGAAAAAATGGACAAATTCTTAGAAAAGCACAACCTTCTGAGACAGAACCAGGAAGAAATAGAAAATATAAACAGACCAATCACAAGCACTGAAATTGAAACTGTGATTAAAAATCTTCCAACAAACAAAAGCCCAGGACCAGATGGCTTCACAGGCGAATTCTATCAAACATTTAGAGAAGAGCTAACACCTATCCTTCTCAAACTCTTCCAAAATATTGCAGAGGGAGGAACACTCCCAAACTCATTCTAGGAAGCCACCATCAACCTGATACCAAAACCAAAGATGTCACAAAAAAAGAAAAGTACAGGCCAATACCACTGATCAACATAGATGCAAAAATCCTCATCAAAATACTGGCAAACAGAATCGAACAGCACATTAAAAGGATCATATACCATGATAAAGTGGGATTTATCCCAGGAATGCAAGGATTCTTCAATATATGCATATCAATCAATGTGATAATCCATATTAACAAATTGAAGGAGAAAAACCATCTGATCATCTCAATAGATGCAGAAAAAGCTTTTGACAAAATTCAACACCCATTTAACCCATTTTTGATAAAAACCCTCCAGAAAGTAGGCACAGAGGGAACTTACCTCAACATAATAAAGGCCATATATGACACCTTCCAGCCAACATGATTCTCAATGGTGAAAAACTGAAACCATTTCCACTAAGATCAGGAACAAGTCAAGGTTGCCCACTCTCACCAGTATTATTCAACATAGTTTTTAAGTTTTAGCCACAGCAATCAGAGAAGAAAAAGAAATAAAAGGAATCGAAATTGGAAAAGAAGCAGTAAAACTGTCACTCTTTGCAGATGACATGATACTATACATAGAGAATCCTAAAGATGCTACCAGAAAACTACTAGAGTTACTCAGTGAATATGGTAAAGTAGAAGGATACAAAATTAATGCCCTGAAATCTCTTGCATTCCTATACACTAATGATGAAGAATCTGAAAGAGAAATTAAGGAAACACTCCCATTTACCATTGCAACAAAAAGAATAAAATACCTAAGAATAAACCTACCTAAGGAGACAAAAGACCTGTATGCAGAAAACTATAAGACACTGATGAGAGAAATTAAAGATGATACAAACAGATGGAGAGATATACCATGTTCTTGGATTGGAAGAATCAACATTGTGAAAATGACTCTACTACCAAAAGCAATCTACAGATTCAATGCAATCCCTATCAAACTACCACTGGCATTTTTCACAGAACTAGAACAAAAAATTTCACAATTTGTATGGAGACACAAAAAACCCCGAATAGCCAAAGGAATCTTGAGAATGAAAAGAGGAGCTGGAGGAGTCAGGCTCCTGGACTTCAGACTATACTACAAAGCTACAGTAATCAAGACAGTATGGTACTGGCACAAAAACAGAAATATAGATCAATGGAACAGGATAGGAAGCCTAGGGATAAACCCATGCACATATGGTCACCTTATCTTTGATAAGGAGGCAAGAATACACAATGGAGAAATACAGCCTCTTCAAATAAGTGATGCTGGGAAAACTGGACAGCTACATGTAAAAGAATGAAATTAGAACACTCGCTAACACCATACACAAAAATAAACTCAAAATGGATTAAAGACCTAAACGTAAGGCCAGACAGTATAAAACTCTTGGAGGAAAACATAGGAAGAACACTCTTTGACATAAATCACAGCAAGATCCTTTTTGACCCACCTCCTAGAGAAATGGAAATAAAAACAAAAATAAACAAATGGGGCTTAATGAAACTTAAAAGCTTTTGCACAGCAAAGGAAACTATAAAGAAGACTAAAAGATAACCCTCAGAATGGGAGAAAATATTTGCAAATGAAGCAACTAACAAAGGATTAATCTCCAAAATTTACAAGCAGCTCAATATTAAAAAAAACAAACAACCCAATCCAAAAATGGGCAGAAGACCTAAATAGACATTTCTCCAAAGAAGATACACAGATTGCCAACAAACACATGAAAGGATGCTCAACATCACTAATCATTAGAGAAGTGCAAATCAAAACTACAATGAGGTATGACTTCACACCGGTCAGAATGGCCATCATCAAAAAATTTACAATCAATAAATGCTGGTAAGGGTGTGGAGAAAAGGGAATCCTCTTGCACTGTTTGTGGGAATGTGAATTGATACAGCCACTATGGAGAACAGTATTGAGGTTCCTTAAAAAACTAAAAATAGAACTACCATACGACCCAGCAATCCCACTACTGGGCATATACCTTGAGAAAACCATAATTCCAAAAGAGTCATGTACTACAATGTTCATTGCAGCTCTATTTACAATAGCCAGGACATGGATGCAACCTAAGTGTCCATCGACAGATGAACTGATAAAGAAGATGTGGCACATATATACAATGGAATATTACTCATCATAAAAAGAAATGAAATTGAGGTATTTGTAGTGAGGTGGATGGACCTAGAGTCTGTCATACAGAGTGAAGTAAGTCAGAAAAAAAAGACAAATACCATTTGCTAACACATATATATGGAACCTAAAAAAAAATCGTTATAATGAACCTAGTGGCAGGACTGGAATAATGACGCAGACATAGAGAATGGACTTGAGGACACGGGGAGGGGAAGTGTAAGCTGGTATGAAGTGAGAGAGTGGCATGGGCATATATACACTACCATATGTAAAATAGATAGCTAGTGAGAAGCAGCCGCATAGCACAGGCAGATCATCTCGGTGCTTTGTATCCATCTAGAGGGGTGGGATAGGGACTGTGGGAGGGAGATGCAAGAAGGAGGGGATATGGGGATATATGTATACATATACGTGATTCACTTTGTTATACAGCAGAAACTAACACAACATTGTAAGACAATTATACTCCAATAAAGATGTTTAAAAAAACAAACAATGTAATGTGTAAACCTTGATTGAGCCCTGGACTAAGTAAATAACCAGCTCTATAAGACATAAAAAAAAAAAAAAAGTAAAGAATGGAGTCTCTATTTCCCCCAATCATGTGGAGCTCCTGCAATTAAGCCCCATTGGCCTTCAAAGCCAAATACTTTGGAGGCTCATCTTCCCAGTGCATGACCCCTGAGCTGGGGAGCCCAACATGGGACTCAGAAGTCTCACTCCTGTGGGGGTATGGGACTTGACTATATTGTAGGTCTGCCCCTCCTAACTGTCTCATTGTGGTTCCTTCTTCATGTCATTAGTTGTAGAAGATCTTTTCTGGTAGGTCAGTCTTTTTCATCAGTGGTTGTGATTTTGGTGTGCTCATGAGAAGAGGTGAGCTCAGAGTCTTTCTACTCTGTCAGCCTGGTTGATCTTCTAAACTGTCTTTTGAAGATTTTCTGCAATTACTCTATCTTGGAGAACCTGCATGTCATTTGCCAAACTCACCTTCTTCAGATGATGGTGACTGGCCATTAGCATCTGAAAAAACTGCTTTTCTTGTGGCTGCACAAAATGAATTTCTCCTCTTCTTCCAAAAGCAGAGTAATTCTCTTGCCCACAACTATCTCTTGGAGAAGACCACACAGCTCCAGCAAGGCAGTCTTCCTGCCCCTAATCCCCACTCAGATGTGATGACACACACTAAACTAGTCTCAGATAATCTTAACTGAACATGGCATTCATGGTGATATAAAACCATGTTCACATGGCCTGACCCCATAGGATGGATGGGCATAGGTAGATGTACATGAAGATGGCATTCACAAAAACAAATAATAGAGAAAAGATGACAGTCCTGTAGATTGTAAGGGCTTAGGTTCTGTTAGACCTACAGAATATTAACATGAATTAACATAAATAGAAATCCCACATGAACAGTGAGAGGCAGAAAGCCAAAAAAATCTGAAACACTCAACAACTAAATTCAATTCAGAAGACTAACCATAATATCATAAACTATGAATATACACAGTATCAATAATAAATGAAAACTAAAAATAAATGAATTCAACTCTAAATATAAAAGCTAGAAGAAAAACAAAATACTACAAGGAAGCAAAGCAGAAAACATTTTAAAATAAGAGAAATTAATGAATTAGATAATAGCAAACAAAGTTAGACGTAATAAAAAAATTATAAGCTGGTTCTTTTAAAATACCTACAAATAGGAAAATTACTAGCTAACCTAATTTTTTTAACTGAGAAAACCCCCCAAAAAATAAAAAGAGGGAAATAACTTTCTAAACCCAATTTATTTTGAAACCATTATGAGTGTCATTGTCCAATTCTAGACAAATAAATTTGAAAACCTTGATGAAATGGATAACTTTGTGAAACAGTATAATCAGAATCTTGTCCTTAATGGAACACAGTAGTAAGTCCATAGCAAGTGAACTAAAATAAAAATATTCTGAATATAATCAAGCTTCTAGATCTATCTGCCGTTACAAGGAATACATTATTTTCATCACAAAGATACTTTCAGCCAGATGTGGAATGTGAAGAATTCTGTAGTACAGATGAACCAATTTCTTCAAAAAATAAATGACATGAAAAAAAGAGGAAGAGAAAAACTTTTTAGATTAAAAGAGACTTTAAAACCATCATCAAAATGCCATGGCTATACTTTGTTTAAATCCTGATTCAAGCAAAGACACAGCAAAATTTTTGAGATATATTGGAAATACTGAACACATATGGTTATTACATACTAAGCAAATGTTATTAATTTTGCTGCATATTATAATTGTGCTGTGGTTAGGTTAATACAAAATATTTGTTAGCATTACATGCACTAAATGGTTAAAATTTTAATAATCAGTAAAAATTTAATAATCAGCTGTAGCAAGTCATAAAATATCATTGAAGAAATTAAAGCATTATGTAGTGCCATACACTCAAACTAAAAAAAAGTATGTGTTGAGACATGTACACATGGGAATAAATTTATTTTTTTCAAAATGATAACAATGTTTTAATAGATTATAACCAAACATAAAGGACAAATTATAGAAATAGGGCCCTAATCAAAAATAAAGAAAATGTAATAGTAAAAATCAATCCTAACATATAAGATATAAATATCTTGAATTATTAAGTTAGCCACCAAGACAGTAAAGTTAATCAGAATCTCCTGGATATAAATAGTATATCTAAAAAGAATACACCTTACCTACCTAATTAAAAAAAAAAAGACAGTGGGGCCCTGTAGCAATAAATGGTAGACCCATACAATCAAATAGAGTTTTTTCATTTATATTCATAAGTCAAACAATCAATAAATGTATGATACGTACTATGTCTTCATTCTAGATAAGAATTTTGGTGTATTTGTTGGAATTATAGGAAAAAAACTGAAAATAATTTTTAAAATACTTCGATGAGAGAAACATTTCACTCCTGTTTCAACAATCTGAATTTAATTTTCATTTCCTATGAATTCTTTTTTCCTAAACACAATGCTTGAAGGGACATAATCAAGTCTTTGCAAAAAAAAGGAATCTGGGGCTTCCCTGGTGGCGGCGCAGTGGTTAGGAATCCACCTGCCAATGCAGGGGACGCGGGTTCGAGCCCTGGCCCGGGAAGATCCCACATGCCATGTAGCAGCTGGGCCCATGCACCACAGCTGTTGAGCCTGCGCTCTGGAGCCGGCGAGCCACAACTACTGAAGCCCACGCGCCTAGAGCCCGTGCTCCGCTATGGGAGAGGCCACCGCTGTGAGGAGCCGCACACCACAGCAAGAGGTGGCCCCCACTCGCCACAACGGGAAAGAGCCCATGCAGCAACGAGGACCCAACACAGCCAAAAATAAATAAATAAAATAAATAATTTTTTTTAAAAAAGGGGATCTGTGTCAGTTCTATTATACTAAAATAAATTGATATATATATATTAATGTAGTCCTACCACTGAATTGTAAGTAAATTGGTAGCTGAGATCTCAAGAACCTAGTCTCAGCTTTGAGAGATCACTACCTCAATTTTGTACCCACATCCATGCACTCTTAACCAATTTCTCATCCTTGCCTTCTGCCTCTTGTAGTTTAGCAATGCAATCCCTATGCAAATATTTGACCAGGATTACTATTTCAAACAAAATTCTCATGTAAATAGAGTACAGGAAATCTATAATATTTGAGAAGGCTATATCTTGAGGTATTTCCAAATCTGCAAATTCCTGAGTTCTACTGTATCATATGATGTCCTATATGAAAGTTAGTGTGTGGACTTCTAGATATGGGAAGTTTTACATCTTGATGTTCCATTATTCAATTCAAGCCAACCTCTTTTTTTTAGTTGTTGTTGAGATGCACCAATTTTTTTAAACTCTTCATTTTTCTTCATTATCTTCACTTTTATTTCAGAAACACTTTTCTGCCAAGAATCTGTTTTTATCACAGACCCTTCTTAACATGCAGGTCTAGCTCAGTGAGTTAGAATCAGTTGTGAACTAAAACTCACACTTATACACCAGCCTTAGTTACTGTCAGTTATTAAATGAAATTAATGAAGTTTGGGGGAGAAGTCCGCTGAAGATAGCAAATTTTCAAAGTCTAAACGTTCAGATAAAAAGGAATTACAACATTTTTAAATAAATCAGTTGTGGATGATGTGGGTCATTTCAACTGAAGTAGTAACTTTGACTGGACCCACATCCAAGTAAACATTGTGTGAAGCTGTGTTCCTTCACCAAGTGCTTAGTGACCACCGCTCTTATGAAAGGCCAGAACTATGGCTAATCTGAAAGGTTTTGAGGGCTTGTTTATGCAAAGAGTGAAAAGGGAAACAACTTGAAATTTCCCTTGGGAACTGTTTACTTCTTTGAAATTCTTCTCAAGGCACCTATAACCTCTTTATTTCTCAAGCTGTAAATAAATGGGTTTAGCAGGGGAATTATAATCATATAAAATAGGGAATACATTTTGTCCTGATCTTCAGCTAGGCCCAATGCAGGGCGCACATACCTGAAGATGAGCGTGCCGTAGTACAATGAGACAGAGAGCAGATGGGCACTGAACATGGAGAAGGCTTTGCTTCTGCCCTTTTCAGACTTTTTTTTCAGAACATCAAAGAGCACACAAGTATAAGAGATTATCATGGTCATTAAAGTGGATATTTGTATAAAAGCTGCAAAAGTAGTTATCATTAGTGCCTTAATGGGTGGGTCATTGCATGAAATTTTGAACAGTTGTAAAATTTCACAATAGAAATAATGTATTATCTTAGACCCACAGAAAGTTAATCTTAATAATAAACTCACATGAATCAGGAGATGCAGAAAACCAATTGCATATGAAATACTTTTTGAATGAGTGCAGAGTCTGTTGGACATCACCACTGGATAAAGCAAGGGGTTACATATGGATACATAGCGGTCATAGGCCATCGCTACCAGGAGGAAACATTCTGTAGTTACACTGGAAGCAAAAAAATAAAATTAGGTGATACACTCAGCTAGGGATATCATGGCAGTCTTGTCTAAGAAATTGACCAGCATCCTGGGTGTTACAGAGGTTGAAGTGCAAGCATCTGCAAAGGCTAAACCACCAAGGAACAAGTACATGGGTGTGTGAAGGTGGGCATCCTTCCAAATAAGAGCCATCAGTTCAAGGTTGCCCAGCATGGTGGTGAGGTAGATGACCAAGAACACAATGAAGAGGAGGACCTGCAGCCATGGTCACTCCGTGAGTCCTGTAAGAACAAACTCAGTCAACAGAGTCTTGTTTCCTTCTGACATACTCACACTTGATCTCTGCACTGAGAAAATATGTGACAAGGACAGTCACTAAAATTTACACAAAGTCATGGCATTTTATTTGCAAATTAAATTATATCTTACTGTTGTTTCCCATTTAATTAGTTTTTAAAGGTTAACTTTCATCCTATAGTAAGTCTGTTTACAAATTCTGTGTTTAGGTAATTGACCCTAAAATTGGAAAAAAACTGAAATAAGTGCAAATATGTGAGGCAGTACTAAAACCATGCAGAAGACTATTGCATGAGGAAGAAATGCAAACGCAAAACCACTGCATGTGGGAGAGAAATAGACTAATAATTTAATATAGGCATAACCACACAACAGAGACATTGCGAAGACAAATCTGTAAGCAAAGAGAAAGGACAAAAATATGTTGGGAAAGAATCTGTGACATTCTGCATATATAAGGTTAGTAATTATAACACACACACAACCTCTTACAAACTAGATGAGAACAAATTAAATGACCCAGTGAAACAAATGGGCAGAAAATATGAACAGACATATTTATGGAAGAGCAAGTCAATGTGACCAATAAATATATTAAACAATATTCATCCTCCTTAATAATTAGGAACGTTTTTTAAATTGATGCATATTTTCACTTGTCAGATAAGCAAAAAAGCAAAATGAGAAATAATATCTGTTGATGACAGGAAAGTGAAAAAGAAAGCACTTTCTAATGTAACTGGTGAAAATATAAATTGTAACAGCCTTTTGAATCTGATATTATCTGTCAAATTAGAAATTTATATAAACTCTGATCAACCAGGCTTACTCCTGGATGTATATTCTATAAATAATATCACTCATATACAAGAATAAAGTACAAGGATATTTAATAAGGCATTATTCATGAGGGCAAAGCCTGGAAGCAGAAAGAACACTCACAACTGTAGAATGGTTGAATAAATTATGGTACAGTCTTACTGTGGATTAGTATTCAGACATAAAAGAAATGTATTTGAATTGTATCAGTTAACTGTGGGAGGATTTTCTCAATGTATGATTAAGTGAGGGAATCAAAATATAAAGAAGTTTAAATTTTATGGTCCCATTTTTATAAT
The DNA here is from genome assembly GCF_028021215.1 of Eschrichtius robustus. Taxonomy (NCBI): domain Eukaryota; kingdom Metazoa; phylum Chordata; class Mammalia; order Artiodactyla; family Eschrichtiidae; genus Eschrichtius; species Eschrichtius robustus. The sequence goes on from NC_090829.1 coordinate 100,662,163, forward strand.
TTTCAAGTTTTTTTGTTTATAAATATGATGATATGAATGTGGATAAATGTGGAATAATATACCAAGTTGCTAACACTGGTTTTCTGGTGCAGAAGTAGATGTAGTGGCAGGAATAGTGAAAGCAGAGAAGAGATATTTTGGTCCTACACACACAAAAAACATTATGCTAAAAACATATCATACACCCTTTAGTATATAATTTTGTTATATATGTATGCGTGTATGTCTATGTTTATGCCTGTGTGTCTGTCTGTATGCATATGTATGCCTGGAAAGATATATAAAAGGTTGGACACTAGTATATTAATAGAAATAGAAAAAATAAAATGTTATTGTTACTTTTAACAAGAAGTACTTGACACTGGAAACTCTAATTAAAAATAGGAACAAAAATCTGTAAATTTTTCTATGAAAATATCTATTAACTCTCTTTAATTCTTAATGATATTTTCCATTTAAATATTCAGTAATAGACTATTGAGAGCAGGCATTATTCTTTGAAATAGTCAAAAGGCATTTGGAAATTGTTTAAGGTGATATCCAAGTATAGCAGTCATTTTTATAGTTTCTTCATATAGTTTCAATGCTTTTCTTATTTATTCCTAAGGGGTTTTTAGGTTTTACTGGTATTATGACTATAATGTCAGATATTTTTATGAAGTAATAAGGTTGATTTTCTTTTATTACTTATAAACTATATCTGAATTAAAATCCAGAATAGAATTTCCCAAATATTTTGCAGTGAATATGTAACTTCCTATGCTCTTTGAAAGGGAAACAAAAATACATTTACTACAATAATAACAGTTAAAATAAAAGTAACTTATTTAAAAAATCAATTTCATAATTTTATAGCCATACCCCTTGACAACAGTACATAGAGACATTGAATGAAAATGCATTAAAAGAACTAGGTTTGTTTAACCAGTGGCAAGAACAATGAGTTGTTATTCTCCCTCTTCACTAAGCTAAAAAAAAAAAAAAAGATTTAATACATTTAAATTACTAAACACATACCCACAGGGATCCCTATTATAATATATACACCTAAAAAGATTCACTGGAGTATATTTACTGAAAATGGACTACATGAATGTTAAGGAAATATCATTTTCTTTCCAAAGTGGAGATTTTGGCCTAAATAAAGTGGCCTTGCTTTCTTTGCAACCCAAATTACCAAGTAATAGACATTTTTAATTTCACTTCATGAATTCAGCATAATTAAGCCAAGAAGTAGCAAGCTTTGGGAATTGTTTTTTCCTTAAGAGTAATATGAAAGAAATATCTGCAGATGAGAGTAAAGCAGACAGTGCTAGCTATATATTATATACTTTATATTATATATTATAAAGGCTATATTACTTACTGCAGCCCTTATCCTCATGATTCCATGAAGTTTTAAAAGCTATGTATTATAGACAGCCACCAAATTTAAAGGCCAGGATTATCTTCATTCTGCAAAATTACAAATAAAGTATATACATCCTTCATGGCTGTGTCTCAGTTCTAAACTCTCTGTATTATAAAATAAAACTTAAAGCTATTGAATCATTTTTATTGTGGTTACTTTACTTTTTTCCATTTACTTCATTCTTCTATTAAGGTTTATTATTTACAAAATTCTGTGGTAAATATGTCTCCTTTTACAGTAAGCCATCCTCTCCCATCTGTCCAGATTTTGATGACTGTTGAAAAAAATCTCAGTGCCTTTCTTGAATTTTAATTTCCTACATAAGTATCTTGCATAGATATTTTGGTATCTAAAGACAAATGGCAAAACTCTAAGTAATGGAAAATGTAGAAATCACTGAACTCTCACCCAATTCCCGCAAAACATAGGGAAATTGGAAAGTGATAGTTTTCCTGAAGTAAGGTAGAATAGACATAAATGAGGCAGTGCTTACTGGCACACTGATTTTCATCAGTAACTCAAAAATGAATGGAGATAATAATTACTTCTATTTTCAAACTTGTTCTTTAAAAAACAAAGGAAAGGAAGATATTCCCTCAACACTTCCAAAGGATTCCCTGTAGGATGAAATTAAATTCATTCTGCTGGGCATTGCGAGTTAATCATCAGTTCACCACCACAACTAGTTGTCACAATTAAAAACTCTATTTATAATCCACAGGGATTACTGTGGAAGATCTAAACAGAACATCAATGAACAGCCTTTAGGAAATATTTGTCTTCCTTTCCCTTTTTTCTTTTAATGAATAGTATCATCCAAAACCCTACTTTACATGTTTCTTTGAAACTCTCAAAGTTACCTAAAAGTCACCATGTCCAAATTTGAAATTAGGATCTTCTGTAATCCCACTCCCAGGTATATTTACCCTCCAGTGTTCTCTATCTTGAGGAGTAGCACCACTAAACCATCAGTTATGCAAACCGTATAACAGAAAAATCCTTGACACTGAACTCTCCCTCTGATTCCATGCATCAGCCATTGTCAAGTTGTAAATTTCATCTCCTAGAGTCTCTCATATTCATCCACTTCTCACATTCTCTATAGGTACAACCAAATTTTGCATGGATTATTAAAATAACCTCCTAAGTAATCCATCTGTATCCACTAATACAGTCATCCAATTCATTCTCCACGTTGTCCCAAGACCAATCTTATAAAATGTAGAGTTTGTTATGTCACTACCCACACTCATTCCTACCACTGTCCTGGCCTGAACTCTGTCTCCAAAAAAATCATAAATAAAAGTCCTAGCCTCCAGTACCTCAGAATATGACTCCATTTAGAGACAGAGCTTGTCAAGAAGTGATTAAGTTAAAATAAGGCCATTAGGGTGAGTCCTAGTCCAATCAGACCAGTGTCTTTATAAGAAGGGAAAATTTGAAGACACAAAGAAATATCAGCCATGCCTGTACACAGGGGAAAGACCATGTGAGGACAATGAGATGGCAGCCATTGGCAAGCCAAGGAGAGAGGCCTCAGCAGAAACCAATCTCTGTTGACACTTTGATCTTGGACTTCCAGCCTCTGAACTGTGAAAGATAAATTTCTGTTGCTTAAGCCGTGTAGTCTGTGGTGTTAGTTATAGCAGCCATAGTAAACTAATACATCCATCCATTCCCATCTCCACTTAAAACTTGTAAATTTGTTTCCACTGCACTTAGGCCAAAAACCAAAAAATTTAAGCCTAGTTATCTTTTATCCCATATCATAAAACAGACCCAATATTTAACTACATACACTGTTTTTTTTACTTCATTTGCATTGAATTGAGTAGATATATTTGTTGTAGCAACCCTCGCTGCTTTAAGAAATGGACCTCAGTATCTTAGTGAGTTAATGTAATACTTTAATTTATCCCTCAAATAAAAATTAAACAAGTTTCTTGGTTGGTTCTGTTCTAATTAGATCCTCCCATTTTGTCTCTCCACCACTTCAACACATGACTTCTATGTTTGCTACGCTTGTCTGGAACAATGATATTTAAAATATTGACTTGCTGAAGAAAATGGGCTAGAATGTCCCACAGTCTAGATTTGTCTTGTTTTTCTTCATACCGGGTACACCTGTATTTGTATACTGAGCTATACTTAACAATGTACCTCCAAATATTCCGTATCAAATAATAATCCAAAGAATGAGATAGATGTGATTTCTTAAGTGTACAATTCAACAGTGTTAGTATTTCTATAGAGTTGTGCAACCATCAACAAAATCTAATTTTAGGGCATTTCTATCATCCCAAAAGATTCCTATTAACAGTCAAGCCCTTTTCTCTCTCCTCAATCATGGGACACTACTAATCTACCTTCTGTCTCTGTAGATTTGCCTATTCTGGATGTTTCATACAAATGGTATCATATAATATGTGGTTTTAATGACTTCTTTCACTAGCATAATGTTTTTAAGGTCCATTTACATTGTAGCATGAAACAGCACTTCATCCCTTTATATTGCTGAGTAATATTCCATTGTATGGCTATACCACATTTGTTTATCCATTCATCAGTTGATGGACATGTGTTGTTTCCACTTTTTGACTCTTACAAATAATGCTACTATAAACATTCATGTATAAGATTTTTTTGTTTGAACATATATTTTAATTTCTTTTGATGCTATTGTAAATAGAGTTGTTTTATTAATATCATTTTTGATTGCTAATTGCTAGTGCATAGAAATACAATTGATATGTGTATTGATCTTTTATCCTGCAACAGTGCTGAATTTATTTATAAGTTCTATTTGTTCTTTAGTAGATTCCTTAGGATTTTCTATATAAAAGATCATATCATCTGCAAATATAGTTTTACTTCATTCTTTCCAATCTGGATGGCCTTTATTTCCTTGACTTGCCTACTTTAAAAACCATAAGGTATATTTTTTAGTTTCCTTTTCTTGTGATGTCATTGTATTTGTTATCAGAATAATACTGGTTGTCACAGTCAGTTTGGACTGCCGTAACAGAATACCAAACTGGGTGGATTACAAACAACAGAAATTTATTTCTCACATTTCTGAGAAGTCCAATGTGCCAGCATGATTGAGTTCTGGTAAGCACCCTCTTTTGGGTTACTGACTGTCAATTTCTAGTTGTATCCTCACATGGTAGAGAGCAGAGAGAGAAAGCAAGCTGTTTTTACTTTTAGGAGGGTACTAATCCCATTCATGAAGATTCCACCCTCATCACCTCCCAAAGGCCCCACCTCTAAATACCATCACCTTGGAGATTAGATTTCGACATATGAATATTGGGAGATGTGGACATTCAGTCTATAGCACTGGCCCTATAGAATGAGTTGGAAAATGTTCCCTCCTCTTCTATTTTTGGAACAGTTTGTGAAAATTTAGTATTAATTTTTCTTTAATTGTATGATAGGATTCACCAATGAAGCTGTCTGAGGTAGGGCTTTTCTTTGTGGAAAGTTTTATAGTTACTGATTTATTATTCTCTTGTTATGGGTTTATCCAGATTTTCTATTTTTTCTGGAGTTAGTTTGGTAGTTTGTTGCTTCCTAGAAATTTATCCATTTCCTCAATCTAATTTATCAGTATAGGGTTGTTCATAATATTCCCCTATAATTCTTTTTATTTCTGTATGGTCAAATAGTAATGTCCCCTCCTCAATTCCTGATTTTAGCTATTGAAGTCTTCTCTCTTTTATTCTTGATCAGTCTAGCTAAGGAATGTCAATTGTTTTTCAAAGAACCAACTTTTGGTTTTGCTGATTTTCTCTATTGCTTTTCTAGTCTCTGTTTCTTTAATGCTCTTCTCTCTATTATTTCTCTCCTTATGCTTGCTTTGGATTTAGCTTGTTATTCTTTTCTCTGATTTCTTTTTTTTTTTTTTCCTTCTGCCCATTTTTATTTATTTATTTATTTTTTAAACATCTTTATTGGAGTATAATTGCTTTACAATTTCTTATTCTTCCGATTTCTTAAGGTGGAAGTTTAGGCTGTTTATTTCAGATCTTTTTTTCTCTTTTACAGCTATAAGTTTCCTTTCAAGTACAGCTCTAGCTACATTTCATAATTTTGATGTGTTTTGTTTTTGTTTCCACTCATCTAAAATATTTTCTAATTTACCTTTTGTCTTGAAGTCTATTTTGTCTGATATTAGTATAGCCACTACAGTTTTCTTATTGTTGCTGTTTGTGTGGTATAATATTTTCCATTTAGAAGAATGAAAGCCATTTGCATCTTTGAATCTAGTGTATCTTCTATAGACAGCATGTGGTTGTATCTTACTTTTATTGTGTCTGACAATTTTTGCCTTTTTATTGTACTGTTTAATCCATTCACATTTAATGTTATTATTGATATGGTTGGATTTACTTCTGCCATTTGATTTTTGTTTCCTGTATGTCTTGTGTCATGTTTTCTCTCTATTCCTACTTTGTTATATTTTTGGTATTACGTAAACTTTTTAGTCTGTTATTTTAATACCTTTAATGGTTTTAAAATATACCTTGAGTTTTTTTCTTAGTGATTGTTCTAGGGTTTATAATATGCATCTTCTCTTATCATAATCTACTTCAGACATATACTAACTTAACACTAGTAAGATAAGTAAGACTTGTATTGTTACATCTATATACCTTACAGAACCATTGTTACAATGATTGCTTAATATAATCTTATGGCTCTTAAATTAGCTTAGAGATAAAAAAGAAGAAAATATACATATTTATAGAATTTGTTACATTAACCTTCTTAATTACCATTTCTGGTTATATTCAGTTACCATATGGTGTAATTTTCTTTTTTTTAATTGAAATATAGTTGATTTACAATATTATATGAGTTTAAGGTGTACAACATAGTGATTCAATATTTTTATAGATTATACTCCATTTAAAGTTATTATAACTCACAGACTTCGAAAACAAACTTATGGTTACCAAAGGGGAAACGTGGCAGGGAGGGATAAATTAGCAGTTTGGGATTAACATGTACACACTACTGTATATAAAATAGATAATCCACAAGGACCTACTGTATAGCACAGGTACTCTACTCAAATATTCTCTAATAACCTGTATAGGAAAAGAATCTGAAAAAGAACGGATATATGTATATGTATAACTGACTCACTTAGCTGTACACCTGAAACTAACATGACATTGTAAATCAACTATACTCCAATAAAAATAAAATTTAAAAAATAGTTATTATAAAATATTGGTTATATTCCCTGTGTTGTACAATATATCCTTATAGTTTATTTATGTTATATATAATAGTTTGTACCTCTTAATCCCCTATCCCTATCTTGCCCCTCCCCTGTTCCCTCTCCACTGGTAACCACTAATTTGTTCTCTGTATCTATGAGTCTGTTTCTGTTTTGCTATATTCATTCATTCATTCCTTTCATTTTTTAGATTCCCCATATAAGTGATAACATACAGTATTTGTCTTTCTCTGTCTGACTTATAAGCATAGTACCCTCTAGGTCCATCCGTGTTGTGGCAAATGGCAAAATTTTATTCTTTTTTATGGCTGAGTAGTATTCCATTTTATATATGTATACATATATATACATATCACCTCTTCTTTATCCATTCGTCTGTTGGTGGACACTTAGGTTGCTTCCATGTCTTGGCTATTGTAAATAGTGCTGCTGTGAACATTGGGTTGCATTTATCTTTTTGAATTAGCATTTTAATTTCTTCAGCTATATACTCAGGAGTGGAATTGCTGTATCATATGGTAGTTCTATTTTCAGTTTTTGAGGAACCTCTATAGTGTTTTCCATAGTGACAGCACCAATTTACATTTCCACCAACAGTGTACTAGGGTTCTCTTTCTCCACATCCTCTCCAACATTTGTTATTTGTAAAATTTGGTGATAGCCATTCTGACAGTTGTGAAGTGACCGTGCTTTTGATTTGCATTTCTCTGATGATTAGCGATGTTGAGCATCTTTTCATGTGCCTGATGGCCATCTGTGTACCTTCTTTGGAAAAATGTTTATTCAGGTCTTCTGCCCATTTTTCATTGGTTTTTTTTTTTTATTGAGATGTATGAGCTGTTTATATATTTTGGATGTTAACCCCTTATCAGTTATATCATTTGTAAATATTTTTCCCATTCAGTAGGTTGTCTTTTCATTTTGTCAATGGTTTCCTTTGCTGTGCAAAATCTTTTAAGTTTAATTAGGTTTTTTTATTTTTGGTTTTGTTTCCTTTGCATTAGGAGACAGATCAAAAACATACTGCTACAATTTATGTCAAAGAGTGTTCTGCCTGTGTATTCTTCTAGAAGTTTTATGGTTTCTGGTCTTACATTTAAGCCTTTAATTAATTTTGAGTTTATTTTTATATATGGTGTAAGAAAATGTTCTAATTTCATTCTTTTACATGTAGCTGTCCAGTTTTCCCAGCACCATTTAATGAAGAGACTTTCTTTTCTCTATTGCATCTTCTTGCCTTGTTTGTCATAGATTAGTTGATCATAAGTGCATGGGTTTATTTATGGGCTCTCTATTCTTTTCCATTGATCTATGTGTCTGTTTTTGTGCTAGTACCATGCTGTTTTGATTATTGTAGCTTTGAAGTATAGTCTGGTGTCATGGCATGTTACTCTTGCTTTGTTCTTTTTTCTCAAGAGTCCTTTGGTTATTTGTGACTCCATGAAGAGGTTCATTTTTGAAACTTTAGAGGAAGTAACACTGGTGATTCAAAGGACAGAGAAAGTTTCTGAAGTCAATAATATGAGTTCAACAGTATGTACATATTGCAGATTGAGAACTGGTTGTTTCCAAATATATTTTGGGAATCAGTCAACTATTGCCACCAATTCATATTATAATTGATTTGTAAAGAGCCAGGGATCCTGGCATTGATGGAGCTTGGAAAGAAAGGAGCAAATGAGAATCCCCAGCTGACAAAGCCCTGATTTGAATCAGATTTAATAAGGGTTGAATTAATCAATACCCTATATAATTTGAATCTTGACTTAAAGTCTCTCATTATCAACCCAGCACTCATTTAGAGGAGATCTTTCAGGGACTGATGGAAATGTCTACTTATAATGCCCATTGCTCCTCATATGAGAATTGAAAAGTTACTTAATGAAACTGTTATCTATTTCCTGTCACCAAACCAAACTTTTGCTAATTTCCCTTGGGCAGTTTCTCATTATCTCAAATAATTACCATTCTCATGACACCTTGTTAAGTTTTTTTTTTTTTTTCCATAGGAGCAAAGATGATCCCTCTCAGGTCTGGTGTAACACAGGGCTTGATACAGGGTGTATTTCAGTAATCATAGTTGGCTTCATCCTTGCTTTCTAAAAGTCCTAAATGAGTTTACATTGAAAGAAGAGCTCCCTTGTGCCAGCATCTCTTCAGTCAAGTGCCAAGAGAATTTTCCCTGGGCCAGTCTCTTCTTGCTTAATTACCCACCTTAGATATTGATCTAAAACTGCCCCTTAAGAGGAGAGCTAACTATCCCAAAAGACTTGCTCCAATATCTCTGAGCCATTTAAAAACAGGCTTAAAACTCCACCTTTGTAGCCCACTAGACTGAGAGACAGAAAGTTTTTATTTTCTTTATCCCCAGTTTATTTTGATTCCCCTTATTGGGAACATGGTAATTTATAGTCTTCAATATTTCAAGAATTCATTAACAAAAATAAGACTACATACAGTATTGACAACTAAACAGGTAACTCTGAAATTTTGTAGTAGTTAATTTGTCTTAAAGAAGTATTTACATTTGCAAATTTTCAAATGTTCCATCTGTCCTTCCTGCCTTTGTTTAACACCCTCTTTAAACAATAGAGTGTGGCAAAAGTAATGCTATGCCAGTTCAGGCTTAAGAATTTGCTTCCACTCTTGGATCCAAAGAGATCACAAAAGGACCTGAAACCATAAAGAGAAGAAGAGGGATCCAAAGACTCAACTGAGCCAAGTGTTTCAGTCATCTTCACAAATGGACCAGATTTGTGAATGAGTCATATTGGAAAATCCAGACCAATTTTGTCTACAGATGCCTGCAGACCAGCTGACATTACATGGAGCAAAACAGTTGCCCATTTGAGCCTGGCCAAACCACAGAATTGTGAGAGATAATAATTAGATTATTGTCTCTAGGTAGGTCACTCAATTTTGGTCACTTTTTATGCATAAATAAGAAAAGAAACATTAAGAAAAGTCATGAAAACAGCCAAGTAAGAAAACAAAAGTAAAGAGATTTGAAAATGATCAGAGAAAAAAATTATTGATATAGCTGATATGCAAATAAAATCCAACATATATATAATAAATCCCTGAAGAAGAAAAATAAATCAATTAATAGAATTATGGAAATTACAACCTGAGAAATCTATCCAGAAATAAAAATATATTAATCTATATATTAATAAGTCCATTATATACTTTGGAAAATTAAGGGAAATAATCAACTTCAGACTTATTATATTAAAACTATTAAAATTTAAAATAAAGAAAATCCTCTCTGGGCATCCAGACAAAGGGAAGAAAAACAGGTTGGCATCAGATTTTTTTCAATGACAACATATATCCAGACATATTCAGTGGAGTAATATTTCTAGAAACTCAGAGAAAGGAATTTTCAATGGTTTGTAATTATAACCTTATTTGTCTCTCTGTCTCTAATCGTTCCCTGTTTTCAATCTATTTTTCATGCTCTCACCAAAATTGAACCTTCAAAAATTTTTTTATCTTGCTCATCATCTTTCATTGTTACCCATTTATGTATAATAAAGTTCAACCCATCAGCATGACATAAATTGTTTTCCATTGTCTAATCCCTGCTAACATCTCCAGTCTTATCTATAATACCCTCATCCCCTTATCACCTAATAACTTAGAGAATTATTTTTATGTATTATGCTCACTTATTTTGGAATGAGTGCCTTGTGACTCCTGCTAACTCTCTTTTATGCATTTAATCTTGCATCAGTGCCATCTCTTCTAGAAAGTTATCTTTGATTCTCCACCATTATTACTATGTAGTTGACCAATATTTCTTATTCACCAGCTGTATACCTTGTACCTACTTCTTTTTTTTCTTTTTATTATTGTAGTATAGTTGATTTACAATATTGTGTTAGTTTCATGTGTATTGCAACGTGATTCAGTGATATATAGTCTTTTTTATTCTTTTCCATTATACTTTATTGCAAAATATTGAATATAGTTCCCTATATTATACACCAAATCCTTGCTGGCTATTTATTTAATTTTTTTTTATTTTATTAAAGTACAGTTGATTTACAATGTTGTGTTAATTTCTGCTGTACAGCAAAGTGATTCAATTATACACATATATATTCTTTTTCATATTCTTTTCCATTATGGTTTATTACAGGATATTGAATATAGTTCTCTGTGCTATAGAGTAGGACCTTGTTGTTTAGCTATCCTATATATACTAGTTTGCATCTGCTAATATCAAACTCCCAGTCCTTCCCTCCCCCAACCCTCCCCCCTTTGGAAACCACAGGTCTGTACTCTAGGTCTGTGAGTCTGTTTCTGTTTCATAGATATGTTCATTTGTGTTGTATTCTAGATTTCACATGTAAGTGATATATATGCTATTTGTCTCTCTCTTTCTGACTTACTTCTCTTAGTATAATAATCTCTAAGTCCATCCATGTTGCTGCAAATAGAATTACATTATTCTTTTTTAATGGCTGAGTAATATTCCATTGTATATATATACCACATCTTCTTTATCCATTCACCTGTCGATGGATGTTTAAGTTGTTTCCATGTCTTGGCTATTATAAATAGTGCTGCTATGAACATAGGGGTACATGTATCTTTTCGAATTATAGTTTTGTCTGGGTATATTCTGAGGAGTGGGATTGCTGGATCATATGGTAACTCTATTTTTAGTTTTATGAGGAACCTCCACACTGTTTTCCATAGTGCCTGCACAATTTACATCCCTACCAACAGTGTAAGAAGGTTCCCTTTTCTCCATACCCTCTCCAACATTTATTATTTGTAGACTTTTTAATGAGAGCCATTCTGACTGGTGTTAGGTTGTACCTCATTGTACTTTTGATTTGCATTTCTTTAATAATTAGCAATGATGAGCATCTTTTCATGCACCCATTGGCCATCTGTATGTCTTCCTTGGAGAAATATCTATTAAGGTCTTCTGCCCATTTTTCAATTGGGTTGTTTGTTTTTTTCTTACTGAGTTATATGACCTGTCTGTAGATTTTGGAAATTAAGCCCTTGTTGGTCGCATTATTTGCAAATATTTTCTCCCAGTGCATAGGATGTCTTTTCATTTTGTTTATTGTTTGCTTTGCCATGCGGAAGCTTATAAGTTTGATTAGGTCCCATTTGTTTATTTTTGCTTTTATTTCTATTGCCTTGGGAGACTGACCTAAGAAAACACTGGTACGATTTATGTCAGAGAGTGTTTTGTCTATGTTATCTTCTAGAAGATTTATGGTGTCATGTCTTATATATAAGTCTTTAAGCCATTTTGAGTTTATTTTTGTGTATGGTTTAAGGGTGTGTTCTAATTTCATTGATTTACATGCAGCTGTCCAACACAAGTTGCTGAAGAGACTGTCTTTTCCCCATTATATATTCTTACCTCCTTTGTTGAAGATTAATTGTCCATATGTGTGTGGGTTTATTTCTGGGCTCTTTATTCTGTTCCATTGATCCATATGTCTGTTTTTGTGCCAATACGATGCTGTTTTGATTACTGTTGGTTTGTAGTATTGTCTGAAATATGGGAGGATTATGCTTCCTGCTTTGTTCTTTTTCCTAAGGATTGCTTTGACAATTCTCAGTCTTTTATGTTTCCATATAAATTTTAGGATGATTTGTTCTAGTGCTGTGAAAAATGTCATGGGTAATTTGATAGGGTTTGCACTAAATCTGTATTGTTTTGGGTAGTATGGCCATTTTAACAACATTAATTCTAATCCAAGAGCATGGGATATCTTTTCATTTCTTTATTAATGTTTTGTAGTTCTCAGCATATAAATTTTTCACCTCCTTGGTAAGGTTTATTGCTAAGTATTTTTTTAGTCAGTTTTGAAAGATATTGCATTTTTACATGTTTACATTTAAACATGTAAAAATGATTGCATGTTTACATTTCCTGTCTGCTATTTCATTGTTAGTGTAAAGAAATGCAACTGAGTTTTGTATGTTAATCTTGTATCCTGCTACCTTGCTGAATTTGTTTATCACTTCTAATAGTTTTTATGTGGATTCTTTAGGGTTTTCTATATATAGTATCATGTCATCTGCATATAATGACAATTTTACCTCTTCCCTACCAATTTAAACACACTTTATTTCTTTTTCTTGTCTGACTGCTGTGTCTAGGACTTCCAATACCATGTTGAGAAGTGGTGAGAGTGGGCATCCTTGTATTGTACCAGATTTTAGCAGGAAGGCTTTCAGCTTTTCACCATTGAGTTTTATATTGGCTCTGTGTTTCTCATAAATAGCTTTTATTATGTTGAGATATGTTCCCTCTATACCCACTATGGTAAGAATCTTTATCATGAATGGATGTTGAATTTTAGCAAATGCTTTTTCTGCCTTTATTGAGATGATCATGTGTTTTTTGCCTTTTCTTTTGTTGATGTAGTGTATCACATTGATTGATTTGCGTATGTTGAGTCATTCTTGTGACCCTGGAATGAATCCAACTTGGTTGTGGTATATGATCTTTTTTATGTGTTGTTGGATTCAGTTTGCTAATATTTTGTTGAGAATTTTTGCATCTATATTCATCAAAGATATTGTTCTGTAATTTTATTTTTGGTAGTGTCTTTACCTGGTTTTGGTATCAGAGAGATGGGGGCTTCAAAGAATGTCTATGGCAGTGTTCCTTCCTCTTTAATCTTTTGGAAGAGATTGAGAAGGATCAGTATAAGTTCTTTGTATATTTGGCAGAATTCGCCTGTGAAGCCATCTGGCCCTGGACTATTGTTTGTAAGCAGTCTTTTTTATTAGAGATTCTACTTTACTTCTAGTGATCAGTCTGTTCAAGTTATCTATTTCTTCTTAATTCAGTTTTGATGGGCTGTAGTTTCTAGAAATTCGTCCATTTCTCCTAGGTTGTCAAATTTGTTGGCATATAATTGTTCATTGTATTCTCTTATGGTTATTTGTATTTCTGCGGTATCAGTTGTGATTTTTCTCTTTCATTTCTTATTTTGTTTATTTGGGTCTTCCCCCTTTTCTGCTTGGTGAGCCGGAACAGACTTGTCAATTTGTAAACACTTTTAAAGAACCAGCTCTTGATTTGACTGAGTTTTTTCTATTTCTTTCATCTCTGTTTTATTTTCTCTGTAATATTTATTATCTCCTTCCATATGATGACCTTGGGTTTAGTTTATTCTTCTTTTTCTAATTCTTTTAGGTGGTGGGTTAGGTTGCTTATTTCAGATTTTTCTTGGTTTTTTTTTTTTAGCATCTTTATTGGAGTGTAATTGCTTTACAATGGTGTGTTAGCTTCTGCTTTATAACAAAGTGAATCAGCTATACGTATACATATAAACCCATATCCCCTCCCTCTTGCTTCTCCCTCAACCCTCCCTATCCCATCCCTCTAGATGGACACAAAGCACTGAGCTGATCTCCCTGTGCTATGCAGTTGCTTCCCACTAGCTATCTATTTTACATATGGTAGTGTATATATGTCCATGCCACTCTATCACTTCGTCCCAGCTTACACTTCCCCTTCCCCATGTCCTCAAGTCCATTCTCTATGTCTGTGTCCTTTGCAGTCCTGCCCTTAGGTTTTTCAGAACTTTTTTTTTTTTAAGATTCCATATATATGTGTTACAATACGGTATTTGTTTTCTCTTTCTGACTTACTTCACTCAGTATGACAGACTCTAGGTCCCTCCACCTCACTACAAATAACTCAATTTCGTTTCTTTATATGGCTGAGTAATATTCCATTATATATATGTGCCACATCATCTTTATCCATTCATCTGTCGATGGACATTTAGGTTGCTTCCATGTCCTCGCTATTGTAAATAGAGCTGCAATGAACATTGTGGTACATGACTCTTTGAATTATGGTTTTCTCAGGGTATATGCCCAGTAGTGGGATTGCTAGGGCATATGGTAGTTCTATTTTTAGTTTTTTAAGGAACCTCCATACTGTTCTCCATAGTGGCTGTATCAATTTACATTCCCACCAACAGTGCAAGAGAGTTCCCTTTTCTCCACACCCTCTCGAGGATTTATTGTTTGTAGATTTTTTTATGATGGCCATTCTGACTGGTGTGAGGTGATATGACATTATAGTTTTGATTTACATTTCTCTATTGATTAGTGAGGTTGAGCATCCTTTCATGTGTTTGTTGGCAATCGGTATATCTTCTTTGAAGAAATATCTCTTTAGGTCTTCTGCCCATTTTTGGATTGGGTTGTTTGTTTTTTTGATATTGAGCTGCATGAGCTGCTTGTATATTTTGGAGATTAATCCTCTGTCAGTTGCTTCATTTGCAAATATTTTCTCCCATTCTGAGGGTTGTCTTTTCATCTTGTTTATGGTTTCCTTTGGTGTGCAATAGCTTTTAAGTTTCATTAGGTCCCATTTGTTTATTTTTGCTTTCATTTCCATTTCTGTAGGAGGTGGGTCAAAAGGATCTTGCTGTGATTTATGTCATAGAGTGTTCTGCCTATGTTTTCCTCTAAGAGTTTTATAGTGTTTGGCCTTACCTTTAGGTCTTGAATCCATTTTGAGTTTATTTTTCTGCATGGTTTTAGGGAGTGTCCTAATTTCATTCTTTTACATGTATCTATCTGTTTTTCCCAGCACCACTTACTGAAGAGGCTGTCTTTTCCCCATTGTATATTCCTGCCTCCTTTAACAAAAACAAGGTGACCATATGTGTGTGGGTTTATCTCTGGGCTTTCTATCCTGTTCCATTAATCCATATTTCTGTTTTTGTGCCAGGACCATACTGTCTTGATTCCTGTAGCTTTGTAGTATAGTCTGAAGTCAGGGAGCCTGATTCCTCCAGCTCCATTCTTCTTTCTCAAGATTGCTTTGGCTATTCGGGGTCTTTTGTGTTTCCATACAAATTGTGAAAATTTTTCACTAGTTCTGTGAAAAATGCCATTGGTAGTTTGATACGGATTGCACTGAATCTGTAGATTGCTTTGGGTAGTATACTCATTTTCACAATGTTGATTCTTCCAATCCAAGGACATGGGATATCTCTCCATCTGTTTGTATCATCTTTAATTTCTCTCATCAGTGTCTTATAATTTTCTGCATACAGGTCTTTTGTCTCCTTAGGTAGGTTTATTCCTAGGTATTTTTTTCTTTCTCTCGCAATGGTAAATGGGAGTGTTTCCTTAATTTCTCTTTCAGATTTTTCATCATTAGTGTGTAGGAATGCAAGAGATTTCTGTGCATTAATTTTGTATGCTGCTACTTTACCAGATTCATTGATTAGCTCTAGTAGTTTTGTGGTGGCATCTTTAGGATTCTCTATGTATAGTATCATGTAATCTGCAGACAGTTTTACTTCTTCTTTTCCGATTTGGATTCCTTTTATTTCATTTTCATCTCTGATTGCTGTTGCTAAAACTTCTAAAACTATGTTGAATAATACTGGTGAGAGAGAGCAACCTTGTCTTCTTCCTGATCTTAGTGGAAATGTTTTCAGTTTTTCACCATTGAGAACGTTGTTGGCTGTGGGTTTGTCATACATGGCCTTTATTATGTTGAGGTAACTTCCCTCTATGCCTACTTTCTGGAGGGTTTTTATCATAAATGGGTGTTGAATTTTGTCGAAAGCTTTTTCTGCATCTATTCAGATTATCATATGGTTTTTATCTTTCAGTTTGTTAATATGGTGTATCACATTGATTGATTTGCATATATTGAAGAATCCTTGCATTCCTGGGATAAACCCCACTTGGTCATGGTGTATGATCCTTTTAATGTGCTGTTGGATTCTGTTTGCTAGTATTTTGTTGAGGATTTTTACATCTATGTTCATCAGTGATATTGGCCTGTAGTTTTCTTTCTTTGTGACATCTTTGTCTGGTTTTGGTATCAGAGTGATGGTGGCCTCGTAGAATGAGTTGGGGAGTGTTCCTCCTTCTGCTATATTTTGGAAGAGTTTGAGAAGGATAGGTCTTAGCTCTTCTCTAAATGTTTGATAGAATTTGCCTGTGAAGCCATCTGGTCCTGGGCTTTTGTTTGTTGGAAGATTTTTAATCACTGTTTCAATTTCAGTGCTTGTGATTGGTCTGTTTATATCTTCTATTTCTTCCTGGTTCAGTCTCAGAAGGTTGTGCTTTTCTAAGAATGTGTCCATTTCTTCCAGGTTGTCCATTTTATTGGCATATAGTTGCTTGTAGTAAACTCTCATGATACTTTTTATTTCTTCAGTGTCAGTTGTTACTTCTCTTTTTTCATTTCTAATTCTATTGATTTGAGTTCTCCCTTTATTTCTTGATGAGTCTGGCTAATTGTTTATCAATTTTGTTTATCTTCTCAAAGAACCAAGTTTTAGTCGTATTGATATTTGCTATTGTTTCCTTCATTTCTTTTTCATTTATTTCTGATCTGATATTTATGATATCTTTCCTTCTGCTAACTTTGGGGTTTTTTTGTTCTTTCTCTAATTGCTTTAGGTGTAAGGTTAGGTTGTTTATTTGAGATGTTTCTTGTTTCTTGAGGTAGGATTGTATTGCTATAAACTTCTCTCTTAGAACTACTTTTGCTGCATCCCATAGGTTTTGGGTCATCGCATTTCCATTGCCATTTGTTTCTAGGTATTTGTTGATTTCCTCTTTGATTTCTTCAGTGATCTCTTGGTTATTAAGTAGTGTATTGTTTAACCTCCATGTGTTTGTATTTTTCACACATTTTTTCCTGTAATTGATATCTAGTCTCATAGCATTGTTGTTGGCAAAGATACTTGATATGATTTCAATTTTCTTATATTTACCAAGGCTTGATTTGTGACCCAAGATATGATCTCTCCTGGAGAATGTTCCATTAGCAGTTGAGAAGAAAGTGTATTCTGTTTTTTTTGGATGGAATGTCCTATAAATATCAATTAAGTCCATCTTGTTTCATGTATCATTTAAAGCTTGTGTTTCCTTATTTATTTTCATTTTGGTTGATCTGTCCATTGGTGAAAGTGGGGTGTTAAAGTCCCCTACTATGATTGTATTACTGTCTATTTCCCCTTTTATGGCTGTTAGCATTTGCCTTATATATTGAGGTGCTCCTATGTTGGGTCATAAATATTTACAATTATTATTTCTTCTTCTTGGATTGATCCCTTGATCATTATGTAGTGTCCTTCTTTGTCTCTTGGAATAGTCTTTATTTTAAAATCTATCTTGTCTGATATAAGAATTGCTACTCCAGCTTTCTTTTGATTTCCATTTGCATGGAATATCTTTTTCCATCCCCTCACTTTCAGTCTGTATGTGTCCCTAGGTCTGAAGTGGTTCTCTTGTACACATAATATATACGGGTCTTGTTTTTGTATCCATTCAGCCAGTCTATGTCTTTTGGTTGGAGCATTTAATCCATTTACATTTAAGGTAATTATCGATATATATGTTCCTATTACCATTTTCTTAATTGTTTTGGGTTTGTTTTTGTAGGCCTTTTCCTTCTCTTGTGTTTCCTGCCTAGAGAATTTCCTTTAGCATTTGTTGTAAAGCTGACTTGGTAGTGCTGAATTCTCTTAGCTTTTGCTTTTCTGTTAGGGTTTTAAATTCTCCGTTGAATCTGAATAAGATGCTTGCTGGGTAGAGTAATCTTGGTTGTAGTTTTTTCCCTTTCGTCACTTTAAATATGTTCTGCCACACGTTTCTGGCTTGCAGAGTTTCTGCTGAAAGATCAGTTGTTAACCTTATAGGGATTCCCTTGTATGTTATTTGTTGCTTTTCCCTTGCTGCTTATAATATTTTTTCATTGTATTTAATTTTTGATATTTTGTCTTGGCGTGTTTCTCCTTGGATTTGTCCTGTATGGGACTCTCTGCACTTCCTGGACTTGAATGACTATTTTTTTCCCCATATTAGGGAAGTTTTCAACTATAATCTCTTCAAATATTTACTCAGTCCCTTTCTTTTCCTCTACTTCTTCTGCGACCCCTATTTTTTGAATGTTGGTGCGTTTAAAGTTGTCCCAGAAGTCTCTGAGACTGTCCTCCATTCTTTTCATTCTTTTTTCTTTATTCTGCTCTGAAGTAGTTATTTCCACTATTTTATCTTCCAGGTCACTAATCCCTTCTTCTGCCTCAGTTATTCTGCTATTGATTCCTTCTAGAGAATTTTAAATTTCATTTATTGTGTTGTTCATCATTGTTTGTTTGTTTTCTCTTTAGTTCTTCTAGGTCCTTTTTAAACCTTTCCTGTATTTTCGCCATTCTATTTCCAAGATTTTGGATTATCTTTACTATTATTACTCTGAATTCTTTCTCAGGTAGACTGCCTATTTCCTCTTCATTTGTTTGGTCTGGTGGGTTTTTACCTTTGTCCTTCATCTGCTGTGTGTTTCTCTGTCTTCTCATTTTGCTTAACTTACTGTGTTTGGGGTCTCCTTTTCGCAGGCTGCAGGTTCGTAGTTTCCATTGTTTTTGGTTTCTGCCCCCTGTGGGTAAGGTTGTTTCAGGGCCTTGTGTAGGCTTCCTGGTGGAGGGGACTGTTGCCTGTGTTCTTCTGGATGAGGCTGGGTCTTATCTTTCTGGTGGGCAGGACAGTGTCTGGTGGTGTGTTTTGGCATGTCTGTGAACTCATGATTTTAGGCATCCTCTCTGCTAATGAGTTGGTTTGTGTTCCTCTCTTTTTAGTTGTGTGTAATGGGGCATCCAGCACTGGAGATTGCTGGACGTTGAGTGGAGCTGGGTCTTAGTGTTGAGACGGAGATCTCTGGGAGAGCTCTTCCCAATTGATATTATGTGGGGCTGGTAGGTCTCTGGTGGACCAATGTCCTGAACTCAGCGCTCCCACCTCAGAGGCTCAGCCCTGACCCCCAGCCGGAGCACCAAGCCCCTGTCAGTCACATGGCTCAGAAGAAAAGGGAGAAAAATATAAAAAGAAAGAAAGAAAAAATAAAATAAAATAGTTAGTAAATTAAAATATATATATATTATGAAAAAAATTAAAAAGTAATAGAAAAAAAGAAGAGAGCAACCAACCAATAAACAAATTCACCAATGATAACAAGCGCTAAAAACTGTACTAAAAAATAATAATAATAAATAAATGGACAGACAGAACCCTTGGACAAATGGTAAAAGCAAACCTATACAGACAAAACCACACAAAGATGCATACACATACACACTCACAAAAAGAGAAGAAGGAAAACCATATATGTATATATTAAGAAAAAGGAAGAGAGCAACCAAATCAATAAACAAATCTACCAATGATAATAAGCTCTAAATACTAAACTAAGATAAACATAAAGCCAGAATCAAATTAGATGCAGAAAGCAAACCCAAGTCTACAGTTGCTCCCAAGTCCACCACCTCAATTTGGGGATGATTCGTTGTCTATTCAGATATTCCACAGATGCAGGGTACTTCAGGTTGATTGTGGAGATTTAATCTGCTGCTCCTGAGGCTGCTGGGAGAGATTTCTCTTTCTCTTCTTTGTTCGCACAGCTCCTGGGGTTCAGCTTTGGGTTTGGCCCTGCCTCTGCATGTAGGTCACCCTCTCGTGTCTGTTCTTTGCCCAGACTGGAGGAGGTTAAGGAAGCGGTGGATTAGGGGGCTCTGGCTCACTCCTGCCAGGGGGAGGGAGGGGTACGGCATGTGGGGCAAGCCTGCGTTGGCAGAGGCCAACGTGACTTTGCAACAGCCTGAAGTGTGCCATGTGTTCTCCCAGGGAACTTGTCTCTGTATCACGGGACCCTGGCAGTGGTGGGCTGCGCAGGCTCCCAGGGAGGTATAGACAGTGACCTGTGCTTGCACACAGGCTTCTTGGTGGCTGCAGCAGCAGACTTAGCGTTTCATGCCTGTCTCTGGTGTCTGCGCTGATAGCCGTGGTTCGCACCAGTCTCTGGAGCTCGTTTAGTCGGTGCTCTGCCTTCTATGGGCAGACAGAGAAGGAATCCCCTCTCCTCATGCACGGTGAAACAATGATCTCTTGCCTCTTAGGCAGGTCCAGAGTTTTTCCTGGACTCCCTCCCGGCTAGCTGTGGTGCACTAGCCCCCTTCAGGCTGTGTTCATGCAGCCAACCCCAGTCCTCTCCCTGGGATCTGACCTCAAAAGCCTGAGCCTCAGCCCCCAGCCCCCACCTGACCCGGCAGCTGAGCAGACAAGCCTCTCAGGCTGGTGAGTGCTGGTCAGCACTGATCCTCTGTGCGGGAATCTCTCTGCTTTGCCCTCTGCACCCCTGTTGTTGCGCTCTCCTCCGTGGCTCCAAAGCTTCCCCACCACCCACTCCCCATCCCCGCCAGTGAGGGGGCTTCCTAGTGTGTGGAAACTTTTCCTCCTTCACTGCTCCCTCCCAGAGGTGCAGGTCCTGTCCCTATTCTTTTGTCTCTGTTTTTATTTTCTTCCCTACCCAGGTACGTGGGGAGGTTCTTGCCTTTTGGCAAGTCTGAGGTCTTCCACCAGCGTTCAGTAGGTGTTCTGTAGGAGTTGTTCCACATGTAGATGTATTTTTGATGTATTTGTGGGGAGGAAGGTGATCTCCATGCCTTACTCCTCTGCCATCTTGAAGGTTCCCCTAATTCTTTTTCTGTGGTTGGTTTCTAGCTTCATGCTATGGTAGTCAGAAAAGATGCTTTAGATAATTTCTATACTCTTAAATTTGTTGAGGCTTGTTTTGTGTCCTAGTATGTGGTCAATCCTAGAGAATGTTCCATGTACACTTGAAAAGAACGTGTATTCTGCTTTTGGGGGTGTAATGTCCTAAAAATATCAATTAAGTTGAACTGTTCTATTGCATAATTTAGGATCTCTTTTACCTTATTGACTTTCCGTCTCAAAGATCTGTCCATTGATGTGAGTAAGGTATTAAATTCTTCTACTATTATTGTATTCCCATTAATTTCTCCTTTTATGTCTGTTAATATTTGTTTTATATATTTGGGCATTGCTATATTGGGTGCATATATGTTGACAAGTGTAATATCCTCTCCTTGTATTGATCCTTTTATCATTACATAGTGTCTTTCTTTATCTTCCTTTGTTTTAAATTCTATTTTGTCTGATATGAGTATTGTGGCCCCTGCTTTCTTGTCATTTTTATTTGTATAAAATATCTTTTTTCATCCCCTTACTTTCAATCTATGTGTGTCCTTTGCCCTAAAGTGGGTCTCTTGTAGGCAGCATATTGTAGGCTCTTGTTTTTTATCCAATCTGCCACTCTGTGTCTTTTGATTGGAGTATGTAGTCCATTGACACTTAAGGTAATTATTAATAGATATATGTATTTATTGCCATTTTAAACCTTATTTTCCCATTGATTTTATATTTCTTCTTTGTCCCTTTCTTTTTCTTTTTTCTTTTCCTTTTGTGATTATTTTCTTTTGGATTATGCCTATGTTCTCTTCTTTTTGGTTTCTGTAAATCTATTGTATGTTTTTGATTTGAGGTAACCCTGTTTTTCAAGTATATTAACCCTTTCCTATATCTGCCTGCTTAAACTGGTAGTCATATAAGCTCAAACGCATTCTAGGGGGGAAAAAATCTACATTTTCTTACTCTCCTTCCTGACATTTTATGATTTTGACGTCTTTTTTTATATCTTCATGTTCACCCTTTTGCTGTTCATTGTGGTTATCATCACTTTCACGGAAAGTTTTCAAATTTTTTTCTTCTGTCTACTGGCTTATTTAAATGATTTATTTTCCAATTATGATTTTCTCTTTCCTATAGATTCTTACTTCTTTTCTATTTAGAGAAGACCTTTCAATATTTCCTTTAGGATAGGTTTACTACTGCTGTATTCTTTTAGTTTTTGCTTGTCTGGGAAATTCTTTATCTCTCCCTCTGTTCTCAATGATAATCTTGCTGGGTAGAGTATGCTAGGTTGCAGAGTTTTCCCTTTCAGGACTTTGATCTTACCACTCCCTCTGGCCTGCAACATTTCTGTAGGGAAATCAGCTGATAGCCTTATGGGGGCTCCCTTGTAATTAACTCTTTGTTTTTCTCTTGCTGCCTTTAGAGTCCTCTCTTTAGCATTAAGTTTTGCCATTTTTATTACGATATGTCTTGGTGTAAGTCTGTTTGGGTTTATATTGTTTGGGACCCTATGTGCTTCCTGGACCAGGATATTTGTTTCCTTCTTTGGGTTTGGGAAGTTTTCAGCCATAATTTCTTCAAATACATTTTCAATCACCTTTTCTCTTTCATCTCCTTCTGGAATCCCTACTATCTGTAGACTGGCATGCTCTATATTATCCCATAGGTCTCCTATATTGCTTTTATTTATGTATTTTTTCATTTGGCTTTCTGTCTGCTGTTCTGACTGAGCAATATCCATTATTTCTATCTTCCACATCACTTATTTGTTCCTCTGCATTATTCATTTTGCTATTCATTGTCTTTAGTTCAGCTTTCACCTCAGTGAATGAGTTCTCTAATTTTTCTTTGTTCCTGTTTATAGTTTCTAATTCCTTTTTATAGTAATCTGCATTTCTATCAATAGTCCTTCTTAATTCCTTCACTATTTTTATTATCTCTTTTTGAACTCAGAGTCTATGAGACTGAAGAGGTCTGTTTCATTGATTGTTCTTTCAGGGGAATCGCTTGATCTTTTAATTGAGAGTGGTTCCTCTGCATCTTCATTTTACTTGTATTTCTCTTGCTCTATGAGTTTAGGAGAAACAGTTATCTACTTGGTCTTGGAGGGCTATTTTTGTGTGGGAGCATCCCTGTGTAGCCTGTGTGGGTTTAATTTTTTTGGTGCAAGGGCTCTTTTCAGTGTGAATGCCTGCCACCTCTTTCCTCAGTGTATGCTGGTCATTATCCTCTTGATAGGAGGTGTTACTGGTGTTGTGGTGACCAGAGCCTGCACTGGATATTGTGTAAGGCCTCCTCTTTGCTCTGTGGTTGCTACTGTCCTGTCAGGGGCTGGGTCTGTTCCCTAGTTGTTGGAGTAGAAGTCCCTAGATCTGTTTCTAGGCTGTTTCTGAGCTGCAGTGTGAGATAGGTGGGATTGGAATGCTCCCACTGGGAGAGGAGCCACTGAGTATTCCTCTGTCAGAGCTGTTCACTGGTGAGTGTGTTCTGTGGTGTCACCCATCACCCATTGTGTGGGCTCACAAAATACTCTGTTATTGGCACTGCCCTTGGCCCCATCTCAACCTTGGGAATGCTGGCAATTGGCCCTGGTGTCCCTCAGGTGTTGTTTTCACAAAGCCACCATCACAGGTCCACTGAAGTCAGGTCCCAGGACTACAGCAGTCATGAACCTGGACCCACTGTGGGAGTTATGGAGGCAGCTCAGACCCTGGCCCGGCCCAGTTCCCATGTGCATGTGCCCACAAAGCCCATAGCTGCTAAGGCCAGAACCTACCCAGCCACGGGAACACCCATTATCCACTTGGATGTCCTGCAGGTGCTGAATTTACAAAGCCAGCAGCAGAGGTGTAAATCTGTGGCTCACACAGCTGTGTGGAGAGATTTCAGCCTTGCTTCCTAAGTCACGTGGCCTTTGGGGCTCAGCTGTAGTTTCAGCCCCACCTATGGGCATGGGCAACCCACTGGCATCTGCTCCTGGAGCCTGCTGAGGCAGCGGCTGGGGTGCAGTAGTCCACCAAGGCAGCAGTTGGGGCACAAGAGCCCCCGAGGTGGTGGCTGGGGCACGAGAGCCTGCTGAGGTGGTGGCTGGGGTGCAGGAGCCCACAAAGGTGGGCGCCCCTGAGGCCGTGGCTGGGGCATGGGAGCCACTAAGGCAGGAGCCGGCATGTGGAGAAAGAGGCTATTATGGTGGCCCCTCCCCTTCATGTGCCACTTAACAGTGGAGCTTCGCTTCTTTGGTGGGCCCAGGCTTCTTCCACAAACACCCCTGGTTGCAGCCATACCACACTCCAGCCCCTTCAGGCTGTCTCTCGCAGCCAATAGCAGTCCTCTCCCCAGATCTGTCCTCTGAGCCCCATGTTTCAGCACCCAGTGCCCCCTGTACCATCGGACACACATCTCAGTCTGGGGTGTGCAGGGTGGTGGCACGACTGTCTGTGTAGCTCTCTCTGTTCTGCCTGACACAACCCAGTTGTTGCGCTCTCCTCTGAGCCTCTGAAGCTCCCTTTCTGTCCTGGCTAATCTCCCCACCAGTGAGGGTCTTCCCAGGATGTGGGAACTTTTCTTCTTTTTCAGCTCCCTCCCAGGGGCACAGGTCCCATCCCACTTCCTTTTTTTTCTTTCTTTCATCCTACTCATTTACATGGAGATCTTTCTTGTCCTTTCAGGTGTCTGAGGTCTTCTGCTAGTGTTCAGTAGGTGTTCTGTGAGAATTTTTCCATTTGTAGATGTATTTGTGTTATACTTGTGTGAGGAGGTGAGCTCCACCTCCTTGTACTCCGCCATCTTGCTGCGGCTGTAACCAGTTATCTATTTTATATATGGTAGTGCACATCTATTCATTCCATAATCCCAGCTTATCCCTCCCCTGCTACTTCCCCTTTGGTAACCATAAGTATGTCTGTGAGTCTCTTTCTGTTTTGTAAATAAGTTTATTTATACTATTTTTTAGACTCCACATATAAGTGCTACCATATATTTGTCTTTCTCTGTCTGACTTACTTCACTTAGTATGATGTTCTCTAGGTCCATCCATGGTGCTTCAAACGGCATTATTTGTCTTTTTCATGGCTGAGTAATATATATATTATAAATATATATATGGTATATCTAGATAGATAGATAAATAGATAGATAGATAGATAGATAGATAGATAGATAGATAGATAGATAGATATAGATAGATATACCATATCTTCTTTATCCATTCATCTGTTGAGGAACTCTTAGGTTGCTTCCATGTCTTGGCTATTGTAAATAATGCTGCTATGAACATTGGGATGCATGTATCTTTTTGAATTAGAGCTTTTGTCTTTTCCAGGTATGTGAACAAGAGTGGGATTGCTGCATCATATGGTAACTCTATTTTTAGTTTTTTAGGGAACCTCCATACTGTTTTCCATAGTGGCTGCACCAATTTACATTCCCATCAACAGTGTAGGAGGATTCTCTTCACACTCTGTCCCACATTTATTATTTGTAGACTTTTTGATCCAAAGTCATTCACTGAATGCAAACTGATCTAAGTACAGATCACTCAGCACAAGGAAGGTGCAGGGAGGGTCTGCAGTCTCTCAGCATAAATAACTTGCTTGTCACCCACCACTTAGAAGGACATTTGCCTCACATCCACTTTTTAGTGCAGCTGCATTCCATAAAATACAGACTGTACAATAAACAATTTTGAGATACTTGACATACAACACACTTAGGAACATTTCAGATCAGCAATCAGTTCATACCAACCCTAGCTAGGATCTAATTTATCCCAAGTTGATGCATCTCCTGAGTTGACACTGCAAGACTGTATAAATGTCAATTCCTCAGGGGGCCATCAAACTGGAGGAAACTACTAAAGTTCAACTTAATGTGTATAATAGCTGGAATTTTGTTGAAAATAATCCTGATAAAATCATGTATTACTTGTGCAATTGTAAAGATATTAAGATACCATAACATATACAGTAGTTCCCCCTTATCCACAGTTTTGCTTTCCACAGTTTCCATTACCCAAGGTCAATCATGTTCTGAAAATATTAAATGGTTCTAGAAATAAACAATTCATAGGTTTGAAATTGTACAACAATCCTGAGTAGCATGATGAAATTTCACACCGTCCTACTCCATCCTGTCCGGGATGTGAACCATCTCTTTGCCTAGCATACACGCTGTATACACTACCTGTCCTTAGTCACTTAGTAGCTGTCTGGGTTATCAGATTGACTTTTGCGGTATTGCAGTGTTTGTTTTCAAGTAACCCTCATTTTACTTAATGATGGCCCTGAAGCACAAGGGTAGTGATGTTGGCAATTTGAAATTGCCAAAGAAAAGTCATAAAGTGCTTCCTTTAAGTGAAAATATGAAAGTTCTCAACTTAATAGGAAAGAAAAAAAATCATATGCTGAGGCTGCTAACATCTATGGTAAGAACAAATCTTCTATTCGTTAAATTGTGAAGAAAGAGAAATAAATTCTTGCTAGTTTTGCTGTTGCACCTCAAACTGCAAAAGTTACAGGCACAGTGTGTGATAAATGTTTAGTTAAGCTGGAAATGACATTAAAGTTGTGGGTAGAAAACATGAACAGAAAACAGGGTTCGGTACTATCAGCAGTTTCAGGCATCCACGGGGTGTCTTGGGACGTATTTCCCCACAGATAAGGGGAGACTACTGTAGTTGCTTTTGCAAATACTTCAGATAAAACATGTTGTACCATGTACATTAAGAAATAAATGTATTTACATGTACATAAATAATAAAAAGTATTTAGTATTTACTTTTAAAAGACCAATAGTAAATTATAGAAAAAGATTTTACTCAAAAAGAAAATTAAAATGTTAAGGAAACCAATTTAGTTTACAAGATGAGTTGCAAAGACTGAAATTGCTGAAAATCACCTACAAGTACAGATAGTTTTTAAAGTTTTTAATCATGTGGGATATTTTTAAAATAAATTTTGTTATTGGGGACCAATTTGAATTAATCTTGAGACCATACGAACAAGTTGAATTTTTCCATTAATGCTTGTATGCTAAATTTAAGTGATAAAATAAATTTACCATATGCCTACACTTTTAGATAATACTTTTAGTATGTTTGTTGGAACTATTGAGATCTAAAGTGTTTTTAAAATACTAGAACAACAAGCATATTTTTATTCTTAAACAATTTAAACTACATTCTCATTTTGTATAATTATTTTTCCTAAGTGAATGTGCTAAGAAAAAAACAGATTGTCCAAGGAACATGTTTTGCTAACAGAGGAGTTGAATCATTTATGTCTATTTAATACTCCTAAAATAAATTGAGGTATGTATATATATTTAAGTGATCACGTGCCAAACTGAAGTACATTAGTGGTAGGGAATTCATTGACACAAGTTTTCATCCATATCTTTACATACTAAACCAGGTTCTTGACTCTGATCTAGGTTCCCTGCCTTCTTCCCAGTCAGCTTCTGCTAAAACTGATTGGAACAGTAATGCAATCAAGGCTGATCTCTGAAATTGCTTCTTATTACACTCAGATATTCCTAAACTTATAAGTTATGGAATATCATGCTACATGCAATATCCCTTATAAAAAACAGTATGTGGAGTTATACATACGAACTGTGGTTAATTTTAATGCTCCATTCTTTAATTCAATTCATGCCAGCTTCCATTTGTCTTCCTAAGATCCACCAAATTTTAGAACTTTTTACTTTTTCCTTTATCACTAAACAGTACATTTCTTCTCAGGAATATATTCTGTCAAGAAGCACTTTTATTTTTATCAGTCTACTGGAGTTACTGTGTACGGCAGAGAACAGTGAAGCCTTATTACTTTGTAGGTCCAGAGCAGTGAGCTAGGCTCACTCAGGAACTAAGTGACTAACCCTGTATGCCAGCCTCACAGCTATTTCTCAGTAAAACTGTCAATTACTATCTAGAATGTTTAAAGTCCCAGGAAAATAGCTAATTTGCATAAACTAAATGCTTAAACAAAAATGGAGCACAGTGTTTCTAAATGAGCTAGTTATAGGTAAGATTACCAAACTTTCACTGGCCCCATATCCAAGTAAACATAATAGGAAGCTGGGTTCCTTCACACAGAGCCATGGACCACAATGACCACTAGCCCTCTGATGAAGTGGCATAGTCATGGCTAATCTTTAGGACTGGGGGCTTTTTTCAGCAGACAGTAAAGAAGAAACAGTTTGAAAATTGTCTAGCAACTATTCATTTCTTTATTATTCTTCTCAAGGCACGTATAACCTCTTTGTTCCTCGGGCTGGAAATAAAAGGATTTAGTAGAGGAATTATTATCGTATAAAATAAAGAATACATTTTGTCGTGATCTCCAGAGGGCCCAGACCCAGGATGCACATACATGAAGAAAAAAGTGCCATAAAACAAGAAAGCAGAGAGCAGGTGAGCACTGCATGTGGAGAAGGCTTTGCCCCTGCCCTTTTCAGACTTTTTTTTCAGGATGGCAATGAGGACACGGGTGTAAGAAACCATGATGGTCATAAAACTGAAGACTTGTATAAAAGCTGAAGAGATAAAACCCAGAAGTGTATTAACTATAAGATCAGTGCAAGAAATTTTGAACAGTTGTAAAATTTCACAGTAGAAATAATGTATTACATTGGACCTGCACAAAGTTAATCTAAATAACAAACCCACATGAATTGCTGAATGTAGAAAACCAATGAAATATGAAACACCTATAAACTGAATACAGAATCTGTTGGACATCACCACTGGATAAAGCAAGAGGTTGCATACGGCTATATAGCAGTCATAGGCCATCACTACCAGGAGGAAACATTCTGAGGTGGCACTGGACCTAAAAAAATAAAATTGGGCCATACAAGGAAAGGTATCACATGATTTTTTGATAAAAAATGTATAAACATCTTGGGAATTACAGAAGATGAAGAACAAGCATCTGCAAAGGCTAAACTGCCAAGGAATGAGTAAATGGGGTTGTGAAGATGGGGGTCCTTCCAGATGAGAAAAATCAGTCCAAGGTTGCCCACCACAGTGGTGAGGGAGGTGACCAAGAACACCAGGAACAGGAGACCTGCAGCCCTGGAAGATCTATAAGCCCTGTGAGAACAAACTCAGTCACCAGTGTCTTGTTTGCTTCTATCATAGTCACTCAGGCTGATCACTGCAATGGTGAAATGAAATGAAAAAAATTAATCAAGGTTAATTGAAAACTTATATTGGATTGCAGTGTCACATTTCC
The DNA here is from genome assembly GCF_028021215.1 of Eschrichtius robustus. Taxonomy (NCBI): domain Eukaryota; kingdom Metazoa; phylum Chordata; class Mammalia; order Artiodactyla; family Eschrichtiidae; genus Eschrichtius; species Eschrichtius robustus. Next base: position 100,691,576 of record NC_090829.1, read on the forward strand.
GTATTTCAGATGCCCTTTACTGAACAAATATGAAGGTAAAGGGTCTCTCTTTTTTAAAACACGCTGAAGAGTGTTAAGTATATTATAAAGAATCCTGAGGAGGAAGGAGTTTTTTCAAGGTTTTTCAAATATATATTTACCTAAAAGGTTTATGGAGCAAGCTGTGGACACCATTTGACTTAGTCCGTAACTTGTCACTCATAAATACCTTAAGACTGAATGTATTAACAGTGAAATGTTCTACAAAATTAAGAATAAAAAATATGTAATACGTTTTATTCTACAGTCTCTAAAAAGTGAGACTGGTGCAGGTTCAAAAGTGTTTTCACCGTTTCTCAAGAACTCAATTGTAACTTTTCTATTGAACCAAAAAACTAGACTGTATCTTTGTACAGTGGATATGTATCATTTCCTGCTAAGACATTAATGGCTAGAGTAGTAAGACAGTAGTTAAAATTTCATTTTTGCTGTTTCCTATCCATTATCATTACGTTTGATTATGTATTCATCAAAAATTACCCCAAATTCCTAATAGACTCTTTTGGTTATACATTCCTCAAAACAACACCAAATTTCAAATAGACTCTTTTTAATTTTACTCAATAAATTCTCATATGTGAACATCATCATCAAACATTTATCTAGTGTCTCCTAAGCTAGAACACTGTCATTCCTAGCTCACCCACACTGTAAAACTGTAACTCTGTGTTTTACCAATGATGTTAAAATAACCCCTCCTTTAAGAAGAGAGAAAAGAACAGATATTAGCCAGCTTCTCTGCAGATTTGGGAAGAATCTAAGAGCTAGGACTCTACATGCCAGTGTAGACAATTATCATGCAGTTAACCAAGAATGTTTCTAATATGTCAGAAGCACATAATTCTAAAACAATTATAAGGATTTTCCTTCCCTGCCCTTTTTCAGATTACAAGTGAGACTATCAAAGTCAGGGTAGAATGTAACATTACAAAAAACACCAAAGTGGAAAGAATAGCCAGTGTTTAATGTTTTGAATATCTGGATTCAATTTAAATAGTAAAAATTAAGATTTTGTTTACACCCAAATCAAATGAGGAGAAACGATGAAACACGTTGGTAGGCAATGGCTAGCATGAAGATAGGTAAGGCAGAAGAGAGCCCCAAATTACAAATGTGCCTGTTAATTTTACAATTCTGTGAAGCAAATGAGAAGGCTAGATCCTGTGGAAACCCAGAGGGATAAACCTAAGTCCACATCATCACAATGCATTTTATCAGTGACAAATTGTATACATTTCTGAATATACAATGTGTTCTGTGCATCCAAATCCCTGCCTCGGTTATCTAAAGAAGGATCTAGCCATTTAGAAACAGCTGATCTAAGTATATAACCATGCAAGGGAATAAGACTTGGATTCACAGTTCCCTGGCTTTTATGACATGTCCAACCACATGGGAGTCACTCCAGCACAAATTTTTATTTCTATATCCTAGTCACCAACTCTGCAGAACGTAGATGAAGATTTCACTGCCAAGTCTATGCTAGCCTGAAACATTTTCTCAAAGTGCCTGCATTGTAATTCAAAAAAAGGAAACAATGTAGAAAATTTGAGGAAGATAGGGTTTGTGAATTCAGTTCTGACAAGAATAATATTTGAACAGTAAATATATAGAAGAATTGGGGTATTTTCTACAGAAATGCGCATAGAGGTTTTGTGGGGGGAGGGTTGTTTTTTTCTTTTGTTTGTTATTTTTTTCCTTTAAAAAGGGAGGCTATGTTGAGGAAAGCACTTCTGCAAACTTCATAAGGAATAGGAAAAGAGAAAATTTGTTTGAGATTAAGATTAGACTTTAAAAGTACAAAAAGAGAGGCTGGTAACATTGGCAGTAGTCATTGAGCAAGCACACTGCTGTCATATCATTGAAAGTAGCAGATTATCTACATTTTACATTCTGCCTAGAATACAATAATGAGGTATGGCTTGGGGCAGATGTGGTGAACTCCTTCTTTCTGCCTATCTCCAGAGAAGTAACAATCTAAACAAGAACCGGATTGAAGACAAAGGCATAGACTGCCCTTAAAACTCCATAACCCTATGATTCTTCACTGTTGGAAAATCTTCTGGATTCTGTGACAGTACAGTAAAGGCTAGAATGAATTCCACTTTTACAGACACAAACTATTAAATAGATTGGTTCCATAACTCATTATCCTGGCAAAGAAAATGTTCACAAAAATGTAACAAAATTTCTGAAGCTTTGAGTCTCAATTCCACCTCTAAATTACTAAATGACAGTGCCTAAACCACTTTATGACCTTGTTCTAAGATTCTCATCTGTAGTGCACTGGATTTTCTAAGGCACATCTGCCCACAGTCTATGAGTCTATGACTCCTCTTTGCTATTTAGTTAACTAGTAGAGTATAACGGTTAAACACACAAACTCTATATGTAATATCACCAATTCAAATCTTCATTCTACAAATATATAGCTTGTATCCCTAAGGGTTCAGAGGCTTGAACATAATGTTTATTTAACTGTTCAGTTCAGGATTGCTGCCTGTTCCATTTGGTAGTTAAATCATTTCAAATTTTTTTCAGATATTTTGACAGCTCCTGAGAAACTCTTGGTACTAAAATGATATGTTCTATCACATTTCATGGAAAGGATAATGACAATAAAATAAAGCATTGAATTCTCACCCAATCCCAATAAGAAGATGCAGAGATGCCATAAAATATAAATTTTCATGAAGAACTCTTAAAGTACAAGAACAAAAATGTCAAAAACAATTATTCATCTCATTAATCTTCTTTGAGAAATGCAGTTTAGAAGGAAAGGTATTTATATCCTCCCATCTTCAAATCTGTTTGTGAAGATAATATTGAAACTCCCTCAATGCTACCAAAAGATTCCCTGTAGAATAAAGTCAATCTATTGGGTACTATAGGTTAATCAACATACCATTTTGAACATACTCATTTGCAACTATTATTTTCATAGCTTGTTTCTTTCTTCTAAAAGCAATTTCAGTTTAAGAGTAGAAAAATTACAACCTAATTGTAGAAAAAAATTGAAAATGTAGAAAAGCACAAAGGAAACAAATTGCTGTAATCTCACTAATCACTGGAAAATACATTTAAATTTTGGGTATTTTTTCTTTCACCTTTAACCAATGCATGTACCTCTCTTGGTATATTTACATATATATTTGTTTTACATACATTTATATATATAATTTATTGAAAATTTTATATATATGATTATGCTACAGCTACACATATTTTTCACAAACTACTTGTAATTGAATAATATATCATTTATATTCTCCTATGTTCTTTTTTTTTTAACATGTTTATTGGAGTATAATTGCTTTACAATGGTGTGTTAGTTTCTGCTTTATAACGAAGTGAATCAGTTAAACATATACATATATCCCCATATCTCTTCCCTCTTGCATCTCCCTCCCTCCCACCCTCCCTACAGCTCCCCTCTAGGTGGTCACAGAGCACCGAGCTGATCTCCCTGTGCTATGCGGCTGCTTCCCACTAGCTATCTATTTTACATTTGGTAGTGTATATATGTCCATACCACTCTCTCACTTTATCCCAGCTTACCCTTCCCCCTCCCCATATCTTCAAGTCCATTCTCTAGTAGGTCTGTGTCTTTATTCCTGTCTTGCCCTTAGATTCTTCATGACCATTTTTTTTTCTAAGATTCCATATATATGTGTTAGCATATGGTATTTGGTTTTTCTCTTTCTGACTTACTTCACTCTGCAAGACAGAATCTAGTTCCATCCACCTCACTACAAATAACTCAATTTCATTTCTTTTTATGGCTGAGTAATATTCCATTGTATATATGTACCACATCTTTTTTTTTTTTTTAACTTTTGGGTTTGTTTGTTTATTTATTTATTTATTTATTTATTTATTTATTTATTTATGGCTGTGTTGGGTCTTTGTTTCTGTGCGAGGGCTTTCTCTAGTTGCAGCAAGTGGAGGCCACTCTTCAACACGGTGCGCGGGCGTCTCACCGTCGTGGCCTCTCCCGCCGCGGAGCACAGACTCCAGATGCGCAGGCTCAGCAATTGTGGCTCACAGGCCTAGTTGCTCCGTGGCATGTGGGATCTTCCCAGACCAGGGCTCGAACCCGTGTCCCCTGAATTGGCAGGCATATTCTGAACCACTGTGCCACCAGGGAAGCCACCACATCTTCTTTATCCATTCATCTGTTGATGGCCACTTAGGTTGCTTCCATGTCCTGGCTATTGTAAATAGAACTGCAGTGAACATTGTGGTACATGACTATTTTTGAATTATGGTTTTCTCAGGGTATATGACCAGTAGTGGGATTGCTGGGTCATATGGTAGTTCTATTTTTAGTTTTTTAAGGAACCTCCATACTGTTCTCCATAGTGGCTCTATCAATTTACATTACCACCAACAGTGCAAGAGGGTTCCCTTTTCTCCACGCCCTCTCCAGCATTTGTTGTTTGTAGATTTTTTGATGATGGCCATTCTGACCGGTGTGAGATGATATCTCATTGTAGTTTTGATTTACATTTCTCTAATGATTAATGATGTTGAGCATTCTTTCATGTGTTTGTTGGCAATCTATATATCTTCTTTGGAGAAATGTCTATTTAGGTCTTCTGCCCATTTTTGGATTGGGTTGGTTTTTTTTTTTATGTTGAGCTGCATGAGCTACTTGTAAATTTTGGAGATTAATCCTTTGTCAGTGGCTTCATTTGCAAATATCTTCTCCCATTCTGAGCGTTGTCTTTTCGTCTTGCTTATGGCTTCCTTTGCTGTGCAAAAGCTTTTAAGTTTCATTAGGTCCCATTTGTTTATTTTTGTTTTAATTTCCATTTCTCTAGGAGGTGGGTCAAAAAGGATCTTGCTGTGATTTATATCATAGAATGTTCTGCCTATGTTTTCCTCTAAGAGTTTAATACTGTCTGGCTTTACATTTAGGTCTTTAATCCATTTTGAGTTTATTTTTGTGTATGGTGTTAGGGAGTGTTCTAATTTCATTCTTTTACATGTAGCTGTCCAGTTTTCCCAGCACCACTTATTGAAGAGGCTATCTTTTCTCCACTGTATATTCTTGCTTCCTTTATAAAAGATAAGGTGATGATATGTGCATGGATTTATCTCTGGGCTTTCTATCCTGTTCCATTGATCTGTATTTCTGTTTTTGTGCCAGGACCATACTGTCTTGATTACCGTAGCTTTGTAGTATAGTGTGAAGTCAGGGAGCCTGATTCCTCCTGCTCCGTTTATCTTTCTCAACATTGCTTTGGCTACTCGGGGTCTTTTGTGTTTCCATACAAATTGTGAGATTTTTTGCTCTAGTTCTGTGAAAAATGCCCGTGGTAGTTTGATAGGGATTGCTTGGAATCTGTAGATTGCTTTGGGTAGTAGATTCATTTTCACAATGTTGATTCTTTCAATCCAAGAACATGATATATCTCTCCATCTGTTTGTGTCATCTTTAATGTCTTTCATCAGTGTCTTATAATTTTCTGCATACAGGTCTTTTTTCTCCTTAGGTAAGTTTATTCCTAGATATTTTATTCTTTTTGTTGCAGTGGTAAATGGGAGTGTTCTCTTAATTTCACTTTCAGATTTTTCATTAGTGTATAGGAATGCAAGAGATTTCTGTGCATTAATTTTGTATCCTGCTACTTTATCAAATTCATTGATTAGCTCTAGTAGTTTTCTGGTAGCATCTTTAGGATTCTCTATGTATAGTATCATGTCATCTGCAAAAACAGTGACAGCTTTACTTCTTCTTTTCCAGTTTGGATTCCTTTTATTTCTTTTCCTTCTCTGATTGTTGCGACTAAAACTTCCAAAACTATGTTGAATATTAGTGGTGAAAGTGGGCAACCTTGTCTTGTTTCTCATCTTAGTGGATATGGTGTCAGTTTTTCACCATTGAGGACCATGTTGGCTCTGGGTTTGTCATATATGGCCTTTATTATGTTGAGGTAAGTTGCCTCTATGCCTACTTTCTGGAGGGTTTTTATCATAAATGGGTGTTGAATTTTGTCGAGAGCTTTCTCTGAATCTATTGAGATGATCATTTGGTTTTTCTCCTTCAATTTGTTAATATGGTGTATCACATTGATTGATTTGCATATATTGAAGAATCCTTGCATTCCTGGGATAAACCCCACTTGATCATGGTGTATTATCCTTTTAATGTGCTGTTGGATTCTGTTTTCTAGTATTTTGTTGAGGATTTTTGCATCTATGTTCATCAGTGATATTGGCCTGTAGTTTTCTTTCTTTGTGACATCTTTGTCTGGCTTTGGTATCAGGGTGATGGTGGCCTTGTAGAATGAGGTTCGGAGTGTTCCTCCCTCTGCTATATTTTGGAAGAGTTTGAGAAGGATAGGTGTTAGCTCTTCTCTAAATGTTTGATAGAATTTGCCTGTGAAACCATCTTGTCCTGGGCTTTTGTTTCTTCGAAGATTTTTAATCAGTTTCAATTTCAGTGCTTGTGATTGGTTTGTTTATATTTTCTATTCTTCCTGGTTCAGTCTCGGAAGGTTGTGCTTTTCTAAGAATTTGTCCATTTCTTCCAGGTTGTCCATTTTATTGGCATATAGTTGCTTGTAGTAATCTCTCATGATCCTTTGTATTTCTGCAGTGTCAGTTACTTCTCCTTTTTCATTTCTAATTCTATTGATTTGAGTCTTCTCCCTTTTTTTCTTGATGAGTCTGGCTAATGGTTTATCAATTTTATCTTCTCAAAGAACCAGCTTTTCATTTTATTGATCTTTGCTATAGTTTCCTTCATTTCTTTTTCATTTATTTCTGTTATGATTTTTATGATTTCTTTCCTTCTGCTAACTTTGGGGATTTTTTATTCTTCTTTCTCTAATTGCTTTAGGTGTAAGGTTAGGTTGTTTATTTGAGATGTTTCTTGTTTCTTAAGGTAGCATTGTATTGCTATAAACTTCCGTCTTAGAACTGCTTTTGCTGCATACCATAGGTTTGGGGTCATTGTGTTTTCATTGTCATTTGTTTCTAGGTATTTTTTGATTTCCTCTTTGATTTATTCTGTGATCTCTTGGTTATTAAGTAGTGTATTGTTTAACCTCCATGTGTTTGTATTTCTTACAGAGTTTTTTCCTGTAATTGATATCTAGTTTCATAGCGTTGTGGTCGGAAAAGATACTTGATACAATTTCAATTTTCTTAAATTTACCAAGGCTTGATTTGTGACCCAAGATATGATGTATCCTGGAGAATGTTCCATGAGCACTTGAGAAGAAACTGTATTCTGTTGTTTTTGGATAGAATGTCCTATAAATATCTATTAAGTCCATCTTGTTTAATGTATCATTTAAAGCTTGTGTTTCCTTATTTATTTTCATTTTGGATGATCTGTCCATTGGTGAAAGTGGGGTGTTTAATTCTCCTATTATGATTGCGTTACTGTCGATTTCCCCTTTTATGGCTGTTAGCATTTGCCTTATGTATTGAGGTGCTCCTATGTTGGGTGCATAAATATTTACAATTGTTATATCTTCTTCTTGGATTGATCCCTTGATCATTATGTAGTGTCCTTCTTTGTCTCTTGTAATAGTCTTTGTTTTAAAGTCTATTTTGTCTGATATGAGAATTACTACTCCAGCTTTCTTTGATTAGCATTTACATGGAATAGCTTTTTCCAGCCCCTCACTTTCAGTCTGTATGTGTCCCTAGGTCTGAAGAGGGTCTCTTGTAGACAGCATATATATGGGTCTTGTTTTTGTATCCATTCAGCCAGTCTATGTCTTTTGGTTGGAGCATGTAATCCATTTACGTTTAAGGTAATTATCGATATGTATGTTCCTATTACCATTTTCTTAATTGTTTTGGGTTTGTTATTGTAGGTCTTTTCCTTCTCTTGTGTTTCCTGCCTAGAGAAGTTCCTTTAGCGTTTGTTGTAAAGCTGGTTTGGTGGTGCTGAATTTTCTTAGCTTTTGCTTGTCTGTAAAAGTTTTAACTTCTCCTTCAAATCTGAATGAGATCCTTGCTGGCTAGAGTAATCTTGGTTGTAGGTTTTTCTCCTTCATCACTTTAAATATGTCCTGCCACTCCCTTCTGGCTTGCAGAGTTTCTGCTGAAAGATCAGCTGTTAACCTTATGGGGATTCCCTTGTACATTATTTGTTGTTTTTCCCTTGCTGCTTTTACTATTTTTTCTTTGTATTTAATTTTTGATAGTTTGAGCAATATGTGTCTTGGCATATTTCTCCTTGGATTTATCCTGTATGGAACTCTCTGTGCTTCCTGGACTTGATTAACTATTTCCTTTCCTATATTACGAACGTTTTCAACTATAATCTCTTCAAATATTTTCTGAGTCACTTTCTTTTTCTCTTCTTCTTCTGGGACCCCTATAATTCGAATATTGGTGCGTTTAATGTTGTCCCAGAGGTCTCTGAGTCTGTCCTCAATTCTTTTCATTTTTTTCTTTATTCTGCTCTGCAGTAATTATTTCCACTCTTTTATCTTCCAGGTCACTTATCCGTTCTTCTGCCTCAGTTATTCTGCTATTGATCCCTTCTAGAGAATTTTTAATTTCATTTATTGTGTTGTTCATCATTGTTTGTTTGCTCTTTATTTCTTCTAGGTCCTTGTTAAACGTTTCTTGTATTTTCTCCATTCTATTTCCAAGATTTTGGATCATCTTTACTATCATTATTCTGAATTCTTTTTCAGGTAGACTGCCTATTTCCTCTTCATTTGTTAGGTCTGGCAGGTTTTTACCTTGCTCCTCCATCTGCTGTGTGTTTCTCTATCTTCTCATTTTGCTTAGCTTACTGTGTTTGGGATCTCCTTTTCGCAGGCTGCAAGTTTTTAGTCCCTGTTGTTGTTGGTGTCTGCCCCCAGTGGCTAAGGGTGGTTCAGTGTGTTATATAGGCTTCCTGGTGGAGGGGACTAGTGCCTGTGTTCTGGTGGATGAGGCTGGATCTTGTCTTTCTGGTGGGCAGGTCCACGTCTGGTGGTGTGTTTGGGGGTGTCTGTGGCCTTATTGTGATTTTAGGCAGCCTCTCTGCTCATGGGTGGGATTGTGTTCCTGTCTTGCTAGTTGTTTGGCATAGGGTGTCCAGCATTGTAGCTTGCTGGTCGATGAGTGCAGCTGCGTCTTGGCGTTGAGATGGAGATCTCTGGGAGATTTTCACCATTTGATGTTATGTGGAGCTGGGAGGTCTGTTGTGGACCAATATCCTGAAATTGGCTGTCCCACTTCAGAGGCACAGCCCTGATGCCTGGCTGAAGCACCAGGAGCCTGTCTTCCACGTGGCTCAGAATAAAAGGGAGAACAAAAAAGAAAGAATGAAGAAAATAAAATAAAGTTATTAAAATAAAAAATAATTATTAAAAAATAATTTTTTAAGTAATAAAAAAAAAGAAAGAAGAGAGCAATCAAACCAAAAATCGAATCCACCAATGATAACAAGTGCTAAAAACTATACTAGAAAAAAAAAAAAAAAACTCACAGAGAGAACCCTAGGACAAATGGTAAAAGTAAAGCTTTACAGACAAAATCACACACAGAAGCATACACATACACACTCACAAAAATAGAAAAAGGGAAAAATATATATATATATCATTGCTCCCAAAGTCCACCTCCTCAATTTGGGATGATTTGTTGTTTATTCAGGTTTTCCACAGATGCAGGGTACATCAAGTTGATTGTTGAGATTTAATCCGCTGCTCCTGAGGCTGCTGGGGGAAATTTCCCTTTCTCTTGTTTTTTCGCACAGCTCCAGGGGTTCAGCTTTGGATTTGGCCCCGCCTCTGCGTGTAGGTCGCCTGAGGGCATCTGTTCTTTGCTTAGGACGGGGTTACAGGAGCAGCTGATTCAGGGGCTCTGGCTCACTCAGGCCGGGGGGAGGGAGGGGTATGGATGCAGGGCGAGCCTGCGGCGGCAGAGGCCAGTGTGACGTTGCACCAGCCTGAGGCGCACCATGCGTTCTCCCGGGGAAGTTGTCCCTCGATCACGGGACCCTGGCAGTGGCGGGCTGCACAGGCTCCTGGGAGGGGAGGTGTGGATAGTGACATGTGCTTGCACACAGGCTTCCTGGTGGCGGCAGCAACAGCCTTAGCGTCCCATGCCCATCTCTGGAGCTCCTTTAAGCGGTGCTCTTAATCCCCTCTCCTCACGCACCAGGAAACAAAGAGGCAAGAAAAAGTCTCTTGCCTCATCGGCAGCTCCAGACTTTTTTCCGGACTCCCTCCCGGCTACCTGTGGCGCATTAGCCCCTTCAGGCTGTGTTCACGCAGCCAACCCCAGTCCTCTCCCTGCTATCTGACCTCCGAAGCCCGAGCCTCAGCTCCCAGCCCCCGCCCGCCCCAGCGGGTGAGCAGACAAGCCTCTCAGGCTGGTGAGTGCTGGTCAGCACCAATCCTCTGTGTGGGAATCTCTCCGCTTTGCCCTCTGCACCCCTGTGGCTGCGCTCTCCGTGGCTCCGAAGCTTCCCCCCTCTGCTACCCGCAGTCTCCACCCGCGAAGGGGCTTCCTAGTGCGTGGAAACCTTTCCTCCTTCACAGCTCCCTCCCACTGGTGCAGGTCCCATCCCTATTCGTTGTCTCTGTTTTTTCTTTTTTCTTTTGCCCTACCCAGGTATGTGGGGAGTTTCTTGCCTTTTGGGAGGTCTGAGGTCTTCTGCCAGCGTTCAGTAGGTGTTCTATAGGAGTTGTTCCACATGTAGATGTATTTCTGATGTATTTGTGGGGGGGAAGGTGATCTCTGCGCCTTACTCTTCCGCCATCTTGAAGCTCCTCTCCTCTCCTATGTTCTTAGTTTGAAAAACATGGAGGTTGTCTCTCTGGCTACATCAATTTTATAAAAATCTATAATTATAAAGTTATAGAGATAAAGATAATTTGTCCAAATATATGCATGATATTAAGGATTTTCTTTCAACAAGTCATGGGCCTCTTGGAAAATTGTACTGTTTTACAATACGAATTTTGAAATTACTAATTTCCTTAACTTTATGCTACCAAAAAGAAATTTATAATACAGTTGACCCTTGAACAACACAGGTTTGACTGCACAGGTCCACTTATACTCAGATTTTTTTCAGCATTAACTTCTACAGTACTACATAACCTGCTGTTGGTCAGATCCATGGATGCAGAACCATTGTTACAGAGGAACCATGTATTCAGAGGGCCAACTATATGTTATGCTGGGTTTTCAACTGAGCGGAGGGTCATCACTCCTAACCCCAACATTGTTCAGAGTTCAACTGTGTATAAATATATATGTGTGTGTGTATATATATATATATATATATATATATATATATATATATATGCACACACACATATTCACATAATTGTATTTATCTATAATCTATATTTATGATTAAACTTGGTAAGAAATATATCCGTCCTAATGTATTTGTCAGAAATGTAAAACTACTGAAAGGCATAAAAATTTGTTTAATGTATGAAAATTAATCATTTCAAGTCTTAGGAAGACTTGAAATCTAGTAAAGTTGTTAATTTTACCAAATTAATATATAAATTATATGCAATCTCAAACAAAATAATTGGAGGTAGTTTGATTACTAAATTCTAATTCATCAGGAATCAAATTGATTGTTTTATGTCAAAAGAATTTTACAAAAAGAATAAAGATGGGAGATGTTCCATGCCTAATATTGCAGTATATCATAAAGTTAGCTGTAACAATTGAAACTATGTTTGATGTCGTCTAGGTTCACAATGGGTATGAATTCACTAAAATGTGATAGTCTACTTCTAGACATGGAAAGAAAGAGTAGCGAAGTTGATTAAGAGCATAGACTTTGGAAAGACAGACTTGGGATCAAAACTGGCTTTGCCTCTAAAACTATGATCAGTAACTTAAATTATCTAAGCCTTGATTTCCTCATTTTGAAAGAAAGTAAATAATGTGCACTTATAAGACTGTTGCAAGAATCAAATGAGAGGATAAACAACAAGCCTTAGTGCTGTACTTCACAGGTAGAAAGGGCTCATTAAATATTAACTTTATTTGCATTAGTTATTCTAGTTATTTATAAGTAAAGCAGGTAAGCTCTTTTGTTAGGGAATGGTATTTGGGGTGAGCCAAATTGAGATATTGCTAACTTGTGACAATGACAGTTTAACTTTGTACATAAAACAACTTTTACATCTATCTCATGCCATCTGCAAGTTGGCACAGAGACCAGAAAATAGTGATTTTTGTGGAGTAAATGAGACACATCACCTGGAAGGGAAAAACCTATAGGGATTATATTTATTTATTTTATTTAAGTATAGTTGATTACATTATTACATTCGTTTCAGGGGTAAACTGGTGATTCAATATTTTTATAGATTATACTCCATTTAATTTATTATTAAATATTGGCTATTGTCTGCCAATACCTGTGAGCTCATGCTCACTGAAGTTTGAGAATGACAATCTCAAGTGAAAAAATCTCTGTAACATTGGCTCCTCTTCTGCTTGAGTGACCTGTCATAAATGTTACAAAGAGGCCATTTACTCCAATTACATAAATTAAGTACCTAGCAGACACTTTGTAATAGCTTAATGATATTTAATGGATTGATTATACTATACTCTAATATAGACAAAAATGGAGAACTTGCCAATATAAATGAAACACCTGCTGAAATATGGGACTCTAGGAAGGCAAGAGAAATATTTGTGAGGAAAGAATTGCAGTTAGCTTTTTATAAACTGAATAGATGTGCATAGCCAGTCTCCTCAAACTAATTATCTTTTGGAAATTTGAAAAAATTGGTGTCATGTACAATTTCTTCATTAATGCACTTGTTTTTAGAGAGCAAACACCAAGTTCATATTTGCTACCATAGAGACAGTTGTGTCAGACCTCCAAAAACAATAAAAGAATATCCATATGAGGAAAATGGTAATACTGTGTATAAATCTTACATCAGTGTATTTAAAACAACTAGGACTATATTTTTCCTTTATCAAGAATTTATTTATTTGAGCACTTACCATATGCCAAGCCCTATGCTCTGTGACTTCATACATATTCAACTGACAGTCACTGGTGGTTATTAGGAATAGTAGCAGCCTTGCTAAACTGTCATAAACTCATTCACTGGCTCATCATTTAAAACAATAATGTATACAAAGTATGATCATAAGGAAATTTTAAGGAACATGTCTCAGGAGGCAGACAGATGGATACAGGATTCTCTGTAAGAGGAATCCTATAGCCATTTGTCTAAGCAGAGGCTAATGGAAAACAGATTCAGTCTTTCACTTTTTCTTTAGCTACACCTGAAAGAAAACAAGAGTATGAACTAAACACAGTCAGGAGAAAATAGTGTTTATCAAGAGCAAAATTAAGCTATTATTTTTATACTACATTAATGTTTTATTAATGTAGATTTTTTATCACAGCATTGTTGCCTGTTTTTATAAATGAAATAATATGGGAAGTACTCTTGTATCTGGCTTATTTTACTCAATGTAATATTTTATATTCATCCATGTCATTGTGTACCATTAGTTTAATCAACTTTCTGTTGTATAGAAGTCCATTGTTTTCCTAAACACCGCAGTTTATCCATTCTCCTGTTGATGGACTTTTGAGTTGTTTCCAGGGTTTGGTTGTAAATAAGCTAGCTATGAATTTGTCTTTCAGTGGACATGTGCACTCATTTTCTATTCCTAGGTTTTTACCTAGAAATAGATTAGAATTGCTGTTTTGTAAGGTAGTCAGGATCAGTGGCATAACAAGCTTGTTTGACAGATGGAGTTGAAAATTTCTCAGCAATGCCTCCTCTATATGATAGAAGTATTCTCAGTAATAATCACAAAATAAAATAATAATAACAATGGTCAGAAAAGAATACAAGCAATAAAAATTTTCTTTAATTTCACATTATGTCAGTAAAAAATAAAATATTATAGCATAAAAATGAAAAAGCAACAGATTAATGTTTTTAACTACATTTTTATATGTTTAAAAGAATATACATTTACATTTCTGTCACCATAATAAATAATTAATATTAGTTTCTGTTCTTATGCCTCAACTTCTACAATTTTGCCAATGATCTTCCAAATTTTTATCTTCTTTTTACACTTACATTCAATAGACCTATAACCAGAGTCATCAACATCTTTGCTGTAGCTGATGGAAGAACTAAAACATACACTTTGCAAACAAAAGTATCCTACCTTGCAATTAGCATGCTGTTTCATTTTTAAAGATTTTAAACACAGATAGAATCTTCAAGTGATTCCCATACAATGATATAATTAAAGTAACTTAAATTCTCCCTGTCTTTTTAGTCAAAGTGTTCTCATTATTAATTTTTAATCTAACATTTAAATATAAGAATATGTAATACCAATGGGATTGGAGACAAAACTTCAATCTGAGTAATTTCAAACTTTTATAAGCTTATTCTTAAAATGAGTACAAATAGCTGAATTCCCATGGGTCTAGAGCAACTGTCAAATGGAAGTTCTCTGAATAAACTTCTAAACAGAATGTACTCTTTATTAATGCTTCTTTAATAACACATGCTAATTTAAATTTATATACATATGAGTAATACTTAACAGTAATGGCAGCAGTTGTTTCAAACAGATTAACAAAATATTTTTTTCATGGAGGAGCATACTATTACTGGTATCATTTAGAACTGCTAACAAATAACAGTAAAAAGCAGGCCTGAGAGACAGAGTCAAGATGGTGGAGTAGGAAGACCCTGAATCCCTGTATGTGTTTGAACTTAAAAGACTATCATTTTAAAACAAGTAGATATAGTTATAGGTCAATATATATATGAACATCATGGTAACCATAAATTAAAAACTTACAATAGATACACAAAAAATAAAAAGAAAGGAACCCAAATGTAACATTAAAGAAAATCATCAAGCCACAAAGAAGTGGACTAGAAGAAGAAGAAAAGAACAGAGAAGAACCATAAAAACAGCCAGAAAACAAATTAAAAAATGGATATAAGTACATACTTATCAATAATTACTTTAAATGTCAATGGAGTAAATTCTCTAATCAAAAAATACAGGGTAGCTGATTGGATTAAAAATTAAAAAATCAAGGCCCATCTATATGTTGCCTACAAAAGAGTCACTTCAGAGCTAAAGACACAGATAGACTGAAAGTGAAGGAATGGAAAAAGACAAACAAAAAAAGCTGGGGTAGCTATACCCATATCAGTCAAAATAGACTTTAAAACAAAGTCTGTAATAAAAGAGAAAGAACTGCTTTATATAATGATAAAGGGATCGATCCAAGCAGAAGATATAACATAAATAAACATATATGCACTTAATATAAGAGCACTTAAATATAAAAAGCAAATATTAACAGAGAAATTGACAGTAACACAATAATGGTAGAGGACTTTAGTACCCCACTTACATCAATGGATTGATCATGCAGACAGAAAATGAATAAAGAAACAGCAGGCTTAAATGACACATTAGACCAGATGGACTTAACAGATATTTATAGGACATGCCATCCAAAACGAGCAGAATACAGACCTTCCACCCTTCACAAAAATTAACTCAAAAAGGATCACACACCTAAATATAAAATGCAAAACTATAAATCTCATAGGAAATAACAAAGGAGAAAACCTAGATGTCTTGGCTATGGCGATGCCATTTTAGATACCATACCAAAGGCATAATCCATGAAAAAAACCCAGAAAACAAAACAAGCTAGACTTCATTAAAATTAAAAAGTTCTGGGGCTTCCCTGGTGGTGCAGTGGTTGAGAATCTGCCTGCCAGTGCAGGGGACACGGGTTCGAGCCCTGGTCTGGGAGGATCCCACATGCCGCAGAGCAACTAGGCCCATGAGCCACAATTACTGAGCCTGCGCGTCTGGAGCCTGTGTTCCACAACAAGAGAGGCCACGATAATGAGAGGCCCGTGCACCGCGATGAAGAGTGGCCCCCACTTGCTGCAACTAGAGAAAGCCCTCGCACAGAAACGAAGACCCAACACAGCCATCAATAAATAAATAAACAAACCCCCCCCCAAAAAAAATTTCTGCTCTGATCACAGCATGTTCTCTTTAAAAAAAAAAAAAAAAAAAGTTCTGCTCTGCAAAAGACAATGTCAATAGTATGAGTGTGTTTCGTGTTTGGTAATTGCAATCATTGTTGCTTTTGTTGTGGTCATCCATTTACAATGCTTGGTGTCAGTTTATTTATCTCTTGTAAAAATAAAATACAGTGTGTGTGAAAAAAAGAATTATGGGTAACACTAAGTAATGTGTTCTTTAATTTTTCATCAAGCACATAATAAAAATTTGAATATTGAGAAAAGAAAAAAGACAATGTCAAGAGAATGATAATACAAACTACAATATGGGGAAAAATATTTGCTAGACACATCTGATAAAAGACTATTGTCCAAAATATACAAAGAACTCTTAAAACTCAACAATAAGAAAACAAACAAACAAACAAAAAGAAAACAAACAACCCAATTTTAAAATGGGACAAAGACCTTAACAGACACCTCACCAAAGAAGTTATACAGATGGTAAATAAGCATATAAAAAGATGCTACACATCATATGTCTTCAGGGAAATGCAAATTAAAATGAGACACCACTACACATCTACTAGAATGGCCAAAATCTGGAACCATGACAATACCAAATGCTGACAAGGATGTGCAGCAACAGAAACTCTCATTCATGGCTGGTGGGAATATGGAATGGTACAGCCACGTTTGAAGACAGTTTGGTGGTCTCTTACAAAACTAAACAGATTCTTACCATATGATCCAGCAGTTACACTCCTTGGTATTTACCCAGTGTAGTTGAAAACTTATGCGCCCACCAAAAAACCTGCACACAGATGTTTACAGCAGCTTTATTCATAACTGCCAAAACTGGGAAGCAACCAAGATGTCCTTTATAGTAGGTAAATGGATAAATAAACTGTGGTACATCCAGACAATGGAATATTATTCAGTGCTAAAAGGAAATGAGCTATCAAGCCATGAAAAGATATGGAGGAAACTTAAATGCTGTGAACCGTTAACTGCTCTTTAAAAATTGTCTTCAAAACAAAAGAGGAGAGAGTTCTGGAGATGAATGGCATTGATGGTTGCACAATAATTTGAATGTACTTAATACATACCTGTTAACTGAAAAATGATTAAGATGATCAATTTTATGTTATGTATTTTCCCACAATTTCTTAATTGAGGAAAAAATTAATTATATTTCTATATACTAGCAATGTATAATTGGAAGCCAAAATTTTAAAGCCAGTGCCATTTATAATAACTCCAAAAATATAAATACTTAGGCATTAAACCTAATAAGATATGTACAAGATCTAGATGCTGAAAACTATAAAACACTATTGAAAGAAGTCATAAAAGACCTAAGTAGAGACATACCATGCTCTGTGATTGGAAGATTCAACATATGATGTCTATTCTCACCAAACTGACCTACGTATTTAATGCAATGCCAATCAAAATCCTAGCAGAATTTTGTAGATGTAGAAAACTGACTCTAAGACTTATACAGGAGAACAAAGGAACTAGAATAACTAAAACAGCTTTGAATAAGAAGAATGAGATTGGAGGATTTTAAGATTTATTTACAATAAAGCTACAGTGATGACAGTATTTGCAAAGGTGTAGTAACATAGGCCAATGTAACAGAATAGGCTTTCTCCTATAGACAATATGAAAACATTTTAACCAGAGAAAAGTTAGAAAAAAGAAGTATCACTAATAGAAATTTGGCAAAAGCATACGGAAGAGAGTAAAATAGAAAGCTTAGAGCAAGGAGGCTGATTGAGGTATTTATTTACGTTAGAGGCAAAACAGTCTAGTGGCCTTGGGAAGACAAGGGAACTAAAAAGAAAAAAAAAAGAAGAAGTTCTGAAGCAAAAAACCAAACAAACCAAAAACATTCAAGCCTTGAAAAGGTAGGGGTCAAAGATGACTTCAAAATTTCAAGACTGGAAGACTAGGAGAATGCTGGTAGTTTTGATCAAAGTCATGATGTTGGAAATGCAAAGACTACATTAATAAAGATGAATAAGGTTGGCAGTTAACATTAATTATGTTAATTTTGTATTTTCAATGTACTAGACATTGTGCTAAACACATGGTATTATCCCATCAATTCTGACTATAATCCTAAGAGATAGGTCCTAGTGATGTCATCCCGAATTGACATATGATGTAACTGACTCAGAGAAAAATATCCAGCCATTGCCAATGTTCACACATCTAGTAAGTGCAAGAATTAGGATTTGCACCTAGGAAGTCTGTTGCCAAAGATCACATTCTTAACCTCTATATTTGATTGTCTCCTCAGGGATTTCAAAAATCATCTAAATCCATTTGCCTAATGAATACAGAAGAGGAAATGGAAGCCCAGAGAGGTTAAGAAGCTTTCTAAAAATCATACAGTTAAGTGCCACATCCCATCCCGGAGCCAAGTCTCCTAGTTCCTGATCCCATGTCCTTTCAATACATTACTCATGACATGCACTTTATTTTGATGGAAAGTCTCATTTTTATTGAAGTATAGTTGATTTACAATGTTGTGTTAGTTTCTGGTGTACAGCAAAGTGATTCAGCCTATATATAGGCTTTTTTTCATATTCTTTTTCATTATAGTTTATTACAAAATATTGAAGACAGTTCCCTTTACTATATGGTAGGACCTTGTTGTTTATGTATTTTATATATAGTAGTTTGTACCTGCTAATCCCAAACTCCTAATTTATGCCCCCCCTCCCTTTCCCTTTGGTCTATGTTTGTTTTCTATGTCTGTGAGTCTGTTTCTGTTTTGTAAATAAGTTCATTTGTATCATCTTTTTAGGTTCCACATATAAGTGGTATCATATGATATTTGTCTTTCTCTGGAAAGTTTCTTTTTCCAGTGTTCACCTCTATAGCCTAGCGTTCCCAGAGATAAAACAAAATGCTATTCTTATATCTATAAAAGATGCTTTAAAATATGCTATGTTCAATCTTCACGCAAGGTAAATAATTGCGTTTTCCTGAAAAACAGGGATTTTCTTTTTGCCTGAATCATTTGGCATTATATTATTAATCTTTTCATTTAATTATGCAGTATCATAAGTGCTAATCATTTAGTTTGTGGTTTTCATTTCATAAGGAAGAGAATGCTTAAACAATATTGTGTAGCCTATGCTGCCATCTCGTGGTTATATTGTATTATTACACTATGATGAAGATTGCATTCCTGTCACCCACTTTCCACTAACGTGGAGTCCCCGCTCCCATCACTGTTGATTCTGTATCTCAGGAATGAAGTGGGAGGGGAATGAAAGAGGGGAGTGGGTTGGAAAGATGCTCTATCGGGGCTCTGGTAATTCTGGGAAACGGAAGAGAAAACACCATTTATGAGTGAGAGCAAGGTTTTTTGGAGGGATAGCAAATGCCTCCTAGTGGCTGCTCTTGACATGGCCATGTTATACTGCATTTCCAATACACCAAAGGACAGCTAGTGGGAAGCGGCCACATAGCACAGGGAGATCAGCTCGCTGCTTTGTGACCACCTGGAGGGGTGGGATAGGGAGGGTGGCAGGGAGACGCAAGAGGGAGGGGATATGGGGTTATATGTATACATGTAGCTGATTCACTTTGTTATACAGCAGCAACTAACACAACAATGTAAAGAAATTATACTTCAATAAAGATGTTAAAAAAAAAAAGGAAATGAATTGTGTGCTTAATCTCTCCAGTCTTAGTTTCCTCATATACAAAAAAGAGAAGGATGTAGGTAGTCTAAATGATCTCCAAAGATCTTTGCATATCAACATTCTATGACTCTACAATTTCCCACTCAAGATATTTTGCCTACTTGGCATCAGGCGGACACAGTGGGAAATCTGTGGAGGCTTGGAATTTGTTATTGTTGTTGTCAGATGTTCTTGATCCAATATAAATAAGGCCTCCACTTACCTTGTGTTTTCTCTTTGTAAGCAAAATAGCTGCATATCCCAAGATGAATATTGAGGACACAGCCCTGCTATCCAAGTGTTCCCTTTGGCTCCCTGCCAAAGGAATAGAAACTGGCTGACATCATCAGAATGGAAGGAGAGTGAACAGGAGGCAATTTACGTGAGGGAGAGCTTAAACATTTACAAAAGTCTCCTTGTGATTATTTGTTTCCTGGTAGTTACCACTTGCTAATTTTGACATATGTGGTTTTCTGCTCTTTTCTTAAGAAGCTTACTGGGTTTGCAAAGAAAGCACTAAAGGGATAAGGAGCAGATTCCGCAGCAACAGAGACAGATGTCTTACTGTAATTGAATTGAAACCCTAAGACCTTCTGTGAGCCACCTCTTTGTATCTTAGGCCATTGCCTTATTTTTATTTTTATGCAGACTTAAAATTTGTAACTAACAAATTTTAAACTGCTTTTATTCCTCCCTTAATGTTAATGTTGATATGGATAGTTGTTCTAGCAAAGATTATTCAATGAAGAGGTCACATGGATTTGTGTCATTACTACAATGTGGAGGGGGGCACCCAGGGCACCCTGATATGATTAAGTGATGGTGAGGAGGCATATGACCTGCCAGACATTTGTGAAAACCATGTGTCCCCCAAAATAGCTCCACTGCCTGCCTGACAGGTGGATGAAATTCTACTTTAGTGCTTCATTCCTTCAGCTCAAAGTATTGTTACAAGAAATCCCCTCTTACTGTCCTGCCTACCCTTCATCAGCTGTCAATATTTCATTATGAACTTAAAAGTTTAGTAGTCATCAAAAGTAGTCATGAGAAGAGCTTCAAGATGGCGGAAGAGTAAGACGTGGAGATCACCTTCCTCCCCACAGATACATCAGAAATACATCTACACGTGGAACTGCTCCTATAGAACACCTACTGAACGCTGGCAGAAGAACTCAGACCTACCAAAAGGCAAGAAACTCCCCACACACCTGGGTAGGGCAAAAGAAAACAGAAAAAACAGAGACAAAAGAAGAGGGACGGGACCTGCACCAGTGGGAGGGAGCTGTGAAGGAGCAAAGGTTTCCACACACCAGGAAGCCCCTTCGCGGGCAGAGACAGGGGGTGGGAGTGGGGGAAGCTTCAGAGCCACAGAGGAGAGCGCAGCAACAGGGGTGCGGAGGGCAAAGCGGAGAGATTCCCGCTCAGAGGATCGGTGCCGACCAGCACTCACCAGCCCGAGAGGCTTGTCTGCTCACCCGCCGGGGCAGGCGGGGGCTGGGAGCTGAGGCTCGGGCTTCGGTCGGATCCCAGGGAGAGGACTGGGGTTGGCTGCGTGAACACAGCCTGAAGGGGGCTAGTGCGCCACAGCTAGCCGGGAGGGAGTCCGGGAAAAAGTCTGGACCTGCCGAAGAGGCAAGAGACCATTGTTTCGGGGTGCACGAGGAGAGGGGATTCAGAGCACCGCCTAAATGAGCTTCAGAGACGGGCGCGAGCCACGGCTATCAGTGTGGACCCCAGAGACGGGCATGAAACGCTAAGGCTGCTGCTGTCGCCACCAAGAAGCCTGTGTGCGAGCACAGGTCACTCTCCACACCTCCCCTCCTGGAAGCCTGTGCAGCCCGCCACTGCCAGGGTCCCGTGATCCAGGGACAACTTCCCGGGGAGAACACACGGCGCGCCTCAGGCTGGTGCAACGTCACGCTGGCCTCTGCCGCTGCAGGATCGCCCCGCATCCGTACCCCTCCCTCCCCCCGGCCTGAGTGAGGCAGAGCCCCCGAATCAGCTGCTCCTTTAACCCCGTCCTGTCTGAGCGAAAAACAGACACCCTCAGGCAACCTACACGCAGAGGCAGGGCCAAATCCAAAGCTGAACCCCAGGAGATGTGTGAAAAAAGAAAAAGGTAAATCTCTCCCAGCAGCCTCAGGAGCAGCGGATTAAATATCCACAATCAACTTGATGTACCCTGCATCTGTGGAATCCCTGAATAGACAACAAATCATCCCAAAATGAGGCAGTGGACTTTGGGAGCAATGATATTTTTTTTTTTTCCTTCTTCTCTTTTTGTGAGTGTGTATGTGTATGCATCTTTGTGTGGTTTTTCTGTATAGCTTTGCTTTTACCATTTGCCCTAGGGTTCTGTCTGTCTGTTTTTTGTTTGTTTGGTTTTTTTTAGAATAGCTTTTAGCGCTTGTTATCATTAGTGGATTTGTTTTTTGGTGTGGTTGCTCCCTTCTTTCTTTCTTTCTCTTTTTTTTTATTACTTTAAATTTTTTTTTATTTTCCATAACTATTTTTTATATTAATAACTTTATTTTATTTTTTTCTTTCTTTCTTTCTTTCTTTCTCCCTTTTATTCTGCGCCATGTGGATGACAGGGTCTTGGTGCTCCAGCCAGGTATCAGGCCTGTGCCTCTGAGGTGGGAGAGCTGAGTTCAGGACATTGGTCCACCAGACACCTCCCAGCTCCACATAATATCAAACAGCGAAAGCTCTCCCAGAGATCTCCATCTCAACGCCAAGACCCAGCTGTACTCAATGACCAGCAAGCTACAGTGCTGGACACGCTATGCCAAACAACTAGCAAGACAGGAACACAACCCCACCCATTAGCAGAGAGGCTGCCTAAAATCACAATAAGGCCACAGACACCCCAAAACACACCACCAGACGTGGACATGCCCACCAGAAAGACAAGATCCAGCCTCATCCACCAGCACACAGGCACTAGTCCCCTCCACCAGGAAGCCTACACAACACACTGAACCAACCTTAGCCACTGGGGACAGACACCAAAAACAACGGGAACTACGAGCCTGCAACCTGTGAAAAGGAGATCCCAAACACAGTAAATTAAGCAAAATGAGAAGATAGAGAAACACACAGCAGATGAAGGAGTAAGATAAAACCCCACCAGACCAAACAAATGAAAAGAAAATAGGCAGTGTACCTGAAAAAGGACTCAGAGTAATGATAGTAAGATGATCCAAAATCTTGGAAATAGAATGGAGAAAATACAAGAAACGTTTAACAAGGACCTAGAAGAACTAAAGAGCAACAAACAATGATGAACAGCACAATAAATGAAATTAAAAATACTCTAGAAGGAATCGATCACAGAATAACTGAGGCAGAAGAATGGAGAAGTCACCGGTAAGATAAAATAGTGGAAACAACTACTGCAGAGCAGAATAAAGATAAAAGAATGAAAAGAATTGAGGACAGCCTCAGAGACCTCTGGGACAACATTAAACACACCAACATTTGAATTATAGGGGTCCCAGAAGAAGAAGAGAAAAACAAAGGGACTGAGAAAATATTTGAAGAGATTATAGTTGAAAACTTCCCTAATATGGAAAAGGAAATAGTTAATCAAGTCCAGGAAATGTAAAGAGTCCCATACAAGATAAATCCAAGGAGAAACACACCAAGACACATAATAATCAAACTATCAAAAATTAGAAACAAAGAAAAAATATTAAAAGCAACAAGGGAAAAGCAACAAATAACATTCAAGGGAATCCCCATAATGTTAACAGCTGATTTTTCAGCAGAAACTCTGCAAGCCAGAAAGGAGTGGCAGGACATATTTAAAGTGATGAAAGGGAAAATCCTACAACCAAGATTACTTTACCCAGCAAGGATCTCATTCAGATTTGACAGAGAAATTAAAACCTTTACAGACAAGCAAAAGCTAAGAGAATTCAGCACCACCAAACCAGCTTTACAACAAACACTAAAGGAACTTCTCCAGGCAGGAGACACAAGAGAAAGAAAAGATCTACAAAAACAAACCCAAAACAATTAAGAAAATGGTAACAGGAACATACATATCGATAATTACCTTAAATGTAAATGGATTAAATGCTCCAAACAAAAGACATAGACTGGCTGAATGGATACAAAAACAAGACCCATATATATGCTGTCTACAAGAGACCCACTTCAGACCTAAGGACACATACAGACTGAAAGTGAGGAGATGGAAAAAGATATTCCATGCAAATGGAAATCAAAAGAAAGCTGAAGTAGCAATTCTCATATCAGACAAAATAGACTTTAAAACAAAGACTATTACAAGAGACAAAGAAGGACACTACATAATGATCAAGGGACCAGTCCAAGAAGAAGATATAACAATTGTAAATATTTATGCACCCAAAATAGGAGCACCTCAATACCTAAGGCAAATGGTAACAGCCATAAAAGGGGAAATCAACAGTAACACAATCATAGTAGGGGACTTTAACACCCCACTTTCACCAATGGACAGATCATCCAAAATGAAACTAAGTAAGGAAACACAAGCTTTAAATGATACATTAAACAAGATGGACTTAATTGATATTTATAGGATATTCCATCCAAAAACAACAGAATACACTTTCTTCTCAAGTGCTCATGGAACATTCTCCAGGATAGATCATACCTTGGGTCACAAATCAAGCCTTCGTAAATTTAGGAAAATTGAAGTCATATCAAGTATCTTTTCTGACCACAATGCTATGAGACTAGATATCAATTACAGGAAAAAATCTGTAAAAAATACAAACACATGGAGGATACACAATACACTACTTAATAACCAAGAGATCACTGAAGAAATCAAAGAGGAAATCAAAAAATACCTAGAAACAAATGACAATGAAAACATGATGACCCAAAACCTATGGGATACAGCAAAAGTAGTTCTAAGAGGAAAGATTATAGCAATACAATGATACCTTAAGAAACAAGAAACAAATAAACAACCTAACCTTACACCTAAAGCAATTAGAGAAAGAAGAACAAAATACCCAAAAGTTATCAGAAAGAAAGAAATCATAAAGATCAGATTAGAAATAAATGAAAAAGAAATGAAGGAAACAATAGCAAAGATCAATAAAAGTAAAAGCTGGTTATTTGAGAAGATAAACAAAATTGATAAACCATTAGCCAGACTCATCAAGAAAAAAAGGGAGAAGACTCAAATCAATAGAATTAGAAATGAAAAAGGAGAAGTAACAACTGACACTGCAGAAATACAAAGGATCATGAGAGATTACTACATGCAACTATACACCAATAAAATGGGCAACCTGGAAGAAATGGACAAATTCTTAGAAAAGAACAACCTTCCAAGACTGAACCAGGAATAGTAGAAAATATAAACAAACCAATCACAAGCACTGAAATTGAAACTGTGATTTAAAATATTCCAACAAACAAAAGCCCAGGACCAGATGGTTTCACAGGTGAATTCTATCAAACATTTACAGAAGAGCTAAGACCTATCCTTCTCAAACTCTTCCAAAATATAGCAGAAGGAGGAACACTCCCAAACGCATTCTACGAGGCCACCATCACCCTGATACCAAAACCAGACAAAGATGTCACAGAGAAAGAAAACTACAGGCCAAAATCACTGATGAACATAGATGCAAAAATCCTCAACAAAATACTAGCAAACAGAATCCAAAAGCACATTAAAAGGATCATATACCATGATCAAGTGGGGTTTATCCCAGGAATGCAAGGATTCTTCAATATATGCAAATCAATCAATGTGATACACCATATTAACAAACTGAAAGATAAAAACCATACGATAATCTGAATAGATGCAGAAAAAGCTTTCGACCAAATTCAACACTCATTTATGATAAAAACCCTCCAGAAAGTAGACATAGAGGGACCTTACCTCAACAAAATAAAGGCCATATATAACAAACCCACAGCCAACATCGTCCTCAATGGTGAAAAAGTGAAACCATTTGCACTAAGATCAGGAACAAGACAAGGTTGCCCACTCTCACCACTATTATTCAACATAGTTTTGAAAGTTTTAGCCACAGCAATCAGAGAAGAAAAGGAAATAAAAGGAATCCAAAGCAGAAAATAAGAAGTAAAGCTGTCACTGTTTGTAGATGACATGATATTATACTTACAGAATCCTAAAGATGCTACCAGAAAACTACTAGAGCTAATCAATGACTTTGGTAAAGTAGCAGGATACAAAATTAATGCACAGAAATCTCTTGCATTCCTATACACTAATGATGAAAAATCTGAAAGAGAAATTAAGGAAACACTCCCATTTACCACTGCAACAAAAAGAATAAAATACCTAGGAATAAACCTACGTAAGGAGACAAAAGACCTGTATGCAGAAAATTATAAGACACTGATGAAAGAAATTAAAGATGACACAAACAGATGGAGAGATATACCATGTTCTTGGATTGGAAGAATCAACATTGTGAAAATGACTCTACTACCCAAAGCAATCTACAGATTCAATGCAATCCCTATCAAACTACCACTGGCATTTTTCACAGAACTAGAACAAAAAATCTCACAATTTGTATGGTAACTCAAAAGACCCCAAATAGCCAAAGCAATCTTGGGAAAGAAAAACGGAGCTGGAGGAATCAAGCTCCCTGACTTCAGAGTATGTTACAAAGCTACAGTAATCAAGACAGTATGGTCCTGGCACAAAAACAGAAATATAGATCAATGGAACAGGATAGAAAGCTCAGAGATAAACCCACACACATATGGTCACGTTATTGTTGATTAAGGAGGCAAGAATATACAGTGGAGAAAAGACAGCTTCAATAAGTGGTGCTGGGAAAACTGGACAGCTACATGTAAAAGAATGAAATTAGAACACTCCCTGACACCATGCACAAAACTAAACTCAAAATGGATTAAAGACCCAAATGTAAGGCCAGACACTATAAAACTCTTAGAAGAAAACATAGGCAGAACCCTCTATGACATAAATCACAGCAATATCCTTTTTGATCCACCTCCTAGAGAAATGGAAATAAAAACAAAAATAAACAAATGGGACCTAATGAAATTTAAAAGCTTTTGCACAGTAAAGGAAAACATAAACAAGATGAAAAGACAACCCTCAGAATGGGAGAAAATATTTGCAAATAAAGCAACTGACAAAGGATTAATCTCCAAAATTTACAAGCAGCTCATGCAGCTCAATATCAAAAAAACAAACAACCCAATCCAAAAATGGGCAGAAGACCTAAATAGACATTTCTCCAAAGAAGATACACAGATTGCCAACAAACGCATGAAAGGATGCTCAACATCACTAATCATTAGAGAAATGCAAATCAAAACTACCATGAGGTATCACCTCACACCAGTCAGAATGGCCATCATCAAAAAAAGCTACAAACAATAAATGCTGGAGATGGTGTGGAGAAAAGGGAACCCTCTTGCACTGTTGGTGGGAATGTAAATTGATACAGCCACTATGGAGAACAGTGTGGAGGTTCCTTAAAAAACTAAAAATAGAACTACCATATGACCCAGCAATCCCACCACTGGGCATATACCCTGAGAAAACCATAATTCAAAGAGAGTCATATACCGCAATGTTCATTGCAGCTCTATTTACAATAGCCAGGACATGGAAGCAACCTAAGTGGCCATTGACAGATGAATGGATAAAGAAGGTGTGGCACATATATACAATGGAATATTACTCAGCCATAAAAATAAGCGAAATTGAGTTATTTGTAGTGAGGTGGATGGACCTAGAGTCTGTCATACAGAATGAAATAAGTCAGAAAGAGAAAAACAAATACCTTATGCTTACACACATATATGGAATCAAAAAAAAAAAATGGTCATGAAGAGCCTAGGGGCAGGACAGGAATAAAGACGCACACCTACTAGAGAATGGACTTGAGGACATGGGGAGGGGGAATGGTAAGCTGGGACAAAGTGAAAGAGTGGCATGGACATATATACTCTACCAAATGTAAAGTAGATAGCTAGTGGGAAACAGCTACATAGCACAGGGAGACTAGCTCAGTGCTTTGTGACCACCTAGAGGGGTGGGATAGGGAGGGTGGGAGGGAGACGCAAGAGGGAAGAGATATGGGGATATATGTATATATATAGCTGGTTCACTTTGTTATAAAGCAGAAACTAACACACCATTGTAAAGCAATTATACTCCAATAAAGATGTTAAAAAAATAAAAAGTAGTCATGAGATGCTAGGACATAGAATTTTGATAAGGAGTATTTGTAAAGCACAGATTTACTGATAAATCAGAATTTCCCAAACTGGGTACTCTGGAGGAGCACTTTTTTTGAGCAATATTAGTAAGTCTGGTGGATTTTTTTTTTAAATGGAGATCTGAGGTCAACCTAGTTTGGGAAACACAGAATTCAGCAGAACTAAACAGGATTTTTTCTGATGCTTTTAATGTAACAAATATTTATTAAACACTGATTACATGCCAAAAATGGTTAGAAGTGTTTAGGATACCCCAGGGAACAAAACAGACAAAGAATGTTTCCTTGTAAAGCTTACATTCTAGCATGATTAGACAGAGAATGAATGATAACTATAATAAGTAAATTGTATAAAACATGCTAAGTGGAGTCTATGGTAGATTGGTAACAGGTGTTTGGAGGAAAGGGAGCATACTGCATTTTTTAAAGGGGGGTTAGGGTATGCTTCATTGAATAAACGACATTTGAGCAAAGATTTAAATTTGTTAAAGGAGTTAGTCATATAGATCCTTGGGTGGGTCAGGATCTATATGATGGGTGGGTCAGGCAAGGGTGACAGCCTGTGCAAAGACCCTGCTGTGGGAGTGTGTTTGGTGTGTTCCAGGAACAACAAAGAGGCCAGTATTTCTACAGCCAGTGGTGGGGGAGGGAACAGTGGAGAAGCCAGAAGGCAAGGAAGAGGAGGGAACTGTAGATTAGGTAAGGCTTTCCTAGCCTTTGTAAAGACTTTTCAAATTGAAGAAAAGGAGAAGCCATTGCAGAGTTTTGAAGAGAGGAGTAACTTGATCTGACTTATATTTTTAAAGGATCGCTGGTTGCTGTGTTGAGAATTAACTGAAGCAAGGCAAGGGAAGAAGCGAGGAGACAGGCCACCACTGCAGTAATTCAAGCAACAGATGATGATGACTGAAAGGCCAGGGCAGTAGCTGAGCTGCTGGTGAGAAGCACTTGGATCCTGGATGTATTTTTAAGGTGGGCTGGACAAGGAATGTCAGAGACATTCCTTGTCAAGAACGGACTGTGTTGTTATCAGCTGAGATAGAGAAGGCTATTGGTGGGCTGGGGGGAGGGATATTAACATACTTACTTTTGGACATGTTGAGCTTGAGATACTTATCAGACATCCAAGTAAGCAGGCAGTTGGATATGTGTCTTAGTCTGTTTGGGCCACTATCACACTATACCACACACTGGGCAGTTTATAAACAACAGAAATTTATTTCTCGCAGTTCATGTCCAAGATCAGGGTGCCAGCTTGGTCAGATGAGGGCTGTTTTCCAGGTTGCAGACTTCTTGTTGTATCCTCACATGGTGGAAGGGGTGAGAGATCTTTCTGAAGCCTCTTTTTTGTTGTTGTTGTTTTTTTTTGTTTGTTTGTTTGTTTTTTTTGTTTTTCGCATCTCCCTCCCACCCTCCCTATCCCACCCCTCTAGGTGGTCACAAAGCACCGAGCTGATCTCCCTGTGCTATGCGGCTTCTTCCCACTAGCTATCTATTTTACCATCTTTCTTTTTTTTTTTTTTTTAAGATTTTTAGAAATTTCATGTAATGTCTGAAACATTTATATTAACATATTTCCATACATATTTCCATACAAATACAAATATAAGATTTTTAGAAATTTCATGTAATGTCTGAAACATTTATATTAACATATTTCCATACAAATAACCCAATGAAAGTTTAGTATTAGTTGTTTTGTTTGTTTTTTTATACTGCAGGTTCTTATTAGGCATCAATTTTATACACATCGCTGTATACATGTCAATCCCAGTCGCCCAATTCAGCACACCACCATCCCTACCTCACCGTAGTTTTCCCCCCTTGGTGTACATATGTCCATTCTCTACATCTGTGTCTCAACTTCTGCCCTGCAAACTGGCTCATCTGTACCATTTTTCTAGGTTCCACATACATGCATTAATATACGATATTTGTTTTTCTCTTTCTGACTTACTTCACTCTGTATGACAGTCTCTAGATCCATCCACGTCTCAACAAATGACTCAATTTCGTTCCTTTTTATGGCTGAGTAATATTCCATTGTATATATGTACCACCACTTCTTTATCCATTCGTCTGCTGATGGGCATTTAGGTTGCTTCCATGACCTGGCTATTGTAAATAGTGCTGCAATGAACATTCGGGTGCATGTGTCTTTTTGAATTACGGTTTTCTCTGGGTATATGCCCAGTAGTGGGATTGCTGGGTCATATGGTAATTCTATTTTTAGTTTTTTAAGGAACCTCCATATTGTTCTCCATAGTGGCTGTATCAATTTACATTCCCACCAACAGTGCAAGAGGGTTCCCTTTTCTCCACACCCTCTCCAGCATTTGTTGTTTGTAGATTTTCTGATGATGCCCATTCTAACAGGAGTGAGGTGATACCTCATTGTAGTTTTGATTTGCATTTCTCTAATAATTAGTGATGTTGAGCATCTTTTCATGTGCTTCGTGGCCGTCTGTATGTCTTCTTTGGAGAAATGTCTATTTAGGTCTTCTGCCCATTTTTGGATTGGGGTGTTTGTTTCTTTGATATTGAGCTGAATGAGCTGTTTATATATTTTGGAGATTAATCCTTTGTCCGTTGATTCATTTGCAAATATTTTCTCCCATTCTGAGGGTTGTCTTTTCGTCTTGTTTATGGTTTCCTTTGCTGTGCAAAAGCTTTGAAGTTTCATTAGGTCCCATTTGTTTATTTTTGTTTTTATTTCCATTACTCTAGGAGGTGGATCAAAAAAGATCTTGCTGTGATTTATGTCAAAGAGTGTTCTTCCTATGTTTTCCTCTAAGAGTTTTATAGTGTCCAGTCTTAGATTTAGGTCTCGAATCCATTTTGAGTTTATTTTTGTGTATGGTGTTAGGGAGTATTCTAATTTCATTCTTTTACATGTAGCTGTCCAGTTTTCCCAGCACCACTTATTGAAGAGACTGTCTTTTCTCCATTGTATATCTTTGCCTCCTTTGTCATAGATTAGTTGACCATAGGTGCGTGGGTTAATCTCTGGGCTTTCTATCTTGTTCCATTGATCTATGTTTCTGTTTTTGTGCCAGTACCATATTGTCTTGATTACTGTAGCTTTGTAGTATAGTCTGAAGTCAGGGAGT
This sequence comes from Eschrichtius robustus, assembly GCF_028021215.1. NCBI lineage: Eukaryota > Metazoa > Chordata > Mammalia > Artiodactyla > Eschrichtiidae > Eschrichtius > Eschrichtius robustus. Next base: position 100,722,676 of record NC_090829.1, read on the forward strand.
CTGATTCCTCCAGCTCCATTTTTTTGCCTCAAGACTGCTTTGGCTATTCGGGGTCTTTTTTGTCTCCATACAAATTTTAAGATGATTTGTTCTAGCTCCATAAAAAATGCCATTGGTAATTTGATAGGGATTGCATTGAATCTGTAGATTGCTTTGGGTAGTATACTCATTTTCACAATGTTGATTCTTCCAATCCAAGAACATGGTATATCTCTCCATCTGTTGGTATCATCTTTAATTTCTTTCATCAGTGTCTTATAGTTTTCTGCATACAGGTCTTTTGTCTCCCTAGGTAGGTTTATTCCTAGGTATTTTATTCTTTTTGTTGCAATGGTAAATGGGAGTGTTTCCATAATTTCTCTTTCAGATTTTTCATCATTAGTGTATAGGAATGCAAGAGATTTCTGTGCATTAATTTTGTATCCTGCAACTTTACCATATTCATTAATTAGCTCTAGCAGTTTTCTGGTGGCAGTTTTAGGATTCTCTATGTATAGTATCATGTCATCCGCAAATAGTGACAGTTTTACTTCTTCTTTTCCAATTTGTATTCCTTTTATTTCTTTTTCTTCTCTGATTGCCGTGGCTAGGACTTCCAGAACTATGTTGAATAATAGTGGTGAGAGTGGACATCCTTGTCTCGTTCCTGATCTTAGAGGAAATGCTTTCAGTTTTTCACCATTGAGAATGATGTTTGCTGTGGGTTTGTCATATATGGCCTTTATTATGTTGAGGTAGGTTCCCTCTATGCCCACTTTCTGGAGAGTTTTTATCAGAAATGGGTGTTGAATTTTGTCAAAAGCTTTTTCTGCATCTATTGAGATGATCATATGGTTTTTATTCTTCAATTTGTTAATATGGTGTATCACATTGATTGATTTGCGTATATTGAAGAATCCTTGCATCCCTGGGATAAATCCCACTTGATCGTGGTGTATGATCCTTTTAATGTGTTGTTGGATTCTGTTTGCTAGTATTTTGTTGAGGATTTTTGCATCTATATTCATCAGTGATATTGGTCTGTAATTTTCTTTTTTTGTAGTGTCTTTGTCTGGTTTTGGTATCAGGGTGATGGTGGCCTCATAGAATGAGTTTGGGAGTGTTCCTTCTTCTGCAATTTTTTGGAAGAGTTTGAGAAGGATGGGTGTTAGCTCTTCTCTAAATGTTTGATAGAATTCACCTGTGAAGCCATCTGGTCCTGGACTTTTGTTTGTTGGAAGATTTTTGATCACAGTTTCAATTTCATTACTTGTGATTGGTCTGTTCATATTTTCTATTTCTTCCTGATTCAGTCTTGGAAGGTTATACCTTTCTAAGAATTTGTCCATTTCTTCCAGGTTGTCCATTTTGTTGGCATAAAGTTGCTTGTAGTAGTCTCTTAGGATGCTTTGTATTTCTGCGGTGTCTGTTGTAACTTCTCCTTTTTCATTTCTGATTTTATTGATTTGAGTCCTCTCCCTCTTTTTCTTGATGAGTCTGGCTAATGGCTTATCAATTTTGTTTATCTTCTCAAAGAACCAACTTTTAGTTTCATTGATCTTTGCTATTGTTTTCTTTGTTTCTATTTCATTTATTTCTGCTCTGATCTTTATGATTTCTTTCCTTCTGCTAACTTTGGGTTTTGTTTGTTCTTCTTTCTCTAGTTTCTTTAGGTGTAAGGTTAGATTGTTTACTTGAGATTTTTCTTGTTTCTTTAGGTAGGCTTGTATAGCTATAAACTTCCCTCTTAGAACCGCTTTTGCTGCATCCCATAGGTTTTGGGTCGTCGTGTTTTCATTGTCATTTGTCTCTAGGTATTTTTTTATTTCCTCTTTGATTTCTTCAGTGATCTCTTGGTTATTTAGTAATGTATTGTTTAGCCTCCATGTGTTTGTCTTTTTTACGTTTTTTTCCGTGTAATTCATTTCTAATCTCATAGCGTTGTGGTCAGAAAAGATGCTTGATATGATTTCAATTTTCTTAAATTTACTGAGGCTTGATTTGTGACCCAAGATGTGATCTATCCTGGAGAATGTTCCGTGCGCACTTGAGAAGAACGTGTAATCTGCTGTTTTTGGATGGAATGTCCTATATATATCAATTAAATCCATCTGGTCTATTGTGTCATTTAAAGCTTCTGTTTCCTTATTTATTTTCATTTTGGATGATCTGTCCATTGGTGTAAGTGAAGTGTTAAAGTCCCCCACTATTATTGTGTTACTGTCGATTTCCTCTTTTATAGCTGTTAGCAGTTGCCTTATGTATTGAGGTGCTCCTATGTTGGGTGCATATATATTTATAATTGTTATATCTTCTTCTTGGATTGATCCCTGGATCATTATGTAGTGTCCTTCCTTGTCTCTTGTAACATTCTTTATTTTAAAGTCTATTTTATCTGATATGAGTATAGCTACTCCAGCTTTCTTTTGATTTCCATTTGCATGGAATATCTTTTTCCATCCCCTCACTTTCAGTCTGTATGTGTCCCTAGGTCTAAAGTGGGTCTCTTGTAGACAGCATATATATGGGTCTTGTTTTTGTATCCATTCAGCCAGTCTATGTCTTTTGGTTGGGGCATTTAATCCATTCACGTTTAAGGTAATTATCGATATGTATGTTCCTAGGACCATTTTCTTAATTGTTTTGGGTTTGTTTTTGTAGGTCCTTTTCTTCTCTTGTGTTTCCCACTTAGAGAAGTTCCTTTAGCATTTGTTGTAGAGCTGGTTTGGTGGTGCTGAATTCTCGTAGCTTTTGCTTGTCTGTAAAGCTTTTGATTTCTCCATCAAATCTAAATGAGATCCTTGCCGGGTAGAGTAATCTTGGTTGTAGGTTCTTCCCTTTCATCACTTTAAGTGTATCATGCCACTCCCTTCTGCTGAAGCCTCTTTTATGAGACCATTCATCCCATTTTTGAGGGCTTCATCCTAATCACCTCCCAAAGACTCCACCTACTAAAACCATCACCTTTGGGGGTTAGGATTTCAGCATTTGTATTTGGAGGACACAAATATTGAGACCATAGGAATATGAGATGGAATTTTGGGAGAAAAGCCTGGACTGATTCTATAATTTGGGAGTGTATGTACAGTTCTTAAAGCCTTGAGACTGGCTGAGATCACAAAATGAGTGAGTTGGTAGGAAAGACGAGTACTAAAGTACTGAAGTGCTGAGCATAGGGCCATTCGAGTAGTGTGAAATCTGTTAGAGGAAGGGAGATAAGATAATAGAACCGAGCAGGAATGAGCAAGATGTAAGAGGAAAACAGGCAAGTCCAGTATCCCAGAGGGCAGGTGAAGAAAATATTTCAAGTAGGGGGAGCTCAGGTGTGTCGCTGTTTCCAACAGATCTAGTAAGGTAAGCACTGAGGCTAGACCATTGAACTCACATCCTCCTCGTTGCTGAGGGAGGAGAGCACTTTCAATGAACTGTGTCATGTGAACTGAGTCCCCAACCTAGACTGGGGACTCACAGTTGGCAAATTATGCCCCGTGGGCTGTATCCATCCCACCAAATGGTTTTTATAGTGTTTAATTGGAGGAGAAAAGAGAAGAAGATTTCATGATACATGAAAACTCTATGAAATTCAAATGTCAACAAACAAATTTTATTGGTAAACAGCCACAAAAAAAATTTTTTTTTTTTGTATACTGTTTCCCAAACTCACTTGGCACAGAACGTTTTTTCACAAAACATCTCCAGTGTAGCCAAGAACTACTTTGGGAAATGTTGGTGTAAATCCTGGTACTTAATGAAGAGAACAGGCCCAGGTAGCAGAGAGTGCTCGGGTCAAGTGTCAGGGCCCTGGATCTCATGAGATCACTAGGGTAGAAAACAAACTTTGACCATGGTGGCATCCTCCAGAAGTGGCTTAAGACCAGCAACTTTCTTCATATTTCTTCTATTGACTGGCTCTTTGCAGAAGAGGAAAGCTTACTGGCCCAGAAATACACAAAAAAAATGCTCAAACTTCTCTAGCCATTAGGGACATTAAAATTAAAACTACAACATTGATTGGATTGGGTAACATTTAAAAGCCTGATAATATTAATGTTAAAAAAAGATTTTAAGAAATGAGGGCTCTCATTCACTTCTAGTGGGGCTGTAAATTGGTACAGTCATGTTTAGGCGCATTACGGTAGTCTCCTATAAATTTGAAGATGTGAAAATTGTTCAGCCTAGAAGTTTTACTCCTAGATACTTACCCTAGAGAAACTCTTATGTATGAGAACAAGAAAATATTGACAAAAATTCACTGCAGGTTTGCTTATAATAGATTGCTTATCATTGAAAATAAGAAATAATGCCCATCAGCAAAAGAATAAATAAAATGTTAGTTATCTACACAGTGAGACACTATATGGCACTCAAAAATTAATGAACTAGGACTGCAGCTATCAACACAATAAATCTAAGCATAATGTGGAGAGGAAAAGTATGTTGCAGAGGTAAAAGTATAATTTAACACCATTTTTATAAAGCTTTCTGAAATATACAAAAAATTTGTACATAATATACATAATAGTATAACTGTATACAATGATAAACACTAAATAGGGGATCAAGGGAGAGGTAAGTATTTATTACATCATTCTGTATATTTGTAATATTTTAATATTTGTAATATTTTATATTAAACACATATTTTAAAGAGGAAAGACATGCCAAAGAAACATAGGAGGAGATGCATGGGCCAAGAGAAGAGGTAACCCAAATCAAAATAAATTAACACCATCAAGCAATAACACAGGATATGAAGTGTCAAGGAGACAAATCAATTAGAGGAAGTTTAAGAATTCCTTCACAGTATATCCCTGGGAAGAAAACAGCATTCTTCTTAAGTCCTAGTAAACAGGTCAGCTGTTGCTGGATTGCTCACCCTGTGATTTTCCAGTTGGAGAAACTGAATTTCACTAACCTGCCTATTCCCTAGTACTTTGCATACGTGGAGGGAATATTTCTACTCGATGTGTGCAAAGTATCTTTAGGAGCCGATGTGGCCATAATTTAACGTAATTCCTTACCCACTGCCCAAGACTAATTTCTTTTTTTATTTATCTGGCTGCTCACCACATTAAACCTTAAACTGAACTACTTTTTATATCAACGGAATAAACGATCATCTTAAAATATGATTATTTATTTGACAAAATAATAATTTAAGTTTGTTTGTATTCTGGCCATCTGTATGCATTTGGAGAGGGAAAGATTCCTTTCTGGATTAAAAAAACAACCATGAGATAAAGGAAAGGATCTTTAAAACTATAACAAATATTAAACTAATCATCTTTATTCTCATTAAGCATATTATTCTGCTGAGTCATTAAATATATTTAAATGATACTGTGTTGGATTAAGGGGATTTAATGCCTAATCTCACTTCTTTGTCTGCCGAGGACTGCAGCTGAGAGTTTCCTGAGTAGGGGATCAAGCATCCCACGAAGAACCTTCCCTGGAAAGAGGGACTGAAGGATGGAAACAAAATGAAAAAATCTGCTTTGTTTTTCTTAAATTGCTGGTGATCCAGTCAGATGTTTGCCTGTGAATGATGTCAATCCATTTAACCTACTAAAACAAAAGACGTAGCATTTAAGGCAATGTCTCTCTTTTTTCCTTGATACCTTTTTACCTCTAATTACTTTTTAAAAGACACATGAAGAAGCAATATTGGTAACAGCATTGGTTGCATCCATCTACATTCCTTTCTTTTGGCAGAGATGATCCCGGCTTCCCAGTTGGTCTTCTTCACCTGCATCTGGATCACACTGATGTCAAATGCTTGTGCTGCTGGTGAAATCAAGAAGCCCCACCAGCGCTCCCTCTCTTCAGTGAAGCCGACCCTGTAAGATATCCATAGTGTAGTCCCAGTTTCTCTCACCACCTGCCTCAGAACTGTATCTTTAATGGTAGCACGTATTTGTGGCAGCGATTGTCTCTAGAGATGGCATTCACCCATCAAAATAAATCACCTCTAATTAGCGTAGAAAGAGCAGAATCTGGGGCTTCTGCTGGCATTTGCTTGCTTAGTTTTGGAGAAAACAGTTAAAGGGCTCATGTATGAATCTTCTTTCAAGGATTGTATTTCTCCAATGACTAATGCATTTATTATAAATAACGACATGAGTTTAATGTTCCTTCAAAATTTTTTGAGTAGAAATTAGTCTAAGCACCAACTTCTAATGTCAAGTACTTGCAGAGTGTATAGTTCTGTATATCGATGAGACAGTACTGAAAGACATTAAAGCCATTTGTTGTTTTTAAAAATTCATTTCCCACTTTGAAAATCATCTTTGAAATATCATCCTGAATGTCAATACATCATCATTATTATCTTATCATCAATAATCAGAGTATGTTTGGACCTGCTAGTGAAGGGGCATAGCTCTCTACTAGAATGACCAGTTCATCCTGATTTTCCTGGGGTTCCATGGTTTCTAGCACTAGAAGTCCCAGGAACCCCCTCAAGTCGCAGACAAACTAGAACGATTAGTCACCCTACTACCCTTTAATAACCAAGAAATGACCTCCTGTTGTAGGGAAAGTCTTTCCTTTTCACCAAGCACAAGATTCCCAAAAAGACCCAGTAGGAGAAATTGAGGAATAAAGGTGAGTAATATCACCCAGCCAACCTTAGCAATCAGTGAGGTAACTTTTGTTTCAGCCAGATTCCCCTCACATCTTGGATATTTATGAAGCACTCACTATAACATCAGGAAAGAACATAAAAATTTAATAAATCCTTCTGAAGCCTCAGGTTTAATGACCAAAAACAAAAGAGGTATGGGGGGAGGGGAGGAGAGGTCACTAGATTCCTAATTCCTGCTCTGCTCTTAAAAATCAAGGACCACCTCCCACACTTCCCTTCCAGGCTTCTGCTCCCACACGCAGATCTGAGATGCTATGAGATCTCGCCCAGTTTAAACACTTTGAGTCTTCTTCAAGGCAATTGGGCAAGCAATATTTGGGAAATGTGGGGCTATACAACCAAACTGTATGTTTTTTCAGATTGCTTATAACATCTAGTATATTTTAGTAGTATATTTTATCGAATTTTGAAACAAATAGAGACTGCTTAAAATATCATCATACGACTCAAACAATGGGAAGTTTGTCCAGTTTGTTTGGTGGATGTGCAGATAAGAAGGGGGATGGTCATAGGAACTCATCAATCTCACCAGCACACTCTCAGTGGAAGAGCTGCTGCAGAAAAACCTACCATGTGTATTTTTTAGGTGTCATTTACGGGACAAGAGGAGAACATCTGTTCTTTGTGGTGGGGTGGGAATTTCTCTCTTATGTTAGGTGTCTCATTTTTAGAATCTATTTAAATGAAGAGGGAACCCCGGGCTTCCTACTCCATGGGGCCAAGCATGTTTGTTTTCACTTCTCTATATCCTAAGTGAGGTACCCCTTTCAGCGATAAGCTACAATATGATTCATTAAAATTTATATCTGCTTCTTTTGTTTTTCAAAGAAAAATCCTCTAGGACACTAGGGATTGCATAAAACATAGACCCTAGTTCAGAAGCAGCCACTTAGGATGAAAGTCAGGCATTTTCCCCAGTGAACAGAATAATTCAGCCAGCCTGTTTCTGAGCTGTCACTCAGCACTCTCGCATGAAGATTTTAAGGCATTTTGACAAAAATACTGAAATTACTGTATAGGATAGTTTCTAGAGTAAAGAGCCCAGGATACTTTAGACCTTAGTATATGAATAAATGCTGTGAGGTTCTTTGCCCTACACACAATCTGATTATCGGTAATTAAATAAGTAATGAATGAATGAATGAACAATCCACTCTGTCATAATGCAAGAGAACTAACAGAATGAACATGGAAGAAAGGCCTGATCTTTCTTTGAAAATTAGGAAGTGTATCTTTATATATTAGCTCACATTTATGTACATTATTTTGAGCCAGTTTTCCTACAATCAGGTCCTTAAATCCTTCGCTATTAACCTTTTTCATTCAGAATATAATCTTACTTTTTGCCCAAAGATTCCCTTTTTTATCCAAGTATTTTAAAAATCTTTCATCCAAACATTCCCTTTATTTCTTAAAGACAAAATGGGGGAGAGGAGGAGTTGGTGAATAAATTAAGTATGGCAGGGGGAAACGTTCCTGTTTTGCCTAGGGGAGAGATTTGGCTCTCTAGGGATGCAAAGAGGATTAGGCATCTAGACTCACTGAATATTTATTCATTCTTTCAACAATTGTACTGAGTGCCCTTTGTATGATAAGTATTGGGTTGAGAGTTAAGAACAACACACTGTCTCTGACTTTAGGAATAATCAGCAGAGTGCCAGTGTCTGCACAAAATGGCTTGCAAGAGCCAACTGTTAAATTTTAAGGCTGTTAAATATAAGCATTATTAAAAATTAAATTATATAAATATACAATTAAATAAATTATTTTTAAAACGAAGGTAATAAATACTTAAAACTCACCACTTCCTAACTACTTTACTACATGTTGCTATTGTCTATTGTTCTCCATTATTTATATCTATTTATGTCTGGTAGAAATACTACACTATACTGTACTATACTATCCTATAAACTGTAGTATACTATAATATACAAAACTATACTATATTATACTATACTACACTATGGGCTACACACATCTCTGTCATATCCGTAGCTGGAAATCAGCTATGGTGGCAGTATTTACATCATGGAAATCAACAAACACTACAAATAGGGCTTTTTTTTCCAGGAGAGCCACTTAAACATTTACCAGCACATCCAGGAACCTAATGTAGAAGCCAAGCGGGTCCTAGAGATTGCCAGTTCAACTGCTACTGCAAATAACAAAGGCAGTGGCAGAGACTGTGGCAACTACAGGCTATATGCTCCTCTGGGGGCAGAGGCTGGTCAGGTCAAGACTTCTTATAAGACAACTTGAGCCTGGTATTGCCAGATTTTCTGATTTTTCAAGAGAAAAATTCAGATTGTCATGTGACGTTTTCCACTTTAATACACCATATGGGCTATCCAAAAAATGTCTGCAAACCAGCTCCTAATCTGGTCCGATTTCTTCATTTCACAGATGAGGAAACTGAGACCTCACTGAGCTCATGATCTGATAGAGACACAAGTTAAGTCATGGAAACTGTCGTGTCTCAAGTGGGGCACTCTCTCTGGCTGGCTCTTCCACAGAAATGCTCGTCCGTGTAGATTTTTCCTTTATAAGAAACGGGCTGTTGACTAAAGTCAAGTGTGTATTCCCAGAGTCATGAGTTCAAGGGCAGTTCAGTTGAAGCCACAAGATTCACTCCATATAATGCACCATGTCCTCTCTAAGAAGTTTCAAAAGCATCAGGGACCTAAAAATAAACATTGGATCCAGAGTTATCAAGGTTTTCTTTGTGATTAAACATTGGATCAACTGATTTTTCTTCCGACTACTTTACTGCATTCCTTGGATTGGCATCAAAGGATATGAATTATCTTCCTAGCTCTCAAAATCAACTTCTAAATGGGTTTTATGAGTATGTTGCTACCCACAAAGTATAAACATTTTTATTTCATCCTATTCTTAGCAGCAATGGGTACTAAAATTTTTTTGTTTTCTGCTCATTTAATAGGTATAAAATGGCATTCATACTTTTAATTGGTATCTCACTGTTAACCTTCTAGATTAAATATTTTTTAATATGTTTCTTAATTATAGCCTCTCTTGGGTAAATAGTCTATTTAGTCAGGCCTAGTCGTTTTCAAGTCCTGATCCTCGTAAACTAATCAACTATATAGGCCCTTGGGAAAGCAGTTTGGTAAAGCAACCAGCTGAGTATGACTCAGTTAAAATGAGTTTTTGTCTTTCCACTTACTAAACACCAATGTATCAGAATGAGTTAGATGTATTTGCTTTTCCTCAAGCAGTTCTGGTACTTTTTAATTCTCTGCCTAGTATATCCTCCTCAAAGACCCCTTTATTCCCCTGAAACCACTCAAAATCCAGCCCTTCCTTCCCCCTGAACCCACACTTTCTTAGTGACAAAATTATAGTAAAGTTTCTGATACTGACAAGAGGGGGGAACATAAAAATATGGTTCCTTTGTTTCATCCAGAAAGAAAAAGGTTCTAACTCAAAAAGAAAAATGATAACTACTACCGAGCCTTACCTATTGTTTCTCAAACAATGTTCATAATCTTTCTTTGTGGGGAAAGAATAAGAATGCTGTAATGCTTAAGAATTCTGTAAAGATTAAGAATGCTGTAATGATGCAAGACTCTTCCATGAGTTGAGATTTCTTTGCTCTATCCCATTGGCACCTAGCCTTCTAGAAGACCCTCTCTTCAGACAGAAGTCATCCAAAAGATTTCTTTCAGTAACTACTAAAAACAAAATCATTTTTTCTAGGAAAGGGAAGAGGGCAGAAGACAAAGGGCCTTAAAATGATACATATATGGAATCAGGCCAGAAAGCTCTGAGCTAAATCTGATTCTCTGTCATAAATGAATCCCCTTATTAAGCATATTTACTTCTCTTGCCTTTGTCTGTTCTATTTCAGTCTTCATTTTATTAACCTTTCTATATATGTCTTTTTTTTTAATAAGGCAGGGGTCTTCAAATAGGGCACTTATACTCCTAGAGTATAATGTTCCCCTTAGGGTACATGCAAGCTATCAGAGGGGCACGTGGGCATGGATAGTTTTAAAATAATTATTTCTGGATCTCTGACTTCCTCTGACCTCTTTCCTAAAATTGATCCTCCTGAAAACTTGCCTGCAATCTCCTCTGTAGCCTTCCTTTAATGATTGCTCTGTCCCATTTGGCAAAATAAAGGCATACCTCTCCCTCTTCTTGAATCTTAACTATGGGTATTACACCAGTGTCTAAAATCCTCCCAGGTACAAAGAAACCTTTACAGATATTGTTGTTGAGGTAATGGATGACTTTAGTTTAAATAACACATCCTTTTCCAAACTGCATGATTTTCTTTTTTCTTTCTTTTTTTTTTTTTTGCATTCATCAGTATTGAAGTAAGAACCTAATTAATTTGTCAGGTTACAAATCAATAGAAATAATTGATGATAGACCACAATGTGAATTTTGGAAAATAAGAAGGAATTTAAATAATTAAGTTACATTCCTGAAACAAAATTTCTTCCAATTCCATGTACTTACATATATATGAACAAAGTTTTTCAATGTTTTCATCTATAGAAGTGAAAAGTAGGATCAGGGAAACGTAAATCGAAACTACAATGAGATATCACCTCATACCTATTAGAAGGGCTTTATCAAAAAGACAAGAAATAACAAGTGCAATAAGTAATACCCATATACAGATACACAAAATAGGGAAAATGTACCATCACTTTATTAAGAAATACTTTTCCTATAAAACTTAATTCATGATTTTAATAAGTATTTATCAACATTTATATGCCTTATGTTTTACTCCATTTGTAATAGTCACAGAGGCTAAAAAAGTTTATTTCAATATGTATACATATATTCTTGCAAAGAAGTATGATGGGGTGATAAAATTCAATGAAGGAAATATTGGATTGGCCAAAAAGTTCATTCGGGTTTTTCCGTACCATCTTACGGAAAAATCCGAATGAACTTTCAAATAAAATGGAAATAAAATAAAATACAAGTTCCAAGAAAACAAGGAGTGAGATAAAACTTCTGGTTTTTAAAGAGGAGTTTATTCATGTATTTTAAAATGCATAAAGTGGGTATTTTAGGTTCATTGGATACATTAAAAGCAGGAATATGTTTTATTTTAAATTATTATCAATATTTAAGTAATTTTAACTTTTATGATGAAAAAATTGTAGGTGTCTACTTAAATATGTGTGAGGTTTTCAAAATTCTTTCAGAGGGTATCTAAGCCACATAAACCTCTTTGAGAAGTAGATGCATAAATAAAGTCAAAAATAAATAAAGGTGGGACATCTCACTGTACATCAGAAGAGCCCTCAGGTAAAAAAATGTGTGTGTGATTTCAGGTACTGCCAAGAGTGCCTTTCATAGCAGGCTGCATGTTCATTGTTCTGGGGATTCCCGATCTCACGGAGGGGTATGCTTTTGAAAAGAGTATTAGAGATTGCCGTTTTGTTGTGTATATTACTGAAGAAGTTCACAAATTTCCATGAATTTCCACCCAAGCTTACATTCCACTTTTCATAAAATAATAACAACTAGCTAGCTTTTATAAAATGTCTGCTATTTTCCAGACCAGTAGTTCTCCAGAGAAATTGTTATAAATGCAAATTCTCCTACCCTGAAACTGTGGAATCAGAAACTCTGGGCATGGGGCCCAGCAAACCTGGTGATTCAGATGCACTCCAAAGATAGTATTTACAAAACTTCTGGTAGGGGGCCTTGAACACAGTAGGCATTTAATAAAAACTAGCTGCTATTACTTTTTCAATAAATGGTTCATTCTAGCTCCTTGAAAGAAGTTTTCTAGTTAAGAGATCCTTGGAAGAAATAGTTCTATATGTTCAATTATTCATAGGATAAAATGACTTATGTTTAAAATCAAACTCATTTGTCTTCTACTCAAAACAGATTTGTTCCTCCAACTTCGCCATTTCTATCAATGGCAAAAATACATACATATATCTCTGAGGGTTTCAGCCAGAAACTTCTCTATTTAAAGACCATACTAGGTGATCTGAGGTGCCCATAAGCCTGGACATATTTCTTAAACCAGCCGCTTCAGGATGTGAAATTCCCACCGTCAAAGTCACTTTATTGAGTTAGGAAACTGCGTTCACAAGTCTTATGTTAAAAATGTACGTGTGTTTCCTGAAGAAGACATGTATCAATGCGTTAGGAAACTGCGTTCACAAGTCTTATGTTAAAAATGTACGTGTGTTTCCTGAAGAAGACATGTATCAATGCAAAAGCCAGTCAGGAATTCAGAGTAACTAGAATTCACCTAGAAGACCCCTCAGTGTCTTGTGTTACTGCTGCTGTGTTATTGCTGTGATGACGGTGATGGAGACAGGAACGTTCTTCTGGAAGAGGCAGTGAACTAGGTCTTGGGCACCGGGGATGAGGAGACAGCAGCATGTCACATACAGAGGAGCTGTGTGCACTTCCACAGATATTCTGCCGCCACACTTAGAACACGTCTGGGAGGTATGTGTCACAGCACAGGAAATGAGTCAGGGAGGCCCAGCAACTTGCCAGAGTTCAAAGACCCAGGGAGGAACAGGCTTCACTCCCAGATCAGGACTCCACACACACAGGAGAGGCCACACTCTTTGCCTTTGCCCTAGAAAACTGCAGGTGAAAATAGGCTGCACCTGCTTCACAGCTGGCCCTGACCTTAGGTCAATCAGCTGTCAGATCATCCATCTTTCCCTGGGATTCCTCTCCATCCATGCCCATCGCCTTCTCTCAGGTTCCAGAATCTGCCATAGGCGTACTTCCTCTAATCTCAACCAGCACCCATAGTCTTTGCACATTCTGTCTTTGTAAAACACTATTTTCATCAGTTTACAATTTTTCATTTTTTTTTTTTTTTTTACTGTCTTAGTGCAAGAGGTAGTTTAACTTCAGTGACTCTAAGAATCACTTAGGTAGTACATTGAATGCAGATGCCTAGGCCCTGTTTCCTCTGGTTCTGGTTTAGTTGATCTGGGTTGGGGTCCGTGGACTGAATCTTGATCACCTCCACCCAGGCGCTAGTGACCAGGTTTTCCTACTATAACCCACATTCTGAGAAACATTGCCTGTCAGGATCACATCCAAACTCAGTTTATCATCTAAGGTGCGCCAAGATTTGCTTACCTGCCCCACCCTTGTATAATAAACAGTAAATGCTGGCAGATCTTTGGCTATATGTAATATGAACTGAGAAAATGAGCTTTTATGTGTATATTTTAGAGCATACCATGATGAGCACAGAAAGCTAACCTAAATCAAAATATCCAGAAGCATATGTATCTCAGAAGCACTTTTCTCCCTTGGAGGTACAGCAAACAAGAAATTAGAATGAGGAAAGATGACAGTACCAAAGTGTGGCCCCTGAAGTATAAGCAACTTCTCCATATAGAGGACCACAGTTTTGCAGTGAGACCTGGATTTGGAGGTGAGTACTATCTTTACAAAACTCTTGTATCATAATCCATTGCACTGTCAAAATTGAGTTGAAAATTTGAAGGAATTAAGACCAAAACACAAGACCACCAATTTAAAAAAACAAAAAACCTTTTACAATGATCTTCTCTTGAATAAGAACAGTTGATAATTTATGCATTTTAAATTAACCAAAAAGACTCATTTTTTAGTATATACATTATCATAAATAGTGTGTTCAACAAATAGTATGTGTTCAAAAATAGTGAATGTATATATCTTGCCCATACAGCAACATACTGTTTTAATTAAAATTTGTTAAGTTGGATTATATGATAATATTCATAAAATCTCGTTGAACATTCTTATAAGCTGGAATGCCTGGCTTTTGTTGAAGAACTAGTCTGACAAATGCCATGGCTTCCTACGAACCACCTCTGCTGAGGATTTTTCTTCTATTTACTCCTAGCAACAAAAAGTGATCGAAATGTTGGCATGCCCTTTAATGCACTGTCTCATTCCACGCTCACAGTGACCCTATGAAGTAGGCGTTATCATGATCCCTAATATTCCAATGTGGAAACTGGGGCTTAGAGAAGTCAAGAAATTTTCTCAAGGCCATGAAAAAAGCAGTAAGTGGTGCAACCAAGATGCAATGGCTGATAAGGAGAACAGAAGCAAACCACATTAGAAGGATACACTTGTAAGAAAGCCTTTCCTCCCGTCAGATTGTTTACTGTGCATGTAGTTGCATCACTGAGGGTACCAAGTTTCCCAGAGATGCGCAGGAGGTGGTAAAATCCACAAGGTAAAGTGAACTCCCCGTCTTACTGCTAAATCCATCCTGACTCTCCTGTCATTGACCTAAGGTCTCCCGCACCCACAATTCCTGAACTGACAATTTTTCATGCTAGAGATATGGAGGTGGGAGAAGTGAGCGTGGTGGTGAGGAGGCAGGATCCCCCAGCAGTAGAACAGGTACCGCTTTTCGATAAATAACCAATGCTTCAAGTACTCAGCGTGGGGTGAGGAGAACTTGATCCTCACCATATTGTGGTTATGACAAAGGGAAGCACAACAGGTGTGTAGGTACCACAGAAAACTCATTTGTTAACAGGTAAAATTTAAAAGTACATCAGGTAGCTGTTATGTTGAGGGTCGTTTGGTTTTTGTTCTTTCATTTCCTGGAATCCATTGGGTTGCAGTTCTAAGGGTATGGTTTTGATTTCATTAGGTTAATGATGCAAACTTTAGCAAGCATCAGAGTCACCTGGGGGCTCCTTAACACCCAGGTTACTGGGCCTCACCCACAGAGGTTTCGATTCAGTAGATTTGAGTGGGGTCACCAATTGTCACGTCTTATAAATTTCTTGGTGATGCTGATGGTACTGGTCTGAGATCACAGTTGATAACTACTGAACGAGATGATCAGCATCAGATTAAATCATGGTGAGTAGAATTTGTTTGTTTTCCAGAGCATTTCTCACACTTAATGACCCTAATTTAAGATTTTTAGAAACCTCAAAATCAATCAGGTTTAAAGATGTGTGCGTTTCTGTTGTTTTTTTTTCTTTTCACTTATAGGTCTATTTTTTAAATCTTCTTTTGTTTTGTTTTGTTTTTTTGGTTTGTTGTTGTTGTCTTACATCACTACTTCTCAGACGTGTCATTAAGGATGACAATTTTCCAAAAGATGCCCGAAATCTAACTACCATTCCCAACAGACCGTTTATTTCCCCCCAATTTTTGCCCAAAGTTTGGATAATATACTCTACAACTCTTACTCAGGTATTCTGAACCTTGGTCTCTATGATTCTGTAAAGAGTTTATAAAATCTTTCCCCTCCCACGGTTTAGTTGGGGAAAATCTTACGAAGTTAAACTTGCCGGGCTATGGGTCCTTTGAGCCATTAGGGGGCTCCAGACGCACAGGAATGGCTTGGAATGGGCCTCTCCCGAGTAGCGGTTAGCAGCTCAAAATGATGTACTCTCTTCAATACCAATTCAAAAAGCTGCCCTAATCCCTGTCGAGTTAGGTTCCTCAATTAAATGAACTCCTATCCTAGAGGAAAGGGTTTTATGGGCTTATTTTAGACCATTGAAAGCCAGAAAGATTAAGAGAAAAATTACCGTCCTTGAATTTGGACCTTGAAACAAGCACGCTACACTTTGTAGCTCAAAGTGGTCCAAGGACCAGCTGCAGAATCACCTGGGAGTTAGTTAGAAATGCAGAAGATCAGGCCCAACCCCAGGCTTTCTGAATCAAAATCTGCATTTTAACAAGATCTCCAGGTGATTTGAATACACTTTACAATTTGACAAGCACTGTCATAGATTACCAAGAGCTGACCCTCTACTTTTATCTTAAAGCATTTATGCCTCCATTCTCCCTCCTATATATCATCCCCATCCCTCAGAAAAACATAAAACTGATCTTAAAATTCCACTTCTCTTGATCTGTTAGGGATACATGTTAAGAATTTTTTTCCTGACCTACTTTGTGGGGTCATTAAAAATGCAATTGAAATGTACTACTTAGTGGCAGGTGGCAAATCATCCCATGATTAAGAAATTTTTCTGACAATCGTGGACTGGGGCTAAATGGTATCCAAATGGCTTGTGTGTTCAGTCAGTTCAGGCAGAAAAATCCATAAATTCAGTCAGAAGTGTCAGTCTGGTAGCCCTGTGAAATATAGTCCTTAACCTTCTCTTGTCTTGGTCAGAACCGCTTTTTATACAGGTGAGCCCTTCTCTGTTCTCTCAAGCCTGCCTTCCTGGGAAAATCAGCCTGCAGGATATAAAAGACAGGCTTAAATTTATCTTCTCTTTCTTTATACTTGTCCATAACACAAACACACACACATACTTCTTTCCTCTTGAGCTAAATGTAACTTCAGCACTTCTCTTGCCTTAATGTTTTCCTAATTAGCCTTAACAGTAAAACCAGCTGCTACTGCAGTGTCTTTTATAAAGCATTAGAAGATTAATTGACTCATTATGTGGAAAAAGGAGGATACATATTTAAGGGAGCTTTTTGTTTAACTTGGGTTATAAATTGCAGCTCATTTTCTTTATTTACACTTTCCCTACCCTTTACATCACCCATAACTAAGGGTTTCTTTTGTTTTAGTTTTATAGATGATGATTTCTTTGTTTCTTTAAAGTGAAAACAATTCAGCATCTAGATACTGGCTACTGAGTCAAAACAAAAGCTAAAGCTGTAAAAGCCGCTTGTGTAGTCTTTGCTTGTCAAACAGGAGGACCAGATTGGGAGCCAGAGGGACCTGGCTATATTCCTGCATTAAACAGCTCTAGGTTGCAGGCAAGTTCTTCAGCCTTGCTGAGCATGAGTTCCCTCATATCAAATGGAGTTAAAATTGATTCTACCCAGCTAACTAAGTGGCTATAATAATAACATTAGATAATATATAAAGTATTTTAAATGCACCTCACAAATAAGATGAATAACTTTCATTTAGCTCTCCTTATTCCAGCACGCATAAAACCAGATTGATGATCTAGCTCTCTCTCTCTCTCTCTCTCTCTCTCTCTCTCTCTATATATATATATATATATATAAAGCAGTATAAATGTCTATGCCACTACCTAGCTAGTGATCCTGGGAAATCAACACCTAATCGTAATAGTTAATAGTCATTTAATTTTTACTATATTCCAAATGCTTTACATAGAGAATTAATAAGAGTATGAAAGTGTTATATTTCTTGTTCTATGTATTACACATCGAATAGATACTGAATAAGTTGGTTAAGACATTTGAATGTTAGGTTAGGCTAAGGACTTAACATGCATTTTTTCATTTTGTTTCACAGCAACCCCATTAGGCACATACCATATATATATTTGCCCTGTTTTACAGATGAGCAAACTGAGGCTTAGAGGAGTTAAGGATTTACAGAAGTTTAATTTTAACTCGGGTTTATGTGGCTACAAATTTCATGGTTTTTTGTTTTGCTTTCGTTTGTTTTTGCTTTCTTGCCACCTTTTCTCTGGGACTCAGCTCCTATTTTACAAAAAGAATGATCTTTGGAGCTTTTATCCAGCTCCAAAATTCTATGATTCTGCATCTTGCCTTTACACGTCTTCACCCTCCACTCTGTCCTCAGAATGTCAGAGCAGAGTATAGAGTCCTAGACCCAGGAGAAAGTACACTTGGGCATCAAATGCAAAGGAGACAAAAATGAGGTCAGACAGCATCTGAAGACAAACACTTTCCTTTGAGATGGAAGAGCTCATCCCCACAAGAACAGAAAAAATGGGAGGGAAGAAAGAAGAAATCTAAGATGTTTCCAGGAACCCATTCCTAAGAGAGAAGCCATATTATTACCCGACTGTCAGTCCAACCTTCAAACAACCCCGAGGGCCCAGCGCTTGTCCAGTGGTGGCATGAATGTCCTTGTATGGTGGCTTTATAAGACTGTTCCTGGATTGCAGAGATAGTCATCAGTAAATAGGTCCTACTTACAAGTCATGAGATCTTGAATCCAAGCTGTGTCCAGGTTTTGTCATAAAATAAGCTCTCTGTGAGAAGCACTGGATCATTTTTTAGTGAAGAGTGGACTGATTGTCTAAATGTTTGAGTGTAATATTGGGAATTGTGGTTTGCAGTCCTAGGAACAGTTTCACATTTTTGCTGAATTGCAGTAAGAGTAACATTTATTCTGTGCTATTTACTGAGTATCAATTAAGTTTACTGTACATTATTTCTAGTCTTTCAGTAAGTCTCCAAGGTGAGTACTACTACTGGATCTTATAGCTGAGGACACTAAGCTTAGAGATGTTACTGACCCTAGAGCACACGTGAGTCATGGAGCTGGATTCAAACTCTGGTCTGGACTCTAATGCCAGAATTTTCTCCAGGACATTCTGCTCCCTGTCCAAGACCTCTCCAATCCCCTCAGTCCCTTGGAGTATTGGAGTTAATGGGAATACTTACTCATCCTGAAAGGCCAGATGGGGGCAGGGATGAGATCTTTCCATGATTTTTTTATTTTGATAGCTCTACCAATTAAAGAAAAAAGACAACCAAACAAAATAAAAGCACCAGAGTTGAAGCTGATAAAGGAATAATACTGAGCTGTTCACAAGTTAATGCTTAATCATAATTATCATTACACAAAATTTTAATAGAATTGTCATTATTAACATTGCAGGAAGTAATTGGTCCAATATGGCAGGAAGTAGTTGGTGGTTTAGATGCAAGTAAGGTACTCCTAAAGCCTGAAACAGAAATATATTCTAGTGACGGGCCCAGTGCCTGGCCAGCTGATACCCTTGTAAGTGAAGAATGGTATTGAGGGTTTAGACTTATGGAATGGAAGAGGGAATCTGGATCGATAAAGTGAAGGTAACGTCAGCCAATGAATGGGGCAGGGGGGTCATAGATGGTGCACAGGGACTGGCGAGGCATATCTTGTTTTATAATGTGCATTTAAAACACAATAATTAGGTGCCTTATTAAATTACACGTACATACATGTCACATGTAGCACATCCAGACAATAAGGAAGGAAGTTTTTCTGGCCTGTCCCTTCTAAATCCCAGAATATTGACTGAAACAGCCACCTGGGATCCATCTAGGCAAGATTTCTGTTTTTTCAACAATAGTTGAAAGCATTTTTTAACTCGGGACTACAAAGTTTGAGAATTGGTCACCATGGAAAGAAAACATGTGAAGACTATATGTATAAATATACAAACTATTTGAACATATATATATGCATCAAATTTCATACACAATGCTAAATAACGAAGTTATCAACATCAGCATCCCCTCACACAGGAACAGATGAAACCCTTTGTAAGGTGTAACAAGGAAATGTCTTGGTCTCAGTCTGTTCTCTGGGTGCACGAGCCTGATTCTGTGAGACCCAACTGCACACCAATCTCAGCACTTGTCTGTCTGAATTTGCTCCAGTTCTGCCTTTCAGAATACTCTCAGCCACACATTTCAAAGGATGCTTGCTTTATCCCAGATGCAGGCTGTGGTTACCGATGATCTGGGAAGCGACACTTCTGAATGTGCAGCATCCCTGTGTAGCCTGTACTAGCAGCGTGTTCCTCTAGCCTGCCGTGCACTGCCCAGGTGAAAAAGGCTGAATTTTTGGCAAGGGAGGAAAGGCTCCCATATTTACCGAAGTCATGAACTCCATGACTACATCCACTCCCTGAATGTGTAATAATATATCAAGAGACAATGGGGAGATTTATTGTCAAAACTCGAAAAATAACTCATTTGCGACATTGATCTCTCTCCACTTTAAATGTTTCCAAAGTCATCCTGATTCCTCGTTACATTACCCATTCTTCTTTCTGAAGGCTCTCCAGTGCCAGTGGGTATAGATGTCCAGGTTGAAAGCATTGACAGCATTTCAGAGGTTAACATGGTAAGTTTCTCCATGAGATACTTTTTCTGAAAGGATAGAGTCTCAATAGTGTCGTCACTGGTGTTTTAATAAATCATCTTAATTATATATGTTACTTATTTTTCCTCCTTTGCTTAACAATGCTGAAGTTGCTTTACTCTCTTCTATCCACTTCTTTCTACCTCTGATTAAAATTCTCATTCCTTTCCTCCTCTTCTCTTTCCCTTCTAATGGCTTTACAGTGGTGGAGCACTGAAGCACATGATATATTTAGCTATGTGACACGAACCAGAAACAATTGCACAAGAAGAAAGGGTGATCATAATATATGTGAAATATGAAGTCACAACCATGAGTCCTTACCCACAAAATGATAAACACCTGAATCTGGGTTGATAGAATGCTTCCAGATTTTTCAGTTAATACTAACTTTGCTTATCTGTAGACAAACAATAGCAGGGAACAAAGGATTTTTTAAACTCATAGGACTAAAAATTTAAATTAAGAAACGTTTGTCCATTCCCTTATAGTTTCTAGAAATCCAGAAGAGACTGCCCTTATTTTATCTTTGCACTGAAATATTTGCCATTTTTATGGAGTAGTACTTGCAAACCACCATCCCTTAAAACTTTAAACTGATTGATTATTATCATCTTCAGCCTTCCTTTTAGCCTCTTTCTGTTTCCTTTGCCATTTTATATGCTATGCTCTTTTGTTTCCTCTTCCCCATTCCCCCAACCCGGTTTTACCATTTTAGTTATTTTTATGTTTTAATATCCCCTACCATAATTTTTCCATTTCATTTTCTCTACTCCCACTTTAGAACTACCAAGTCTACATAATTACCAGAGTTGTGTTTCATTTAAGTAATTTTAAGTTTTTTTCAGGTACTTCAAGAATAATATTTACTTGCACAAACATATACATTATTGATGTAATTCCTTTTTACCTACTACTATTCTGTTAATTTGTTAATGTCTCAGAGCTTTGTGTAGCCCACTTTAGTATATTTTTCTATGCCAAATAAAAAGTGCGTTATAGTTTCAAATTTTCAATGTCCATTTCCTTGTTCTTACCTACGTGATGTATATTCTTATATTTGAATCACTCTTTCCATCTAATTTTGTTCTCTTCAGTTGTGTTGTCTTTTCCATCATCTCCTGTAGTTGTCTTTCTTTTGTTTCCTATCAACATTACACTATGTGCAACTATTAATGACAAGGGCCCTAACAGGTACTCACAGGTAGGATGCAGCTTTGAACATGTTTTTGGTTTTGGTTGTGGTTTCAATTTTGGATTTGTTCCTACCTGCCCCCAAGTTTTAGACACTTTGTGAATGCCATTAGATAGGGCCTGTGTCCTCCAGTTTGCCCTGGAACCCATGCCTGGCTTTCCTCTTAGGTTCATCCTGCTTCGTTCATTGGTGTTTCCTGCCAGGTCCTGGTCCAGGGAGTCATCTGAAGTTGCAACTCTTAGCCAAATGCTTATTGTCTTTCATTTTCTACTTTGAATATGGAAGCTTGGTTTTTGCAGGGGGCTGGAGGGTGATAAGAATAAAACCAGGGAATACCCCCTCCATGAATAGAGAAGATATGAATTACTTTCAAACTCCGTTTTCCATCTGGAAAGATTTAGTTTGTTGTTTATCTAATCTGGTCATTTCATGTACATTGTTATGTATGTTAATCCTTGCATTTTATTCCCTTTTCTGGAATCTTTTACATGTGTGTTCTTGTGAAATTTTCAAAAGTTGCTTGGGATATTTTTTAGAATAAAAGTATTTTTGATATATGAACTGTGGCTTATATATAGTGTTTTTCATAGAATTAAGTATTGAAATTTAGATTCTACATATTATTTTTAATATGCAATTACCACAAAGATAATTTTTTTTAAGAAAAAAGAGGATGAAAGAGAGAGAATAAAGTAGGGATCTCTTAAGGAAGCAGGACCTAGAAAATATAAATTACTTAAAATTGAAAGAGCAAATAATCTTTTCATATGTAAACTTAATATTTGTATTTATAGTGATTCCTTCAACTAGTCATTGCCATCCAAATGCTAACTAAATGAAAATTATAGGACACATAAAAATTCCAGAAAAGTCTAAACAAGATCTTCTATGGCCCAACATCTGGTTTCAGTCTTCAGTTAATGTCCTTCTAGTCCTTGTCATTATCTAATTTAATATTTATTTCAGTTCAATATCAAACCTTAAATGAAACTTCCTTCATTTTAAGCACCCTACTCCCAGAGGGAATAGCACCAATAGTGCCCACTATTCAAAAATGCCTTGATTAGAAAGCGTTGGCTTTTCCCTTACCAAAAGTGGCTTTTAGTGACATTCCCTTGAGCCTGTTGTGCTCCAGAAGCAGGCTCTCATTTCGCCTCTCCTGGCATAATCTCTAAGTGACACCTGAATGACCCAGTCTGCATCTAAAAATCTCGTTGTGTCTACCCCACAGCCCCCAAAACTGGACCTCATCCTTTTCTCCTGAATAAGTTCAGCCTTAGTATTCAGTATCAGCAAAAACTGGTCTGCATTCTCCATGCCTAATTTGAAAAAATTATCAGTGACCTCCAGTGTTGGCTTCTTTTGCTTCTCATTTATCATTTTCCCATGCTCCCTTGTCCCACCCTGAATTCACTTTCGATCCCTTTTAGTTTGGTCATGCTCTCCTCAAAACAGGCTCTTCAGCCCGCTTCTCATGATAGTGCCAACTAGTGGTGATGCTGATGTACCACTGACATGTATATACCAGTGTCTGCCATTTGACTTCATAGGCCCAGTATTTGCCCAGTGCCCTTCTGATCAGACTGAGCATCTAAAACCAAATATATGCTCATTAAAGCAATCCATGCAGTAACCCACAGGATTCCCTGTGGAGTAGTGTTACAGTAATGAATGAACCATTCTATTTATTCACCCTCACCGTAATCCAAAATTACACAGGGCTGATGCTCCCAGATTAACGCAGAGCGATAATACAATGTGCCTCTATTCTGATCCTAAGAAAAACAAATGAGCTCATCATTACTTGATGACTTATTTGTGGTTTACTGAGATTTGTTCTTTGCTTGTGTAATAAATGTCAAAGTTCTATTATACGTGTTATTTCAAGAAAAATAGGGGTGTTGTTGGGAAATAAATGATAGTATGAAGTAAGCATTTGGGAAAGGTAAAACATGTTGTCATTGCCCACACCCAATGACTTGGATGAAGATAGGAGAATTTCTGTTCAAACAAAATATTTAATGTAGTATCTGAGAGCCAAATAAAACTCAAATTATTGACTAAACTTTTTTTTTTTTTTTTCTGCTAACATAATGTTAATATAGCTTTTTCCCCTCATCCTTACCTCCTTACAACTGGAATGCACATGAACAATTCAAATACCTGAGCCATACTGGATCAGAATCTCTGGGAACTAGCTTCTGGGGAATGTGCCATTTTAACGAATTCACAGGTGATTCTTTTGCACACTAAAATTCCAGCACCACCATTTCCTGGCATTCTTTCTGTCTCTCAAGAAGAGGGAGATCATTGTCGCTTTTTCAGAACCTCTGAAAACATGCTTTCCACTAACAGCTCCAATAAAGGCTGTGTCCAGGTTTTTGTGGGACTGTAGATTTTTCAACTTGGGGAGGGCTTCTTGAACAAAAACAATATAAATGTGTGGATACAAAATCAATCACAAAAGTGAATATTTATTTATAATGAGAAAAAAAGCAAAATAAAATACCAGACCATGGAGTTTCAGGTTCCTTTCTTCTGAGATCTCTTTAGGTGATTTACCAGAGTGCTTAGGTAGAAA
Organism: Eschrichtius robustus; assembly: GCF_028021215.1. NCBI lineage: Eukaryota > Metazoa > Chordata > Mammalia > Artiodactyla > Eschrichtiidae > Eschrichtius > Eschrichtius robustus. The sequence goes on from NC_090829.1 coordinate 100,746,902, forward strand.
TGCTTCCCAGTTATAACCTGTTTCCCTCCACCAACTTGAATACTTGATGGTTTTCAGAAACTCTCAACATTCACCAGAGTCCAGGTGAGGGAGGGGCTCTGTGACTGAAGCTCAGTAGCTTCATTCTAAATCTACCTGAAAACATAAGCTATTCACGGACAGGTCACTAACACCCATGGAAACCAGTCAAGACTAATAGTATTGATTGGTCATCCTGAACCATATTCCTACTGGCCTTGATTTGTCTCTTTTTCTCTCTGCCTAGGACTTTACAATGACTTTTTATCTCAGGCATTACTGGAAAGATGAAAGACTTGCCTTTCCCAGCAAAACCAACAAAAGCATGACCTTTGATCACAGATTAATCGAAAAGATTTGGGTGCCTTATATCTTTTTTGTCCATTCTAAAAGATCCTTCATCCATGAGACAACTGTGGAGAACATCATGCTGCGTGTACACCCCGATGGAAATGTCCTCTTCAGTGTCAGGTAAGGAGGGCTGTCTACTGCCTTTGGCTTCCTTATACCGCACCATCTACACCAAAGCTGATGGGTCTCACTTCAGGCTAAACTCCCAATATTGCTGTATTTAGTAATGCTGGAGCTTGGGACACAAGCAGAAGATGTGATTTTTCCTGGTTCTAACTTCCAGATTTTAAAGAATGGTTTCCTAGTCTAACTGTACCCACTCTGGGCATGTATTGGAGAATGATAGGAAATAAGGTTGGACAGAGTGGAGCTGAATTATGGAAATCCTTAAGAATCTGGTCCACAATTTTATAAGTATACAAAACTACTTTTCCTCCTCACCAACTCCACCCAACCCTGCACCCCAGCAAGCAGTCTTGGAATCTTGGATTAACTAAATAATTTGTTAACTATCTCCTTCATTTTTCACAGGAATATATAGTCATCGTCCAAGTTACCCCTAGTTTCTTCATTTAAAAAATTTTGAAAATGAAAAACAATTTTTAATTTAAAACATTTGTTCTGACACTATGCTATAATATCCCTCCATCTTTAATATACCATATGTTTTTAAGCCTGAGTCCTGTGCTTACTGAGTGGCTTACCATAGGTAATCCTAAAAATGTTTGGTAAATCCAAGCAATTCATTTTTTTTTATGTCTTAGAAATCCCAGAAAGATTCAGTAGTAAACTGAAAAAAAAAAAAAGAATTAGCTTCCCAAAAGTTATCCATGTCCTAATCCCTGGAACCTGTGAAGGTTATTTTATATGGCAAAAAAAAGGATCTATGCAGATGTGATTAAATAAAGGGTCTTGAGATAGGGGAATTATTCTGGATTATCTGGATGGGTCCTAAATGCAATCATCCGTATCCCTGTAAGAGAAAGGCAGAGGAAGGATTTGACACACATGGAAGAGTAGAAAGCAGTGTGACCATGAAGACAGAGATTGGAGTGATGCAACCACCAGCCCCAGAATGCTGGCAACTACCAGGAGCTGTGAGAAGCAAGGAATGAATTTCCCCCCTAGGGCCTCTGGAGGGAGCAGGGCCTTCCTAACACCTTGATTTCAGTCCAGTGATACTAATTTCAGACTTCTGGCCTCCAGAACTGTGAGAGAATAAACTTCTGTGGTTTTAAGCCACCAAGTTTATGGTAATTTGTTACAATGGAAATTGGAAACCAATACAGATTCTTTCTGTTCATTAAAAACACCTTGCTCAACAGAATCCAACAGCACATTAAAAGGATCATACACCATGATCAAGTGGGGTTTATCCCAGGAATGCAAGGATTCTTCAACATACGCAAATCAATCAATGTGATACACCATATTAACAAATTGAAGGAGAAAAACCATATGATCATCTCAATCGATGCAGAGAAAGCTTTCGACAAAATTCAACACCCATTTATGATAAAAGCCCTGCAGAAAGTAGGCATAGAGGGAACTTTCCTCAACATAATAAAGGCCATATATGACAAACCCACAGCCAACATTGTCCTCAATGGTGAAAAACTGAAAGCATTTCCACTAAGATCAGGAAGAAGACAAGGTTGCCCACTCTCACCACTATTATTCAACATAGTTTTGGAAGTGTTAGCCACAGCAATCAGAGAAGACAAAGAAATAAAAGGAATCCAAATCGGAAAAGAAGAAGTAAAGCTGTCACTATTTGCAGATGACATGATACTATACATAGAGAATCCTAAAGATGCTACCAGAAAACTCCTAGAGCTAATCAATGAATTTGGTAAAGTAGCAGGATACAAAATAAATGCACAGAAATCTCTTGCATTTCTATACACTAATGACGAAAAATCTGAAAGTGAAATTAAGAAAACACTCCCATTTACCATTGCAACAAAAAGAATAAAATATCTAGGAATAAACCTACCTAAGGAGACAAAAGACCTGTATGCAGAAAATTATAAGACACTGATGAAAGAAATTAAAGATGATACAAATAGATGGAGAGATATACCATGTTCCTGGATTGGAAGAATCAACATTGTGAAAATGACTCTACTACCCAAAGCAATCTACAGATTCAATGCAATCCCTATCAAACTACCACTGGCATTTTTCACAGAACTAGAACAAAAAATTTCACAATTTGTATGGAAACACAAAAGACCCCGAATAGCCAAAGCAATCTTGAGAACGAAAAATGGAGCTGGGGGAATCAGGCTCCCTGACTTCAGACTATATTACAAAGCTTCAGTAATCAAGACAGTTTGGTACTGGCACAAAAACAGAAATATAGATCAATGGAACAGGATAGAAAGCCCAGAGATAAACCCACACACATATGGTCACCTTATCTTTGATAAAAGAGGCAAGAATATACAGTGGAGAAAAGACAGCCTCTTCAATAAGTGGTGCTGGGAAAATTGGACAGATACATGTAAAAGTATGAAATTAGAACACTCCCTGACACCATGCACAAAAATAAACTCAAAATGGATTAAAGACCTAAGTGTAAGGGCAGACACTATCAAACTCTTAGAGGAAAACATAGGCAGAACACTCTATGACATACATCACAGCAAGATTCTTTTTGACCCAGCTCCCAGAGAAATGGAAATAAGAACACAAATAAACAAATGGGACCTAATGAAACTTAAAAGCTTTTGCACAGCAAAGGAAACCATAAACAAGACCAAAAGACAACCATCAGAATGGGAGAAAGTATTTGCAAATGAAGCAACTGACAAAGGATTAATCTCCAAGATTTACAAGCAGCTCATGCAGCTCAATAATAAAAAAACGAACAACCCAATCCAAAAATGGGCAGAAGACCTAAATAGACATTTCTCCAAAGAAGATATACAGATGGCCTACAGACACATGAAAGAATGCTCAACATCATTAATCATTAGAGAAATGCAAATCAAAACTACAATGAGATATCATCTCACACCGGTCAGAATGGCCATCATCAAAAAATCTAGAAACAATAAATGCTGGAGAGGGTGTGGAGGAAAGGGAACACTCTTGCACTGTTGGTGGGAATGTAAATTGATACAGCCACTATGGAGAACAGTATGGAGGTTCCTGAAAAAACTACAAATAGAATTACCATACGACCCAGCAATCCCAATACTGGGCATATACCCTGAGAAAACCATAGGTCAAAAAGAGTCATGTACCAAAATGTTCATTGCAGCTCTATTTACAATAGCCAGGACATGGAAGCAACCTAAATGTCCATCGACAGATGAATGGATAAAGAAGATGTGGCACATATATACAATGGAATATTACTCAGCCATAAAAAGAAATGAAATGGAGGTATTTGTAATGAGGTGGATGGAGTTAGAGTCTGTCATACAGAGTGAAGTAAGTCAGAAAGAGAAAAACAAATACAGTATGCTAACACATATATACGGAATCTAAGGAAAAAAAAAAAAAAAAAAGGCCATGAAGAACCTAGTGGCAAGACGGGAATAAAGACACAGACCTACTAGAGAATGGACTTGAGGATATGGGGAGGGGGTGGGGTGAGATGTGACAGGGTAAGAGAGTGTCATGGACATATATACACTACCAAATGTAAAATAGATAACTAGTGGGAAGCAGCCGCATAGCACAGGGAGATCAGCTCGGTGCTTTGTGACCACCTAGAGGGGTGGGATGGGGAGGGTGGGAGGGAGGGAGATGCAAGAGGGAAGAGAAATGGGAACATATTGTATATGTATAACTGATTCACTTTGTTATAAAGCAGAAGCTAACACACCATTGTAAGGCAATTATACTTCAATAAAGATGTTTAAAAAAAAAAAAAAAAACACCTTGCTCACTTTAGTACAAAGGTGCTATTACCAGACGTTTCATATGCTTTTTTTTTAAAAAAAAGAAATTAAAGGAAAATACTACTTTCCATAGGACTTTTAAATCAGAAGTAACATAGGCCTCTAATAAGTGCTGGAATCAAGCGTTACCAGGAATCAGAAGCCGAATGGCAGCATCTGGCCAAGGAATCAACTGATTTAAATTAATTATTTTGATGAGGCGATATCCACTGGAGAATTAACTCAGTGGATTATCCTTACCCTGCACATTCCAAAGAAAGATTTAGCTCTTGCCTGGCTCCTGGGAAATAACCTACAAGCCCTTGGAATATCCTGCCTGATAAGTATGTCTTTGTTTACCCGGAGGCCTTGAGCCACACTGTATCAACTCGATCTCTGGAGGAGCTAAAGACTAAGGTCAGCCATGACTATGTGACCAACCCTCAGTTAATATATACTTTGGACTCCAAAGCTTACGTAGCTTCTCTGGTTGGCAATTGTCCGTGCATGTTGTCACACATCATTGCTAGGAGAAATAAGCACTGTCCATTTACCTCCACTAGAATAGGACAGCTGGAAACTTGCTCCTGGTCTCTCCTGGAACGTGCCCTATGCATCTTATTTCATTGCTGATTTTAACTGGTATCCTTTCATTGCAATGAACCATTAACTGTTAGTATGACAGCTTTGATGAGTTCTGTGAATCCTTCTAGTGAAACATTGAACCTGAGGTTGGTCTTGGAGATCCCCCAACACAGAAGGACTCAAAACTGTTGTCTGCACAGCTGTTTCAGCTGACAGCAGAGCCAGTCAAAGCCCAGCCAGTCACCTGGTTTCAGGCTTGGTTCTGACACCGTCTACTGACAAAGATTCTCTCTTTGACCAAGTTCTACTCAGTCTCCTCTGAACTCTCTTCTCACCTAGGCCCTGGTCCCCCATTCTCAATATCTGATCACCCTCCATATCTGATGAGGTTCCTCATCCACCCCCTAACCCCCAGCTGACATCTGATCACCCTGGCCCCCCTTCAGCAAGAATCCTGTTAGGTCCATTTAGCCAGAATCCCCCAAGCCCTGATGTTTCCTCTTGGTAATTGTTCATCCACTGACCTCTGCACCTCCACCCCACTCCCTCTTCCTTCACTATAAATTCCCACTCATTATATTTGGAGTTGAGCCCAATCTCTCTTACCCATTAAAAAAAAAATTTATAGTAGCCCTCCTAAATAGAGTCTGCCTTACCATTCTTTAACAAGTATCATGAATAATTTTTTCTTTAATAGTGCCTGCCTAATCTCCTTGGTGGTTAATTTATTCGTATGTACTCTGAAGGAAGTAGACTCAAAGATTTCAGAAGTCCTTTCCAGCTTTAAAGTACAAGGAAGATGCCAAAATGAATATGTTTTGTGAAACAAAGTTATCCAGACACCTTCCTGGCTTGGCATTTTGCTGCATGACTATTGACAGTAGAATTCAACCCCTGGCAGATGAAATGGTTCTACTCCTCTGATTAACTTGGGGACACCATGGGTAGGAGCAGCTGTTGCCTTTGTTTTTTGCAGACTTGCTCAGGGGCCTTTTAAGGAACCTCTGATCTGCTATTGCAGGTACCAAAGTTCAACAGCCTCTGCCTGAAGCCAGGAAAAGCTAAAAGGACATAAAATTTGAAAAAACAGTCCTCATCAGTATGCAAGCCTTTCAACTTAATAGCACCTGAATTACATGCTTAATAGCACGTAGATCTATAACTGAAAATGCTCCAGGCTTTCCCCTCGCTCCTGGAAAGATAATTTCCTCAGGTAAACTTGCTTTGTGAAAGAAACCTTTACTCATAGGGTTTTAATACCACCATTCCAGCTCTTTATTACTGGAAACTATTTAAGTTTGGATCTTCCAGAAAGCAGAAAATATTTAAATCTATCTAAAAGTCTTCTCACTTTGAAGTGTGTTTTTCTGAAAACACCCGAGCCAGAAATATAGAGGAAGCTAAGCAGGAAATGGTGAGATCAGAAACAATTATTAGGGCAGGAATTCACTCATTAACTCTTGTCTTAAGCAAATCAACTACCTTCCTGGGTTTGCTTCCTTATGGGTTACTTGGAAAGAAGATGGTAACACCTGTTTTGCATTAGTCTTGAAAGGCACTCAAAAGTGTCAGAGAGCTTCAATGCTGCATTGCTTATTTGACCATGTGGTTGAATGATCTGCAGTTTTCTTTTTCTCATTCTTGCTATAGGATAACTGTTTCAGCAATGTGCTTTATGGATTTCAGCAGGTTTCCACTTGACACTCAAAACTGTTCCCTTGAACTGGAAAGCTGTAAGTCTTACTTCCCTATGGAGTATGTGTAGTCTGAACACACCATCACATACTTGCATATAAATAAGCATACTCTTAACAAGCATGTAAACATGTTGATATAAGTTAAATATATTTGTCCAAAACAGCTTGTTGGTTGGTTGGTTGGTTGGTTGGTTTTTTAGTGAGAATGATGATGGCAAATTGTCTCTCAAATGAGAAGATAGAAGATTCAAGGAAAAAAATGCTTTGATAACTACATATTCTGCAGTTTCCACAATGATTTTAAAGGAATAGCTCCCTAAAAAGTTGTATTCTTGCTAATGCTATTAACAGAGACTGGCAGATTTAGAAAGCTCTGCCATTTATGTTCCCGTATGAATCCCAATCTTCCATTAAGTATACTTTGTTTCCCTGGAAAAACCTAGCTCTAGACATAGACCTCGTAATCAAAGCCCTGTCAGAGGGCATCTGAGCCAGCTCCCTGTCAATTACTTTGACCCACCAGCTATTTTTGACATGATATCTTAAAAGCTGACTGCAGTTTTCCATAATGTGGGTAAAATGCTGGGAATCTCAATGGATGTCTCCTACATAGATGCTCCTCCCCAAATCCATTAGAAACTCCCTATAATAGTATTTGATTATAGAAGAAAATACTGTACAAGCCCAGCTCACTCTGGAATTTCATCCAATAGAGCTACAAAACTAAAGGGGCCTAAAGACTTGGCATCAGACCTGTGAGTGAAAGGCATTGCTGTTACATCACGGTGCACACAGACATGGAAACAGCTATCAGGAGAGTTTTAATGTGTCACATGGGCACAAGAAAAGCTGCCACACTATGCCAGTAATCGGGGTCTAATTTTTGGAGGTTTTTTTTTTCTTTTTGAAGATGTGAAGTCTATTGGCAAACATACATTTCAGAGCCATGACATTGGACCAGACCCCAGGGATACAGAACTGTATAAAACATGGTCATAGACCTCATGGAACTTACAAGAGCTTACTCCAATAAAAAGAATGTTATTTTCTTGTCTTAGATGCCTACAATGAGGAGGATCTAATGCTGTACTGGAAACATGGAAACAAGTCCCTAAATACCGACGAGCATATTTCACTTTCTCAGTTCTTCATCGAGGAATTCAGTGCATCCAGTGGATTTGCTTTCTATAGCAGCACAGGTACAGTATTTTATGTGGACAATTCATCAGCATTTATTGAGCATCTACTGTCTGCAAAGTACGTGTGGAAAGACCCGAGTCCAAACAAGCATCCCATTTGGCCAGTAACATCATCCTTCTTTTATAGGCAGCCGCCTCTACCTTTCCAATACAGGTGTTCCTCAGCTTATGATGGGGTTACCTCCCAATAAATCCATCATAAGTTGAAGTGCATTTAATATACCTAACCTCCCAAATGTCATAAGTAGCCTAGCTTACCTTTAATGTGCTCAGAACACTTATTCATCTAACTCAAATCCTATTTTATAATAAAGTGTTGAATATCTTCTGTAATTTAATCAAATACTGTACTGAAAGTGAAAAACAGAATGGTTGCCTGGGTGCAGAATGGTTGTAAGTGTATCGGTTGTTTGCCCTCGTGATCTGGGGCTGACCGGGGGCTGGTTCACTGTGGCTGCCCAGCATCACACGAGAGCATATGGCCAGCCCGGGAAGAAGATCAAAATTCAAAATTGGAAGTACAGTTTCTACTGAATGTGTATTGCTTTCATACCATCATAAAGTCAAAAAATTGTAAGTCAAATCATCTTAAGTCAGGGACCATCCGTACAGATTTCTGTCTTCGTCATATAACCACCTCTAACTAGATGCCTTGCTTCCTCTCGGCCCCTGCAGTCTACTCTTAATACAGCAGACAGAGTGTTCTTTTGAAAACATAAACAGCACAATTCTTCTCTGTTCAAAACCCTCTGGTGTTTTTCCACCAAACTTACAACAGAATTTAAGCTTCTCACCGTGGCCTGCAAGGCCCTACATGATCTCTCTCTGCCTAAGGCTCTGACCTCACCAACTACCTGTGCCCCATCTCCCTACTTCTTGTTTGTCTTCAAACACACCCATCTTATTCCATCTGCAGGGTTTCTGCTTTGGCCTTTTCTCTCTCTGCCTGGAATGTTTTCCCCTGATCTTTTCATGACCAGCTTCCTCATTTTGCTCAGAGCTTTGTTCAAATATCATCTCCTCAAAGAATGCTTTCCTAGCCATCCTATCTAGAATAGACTTCCCTCCTCACCATTCCCCATGTGCATTTGTCTTCACATCACTAACCATGTCCTGAAATACATCTCTATTTGACTGCCTTATTGTCTGAGTGCCTCACTAGAAAGAGTGCAGGGATCTGTCTGCCTTGTTCACCATCTCTTCATTCTCTTGTTCACCTCGAATGTGACTGGCGCATGATAGGTGCTCAGTAAATAGCAGCTGAATCAATCAATCATCAATCAATCAACCAAGTATGTCATTGTGATGCCACACACATGCCAAAAGGGTATAAAGAGATTTATTACTCACATAATGAGGTTTTCTAGAGAGAGCAGGGCAGGCTCCTGAGCAGGTCTGAAAATGTCTGAGAGAACAGCAAAGGGTGCCTGACTTGGGGTTCTATGGTGGTTAGAAAGTGGGGCTAGGGTGAGGATTCCCTTAAATGGGGCAGTGTTTGCATGGTTTGATCATCCCACCAGTGCCAAAGAGGGAACATCTGGCTTTCCTCCTAGCTTGCCCAGGGGTGGAACAGAAGGGGAAGTGGGGCTAGAAAGTTATCAGAAATCAAATATGAAAAATGGAGTCACACTCTATTTATTACACTACCCAAAATGAGGGCTCCACATCTTTCCAAAGCAGCACTACCTTTCCTGGTTAGTAAAGGGAGCTCTTCCTGGCTACAGCTTCAACGACAAAACCATCCCTAGTCTCCCCTTCCCAGAAGAACAGCAAGACAGAGCAACATTTCTCCTGCTCGGTTGCAAAAAAAGAAAAAAAATTCAGAAAATTATGAGTAAAGAAAGGACCTCGGGCTTCCCTGGTGGCGCAGTGGTTGAGAATCTGCCTGCTAATGCAGAGGACACGGGTTCGAGCCCTGGTCTGGGAAGATCCCACATGCCGCGGAGCAACTGGGCCCGTGAGCCACAACTACTGAGCCTGCGCGTCTGGAGCCTGTGCTCCGCGACAAGAGAGGCCACGACAGTGAGAGGCCCGCGCACCGCGATGAAGAGTGGCCCCCGCTTGCCGCAACTAGAGAAAGCCCTAGCACAGAAACGAAGACCCAACATAGCAATCAATCAATCAATCAATAAATCTTTAAAAAAAAAAAAAAAGGACCTCGTTACCTAAATATATTTCAAGACTTAAAACCATATGCATTAATGTCTTTCTTTATGAAGTACTTTCACAGCTTTTCCTTATCTCTTTTAATCTCACAATAATTATATGAAACTATAACGTCAGAGATGCTATTATTCCATTCTACAACCATAATCAAAATTCTCAGTTGCAAACCATAATGAAGTGGGCTGTGACATGGGTAATACAAGACACTGAGTAGCTTAAAAAATGTATATTTTGATTTTAGAATGTACTATGTAGTGTATCTTTTATTACCCTTGGTAATGAAATTGTCTGGTGTTCCTGAAACATATCAACTGATGGTGAGAGAAACTCAGAACAAGTAGGAAAGAGAAGGGTAACCAGCAGTTAATTAAGAGTAGAATATTAGGCATGCAGTCTGCCAATTCAGTGTGGATTGACTAGGTGTATATATTAGACTAAGTGCCTAAATATTTACTTAATCTGTCTAAATAGGTTTGCCATCTTGGGTTACCTAAGAAATTACTACTGAGGAAGTAGAAGAGTTCTCCAACTTTGCAACATCTATGATTTAGTTTTATTTTTTTTAACCTATAGTCTCTGTGATTTGAATAATTTTGTCTCAAAGTAAACTGCATTTATCATAGAAAAATTAATCTTACCACTTATTTATAAAAGATATACTTTCATTTTTATCATTTCATTATTCATTGCCTTATTTTAGAAAAGGTTTAATAAGATTGACATCACAGCTATTGTGAAATAAAGCATGATATTAATTAGAAATGTGTGAGAAAGAAAAATGTAAAACAAGGGTAAGTTATGTTATAGAATATAATATGTGGTTATTAGAGAATGGCACTCAGAGAGTCCTATAGATGGTCCAAATATATGGCTTTAAACTTCCTTGCAGCCAATGTGAAAAGGGAAACCTGAACAAAATGTGTGTGTGGATGTGACTACAATTTGTACTTTTGATCAGCACAAATTAATCAATATTACCAACGTGAGTTTATATAATTCCAACAACAAGCAAAAGAACATCATTTGGCTACGTTTTGGCAGATTTATCATAGATAAATTAATGGTACCCATGAAACTTTGAAATAATAAAAAATAGTTTATGGATACTCCCTCCCTTTTAGCTCTTCTTTGAATCCCTAGCTGTCTGGATCCTAACTTGGAATCCAGTGACCTAGTAGCTACTGTGAATCTTTTCCTTCACATAAAATATTTCATTTGTTATAGCTAATAAATAGTTTATTGGCTATCGCATCAGTCATTAGCCATGTACTGAAGACTTTCTCACCTGCAGAAACACTGCAAACACAGTATATTTTGGAGAAAGGTCTTTAAAGGCCATCCCATAAAATGGAATTACCATTCATCCCTGAACAGCAGGTATGAAATTTAAAGGAGGATCTTTGAGTCAGATAATTAAACAGACTGCAGTTCAGTTAGTTCAACAAACATTGGATGGAGTGCCAGGCCCAGGTCCTATGCCAGTGCTGGGTAAACAAGGGTGAGTGTGTTAAGTTCCATGTTCCCTAGGAGCTTGGGGTCTAAAGAAGCAGGTTGTTTCACTAAGTGTGGGGTTTCCACGAAGAAGCCTGTTCTGATGAAAACTTTGGCTTTTTCTCATAGGTTGGTACCATAGGCTTTTCATCAACTTTGTGCTAAGGAGGCATATTTTCTTCTTCGTGCTGCAAACCTATTTCCCGGCTGTGTTGATGGTAATGCTTTCCTGGGTTTCATTTTGGATTGACCAGAGAGCTGTTCCTGCAAGGGTTTCCTCGGGTAAGTCTTTCCACACCTTTGTGAAATGTTAATATGGGAGAAATGTCGAGGAAGGTAAATAAAAAGGGTGATAAGTGGAGAGGGAAAGAGACTGATGATTTAGTAGGGATAGTTACTGAAAACCTCCCTATCCCTTGCCCAAGTTCATTTCACTTTCCCTGACAAACCCATACATCACAGAAGATTTCAATTCAAACCAATTCACACTATACTACTGGTACCTTAATAAATTACTTCTTGGAGAGGGGGATGTTTGAATTTGGAAACATGAGCACTAGTTAGAAATTAGGGCGTAATCTAAATGCTAAAATCAGAATCAGCTGCAGTGGAATTTTAGGTATGGTGACACATTAGTGGGCAAGAGCTTTCAGGTGGAGAAACATTTCCAGCCTCATTAACAGGTATATTATCTCCTCTATCTACATATGTTATATGCCACTGTCACACATACAGATTTACGGGAATGATTTCAGACCCACTTAGCAGTTATTGAGTCCTTACAAAGTGGAGTTGCCAAGCTAAGCACTTAGATAACGTGTTACTTAACGGGAACCCAAGAGTCAATCCCACCTGCCTTCTTAGCTGGTTTGGGGCAGAACTCTATCATTTTGGCTGATTTTGTTCTTTCGCCTGTAATGCTCTATCTAGAGAGAAGATTGTCATAAGTGGTTCATAATCATTGTAATTATCACACAATTCATTCCAGAAAGGGTGATTTCTAAGTTAATGTTCACAAATTATATGCATACTTCAAAAGATCATTTGAAAGACATAAATCGTCATTAATGTTAATAATTTGTTCACCTCTTTCCCCTATTAAAAGCTTCAATCTACAAGCATTTGAGGCTTGAATGTCTTCAAGAGGAAACATACTATCTGAATGAGTAATTAAATTATTGTGGCTGTTCCTTCACATCAGAGCAGCCTGGCCCTGACCTCAGTAGGGCAGTAGGGCAGTGTAGACCCAAAAGAGGAGACTAAAGGCCTATTTCCAGCCCTCCAGACAGAATGAGAAGGGCATTCAGTCTCTAAAGGTTTATGGATATGATTTTCAATGGGATCCCTGAAGCTGACTGCTCAACTCTTATACTTTGAAAATGTCAACAGTAAAAGCTGGTTCCAGGGCAGGGTGCGGTGAATGGAGAACACTGAAATCCATTTAAGTCGCCCCTGAAATTCTATGCTTCTACATCTGATTCCTCAGGGTTAGGAAATTGCTATGCAGATTTATGTAAAATAATATACAAATCAGAAGTGTCCCTCTCCTTCTTTTTAAGAGAACTGTAGTATTCCTAGAACACTGCTATCCTCTCAGGCTTTTCCTCCCTACCACCTTCAAGTTCTTTCAAAGATAGTTTGCCCTCTGTTTTAAAAAAATTTTCTTTTATTGATGTATAGTTGATTTACAATGTTGTGTTAGTTTCAGGTGTACAGCAAAGTGATTCAGATTCCTTCCCATTACAGGTTATTGCAAGATATTATGTATAGTAACCTGTGCTATATAGTAGGTCCTTGCTGTTTATCTATTTTATATACAGTAGTGTGTATCTGTTAATCCCAAACTCCTAATTTTTCAGTGCACCCAGTGAGGAGTAGAGAGCAGAAATCCAGCCCAAGCTCCATGGGACATGGTTTGGGGTGACGTCCTCCAGAGGAAGGGGCACCTCTTACTAATTTGCACTAAGATGTAGTTTGGGCTTGCAGACGCCTTGTCATAGCTTACTTCACCTCCTGCTCTTCTTGCCCCAGTTCAACCCTCTGACCAGAGTGATATCTCTAAAACGCAAATGTGATCACAATACTCTCATCTCAAATGCCACTGGAGTAAATACACTCAACTTGGAATCCAAGGTGCCCCTTGAGGGGTACCAGATAAAATACAGGACACTTGCTTAAATCTGTATTTTAGATAAGCACCAAATAATGTTTTCGTATAAGTATATCCCAAATATTGTATGGGACATACTGATACTAAAACACTGTTCATTGTTCATCTGAAATTGAAATATAACTGAGTGTTCTGTATTTTTATTTGCTAAATTTTCAATCATACTCCTGCCCCAACATACTAGCCCTAATAAGCTTCAACCAATTTGAATGTTCAATGTTCTCAAACAGGCCCTCATGCCTATCTGCTTATCTCACCTCTATATATTTGTTCTGGCTCTCACTCTGCCTAGAATGCCCTCCCTACCTGTCTTTCTGTGTCAAATTCAGCCATTTCTATACAGCCAGAAGCCTTTACTGATGGTTCCAGGCAGATATGGTCTCTCCCATCTTTGGACCACATAGCACTCTGTATCTCTCCTGAGACCCCTACTTCCTCTATTTCATGTTCAGCTATGGGATGGGTTGGTAGCTCATCTTGTCTCCTGTATTAGAATATGAGTTTCTTAAGGACCAGGATCATTATTATCCTCTTTTTTGTCCCTACGTGACTGGCACGGTGTCCTGCACATATTTTGTGCTCAATACATAGTTGTTAAACTACCAGTATTTAGCCCACCATGTTTTTAATAACTATATTTTAGCTACTAACTGAAAACAATGATGATTCATTGCTCATTAAGACTCCTCCACATTTGGGTTCATTTGCTGATTGAGGATGAATCATTTGCTGGTTAAGACCCTTCCACATTTGTCATGTTTCAGATAAAGAACAATGGAAGCTGAACAGCACAAAAGTATCAATTGTGATTAGGCACTTCTCATAAGAGATAATAGCTGTCATAACTTGGAATGTGTAATGGGTTAAAATACCATTCTATGTTTCTATTCGATTTGGTGTGAGACTATTACGAGCTGTTCAAGGATGTTTTAACCCTCATGGAGGGTTCTCCTCTCCTTTCTATCTCCCTCCTTCTTTCCTTGCCTCCATCATTCCTGTTTTGACCCCTCTGCTGGGGTATGCCATTCATGTACAATGTATGAAGTAATGGGGTCATTTATCAGGAAATAAACATGGCAGAGAAAGGCAACCAAAACTTTCAGGCATGTAGTCATTCATAAAGAAAAATGTCTAACGGGGATATCCCATTTACCTGGAAAAGTAAATACTTAGGAGCTATTCATTTTACCATTATAGAAGTAACCAGAACTTCTGTGCCATGGACTCTGGCACCACCTTTGTGGAATAATGGTTGTTACTTTCTGGCCATAGAGTGGTATTTGGATATCCAGCCTATGTTTCTCTCCCTCACATCACTTAATATTTTTCTTCTGCCTAAGCCTACAGGGAAAATGTTTTTACTCATTTAAAGATGAATGTAGACACCTATTCCTTCAAAAGAGCTCCCCACCACACAGCCACTGAAGGGGTGAACTGACTCAACAGTTCTAAGTGACGTCTGCAGGCCCTACTGCTTTCACACAGGTCAATGAACCTCTCCATCATATATGGCAAAAAATAGCCAATGAAACACAAAGGTAGATGAATAATTCTCCCCTAACTGCAGGGCTCTTTGGATCTCATATGTGTCCTGAAGAATTAATATGGTGAGTGAAACTGCAAGGCTCAGGGAAGTTGAGTCCCAGAGGCCAGACTAAGTATTGCCTCTTAACGCTTTCCTAACTATGCATAGCAATTTCAGTAGGTGGGAAAATAATTCTCTAATCCCAACACAGGACCTTTCTTTGACTAAATGGTCACTTCATATAATTCAAAACTCCTTTATTGAGATGTTAACTTTAATGGGCTTGGAAGGAATACAGTTTGTCAAGGTTAATGTATTTCTAAGGGGTGGCTCAAGACAAAGTAAGTGTGGTTAATGTAGCTGTAATACTCCTCACTCCAAGTCCTATTGCTTTAGGAATTTAGATATCAGTTTTCTCACCCCTTACTCCCTATACTCAACATTCCCTTCTCCCCAGTCTCCCTGTCTCTCCCTCTATCTCTCTCTCTTTGTTTGCTCCTTTTAAAGAAGAAAGTCTAGAATGCTGATTTAAAAATAAATAAAGCTACCATAAATTAGTTGGACTAAGCACCCTTCTAAAGAAAATGACTGCTAGTTTATTGCTGTCTGGCAAATATAGATAATGCAATTCCCTTTTATTGACCCAACAGTCATCAATTTAAAATACATGACAAAAGCATGTATTTGTGTGTTTTTCCAAACCCTTATTTTGTCCATTAAGCTTCATGTTACTGTTCATTGAAAAAAATTCAAGTTCTATCTTCCATATCTTAGAAAACCAGTGAGAGAAAACATTTAAAAATTTTTGAACAAATGAGGTAAACATTCCTAAATAGGAATGTTCATTTAGGATTTTCACAGTTTTCACAGTTTTACCAGGGAAATCCTGACAGGAATAAGACTTCTGGCCTCTTGTAAAGCACAAAGTACCTTCATGCTTCCTGACATAATTCTACACTCAATTTTACAGCATCTTGTCTCAGAGATACTCCATATATAGAAATTGGTTTATAATCTTAAAAACAAAAGGAAATTTCCTCTACGGGTTCAGAATGAGAGGCCACAGGTTTGCATGAAAAAAGCATGGGTTCTACACTCAGAGAGAAAGGTTTCAGTCCTGCTCCTGACCAACCTCAGGCTAATTAGCCACTCTCCACTCATATTTCTTTACTGCAACATGTGGCTAATATTTACCTAGGTTTGTGGTGGGTAAACATTCAATAAAGGCAAGCAAGTTTTATTTATTAATCTCAGCTTCAGCTATACATACACCTGATCCATTAATAAAAATTTCACATCTCCATGTTTATGTAGCAAGGAATGCAAGCAGCATCCACTGATACACAGATTATTGATATTACCATTGTTGGGGAAACCTGAGACTCAATGGGTCAGTGGCCTGCATTTAATGGTAAGTGCTAGAGAAGCTTTTAGGTTTCTTATTCTGAAGTTCAAATCAGTGTGAAGGTGAGATTCCAGGCCCTCCTATGGCGACTATCAAATTGCCAAATTGCATTGGTTTTGATCGTCCAAAGGAAAAACTTAATTTGAAATCGAATAGCTCTGTAGCACTGTCACTGTCTTTGATATGGGCCTCCCTCAAATGAGAACCTTGCAGAATTATAGAATTTGTTGAAAAGGTAGAAATGTGTGGGTGAAAGCTGTCCACGTGCTGTGTCTGTACATTTAGGAGTAAATTGCAGTGCTCTTCCTGCTGTTCGGGACTCTGTCTGTTGACATTAAAATGTCCTCACAACTTATAAAAATCATTAAGGATTCCATTTGCACTTCCCTGTTGGGAAGTTAATAAATAAAACCATGCCAGCCAGTGTACATTTCAAATATTTACAATACTTTACTTTCTCTCCAGGCAGTACTCTTGCAGTATGCCTCTGAGAAATTAGTGTAGACACAGAATAGCCTTCGCCAAGGCTGGCATTTTATTAAGGAAATCTCAGTCACTTCTTTCTCCATTGTCCCCCAGAACATTGATATCGTTACCTCTGACGCCCATGGCAGGGATTAAAGAAGGGAAAGGAAGAGAAGAAAAGGAAAGGGAAGGGGAAGGCAGTGGTCAGGGAGAGGAAGGGAAGAGAAGGAAAGCGGTGGGAGTACTGGACAACAAGGGAAAGGGAAGGGAGGGGCAAAAAGTTAAGTGGCATTTAGCAGTTGCTTAGTAAATATTTACACTGAACCCAGCCTCCACTAACACACTTCCGTTCTGAATCTCAACTGAATTGTAGTTTCAGTAACAAGGGGCAAAGTGATACCAATAACGATGGCTTGTAAGTATTCTATATGAAAGAAAAATACAGAGAAAGCAATCTTTAATGCTACTAAAGATCACTCCCTGACAAATGAAAGATTAAAGATTGACATGAAGACGCTTTCTGAACAGTAAAAGTTGTGAAATGATGGGGAAGGGTAGTGGAAATGGTTTTAGAATTTCTTTCTCAGAAGAATTTTTAAAACTTGAATACATTATTACCTTCCTGGGATGGTTAAAAGAGGCCCAGTTGAGGGTGGGAAGCAATCGATCCTTAAAGACAAGTCTGACTCCGTGGAGACCTTAGCTGGAGGGAAGGAAACGTCACAGACAATGGGGGTGAGGGTGAGAAAAAGAGATGGAAAGATAAATCCAAGGAGAGTTTCTTGCTTAGGCTCAAGCTGTGTACTAGGTTAACATGCTGGGATTCCGCCCCCCACACACACACCTTTGATCACCAGGTATCAATCTGTATCAATCTGGAAATGTATCCCCTGGTGTCATCTAGCACCAGCACCTGGAGCTGAATGGTTATGTCACTGAACTCATCACTGTTCTCAAATGGCAGGAATCACCACGGTGCTGACCATGTCCACGATCCTCTCTGGGGTGAGTGCCTCCATGCCCCAGGTGTCCTACGTCAAGGCGGTGGACGTGTACCTGTGGGTTAGCTCCCTCTTTGTCTTCCTGTCAGTCCTTGAGTACGCAGCCGTGAACTACCTCACCACAGTGAAAGAGAGGAAACAATTCAAGAAGACAGGGAAGGTATTGCCTTGTTTTGACTGTTGTATCCTTTCTGGAATGTGAAAAAGACTATCCTCATCTATGCCCTCTCCTGACAGCATTGCAACCCTTGTATGAAGTCCATGTGCCTTGGCAAGATGCAAGTTTATGGGGTGATGACAATTTGATAATGAACTTTATTCTTTCTGCTCTGTGCTGGTTGGTTTCCTCAGCATCCTCATTCACCTTTGCCAAGAGATTTTCTGTGTGAGGAACTTCTCTCAGTGTGCTCCCCTCCACTGACTCTAACCCTTGAAAAGAAGGGGTTGATGTACAAATCACATCCTTTCAAGTAGATGATGATGATGATAATAATAATAGCTAACATTTAATGAGTGTTTCTTATATATTGGCTTTGTGCTAACCATCCAACATATTATGTCTTTTAATTCTCAAAGTAACCCCAAGAGGTTGGTACTTTATCACCTTTGTTTTACGGAGGTGAAATAGGAGCAGATGGGAGAGTAACTTGACCAAGGCCCCACAGCTTAAGAGGAATCAGGATTTGCGTCTGGAGCACCCTGACTCCAAAGGCTGTGCTCTCAACCAATCAATGATAGCTCTCCCCCAAGAGCTAGGATTTATTTTTCTTTCCTAGTCACTCGGGAGAGTGGTAGAGCATGAGGGAAGGTTCTTCTCTTCACAGTGTACTGGGAATAAGGTGCCTTCTGGGCACTAAATGTTATCACATGTTTCTTGTGACATTATCAATCTGGATAGATTGCTCTCTACCTGCCTCATTTCACAAAGGGGTGGGGCATCAACTTCCTGTTATTATGAGAACTGACACATGATATTTTACTTCAGAAACCTAACCGATCAAATTAATTTGTTTGCTATATGTATGTGTGTGTGTATATGTGTATATATATATGCACAATTTTAATGTGATATATTCACATTTGTTTAAGAAATTCTTATAATGAGTATTTATACACACCCAAAACATTATTTAATATTTTTTATACTTCTAGTGAGAGTATTTCATACTTTTCAGAGCATTTTTATATCCTCTTCTCGAACTGAACCCTCATATCAACTCCATGATGTAGGCCTTGCGGAGATGATTACCTCTGTTTTTAAACTGAAGCAGCAGAGTTTTAGTGACGTAAAGTGATTTGCCAAGAGATCCACAGCCAACAGAGCTGCAATCGCAGTTCAGATCTCCTGTAATGCTACTTCAGTCTTTTATTTCATATCCTTTGAGTCAAAGCTGTCATAGAAACTGATTTTGCTTCATTGCAGATGCTTTAGTTTCTTTTGTTGACAGCATGGAAGTATGAGTCTCTGTCACGTACATATCCACAGTGACCGCTAGGCAGGCGTGAGAAAATCAGGAGCTTTTAGACGAGTATACAGTAATCGGCATGTACGCATCACCTGGGATTTGTTAAGATTTTCGTTCAGTAGGTCTGGGGTGGGAGCTGAGGGTCTGCATTTCTAAGCCCCGGCTGTTGCCAATCCATAGCCACACCGTGAATAGCAATGATTAGATAAGCTGTGAAGTGAAAGAGATAAATGTGTGATGAGGAGAAGAATTTTGTTCTTGTTTTATTTTGTTTTGTTTTGTTTTCATGTGGGGAGTGGTGAACCCAAGACAGAGGCACTGTAGTAATTTCGGCCACCTCTATGCAGTCCTTTGACTCCTCACCTCCACCCACCCCACCACAAAACACATGTGCTCACACTACCTGCATGTCTTTTTCACTTGATCGGGTTGTTCACAATCTTCTGTGTACCCCAGAAGATATTCTTTTGAATTAATAAGCATTGTTCACTTTAAAAATTATTTTTTATTTTCAATTGTAGTAAAATATACATAACGTAGAACTTGCCATCTTAATTGTTTTTAAGTGTACAGTTTCATAGTATTAAGAGTATACACATTGCCATACAATCTCCAGAAAGTGTTCACCTTGCAAGATTGAAACTCTGTACCCATTAAACGACTCCCCATTTCCCCCTCCTCCCAACCTCTGGAAACCACCATTCTATGCATTCTCCTTCAAAGGAGCAATTATCTCAAAGAAATGTCCTACTTGCCCTTCATATGTTTGTGGTACAAATGAAAGAGCACAGATTTGGAGTCAGAAGTGATGCCAAACCTAATATCCTAGCTCTGTGTGCCAGGCTGTCTCCTAAACCTCATTCTGCATTTGCAAAATGGTGGAATTTCTTCCCTATTACCTCACAGAGCTGTTGTGAAGATCAAATGATATAATAAACGCATTTAACATTTTTGCATACTATAAAGTGCTACACAAATGTTATGTTCTTATTGTGATTAGTGCCCAGAGCATATGCTCTGAAGGAGTAGCAGTTTTGATAGGGATAGTGGGAACAGGCTGTTTGAGATGAGAGATCTTTAAAGGGGTGGGATGCTCTGGTGAGATGCAAGGAAGAAAGATATGTCTGTAGGTTTGGGGGCTAATCAATGATACCTCTCCCCTCTGTATGTGAGTTGGGAAACCAGTTTGAGAGAGAGAGAGAGATGTAGGAGCCAGACTGATGGATGTGATAATGTTACCTTTGTTATTGGTAAAGCAGTTTGGAGAAATTGCCTTAGTTCTGTGAGCAGGGGGTCCCACTAATATTTCATCGCTGTATTCAGTGTACTTACTCTCTTGGTCACTGGCGAAGCTAGACAATTCAGGATTCCCCTGTGAGGACAGTCTCCTATACCTCATTGCAGAAAATGAACCTGGACACCAATGCAGATCCTAAAGTGACTCCAAAAGGGCTAAAACCACACGTGCCAGTTCCTTCTTCCAAACCCCTAGGGTAGAGTGATTGAGGGCTGATGAGAAAGACCAGGAATGTTAGGCTATGGAGTTCCTCCCTATGAAATCATGAAGTTAAGCAAAGCTCATTTCCTCCCAACACCACCATCACCACCATCACACACCTGTCCCAACCACCCCCAGATACCAAGAGATGGGAGAACAGCAAGGTCCATGGAAAATTTGTCCCTAGCATTGACCATTGCCCAGAAAGGAGAAAGGAAGCTATTTTCTTTCTTATTCTTCATCCAAATGTTTTCCTAATTCTAGGACTTAGAACTCAGTCTAAAACCGTCAGATCTATACTTTAGATATAATATGCCTTATCTTTGTGCTTATTTGTAAGCTGGAGTGAAAAATTAAAGACCAGTTCTAAAACTGTTTCTATTGGAACAACCAACTTACAAACTTGTGGACATTAGCAGCCTACTGGTAAATTGTGCACTGCAAGGTTTAACCAATTTTATAGATCTAAATTATCATAATGGAGAAAGAAAATGGTACCATTGTTTTTCAAAGAAGATTACGTCTTTTTTTAACATACTAATGACATTTTTGTTAAAAGTGTGGATGTCCAGTGGGATGACTCAGCAGTGTTCTGAGGGGCTAGCAAAACCAAGGAGACAGTACATAGTTATTCTATCCTCAGATCCAGAGTTGGATATATTATTAGTGTTATTATTGGCTATTGGTTAGTAATTCAGTCTCAATGTTGTTTCATGTTTATTTTACCCATTTTACTATGAAAAGTTTCTACAACTAAAACAAAAAGGGACAACATAATTCGAGTATGGGTCCCTGGTTAGTTTACTGACTGCACAAAATAGTCCTTATGTCTCTTGAATTCAGTAAAATATTAGGTTTTTGAGTCAGTATTGAACCAAATACACGTTTTGGCAGAATTTACTCTGCAGCCTCCAATTTGAACTATGAATACTTTCAACCAGTAGTAGCCTGTCCATATTTGTTCCTTTTTTAACTTCCCTAGAGATCAAAAAGAAATTTTGTTTTCTCAGAAAGCAATTAGTAACAGCTGCTTCCTAGACACAGCTCTGTATCAGGGAGAACCACTATCTCCCGCAGAGTAAAACCTTAAAGAAAAACAATGGTTTAGATTCAGTCAAGCAATGGAGCCAGAAAGCATTGATAACTCACTCCTTCAAAAAAATACACCAATTTCAAGTTGTTTAATTGAGCTATGTTAGTATCATTTAAAGGTACTTTTCAGCAAAAGTGGGAAGGCTTGGTCAATTTGCATTTTAAAAGAGCAGCTAAAATCATTCCCTATCTCCACCCCAAATTCAAGCAAAAATGGATCACCAGATGATATTGTTCTGTTTTGGGGCAAAAAACCCACACTGATTAGGCATGTTTTCTCTAAAGAGGAAAAATACATTGAAAAACAAGTCCAATTGGCTTATATTGCTCTTCTGATAAATCATATTCAATTTCAACTCACAAACTTAGGGCAAACAATTCATACTACTCAGAAACAAAGAGGAAAATTTGAAACAATGTTCCCTTTTGTGGAAAAAAAAACATTGACTGTAACAGTCTGTCAGGCCTGGACTAAATTAGGAAACATTGACAATTATAGTTGTGATACATTTACTTGTATAATGCTCAAATATCTCTCTCTCTAAATCCCTATTAAAAATGGATGTCTAAGATGATGTTTTCCATTTATTATGAAAATGACTTTTAATCAGACACCAGAAGCAAAACCAGAATTCTATTCTTTAAAATAAGCAAACATTCTAGTATTTATTAAAACTATTTTTAAAATTTGATTGTTTAGATTTTTACTGTAATTCCAACTCCTAAAACCATATTCATGACTAACTAACAAAAGTCTTTTTGTCAGATTTCTGGAATGTACAGTATTGATGCAGCTCAAGCCATGGCCTTCGATGGTTGTTACCATGACAGTACAACTGACACGGACCAGACTTCCTTTTCTCTACACTCAGAAGAGGACTCCATGCAAGAAAGATGCACAGGCAACCTCAGCACAGATTCACCTCGGATAAAGAGAAGAAAATCGCTAGGAGGGCAGGTTGGTAGAATCATTCTGGAGACAAACCATGTCATTGACACCTATTCAAGGATTTTATTTCCCATTGTGTACATTACATTTAATTTGTTTTACTGGAGTATTTACATGTGAAGAGGAAATCCCAGTTGATAAAATTTGTTTTGGAGTCAGATTATGTTAAAAACAACAATAAAACCCACCAACTCTTAACAATAAATTGGATGGTACTAGACTACACTGGAGTCAGCCAGTCACTTCTCCTGGCCCAAATAAGATTTGAAAGTTAACTGATTCACATCTAGGAAAGAGTTTAAGGTCTTAGGAGAATTTGGCTCCATCAGTGAGAGTCGGCATTCTGCTTGCCTCCCCCATGCCAGAAGCTGCCTTAAGGACACAGCCTTGCGATAGTAAGGGGTTCCTGAGACATCTGGACTGTATACAGAGAGAGAGGGAAAGTGAGTCAGAGAGACAGACAGAGACAGAGAGCGCTGCCCGGATGCAGTCTTTATTGTTGGCTGATCATTTTTCTACAAGGAGCTGCAAATTAAATGGAGAACATGACTATATTTCAGAAGCCGTGTGGCTGACAGGGTCTTGGTGCACCAGCCTGTTATCAGGCCTGAGCCTCTGAGGTGGGAGAGCCGAGTTCAGGACACTTGACCACCAGAGACCTCCCAGCCCCATGTAAAATCAACCGGTGGGAGCTCTCCCAGAGATCTTCATCTCAATGCTAAGACCCAGCTCCACTCAACGGCCAGCAAGCTCCAGTGTTGGATGCCCCATGCCAAACAACTAGCAAGACAGGAACACAACCCCACCCATTAGCAGAGAGGCTGCCTAAAATCATACTAAGTTCACAGACATCCCAAAACACAGAACCAGATGCAGCCTCACCTACCAGAACACAGGCACCAGTCCCCTCCACAAGGAAGCCTACACAATCCCCTGAACCAACCTTACCCACTGGGGGCAGACACCAAAAACAACGGGAACTACGAACCTGCAGCCTGTGAAAAGGAGACCCCAAACACAGAAATTAAGCAAAATGGGAAGACAGAGAAATATGCAGCAGATAAAGGAGCAAGGTAAAAACCCACCAGACCAAACAAATGAAGAGGAAATAGGCAGTCTACCTGAAAAAGAAGTCAGAGTAATGATAGTAAAGATGATCCAAAATCTTGGAAATAGAATGGAGAAAATACAGGAAAGTTTTAAAGAAGACCTAGAAGGACTAAAGAGCAAACAAACAATGATGAACAACACAATAAATGCAATTAAAAATTCTCTAGAAGGAATCAAAAACAGAATAACCGAGCCAGAAGAACAGATAAGTGACCTGGAAGATAAAATACTGGAAATAGCTACTGCAGAGCAGAATAAAGAAAAAAAATGAAAAGAATTGAGGACAGTCTCAGGGACCTCTGGGACAACATTAATTGCACAAACATTCGAATTATAGGGGTCCTAGAAGAAGAAAAGAAAAAGAAAGGGTCTGAGAAAATATCTGAAGAGATTTTAGTTGAAAACTTCCCTAACATGGGAAAGGAAATAGTCGATCAAGTCCAGGAAACGCAGAGAGTCCCATATAGGATAAATCCAAGGAGAAACACGCCAAGACACATAATAATCAAACTATCAAAAATTAAATACAAAGAAAAAATATTAAAAGCAGCAAGGGAAAAGCAACAAATAATATACAAGAGAATCCTCATAAGGTTAACAACTGATCTTTCAGCAGAAACTCTACCAGCCAGAAGGGAGTGGCAGGAAATATTTAAAGTGATGAAAGGGAAAAACCTACAACCAAGATTACTCTACCCAGTAAGGATCTCATTCCGATTCAAAGAGAAATTAAAACCTTTACAGACAAGCAAGGTTAAGAGAACTCAGTACCACCAAACCAGCTTTACAGCAAACGCTAAAGGAACTTCTCTAGGCAGGAAACACAAAAGAAAGAAAAGACCTACAAAAACAAACCCAAAACAATTAAGAAAATGGTAATAGGAACATATATATCGATAATTACCTTAAATGTAAATGGATTAAATGCTCCAACCAAAAGACACAGACTGTCTGAATGAATACAAAAACAAGACCCATATATATGCTGTCTACGAGAGACCCACTTCAGACCTAGGGACACATAGAGACTGAAAGTGAGGGGCTGGAAAAAGATATTCCATGCAAATGGAAATCAAAAGAAAGCTGGAATAGCAATTCTCATATCAGACAAAATAGACTTTAAAATAAAGACTGTTATAAGAGACAAAGAAGGATACTACATAACGATCAAGGGATCAATCCAAGAAGTAGATATAACAATTGTAAATATTTATGCACCCAGCATAGGAGCACCTCAATACATAAGGCAAATGCTAACGGCCATAAAAGGAGAAATCGACAGTAACACAATAATATTAAGGAACTTTAACACCCCGCTTTCACCAATGGACAGATCATCCAAAATGAAAATAAATAAGGAAACACAAGGTTTAAATGATACATTAAGCAAGATGGAATTAATTGATATTTATAGGACATTCCATCCAAAAACAACAGAATACACTTTCTTCTCAAGTGCTCATTGAACATTCTCCAGGATAGATCATATCTTGGGTCACAAATCAAGCCCTGGTAAATTTAAGAAAATTGAAATCGTATCAAGTATCTTTCCCAACCACACCGCTATGAGACTAGATATCAATTACAGGAAAAAATCTGTGAAAAATACAAACATATGGAGGCTAAAGGATACGCTACTAAATAACCAAGAGATCACTGAAGAAATCAAAGAGGAAATCAAAAGCTACCTAGAAACAAATGACAATGAAGACACGATGACCTATGGGATGCAGCAAAAGCGTTTCTAAGAGGAAGTTTATAGCAATACAATCCTACCTCAAGAAACAAGAAACATCTCAAATAAACAATCTAACCTTACATCTAAAACAATTAGAGAGAGAAGAACAAAAAAAACCCCAAAGTTAGCAGATGGAAAAAAATCATAAAGATCAGATCAGAAATAAATGAAAAAGAAACAAAGGAAATGATAGCAAAGATCAATAAAACTAAAAGCTGGTTCTTTGAGAAGATAAACAAAATTGATAAACCACTAGCCAGACTAATAAAGAAAAAAAGGAGAAGACTCAAATCAAAGAATTAGAAATGAAAAAGCAGAAATAACAACTGACCCTGCAGAAATACAAAGAATCATGAGGGATTACTGCAAGCAACTCTATGCCAATAAAATGGACAACCTGGAAGAATTGGACAAATTCTTAGAAAAGCACAACCTTCCAAGGCTGAACCAGGAAGAAATAGAATATATAAACAGACCAATCACAAGCACTGAAATTAAAACTGTGATTAAAAATCTTCCAACAAACAAAAGCCCAGGACCAGATGGATTCACAGGCGAATTCTATCAAACATTTAGAGAAGAGCTAACACCTATCCTTCTCAAACTCTTCCAAAATATAGCAGAGGGAGGAACACTTCCAAACTCATTTGACGAGGCCAGCATCACCCTGATACCAAAACCAGACAAAGATGTCACAAAAAAAGAAAACTACAAACCAATATCACTGATGAACATAGATGCAAAAATCCTCTACAAAATACTAGCAAACAGAATCCAACAGCACATTAAAAGGATCATACACCATGACCAAGTGGGGTTTATCCCAGGAATGCAAGGATTCTTCAATATACTCAAATCAATCAATGTGATACACCATATTAACAAACTGAAGGATAAAAACAATTTGATCATCTCAGTAGATGCAGAAAAAGCTTTTGACAAAATTCAACACCCATTTATTATAAAAACCCTCCAGAAAGTAGTCATAGAGGGAACTTAACCTAATAAAGGCCGTATATGACAAATCCACAGCCAACATCATTCTCCATGGTGAAAAACTGAAACCATTTCTTCTAAAATCAGGAACAAGACAAGGTTGCCCACTCTCACCACTATTATTCAACATAGTTTTGGAAGTTGTAGCCACCGCAATCAGAGAAGAAAAAGAAATAAAAGGAATCCAAATCGGAAAAGAAGTAAAACTGTCACTGTTTGCAGATGACATGATACTATACATAGAGAATCCTAAAGATGTTTCCAGAAAACTACTAGAGCTAATCAATGGATTTGGCAAAGAAGCATGACACAAAATTAATGCACAGAAATCTCTTGCATTCCTATACACTAAAGATGAAAAATCTGTAAGAGAAATTAAGGAAACACTCCCATTTGCCACTGCAAAAAAAGAAGAAAATACCTAGGAATAATTCTACCTAAGGAGAAAAAAGACCTGTATGCAGAAAACTATAAGACACTGATGAAAGAAATTAAAGATGATACAAACAGATGGAGAGATACACCATGTTCTTGGATTGGAAGAGTCAACATTGTGAAAATGACCATACTACCCAAAGCAATCTACAGATTCAATGCAATCCCTATCAAACTACCAATGGCATTTTTCACAGAACTAGAACAAAAAATTTCACAATTTGTATGGAAACTCAAAAGACCCCGAATAGCCAAAGCAATCTTGAGAAAGAAAAAAGGAGTTGGAGGAATCAGCTCCCGGACTTCAGACTATACTACAAAGCTACAGTAATCAAGACAGTATGGTCCTGGCACAAAAGCAGAAATATAGATCAGTGGAACAGGATAGAAGGCCCAGAGATAAACCCACGCGTATATGGTCACCTTATCTTTGATAAAGGAGCCAAGAATGTACAATGGAGAAAATACAGCCTCTTCAATAAGTGGTGCTGGGAAAACTGGACAGCTACATGTAAAAGAATGAAATTGAAACACTCCCTAACACCGTACACAAAAATAACCTCAAAATGGATTAAAGACCTAAATGTAAGGCCAGACACTATAAAACTCTTAGAGGAAAACATAGGAAGAACACTTTATGATATAAATCACAGCAATATCCTTTTTGACCCATCTCCTAGAGAAATGGAAACAAAAACAAACAAATGGGACCCAATGAAACTTAAAAGCTTTTGCACAGGAAAGGAAACCATAAACAAGATGAAAAGATAACCCTCAGAATGGGAGAAAGTATTTGCAAACGAAGCAACTGACAAAGGATTAATGTCCAAAATATACAAGCAGCTCATGAAGCTCAATATCAAAAAAACAAACAACCCAATCCAAAAATGGGCAGAAGATCTAAGCAGACATTTCTCCAAAGAAGATATACAGATTGCCAACAAACACATGAAATGGTGCTCAATATCACTAATCATTAGAGAAATGCAAATCAAAACTACAATATGGTATCACCTCACACCAGTCAGAATGGCCATCATCAAAAAATCTACAAACAATAAATGCTGGAGAGGGTGTTGGGAAAAGGGAACACTCTTGCACTGTTGGTGGGAATATAAATTGACACAGCCACTATGGAGAACAGTATGGAGGTTCCTTAAAAAACTAAAAATAGAACTACCATACAACCCAGCAATCCCACTACTGGGCATATACCCTGAGAAAACCATAATTCAAAAAGAGTCATGTACCACAATGTTCACTGCAGCTCTATTTACAATAGCCAGGACATGGAAGCAACCTAAGTGTCCATCAACAGATGAATGGATAAAGAAGATGTGGCACATATATACAATGGAATATTACTCAGCCATAAAAAGAAACGAAATTGAGTTATTTGTAATGAGGTGGATGGACCTAGAGTCTGTCATACAGAGTGAAGTAAGTCAGAAAGAGAAAAACAAATACCATATGCTAACACATATATATGGAATCTAAAAAAAAAAAAAAGTGGTCATGAAGAACCTAGGGGCAGGACAGGAATATAGACGCAAACCTACTAGGGAATGGACTTGAGGACATGGGGAGGGGCAAGTGTAAGCTGGGACAAAGTGAGAGAGTAGCATTGACATATGTACGCTACCAAATGTAAAATAAATAGCTAGTGGGAAGCAGCCACATAGCACAGGGAGATCAGCTCAGTGCCTTGTGGCCACCTAGAGGGGTGAGATAGGGAGGGTGGGAGGGAGGCTCACGAGGGAGGGGATATGGGGATATATGTATACATATAGCTGATTCACTTTGTTATACAGCAGAAAGTAACACAGCATTGTAAAGCAATTATACTCAAAGATATTTAAAAAAAAATAAGAGTCACAGGCATGCATAGTATGGAAAAACAGTTTCCATAGGGAAGGGCTTTGTACCTGCTTCATCTAGATTCTCCTTGCTTTCTAAATGTAAATTGTCTGCATTTAACTGAGGAATAAAGCTGGACTATCACAATAATTCCAGGAGAGTCTGTTCCTTAGTGCTAGATTACCTAACAGTGCTGAATCCCTCTGAGGTAGAATATCAGCATCAAGGTGGCACCATGGTCACTCACACAGCTGAGATTCCCATGAAAAGCCTCCTTCTTCCATCTCCAATCAAGTCTTTCATCTTATTTTACTATTAAGTTTCATATGTTATTGACACCAAGGGGGGACAAAAAATCTAAACATCACTCAGTCTTCCCATCCTAATGTTAAATTAATACATTAATCTTCAATAATACCATCTCGTAGTTATAGCTTTCATAGCTTTTTGGAGGTATTTAATTAGTTACTTTTGTTCACCAAATGTTTATTGACCTCCTACATGTACTAGGTTTTTTATTAGGTGTTATGTACTAAAAAATGAATACAAAATGACATTCCTGCCATCAGTGAGTGCACAGCATAGTAGGAACAGTGAAATGGCAGCTACAATAAATAATAAATGTAATGGATGTTAAAATAGAGGTATATACACTACACTACCTGGGTTCTGAAAAGGGGATATCAAAAGAAGGGAAAAAACTTCCATGAAGGGATGTGGACTCTCAATTTAAAAGCAAGTGAAGATGCTTCCAGACTTGGTATTGAGTGAAAAAATTGAATGAAATTTATGTATCCCGTAGCAATCTTTAGTAACTTTGGTTGAACCAAGTAAATCAGGTCAAGTGGGTATTAAATAAATGTTTGGTAAGTAGAAAAACCTCCAATGATCAGCATTCATTTTGTAGATTGACAGTTTGCATGCTTTTGTGTTGAGTATTTGTGAAAAAGATTCCATTTAGAGATAAGTTCTTGATAGGAAGTATGAAATATTTCCCATCCTATTTTGATTTCTGGGATTGAATTAAGGGAAATAAATTAAACGGTGTATTACTTTCAGTGTCTTGCCATTTATTTTACCATAAAGTGAACTAAAATGATTTGAATTATTTCATGCCAGGTGAAGAGACAAATAACGTCCTGCTTGTTTACCAATAACATTGGTTTCGGTTCTCTATTGTGAATAACATACTGTTCTGGAAACTTATTTTCCTCTTGGGTGCAAAAGATTTAAAGGCAAATTCTTTCTCTATTATGACTTCCCTCATGGGCAGGCTAATTCTGGGATACTTCATTCTATTTTCTTAATACAACTTTTTCAGTTCTTTCAAAACTTTCCAAGGATTATATTTTTCTAGGAAACTGTCCAAAATTGAGCTAATATAATTTATTTTAAAACTTTCTCTGTTTAATTGGAAAAACCATAAATGTAATTTATAAGTATTCATTTAATAGTTTTTAAGCTTGACTTAAAGGGGGTAAAATTTTCTAGGATTATATTTTCAAAATCTAGAACAGATTAATATCCTATGTGGTTCTTTGGGAATTTGTAGCTATTATTTAAGCAAAATACTACAGTTGGATTAACATTTCTACTTCTGATATACTCTGTATATAATCGATGCAAAAAAAAAAAAAAAAAAAAGACAAGTCTGCAAATGAACAGAATAAATCTGCACAATTCCCTTCTTCTGAGTCTCCGGTTTTTCAGACATTGCTTTCTTTCTTCCATCTGATCTATAACGTTCAGGACAGCTAACACTTCCGTTGGGCATATTCATTGCACAATGTTAAATGCATCATTGTATACATTTGGCAATCTAGCCCAGAAAAATGGGTCTCTATCACAGGACACATACACTTGGCATTCCTCTTGAGGGGCATTAATGCACAATTGTTGGCCAAGCAAACGTAACTTTTGTTAATGTCTAGAAACACAGTCATTGCATTCTTCAGTAATAAATGTCTAAAATATATTTACTGCTCAAGAGCATTAATTAGAGCGTTCACAATAAGCTCCTAGGATTTTAGCTCACTTTCTTCGCAAATCGGTGGCTTGTTGAAGATGGTGAGGACAGAACTGTTCCTGTGAGCTTTGTTTCTGCTGGGGAGCAACAACATTCCTGGTTTGCTTCTTATTTCATGAAGAATGAAATCACAGCTACCTGGGAAATCTGTGAGTGACAGACAGCATATAATAGTTATCTCATTGTGATTTTCACTTCATTTACTGATTACAATCTGGAACAGACTGTGTGTGATTGTTCACTGAGGGATAAGCTTGGATAAAATGTGAAGATTTCAGAAAATAGGTTGCTTTCCAAGATTAAGAAAGAGCCAGCCAGCTCTATAAACTGCCTAAATATAGAAATGGGCTATTTTATCAAGACTGCTCTGAAAAACCTATGAAAAGATATATTTTAACTTAAGTTTATTGTTTTTGTTCTGATTACAAAAGAAATACAATTTCATTATAAAAATTAAAAATACCAGTTGGCAAAAAAAAAAAAAAAAAAAAAATCCACTCAAATAGTTCACATTTTAATGAATATTCTTAGAGTTTTTCTATGCATAACATATAACGAAATCATTTTGTATATATCTTCATTTATTAATGTAAACCCTTATGTCATACCAAACACTGCTGGGGATACAGTAACTGAAGATGAACACCCTCTGACTTATTGAACATATATTGTACTTGAAAATGTGTCTAAACTGTGCCATTTGTAGCCAGATTTTCCTCCTTGGATCATAAACAATATTTTTTTCAATTTGTTTATTATTTTCCATAGACCACTATGCCATTTTTTCCTGCAAACTAATTTTTATACGTGCAGAGCAGCCCACTGAATGAGTGCACCGTGGTTTACTTAACCCATCTCCTCCTGTGGGACATTTGTTTTATTTCCCATTGTGTGCCATTATAATGGGTTGCAGTTAGCAACATAAAGAATATTTAGAGGTGAAATTATTTTAGAAACAAATGAAATTTCTAGCCCTATCCAAATTTCAGCATTTATTCTCTTTATAAGAATCCCTATTTGCTACTAGAATCTGCCATGTCAGACTCACCTATTTGTCCAGAAGCTCTGGAGTATAGATTACTGTAACTAAAGGAACTTTTTAATTTTTAGTTCATTTTCCCCCCAAAGCAGAGCCTTCATATATGTATATATATGAATATATATCCACTGGCATTCCTTTTATATAAAAGATGTTTCAGCATTGTATAAAATGCTTATATTAAAGCAGTCCTATTTGTTGAAATCCTGCTTCCTTGCATGATGGCTATTCCCACCACAAACCATCTTTGTAAGTAGAAGAATAACTGAGATTGTAAATAGTTGCATATGAGTTGCTACAAAATCATAATTTATGGTTACATTGTCTTAATCCTTGCAGGTGGGTTAGTTTTAATGTGTAAGGTCTCATTTTGTTTTGTACCACTCATAAGCCTGTTCAAATCACACACATGCACACACATATATATACATATACTTTTTTAACATGAAGATTAATGAGGAAAATAATTATATCTAATTCTATTACCATACCAAAGGTCAAAATTCCAATGAAATTAAGTAACATCCTTAAAGAAGCAAGAGAAAGCGGTGGTAAGGAAATTGCTATTTCAACTACAATTCTATACCTGGTGCTACTGTTATTTCCTGGCAGGGCCTTAGGCAAAGCAGTCAGTGTTACACTCCAACTACCTCATTTGTGAATGGAGGCATCCACTCTTCCCTTGTAAACATTGTTTTAAAACACTCGATCAAACTTAAAGTCCTGCCTAATTTCAAAGTCATATCACTTTCCAACTGCAATTTGACTTCCCAGGATTTAATGAAGAACTTGAACACTTTTTTTTTCCTCTTGTAAAGAAGTTATGGGGCTTCCCTCGTGGCACAGTGGTTAAGAATCTGCCTACCATTGCAGGGGACATAGGTTCGAACCCTGGTCCGGGAAGATCCCACATACCATGGAGCAACTAAGCCTGTGTGCCACAACTACTGAGCCTGCGCTCTAGAGCCCAAGAGCCTAGAGCCCAGTGCTCCGCAACAAGAGAAGCCACCGCAATGAGAAGTCTGCGCACCGCAAGGAAGAGTAGCCCCCGCTCGCCGCAACTAGAGAAAGCCCACGCGCAGCAACGAAGACCCAACACAGCCAAAAATAAATTAAATTAAATTAAAAAAAGAAGTTATGAAAGACAAAATGCATGGGATAATTAAGGAGATGATTTTTTCAGGCTATTGCAACAGGAAGGATGTTCATAATTAGGAACATCTCAAAGTAAAGGAAGGGGACTGAGAAACCCGAAGAGGTAGATTAAACATGGGAGTCAGATCCACTGAGGAAGGGTAGCGGTGGGTCTTATCTCAGAATATATGAGAGCAAAATGGCCATTTCTCAGAAAACAAAATGGTGGGGGGATTTTTCAACCTTTGCTGTGCTTTCCATGAACACTGGGGCTTCAGAAAAAGTTCAACATTGTCAGTTGTTCTTCCATTTTAATCCACTGCTGAATCATAATGTTTTTTGGTCAATGATGGGGCCAAGTGACGACAGATTTCACGGTCATTGGGAAAAATTACCATAGTTTTCTTTTCAATATATAGATACTTAATTTGTTGTAGGAAAAACTGAACTATGTTTTATTATCAGTTAGGTCATATGAAGGATGAACTATTACTTTTAAACCTAGGATCAATATAATTCATTATAGAAACTTATTTATACAAGAATGCTTCAAAGGCTTTCTACAAAATTGTGCTGCTAGTTGATCACTTCTTGCCTTAGGCAATCAAAAGTATCAATAGATGAAGTTACAGTGTCATTACCAACTATTTTTAAAGCTAGTGTGAAGTAATAAGACTTTCTGAGGTTTGATATACAAGACTGTGTCCTTTAAAAGTGACACATAAGTTCCAATATTTCCAAGCAGACTATTTGAACAAGGCATCCGAAGGATGGATGTGTTGCACCCATATTCGTTTCTTCTCTTACTTCTTCAGAGAACATTAATGCAGGTGTTTCAAGCATTTTGCACTTTAAAGAAGTGTTATAAACATAAACCCACTCATCAAATACATTTTTAGAGCTATCACACCACCCCAAAATAGCTTAAAATATCTTTTGTTAATTAGGTTGTACCTTGGATGAGGTCATATTTAAATTAAATGGCGAATCAAGGTGAAAGGAGGCTCACTTGGGACCTGATAAACAGCTTTTAAATAAATATGCAATTCAGGTAGACAGAAAAGAAAGAGAAAGCTTTGTGAAAATGAGCTCAAATAATTTAATACGACTTATAAAGATAATATGAATTTAAAGTAGGAGAGAAAAATAAGGCAAAGGAAAGACCAAGGTGGTAGCTAAAAATGTGATGGATCCACAAAACAAACTCCTTAAAGTCCCATATATCTTGAAGAAAGATTTGGATTTGAATGTAGAATTAATTACTTTGATTATTTTGGATAATATCCTGGTCTAGATTAATGCAATCAGATGACTATTGCTCATTAGTACAAAAGATGGTGTGTCTTTGGGCAATCAAAGCAATTAAATTGCATGTTGGTCACTAAGTAATCAATATGCCATCTTGACACAAATAACCCATTTCAAATTACTCTCTCATGACCTTATCACTTATCCCTTTTATGCAGTGAATTTACTGGTGGAGAATTTCCAGTGAGTTCTACTTGGTTACCCATTTATCATATTTCTTCCTGAACCATAGTTTTACGTGAAACAGTTGGAACTTGTTGGAGGTACAGGTAGAAAATGGCTGTATTTTTCATCAATTATTGTCAAACATGCTTTATTAGCTATTCCTTCTCTGCCCCTTGCTGACTTCTCAGGTGAATCCCATTGCTTTTTGGATACTTTGAATTATCAATCAATCAACAAGCACATACATACATACAAAATACTCACTTTGATAACAATGATAATAATTTTCAGTTGTAATGCCTAGACTGATTAAGTCTGTTTTCCCTTCTCCCAGCTCAGGCCTGCACCCTGAACTGAGGAAACGGCCCAAGGAAGAACGTAGAGTCTACTCTTCAATACACACCTCTCTCCCACCCTCCTCCATTCCACCAGGTTTAGGGGCAAGGAATGGATGGGGAGGATTAGGGAAAGAGTTGGCAAATCTTCTACTGAAATGACATGGATTTTAGCTTAGTTTGCTGATGTCCTCTGGTTGGCAGGTCGGGTCTGCTTCCCGGGTGTGCAGTCAGTGCCCTCACACAGGGCCTCACCCTTGGAGTTTAATGCTCTGCAGTTGCTGTCTTATAGTTGTTAATAATGTCATCTGAATTGGTTTTTCAAGTGAAGTCTTCTGTGCAGTTCTGCCTCCCTCCCTGTGAGATGGGTTCTGGACCTCACTTTCCTGGCCCCCTCTCCCTGCCCCGCCCGAAGCCCACGGCTGCCCTCTGCCCCTGTCCGAAGCCTCACAGATGCAGGGTGGGTTGGGTCGGGGCGCACATCCCACACCCTGTAACCGCCCTGGGCAGGTAGCACCTTGGTGTGTTTGGAAGGTGACTGAACTAGAGCAAGGCTCTCACTACCCCAACCCAGGTAAGGAGTGTTCCCTGGGTGGAAGGTTGCAATCTCCTGAGCTTTGCTGGTTTGCTGTGGATTGGGGCCATGACTAGTGCATCAGGGATTGGTTTCTCTGCCCCTGGCCAGGGCACAGCAGTGCTGGACCAGAGTTTAGCAGGTGGGGGACCTCGACAGCCTGTGGGGCAGGTGCCCCTGGGCATACATGGGTCCAAGTGGCACTGAAGGGCCCTCCAGTGCTCCTGAATGTCTGCACTCACCTTTCAAGTATTCCTATGCTCCCTAGAGCGTGACACTAAATAGCAAATTGAAAACACCGCCATCATAGTGAAGAGAGAGGCTGCAAAAGAAAGGAACCATTTTATACCTTAGAACCTTTAATGACACTTTTCCCCTACCTTTGGAACAAGGAGCTCCACGTTTACATTTCACACTGAGGCCCACCAATTATGTAGCTGGCCTTGATAACGGGTGTTCAGATGTTGAAGCTTTCAAGGGATGCAGGTGAAGGTTCTTTTGGAGGTCTACGCACTAGGCTGCATTAAAATTAAACTTGAGATCTCTGACTGACCTCCTGCGGCCCCATACCTCCTTTCCTGTCCATGCCAGTGGACCCCACTGCCTCCTAATGCTTGGCCTTCATCACCTGCTACGTCACTCTCTTTGGCACGGTACCTCCCGATGGACCAAGCCCAAGTATTGATACTTTCCTCAGCACCCCCTCCACCCAGAGGATACTCAAGGGTCCTTGACAAGACAAAGGGTGATAGAGCAGTTTCCTCATGCTGCCTTTAGGCCTCAGAGTGCCGCCTCCTTCAGGATCCTCCCGGCAAGAAGCAGCCACTTGTGTCTGTCCACAAACCCTCCCCCAGCTCCCACAGCCATGTCTCAGGGATCCAAGAACTTTGTAACTACACCGGGCTCTTACTTGATAGCAGCCCCAGAACAGACCAGCAGGTTCACAGCTCAGCAAGCAGCAGGTCAGGTACTCCTCTGCAGATGCCCCCAGTCTCTCTGCTGGGCTCTGGAGTCCCTGTCACTTGGCTTGGGGGAGGAAGAGAAATGCTACAGCAATCTCCACTAGTCTGATGAGCTTCTATTCCCATATATTCCCTACTGCCACAGATTGCCCTTCAATTTCCAGTCTTCTCTTTACATACTCTGAATGTGGGTGATGGTCATGGAACCTATTTTAGTGAGTCCTATAGGGCAATGTTGAGCACCTCCTCTGGAGAAGTGCAGAATGTAACTGCAGCATAGTGTGAGGTTAAAAGCTGGGTAAGGGTTACTACTAACACAGTAGTTCCCCACAGAGAAATTACGGAGGGGCTAGAGACATTTTAGGCTGTCACAAATTGGGTGCGGGCGCTACTGGCATCTAATGGGTAGACGCTGGGGATGCTCCTACAATGCATAGGTCAGCCCCATACAAGAAAGAATTATTGGCCCCAAATGTCAGTAATGCCCAGGTTAAGAAAGCCTGCTCTAAAGCCAGACTGACTAGATTAAAATCTTGGTTCTACCTCTTCTTACTCTGTGACCTTCTTTTTTTTTTTAAACATCTTTATTGGGGTATAATTACTTTACAGTGTTGTTAGTTTCTGCTGTATAACAAAGTGAATCAGCTATATGCATACATATATCCCCATATCCCCTGCCTCTTGCATATCCCTCCCACCCTCCCTATCCCACCCCTCTAGGTGGTTGCAAAGCACCCAGCTGATCTCCCTGTGCTATGCGGCTGCTTCCCACTAGCTATCTATTTTACATTTGGTAGTGTATATAAGTCAATGCTACTCTCTCACTTCGTCCCAGCTTACCCTTCCCCCTCCCCGTGTCCTCAAGTCCATTCTCTACGTCTGTGTCTTTATTCCTGTCTTGTCCCTAGGTTCATCAGAACCTTTTTTTTTTTTTTTTAGATTCCATATATATGTGTTAGCGTACAGTATTTTTCTCTTTCTGACTTACTTCACTCTGACAGACTCTAGGTCCATCAACCTCACTACAAATAACTCAATTTCGTTTCTTTTTTATGGCTGAGTAATATTCCATTGTATACATGTGCCACATCTTCTTTATCCATTCATCTGTCGATGGACACTTAGGTTGCTTCCATGTCCTGGCTATTGTAAGCACAGCTGCAATGAACATTGTGGTACGTGACTCTTTTTGAATTATGGTTTTCTCAGGGTATATGCCCAGTAGTGGGATTGCTGGGTCATATGGTAGTTCTATTTTTAGTTTTTTAAGGAACCTCCATACTGTTCTCCATAGTGGCTGTATCAATTTACATTCCCACCAACGGTGCAAGAGGGTTCCCTTTTCTCCACACCCTCTCCAGCATTTATTGTTTGTAGATTTTTTGATGATGGCCATTCTGACCGGTGTACTCTGTGACCTTTGACTAATAACTTAGTCTCTTGGTGCCTCATTTTCCTCACATGCAAAATGAGGATAACTGTAGCATCCTTCTCATAGATTTTTGTATGGATTAGTAAGTTTGAGTACAAATTTTAAAAACTGCCTGGAAAACGGTAGGTGCTCAACAAAAGTATTACGATTGTCTCTTGTTTTGGGGCATTAACTGAAATTGCAAGTGAAAATCTCATTAGGTATACTCCTATACAAATTATTTCATCACAGTTTATGCATTCATTTTTAGAAATATTCGTTACTGGCTGCGATTATTGTTAGTTTGGACAAGTGTTGGGTAAGGGTAAACTTTGTTCCCATTTGTTCATGTGTCCCTTGATCATCAGAGAGAGCTTCTGGTTTCAATCATCTTAACAGAATGAAATAAGGACTTTCTTTGTGACCCCTTTGCCTGTCTACAGAGCTATGAAACGCACAGGCCAGAGCAGAGGTGAGCAATTGATCCCCTGACAACTCCTTTTAGCCTCCCCACCCAAAAGTCCTGATAATGAGTCAAAAGGAGAGAGTGTTAGGCCGAAATTACTCAAATAATTACTTTTGTTCTTTTCTTCTACAGCCACAGTCGCAAGAATTTCCAGCATCCTTTTAAATCAGGATTAATTCTCTCTCCGGGAGGAACACGATATTAATTATAGCTGACTTAGTACAAAGCAGCACAGTGTAGCAGAGAGCCCCAAAGGGCAGCGATGGAGAACCGGGACCGTTAGCTCCCTAAACCTGGGCAGCTCACTTACCCCCTCCGGGCCTCAGTTTCTCCATTCATTAAAGGAACAGGGTGGTACTAGAGTACGTCCCCAAATCCTGAGCCTCATCCCGCCCCAATTCAAGAAAAAATCCTCATTTTATTTCGTTTAGCACCAGAGAAAAAAATGTGCGGGCTTTAACTCCCAACATAACCCTGCATCCGGGAGCTAGAAGCAACCCACCTCCCACCCGCTGCGGGCCAGCCGGCGGGCGTGGAGAAGGGCGCCCAGCAGGAGGGGCCGCCGGAGCGTGCGCACGTCGCGCAGCGCTGCGCCGCCCCGCCCCGAACCCACGCCGCCGCCCGCTTGGCTCGCGGCCGCGCGCAACAGGCAGAGCCCGGTGAGTGGAGCGGTCCAGGCCTTCCGTCCCCGCCACTGCTATGTGGGGTGGTGCTCGACTTCCGGGCGCCCAGGCGCGAGTGTGGGTGGAGCAAGGTCGGGGTTGCGGGGGACCGCAGGGCTCGGGGCGGGAGCTTCGGTGCTGCCGGGCCCCGGCCGGCGGACGCTGTTGGTTTCGGGACGAGGGACGCGCGCCGACGCGCTCGACGATCCCGGGCACGGGAATAGTGGGCACGCTGGGTCTGGTGCCGCCCAGGGTCGCGGATGGCCAGGGCACCAAGAGTAACCACGTGCTCGGCCGGTGGTCTTGAGACGGGACGAGCACACGTAAAGTTTGGAGGTTTGCAGGGAGGGTGATGCAGGCCTTGGCCCCGCGCGGCGGGCTGTCTGGGAGCGCCACGTGGGCTGTCCTCCCGGGCGGCCGGGCGGGCCTAGGAGACCGGCTTTACAGCAGGGAAACCTGAAGTGCGGGCGGGAGAGCTGCGTCTTTCTCGCCCCACCGTAACTTTAAAACGACAGCCTACCCTCCCTTTCTTTCATTTGTCACCGAATATTTCTAGAACGGCTGCTCGACTGTAGGGTCGTCCATCAGGTTAATAAGACCAGGTTGTTCACTGTGTTTTCAGGAAGTATTGGCCTGGGAATCGCAGGCTCTGATTACTCCAATAATCAGCTGTAAATTCGGCACCGGGCCTTTGATTTCACTGGGCTCATCTTTAAGTGGAAAAGCCTGATTTATCCAGCTTCTAAC
The DNA here is from genome assembly GCF_028021215.1 of Eschrichtius robustus. Taxonomy (NCBI): domain Eukaryota; kingdom Metazoa; phylum Chordata; class Mammalia; order Artiodactyla; family Eschrichtiidae; genus Eschrichtius; species Eschrichtius robustus. The sequence goes on from NC_090829.1 coordinate 100,786,838, forward strand.
ACCATCGCTTGTATAGTTTTGCCTCTCTGCCCTCATCCTTTGTAACCTCAGGGTTACTAAAATACATTAATGAGGTTCAATCCATTATTTCTAAAATAGAATTAAAAAGATAAGTGCCAATCACAGCTTTAGGTCAACAGGAGAACCACTTTTCCCTCTCTGAACTGATAAACATCAATGCAGGCCCAAAGGAAATGTTCTAAGTCAGCCTAGGCAACCTTGTTACAGGCAATATATCGTTTCTGTCAGTTTGTGTGTGTTTAACTGAGCTGAGTTTGCCTATGATCCTCCTCTATGTTAGTGGATCTAAAATTCTCCTGTGGAGAACTGTTACTTTTCTTTTTTAACTTTTTTAAAACTCTGTTGCTGCAGATTTCTGGGCTCAGCTACCAGAAGTGCTAGTCCAGTAGGTTTGATATGGGGCCCAGAAATTTGCATACTAACAAGCTTTCCTGGTGATTTGACTACACTTTGTAAAACACAGCTCTGGAGATTATAAAGACACACCTCCCTCTCCTGGTTGGTAATGACCTCTGATGGCTAAGGTGCCTTTCAGCTCTGACCGTACTGTTGAATACTCAAGCTACAGCTGCCATCAGAAGAATAATCCCCACTGAACAAACCATCTGTTTTCCCCTAACTCTGTTTTGTGTAAGGCTTTTGAGATTTTTTTTCTCTAAAATTGTATACAAAAGATGAAAAAGGGAAAAAAAATTAAGCAAATGTTTATTGAGGACCTCCTATGTGCCCTGCTCTGTGCTAGGCTCTGAAAATGTGCAGATAGTTGTCCTGTGTTAAGACTTCTGGTCAGTGAATATTACCATAGAAAAGAAAGGACGCTTAAAAATATGAAGGCTTTGTTTGTATTTGTTGCCTGTAGAATGGGTATCACTGTTGATTTTCTTGTGGAGTTTAATCCTTCAAAATTGTTTAGATTAGTTGCTGGTTTTCATCTGTGGGCAGTTAGTAAAATATGAACCTTGAATCTTTTAACTTAATCTTTTTACTTTTTAACGCTATGGTCAACTTAAGTTGGAAACAATTGCTTTTTAAAGGCTTGCTTTTTTTTCCCCCTGTAGCTTATAAAAATACTTACTCTAACTGCTGTTTGGGTGGTCTGTGAGATTCAGAGGCAGGCTTGTGTTTTTTCCAGATAAAGCATTCTCTTGTTTAGTTCCTATAAAAATCAGGCTGTACTTTTCCAGATAAAGCATTCTCTTGTTTAGTTCCTATATTTCTTACATTACAAAACACACTTTTTTTTTTTTTTTTTTACTTTTTATGTTTCTGAAATTGTGATGCAGCTTACTATTTTGTAAGTTTAATGTGGTGTAGTATGTCATCTGTTCTCCTCTCAACCTCCCAAAAGCTGTTAAAAAGAATGGTTGTCTTACAGTATGGGTAGTGTGAGAATCAGAGAAATAGTATGTTTGCCTAATAACCTCTAAGCTGGGTTCCAATTAACTGAGCCTCAAATCATTTCAAAATGAACACATAGAAACAATAAATGATGTAACTTTTGGCAGTAAAAGTCGTGAAATTCATAGTCTAACAAAAGCATTTGTTATGCACTGTTATTTATTTTGTTACTGATTGTAGATGGGAAATATGCTTCAAGTGATTTTATTTTTGGCTTAAGTATTTTGCACACTTTGTTTCACCACACTTCCTGGTGAATATGCTTATACTGTATTCATATACTGTGCTTAAGGAAAACAAGCCTTTTGTTTGCATCTTCCTGCTGCTCACATCCCTTAAATAAATTTTAAACTGACCAATTGTGAGGGATAAGAAATGTGTAGCTGAATATGAAATTACGTTTTCATTGATGAACACCTTTAATGATACAAACCTTCTGAGGCAACCTAACAGTTTTTAACAATTAAATGTGAGCAGTGTATCCCGGGTCCCCAACACCATCCCCAGGGTTAGTGATTTGCTAGGACTCACAGCTGATTTATTACAGCAGATGGAGACCAAGTGCTTCATTGCTGCAGCAGCTAGTTGTGACAACATGTGTGAAATGCTGCCAACCAGGGAAGCTCATTAGACACTCAATGCCCAGGGTTTTTATTGGGGGCTCATCATGTAGGACCTTCTGCCTGGCATGTATCAAAATTCCAGACACCCAGAAGGAATGCAGGTGTTCAGTATAACCTGCATTGTTTGTCCAAACCTCTTAGACACAGTGAGTCCCTCTTTTCAGTTAATGGTGGTGGGAACACATCTGAAATCTTAGTTCCCAGACCTGACATCCACCACATGCTGACCTTTCAAAGGATAGCAGGTAGCTCTTTTCTGCACAAGCAGTGCTGTCTACTGAATCTTTTCGTATCTCTTGTATTTCTACATCACTTCTGGGCTCCAAGTACTAGCAGTACTTTGTCCCACTGAAGCTTTGATTCTTCAGTTGAGAAAGCACGCTGGTCTGTTTAACTTAAAAGGAATAAGAAACATTTTCAGAAAATGTGTCTCATTGATAATATATCGTAAGACATTAAAGTTTTTTTTTTTCCAAAGTTTAAGAAAAAAGCTTAAGCCCTTACCCCTTCAACGCAAGCTTTTAGTATCAATTTGTGTTAGTTTCCTACCATGGTCCTGTGTTTCCTGCCAAAAGCACTGGACCTTTTGAAGGAACTGAGCTATTTGTGGGTACAATACTTAGAAGCTAAAATGAAGCCACTAGAGAGTTTTAAACAGCGCCCCCTTATCCACGGCTGACAACGTCCCAAGACACCCAGTGGATGCCTGAAACCGTGGATGGTACTGAAGTCTGTATACACGGTGCTTTTTCCCTATTCACAAATAGCTATAACAAAGTTTAATTGATAAATTAGGCACAGTAAGAGAATATCTGAATTGCCAGCATCATTACTCTTGCACTTTGGGGCCATCATTATCAAGTAAAATAAGGGTCACTGGAACACAAGCTTTGTGATACTAGGACAGTCAATCTGATCACCAAGACGGCCACTAAGTGACTAATGGGCTGGGTACACTAGACAGAGGGATTAATTCTAAATTTATTTTCTAGGTTTATTCTGAATTTATCAATTATAAATTTGTAAGTTAGTTGTTGCAATGTGTAACACATTGTTCAGGTGCCTACTTCCCAGGCCAGACCATTAATTCTACTCAGTCCATAGTGTAGCTGAAATACAGCTTAGTTATAATGACAAAAGAGCAGAAAACTGTGTGCTTGCAATTCTGATAGCCCAACAAAATAGAATAGCATAACATTTGTAAATAAGTTAATGGTCTCTGGGAAAAATTGGTTTTTATAAGCACAGTGGTTCTTAACCTTTTTTGGAGATGGGGACTCTTTTAAAAATCTGGTAAAAGCAATGGACCTACCCCCTTTCCCAGAAAAAAAATTTACTTTAAAATAGCATTTTGCAGTTTCAGGAAATTCATATAATTTAAGTTCATACATTCTTGAACTCCAGATGCAGGCGGACACCTGCATTGTAAACGTGAGGACAGTTGTGGTTTGAGGCAGTTCTGAGAGACCTTTGGCGATACTCAGGGGAGTCGATTCTCTTGCTACTCGAGTGTGGTCTGTGGCCCAGCAGTAGCGTCACTACCTGTGGGCTTGTTAGACATGCAGAATCTCAAGTCCCACCTGAGCCCTAGGCGCCCAGGGGATGTGTGTGCGTGTGAAGGCTGGAGGGAGGAGAGCTTTGTTAGAAGTTAATGACGTTGCCATTTTATTTTGTCTTATTTTAGTTAAAAAGGTAGAGCTTTTAAAAGCCTTGAGATATAACTATCTTTACCCTTCACTTTCAGCCCCCAATTAGTTTTCTGCTTTATTTTTATTTTTCTGATAAAGTGGCAATTTTTAGGAATAAGCTGAGGTTTGGAAGTGAGGCAATTCAGGTGCTTAAGGACCTGGGAGCAGGCAGCTTCTTGCCCCAGCCATCAGGTGGCACCTCTGGCCCAGGTGGCCCCCAGGACAGCAGCTGGGGGTGGTGCTTTGGTGGGGAGCACCTGGCCGTGTGCAGCTCTTGGTGGTTCTTGAGTCAAGTACTTATAACTCAGAGTGCATCTAATTCGATTTGGGATCTGGTGCTGAGTAAAGCCAACTTTAAGATTTCGACTTTGCTGTGTCAATGGCCACAGGCTAAAACTGTGACTAGGAACTGCTGAGATAGTTGGATCATTTAATTTGGGATAATTATACCTTCCAATAAGTAATGAATTCCACGACTTAGCGCTTGTGTACAAGAAAAACATGCCTTCCTTTCTGTGAATATGTGATCTGCATAGTGTTTGAGGCTGAATCACATCTTGGAAGAAATGGTGTTGGCTTCAGGCTGTATCTTATTCTGGTAGAAATGGCCTTGGCTTAGGAAGAGTTCGCACAAAGGCCTAATCGTCATGCAAGTTGTGTGTATGAGATCCTCTGACACCGGCACTGGGACGCCTAAACACGAGTGTTTTCTTCTTTTTGGCAGGTTTGCGTTTCCTCACAGCCTTGCCTTGAAGACAACGATGCCAAAGAAAGTGAAGCCTGCAGAGGATGGGAAGGAAGAGGGGCCTGTGCCCTGTAAGCAGGTGAAGGTGGAGGCAGCTGGTGGGCCTTCCCCTTTGAACCTTGACAGTCCCAGTGGCCTCTTTGAAAGTTTAATCTCGCCCATCAAGACAGAGACTTTTTTCAAGGAATTCTGGGAGCAGAAGCCCCTTCTTATCCAGAGAGACGACCCTGTGCTGGCCACATACTACCGGTCCCTGTTCAGGCTCTCAGATCTGAAGAGTCTGTGCAGCCGGGGTATGTACTATGGAAGAGACGTAAATGTCTGCCGTTGTGTCAATGGGAAGAAGAAGGTTTTAAATAAAGATGGCAAAGTGCACTTTCTTCAGCTGAGAAAAGATTTTGATCAGAAAAGGGCAACAATTCAGTTTCACCAACCTCAGAGATTTAAGGTAACAGGTTCTCCCCAGTGCAGAATCCTGGTGTGTATTAAAGTGCTGACATTTGGCCACAGATCAGCTCAGGGGTAAATCTGTTTTGATGATGATTAGGCTGCTGCCAGTTTGAGAAGAGGTAGCACCTGTTTGGTCTTCAAATGCATTACAACTTCAGTGACTTTATGTTCCCTTTTGGCTAAACTGTTAGAATCTGCAACAACTCAGGCTGGACATGGTGAGGTGTCATTGAGCTGCAAAAACTAAATTATACTTCAGGTTTATAAAGTTTGTTAAAGTGACGTTACACCTCCAGGAGCGTTTCCGTGGGCTGGTTTATGTTTTGACACATGGTAGACATTTCTGTTTGGCTTGTCCCTTCACTGGAACTTAAGGCACGATAGTGTCAAGGTGATCATTTTTTTCTTGAAGTTGCCTCCCTCTACTGCCTACATCTACCTAAGCAGAGGCTTCTGAGCAGTGACCAGACCACATACCAGATGCACGTTTAAGAAAGAGACTTCACCCTTATTAACAGCAGCCCGTCTCGCACTGAGGGGCAGGGTCCTGGAACTGCTGCTGGGGGGCATTCGCAGGTGGAGGGTAGGTTGGATTTGCAAGTCGGGAAGACTGGCTAACCTTTTATTTATTCTGCATCAGTGGTTGACATTTGAGAAATAATTTGCCTCCTCTGTGCTCAGTTTCTGTGTTTATAAAATGTAGACTTAGGATGAGCTAATGTGCTCTTAGAGGCATGAGATCTTTATGTGACAGGTGGCCCAGAACAATTGAGGGCCCATTCTGAGTTTTAGATAAAGTTTATCCCCATTCAGAAATGCCCTTCTGTGACCCATGGCTGAATCAAAATGTCAGCTTGGGAGGAGGAGGAGGAGAGCAGCGCGGTGCAGTTCCACACTGAGGGCGTGGCTTCTGGCTGTGTGATGGCTCCTAGGACTTTGTCATCAATTACCAGTAATGCTTCTCATGACTGAACTCGAGGTGCCCTGTTAGATCCATTAGGCCTCCCTCATCTGTTGAATGCCTTTCCCTTTCTTGTCTACAGGATCCTGAACCTATTTGTACTCTGGATAAAGTACAAGTACTCTTAGACTTTTCGGTACAAGTACTCATTCCAAAGGAGTGAGGCAATCATGAGCAGTTGAAATGTCCTTGGAATGCCATCCTTTTGTCCCTAGCTCCCAAAAGGAATTTATAAATCACTTGCAGACCAAGTCATGACGTGTATTCAGAAAATATGGACACAGAGGTACTTCCCTCTGAGCTTGTCCTTGACTCTTTACTTAGCTAGAAGTAGCACTTTTTTTAAAAGAGTGGTTTTTAGACACCTAAGAACTATGAATAGAAAAGATCACTGATGTTGATTACATGTAATTTGTTCACAGACCAGCAGAAAGTTACTGTTTGGCATATGTGTGGTGTCCTCTGTGGCTGTCATTTTTGTGCTTTAGTATCATCTTGGGCTCTTCTCTGCTCGTCTGCTTAAGTGCTGCATGTTCCTCTTCCCCAATTTCAAGTGGCCAAGACTGTGTTTCCTTTGCCCTGTTGACTCAGCTCTCTAGCCATGTTTATTAAAGCAGGAAGGATGAGCTTTCCCATCTCAACTCAGCCCCCAGGCTAGACTAGGATGCATCCTGTTTTGCTTTGTTTTTTCCACCACCAGGACTTGAGAAGTCTGTAAGCCTCAGGAGCTCACCCTCTTACACTAGAAGCTGGGTTCCAAGTATTATGACCAGATTTAGTGTTGTGTGTGTGTGTGTTTACTAATGGATATGTCGATATCAGGATAGAGAAAGTGTAGAGGCAGTTCCTCATTGGCCAGATTGAGAGACTATCAGAGTGAGCAGTCAGCCCTTTCTTTATCAGGTCACACAGTGTGCACAGTTTATTATTCTAGTTTGTCTGGAAATGAGTAAAGAGGTAACCAGAGAGTGGTGGGTTGTTCCCCATCTGCTTTGGGTAATCCGTGTATCAAGAGTCCAGATGAGTTTACCAGATATTTACATGTGTTCACTTTTGAACCCTCCAACAGACATTTGAAATAATCGGGGCAATCACTGTGGTCTCCATTTTACGTGGAAAAAAATGAGTTCACAGATGTGACTTTTCCATAGCTACTAAGTAAGGACTTCTGATTCCAAAATTAAAGCGTTTTCCTAACCATATATCTAAAGATATTAATTGAAATGTAGTAGGGCTTTTGGCATGTTTGCTTTCACCTTTAGGTGTGAGTGTGGGCTTCTGGTCTTAGCTGTTGTGTTCAGCTGAGTCTGCAGGTAGGTCAGTGGAGAGAGGAGGAGGCTCCCCTTTCCCTTTCCCATTGTTCTGGGGTCCTCCTTGGCATCTCCACACATAGTTGGGAGTCATGAGTCAAAGGAGACAGATTTCAGGAGCCTTGTTTGTGCCAAAGTCAGCGCTGGTGAAGCCATAACAGTTGTACGCTGCTTTGCAATGTAAATAGGCTTTGATATAAATATGTTGTTTCCCACAGTCTTAGGGTGGGAGTCTTCCTTTGCAAATAAAGAAGCTGACTTGTACCTACAACTTGGACTGTGGTGATTTGTCTCCAGATCCCTTTCTACTGGGCCACACTGGGCAGACTGAGAAGCTAAAGGTTCTATTTCCAGGAGAGAGAGAAAAATTGTACAAATGATGGGGTTTTCAGTAACTTTTTTTTTTTTTTAATTTATTTTATTTTATTTTTGGCTGCATTGGGTCTTTGTTGCTCCGCGCGGACTTTCTCTAGTTGCGGCGAGCGGGGGCTACTCTTCATTGCGGTGCGCAGGCTTCTCATCGCGGTGGCTTCTCTTATTGTGGAGCACCGGCTCTAGGCGCACGGGCTTCAGTAGTTGTGGCTCGCGGGCTCTAGAGCGCAGGCTCAGTAGTTGTGGCACACGGGCTCAGTAGTTGTGGCACACGGGCTCAGTAGTTGTGGCTTGCGGGCTCTAGAGCGCAGGCTCAGTAGTTGTGGCACATGGGCTTAGTTGCTCTGCGGCATGTGGGATCTTCCCGGACCAGGGCTTGAACCCGTGTCCCCTGCATTGGCAGGCGGATTCTTAACCACTGTGCCACGAGGGACTTTTAAGAAGAAAAGAGACATGTACTCCTTAATTACAGACCCAGAAGCTTGAGTTGGGGGCCATAAAGTCACCCATATGGTCCTGAGACACCTCTCAGGCCATCAGAGACAGAGAGAAAGAGCGAGAGAGAAACTGGTTCCAGTTACTGTATAAATGTAATTACAGGGCCAGGTCCTGCTGGCCCCTCCCAGGTATAAATTAGGCAGCTTGGGAGATCTGTTAACTCTCTGGAGCTATTCAGATGCCATAAAATCATTCTTCCTGTGTTGCCTGAGATGTGTAAGTAGAGAAGCTCAGCGGTCTATACTGAAGATGTCTCCCAAAGCTTTTTTCATGCTGACCCAATTCTTTCCCACTTGGCATTTTTAATACTGTAGTTTTTTTTTGTTTTTTTGTTTTTTTTTTCAGTCCAGTGGTAGGATTGACTCCCAAGCTGTGGTCACTGGTGTACTCAGCAAATACTTTAAATGTTTCAATGTCTTGTGTGTGGCAGGCACTGTACATTCATGTGCTTGAAGGGGCTCTGCAGTGTTCTTTGTAGGTGACTTCTTTAAGGTAGTTCCTTAGAGGGGCAATATAGAGTCATGGTTAAAGGTGTGGGCTCCAGAGCCAGGCTGCATGGATTTGAATCCTGGCTCCATCATTCATTGGCTGTGTGTTCTCGTGCCCGTTTCCTCATCGGCAAACTGAAGATATTGATAGGCCCCACCCTATGAGACAGGGTGGCTGGGAGGGTTGTACAACTGAAGTAGGTAAAGCACTTGGAAACAGTGCCTGGCACGTAGGAAGTGCTGATACCTACGTGGCCTAACCGCTGACTCTCCTTCCTCACCTGCCTTGGGACAGTCAGGTTTCTTCCGTGCAGGGATGTGTGGCTCCTCTCTAGGCCCCTCAGTCCGACTTAGGCCCTGAAGAGCTGATTAGGGACTGGAGAGAGGGAGCATTCCTCGACCCTGTTTACCCCTTCGCTGTCTGTACCCCCTTCCTAGGTTGTCATTTCTGCTCCCATTGCTGTAAGTACCCTTTTGTGCAGGCAGTTCCCAGATGTAACCCCTATAGCTCTTCGTCTTGCCAGAACTTCAGACTTAGCCAGCCAGCACACGGGGGTCTTAGCAGCTCACACTTAACACTTCTAATGTATGGCTTTTCTTTTCTCCCCCCTGAAAGCTTGTTCTTTAGCAAATCTTTCCCATTTCAGTGGAACTGGGAGCTGAGTAACTGCTTCAGTCAAAAACCCAAGAATGTTTCTCTGATTTATTCTCCCCACTCCCATACCCCTGCCATCAGCACGTCCTGTCAGTGCTGCTTCCTGAGCGCATCTCGACTTTTCTACTTCTCTGTCCCTCGCCCACCACCCTGGTCACTCCCAGCTCACGCTGCTGCCTTCATAGCTTCCCCGCGGCTCTCTCTTGCGTTTCTACAATCAATTCCCCACACCGCAGCCTGAGTGAGCTTTTATAAGTGTGCATTGGATCCTGTCCTTGTCCTGCTTAAGATCCTATGACTCCCTGTTGCCTGCCTCTCCAGTCTCGTCTGCCGCTGCCTCTTCTCTGTGCTGTTCTGCACGAGGACGCAAGGGTCCTGAGGACAGAGGTGCTGGCTTGGGCACCATTGAATTCCAGGTGTCTGGAACATAATAGCTGTGCGATAGAGACTTGCTGAGCGCATAAGAACATATTCCTTGTTTCTAATGTATTTTTCACCTCTTTCCCCTCCATCTTTTTTTTTTTTTTTTTTTTAAAGGATGAGCTTTGGAGGATCCAGGAGAAGCTGGAGTGCTACTTTGGCTCGTTGGTTGGCTCGAATGTGTACATAACCCCTGCGGGTTCTCAGGGCCTGCCGCCCCATTATGATGACGTAGAGGTGAGGGGGGAGGAAACTGCTCGGCTCTGGGAGGACGAGTTGCTGCCAGCCCGGGTTAGTGGGTTGTCAGGGTTCAGTTCAGCTCTCGGGCCGGGTCTCTGCCCACTCTTCCTGTGCGGGCTCTGCAGAGCTTGACCTCCCTCACCGGGATGTTGGGCCAAAATTAATCCCATCAAACTGGTTTCCTGCTCCTTCAGAAAGGGGAGATTGTTTATTTACTAATACAAAGAGCCACACATTCCTCCGAAATAGGTTTTTTTGAATTTTCTGCAGAAAAGTGTGATTGGCTTTTTCTTTAATTTCATAATGTATGGTCTTTAATAAGGTGAGGTCTTAAGTAATTCTCACATCTGCTTTCTTTTGTCCTTTTTCTGTAGCTACCAAAAGTATATATTTTTTCCATTTGTGAAGATCTTGGGGCAGCTTGAATGAAAGTCATGGTTTCACTTAAGCACTTGGCGCCTTGACAAGTGTTGATTTCATTCTCATGTGGCTGCCAAAAAGAGTTAACTGTTTGGCTTAGGTATTTCATAGTTTTATTTTTGTACCAAGACAATGTGTGAACACAGAGTTATTAGTAAAAAAACCTCTTTTTTTCCCCCTCCTTTGAGAGCAATTTGATATCAATACAGTTTCCAAAAAAATTTTTAAAAAAATATTTCTAATAGGGCTTCCCTGGTGGCACAGTGGTTAAGAATCCACCTGCCAATGTAGGGGACAAGGGTTTGAGGCCTGGTCTGGGAAGATCCCACATGCCGCGGAGTAACTAAGCCCATGCGCCACAACTACTAAGCCTGCGCTCTAGAACCCGCGAGCCACAACTACTGAGCCCACGTGCCACAACTACTGAGCCCACGTGCCGCAACTACTGAACCCCACGCACCTAGAGCCTGTGCTCCACAACAAGAGAAGCCACCACAATGAGAAGCCCGCGCACCGCAACAAAGAGTGGCCCCAGCTCGCTGCAACTAGAGAAAGCTTACGCGCAGCAGTGAAGACCCAACGCAGCCAAAAATAAATAAATTAAATAAATAAATTAAAAAATATATATTTCTAACAGAACTTTAAAATATCTTTGGTTGAATGAAGAATAAAAAAAACTTGACATTTTCCTATGTGCCAAGGATTGTATTCAGGATTTTAGACACTCAGTAATATCTGAAGCTTGGCTTTTCCATCAGAGATTATGGGCTTTCAGCTGTCTGATGGAAGATTTAAAAGAATGAGATAGCGGGATAGATATTGGGATATAAAGAACTCAGCGAGGCTTTCATGAAAGTGAAAAGAATGACTAGCCCTCCAGTGTCAGACTTCACGATTACCTGTTTTTAAAAGTGAATACCAGTAGTGGCAACTTTAAGTGTATAGTGAAATGTATCTGTGATCTTTTATTTTTATTTTTTATCTGAAATTTGTGATTCATCTAAGCCCTGAGAGGGCTGACACTGTAGAAGCACTTTGCCTCATGAGTTGTCTGGAGGCTCTCTGACACTCCGGGGTCCTGTGCTTTCTGTAGGTTTTCATCCTGCAGCTGGAGGGAGAGAAACACTGGCGCCTGTACCACCCGACGGTGCCCCTGGCGCGGGAGTACAGCTTGGAGGCTGAGGACAGGATCGGGAGGCCAGCACACGAGTTCACATTGAAGGTACGGGCCTGCTTTTGTGGGGGCCTCTCCTGAGACAGGTTTGGTTTGAGGTTTGTGTAATGGTCCCTGGCAAATGTACCCAAGAGGCTGGGGGCAAGTGGCTCTCATTCCAGCTAGCCAGCATGGGGGGGGTGGGGCGCTTCTTAAAGGACACTTGGTAGTTTGTAGCTGCGGAAGTGAGCTGAGGAAATGTTAAGTTCATTTTCCAAATCACCTGTCTCCAAATATAATCCAAGTGCAACAGGAATGAATTATGAATTCGGTAACCACTGACTTCTCTAGAGCAAAAGTGGAAGGCATGGCCAGTGGTCACCGCTGGGTCGTAGGCTGCTTGAGCAGAGCACGGCCAGGGACCCCTTAGTTTTTTTTTGTTGGTAAAATTCCAGTCTGACCCCTTTTCCTCCTGATGGTGCGGTGGACTCTCTGCGCTCCCTTCCCCCTGCACATAGTCCCCGGAAGAACAGTCATCACGAAAGCCCTTGAGGAGGCCTTCCCCAGGAAGCCAGGTGGCTCGAGCATGTGCTGGTTTGCTGGCATCCTGCTGCTGAGAAAGTGTGTCTTTGAGCAGTTAGCTGGATGGGATCATAGCCAATCCCCAGCAGCTGGGGTTGTTGAGGAAAAAATCTTGGATAAGAATAGCTGCATAATTCAATTTTATACCTTTTCCTACAGAACTTAAAATTTAATTTCCTTCAGTGGTAATAAGAAAATAGGTAATTTAAACCATACCGAAGATTCTAACCAAACTGATAGACTTGCATATGGTTATTGTTTTTGTATTTCTTGTGTCTTGAAGTTATACTTAGTATCTAATTCCTCCTCAGGGCCTCGTAAATCTTTCTTGATTTTAAGGTCTTTGCCTGCCTGCCATAACTGGGAGAAACAATCTCCCTTTTTAGGATGGGTGCCTGTGTTATAGGGGACTTGAATAACTACAACAGTAAAGATACCTTTCTTCATTTTGTTAATGCTCTTGGTCAGCAATCAGCAAACTATGGCCCATAGGCCAAAAATCGGGCCTGCTGCCCGTTTTTGTATATAAAGTTTATGGAAACACAGCCACACTCATTCCTTATGTACTGTCTAGGGCAGAGTCAGCGAGTTGCCACAGGGACCATGTGGCTCGAAAACCACAGATATTTACTGTCTGGCCCTTTACAGAGAGAGTTTGCCAACCCTGCTCTTGGCTGATTAATTTTAAGCCAAAGACTAAGCTGTCCGTGGCCTCTGAGGCCAGGGCTGAGTTACTCAGGCTGACATCTGGCTACTTGCCCTGCCCGAGAAGGTCAGGCTTCATGGTGGTCATAGAGGGCATGGGGCTTGGAGGAGGTGGAGCACTGCACGCTAATCATACCCATCCTGATCACAGCTCACTACGAGGAGCCCTGAGTCTCCTGGAAGGAGAAAGACGGCGCTGTGTCCCGCGGGGATTTTCAAGCTGTACGTCTATTGAGTTTTTAATCAGTGGAATTCTTAAAATGAAATCTTGCATAAATGCCCCGTGTATGAAATCGAAGATCTGAGTCGCCCTGGGTGGGGGTGGGCTTGGGGGCTACGATGAGCGGTCTGGAGCCCTCCTCAGCCCTCTTCCTTCCTACCCAAGTGGCAGCCTGACTGGTACGTCTGCCAAACCTGAGGTCTTGGGGTGAAGACCACCCCTATAATGGAAACACATCTCTGTGGCTTGGGGATCTGACAAACCTGGGTTTGAATTCAGCTGCTGTCACTTACGAGCTGCATGTCCTTGGGCAAGTTATTGATCTCTGTCTCAGTTTCTTCTTTATTAAAAGGGAGATCATAATGTTTATCTTGTAGGTTGTAAAGATTTAAAAATATTACTTTGATGCTGCCTTTACAGTGAAATTCCATGGAAGTGATGGCTATATGTCAATGTATTGCTGCCTATCAAATTAGCACAAACTCTGTGGCTTGAAACAACACAAATTTATTATCTTGTAGTTCTGCAGTTTAGAGGTCCAAAAGGGGTTTCACTTGGCTGAAATCAAGGTGTCAGCAGGACTGTGTTCTTTCCGGAGGCTCTAGGGGAAAATTTATGTCCTCGCCTTTTCCAGCTTCTGGAGGCTGCTCACATTCCTTGGCTCATGGCCCCTTCCTCCGACATCAAAGCCAGCAACATGGAGCTTGGTCTTTCTCATGCTGCCCTCTCTCTGGTTCTCTCTTCCAATACCCTCTTCCACTTTTAAGGATCCTTGTGATTACATTGGGTCTGCCTGGATAATCCAGAATAATCCCCCTGTCAGCAACCTTAATTCACCTTGTCCGTGTAACCTAAGTATTCACAGATGCCAGGTATTAGGATGTAGACATTTTGGGAGACCCTGCCATAATGCCCAGTCTTCATTTCCTCTACTCTCCCACTGTTGGGCACCCTTTCTAGCAGGCTTTCTTCCCCATTGCTCCTCTAGAAATATTCTCAAGGGTACCTGCACGTCGTCAGGTACAGCAGTCAACTCCTAGTCCCCATCTTAGTCTGCCTGTCGTCAGCATTTGACACAGTGGGTCACTTCCACCCTCTCCACTGGCTTCCGGGATGCAACCTTCTCTTGGTTCTCTCTCCACCTTCCTGACTGTCCTGTTCATTCTCCTTCGCTGTTTTGTCCTTAGTCTTCCTACTTCTCTAATTTGGGGTACAGGGCTCATTTCCTGGACTTCTTTGATCAATCAGCATCCCCTCCCAAGGTTTCAGGTACCCTCTACACTGATGTATTTTAAATGCTGTTTTAGATCTCTAGCCCACATCTCTAAACTCTAGACTCATAATCCAGCTGCCCACTTAATGTCTTCCCTGGAAATGTAAAAGATACCACAAATTTAATATTCCCGAAACCAAAATCCCATGTCCTACCCTGTCCCCAACCTCCTTCTCCCTGCAAATGTGTCACCATTCTTCTACTTGTTCGGGGCAAAATCCTTGGACATAGATTTATACAAAAGCCTCCTATCTAGTGTCCCCTTTGCAGACTTTTCTGACATAACAACCATGATGATCCTTTTGTGATCCCGTGAACCCTTTGCCCAGACCTCTACTGTCTTTCTGTTAAACCCAGAATAAAAGCCAAAGTCCTTTTTTAAAAAAAATAACCAATGCTTTATTACTTAAATGGAAAATTGATAGCACAGTACGTTTTGATGATCTAATTAATGGAAAATTGTAATAAAATTTCTTAAAAATTTTTTTCAACATCCTAGTATACCACCATATTCATTACCATTGTGTATACTTTCAGAGGCATTAATATCAATGGAATAATTAAAGACATTGAAAATGGAACTCATTTATACCCAGTTCTCCTTTTCTCAAGGCTTTATGCTGCTAGTTTATGTAGCCTTTGGATTGAAGCCAGAAATATTTTTTTTCTTGGTTAAAAAAATTAGCTTTTCTAGTTCTTTCAGAATAAACAAAACAGGACAATGGTATGTCAAATGGCTAATTGTCTTATCATTATAGAAAAGCCAAAGTCCTTAAAATGGTCTAGAAGGCCCTGTAATCTGGCCCCTCTGCTGCCTGCTCACCTCACCTCCCATCATTCCCACCTTCACTCACCTACCTTCCTGACACACTGGCCTAACCGATGCCCCTCAACCTGCCAGGCACGTTCCAGCCTCAGGACCTTTGCACTTGCTCTTCCCTCCGCCTGGAATCCTTTCTCCCCAGGTCGTTGCATGGCTGGCTTGCTCATTTCCTAAAGTCTCTACTGAAATGTCACCTTAGCAGAGTGAGGTTTAATGGACCATCCTGGGTAAAATAGCACCTCTAATCCCAGACACACCCCGCCACCCCCCACTTCCATCAGCATCATTCCCCTCCTCCTTCTGCTTACTTTGTCTTCTTTGCATTCACCATCACTTGACATTATTTATTTGCTGCTTTATTTTATCCTTCTTGCCCCACTAGACTGTCTTCACTGTCTAGCGTACCTTCTCCCTTCTCAAATGTTTTTCTCTTCTGGAATGTGCTCCATCAGGGCAGGTCTTTGTTTTGTTCAGTGCTCTCTCCCCCGGTGCCTAGCACAGGTGCCTGGCGTGGGTGGTGGGCAGGGAAGGGTTAATCAGGTGTTTGTGGGATGAATAAATGAATGGATGGATGAAACATGTACGTGAGGGCCTTAGTCACAGGGCTGGCACACAGACTCTCACAAATGGTAGCTGTAATTATGAGTAATGCATTTGTTCACTTGAAGTACTAGTTTCCCTGTCAGATTGGTGTTATTCAGGGCAAGATAGCTCTTATGAGTACATACATAATTACTTATGTATGTACCTAGCATTAAAAGAAAGTGTTTTTTTTTTTTAAAAGTATTTATTTATTTATGGCTGTGTTGGGTCTCCGTTTCTGTGCGAGGGCCTCCTCCACTTGCGGCGAGTGGGGGCCGCTCTTCATCGTGGTGCACGGGCCTCTCCCTGTCGCGGCCTCTCTTGCTGCGGAGCACAGGCTCCAGACGCGCAGGCTCAGTAGTTGTGGCTCACGGGCCCAGCTGCTCCGCGGCACGTCGGATCTTCCCAGACCAGCACTTGAACCCGTGTCCCCTGCATTGGCAGGCAGATTCTCAACCACTGCGCCACCAGGGAAGCCCCCCAAAAAGAAGTTTTTTTAATCTGATATTTCTTGAGCTCTTTCTCCAGGGCCCATGCTCTCAACCAGTGAGACAGAAGGCTTCGCAGGGTTGCAGAGAGCAGATAAGCGACTCTTCAAGATTTCCTCTCCTCTGCTCAGGCAACTGCTCTATACAGAATGTTCTTTTTCTGGATGGGATTAGGGAGGAGGAAGCTCCAGGGAAGTAGTGATTTGGGGAAAATATTTCTGTTCCGTGGCTTGGGAAAGAAATAGAACAGGGTGGAGGAGAAGTGACTGCCCGAGAAGTGACTGATCTTCAGTTACATATAGTGTTTAGGTTCAAATGAAGGGTTACAGGGTTTTTCATCCATTCTTCCAAACATCTTTTGAGCCTCTGGTGTGTGCTGGATGCTTAGGTGGTTTAGGCCCTGAGGATACAAGATGGATATGGACCCTGCTTGGAAGAGCTCACAGACTCTCAGGGACTGGCAGGTAAAATAAGAATTACAATACAGCCACAGCCACTTGCCCAGCATTGCTCCAAGAGCTTTTTGTTTTTGGCCGTGCTGCGCGTGCGTCATGTGGGATCTTAATTCCCCAACCAGGGATCAAACCCATGGCCCCTGCATTGGAAGTGCAGAGTCTTAACCACTGGACCGCCAGGGAAGGCAGCTCCAAGAACTTTTTTCCTTTAATCCTCAAAATAATTTTGTGAGATTTGGGGCGATTGCTTCCATTTTACACATAAAGGAACTGAGGCCTCGGGAGGTTAAGTAATTTGCTGGGGTCGCCAGCCAGTGAGTGTAGCCTCTGTATGGCTCTGAAGCTCCTACTCCTCACTGCCCCCTTGGAAGGGTGTGGAAGGAGGGAGCAGGCTGCCCAGGCACGGGCTGTCACCTTGATCCCAGGGTGGCTTCAGGTGTATCTGGTCTCAGCTTATGAATAAAGAAAGTGACTTCAGGCTCTGGAAGCCTCTCCAGGATTGGGGTTCATGGTGACAGGTTCACAGACACAGCAGAGCTAGACTGGTGGATACCACAGAGACCAGCATGCAGACCACTGCTCGAATCACCACACAGAGGTTTCTAGAATGCAGAACTGAAACTCACAGCCTTTCTAGCGGAACGAGAAGATATCCTCCTTACTAACTCCTTCCCCCTTTTTTTTTTCCTTTAGCCGGGAGACTTGCTGTACTTTCCCAGAGGGACCATTCATCAGGCGGACACTCCCTCAGGGCTGGCCCACTCCACGCACGTGACCATCAGCACCTACCAGAGCAGGTGAGCGCTCACCTGCAACCTCGCGTCCCCAACAGCTCCGAGCTGTGGCCGCAGCGGCGTGTTCAGGGGACGTGAGGGAGTTAGCTGCTTCTCTCCTACTTATCCGGCCCCCCCGGGGTTTGCGGCTGACTTCCTGTTCCTTCAGCGTCCTACCTGTGCCATTGACCCACTCGTCTGGGCTTCCTCCTGGCCCGTCATGACCCTGACTCTACAGAACGCTGGGAGTTGCCCAGATAAAGGCTCCCATGGTTTGGGAAGATAGAAGCATAGCTGTGGGTGTGGCAGTGTGTTCGTGTTGCCAGGCTGGGCTTGTAGTCTCTTTCCCCACCCCTATCCGCTGCCTCTCTCCCTCCCTCCCTCCCTCCCTCCCTTCTTCTCTCTCTCTCTCTCTCTCTCTCTCTCTCTCTCTCTCTCTCCCCCCTCTCTCTCCCCTCTCTCTCTCTCTCTCTCTCTCCCCTCTCTCTCTCTCCCCCTGCCTCCTTCAAAATTTTTTTTTGATTGTGGTAAAATATTTATAACATAAAATGTGCCATTTTAACCATTAAGTGTCCAATTCACTGACATTAATTATGTTCACACTGTTGTGCAACCATCACCACTACCTGTTTCCAAGACATTTTCATCGCCCCAAACAGAAACTCTATCCATTGAAACCTCTGGGTCTATTTTAAGGCTTCCATTTTTTACAGTTCATGAAATTAAAGTCAGAAAGGAAGTCTGGAACAGTGAGTCCTAAAAGCACGTGTGCTGAGAACAATTCCAATTAAAACCATGTTCCAGTTCAGCAAGTGCCTCGTCACATGACAGGGCCTGGGCAGCAGTGCCCAGTGAGTCATTTCCTGGTAGCAGCGACCTCAGTAGTCCAGGTCCCGTTAAAAACGCCAGTCATTAATTTATTCCTCATGCAGCACTACACCTTGTGCTAGTTGCTGGGATCGTAGGCATGGGACTGAAGGCGCTTTGAGAGAACTTACTCTCCGGAAGTGGTGGAAGGAGGGGAGATAGGCATGTAGTTACCAGACAGTGTGATACATCCCATCCTAGGTTTGCAGAGGAGACTCTGGGAGCACAGAGGAATGCACTTAGCTAAGCCGGGGCCTCAGGGAAGGCTTCGGAAATGACTTGACTCCCAAGCTGAGGGAGATTTACAGGATGAGTAAGTAGAGGTGGGTCAGGAGGTCAGAGTAGGAGAGGATATTCCCGGCCTGAGGGACAGCCGGTCGCCTCCTAACTTCAAAGCTGTATCTTGCAGAACAAGTGAGTAAGCGTTCTTCTGCCTCCTCATCTGGCTTTTCAGCGAGAAGTGAACCCCCTGTGTTTAAGAGACAGGAGGAGCTAGCTGGAGTCTGGCCTGAAGTTAGGCTCTCTGCCCACAAGTAGAAGCTAAAGCTTGTTTGGGGTTTCCTTTATGTAAAATGCCCTGTCACCATGGCTGGTTAGGTGCCTTGCATAGCGAGAAACAGTCTCTGAGCGCAGCTCAAGAAGAGCAGGGGTGACTGAGGGGGCGGGTCGTAGGAACTGGGGAAGGGCAGGCTGCAGGGAGGCTGAACCAGAAGTTCGTTCTGGACCAAAGCAGCTCTGGGCCTTCGCAGCCACATATTGATAGTTTGGCCCCATGAATGTCCATCTTATGGTGCCCCGCCGTGGATGTTACTCAGCTGCTCCCTCTTTCTCTAATTCTCCCTCTTTTTCATTTCTCTTGGTCTCCTAGTAATCGGTTTTCGCTCCCTTGTTTTCCTTCCTCGGTTTCTATTTACTCACGTCATTGGCTCATGACAAGGCATCCTCAGTTACCTCTCTGACCTCCCTCTGTCTCGTTGAACCTATTAGCTTTTGCTTCCGCTGAGTGCCTGACTCGCTGTTTCCCAGTCCCCAGGATGAACTGGTAGCCTTCCCTGGTCCCACCCACCCCCTCTGCAGGCAGCAGGGCTGGGGAAGAGCAGTCTGAGTTACAGAGGACGCCTGCCGGGGGCTGTGGGTAGGCACCGTGACCCGTGTATCTAAGCTGGATGCCGACCTGTGCCTTTGTCAGCGGGGCTGGTGCTAGGACGGGACAGATGTACCTCGAGGACCATCGCTCCCCAGAGATGTCCCTATGCTTTGGTCCTGGTGCTCCTGAAGGCCTGTGGCAGAGTGAGGGCTTGGGCCTTTTCCTAACCCCTCTCAAGGGCAGCACCGTTGGAACATTTAGGGCCAGCTGTATGAGACAGTGGCCTGTCGATTTGGCTGCTTTACCAAAGTGAACCCCTCCAGAGGTGTTATTTCCAAACTTTGGAAAGGCCCAAGATCCATTTTCCTAGAAGAACACGGAGCTCAATTTAACTGCACTTAAACTCCTCCGTGAGCTACTGCTGCGTGACTTGTACCTGGGACCTTTCAAAGGACGATATTATTTCATGCTGCTGAAAGGCCTGTATGTGTCCTCCAGGTCGAAGTTCAATCAAAGGTGTGAGGTTGGGTGTAGCATTATGTCACAAAGTGGTCAGGCTACCACGGAGGAGTGGACGTCTTGGGGGGAGTGTCTCTCATGTGGCTTTTGTCCTCTTTTGCCACTTTCCCAGGAGGGAAGCATAAAAGTGTTAATTTTGCTTACTGAGTGAGAAGCAAAAGTCATACTGTGAATTTCCATTTTGCATGTAGCCAGCAATTTGAAATCTGCTGGTGACACAGAGGAAAATTTTAAACAGCTCAGAAGTATTTAAAGAGAGCAGCCCCACAGCGTGTGCTTCTCACACTGGCACACGTTGAGGCGCGAGCGATTCTAAATGCCCCAGAGAGAGCAGAGGCAACTGAACACTGATGCTCGTCCCGAGATGGTATTTTTGGCCTCTGGCTTCTATCTCCTACCCCAGTAAAACCACTGCCAGAGTTTAACAAGTTGCAAAATCAATTGTTTTGAAATTGTTGATGTTGGATATTTTGCTGAGGAAGAGTACCCGTCTTTTTTATAAGGAACAAAGGAAAAAGAAGTGTTTAACTGTTCAGATAATTACACAGTCCAGGGATCTTGCTGTTACCCTAAATGTGTTGCCTTTGGATTTTTTGCACATAAAAATCTTTTTAGGTCCTATAATGATTGAGGGTTAAAGTTTCCTGCAAAGCTCTCCTCAAGGCTCTGTGTTATATAGTTGAAAACATTAAAAAAAAAAAAAAAATTGGTCCCTTGAACTTCCTACTTTATGACAGTCTGTAATTAATTCTTTGGTATCTTTACGTTTAAGACAAATCATGAAGGAAGCCTAGCTTCCCACCTTTAATTTTGCACCTGAGTGTCTGGGATGGGGAGGAAGGGAAGACTATGATTGATGAAAGCCTTAAGTCTTTATGCTGAGTAATGTGAAATTAGTGGAACTCAAGATGTCAGGGCAGGGGAATTGGTGTGACAGTTTGTAGCTTTAGGCTTTTAGTAATCAGTGTTCTATGCACATTTCTTATGTGTTCACTCTTTTTTTTTTTTTTCTTGGTACGTGTTCCAGTTCATGGGGAGATTTCCTTTTGGACACCATTTCAGGGCTCGTGTTTGATACCGCAAAGGCAGATGTAGAGCTACGGGCCGGCATACCCCGGCAGCTGCTCCTGGTAAGGAGTAAAGGCAGGTGGGAAAGGAGGGGTAACCACGGCCCAGGCCAGCTGAAGCTGTGGCTCCCTCCTCGGGACCCCAGAATCCTCCCCGTGTGAGCCAAGCTTGTCTTCTCCCGGGCGGGGTGGTTTGCAGAACGAATGGAGTGCTGCACATTGCGTGCCACCCAAAGGACCAACAGTGCTGTGCAGGTGGCCCGCTTGCTGCACTTCATGGCGGCAGTGGCAGGCACCGGGAACGCTGGCTGAGTCAGTGGTTGAATGAATAACTAACCTGGCTTGGGAACTGTAGCCTCGGCACACGTGAGATCACTAGTTAGGAGAGAGCCTGGCCTTGGTGTGCTCCCTGGCTTTCCTGTCCGTCCTGATTTTACCTTTGAAACAGCGGCCCTGTTGGCTATTTTGGAGAAGATGAGTGCATTAGTGCCGAGCTGAGCAAAGGGTGCTTTCGCGGTCTCAAGCAGTCACCTTAGACAGTGATTTGCTTTTCAAAAGGCAAAGCCGAGACTGTACTATA
The DNA here is from genome assembly GCF_028021215.1 of Eschrichtius robustus. Taxonomy (NCBI): domain Eukaryota; kingdom Metazoa; phylum Chordata; class Mammalia; order Artiodactyla; family Eschrichtiidae; genus Eschrichtius; species Eschrichtius robustus. The sequence goes on from NC_090829.1 coordinate 100,808,301, forward strand.
TCCCCAGGGATCCCTCTTTTCAGGCAAAACCCTGAAAATTGATCTTTTTTTGCAAACGGTAGGCAGCTTAAGATGAACGGTGGTTATGAGGAAATAAAGGGATACTGTTCTTAAGGGGATCTGCGTCTGCCCTGGGCAGTGGTGCTCAGTGCGCTACTCCAGAGACTGCGACCTGTGCTGTAAGTAAGGTCGCTGGAGTCTGAGCCCGGACTCACTTCTGTGTTTCTAGCAGGTGGAAACCACAGCCGTTGCAACAAGAAAATTAAGTGGCTTTCTGAGGATGCTTGCAGACCAGCTGGAGGGCACCAAAGAACTGCTCTCAGCAGACATGAAGAAGGACTTTGCTATGAACAGGCTCCCACCTTACTATTTGGGGGATGGAGTAGAGCTTTCAACACCAGGTAGAGCTTGCTCTTTCCTTCTAGGTGGTCAGGGGCTGACGTGGGATATTTTGAGCTTTTCTGGGTGGGCACCTCTTTGAGCTGATGGAATGTATGAAGCATTTGAGGATTAATGTGGGCCCATCCTTAGTGTGAGGTTGGTCAGGACATGCAGCCTGATGGGGAAGGAGAGCCCTGTGATTTGGGGTGAGAAGTATGTGTGTTTACGGCCCCTCTGGAACTCATCAGCTTCAGGAAGTTTTAAGAACTTGAACATTGAAATAATCTTGTTGGAATTAACTCAGGGATGGGTAAAATGTTGCCATCAGCAGGGGAACTACCGGAATGCCCAAGATTATCAGACCTTCTCCCAAGTCCCAGGTGACTATTTTGTGACAGGTTTAAGGTACAGATGACATTGACAGACTTCTGGGTGGATGGTGATATCGGTGTTCTGGAGCAGAGACCACACCACACCCCTGTAGTCGGACAGAGCTGGGTTTATTGACTTGTAACAGGGAAGACAGCACGCCATTGGGGGCTGTAGGCACCTCAGTAAAAGGATGTTGGAAAGGATTTATAGGATTTGGGTTTGAGTTAGGTGATTTTCAGGAGGGTTCAAGGAAGCAGGGCTTTGCTCGGGATTGAATGCTGTCGGGAAGAAGGAGAGATTCTCGGATTGGGTCTCCTGTAAATCTTAGCTAGTAGCAGGAGGAGTGAAATGAAGCCAAAGTGACAATTGGTAAAGCAGCAGCAGCAGTAGTCACTCAGATTAGCCAGCATAGGGCACGTTTGGTCACTTCTGTGGTTTGGACAATGTCCTTGCTTTGGCCTGAGTTCTGACCTGATGAGGAAGTGGTCTTGGTTTTGTCTCGATCTCTCTCAGTCACAGCGGGGCCCTGTTTAATATCAGGGTTCTGTGTAATGGCCTGTGTTCAGCAGGAGAACATGGAGACACAGCTGTGAGTGCCGGGCTGGCTCGCAGGCTGCTTCTCTCTTAGTCAGGTAGAGGGAGAGTTTCATTTTCACTAATTTTCATAAAGGCCTTATCACCAGTGGAGAACCACCGAGATACACACTCTACAAGGTCCCTCCTAACATTGATTCTATGTACATTTTTATTATAGTCTTGGTGTGGGGGGAGTTTATTTGTTTTTGGTAGCATCTACTCAAAATAGCACATGTCTTCCCAGCACATATTTTAATCGTTAGCAGAACAGTGTTCTGAGTATCAGCTTAGAGCCTAGGACATTTTATCTAACGTTTTCCTTGCCTTAGTCCTTATGGTCAATAAACTTATGACCCCTCAACTCTTTCTCCAACCAGAAGACCCTGTAAGGCTGGTCTGATTGTAGTGGCTGCTTTTTCACTAAGTTAAATCCAATCTAGGAAAGAGTAGTTTTTTCTGTGGACTTATATTAGGTGGCTTTTTTATGACACTGCACTTGACCTACACAGGCTGAATAATTTGCCATGGTCACGCAACTAGTAATTGGAGGGGTGGTGCACTTTGAGCTCAGGAAGTCCCTTCAGAGTCCACATGTGGAGCAAGCAGGGAATAGAAACTGGAGACGTGAGAGCGTCCTGTGCAGAAGGCACGGTGGCCCTGTCTGTACCGTGATAGTATGTGCTCCCTGGGTACTGGTGACAACTATTTAATGAACTTACAATTAGATAAATCACGACAGAAGTCTGTATGTGTGTCTTCAGTATAAGGATGAGCTCCATCAGGGTGTAAGCTACACTTTTCAGATCACCGTAAATGTCGGGGAGAGCAAATACTTGAGTTGGAGAGGGCGCCCCCACATTTGGATTCACCTGCAGATTGTTACTAAGTGTACTTCCTAAAGAGTTGCTCCTGCAAGCAAGTTTGAGCCTGCTGCTTTCCTCTCTGAAGGCTGGCTTTCCCTGTCTCTGGGTTTTCCAGGTGGACAGTTACCGGGGTTGGACAGCACTGTGAGGCTGCAGTTTAGAGACCACGTCGTCCTCACTGTAGGACCCGATCAGGACCCATCCGTGAGTATCCAGAGGGGAAGAGGGTTCCGCCCTTCTCAGGGCATTTCCATCGCAGGCCTCAGGTTATCAGACTGACAAATGGCCCTGCCCTCCTCCTGCGGGCATCCACCTCCGCACAGCTGAACGCCATCTCTTTACATCAGATCATGCCCAGATCTCACTGTTACGGCTCCAAAGTTTCCTGCCTGTTGGGCATTTGAGGGCTTGTCCTCGGCCCCACAGAACCCTCCTTCTTTCCCCTAATTAGTAATTAACGTCTGGTCTCTGTCTCCTAATTCAGGCCAGGTTGCCTTTGCTTAGACGGCTGCAGACCCTGTTTATGCGTCTCCCTGTCTCGGTCCCTCTCCCATCCTGTATATGGCGCAGACCTGCCTTTACATACGGTTTTGTTGATGGTCCTTCTCAAAAAAATCTCTATTCTGTAGATGATGGAGAGGAAAGTCTACATTCCATAACCTTGCCCCCTAGCCCAGTGGCTCCCCAAACTGGCTGATTACAATCAACTGGAAAATTTTTAGAAATTATAAGTTCCTGGGCTTCGTCTGGTGTGGAGCCTCTGCATTTATTTTGAAAGCACCCTACACAACCCTAAAGCCCTTGGGAACTCTCCCATGCCCTGTGGCTTCACCCTGTTCCTCCTAATCAGCTTTCTTGGGAGGTGTCCAGTGAATGTCTGGAGGGGATGAGAGTCGGGGGGCACCTAGATGTCTCCATAACCAGATGGTTCCAGCCATCAGGGCCAGACCTGGAGAAGACTGGTTTATAACATATATATAAAAACCTCAGAAGTATATACTCCCACATCCCCATTAAAAAAAAGAAAAGCCTAGTTATTCTGATAACCAATCATTCAGTTTGAGGCATTCTATTTCAAGGCTAAGGCTTTTAGTCCTCATCTGAGTGAGTGAGAGGTGACAAGGAATTTCTAAAGGTTCTGGAAGAGATAATAAACTGCACTGTGTTAAGGTGGGTGGAGAGGGAAGGGAAGTAGAGAGAGACCATTCGGGAGCCTACTTACTATACGTGGAATAGACGTTTTTATAGATCACATAGCTGGTATTTCTTAGGAATTAATATTTACTCTGTGGTGTTCATAAATTGTCCATTTATGTATACCTAGGAATGTCAAATTTTTCTGATGCAAAAAGATAGTGCAGGTATGATGAAACGAAAAACTTGAATGTTTCATTGGTAAGTTGATATATAAATGGTTGCTTTTTCATTAAATCAAGTTTCTGAAGATGCTGTTATCTTTTTAAAAGATGACTTGAGTGGTTATTTGCTGCACACAAGTAGTAATCTGTGAGCACTATAATGAAATATGTTCATCCTACATTGCATGTGTATATATATTTATCTGTATCTCATAACTTTTTGCCAGAAGGATTCTTTAGTGTTCTATAAATTTCACTTAAGCACTGAGGCATTAAGATTTTTCTTGGTGTTGACCTTTGGTATTGGAAAACCCTCCTAGTATTGAAGTGCTCAATATTTTGGTGTTGACGACTTGGCTTTGTTTTTTTTTTAAGGACGAAACTCGAGAAAAGATGGTTTACATCTATCATTCCTTAAAGAATAGGCGAGAGACACACATGATGGGAAATGAGGAAACAGAGGTTTGTTCCAACCTAAAATGCATGTCTTTCCTGTGATTTGGTGGTGGCTGGGAAGAATCTGTTACCTTTGATTTATGGGTAATGACATTTTTTATGACTGCAGTGTGGACTTAACATTTCACAAATTGACAGCCCTTGCACAAGGATGATTAAGTCAGTCAGACATTTCTGTGCTATATATACCCGCTTTAAAAGGTACTAGGACCTGTGGCCCAGTAGGAAAGGTGTAACAAATGTGAAAGCGTTTCAAATGATTAATATTTCTTACTCTATAAAATAGAATACCTTTCATGAAGTCTGAGTTTTCATATGGGAATTAGCAACTTTTGTAAGTTATCTAATAGTTTTTGTAAGTAGCTTATCTGAAACAAGTTTCATACTTGTGAAGGATATCAGTAATGATGTATTGAGAATTATGGAAAATGCCACCTAAGTGACTAAATGGTTTATCTGTCTTTTTTCAGTCTCATGGACTTCGCTTTCCTTTATCACATATCGATGCACTGAAGCAAATTTGGAACAGTTCAGCTATTTCTGTCAAGGACCTGAAACTTACTACAGATGAGGAAAAGCAAAGCCTGGTATTATCCCTCTGGACAGAATGTTTAATCCAAGTAGTCTAGTGCCTTTGCTTCTTTTTTAATATGTATATATAAAATAGTAGACACTTGATTCTGCAAAGATTTACGTGCTAGGGAGCCCCTGTTGCTTTGAACCAAGGACATAATGAATGTAACTTTCCTTACCTGTGTATCTAGTAACATAACATGAGACCTACCTGTTACAGGTGACCAGTTGGCCGTATGTACTAACAGAGGTACATAGAAGAAAGAACAGCAAATTACTAAATGTCCCAGAAGGTGACAAAAACCATACTTCTTGACAAGTTTATTTAATCCAGTGTGGTAGAAAAGGCACAGCTCAATAAATGTATCATTTAAATTTAAATGTCGTTACCTGGCTTTGTCTTTGTTCTTTGGAAGAAACAACTTCTTTAAAGAGCCTCACTGGCTCTAGAAAAATTTTAAACAATTAACATGAATTTTTTAACTTGGTTTTTTACAGTGAAAATATACATACCTTTGTGTATACACAAGGCCTCCCATTAAAATAAAGTTAGTTAGTTACCCTATAACATCAATTTCTTTAAATAATCACTAACAGGCACGCACTCACATCTGTGGGCATAAAATAGTTTTACAGATGTTGCTTGAAAGATGACAAAAGAGCCTGAGACTGGAGGGAAGGAATAAAAAAGCCAATAATATTTACATGGAAAGACCAAGTCTCTATAAAAAATACTCAAAATAGTGGGTCTTTGAGTTCAAACAGTTCACTGTTACTTTACATTCTAAAGTGCATATAGGTTGATATTTTTAAAAATATCATTGGAGAATTTAATCTTTCTATATATAAAAATAGAGCAGACCTTTTTCTGCTTTCTGGCAAAAGTTGGAGATGAAGGGAACAGTTGTCTCAATGTAAGTTTAAAACCAACTCTCAGGAGGGAAAAATGCTTGAGAATTGTATAGTGATGGTGGTGATGATTACTTGAAACTAAGTCAAAGACATTATCCTCCCTGATTTTGCTTGAATGAAAGCTATTTAAAATGGGAGTGAAAAACTGAGTTTTCTGTCACATTTTGTAAAGTAAAATGGTATAGTCAAGGATCAAATACTACTTGGTCTTAATTTGAACATTTGAAATTTCCCTTTACTTCAGGCAAAGAAAAATTTGACTATTCTTACACGTAGGTGACAGAGTCTTTATAAACACTTCTTGAGGGTAGATCAGGTGAGGTCTCAGAACCAGGATAGGTTAAGCCCTGGTTACAGTCTTGTCACCCAGAAGGGTGCAGTGCAAGGACAGCCGCGGGCTATTTGTGCTTTTTTAGTTTGAAGGACCGAGCAAAGAACAGCCACAGAAAACACTCCTATACTTGAGCCTTTTCCTTACAAAGCTGAGGTCCCTCCCTGGGGTCAGTTACAAGTGTGAATACTTACGGTGCTTCAGTTAGAAAAGCTTCAGTAGGGAACCTTCAATGTTTATCTAATACAGCAGCTTAATAGTAAGGTTTATTAAATATGTTTTCAGATATTGCTAAAAAAATTATTCATCTTTTTAAAAGTATGACTTGACCTATAGGACTCTGCTTCTCTGTGCCTTGCACTTAACACACACACACACACACACACACACACACACATCTACTAGGAGATTAATAACTAACACAGGATGACAGCATCACCAGTGTCCTATAATGGCTATCAGGAATAGGATTCGTGTTTGGTGGAAAGGAGAGAAAACAGACTTCAAGAAACTTGCTCACCGAAGCTGGAGATCAAGCAGGAGTAGAACCTTTCCCAGAAATTGTTAATGCATTCTTCATAGGAACACTGAATGACTGGCAAGAATATCTTGAGCTTTTCCATGGTTAAGAGCAGTAGTCTTCAAGGTTGGGGCAGAAGTTCATTCTGCTCAGTGATCCCAGAAGCATGAGGACAGGTAGCTTCCTTTTCACGGGGCATGAGGGTCCTTCTCCCTTTGCTCCCTCGCAGGGATGCTGCAGATTCTCTCACAATATTTCAATGTCCCATTTCTGTGTTTCTTCTCCCTCCAGGGGCTCATTTACAATTACGTGAGTTTTGTCATAATAATTTCCTCCTAAAACAGAAATTCCAAAAGGAAAGATCATTTGTTCACACAGGTGCTTAGCAGTGTCACAGTTTTCACAAGCTTTTGCTCAGCCCACTCACTGTTGGGGTAGATTAATATGTCGTTTGTAAAGCGGTCTGAAATGGGAAACTGAGGTTACACAGGCGTAGCTATTCTTCACCTCAAATCAGACATTATGACTGACTGCAAAGCTAAGAGGTGTGTCTAACAGATGTCTGCATAAGCGGCGCGCCCTAACAATGGGACTCTTAAGGATACAGCGCTCTGAGAGTGCCCTAGCTCAGTGTCAGGCACTGGCTTTTAGTTTCTACACCAAGAGTGGCTATGACTACCTCAATTAAAGCAACAGCACTGAACAAATATTGGCCCTGACCTTGCTGAACTCAAAAACAAGTTTAAATGGTAAATTTAAAGGACCATAAATGTTAAGGGCCACAGTAATTCACAACAGAAAGTGAGAAATATTTCTTTAGGAAATGGATGACATTTTATGGTTGATGATGCTTCAAATTTAGAAATGTTCTCAAAGATCATGTAGAAAATGAAAATTTTACAACTGTACTGATAAACAAAAACCTTTGTAGGCTTGGTCCTTAGGCTTTTCCTTGATCCGTAGATACCTAATTGTTTTGTTTGTTAAAATGGCGTATCTTGACTTTTTCAAGCATAATTAAAAATGATTTAATATTTCCCTTGTGCGTAAGGCCTTCTTTTACCCATAAGGAGGAGGAGGCTTGGAATTTAAAATGAATATCCAAGGACACAGAACACTGGGTTTCATCACAGGCCTACCTTTAACATCAAGGACAAGTTGGTCACTGAGGTAGGAGCTGATGGTCCCATTTTTGTTCAGTCTCCACTTCTGCCTGAACTGCCCATGTTCAGTCCATAGGGCAACTTTAGCTCCAGGTATGTCTCGACCACCAATCACATCGAGACATGTGTCACTGGCCTAAAAGGGTCAAGAAATAAATTGGCAGTACTGTGTTTACTAAAATCAATTGGATTGGGCCCCTTTTCTTTCATGTGAGCAGATCAGAGACATGACTGTCTAATCTAAAAAGAAAACTAGCATAATTATAAATTCAGTCAACTTTTTAAGTCTTCTTTATGGCTGAGGGAAGGAGATGGTATGGAAATAAACGTACTGAACTAGAGGTACTTGTTTTTAAAAGGATGGTCTGGATCTGACAACAGATGGTCAAAGGTTTGTTGAATTACAATTAAATGCTGAATCTCTGTTAGCTTAAATGTGTAAGGTCGAGCCTGTTTTTCTTACAAAAACATTGGGTGATGTGCTAGATACCCAGACAATAATTAGTTTTAAGTGCTTTTCATTTTTGTTGAAGCATGAGAAAATGGTCGATAATCCACTGGTGATATAATAAAATTGGTGTCTTATTCCCCACAGCATCAAACATAATGGAAGGGTTGCAGAAAAACAAAGAAACCTAAATTTTATTTTCTAAGCTTCCTCCAAAAAACAGCAGCTTTCTTCTACCTTCATTGTATGTTTTGAAGATGAGGAGGCTTCAACATGTTTGGAATCACAAAGACAGCTAAATTAATCTGGGCCACAGAGTGTAAGGAACGTCTCACAAAAGCACATTGTCGGGGCTTCCCTGGTGGCGCAGTGGTTGAGAATCTGCCTGCCAATGCAGGGGACACGGGTTCGAGCCCTGGTCTGGGAAGATCCCACATGCCGCGGAGCAACTAGGCCCGTGAGCCACAACTACTGAGCCTGCGCGTCTGGAGCCTGTGCTCCGCAACAAGAGAGGCCGCGATAGTGAGAGGCCCACACACCGCGATGAAGAGTGGCCCCCGCTCGCCATAACTAGAGAAAGCCCTCGCACAGAAATGAAGACCCAACACAGCGAAAAATAGATAATAAATAAATTTTAAAAATTAAAAAAAAAAAAAAGCACATTGTCCATTTGGGTACAGTGAGTTTTATCACTGGTTTAAAAAACCATTTAGGAATATCCATAGTATGTGTTAGTCTTACTTTTTACTTTAAAATAGAGAATTTTTTGATGTAGAAAATCTAGTTTCTAAGTCCATTTCACCTAGATACTTCAGTAATATATATGTCAATGTTCTTATAATTACGCAAAACACTGTTGATAGGAAATTGCATTATTTTATCATGCCATTTGATTTGGCAAGATTCTGGTTTCCAAACGAAAAAGACCAAAGACCGAAAAGCGGGGTATACTATCAGTGGGGTTGGTTACCTTGGATTTAAAGAGTCCTCGACAGTAGTGCCAGATCTGAGTATTCTTCCCACTGTAGGGAGAAATGCACACAGATGTTGCCCTTGTGTCAGCTACATTTCCAGTGACTGTCAGATACTCATCCTGGGCTCGGTTCTTTATTCTAATGTACACTGCAGGCTGTGACGGGAGGAACAGAGACATTTTGAAAAAACCTTTTGAATCTGGAAATCCATCTTTCCAAAGGAGAGCTTGAGGGGGATGTGAGAGGTAACAGAATTTAGCTTATTTATATCTGTTTCACTTTAGCAGATGTGTGTAAATTAATACTTTCTATTAACAAATCCTTATACCACAGAACACACAGCTTAAATTGTACAGTCTCTATTATATTTTTTCTGAAATACACTCTTTTGGAAGGGTGAAAGGTAATACTTTCATTCACTCACACTCCATTATGGCAAGGGGCGGTGCAGAATTAGGGACTTAATGAGGTTCATTCCCTAACTACTATGTCCTAGCTGGCCTGAGGAAGGCAGAGGAGTAGGAGTAAGGGCAGGGTACTGCCTACATGGATGTAACAACAACTTAGCAGAGACAGTACAATAATCAGACATACTGGCTTGAGCGATGATTAAGTGCCAAATGAATGCTATGGGAGGTCTTGAAAAACCCAGGTAGCTGAGGGCCTTAGTAGCACTGGTAATTTCTTTGTTTATATTTATACTTTGTTGACCTTAATATTTCAAGGAAAGAGACCATGCATGTAGGTGATCACTATGTAGGTATTCAACAACTGGGTAACAAAGGACTTCATCTCCTGGGCCTGGAATATATACAAGAAGTTTTCAAATAAAATATTAAATCTGAGACTTGCCTCTATGGATAACAGTTATTATTTATTGAGACTTAGTCCTAAATGCTTTCTAGGCCACAGTAATATCATCTGTCAGAATTAATGACCAGAACAACCCCTCAAGAAAGTACAATTATGACCCGCATTTTTACAAATAAGGGTGACGCAGATAAGGAAGAGCCAGGTTTGTCCGCACCAAAACACTCCCTCTTCACCCTGATGCTCTAAGGCCTGTGCAGAAATGCACTAGTTACTCTTAGACACAGGGAATGAGACCGATTCCAAAAGTGGCAGTGAAATAAGATGACAAGAGGACACAGCACATGACTGAAGCTCCACAGAAACTATTCTTTCAGCCCCAGGACTTAGTCTGCCAGTCTTAATGTAATATAACACAGGACACCCAACATCCCCAACTTGGGTCAGGTGTTGGCATCCCAATTACAACCCTGTCAAATAATAGTAACACATGATCTGTTATTTAACAAAAGAGCACTTTCACTCTGAGAAATGTAAGAGCTAGGTAAATTCAACAAGGTATCATGGTAAACCCACCAATGAATATTCTGTTTTGAAACTTAAGATGGGTCAACATGAGACCAGTTAAAGTTTGCCTTCCTAAGGAAATAAACATTCGGAGCACTTGAATGAGCAAATAGAAAGACATTTTTTTTTTTTAATCTGGTAATTTAAAACAGGTGAAAAAGACCTCTACTAGGCAAAATGTTTTATGTGTTTCAAACCACTACTTCCACATTCATAGTGCAACAGTAGGTACTTAAATTCCTATAATTCAAAAGTCTATAAATCATATAATTCTATAAATTTCCCACTGCAATTAATTCTGGACGCTTCACTACATTCTTTGCTACAGTTTCCTTACCTTATATATATAAGAAAACAGGTGTGACCTTCACAGAGGAGAGGGTTCCAATTATGTTAGGACCAAACATCACAGTTTTAATCCATTAACTCAAACAAGATACTAATTACCCTTATTACACACTTGTAGTCTGACTCCTCTGTAATTATACATTAAAACACTGATATGCAGTATAAGTGCCTTAGTGACTTCCTAATTCCCCACCTCAAAGAGGATCACATTTCAATGATTTCTGAATTTCTAAACAAGAATATGAACTAAAGCAGTGCCAAGAGCTTTACCAAAAAGGAAATAGGACCCATAATACTATTTTAGAAACCTAGAATTCCTTTGCTGCGTTTCAAAGCTGTGGCCTAAATAAACAAAGGGAAAATAATCTATTAAAATATTATTTTGAAATTAAACGTTTAACCAGGAATAATTTCCCCAAGCACAATGCAAGGAGAATAATATATAATGTTAATTGTCAAAAACCTATGTAAAATCAGAGGCTACTACTCTAGCTATCCTTTATCTCAGGGCCCTGAACAACAGGCAGGGACATCCTTCCCCAGCAAGGAACCCCCTTTCAAAAGTGAGGGAAATGTTCTCAGCATCCTACTTGGCTTCTGAAGTTTCTAACAACATGGGACTAAGCGTGATTATATAGTCGGTAAAAGCTAAACTGAAATCCCACTTCAGAAGAGCTTTTTCCCCACGGCTTTTCAGGGCGGTTACCCATCATCCCATGTGACAGGACTGAGGAATAAGCAAGATGTGAGGGTCAGGAAATCCTGTACCACACGCTCTGCCAAGAAAGCACACTGATGTTTAGTATCCCTCAGTCGGGCATCTCTGGTTCTCTCAAAGGACATGGTGAATAAAGAACCTTTCAAAATAAATGTGTTACCACAGCAATATGAGCCACATGTTGTGTCAGTCTCTTATTTAACCCTCACAATGATACTGAGAGGTAAGCAATGTGATCACTGTTTCACCAGTGAGGAATCTGAGGTGCCAAGAAATGAAGTGACTCACCCAAAGTCATACTGCTTCTGAGTGGCAGAGCTAGGATTTGAACCAACAGAACCAGAGTGGTAGGGATGAGCATGGTGTGTGCACGTGTGTACATGCCTCTGTGTGTGTGTGTGTGTGTGTGTGTGTGTGTGTGAGACAGAGCGAGAGAGAGAAGGGGGCAGCAATACCAATAATTAGGGTAACTTTATTGGCTACCATTTATTTACCACTTATATGTCAGACCTGAAAATCAGAGACTCGGCATTTATACCCACTATGCTACCTACACTCAGCTCAGTGCCTGAAGTATATGGTACCACACTGTAAATGCTTCTCTTATTTTGGAGGAAAGTAGGGTGTGGTTGTTTTAAGAACACAGATGTTAGAGCATAATAGGTATGGGTTCAAATCCTGCTTCTGACACTTGGATGACTTTTGCCAATTTGCTTTCTCTCTCTGAGCCTTGTTTTTCCTTCTAGAAAACAGGAATACAGTTGACCTTTAGACAATGCAGGGGTGAAGGGCACCAACCCTCTGCACAGTTGAAAATCTGAGCATAACTTATAGTCGGCCCTCTGTATCCTCGGTTCCACATCTGTGGATTCAACCAACCTCGGATCACTGTAGTACTGTAGTGCCGTAGTAGTTATTGGAAAAATTGGAGTATAAGTGGACCCACCTATTTCAAACCCATGTTCAAGAGTCAACTGTAATAACTCCTACCCTAAAGGACTATTGTTGGAATCAAGTGTGAAAGTGTTTCTAAAGGGTTCAGAGAAGTACAAATGGCATATCCGTTGGCCACAGTACCCCTAAAGCCTAGCATGGGTTCCTAGCCTCCGTGAAACCTCCCACCACTCCCACACATGTTCATGCTTCCTTCCTCTGAATCAGGCATTGCCTGTGGCTTTTAGATGATTACACACTGTTTTGCACTTTTCTGAGCTTTTAATTTTTTAAAAAAGTGTTAGTACAACTTTTAAAGGTTACTTTCCATTTACAGTTATTACAAAATATTGGCTGTATTTCCCGTGTTGTACCATACATCCTTGGGCCTATCTTACAGCCAGTAGTCTCTACTTCCTACTCCCCATCCCCTATATGTTACCCCTCCCCAGTCTCCCCACTGGTAACCACTAGTTTGTTCTCTATATCTGTGCATCTGCTTCTTTTCTGTTATATTCACTAGTTTGTTGTATTTTTTAGATTCCACATGTAAGTGATATCATACAGTATTTGTCTTTCTCTGACTTATTTCACCAAGCATAATGCCCTCCAAGTCCAACCATGTTGCTGCAAATGGCAAAATTTCATTCTTTTGTATGGCTGAGTAGTATTTCATCGTGTGTGTGTGTGTGTGTGTGTGTGTGTGTGTGTGTGTATACACACACACACACACACACATCACGTCTTCTTTAACCATTCATCTGTTGATGGACACTTAGGTTGCTTCCATATCTTGGCAACTGTAAATAATGCTGCTATGAACATTGGGGTGCACGTACCTTTTTGAATTAATGTTTTTGGTTTTTTTGGACATATACCCAGGAGTGGAATTGCTGGGTCATATGGTAGTTCTATTTTTAGTTTTTTGAAAAACCTCCATACTGTTTTCCACAGTGGCTGCACCAATTTACATTCCCACCAACAGTGTACAAGGGTTCCCTTTTCTCCACATCCTTGTCAACATTTCTTTTTTGTCTTCTTTTTGATAATAGCCATTCTGACAGGTGTGACGTGATATCCCATTGTGGTTTTAATTTGCATTTCTCTGATGGTTAGTGATGTTGAACATCTTTTCAGGTGGCTGTTGGCCATCTGCACTTCCTCTTTGTAAAAATGTCTGTTCAGTTCTTCTGCCCATTTTTAAATCAGGCTGTATGTTATTTGTGTTGAGCTATACAAGCTGTTTTTATGTGTTGTATATTAATCCCTTATCAGTCATATCATTTGCAAACATTTTCTTCCATTCAGTAGATTACCTTTTCATTTTGTTGATGATTTCTTTTGTTTTGCAAAAGCTTTTACGTTTAATTAGGTCCCATTTATTTTTGCTTTTATTTCCTTTATTTTAGGAGATGGATCCAAAAAAATATTGCTGTGATTTATGTCAGAGTGTTCTGCCTATGTTTTCCTCTAGGGGTTTTATACTATCCAGTATTATATTTAGGTCTTTAATCCATTTTGCATTTATTTTTGTATATGGTGTTAGAGAATGTTCTACTTTGATTTTTTTATGGGTAGCTCTCCAGTTTTCCCAGCACCACTTATTGAAGAGGCTGTCTTTTCTCCATTACATATTCTTGCCTCCTTTGTCATAGAATGACTGTAGGTGCATGGGTTTATTTCTGGGGTCTCTATCCTATTCCACTGATGTATGTGTCTGTTTGTGTGCCAGTACCATAATGCTTTGATTACTGTAGCTTTGTACAATAGTATAGTCCGAAGTCAGGGAGTGTGATGCCTCCAGCTCAGTTCTTTCTCAAAATTGCTTTGGCTATTCGGGGGTCTTTTGCTTCCATTATACATTTTAAAATTATTTGTTCTAGTTCCTTGAAAAATGCCATTGGTATTTTGACAGGGATTGCATTGAATATGTTGATTGCTTTAGGAATACTGATTCATCCAATCCAACAACACGGTAAATCTCTCCATCTGTTTGTGTTGTCTTCAATTTCTTTCATCAGTGTCTTAAGGTTTTCCAAATACAGGTCTTTTGCCTCCTTAGGTAAGTTTATTCCTACGTGTTTTCTTCTTTTTGATGCAATGGTAAATGGGATTGTTTCTTTACTTTCTTTTTCTGATAGTTCATTGTTAGTGTATAGAAATGCAACAAATTCCAGCATACTAATCTTGGATCCTGCAACTTTACTGAATTCATTGATAAGCTCTAGTATTCTGGTGGTGTCTTTAGGATCTTCTTTGTATAGTATCATGTCATCTGCAAACAGTGACAATTTTACTTCTTTCCAATTTGGATTCATTTTATTTCTTTTTTTGTCTGATTGCTGTGGCTAGGACTCCCAATACTGTGTTGAATAAAAGTGGCGAGAGTGGACATCCTTATCTTGTTCCTGATCTTAGAGGAAATTTTTTCAGCTCTTCATCCTTGAGTATAATGTTAGCTGTGGGTTTGTCATATATGGCCTTTATTATGTTATGTTCCCTCTGCGCCCACTTTCTGGAGAGTTTCTATTGTAAATGGATGTTGAATTTTGTCAAAAGCTTTTTCTATATCTGTTGAGGTGAACATATGCTTTTTTATTCTTTAATTTGTTGGTGTGGTATATCACATTGATTGATTTGCAGATACTGAAAAATCCTTCCATCCCTGGGATAAATCCCACTTGATGGTTTGATAGTATTTTGTTGAGGCTTTTTGCATGTATGTTCATTAGTGATACTGGCCTGTAATTTTCTTTTTCTGTGTGATGTCTTTGTCTGGTTTGGGTATCGGGGTGATGCTGGCCTCAGAGAATGAGTTTGGAACTGTTCCTTCCTCTGCAATTTTTTGGAATAGTTTCAGAAGGATAGGTGTTAGCTCTTCTCTAAATATTTGGTAGAATTCACCTGTGAAGCCGTCTAGTCCTGGACTTTTGTTTGTTGGGAGTTTTCAAATTACTGATTCAATTTCATTGCTGGTAATTGGTCTGTTCATATTTTCTATTTCTTCCTGCTTCAGTCTTGGGAGATTATACCTTTCTAAAAATTTGTCCATTTCTTCCAGGTTATCCATTTTATTGGCAGATAGTTGCTTGTAGTAGTCTCCTATGAGCCTCTGTATTTCTGTGGTGTTGGCTGTAACTTCTTTTTCACTTCTGATTTTATTGATTTGGGTCCTCTCCCCTTTTTTTTTTCCTGATGAGTCTAGCTAAAGGTTTATCAAAGAACCAGCTTTTAGTTTCATTGATCTTTTCTATTGTGCTTTTAGTCTCTATTTCATTTATTTCTGCTCTGATCTTTATGATTTCTTTCCTTCTACTAACTTTGGGTTTTGTTTCTTCTTTCTTTAGTTGCTTTAGACATAAGGTTTAGGTTGTTTGAGATTTTTCTTGTTTCCTGAGGTAAGCCTGTATCTCTGTAAACTTCCCTCTTAGAACTGCTTTTGCTGTGTCCCATAGGTTTTGGATTGTTGTGTTTTCATTTTCATTTGTCCCTAGGTATTTTTTGATTTCATCTTTGATTTCTTCAGTGATCCATTGGTTGTTTAGTTGTTTAGCCTTGTTTAGCCTTCACAGGCTTGTGTTTTTTTGCAGTTTTTTTCTTGCAGCTGATTTCTACTCTCATAGCATGGTGGTCGGAAAAGATACTTGATATGATTTAAATTTTCTTAAATTTACCGAGGCTTGTTTTGTGGCCTAGTGTGTGATATATCCTGGAGAATGTTCCAGGTATACTTGGAAAAGAATGTGTATTTTGCTGCTTTTGGATGGAATACTCTCTATGTATCAATTAAATCTATTTGGTCTAATGTGTCACTTAAGGTCAGTGTTTCCTTACTGATTTTCTGTCTGGATGATCTGTCCATTGATGTGAATGGGGTATTAAAGTCCCCTACTATTATTGTGTTACTGTCAATTTCTCGTTTTATGTTTGTTAATATTTACCTCATATATTGAGGTGCTCCTATGTTGGGTGCATATATATTTACAATTGTTATGTCATCTTCTTGGATTGATCCCTTGATCATTATATAGTGTCCTTCTTTGTCATTGATCATTATATAGTGTCCTTTGTCTCTTGTAACAGTATTTTAAAGTCTTATTTTGTCTAATGTAAGTATTGCTACCCTGGCTTTCTTTTGATCTCCACTTGCATGGAATACCATTTTCCAAACCCTCACTTTTGGTCTGTATGTGTCTCTAGATCTAAAGTGAGTCTCTTGTAGACAGCATATATACAGGTCTTGTTTTTGTATCCATTCAGCCACTCTGTGTCTTTAGGTTGGAGCATTTAGTCAGTTTACATTTAAGGTAATTATCGATATGTATGTTCTTACTGCCATTTTGTTAACTGTTTTGGATTTGTTTTTGTAGGCCCTTTTCTCCCCGTTTTTCTTCTTTTGTTCTCTTCTAATGTGATTTGATGACTATCTTTAGTGTTATGTTTGGATTCATTTTTCCTTTTTGTGTGTATACCTGTTGTAGATTTTTGGTTTATGGTTACCATTAGGTATTTATATAGCAGTCTATATATATAAATGATTGTTTTAAGTTGCTGATCTCTTAATCTCAAATGCATTTTAACGAGCCTCTATTTGTACTCTCCTCCCCTTATGATTACTGTTTTTGATGTCATGTTTTACACCTAATTGTTTTGTGTATCCCTTAACTGCTTATTGTGGATATAGATGATTTTACTTTTGCTTTTTAACCTCCCTACTAGCTTTGTGTATGGATGATTTCCTACCTTTACTGCTTGTTTGCCTTTACCGGTGAGCTTCTTCATTTCATAATTTTCTTGTTTCTTGTTGTGGCCTTTTCTTTTTTGCCTAGAGAAGTTCCTCTAACATTTGTTGTAAAGCTGGTTTGGTTGTGCTGAACTCTTTTAGCTTTTGCTTGTCTGTAGAGATTTTGATTTCGCCATCAAATATGAACAAGAACCTTGATGGGTGGAGTATACTTGCTTGTAGGTTTTTCCCTTTCATCACTTTAAATATATCATGCCACTTCCTTCTGGCCTGCAGAGTTTCTGCTGAAAAATCAGCTGATAGCTTTATGGGAGTTCCCTTGTATGTTATTTGTTGCTTTTCCCTCATTGCTTTTAATATTCTCTCTTTATCCTTAATTTTTGTCATTTTAATTACAATGTGTCTTGGTATGTTCCTCTTTGGGTTAATCCTGTATTGGACTCTCTGTGCTTCCTGGACTAGAGTGACTGTTTCTTTCTCCAGGTTAGGGAAGTTTTCAGCTATGATGTCTCAAATATTTTCTCAGGCCCTTTCTCCTGCTCTTATCCTTCTGGGACCCCTACAATGTAAATATTAGCGTGCTTGATGTTGTACCAGAGGGCTCTTATACTGTCCTCATTTCTTTTCTCTTTTCTTCTTTTGTTTAGCGTCAGTGATTTCCACTACTCTGTCTTCCAGCTCACTGATCCGTTTGCCACCTACCTCTTTGAGAGGCTCTCCAAGACCAGCAGGTAGGTCTGGCCCAGGTTCTTATCAAATTACTGCTTTTGCCCTGGGCATCGTGTATGAGATTTTGTTTGCACCATTTAAGAGTGACACCTCTATTTCCCCCCGTCCTGTGGGGCTCCCGAAATTAAGCCCCACTGGCCTTCAAAGCCAAATGCTCTGGGGGATCATCTTCCTGGTGCAGGACCCCCAGGCTGGTGAGCCCAATGTAGGGCTCAGAACCCTCACTCCTTTGGGAGAACCTCTGCGATATAATTATTCTCCAGGTTTTGGGTCACCCACTCAGGGGTATGTGATTTGATTATATTGCAAGTCTGTCCCTCCTACTCGTTGTGGTTCCTTCTATATGTCTTTAGTTATAGAATATCTTTTCTGGTAGGTTCCAGTCTTTTTCATCGATGGTTGTTCTGCAGATCGTTGTGATTTTGGTGTGCTTGTGAGAGGAGGTGAGCTCAGGGTCTTTCTAGTCTGCCATCTTGGCCCCTCCCCATTTTGCAGTTTATATTACTGCTTTGAGTTGGACATGTTTTTTACCCAACAAAAATGTAAGCTCCAAGAAGGCCAAAATCATGTCTACCCTTATATATCTTCCATAATTTTTCTGCATAATGTCAAACATTCACTTATCCATTTATACATTCATTCCTTCATTAAACAAATAGTCCCTGAGTTCCTACAATGTGCCAGACATTGTGACAGGGTAGAGTAATAAGCAAAATATGCACAGCCCCTGCCTTCATGGGGCTTGTAGTAGAGTGAGAAAGTGCCCAATCCAACAACAACTATGTCATTACAAACTGCAGGCAGTGTCTTGTAGAAAAAGAACCAGGTCTTTAAGGATGTAATTTGGATTTAGGGAGAGAGTGAAAGAGGCTTCCTGGAGGACCTGACACTACAGATGAACTTAGAAGGAGAAGTAAGAACTAGCTAGGCAAAGAATGAGGGAAGAAACTTCTAGACAGAGGGCAGAGCCTGTGTTAAGCGTGGGAAAACACTCTGTGCACTGGTGTATGTGACAGCCATGCGTGTGAGTGGGAGATGATGAGAGATGAGGCTGGAGAAGCCAGGGGGAGCCAGATCACACAGGACACGTTGAAGAGATTAGACTATATCCAAAGTGCAGTGGGAAGCTTTTGAATAGAAGACTGACAAGCAGTAGGTGTGCAATAAATACTATGTTAATTAAATTGCCAGGATCCATCCTGAGTATTACGTAAGTGGGGGGAAAAAGCCAAGTACTTAGGAAGTAAAACTAGTGCACTCTCAGAGTTCATTCTTCTTTCCACTGCTTGCCACAGAGCTTATGATACTTATTTTCCCATGAAAAGACAACAAGGTCAATAAGACTCTGGACTCAAAGCTAAAACCCAGTGCTGACCTTAGGTACAATTTTATGAATTAGTTAAAATCTATAAAATCCCTATCCTAATCAGATCCTCCCATAACATAAATGGCAAACTAAATTAAATGGTCCATAGTTCAGATGCTGTCGTTTTTGACATTCCTACTAACAAATGGAGCAGCTATTTTGGATCGTATGGTTCTCTTCTCCTTACCTGCTTCATAGGACGGAGGGAACCAATTGTTTTCCATCCACTGAATGCTGTCCAATTCGGGATCTCATTAGGCTTGAGTAGGATTTGTCTTCCTAAGAAATTGGGTCCTTCATAAGCTATCCACCTATATGAGAACAGGAAAGAAAAAAAATGGGATGCTTAAAACAGAAAGCAATCTCTTAACAAAAATACCTCTTACTATACCATATAGGGTTCCTTCTTTAAAACCTCCAGGTTTGTAGACTGTTTTTAAGAAAAAACATTGTGTAATTGTATATTTTAACGGAAAAAGCAGGGAGGACTAGGAGAAAGCCCACTGGACTGTGGCTTAGAAGATTTAGATTCATCAGGAATCTGGTTTTCTTACTTCCAAAACAAGGTTCCCTCCAGCTTTAGAATTCTTTGTTTCTTCGATAATACCAAGTTTTTTCCCTAACATTTTAACATTCAGAGATAGACCATAATTCCTCCCTAATTACCCAGTTAAAAACCACCTGTTTCCTCTCCACTCTTAGGCTCACTGTCCCACGTCCTTCACAGCCTCTCTGGACAGCTCCAGTGACCTCTGCAGACACACCTCCTTCCACAACAACTCCCAGCAAGGGCTACTTAAAACTATCCACAGAAATCTGGTCTGAACTCTTACTTCAAGGTCTAGCTCCTTTGCAAATACTTCTCAGGACCCCAGGGGCCTTCAAATCGGGCCAAGTTAAAGTGTGTCAAAGTGTGCAGGGCCTCAAGGTGAGTGTCTGGAGCCTGGAGACTCATTCAGTGGCACACAGCCACGCCCATTCCTTTCCGGATTGGCCTCGGCTGCTTCAGCACCACAATGGCAGGTTAAATGCTTGTGACAGAGGCAGGATAGCCAACAAACTGAAAAGACCACCTGGCCCCTACTGAAAAGGTTTGCTGAGCCCTGCTTGAGGTGGTTGTCAAGCTAAGGAGAATAAGCCGGGACCGCCAAGAGGATCTGAAATTCTCAGCAGGACTCCAGGTCATGGCATATGGTGCTTTCAGAAAGTATGCATGAAGACGAGGTGGCTGCCTTGCTTGGTTCAGACAAAGCCCCCTGCTCTCCACAGCCAAGATCAGGCTTGGCCAAATTACGAATGGATGAACGAGACATATGACCTTCCCTCTACCCCTTCTTGCCAACACAATCTAAACCATCAGATTGGTGCAGAGTCAGGACAGCATGACCATGGAGAGGCTGAGCCACCTCTCCAGCTTTGCAGATTCTTTTTAGACAGGCAGGGATGTCTCAGTTATAAAACCTAGGCAAGGGTTCAATAAACTATACCTCATTATATATTAATCTAATGAATTTCACAGTTGAAAAGCATTAACTTGGCCCCCATTACCACCACAGATCAGAGATGTGGCATAATACAGGGATTAAACAGAACAAAACAAAACTTGTCACTGAGGGCAGCTGGCTGTACATTAAGTAGTATTCTGGGAGCCATCTGTAGCCTAGGAAAACCTTCAGACAGCCTTCACTAGTCCTTACTCCATGTACCAATTCTCTTTTAGAGAATCCAGAACAGTGAGAGGCGGTACATAATAAACTAAAGAGAAGCAGTAAGAATGTTAAGGTAAAATGGCACCAGCTTTCTACAAAAGAGTGAAATAAGCTCGTGAGAAATTTCCAGAAGTAAGTCAATAACTACCAGTTCCACTTAGAAATGTAAAGAAAAGAAATGTATAAAAGTGCTGTGAGGGACTTCCCTGGTGGTGCAGTGGTTAAGAATCCGCCTGCCAATGCAGGGAACACGGGTTCGATCCCTGGTCCAGGAAGATCCCACAACTGCTGAGCCTGCACGCCGAGAGCCCATGCTCCGCAACAAGAGAAGCTATCACAATGAGAAGCACGTGCACCGCGAGGAAGAGCGGCCCCCGCTCACCACAACTAGAAAAAGCCTGCACGCAACAATGAAGACCCAAACGCAGCCAAAAATAAATAAATAAAATAAATAAATCTATTATTAAAAAAAGTGCTGTGAAAGTCCTATATCACAGGGATGTAGAATTCAGTTCAGAGTTAGTTAAGTGGTAAATGATATACTGGAATATAATATAGGCATTATTATGCTTAGAGAGAGTAAATCAATTTATGTTTAATAAACATCAAACCATGTGAAATGCTTTGCAGAAGAAAGTTTAAACTGCTGTACATGTGAATGATACAGAAACCACTTATTATAATAATTAACTCAGTTTTCAAATCAACTTATAGTCTCAGCTTTGTCTTTCATTATCCCCAGATAGTTTAACAAGGAGAGTTGATTATCACACAATTTCAAAGTCATAAGACATAAAAATAGGCATCTTTACATTAATCATTGAGAGCAATGTGTGTTCTTTCAGATGACTTTTGGTACCTAAACACCAAAGGTACAGGAGGAGGGGCAGGCTGACAGCCACTCTCAGAAATGGCCTGAGATGTAGATTTTCTAGGAAGCATTAGAGCTTCGACTTCAGGGCCTCTCCCTTGCAGGCCACTTACCATTTCTGTTCTGAATAAATCTGCAAGTTCATACCTAATTTATGTACCCATCATTTTTCATTTCTTTTCTTAGAGTCATCTCCCCAGATTGTAAAAGTGCAGGCCCCGCAAGACCTGGATCCACCGTGACTGACATCCTGAATGAACAGCACCTTTGGTAGGTGGGCTGGGTCAGCCAGGACATCCAGCCTGAAAATAACTGCCTTGGAGCAAACAGCTCTAGAATAAACAAGATGTCAAATCAAAACACAAAAAAATCCTATTAGTTTTAGTCACTTGTCATAAGCAGGCAATGGTCTCAACCAGTCAAAGTTGCTGGTTTAATTAGGTTTCTTCTGAAAGGAAAGTGGGCTCAAATTGTTACGGTCATCTGGTCCACCTTCTCTAGGACACATGTTCTGAACACATGGCAGCCCTTCTCTCCCAGCGGGCTCTTCTCCCAGACCACTGCCTGCTACTACATACTGGACACAGTCCACTGTCTTCTCTTATTTGAGAGAAACTACTATTATTACATGGAGAGAGAAAAGAAGGAGTAAGAGTACCATCAGACCAAGTAACAGCAGCAGTGGGGGAATAAAAAGCAACTGTGCAACTCTGTCCTACAAGAGTGACTGAAGCAGGCCAAGCCCTTGTCCCATACTTACAGGCCACTTTTTACCCACACAGACTGGGTGTAGAAGTGCAGGTCCTTGTTCAGAACAGAGTTCACAGCCTCTTCTAGATGTAACTCTCTCCCCTCACAATGTTCCAGAGCAAAAAGGCTAATGGAGGGTTCTTCAAAAACCTAACAGCACAGAAAAGAGAAAACATCACCATACACAGTGGCCACACCTCAGTGACATCCCAGTTAGAACGTAGGGTACCCTGGATCCACTGTTTCAAATGCAGTTTACTGCTCTACCCTCTAATGGCCTTACAGTCAAAGTGGCAGTGGTGAGACTAGATTCCATAAATAATTTTTATTCAATTTTTTTGTAAATTAAAATTGAAGTTTTAAAAAAGGAGCCTTGCTGTCATAATAAAAACGGAGACCTGGTTCCAATTACATATTAAGGTCTGGTTGTGCTGTAATACAGACCGCATTTTTGGTCCTGCCAATGCTTTTAGCTGGCCATAGAATAAACACAGAATGGAACAGCACTCTCATTTCCCAGGAGGTCACAGGAGCAGTCACTGAGAATACAAGACTTCTTGGCTCTAGGCTCTTAAGTATTCCCCCAACCCTCATGTCAGACAAGAATAGAATCAACTTTGCTCTTTCTCATTCATTGGTATATACAAGACACCATGTTAGGCAACTTTGGGGGGATGAGAAATCAAAACAAGTCACCATCCTTATGTTTGGGGCATTACTAACTAGAAGCTAAACTAGGAGAATTGCACAGATATTGGAATGTAATCCAGGGCAGAGAAGGATATGCCCTATGAAAGTACCCAGGGGAAGCCCAGACTCTTTTTAGCAGAAGGGTGCAGGAATCAAGGAAGCTTCACAGACATGGTAGTGTAGGAGCTCAGTCTCAAAAGATGCCATGGATCTGGAGAGGCCTATGGAGAATAAAGGGAAGGCACTCTGTGCAAAGATGGGAGACAGACACGCACGGGCCATGTTAGGGAAAACAGCAGGTAGACCTATGTAGCTAGAACACAGAGTCCAACAAGAAACAGTGCCGAGCGCTCCCGCTGTTTGCTACTGTGTATTGAGTTGCCTGCTTCTCCTTTACACTGACAGGGCAGAGGCAGATTTATTACCAACAGGGAGTCCTTGAAGGCTTTTGGGCAGAGGAGTAGGAAGGGGCTGAACTATGTGTAAGTTGGTACATGAGAAGCAGAGCACTGGGGGCAGAGACTGTGGACGTTCAGAGAACAGTAAATAAACAGTCCAACAACCAGCTCTCACAAGTGACCTGCAGATATACTTGCATAAGAGCAAAATGACTTATCAAAGCATTATTCCTGGCAGCAGTGTTTGGAATAGCAAAGGATGGTGAATGACTTAAACGTCCATCAAGTGGGCATGGGTTAAGTAAATTGTGGAGGAATTCTATACAGCTGTACAAAAGAATGAGATTCTTATGAAAGATCTCTAAGATATGTTCTTTAGTGGCAAAGACAAAGTTAAGAGTAGTGCAGAAGAGCATATTTCTTATGCTGCCATTTGTGTAGAGAAGGGAAAATTTATGTACACACACACATATATAACATGTGCTTTATACACATTAAAATTTTTCTAAAAAAATCAATATAAAACTACTCCATGGCGAATGTGTCTGTCAGGAAACTAGGACCTGAGAAGATAAAAAGAACAAGTGGGAGCAAAGGTTTTCACTGCATGCCTTTTGGTACTTTTTGATTTTTGAACCATGGAAATATTTATTCAAAAATTTAAACTGGTAATTATTATGCCTATGTTTGCAAGTAAATGTGTTTGCATATATTTTTCTTTAAATGGACTTCAGAAAACTTATCTGGCAACAACATGAGTGAAGAAGAGAAAGAATGCAAGTATCAGTACAGGGGAAGAATCCTCCAGGCCAAAGAAGAAGAGTCAGACCTAAAACAGGAGGTGGGGGGGTTGGAAGGTTAGGATTGGCGAATAAGGAAGGGATGGCCAGAAAAACTATCGCAGTGATGAGAGAGACCAAGTGAGACAAACAGATGGAATGAGAAAGTGAGAAAAAACATGTGCGAGAGTGTGGCTGGGGGCACGGTGGTACACAGTTGACCCGTGAACAACAAGGGTTTGAAGTGCACGGATCCACTTGTACAGGGATTTTTTTCAATAAATACGTACTACACAGTCTGAGGTTGGCTGAATCCTTGGATGTGGAACCATGGAAATGGAGGGCCACCAGTAAAGGCACACGCCGATTTTCAACTGGGCGGAGGGTCGGCACCCCTAACCCCCATGTTGTTCAAGAGTCAACACTGATTTGTCATATATAAGAAAATCTGGAGAGGAAATATGCCCCGCAGCTAAGAACTTATATTGAGAACTGGAGGTTTGAAGGTTGAGATAGAGGCAGGATAATCCTAACAGAAATGTCCAAAGAACACTGGACCTTCTGATCTGGGAGAAGGGAGAAGATCGAATGTAGGGATGATAATTTGGGAACTCTCAGAATCTGGGTAATAACTGGAGCCAGTTATGGGTAAGAAAACGGAAATGACAGGAGGACAGAACTGTGCTGACGAACGAAGGGGGTGGTGATGAAAGGCAGGCCTGTGGCGGTGACTGAAGAATGAAGTAGGAGAGAGGAGCCAAAAGAGGACGTATCACGGAAGTAAAGGAGAAAGAAAATTATACGGAAGAGTTGGCCACAGCATCAAATACTTTTGTAATGTCGAGGAAGAGGGTGACTGCGACGAGGCTGCTTGGGTTTGGCGATCAGGGGGCAGCTGGTAACCAATGAGAGAGCTCACTGAGCCACATGCAGATGAGGGGCAGAATCTAGGCTGCAAGGGCTGAGGAATAAGCGGGAAGAGATTGTAGACAGGGCATACAGGCTATTTTTTAGAGAAGTTTGGTAAAGAGGAGGGAAATCGGCAGCTGGTCCACGTGGCAGGCACGGTGGAAGGTGGTGGCATAATGGGAAGAATCTGAATGACGCAAGACAAGAGGGGTGGTTCTAGGGAAGAAGGCGGAGGTCCAATCCACTGTCCCATCAGTTCAGAACCCCTGACTGGAATCAGTCCATGAGGAAAAGGATCACTTTGAAAAGGATGAACTATGCTTCCTCTGAAATACAAGGAAAGACAGAGAAAGGATACTGAGAAATTTCCAGGTTTCTAAAATAGGTAAAACGTGTTGTAATTTTCTCTTTATGTTATGTGGCAAAGGTTGCCTGTGGATCACGGAAGGTGTGAAGCACTGTCCAACAGAACTTTCTGCAGTGATAGCAATATTGTATACCTGTATCTTCAGTATGGTAGCTACTAGCCATACGTGGCCATTGAGCATTTGAAATGTGGCTCGTGTGACCAAAGTGAATTTGTTGTATTTAATTTTAATTAAAAAAACTACATGTGGCTAGTGCTATGGTATCAGATAGTGCAGATTGAGGGGTTAGAGGATGCTGGAAAAGAAGGTAAGTATGGGCTTCCCTGGTGGCGCAGTGGTTGAGAATCTGCCTGCCAATGCAGGGGACACGGGTTCGAGCCCTGGTCTGGGAAGATCCCACATGTCGCGGAGCAACTAGGCCCGTGAGCCACAACTACTGAGCCTGCACGTCTGGAGCCTGTGCTCCACAACAAGAGAGGACGCGATAGTGAGAGGCCCACGCACCGCGATGAAGAGTGGCCCCCGCTTGCCGCAACTAGAGAAAGCCCTAGCACAGAAACGAAGACCCAACACAGCCAAAAATAAATAAATAAATAAATAAACCCAAAGTTAAAAAAAAAAAAAAAGAAGGTAAGCGTCACTGTGTGCAGTGAGACAGTAAGC
The DNA here is from genome assembly GCF_028021215.1 of Eschrichtius robustus. Taxonomy (NCBI): domain Eukaryota; kingdom Metazoa; phylum Chordata; class Mammalia; order Artiodactyla; family Eschrichtiidae; genus Eschrichtius; species Eschrichtius robustus. The sequence continues at coordinate 100,834,580 of NC_090829.1, forward strand.
TAAGCATAAAAAAGCTGCCCGGGAGCACTGCTTTTCCTTCAGTAAACAACATAAACTGGGTCAGGAATGGAAATTCATCTCAAGTCACTGAGTTCCTGAGTGACTGCAGACAAGATCAGGCTTCTCTTCTGCTATCTGCAAAATAAAAACTGGAAGCATCCCAACAATTTATAGAAGAAATGTCCTTATAGGAGGGTCCAGAACAGCAGTAGTTTAGAAATGCAGCCAATAGCAGGCTCTAAATTACCCACTAAAACCGGTGACCGAAAATTAATGGACAGTCAAAATCCACAGATAAGCCCCTGACTTTATTGCTGGACTTTTCCCAACATTCTCACCCTTCAGCTAACGAAAAAGCATTTCAGCTCACCTCTACTTGTTGAGTTACTAATTAGCGAGGAAGGGCAGACAGGCAAGGAGCCTGGGCTGGGCTCATGATCAGCCGTCAGCAACTCTCTCCTCAGTAAGGAGTTTGCTGTGCTAAGAGTGGCACTTACATCACAGGCATTTAACGCTGACATGAGGTAACTGTTTCATATTCCACAGGGAAAACTTAAAATCTTATGTGAGGATATAATTTAAGTGCTAAGTGATATTCTAAGAAAACAGGTCCTGTGTACATTTTTCATCTTCCTTTGGTGGAATGTCCACAAAGGCGTTTTTTATTTTATTTTCTTTCTTTCAAAGGCATTTTTTAAAAGACTACCATTATCACTCAAATTGCATCAAATTCACTCCCCATTTCAAAGACAATCTAGCAATTCTATACCTAGAAATTTATCTTACGATAACAATGCAAAATCTGATGGAGGGGATCTCAAAAATTGTTTTAAAAATGATGATGCAGGAAGATTGAGAAAAAAATTGCAGAAAATGACTGAGGCTATTTTTACGAGTTTACATAAATCAGTAAGGATCCTCTAAGAGACCCAATACATAAATGGGCAAAGAACACAAACCAACAGCATTAACCAAGGAGGAAATATGACTAACAGGCATGGACAAACCTCCCTCTTTTCCATTAATAACAACGAGATATCATCATGTGGTCCCATCTATCAAACTTTTCATTTGCGAGCATCTATTGTTTCTAAGCTTAAAGTCATTCCCTCTTTAGAGGTTTGATATATATATTTAACTTGACTTTTCTCTATTTAAATTATTTTTACTTAAATGGTCTTAATTTATAAATACACAGTTGATCCTTGAACAACATGCGTTTGAACTGTGCAGATCCACTTGAACATGGATTTTTTTCCAATAAATTTAGTATCTGTATTTTCATTTTACAGTTCTTTAAATTAAATAAGCGATGGGGAAAGTTTGTGTTCATTAGAGATCACAATATATGGAATCAAAAGAACTGGGTTTGAGTCCTGATTCTATCCAAATTGTTTCACCTTCCTGCCCTTGGGTGAGACATTTATCAGTTCCTTTGTTTAGAGGCAGAAATAGCAGTACGTAGATTTTCCACTGCCTATAAGGGGGTGGAGAGGGGGAAGTTAGCACCCCTAAACCCCTGTGTTGTTCAATGGTCAACTGTACTTAAATTTATAAATGTACTCGATTTACAAATGTACCTAAAGGTTAGGAAGATTAGGAAGGCAATCATTCAGAAATAAAGAGCACTGAAGAACTATGTTAAAATCTAATTTTTCTGATACATTTTCCAAATATGAAAGTAGGAAGAGTATATATAAACTATTAACAGTCTTTAAAACTGAAGATGACAGAGTAATCTGATCTTTCCAAGGACAATAGAAACCACCAGAACTTAATTACAGTTTGAGCTCTACAAATGTCTTGGCCTCAGTCCATGCTAACTTAGAAGACAGCCAACCATTTGGGGCCACAGGCTCTTCTTAGGTGTCAGCAGGAACAGGACATTCCTGCTGGGTGAAGTCTAAGCCATGCAAAGAGGATACAGCTTCTAAAAGGAGGATGTGGTTAAGAAAGGAAAAGAATACTTAAACTGTATAAATGAAAAGAAAACTTATCACTCCATCAACTAAAATAATATTTTAAATGACAATAATAGTAATAACTAACATACATGACACAATATGTGCTGGGAATCATATATACATACACACACACACAAACTATATAGAAGGGATTGTTAATGGATGGATGGATATATATATGTATATATACATGTGTGTATGTACATATATATGTATATATAGGTGTGTATATATATGTATATATAGGTGTGTATATATATGTATATATAGGTGTGTATATATACATATATATGTGTATATATACATGTGTGTATATATACATATATATATATCCCATTTTTTTTTAACCTAATTCATTTGGCAACAAAATCTGATCTGAATAAGTAGAAAACTATTTATAATATTTATCCAACTTGTGTAGCCATGATTATATTTTGCTACAGCAACAGAAATGTGTTCAATTATGGGGTGTTGCCCAGAACCTTTCTGGAGTTATTGTCTTATATGCTATCTATGAACCATATTACTGTTTAAAATGGGAAATATTCCAAATCCCAAAATACATTCATGTTAGGAAGTGTAGAACTGTATTCACTCCTTTAATCCATGCAACTTTCCTTTGACATGGGTACCATTATTATCCCCACTTTACAGATGAAGAATGAAGGCACAGGTCACATACAGTAAATAAAAGAGCTGGCATTTGAAACTAGACAGAATGGCCTCAGAGGCTGTGTTCTTAACCCTTCCACTATAGTTTTAAAATGTTCTAAGTAATTTTATCATGTAGAATATTTTTGATTGGCATGTGTGACATTATCTGAAGCAGTTGACTTCATCTTGCTCATCTGGGTAATATCTATGACCCCATTCTTACCCATCCCATCAACTTAACAAGTGTGTCCACCATCTAAATTTGAAGCTCTGAGACCTGGGTACAGGTACTCTGCTAGAAGGATTACATTTATAGCAACACATCTTCAATATATATTGGATAAAATGTTTAAATCTAACTACTAATTTTTGACATTTATTAAAACTATACAGACTTGAATAAGAGCTTGAATAGTATTTAACAATGGGGGTGAATTAGTTTCCCTAATCATCAATTGCATGAGTTTGCAAGATGGTAAAGAGAATATATGTACTTTATACATTTTTTCATTATTTTTTTATCCATATAGCAAGTCTTTGAGGTGGAATGAAGTCTGTCAAATGGTCTTTTCCTAATTTTAAAGACGAAGCAAATATTGAATTATACTGGTTAGCTCAGTGTCAACATGAGACCAAGACTTCAATCTTTCACTCCAGGAAGTACATAAACCATAACTTGAAAGCACATAGTCAAAAGATGTTTGAAATGGAAATATGTTGGGGTCCTAGAAGCATGGTTTGTGTAATCACACAGAATATCTCTAGTTAGAGTCTGTGTTAGACTAAAAGGGGTGAGTTGGCAGGGGTGGGAGAGAGACCTCTGACAAAAACATAATGAAAGGGAACATCCGTTCAAAGACCACATTTACTGGAGAAAAAGAGGCCATTCTGGAAGTGAGAACAGAGGTGAAAATTACTTGGACAGTTTATTTATTGACTATTAATACTAAAAACAAAGCAACTGATAAAATTTTGCCTTACTTCTCATTGCTTAGAAGAAGAAATTATTCAATTTTGCAAACATTTCTGAATTTTTCTTGCATGCCAGATAATTTGCCAAGTGCCTGGGATACTTAAAGAAGTTCAAACGCTGAGATGGAAGGAAGCTCTTGAGCTCTGATCTCTAACAGGAAGTGTCCAAAACTTCCTTTCATGGTATACAAAGCCCTTCACGTTCTGATCTCCAAAGGGCTTTGCAGCCTCACCTGTCAGAGTAACAAAGTTAGCTATCATCTCTACTGCTTTTCAGCACTTTACATCCTTATCTGCCTTAACCAGATCTTCACTCTTCCAGGTATTTCCAGTTGCCAAGTCCAGGGGAATTCTTTTGTCCCATATCATCTGTCTCTGACATTTCCACCTTCCACTTTTTCCTGGCTCTTTCCCTTTGGGCAGTAAACATGCTCATTTATTTACATACAAAAAAACCCCACAAAAAACCATAAAGACTTGTACATTAGCACTGTATAGTTCTTTGAGTTTCAAATTACTGCTTGTATGGAAAAGGTGTTGATATTACCTCAGGATGATGTTAGTTGGTTAGACTCTAAATATAACATGTTATTTTATTTTAAAAATATCTAGCAAACAGCCACTAAGAACAGCCATATCTGTACAGCCCAACAATATCACTTCACCCTAATCTTTGCCAAGTGAACCATGGCTAAAAAACTAAGAACAACTAGACTGAATTCAAGGAAAGTAACCATAATGTGCACCTCAAATACCATTCCAATCCAGAGAAATACCACACAGTGTGCTGGCAAAAAGGTATCTGCAGTGATGAAAATTTAATAGAAGGCTCATAAATCTCTAATGAGACTCTAATCCGGAATCTTCTAAGTTTGGCCCATTTAAAACAAAATCACATAAATACTTTCAGTCTTATCAAATCTTAATGTTGCACAACAAATATTAATTCTTGTGGATGAGCTATTATAATATTATTGAGTGTTTTCATGTGCTAAAGGCTTCACATGCACTAGCTCATTTAATCCTCATTTTATTCGATGAGAAAGTTGAGGCACAGAGTGGTCAGAAACATGCCCAGGGTCACTCAGCTAACAAGCAATGGTCTGTCAGACTCTCAAGCTAAACTCTTCTCCAGTGAACTATAATGCCCCTCATAAAAGCCTCTTTCACTTGGCTTAGAAAATCAGTTTCATCACAGGCCTACCTTTCTAACTGGTCTTCTTCCTTTAAAAAAAAAGTTATAATGCATTTCAAAAAGAATAAATAATATCTAGATGATCATGTATCCAGCACCCAGAAGTAATACATTTGAATTTTACTATATTTATATCAAATTGTATAAACAAGTAAAAACATAACATGTAGAGATGAATTTTAATTTTCCCCCCTCCCTAGAAGTAACCACTATGCTGAAGTTGTGAATCTTTATACATCCTTTGTTTTTAAATTTCACAGAAATATATCTTACTGTAACATCCTTAGTAACACATGAACCTAACTTAATATATATTTCCTTTTATGATTGTGCTGTACTGTAGTTTGTTTCATCCATCAATGCTGCAACAAACATCCTTATTTTTCCCTCATAGCAACTGATACTCCTTCCACTAGCTTTGTATGAATGATCCCACTTCTCTGCCACTAAACTAAACTTTGGTATTGTCAGATCTTCCAATGTTTGTATCTAAAGTAAGGTAATGCTACCTAATTACTATTTTATTCATAATTTGCATTTACTGGATCACTAGTGAGGTTTAATATCCTTTGAATGTCCTTAGCCATTTTCTCACATTTATGAACTGGCTATTCATAGTCTCTGCTGATTTTTAAAATTTCAATTGATTTGAAAGAGTTCTTTTTATATTCTATACATTAAACCTTTGTAGCTTATAAGGGCTGAAAATATATTCTCCAGTCTGTGGCTTGCTGTGGTAGGCTCAATAATTATTGTTCCCCCACCACCATCCAAAAAGAGGTCTACATCCTAATCCTGGAACCTATGAATATGTTACCTGAAATAGTGGAAGGGACTTTGCAAATGTGATTAAGAGTTAAGAATCTAGAGATGGGGATATCTGTCTGGATTATCCAGATAGAACTAATATAATCACATAGGTCCTTATAAGAGGGTCAGAGACAGAGGATAGAGAACAGAAGTTGAAGTGATAAACTTTGAAGATGGAAGAGGGCCATGAGCCAAGGAATGCTGAGGACCTCTAGAAGCTGGAAAAGGTAAAGAAACAGATTCGCCCCTAGTGTCTCCCAGAAGGTATGCAGTCTTGCTGACCCCATAATTTTACCCCAGTAAGACCTATTTTAGACTTCTCACCTCCAGAACTATAGGATCATTTCTGTTGTTTTCAGCACTAAATTTGTGGTAACTTGTTACAGCAGCAACAGGAAACGCATACACTTGCCTTTTACTACTGACTTGTATGTTTTGTGTTTAAATCCATCCTACTCCAATATCATTAGCATAGTTTTCCATATTTTCTTCTGTTTTTTTCTTCCAGTTTTATTGAGACATAATTGACATACAGCACTGTACAGGTTTAAGGTGTACAGCACAATGATTTGACCTACATACACTGTGAAAGGAGGACCACAGTAAGTTTAGTGAGCACTCGTCATCTCATATAGATACAAAATGAAATTGGAGAAAATTGTTTTTCCTTGTGATGAGAACTCTTAGGATTTACTTTCCTAACAACTTTCATATATAACATACAGCAGTGTTAATTCTATTTATCATATTACAAATTACATCTTTAGTATTGATTTATCTTATAACTAGAAGTCTGTATCTTTTGACTAACTGCCATCCAATTCCCCCTCCTCCACCCCCCACTCCCCGATAACCACAAATCTGACCTCTTTTTCTTTTTGACCTCTTTTTCTTTTTGACCTCTTTTTCTATGAGTCTGTTTGTCTGTTTGTTTTTGAAGTATAATTGACCTACAACACCATGTTAGTTCCTGGTGCACAATATAGTGGTTCAATATTTCTATACATTTCAAAACAATCACCGTGAAGTCGAGTTGTCATCTGTCACCTTACAAAGATATTACGTAATTACTAACTATATGCCCGGCACTGTACATTTCATTCAGGTTTGTTTTTCACATTTAGGTTGCCATTAATCCATCTGGAGTTTATTTTTGGTGTTTGGAATAAAGCAAGATTCAAATGGTATCTTTTTCCATGTAAAGAGCCAACCGTCTTTCGTAATAGCCCCACTGAAATGCTATTTCTGTCACCTTCCAAATTCCATTATTCACGTAGGTCAGTTTCTGTGCTCTCCTATCCCACTCTTCTATTGGTCTCTCCTTGCACTCACTATCTTAATTATTACTGATGAATAATGCAATATCTATATTTGGTAGGACAAGTGATCCTGCCTATTGTCCTTAAAAATAATCTTGGCTATTTTGAACCCCTATCTTTGCCAAATTAATTTTAGAAGGAGCTCGTCATGTTTTACCACCACCCCTGCAAAAGACAAAAGATTCTATAAGCATTCTGCCTGAAATTTTATTAATTTGGGGAAGACTAAAATATTTACAATATTGAGTCTTTTCATCTATAAAATCTCTCTCCATCTTTTATGTCCTTCAAGAAAGTTTTTACAATTTTCCTCATAAAGAACTTACTTGCATTATGTTAGATTTATTTCTAAGTATCCTATATTTTAATTGCTATTTACCTTGTAATTGGCAACTTTTAAAGATTTCATATTAATCCTAATAACTTGTCTGTGGATATTCTTGACAATTTTGCTTCTTCCTTTATAACTTTTTTGGTTTTAATCTTATTAAAGTGCCTAGGACTCCAAAATAATGTTGAATAGAAGTGGTGATAGTAGAGACCATTGTCTTCTGCCTGAATTTAAAAGGAAATGCTTCAGATATCTCACTTGCAAGTATGATGTTTACTGTAGGTTTTTGTTGGCCTTCATGTTCAAAATGTACACAGTAGTTACTGCTATTAACTATATATGAGTTCATCTGAAAATTTAATAGTAACCAAACTCCTCTACACTTTATAAAGTCATTGCTTCCCTTCATCTGTGGCTGGATTTACAGTCATCTTCTATTTATAGCTGTACCCCTCCCTTATTCATTACTCTTGCACAGAAAGAATTATTGTCTCGCCAATTCTTATTCCACCTTTTAAGATCATTTATGTCATCACAGTCATAAATTTCATTTGAACTTTTTCTACAACCTCGTGTTACAATGTTTCTTTTGCTTTGCCTGCTTATAGCTACCAGGATTGGATTATACTTCAAAGGAGGCCAACTTCCATGCCAAGCTGCCATGGAGACACTAAAGAAGTAATGAGAAGACTGCTGCTCCCATGGAAATGCAACAAAAGCAGGTTACCCCACACACTACTAGACCAATGCTTAAAACATTTTACTTAATGTTCCCCACCCACCTCTAGCCCCTCACCAACTGTTTTGGGGACTGTTATATGGCATAACCTTATTGAAAGCTAACATACCATCTTATTCCCTCAGACCATGTGAGGCCTAAGACTGGACACATTGCTTTTCATGTCCAGTTAGGAATATGCCCAGGATACTTATTCTGTTGAAGTGGAGGCTGTCAAAGATGTAAAAATACCTGTTCTAACAGTTTCTTTACAGATGAGTTAACTGAGGTCAAAGTAAACTAGGTGATTTGTACAAGGTCACCCTAGTGAAAAGGAGAACTGTAAACTATGCTCGCAGCTCCTTTCACTGTAAAATGACTGCAAATTATGCATCCATGGACCTCTAGAATGTAACGTATGTCTGCACAGATAGAATTCAGCCTGGAGCAAACTGTCATTTGCAAGACATACTGATCTTGTATGAAGATGAAGTGTTAGGATTCCTCAATATTATACCATTATGACACTTTAGCACTAAAAGTCACAGCATGACTGGGAATGCCAGCTACAAGCAACACCCTCATAATTCTGCAGTTTTAACTAATAAAAGCAAAAATCAAAAATTTAGCTCATATATACATAAAGTTAACTCAACTGGATGTAACATTTCCCACAATGAATCCAGAATCACACTGGATTGTGGCATAGGCAGTAATATTAACCAATCTATAGAAAAAGGCATATCAATTCCTAAGTAGGAACACAGTAGGGGGACAGGGGCCGTGAAAGTAATCAGAGAAGCAGGATAGATACAGGATAGTGTGTCTAGAATTTTCCAAGGAAAGGAGATACAGAATCTGGAGAATGCAAACAACTGGGGAGGTGGGGTGGGGGAGTCTCTTTTGTGGGGAATATTAGCCTAGGTAAACTACTCAAGACATCTACCTAATTTTATCCAAATCTTAAAATGTCTGATGACTAATTTCATTTCCTGGGTTCTTCCAGAGAGGCAGAAAAATGCCCAGGACAGAATTCTCAAGTATTCTAGTCACTAGAATCCACCTACTACAAATTACCAGGTTGGCCTTCTGGTTTACCTATCAATCTCCTAGGTCTGATCAACTCAGGGTTTCAGGGCCACCAGGGTGAAGCATGGTTGACTTCACCAAGGAAATGTTACCTGTTGAGGCTGCTTCCTGGACAGTTTGCAGATCTTTACTGGGATGCCCAACCTCACCTCATATTCCTTCCATTTCACCACCAAACCTACTGCCTAAACGTGGCTTCAACAAAGACCTTTCAAAGATTCAAAACATACCTGGTAAAGGCATTAAGAAAACTTATATGCTCTCCTTACATAAACTGAATACACTCTTTAATCAGTTCTTGATGTGAAAAGGCTATAGCTCTCAAATCCTTTCCAAGAGGCACCTTTATCTACACTGCCTGGATTCCACAGGATGAAACCAGGGACATGCAACTGCACAGTTCAACGTATGTAGAGATGTTTCTTTTCTCTGTCTGTATTTTTACTCCTAATTTTAATTATTTATTTTTGACTTCATGAATGTGGAAGAAAAGTAACTCCTCAAACAAAAATAGTAATACCATTCATTTGGAGCATCTAAGTATCTGTCTGCTAGTTTGACCACTAAAAATTGCTAAAAAGTTCCCTTCCCAGTAAATGCAGACTACTTTCCCATGCCTTTTTCAGCCTTATCAATACTTGGAGAGACGGACCAAAACACATTCTTTTTTTTTTTTTTTTTAATCCAGTTTTCCTCCAATAGACAGGAAGCATCAGTAGCCACTTAGTCTTTCCAAGTTGGTGTCTAAAGGCCACTAAGAGAGACCGAGGCTCTATTTTTATTCTTGTTCCTCAGCCAAGACTCTATTCTTACCCTGATACCAAGAATACTCTCTCCAGGAATGCCTTGAAATAAGACTACATTGCTGGGACTTCACTGGTGGTCCAGTGGTAAAGAATCCGCCTTACAATTCAGGGGACACGGGTTCGATCCCTAGTCAGGGAACTAAGATCCCACATGCCGCGGGGCAACTAAGCCCATGAGCCACAACTACTGAGCTCATGCGCCTCAACTAGAGAGCCCACGTGCCGCAAACTACAGAGCCCATGAGCTCTAGAGCCTCCATGCCACAACTAGAGAGAAGCCTGTGTGCCACAACAAAGAGCCTGCCTGCCGCAACTAAGACCTGATGCAGCCAAAAATTTAAAAAATTAAAAATAAATAAATAAATAATAAGTCTTAAAAAAAAAAAAGACTACATTGCTGAGGTTGGGATCGAAGATCCTGAGTATGATCATCACTCCTGGAGTCAGCTCTGGTTGAAAGATCTGACTGAGTCACTCCTGTCACCATGTAGGGCTTCTAGTCATCATTGTGTAAATCTCAGCTTTGACCAAATGCTCCTAGGGAATCATCGTAACTAGACATCTTGAAAATATTCCAGATCCTTACTACTTCCTCTGCAAAGACACCACTAACTAGGAACCCGGAATGAAAGTCCCAGAATAGCTATCCTGTTTTTCTCACACTTAAAATTCTGAGTAACTATGATAGGAAGGAGAAATTACTTACTCTATAAATGTAAGCCTCCAAGGTGACCCAGATAAGTCTGCACACTCTAGGCAGGAAAGCCCTAGTTTCCCCAAAACATGGTTTGAAATCAATACCAACTGTGTTCCATGACTTCAAGTAACATTGCAAACCTAAGCAGCAGACAAGCTGTCATGTGACTTATCTAGCAGAATAATAAAATGATCAGGTTATTATTTTTATTAAGCAGCTCTACCAATTACAGCCATGATACTAATAGCTAATACTTATTGAGCGCTCACCATGTGCTAGGCATTTTACAAGCACCATCACATTTAATATCCCAGTGGCCTTACAAAGTACGACTATTTTTTATAGATGAGGAAACTAAGTAACTTTGTCAATGTCACCCAAAGTCATTAAAGTATTCATTTAAGCTCAGGGCTATATTACTCTACTTCCTAAATTTTGCATTCTGATCAAAAAAAAAAAAAAAAAAAAAAAAAAACAAAACAAAGAAAGAAGAAAAATATCAATCTTGGGAATTCCCTGGTGGTCCAGTGGTTAGGACTCAGTGCTTTCACTGCCGAGGGCCAGGGTTCAATCCCTGGTCAGGGAACTAAGATCCCACAGCTGCATGGTGTGGCAAAAAAAAATCAATCTTTCATTAGTTGGATTTCATGCGTGAATCTCAATTTTACAATCTTCAAGCAAGTTACTTACATTTTTATATTTTCCCCTGTATTATTTCTTCCAACTTCATGTCATCATTCATGGTAATTAAACTGGACGAGAAAAAGTCTTATAAATATGCATCGGCGAAGTACTTACATAGTCAATGGGCTTGAGGGATTTGACTCTAGATGTTGGGCAGCCACAGGAAGTAAGGTCAGCATACAGCCCTTCTTCTAACACACACTGATGATTAGAAATGTCCTCTTGGTAATACAGGAGCCAGCTGAAAAAACAAGCAGTGAAACATTCAGTCAAAGTGCATCAGTTGGCAGTTTGACTCGTCATCATGCAGTGGGAGCCAGGGTAGGAGGAGGACATAAAACTCCTGGTGCTGGTCAGCAGCAAATACCCAGAGTCAGTTTGGAAAAAAAAAAAAAAAAAGCTACTACTATCACCTATTGACTGCTAACCATGTGCCAGACTAGGTACTCTGCATGTATTATTTCACTGCGTACTCATTACTTTATGAGGTAGAAACAAGTGAGGTAGAAAAGTTAGGTGATTTGCCCAAGATTCCCCCAACTATTAAATAAATTTGAAATAAAACATCTGCTGTAAGCTAAAGACATTAACTTCATTCAGTGTTTTCAAGTATAAAAACCTGGGATCAAATTATAGTAATTATTAAGTACTTTAACAGATTAGAAATTCTTTTTGAGAAAAACAAAAATTTGTATCCTTATTTAATGATGAGTTTGCTTTCAGTCTAGGTTGAGTTGGAAGCTAGACTCCTAAAATCACACAACAGTACTTAAAACCTGTCACCTGCATAGCTGATAGCTAGCGGAGAGATTTTTAAAACGAAATGAACCCTTTAGAATCTTCCATAGCAAATTATCTTCAACATAGCACTCATCAAAAGCTTGGTTAAGACATGCCATTTTGGAAAGAAGGGGCACAGGGGAGAAATGAATTGACTGTTACTACTTCAGCTTTGGTGTGTTTAAGTTCTAGCTCTATATTTTAAGATCACCAGAACTGTGCCCTAGCTATACGAGGTTAACTTTAGATAACCACAGAAATGCTCTGTGACAAAATTTACTGCCATGTCTCCTACGTAATAAGCATTTTATAGCCAATATTTCCGAAAGGTTTTTCAATGTGTTGGGCATGCAGCTAAGCCCTTACGTGCATTATTTATTTAGTCCTTATAAGAATCCTTTGAGCTAAGTACTGTTATTAGCCCACATTCACAGAGGACGACACTGGGGTGCAGAGAGATGGTCCAATTTGCTTAAGATTACCTAGTGGTGAACTGGGCTCCAATCCTCATCTCTGAAGCATCCCCGGTACTTAAACTATCACCATGCTTCCTGTATTCTTTTATTAAAACTATAGTTTAATAAACTACACATAAATCTAAATAAAATATATAAATAAGATGTACATTTTGTATGTAGTTGGCCCCCTGTATCGATAGGTTTCCTACCTGCAGATACAGAGGCACGACTGTAGTAAGCCACTTTATATAAGGGACTTGAGCATCCACGGATTTTGGTATATGTGGGGACTCCTGGAAACAATCCCTCACAGATATCAAGGGACAACTGTATATATAAATTATATATATATATATATATACACACACACACATTACACTGAAAAATATGTGTACACTATGTATAAATTACATATATATTTATTTATAAGTAAATAACATACACATTTCCTACATGAAGCAACACATACGACTAATTTGTCCTAGACTTCAGTGTCTAGGACAAAAACATTTCCCTCCAAAAAACAAAAAAAACTCCAGTGCTTCCTTTTACCAGAAAATTTAAACTATATCTTGCAAAATACTTTCTTTTTTCTTAGAGAAGAAAATTCAAGAGTCAAATACTAGGAACAAGACTATTTCAGGCCCTTGATATACATATTTCTCACTAAAGAGTTGCAGATAATCTATTTAACTAACCGTGTCCTACTTTATGTGTTTTCACATTGTAAAACTTTCATATCCTTCTTGGAAGTAAGTATAAAAACAGTAACAGATGCAGAGAGGTTCAAAGTAGTAAGAGTTATAGGAAATCAGAAAGGGAAAAGACTGTTTGATTTAGGGTTAATCAAGAAGGTTAACAGAGGGAATGAGGATGGACTGAACCTTGAAAACATATATGCAGGTTAGTATTAAGCAGGGTTCACGAACTTACGTACCTGCAGGAGGTCAGGCAGGTAATATAAATGAGTAGTGTACCAGATGAAAAAAAATTGGCAATATATCCTATGGTACACTGGGGAGCACATATGCCTCTACTCAACACCAGCTAATTATCCCCAAAGGTGAATGTTTCCCCAGAGTTTCCAAATCTTCTGATTTTTAAAGAGAAGGTGAAAAACAGGTTCTTCTGAAAAAATATCCTAAACTTAAGTATTGATACAAAAAACTTTTTAAACATAGTGTTTAGGCCAACCAAATGACATCTGCTAGATTTACCTGAAACCTACCACCTTTGATACAGAGCAGGGGTTAGCAAACTACAGCATGTAGGCCAAATCCACCCCATAGCCAGTTTTCCAACAGCTCACAAGCTAAGACTGGTTTTTGCATTTTTAAACGGTTTTTAAAAATTAAAAGAAGATTTTGTGATATGCGAATATTATATACAATTCAAATCTCAACATCCATGAACAGAGTTTCACTGGAACACAGCAATGCTCATTCGTTTATGTATTGCCTATGGCTGCTTTGGTGCTACAGTGGCAGTGCTGAGTGGCTGGGACAGAGCCTGTATGGCCCACAAAACTGAAAATATCTACTACCTGGCCCTCTGCAGAAAAAGTTTGCTGACCCCTGGTACAGAGGGTAAGGAGGAAAACACATAGCCAAGGAAATGCCCGAAGACAGGAGGAAAGGAGGATAGTACAAGGATAGAATGGAGCATGGATATGGAAAATGAGACTCATTGATGGTAAATTCTGGAAAAGGAAGAGTTTGAACTTGATCTGACTGGTATTAGAGAGTGACTGGGATTTAAAGAAGAGTAGTAAAATATTAAGCTGGATTTTGGGACAAATAACTGGGCTATGATTGGTTTGTGGTAAACACTGGAAATAAGACGACACTGGGGGACTTCCCTGGTGATGCAGTGGTTAAGAATCTGCCTGACAATTCAGGGGACACGGGTTCGAGCCCTGGTCCGGGAAGATCCCACATGCTGCGGAGCAACTAAGCCCATGCGCCCCAACTACTGAGCCTGCGCTCTAGAGCCCCTGAGCCACAACTACTGAAGTCTGTGTGCCACAACTACTGAAGCCTGCGTGCCTAGAGCCTGTGCTCCGCAACAAGAGAAGCCACCGCAATGAGAAGCACACGCACTGCAACAAAGAGTAGCCCCCGCTCGCCGCAACTAGAGTAAAGCCCACGTGCAGCAACCATGACCCAACGCAGCCAAAAAATTAATTAATTAATTAATTAAAAACCAAAAAGATGACACTGGAGTGTGGCTCATTAGGGGGCTGAAATTCCTCAAGTGGAAGATGGGACCCCTGTCTCTACCGGTTCAAGAGAAATGGAGGAGAACGGATGAATCCAAGATATTTTGAAGGGAGAAAAGAGACTTTGATGAGTTATTAGGTAGATAACTTGACATACAGAGATGCCACTGTAAAGATACATACACTTAAAAGTGGCTAAAATGATAAATTTCATGTTATACATATTGTACCACAATAAAAAATGATACATAGAATATATATTAGAATATAAATGGAGAATCACATACAGTCTCATATACATGTGACAAAGGTCCAGTACGTTGCCGCAGTTGAAAGAATACAGAATAAAAAAACAAACAAACAAAAAAAACAGCCCAACAATCCTGGGTGTGACATTTGGTGTGTGACCTTGGGAAACTAACTCTGAATCAGGAATCCTCATCTGTGAAATGGGGACAACAAATACTTTAAACAAACAAAAAGTTTTTAAATTTTTTTAAATTTAGGAGTAATATGTCTTATCTGGACAAAAATGCTAATTTTTATAGCATTCTATTATACTACACAGTAAACACACAATATAAACATTCAAAATATTTAGGAAATAATCTAAGATAACAATGAGAAAAAAAAACCCACCAAAATGCTCCCAAAGTTGGCTAATCAGCATTCTATTTCACAGTAGCTTGTAATACAAGCTGGGCAAAGATCATATAGGCAAATTAGCAGTTGACTAATGATTAAATATGTTTATTTCACTGTATACGCAAAAAATAAAGTTAAATCTCTGTAAATTTAAAAGAAATTTAGTGATGTAAACAACAGCAGAAATCATTCCATAAGCATACTTACCAACCCCGAAGAACTTTAAAAGAACATGGTGTGAATGATGAAGTCAAATCCGAAATTTCTTTGGTAAAATCTATACATTCACCTTGGAACCCTGGTTTACTGAATGCTTTGAGCTGTAACAGCAACAACACAACAATTAAACAGAAAACAGTTGCTTGACACCATCACAAAGCAAATGAAAACCTTTTGTTTCATGTACTTATAAAAATTCAGCAAAATACTAGACTCGTGTTTTATTTATTAACAAGGAATCCATGTTAAGGATGACACTCTCCTTAAACTCACTTTTTTTCCCCTTACGTATTTGCCAGAAATGTCAAGATTTATTTATCATCTCCATCCATCTCTTGCATCAGATACTGGGCACAGAGGCCTAGAAAATAATTCTACCTATAAGAGTAAATCAGAATCCCTCCTCTACTAAAATGTGGTCCTTGTCCATTGTATCAAGCAATTATTATCCCCTGTGGTGAGACTACATGTGTAAAATAAGAAGCAATTTAGTGCTAAACACGAAGGCGGTTTGGATTGGTATGAGGTGTGGTGGCTATGCCCTTTCTCTCCCCAAGCCTTCTTGATCCACAGTTAATAAGAGGGAGAAGGAGAAAGCACAAGCGCATGCCCGTAAATGAGCATGAGGGTGCCTGTGAGACCATAGCAGCAGATGGCAGAGAAGACAGTAATGATGGGATTAGCGGAAGATTTATGGTGAAGAAAGAAAGATGTCTGTGCCGTATATTTCCGCTTACCTTAAGAGTATCTTAAATGCACAGCTTACAGCTTTATATAACTACATGTCTGCTTTAGTCCTTTTTTGTCAAGGAAAATTCAAGAAGTCTCAACTATAATTCCCTTTAGACCAGAGATATAATAATCTGCAACACTAGTGGCCTTGGATCTCTAATAAGTATGCAAAAATGAATGAGGCCTAGAAATATTTCATAATACAGTGGAGCCCTGAAATAACACGGCCCCCAGATCCACCCGGCACCAAGAGGCCTGCGTCGTAGCTAAGAGTGCATCATGATAATCATCTACAGCACCGCCCTCTCTCCTGCCACGGCTGTCACGGAGAACACGGCTTCTTTGAGCAGCTGATGTTCACCTTCATTTTCCCACGGGTCCTCTTAGAGACGGGTGGTCTCTGAGTTCTGAGGAATTGTTTCTTAGCTATCTCATCCTGCTCTGACCTTGCTAGGTCTGATATCAAAGCGAAGCCAAAACCAGAAAGCCGAGAGAACCCATTCCCCCTGACCAACCGGGGCTTGCACAATACAATTTCCTAACGTGAAACGAGGCTGTGTTTGGAGCATTAAAACACCAAGGGACTCCCTGCCTTAAGGAAGTGTGATCCGTCAAGTTCCTACACCATGGTCCTTCGGTGGATACAGGGGATAGAAAGAAAAAGCAAGTCCAAAACAATACAAACCTCTGGAACGATTGATTCCCTGTATAAGAACAATTCTACATGTCCAGGCAAACTGCCCTGGATTCCTTGATAAGAGCGTATATTTTAGTTAGTGGTTTTTCAGACTACGTTTTTTAACTTAAAGGTTTATAAAACATGAGGCTAAAAAGTAAATCGCATTTAACTCCCAAAAATGTGGAGTAATTTCTCCTACAGACAAATATTATCTTTATTCACAATAAGAATCAGAAAAGGCACATGAGAACAGACATCACGGTTGTCTGACTCACTACGTGTATTCCCAGTTTGTTGAATTAATTATATTCATATTGCTGAGCCTAAGACTTACACTTCGGTATTTCACCATGAAGTCGTGAAATGTCAAATCCTGGACAACTGACAATGCAAGCGAATCATACTGCAGATGGTGTATGTAGCAGCCACCTATACTTTTCAGTCTCAGTCATCACACCCAGAAGCACTAAAATTCACACACATACACACACTCACTCTGCCATAAAGTACTGTTTTGATTTGATGATTTAAAATACTCTTTACCCAAATTTAAAAAAAAGGACTATTATATTGACCTGAGTTTATCTTTACCCCCCAAATGAGGTATGGTATTGATACACAGTTCACTCAAGATTTGTCCAACCCCAGAAAAGTAACACCCCATTCCGAGTACCTTACAAATGCCTCAGAATAGAATAATTCTCATAATAATGTCCTCAGGATGGACCACCCGAAACCAACTCTGCACTTTCTAATTGTAATAATTAATCTGTGGTTTCTACCCTTGGTGAAATTAAGTGGCAGTGCCTTGGTGAAAATAAGTCTTGTGAAAAGCTAGCTGGGTGACTCACTATTTTGGTTTCCTTTCCAGGTTAATGGAGAATAAATGTACAAAACAACTCGGATAGGTGGCTTAGAACACAGATGAATAGTCAGATGAACAAGAAATGAGTGTATTTCGAACTATCCCCATTCCTCCGTGCCATGTGAGCATGGCTTAATCCCTACCAGCACCAAATGGAACTGTATGGAGGAAGAAAAAAACAACAGTGTATCACTGGTTTCCAAGGTGCCTTTTCACATATCTATCTTTTATCTTCTTTAGAACTACCCTTTGAAGCAGATATTATCACCCCTTTATGATGAAAATTTTGTAAAATCCTTTGTTTACTATGTACTTTTCATTTATGATATACAGAAATAGATGTAATAGTTCTTCAATATGACAAACTAAAACCTCAAGAACTTAATTACTGAACAACAGTTGTGCTTTCTCAATTTATTTCACAATATCAGAAAAATTTTTGAACGTAATTTTATTTATCCCAATGCTAAAATAATTTCTCTGAGAAACATTCTATCCTGTCTAAACAAGACTTTCTGCAGCCCTTTGGACTTCCCTCAAATAAATGTACTGATTGTTAAACAAAGAACAGTTTTGTTTCCACTCTTCCATTACATCACATTGTCTCATAATGCAGTGCTATGTAGTTTTCACATCAATTACATATTCTATAATAATTTTACTTCCCTGTTTACTCATAGAAGGCTTTCTTTACTTAGGTAAGTACTACCTTCCTGAGTATTTCTGGTCTCTGGATTCTATAAAAATGATCTGGTCGTAGTACCAAAAAAATGTTTTCCTCTACTGCTCTTAAATCTTACTGATATTTGACTAAAACTATTGTTTTCTTATCCTCCATACATGATAACAGTAACCACCACTGTTAAAGATCCTGTGATCGCTCTAAAATTCAATTTGGCCGAATTATCCCATAGAAGAAAATACTCAGTTGCTTTTTCTCAGCTAGAATCATGTATAAAATGGAACAGAGGCTCAGTACTTAAAGAAATCCAAACTTCTAATTATATTTGCAAATGGACTTTTAAAAGATTCAAGGAAAGAAAGGTCCTTGGTTGGGTCAAAGTGGGGAACTGGTTAGAATTTCTAGAGAATGGATGCCTGACTACAGCCTCTCTGGAAACGAAACTCACTTTTATAAGATTTAATCTAGTGAGATTTCTGATATTCAGGACTTGCTAAAAGAGAGAGATGAGGACATTATGAACATAATCCACATTCTGTTTGTTTTTTGTTTTGTTTGGGAAAAAATAAAAACAAAAATAAAATGCCAGCTGCTAACTATGAAGAACTCTATAATGATCCTGTCATTGTATCAAATATTGGGAGTTGGCAATCAGACTTGGTGATCAATCTTCAGCCACAGGAAAAAATAATCTTCTCAATAAAAGGTGGTGTTGTGTGTCCCCAAAAAAGACATATATCATCATAATATGCTTACACATCAGCAATAATATTTTTATTGGCACAACTCTCATGCTATATATTAATTTCTACACACGTATATCTTCTGGCTTTTCCCTTCTTAGGTTGCTTGAGGTTTCCTTTCAAATCACCAGCACACAAGAATTCCCTCTCTGACTTTAACTTGAGATGTAACTTCCTCCTTATACGTTAGATAGGGAAATTAACTACCCCATATGAACACAGCTTCTGCATTGTCAACCTGACTGTCACAACTACTTGCGAAGGAGAAGATACCTTCTAGTTACTGAATGGAACCAGACTATCAGCCAAGATCTGTTTGTTTTTATTTGGGTAAGTGAAAACAAGCAAAACTTTCTGAAAATTTGGTCCAATGGAAATAATAAGGGCTTCAGTACTGGGTAAACTAAGGAGGCTTTGTCTGCATGTTACCAAATATCCAGCTGTCCTACACTAGTCAGAGACCTGTATTTCACAGGGCAGTGGCTGAGCTATATTGAGAAAAATAAGCAGGGCCAATTTCACTGGGTGTTTGCTGCTGCTTACTTTCTCTTCAAGTTGGATTGTAAATACTATAAAGAAAATCCTCT
Organism: Eschrichtius robustus; assembly: GCF_028021215.1. Taxonomy (NCBI): domain Eukaryota; kingdom Metazoa; phylum Chordata; class Mammalia; order Artiodactyla; family Eschrichtiidae; genus Eschrichtius; species Eschrichtius robustus. The sequence continues at coordinate 100,854,427 of NC_090829.1, forward strand.
GAGCAATCTGCCCCAAACAAGGAAGTTCATAAGAAAGAACAGGGATGTAGGAGGGGGAGAAACAGAGCTTAAAAGAATGTGATTTTTTTATCTGCACTTAAAACTCAGAGAATGTGCAGTTTGGAATTACCCCACTTTACCTCTTTATCTACTCATGTTGTGTTGATTCATGTGAAAAAGTGCTTTGGAAGTCCACAGTTGGAGTTTTCTAAGATTCAAAATAAAGATCTGGCAGGAAGTGTCTCCAGAACAGCAACTGAGTTATATTCAGAGAGGAAATGTTCCCAATAGGCCTGAGCTAATCGGAAAATAATAAAACCTGGAAGCATTGTGAACAGAATCACAGTTAAACTAAGCTGATTTGAAATATATAAACACTGACATGAACACGAAAAACATACGCACTCAGAGAAAAAGATTCAGTGTTATGGAAAACTAGCAAATTTCAAATATTTAAAATTAATCATTGTATTTGGTTTTCTGAAGAAATTTTTCTAAATTTGTTATTTAAAATGAGACAGAGGAAGCACTGTAACTCATCCCCTTTCTTTTATGGTTGTACTGCTCATATCATGATATATCTTTCTTTGACATAAAATCTTGGAATTAGGTACTAAAAAAATGCCTCTTTTGCTACTTCTAGCTGTGTGAAATGACGCTTACTTAAATTCTAAATCTTTGCTTTCTCACTAATAAATGGGAATAAATCCTGACCTCACAGAGTTATTAGAAGCACTAAATAAGCACAATTTCTAGCCCTCAATGGATAATAAACAAACATTTAGGCTCCAGAGTATTACCCAATCCTTCAAACCATTAACACACTAGAAATAAAAGAGTAGGGTTGCAGTTTTATCAGTGCTTTTAAGAAATATGGGATTTAGGTATTAGAAATACATTTACATAATAAGCATGCCATTTCTCCATGGTAAGTCTGCTCCTCCACAGACAGCATAACGTACTGTGCTGAATATGAACGTGACACCGCGGAATGGATGGGCAACAGGAAAGAAGGAGTGGCAGAGGTTCAAAACGAACCCAAAGTGGTCAGTGCTGAAGCTCTAGTAGGAGAAAAAGAAAGGAACCGTGACAAATCCAGGTCAATATGACCAGTAACAAAGATGGGTACTCTTGTGCTCACAGGTTCCTAGGACGATAGAAGCTGCCCTGCCATACAGACCCATAAAAGTTATCTGAGGGAAAGGGACAGACTTGAGAGAAAGGGCATACGTTTTTAGTAAACAATTTAACAATTATAAGTTAAGAATATTTTTAAACATACCAAATGTGGAGGCTCATTTATCCCAAGTGGTTCCTGAAACATATATTAAAACATTTTAAAAATTATAATCATATAATCACAGCTGTCTTTGAAAGTGCTGAAAATCTCCTTTGAAAAATGAAAAAATATATGGTCTGACCGATTTACTAGGTTCCTTGAACTGGTTAGGACCCTCAAATAATCTACTAGATTAGCTTATAATTTTAATGTTTATTACTAATTCATTTTGAGTCATATTATAGCTAGAAGAAAAATGTGCCCCAATAGTCCATTAGAAAGATAGAGTCTGAACTTGCCAACATTCTCTTTCCCATCACTATCTCCTGGGCACCCTATTGTGCTGCAGTGTTTGTTATTGACCACACTGGCCACACTCTTTCATAACTTCATAATTTTGCACATGAGGAGATGATTCCCTCTTGGTGAGCTGCCTTTTCTGCCCCACTTCCCTTCCTGGCAAAATTGCTTTTATCCTCTAAGACATCACTCAATGCATCCTCTTCTTGAGGAGAGGCATGGTCCCAGCTCGCCAGGCTCTCCATTCTCCCTTCCCCTGGTCCCTCAGCACTGCCTACACACTTCATCTTCTCACTAGTCATACCATAAGCAATTGTGCATATGCCTGTCTTCTCTAAGAGACTGAGACAGGGCAGTCTTATTCATCTTTCATCTCCAGTGATCAGTCCTGTCTGACACAGCAAAGGCACTAAATAAATGCTACTGAATGAATGAACTGATCAAATTACAGAGGCCCTAATCATCGAGGTGCTAATGCCATCTACTAGCTCTCTATGGAATCTGCAGAAACCCATATGCTGTTGCATTTTCTCTATAGATACATACAAAATAACCCAACAGCTCCACTTTATAAAAGCCTGTTCCATGTGTTCAATTGTATGCCATTACATGCCACTGGCATTGGTTATGTTCACATTTAACTCACCAGTTGGATAGGTCGTATTGACATGATTATATTATTTGATCCTCCCCAGTCAAAAAAGCACTTGTATTTCCCTTTCTCTAAAATGTATTGTTCTCCACAGAAGAACTTCTGCTGGTAGGCAACCCATCTAGCAAGATAAAAAGTAAAAAGAACTGAGGTGACACAGAACCGAGTAACCAATAATTTTAAACACCAAAGAAGCTCTAGGTTCTCAGAATAGGAGACAACTTACACGCCACTTTTAACGTGAATGGATCTTGTTTCACTGCCAAAACCCATTTCTTCTAAGTCAGAAATTTCCTGATTTGTAATGTCAATAACCTTCCCACTTTCTAGATCAGATTCAAACAGTGTGATAGAAGATTCCATGAAATTCTAAAAGGAGGAAGAGGAAAGTTTAGGAGAACAATGGTATTTTGTTTTATGGATTGCTGTATTTTAGCAATTTTCACACACTTGTGGGATAATTTTCACACAAATAAATCCAGGAAGAATTTTAAATGGCACTGAAAACAATTTTAATAGTCACTACTCCTATATACTTTAAAGAAAAACATAAGTCTGAATTTACTTTAATCAGGAAAACACATTTTTATGAAATTGGAAATTAGTCAACAGTTAGTAAATTGCCAGGACTTACAGACTATCATATATAACACTAATTGTAAAGGAAACTAAAGTATCACTTGTGCCTAAAAAGCAAAAGCCATATGAACCAGAAAGTAAACACACAATGTACTGTGGGCATTGTGGGAGAGGATTTTATGAGCTTAAATGTAACAGAAAAAATAAAATCTGCTTGACAAAAAAATTGTTTTTTAAAAATTAAAATCAGAGGACACCTCCGTATAGTCAGACGGCATATTTAAAACAAAAATAACAGAAAAATTCTAAGACCCAACTTGACAATCAGCAAAAGGCACCCATAATTCACAAAAAAGATTAATGTTAAAAACAAACAAATGTATAATTTCACTAGTAAAAATAAAGAAATTCAAATTAAAACAGATACAATTTCACTTTTTAAGTTAAGAAAGATCTAAAAACCCAGTTTTACCAGGGAACATTCCTGGTGGAAATATAAATTTTACAGCTACTTTAGAAAATAATTTAGATATATATTTAAAAGACTGAAATTGTTTACATTCTTTGAGTCTGAAATTCCTTTTTTCTTAAGTTTCCTAAAACTAAATGATAGCCAATTTATATGCAAAGATGAATTATTTATCATAGTGAAAAGCTGTACAAAGTGTAAATGTCCAAAAGATTTACAAACATAAACCTTTATGCATCCACTGCTTGATGGAATAAATACAACTAAGCAGAGTTTTTAACAAGCTAACAGTTAAAAATTATATCATACACTTACTACTGGCCAGGAGCTTTACATGCCTTATTTCCAGTGTGATTATATTACTATCACTCCCATTTTACAGCTAACAAAATTGAGTAATTTGCCTGATATAACACAGCTACTGAGTGGCAGAGATTGAATTTGAGTCCAAATCTGTCTACTTGTCTACTCTAAACTCTTAATCACTGTCAGATATAAATGTAAGGATGAAACAGTAGGACAAAAACGAAAACTTATAAACTTGGTAAGATTACAAGTTCTCAAAAAACCCCCAACTTCCATCAAAAAAAGACTAGAAGAAAAAAAAAGAAAACACCAAGAGTGGTTATCTTTGGGTCCAGAAGTTGAACAATTTTACCCTATATTTTTTTCAAAACTTTATAATAGGTATATTTTTAAATGGAAAATACAGAATGCATTAAAAAATGAAAAAACAAAACAAAAGGGACTTCCCTGGTGGTCCAGTGGCTAAAACTTTGCACTCCCAATGCAGGGGGCCCCGGTTCAATCCCTGGTCAGGGAACTAGATCCTGCATGCCCCAACTAAAAGATTCCCACGTGCCGCAGCTAAAGATCCCGCGTGCTGTAACTAAAGACCTGGCACGGCCAAGTAAATAAATAAGTAAATATTTTTTTTAAAAAACCAAAAAACAAAGACTCTTCCTTTCTGCCTACTATTTCATTGTTTGTAACTCAAGTCTTAGACCTATGGAAAAAAGTTATCAGCTTCTATACATCTCAAACACCATCAAATTTCTCATTATGATGATTATTATTATAAATATCATCTAAGATTTCTAGTATAACCATTCATTTTACATGAACAAGCAAAACAGTGTCCAATAAAAACAAAGCACCTATGAGGAGAGAAAGAAAACACATTTAAAAAAAATTCTCTTGCCCTTACAACTTGTCAAGTTTGAAGGATTTAAAAACTGCTGACACAGCTGGGTCAAATTTCATTTGAAACTTTAAAAGATAAAGGCTTTTTACCAGAAATTTTTATTATAAAATAATTTCTAACCCATATTCGTGTTCTCAGTTCCTCCTTGAGAGTAAACATGTGGAAGCTGAGAACACCTGTCACCTTCATTACTTTCTCATGGTTCTTAAAAAAACGGGAGCAGGGTGGATTTACTCTTCATGACTCCCACCATCCCTCATTTTATTAATAGAACACTTTTCAAAACACTTGCACTTGTTATCTCTTTTGAGCTCCCTTAAACCCTTATTTTACATACATATGTGTACATATACACACATATATATATACATATACGTGCACATATACACATAGATGTCTATATCTATCTTGTTACAGATAATAGATCTGCCATTTTCCAGATACAAATCTAGAATATACGTATATTAAAATCAAGGCTTCAACATCCTAGAAGAGATTTGCCTTAAGGTCTCCAGGACAAGCCTCCCCAATGACATTTTACAGCCTGGGCGCCACATCAACAAACCTGGTTATATTGACAACATAAACTTCCATCATCCAAGGAACATGAACATGCCTCCGTTTCTTGCAACCTGAAAGTGTGTAAATAGCTCCAGGCGGCTGTGAGAATACAATACGGTAATGATAACTGAAGGCGCCCATCTGGGTCCTGGTCAGGAATTGGTATCAACAGCCACCGACCAAGTCAGGCCCAATGACAATGGGCAGGTCTTCAGCAGCTCTCACACATGGACCCCTCCTCCCCTACTCTGGTGATTCTGGAACGCTGCATCTCTGCTTTTATCTCCTCTGCCCCTACAACTGTTCTCTACTCCCTGTTAGGGTTGTAGGAATTGAGTGGGGATAAGTTGACATAAACCGTGGGTCACTGCGTCACGTTGGAGTGAAACGGGACAAAGACAAAGATAATCACAGATATGTGCACATGTGCTGTGATTGTGCCTTTCCATTGAGAAATCACTTGTGTTATGGCGTCATGGACTTTATTTGAGCACTGATTTGCACAAACCCTACTGTGTGGGTCGTGGGAGAGTGGCAGCAGTGAGGAGGGTGAGCTGGGAAGCAGGCTGAAGGCCCAGGCCATTTGGCAATGATGCAGCCGGGAGCTGAGCAGAGGAGGAGGGACCCACTGTCACAGGACCCAGTGCCAAGTACAAGTGCTGGCAGCACATGGGTTCACTAATAAATTTACTCATGTGGCTTGAGTTTGTGTCCTTCCTACTCTGGCTACCATTCCCAGAGATGTGGCCAAGGGCCACAGGAGACTCCTAAGTGACATTGTTCTCTTTCTTAATCTCCTGCTTTTGTTTATTCATGCCTTGTAGCTTCTGCCTTCCATCTTTTTCTAAGTATGTTTCTGAGCCAGGCTTCTGGCTTTGACCCTCTCTGCATTTTTCACTCAAACCTACCAAATATATAATATCTGATCCAGTTGACTAGTTGCCATCAATATGGTGTCCCTGCTGGTCAGAGCTCTTAACTCCAAGCCAAATCCAGTCATCTGGGGCTAAATCTCAAGGGTCACATGTAAAAAGTATGGGATAAAATATGCAAGAAAACAAAAACAAAAAAACAAAACTTCTAACTGCCTTGCTCATGAGGTGACTGCAACAGGACACAAGTCCTGTGAGGTTACTAGGTTACTGTCATTCCAACTATAAGCACAATTACGTAATATTTAAATTTATTAAATAACTTTGAAAGTCACACAGATTTAAGTGGAGCTCTGTTGCTCCAGAAGGATGAATAATGATGGAACAACCTCAAATCTGTACTCCATTTTATATTTTTAAAGCACTTAAATCCAATGAAAAATCTGGGTAGTCTAATATGGTCTCAGGTACAGTACTCCCCACTGTTACAGCAAGCTAACGAGCCATTGCTTCAGGACCAAAAATAAGTCTTAAGGATCAGTAATTTGATTATTCTTAAATTCCATAAAATCCTTCAGCTCATTGGGCCCTGGAACTCTTACGCTACAACCCCCCGGGGTGGGCAGAGTAATACGAGACACCAGCGGAGATCTGGTGTATCCATTAATTTAGGAGACATAACAGTGTCTGCTGCATACCACCTGGTTTCAGAGATCTAAAAAGAGGCCCCAAGTCTGAAAATCATAACAAAAGCAAATCCAAAAGTTAGGCTAGCATGAAACTGAGGAAAAACAAGCATCCCAAGAAAGTTTTATAGAGGAAGCCAAGGAATAAACATTCCTTCTTTAATCCCTGGAGTCTAAATACTGCTAAATTCCTTCTGGTCCTTTTCGCTTTAGAAAATAATCAACTCCAAGTCAATATATCTGCTTGACTCATTTGGAATTAGAAACACATTTCTGGTTGTCCTCTCCAAAGCAATCCATGACGCAGATCACATTATCCCGAAGGAACATATCCAGGATCTGACCTTCGTAGATCCAGAGTGTTCCAGAGCCAGGATGTTAGAAGACTGCATTGTGTTATGCAACTTTTCTATCTGTCCTCTGTTTATTTTCTATTATTTCAGCTTAGATCTTAAATGCAGTGCTTCACTCTTCCCAGGTTAGAGACCTCTGAGAGTCTACATGGGGAAAAGATGTCTCACATCAACTCTGCCTGCTAATCACATAGGTTGGCATAGGTGACAACCCCAAGAGCTTTAAATCCTATTTCTAACAATACTGTATCATATACTTAAAATTTTCAGAGGATAGATCTTATGTTGTGTCTTATAGCACAAAAAAATTAATAATAATTATAAAGAGGGCACGAGGAAACTGAGAGGAGATGGATATGTCTATGGCCTTGATGGTAGTGATGGTTTCATGGGTGTATACTTATCCCCAAACTCCTCAGTTGTATACAAAAAATATGTACAGCTTTTTACATGTCAATCATACCTCAATAAAGTGGTTTTTAAAAAAAGAACTCCTCCCCAATTATATGCTGTACCTGGAGAGTGTAAAATATTTCATCTGAAAACATTTTCGTGAACATAAATTTAAATTATAAATAATCTGAAAATTATGTAAATAATTATTTATTATACATGTGTATTAGTCTGCAGAGTAACTATATATTTATAGCTACAAATGCAATGCTAATAATCCTTTGGCTGAATGAGATTCCAGCTTTCTACTCTTGAAGTGCTTAAATTTTTTACTCTAATCATTCAAACAAAGGAAAATGGGTAATATGACATGGGCTCTAGAGTAAGACAGACTTGCCCCTCAAATCACAGCTCTACACTTGGGCACAGTACCGAACATCTTAGATCCTCAGTTTCTGTATCTATAATATGGGAATCGTGAGTCTCTATCTCTTCATTTTTGTGAGGATTAAGTGCAAGTATGCATGTAAAGCCATTAATAAGTACCTGAAAATGTTAGGATTATTATAATGAGGATTATGCTAACATCTTTACAAGGTAAACTAGTCCTAATTTTTTTGGTTGTGTTGGGTCTTCGTTGCTGCACGTGGGCTTTCTCTAGCTGAGGCGAGCAGGGGCTACTCTTCGTCATGGTGCGTGGGCTTCTCATTGCAGTAGCTTCTCTTGTTGCGGAGCACGGGCTCTAGGGGCGCAGGTTTCAACAGTTGTGGCTCACGGGCCCAGTTGCTCCTCGGTCTGTGGGATCTTCCCCGACCAGGGCTCGAACCCGTGTCCCCTCCATTGGCAGGCGGATTCTTAACCACTGCGCCACCAGGGAAGCCCCATAGTCCTAATTTTTTAAAAATCTAATTTAAAAAGATTTTCTTTGAAGGAAAGTCTTACTTATTCGTACAAAAACTGTGTCATCATTTTTGTAAATACCCAAAACTTTTGTTTGCAGAGGTAATTGACATGCCAATCTCTGCTAATTTTTCCAATGTATTTTATCAGACTGTCTATATCAAATATCTCCTAAATTTTTAGCTACATAGTTATACAGTATGTTTTATTTTTACATTTTCTACTATTGGGAGAGTTCAACTAGTGAAATCTTGGGGTTTTGGTTTTTGTTTTAGTCACGGTCATCTTTGGAAGATACCATCATATTCACTGCTGAACATTTCTAGGAGCAACACTTCCACCCAACTCTTTTTTTTAAATCAGGAGGGAAAATTTTAAAAATTACTCAATACTTGGTGGAAGATGCTTTGCATCACAACCCTTAGCTTCCTCAACGCATGTGGTCACAATGACCTAAAAGAAAAAAAAGGCTGTATCGTGTTTTGTCTGGCTTGCCTTTTAGTGCTCAAGTAAGGAGTAGCTATGTAGAGAAAACCCGTGGCCCTTGTACATTAGAATTGTGAACTAACTACCTCAAAAGCTATCTATCCATTGCTCATGCAAACTCAGTGCCCAACCTTCAGTGGACTGTGCTACATTTCTTTTCGGTAGAACCGGTTTCCAACTCACTTTCTTACTAACAAGGATCATTCATGGAAAAAAAAAAAAAAAAGCTCTCCTGTTCCCTGTGCTTCTTCTCTCCCATTCGGGCTCCTCATGCCCGACCAGCTGAGGGTTTGCAACAGTGGTGTTGGTGGCCCCCGGCAGACAGAAACTTAAGGAACAGAGCACATAACCCCTGTGCTCATGCAAAGCCCACGTGGACCCAATAATCACCCTTCACTTCACTATCAATTCCTTCTAAAGGAGGCTTTGGAGGCCATGCCAGATAGTTTAGAGTTTATATGGGTAAAGATTATTTTGGAAATACACTGCAGTGGTATAACTCCTGAATTATGAGAAAACATGCCCCTCTGAACACACTAAAAAAGTCTCCAGAGCTGGTCAGAAAAATGAGCAACATTTGATAAGCCCTGATATCCTGCAGAACTCTCTAACATCTATCTCCTCTTCCCTGTGCCTTCATCAGCTTCCACCTGGAGTCCTGGAACATTCTAGACCTCCTGCCTCCAAGCTTACTTACCTTCTTCACCTCATGCCAAGAAGGTCAAGAAAAAAAGTGTGAACTCCTCAACATGGCACATAAGGCCCTTCGTTATCTGGCTCTGGATTCATCTTCCCAAAGTTCTGCCTAATATCCTGATTTTGCTGCATTTCCAGAACACACCAGGTTCACTGACATGAGGGTTTCTCAAGCTCAGCACTATTAGCATTTTAGGCTGATGATTCTTTGTTGTGGGGGGCTGTTCAGTGAACTGCAGGGGCTTAGCAGCTTCCCTGGCCTCTACCCGCTAGATGTCAGGAGCATGCCGTACCACCCCCCACCCCAAAGTCATAACAGTCCAAAATGTCTCCAGACACTGCCAAATGCCCCCTAGGTAAGATCACCCCCAGCTGAGAACCACTGGCTTACATCCTTGCCTTTTTATATGTTAACCTCTTGCTAAAACACCTGTCTTTCCTCTTCACCCTGTCCCAAAATTTCTTCACTTGGTTAACTCTCAAACTTGAAATTTCAACTCAGTTGCCCTCTTTTCCTCTCTACTTCCAAGGGGAAGTACTTGACCTTTCTCTGGGTATCCTGAGTACTTTGTGCTTAACCCAGTCATAGGCAAACAATAGCAAACATTTATATAGGTGCTATCTACCCTATCAGACTGCCTGCTCTGCGAAGGCAGGGACTGAGTCTCTGGCCACCATATCTCCAGCACCTGACACAATACATCTAACAAAGCAGGTGGTCAAAAACGATTATGAAATCAATGGATGAGAACTAAACATAAATATTCTACATTAATCATGGCAGTTAAGAAAGGCATGCAAGCCACATAAGCCGTTCAGTTTAATGCTCTCAGGTATTAGAAACATTTTATAATCTTATGTTCTACCAGAGGTCATATCCAGTTTTCATGGAAAGCTAAAAACAAAATAGAAAATTAAGAACAAGGAGGCTAACTCACAGCTTGTAAGTACCGGAAAGACAAGATGGAACCACTTAACGCCCCACAGGCACTACTGTCTTCAAAATCTCCTTCTTCAAGCAAGAATTGCTGGCCTTTAAAATGTTCTTTTTCATAGGCAACCCACCTAGAAATACAGAGGACATCCAACTGAGTCATTAATAAAACTGCAGTCAAGAAAGCAAGAGAGAAAATCGTAATAAAGCACCTAGTTGCACATCACCATATTTTAAAAAGCAACACATTTATTTTGCTACCATTTACAAAGACAAACAAATGGTGTATGCCTCATGGATCAATAGTTTTTATAGTTTGGAGGCTTTTCCCAACAAAAGGTTAACTGTTGTAGAATTGCAACAGAGGAACTCTCATTAAATGTTTGTGGCATGACCCGATACCACATCTCAACGTGGTCAGAGAATAGTTTGCCGAGTAAAAAATAATGGAAAGCACAAATAGCCAATGAGAAATACTGCAAGCCTACACTGAGATTCAAAGATAATCAGTCTTATTTTTCTGATTAAGCCCTGCTGGAACCACAGAATGATTACTATATTAAGTATTTATTTAGGGTTTAAATCAAAGGAACCTGTTACCAGCTTCAGATCTGAAACACATTACAGGTGGGTTTAGCAAGCAAGAACTGGGAAATGCGACTGGGCTGGTATTAGCCCTCATGGCCTAAATATATACAAAGACTTCTGTAAATATGTATGGGTAGGAAATGTTGCTCCCACTAGTTTATCCGTGGTGATAATGGAAACTGGAAGCACTGTGGCAGTCTTTCCAGGGACACAGGTTTCTTGACTTCTAAAATTATCAGTACAGAACACTGATAAACACCGTTAGTCATTAGTCCTCCAGGAAACTTACCTTTATTTGGAGCAATCCACAGTAGCTAATGCAACGTGGGCATAGATGGTTCAAAACACACGTTGACCTGCTTAAATCTGCCTTCAGCTGGCACTGTGTAACTAGAGTGGGACCCCCTCCAATGGGGCAGATTTCAAGGGTGACTATTTTGGGCTCCTGGGTTGGGGACCTCTGAATTCTGGAGCTTGACAAAATGAAGCCAGGTAGGGCTGACTACGATTATTTTGGGAAGATACAAAAAATATTCCAAAGAACCGTTTTCATAGGGTACAAAAATAACAGTGGCCACTCAGTAATCATGAACCTGTCTCCAACTTCCTTAGTGCATATGGCAGGGAAAGGGTCCACATGAGTTGGAAAAAACATTTTATACATCTTCGTTAATTTGTAACATATAAAGAAACTAACATTATTTTATTCTTATACTATTATGTGAAAATAAATTTCACAAGAGAACTTTCAAATTCTAAGTTTATATAAATGTGGCTATTTGAAACATGCTTTTAATACTCCTGAATGGGAAAAATAATATGATATAGAAGATCTAATATTAAAGGACAGATCAGTAATTATTATATAATGACAGTTCAAAAATCTTCTGCCCAGCTTTTCTCAGTAGATTAAGTTTTGATTAGTATTCAATTTATATATCTATCTGGGATATTTAAAAATAGATGTTATCTGAGAAAAATTAAGACACATCAACCTCACTTTCCCTAGATTCCTCGAGACAAGACAGAGGTGAGGAAGAGTTCCTATTACTTACAAATAAAGTTCAAAAGTTAAAAGTGAAAATAATGAAACAAAACAAAAAAATAGTAGAAATAGTGAAAAAATAACGAAGTCAGCTGTTCATCTTTAAATTAGGACATCACATTTTTCTCCTGCAGGTGTCATATAAAAAATGAAAGTGTGTATACTGTTTTACCAGCCATAATATTTTGAGATTTTTAAAAATAACTGCAAATACACTTAGAAAATAACAATGCAAATCACTATATAGTTAATGATAAAACCATTCAGATACTAAAGGAAAGAAAAGGCAAAAAATATTTTATAGCAGGATTAACAAGAAGCATGTGTGTCCACAGATCAGAGAACACTGCAACTAAATACAACACAATAAAAATTTGTTTATCTAAAAGAGATGTGCTTTTCAAGCCTCTAATAAATTTTTAAAATTCAAAGATAAGGAATTAGCTGATTACTAATATGTCAGACTGAGACAGGCTGGAACCTGGGACCCTTTGCTGCAGTGCTACAATGCTTGCACCTGAACAAACCTCTCCTGGAGCAACAAAATACAAAGAAACTATATGGGACTAAAAATAACTGAGTACATGTGCAGTTGGGGCAAATTCTGGACAAAAGATACAAAGAGACCAAAAAACCCAACTGCCACTTTTGAAGTGCCTGGAGCAAAGGCAGGGGGCTGGGGAGCAAAGGCAGGGTACTGCCCATGCCCCCTGCACACAACACCACCTAAGGGGTGGGCAAACTACCTAAGCCACCCCTCTGGCTCGACCCCTGGACACACCCTTACCCTCACCCCATATAAGGAACAAGCTCGCCACCCGCTCAGGGAGTGAGCAAGCAAGGGAATCTGTTGTTTGTTCTCTCTCCCCGCTGCTACAGCGGGGGCCCCAATGAAGCCTTGCCTGAATTTCTTGTCTGCCTCCTATTGATTAAAGAGGCCAAGAACCCTGGTCGGTAACAAGACCAATTATGGACATGACCTACATATCTAACGCATTGCATACTCTCTTATATTTCCATTTTGGCTAGTGTGGCCATTGTTTGATTTACTGTCAGAAATTGCAAAGGTTAAGTCTCTAAATGTAGACCCTTGACTGATCTTAAACAAGTTATTTAACTTCTATGAATAAAATATTTGAGTAGCATCTTTTGCTAGAATAGCATGAACAAGTTATATGATGTTATTACTGCAAATAATAAGAGATATCGATGTTTAAATTAAAATAAACCATCATTCCAAACAATCCAACCTATCAACAGAGAGACTAACACAATGTGTCTGAAGGAATTCTAGCACTGAGTTGACAATGGCAAATAAGCTCTGAGGAAGGCTTCTTCTCTATGGTTTTACCTGCCAGGATACAAATACAAAGGCACATCCCAGGGCAGTCATGGATTTTCTGGGGTTCTTGCCCCAGTAACTGCCGACTGAGACTGGGATAGTAGCATGATGGTTACACTTGGGTTTGTACTTAGAAGTTCTTAGGGAGCTTTCTTAAAACAATGCAGGGCCAGAGGATAACCAGTGTCAAGAATCCTTGACTTTGTAAACACACAATCCAGGCTACTTCTTTAATGAGGGAGGACTCACTGCCAAGATCCTCAGCACAGAAAGTCAACTAAGGTAGAATAGGGGGTAAAAATTGGGGCTCTCATTCATGTGCACAATCTGTCAAAAAAATAATTTTATCTTGCAATTCTTATATTCTATATTGTGTTTAGAAATATTGTTTAAGTTTTAGACACTGTTTTCTTCATTTAATCCATCTCAAAATCTCTAATACTAACAAGAGTTCACAGGAAGCTGTCAGTAACTAGTATTTTTTATTTCCTACATTTCAGAAGGGATGTATATTTTTAGACTAAGGTAGGTTGTTTTTGCTCTGCTTAGCACATTTTTTGTGCTGATCTTCAAAAATGGACAACTGAATCACATATTGAAAATGTAACACTCACACTCCACCGATGACACGAATTGATCCAATTCCATGAAAGTCTACATCATTTTTTAAAAAATTAGGGACAGAATCTACATGTTCACTAAACTCTTTGGCCTGTCCATGGAAGTGAGGTTTTTCATAAATAATAACCTGAAAAATATGAAAGAAAATTACTTAGCATGCTCATATTTTAGAATAGATACATACTGATTTACTTAAGTGACACTAAAGGCCACAACCTGAATTAAGGGCCACTGTCCATTTTCTTCATTAATACATACTCAAAATATAGCACACTGTCTGACATTCACAAGGAATATGTGAGTCTTTACTATCATAAAGCTAAAACATCTTGATAATATGTTTCTCTCGTATCACTATACTCAAGTATGATTACATTGTTCTAGTTACCCAAATCCTAGGACCATCTCATGTAGTAAACTGTCTTATAACTGGTTCTTGAATTATCTTTCTACGTTTTTCTCTCTGTTCAAAATCTGATACAGACCTGCCTTACATTTATTTAATTTCCTCTATAAGAAATAAAAACTCTCTAGAGGTTCCAGGGCATAATGACAAATTATCTACTGGTTTGAGAAAACATGCTGTTTCTTGTAGCACTGCTTGTATGGTCACTACTAATCATTGAGAAGAATTAGATATGCAAATTCCTGAATTTAAATACAAAACTTCCTAAAAGTTTGAAATGATTGAAAGAATTTTGGTATTTTTCTTGGATATTTGGTTCAAACGGGGGAGGAGGGAATGTAGTAGGAAACAGATTTCTAGCATTTCATTTACTTCAAACTTGTATTGGTACAAGTGCTTCTCTTCTACCATTCTGATGCTCTTGACTTCCCAAACACAAGCTGCCCTTAGTACAGGAAAGTGAGAAGAGTGGTAACAGCGCTCATCTATTCACACTCTTACCACCTGGTCCTACTTATGGCTAATGGCATAATTTGTGTACAATTGGCAAATAAGACCCATGCTTAGACACACTGAACCAGCAAGTTATAGCTTCTTTATTAAAAAAAAAACAAAACTGAGAACGTTACACAGACTGAAAAATATATGTAGTACTGCTCCTGCTGTTTTCTACGTATTAAATTTTCAGAGTGTTTATTGGAAGTGATGAAGTATTATTTGGGTTTAATACATGCTACATATGCTGAACACATTCAAACTAAGTAAGAAGCAATAATTCTTTGATGAGTAAGTCATAAGCCAACACCTAACAACTTGAAAATTGTGACTATCTAGGATAGGTATTCCTTTCACACACCTCTACAACCTGTCAGACTCCCAGCCTGTCGCACCTGAAGTTCTCATTCAGCAGACAAGGAGATTGAGACATCACTCAGGGAGTGTCACAACTAACTGTGTCACAACTAATTCTGCATCTATTACGTCACTGGTTCGAAACCTTGGCTGCATGTTAGAATCACCTAAGAAGATTTGAAAAATTTTAACCACACCCCAGACCAAAAAAGTATCTCTCCCAGTGGAACCCAGGCATAAGTATTTTTTTAAAACTCACATATGTATGATTCCAACATACAGCCAAGGTGTATTAGAGACAGTCAGATACTAAGTTTTAAAAAACTCCATCTATGTGATTGAGAGAACGGTAGTCAATTCCACAAATTAGGAAGCCCAGAAATGGGGAAGCCGGAGGAGTTGTGCCTTGTTTTGGAGGAGAGGAGGATGAATCCCCGTCTCACTGCCTGTCTCTGGAAATGCTGTAACTTAATTAAACAGAGGTTTTCTTCCTATCTCTCTTTACAATCATTTTATAATTCCATTTCTTTTCCTTTCCCAAAACGTACTTAATCCTGGCATTACTACTACCCCAGGTTTCATTGCCTCTACCGTTCCCTTCAGATACTCATACTTTCAAACTGACATCACCTGATAGGAGCTGCCTACATCTCCTTCCGATCATCCTTCATCTCCATCCTCAGCATCACTCCCAAATGCCTGCCAGGTATTTCCACTTGAATGTCTAGCTATCACCCTCAACCACTCCACAAAACAAATATCAAACCTGTCATCTTTCCACCCTGTTAGGAGGTACTTATTGGGTCTGACTAGGTTGTCAGAACAGACCTCCACCTTTGCATACTGAGCCCTCTCCTCATTCAAGCCTGGGCTCTCAGCAACCACTGTGTGCAGTCACTTCCCACCACCCCAATATGCATTAGCTAGCTATTATTAGCATACATTCAGGTAATCATTTTTTTAATTTTAATAGTCCAAAATACTTAAAGATTAATACTCAAACTTTTTAGCCTGCTACCAAAGTGTGTTTAAGACTCACCTTTAAGTTCATAGGCATTTCCACTTTCAGTCCACCCTTAAGATGACAAGAAATTTTAATATTAGACATACACATATTTAAAATACTCAAAAGTAACTAAGTGGTGTATGTAGGTCATATAAAAATCTGATTAGTGAAGATTACATACCAAATTTAAGTTGTGTATTTTAAAATTTAAAAATTTAAGTAGCGAACTCCACAGTGGTCAAAGTCAAGTCGGACTACTCTACATCAGTGTAGATGGGGTAAGAAATCTTAAAAGATACTTCCCACAGTATAACCACTACAAGGAAGGAAACCAAACTTTAGTGCTTAAGTACATGTGACCCATTAAAGATTTAATCCCACAGCAGAGTGTCTCAGAACAGTGGAGTTGTTAGTAGATTTAAAACTTTCATTTGGCAGAGTAGATTTCTAAACCACTTAATACTAAATTTCTTCTCTACAATTGCTTGGGCTTTCTACATTAGAGAGAGCACTTCCTCTTCCAAGTTCTATCAACACTTCGTATCACACTTACTATCTTTGTGACCACATGGATGTACAGCATAAAAGGTAACCCACTCCCCACAAAAGCTCTAGTTTGTAATTTCCTTGTTTCCAGTGCTACTCCACACTGTGATATTCCTTAAAATTTCTCAGTTTTTCCTGTTGTTTTTTTTAAAGGCACAGCAGAACCATAATGGTTTATCACATAGTACCATTTAATTGAAGTTTGCCCCTCAAGTAAAAATGTTTGCAACAAAATAAATCATTAATGCAGGCATTTATTACTTTTAAGAAAGCAACCATTGACAGAACTGCCCATTTATTATTAATGCGGAACTTATCATTCATTACTGCAATGGAAGAGTATAATTTACAACAAGCAATTTTCTAATAAGCATCAAAAAAACAAATTCAGAACTTTTTAAAGTATGCAAAATTTCACAGAATACTACTATAAGGAAACTGCTTGTATTGTGATAAATTTAGCACAAAGTAAATTCAGACATCTGTCTTCTAGAAAACATTAAAATATTTTCACACACACTGAAAGAAACAGAAAAACAATATATGAATAGTTTGCCCATTCAGTAGTATACATATACATTTCTCAAGACCGAGATGCATGACCAATCATCAGAGCTATCTTAATTCTGAATTCATGGACACTTGGGAAAATGCTTCTTTTTAAATCTGCTTACCATTTGAAGTGGATGCAACGATTTCATTTCTGCTGCAGAAATCTCAAAGAGGCCATGGTCTTCCTCCAAAACTGTAGCTTGCCCCTTGAAATTAATATCCGGGTAGGCAAGCCAACTAAGTAAGAAATGAATGGTTGGTTAAAGTATAATAGGAATACCTTAATCTGGTTCTGTAAGAGTTGAAAGTTTAAAAAAAAAAAAAAAAAAAGCTACAAAAAGTAAAAGAAACCTCTGTCACAGAATTACACTAGTAAAACACATTCAAAGTGACATTGCCAGACAGCATATGACAATGAGTTAACAAGTTGTTAACTACTTACATTCAGATACTATCCTAAGTTTATTATATGTTTTCCAAGCACTGGCATTGCTTTCCTTAGAATTTTCCAATATTTAAAAGGTGTGAAACCTTTAATTCAATTAGGATGTAACTGAAAAATAAAAACCATTCCACTATATTCCATTCTTTTTTAAACTAGAACAATAAGAGGTAGGGATTCCACTAAGCATTTTCTACCTTTGACCCACAGTTTTAGAATCAATATCAGTTCTTGGGCTGCCTCAGGAACAGTATTTGAAATAAGATTCCTAAAGACCCATTTAGCAACCAGCTAAACTTGATAATTACAGACATTTCTCAGGATCGTGTCAATTACTGGGTCTGCCCAACAGTTCTAATCTACACTTGGGGGAGATGAAGAAAGATGTCCAACAGTGACCCCCAAATTCAACACTAACCATCTCCAGAGCAGATGAAAATGCTGAAAGAGAGAAGAAGGATCCATGTTGAACCAGGCATCACAAAATTTATGATTTAAGCCAATCTGGGACTGAATTAAGATTGAATTTAGATCCATAGTCTTGAAGATACCTTTGGAATCAGAAAGGCCTAGTATCAAATCTAACGCTTACCAGCTGGTAGCCTGGGACAAGCCACTTAATTTCCTCATTTATGACATGAGGGTAGCTCTACCTGTCTTCCAGGAATAGAGGAGTAATAAAAAAAGTGCCATGTCCCTGGTCCTACGAAGGCCCTCAATAACTATCAGCACTGAAACACTCTACAAATAGCTCAGGCTCCAGAATTTTAGGCCAGGGACATGTATTTATTTCTCAGTCCCACAGTCTGGTGGATGAAAAGACAATGGATGCATCTATCAAGAACTACGTCTGAGAATCTGTATCTGCTCCTGTTGAGTCATATATCAAAGACTTAATTGGATCTGAAAAAAACAGAATCTGTTGTAATCCCTGCAAAAGTCTTTCTTGGGTATCCAGAAGTATAAACAGTAAAATTAACTAAAACTTCAGAAATGTGTATGTCACCAGTTGAAACATTAAACACAAAGTTAACTTTGGTAACCACCAATCACTGTAATAAAGAGAAACGGATACGTACACTCCTGATTTCACAGTAAAAGACACAGATTTGGGGATATTCAGCTCTTCCAAATTGGGGACTGCTCGCTGTAGGTAGATAGGACAACATGCTGGGTCAGACTGTGGGCAAAGTTCTATCTCTGGAATGCTGCAATCCTGAAAAAAAAAATGGCTTTGAAATATCTAGAGACACACACTCCAGTATTCTCAACACCCTGGACATGCAGTTACAATTATTCTCATTGTTCAGTTGAATTTCTATCCAAAAGCAGCCTAAAGGAAGTACTGTTTCTCCTTGCCAGTCTGTTAAAATAAATTTTTCTAAGGAGTTACATTGATAACATGAAAATTATAAATATTATTGATTGAAAAAGTATTACTCCAATTCTCTCTGCTTTGTTTTTAAACGTCTTGCTCCATTAACCAAGGTTCCGATTTACCAAACTATCTGAGTGCCAAGAGTCTGTAAGCCTTCCTTCTTAGAAGCATAACAAAGCCATAGGGAGGAAGGGAGTTAAATAAAAGCTGATCTCATGGGGAACATAAAAAATAAATAACAGAGAGGCACTGCTCCCTCAGCATGTTATCCAATTTACACTGACAAAAGAAATAGGAATTAGAGGTGAGGGTAAAGGAAATGTTTTCCTACTTGTGGTATTTATTTTCTTTAGTACAAGTTGGTTTGAAGAAGAAAGGCATTATGAAATTTGAACCTATACTCCGTCACACATCCACGGTCACCATGTCCTGTCAAACTTTCCTTTAAAATTTCTACTGTCAAGGTTCTTCATCAAGGCCAAGACTTTGATTATGGGCCTAGACCACCAGTCGAGTAAGCTTACTCTTTATACAACTGGGCTTGTGAGAACACCACTTCCCTCATCATACTCCTTGGCTCAAGACCCAAGCATTTCAAATTTATATTTCTGTTTTCCTTTCTATAATATGGCAACAACCCAGTGAGCTATACTAACTCCCCACAACTCTTCAGTCATACTGGTATCCATACTACCTCTGCTTCTGGCCTCTCTAAGCTTTGTAAATGTTTCCCTTATTGTAACTAAAGACAAAATTTTCTGTATTATTACTTACGAAAATCTTTTCTTAAATTTTATCAGAATATAGTTGATTTACAATCTTGTGTTAGTTTAAGGTGTATAGCATAGTGATTGTTATATATATATATATATATATATATATATATATATTTTCATTCTTTTTCAGATTCTTTTCCCACATAGGTATTACAGAATACTGAGTGGAGTTCCTTGTGCTACACAGTAGGTCCCTGTTGGTTATCTATTTTATATACAGTAGTATGTATGATAATCCCAAGCTCCTAATTTATCCCTCCCAGCCACGTTTCCCCTTTGCAAACCATAAGTTTGTTTTTGGTAGTCAAGTCCTAACTCAAAAAAGAGCTGGGACGAAGTGAGAGAGTGTCATGGACTTATATATACTACCAAATGTAAAATAGCTAGCTAGTGGGAAGCAGCCGCATAGCACAGGGAGATCAGCTCGGTGCTTTGTGACCACCTAGAGGGGTGGGATAGGGAGGGTGGGAGGGAGACGAAAGAGGGAGGAGATATGGGGATATATGTATATGTATAGCTGATTCACTTCGCTATACAGCAGAAACTAACACACCATTGGAAAGCAATTATACTCCAATAAAGATGTTTAAAAAAATAATTAAAAAAATTTAAAAAAAGAATAATGGGAGAGACCCCCCCAAAAATAAATTAATTTTAAAAAATACCTTATCGTTTCTTAAAGAATCAAAACCACAATTATTTTTCTCTTCTCTAAAACTACAGATGTGCTTCTGTCTGAACACACAATCTATCTCAGTAATCATGAGTGTTTAATTACAAAACTCAAGTTTCAGTAGCATAATTCTTATCCCAGACATTGTGAAATTCAAATGATTGTGCTTTAATGAAATAGGTAAATGCAATAGCAATTAGAGGTGACATTTATTAGACTAAACAATTATATTTTTATTATAATCTGCTTTGCAATTTTAAAACTGCAATTTTCTGATTTTTTAATCTTTCTTCAACCTGAGTTCTCTTATTAATCATTCTTATTAATATGTAAAAGCAAGCAAATTGATACATCTTGTTTTCAGAAAGTTAGTTCTAAAATGCAATATGGTAAAAAGGTATAACCTAAAATATCCTTTAAAGTATAAAAGGTATATTTCCTTCTAAAGTTTCATTTAAAAAATAGCCAGAAATCTCCATAAGTCACCTGCCAATCTTCAAGACTCTTGTTCGCTATTAAAAATAGAGCTCTAGTAACGTTATTTAAAATGCTGCCATATTAATGTTCCCCCAGGGATCTGAGGTACAGTAACAGAATACATAACTAAGTGTCTCACACAAATAAGTTTCCTCTGCATTGCGTTATACAAACAGTGTTTGGGTGGTGTATTTTAAAAGGGAAAAAGCTAAGAGGCATGAGTCTACCACAACACAGAAGGAAACAGATAATGGAAAAAGCATAATGGTGGCTAAAAAATTGAAAATAAAAATAAGAATGCTTATGTTCTCAACTATCTTTACTAGAGGACAAATTTTTTTCTCTAGTTGACTGAAAAAGATTTCACTGATAAGTTCTATTTTCTCCATGGTGGCTATTCACAGAAGTAATGTCTTTTGCAAGATTTGTATAATTCTTGACAGACAAAGGCAGTAAACACTAGCAACTGAAGGGCGCCTTATAGTAACCTAGCAACAATAAGCAGTTTACTCTTAGTAGAATTTATATGGCTTCGCCCCAGACTTTCCTAGTCATGATATACTTTATAATATCTCGGTGAAATCTACAAGCTTAGACTATTAAAGCAACTAGTAGGAATGGAGACAAAGCTATAGAGAGAAACAGGGTGGGAATGAATTACAAAAACAGTAAGAAAAACTTGCCTCCACTAATTACATAAAATACCTTCAGTCCCTGATCTAACAACAGATCTCTCTCTTCCCAGCTCATTAATGAGGGCACAACCGAAGTAACTTCTGAAAGAAGGAAACGTCATTCTTTGAAAATAAATATTAAATGCATAATAAACAGAGTAATGCGCAATATTCCTTTTTTCTATTTGAGAAAAGAAAGCACTTGACTCAAGACTCACTGCACTGCTTACCCCACCTCCAATTATTTCCACTGGGGGCAAAGATGACCCTTGAGCAGAATCTACAGCTGCTGATGACTGATGGCATCTTCTGTTACTTGCTCTATCTATTCATGGCAAAACAAAGACATCATGAAAGTATTTTCTTTAAAGAACATTAAAAGTTTGACTACTCAGATTAGAGCCACTAGAAGATGATGAAACAAGATAAAGCTGGCGTAGGCCTAGGTGAATTTGGAATGGCTGCCATGAAAATGAAGCTATCGATAGGCAGAATTTTGACAAGGTGGGAGAAAGGAAGCAGTTTGATGCCTGACTCTTGCTTTGTAAAATATTTAGAACAATGCTAATGCTTTTTCCATTCAATGCTCAATAGTTTTATTTTCCTTCCTCACTAAAAGTTGCTAGCATGTCCAAGACAAGTGGGCACTAACACTGCAATTTAAAAAATGACTCCACAAACAAACAGTGGAAGAAGAAAAAAATGCAAGTATGACTTATTCTTTCTTATAATATATCGAAGCAAATGGCGGAAGTGCAAATACCCATTTATATACCCAGGCTCAACAGATTGAATTTTTGTTTGATTTTATTGTTGTTTGATTCTGGGTGGAGGTTGCTGCTTACAATACTTTATTCATCTTTCTTTTTTTTTTTCCCCCACTAGGCCTGGCACAGTGCCTGACATTCACAAGGCAGGCACAAAACCACACATTATTTAAACCTTAGAAGATTCCACCTACAAACTAATTATCTGTTTCAAGGAATTTCTAGTGAGTTAGCTAATTACGTGAGCACTCAAATGCTGCTTGCTGAGCTGAACTGCTTGCAATTAGATTTTTCAACGAAAATGAACACTGCCCTCTATGTTGTAGCCATCAATCTCCCTGAAGTACCAGCAAGCCACCAACATTCACCTCAGTATCTGACACATGTGGCTCTGCTAGGGACTCCCTCACATCCCCCGTGCTGCCTAACTCCTGTTCACTCTGTCAAGATGCCAATCAGGTACCACCTCCTCTGGGTGAGGTACCTCTTCTTCGAGCACCTGTAGGGCCCCGCATAGTACTTCTCACATCATATGGTCATGTGATTCAGCTGTCTCTGACCTAGACTCTGAGCAATCTGAAGTAAAAGACCGTACATCACTTGTATTTCTATTCCCAGTGCCTATCACAGTATTGGGTCCAAAAGAAGACACAAACATTTGTTAGGCACAAGTTTGTTTAACGGTTTTGCAGAAGGTATTAATTCATGCAGACACCCCTTTATGATAATATGAGTTTTCCTGTATGCTCTCTTATTTTTCTGTATGCTATCTGCAACTATCAAGGGTTAAATAATGTTGATTCAAGTCATCATGATAGGGTCCACTCCAATTTAGACATTTTTAGCATATAAATGGAATCTCCATAATTTGAAAAATATATATGTCCACGACTGTCACAGGAGTTAACTGCGCTAAATCATGTACTACATTACTGCTGAAGGAACTCTTAAGAACACATGGGAGAATTCTGTCATTATCACTAACTCACCCCTCCTCTAAACCACCAAGGCACTTCCCACAAAATGTTTCATTATATGGCAAGACCTTCCTCATCTTAGTATTAAATAATATTTTCTAAACAGAAAATAAAAAAGCAACACTTTTTCGCTTCCTCTCCCCATCCTTCCTTCTCTAATTTCTTCTAACACTCGTCTCTCTCCCCCTTTCTCATAAACACCACACACTCACACACACACACACACACACAGAGCTACAATGAGTAGAAATCTACCACTAGAAAAAGATATATTTGGAAATATCTTATCCTAAAGATGTCTGGATGGTATACTCCTACTACTATTAAAAATACATATATATATTACAACATGTAACATTTTATGTGCCAGATTACATGTAATATTTTAAATTTTCATTCACTTAACACTTTATACATATCTGGTCAAAAAATTATCAATATGATAATGAAGATTAATAAAATTAGCACAAATATTAGCAACCATTTTTAAGCATTGCTGGACCAAAGTACAGCTTTACTACATGATAAACAAAACAAAATAAAAAATAGGGATAAAATCAACTGTTCCATTACCTTTAAGACACGTTTGATAGACCCCAATACAAAGTTTCTTTGTGGATGTTTTCTGTTCTGAAGGATCCAGTCACGATTTAACACCTTTTCCCCTTCTTCTAGTACACATTTCTGACCTTGGAAATGTGGTTTCTCATATAAAATCCAGCTGAACAAATATGAAAGCATGATCAGTTATAATTAATTTTCTAAGAAACGAGGCATAAAACAAATGATATTTATAATTCACAGACCATCTTCTCTACTTAAATTTTAATATCTGGGCTATTTTCCACTACTAGCATATAATCCTATTTTGAAACAATGATAAATACGCTAATGTAAGGATAAGCAAAGAGTGAAGAATAAAAGTGCACAGAACGTGGAAGTAATACTTCCTGAACACAGCACCACAGTCTATGCCTGTGCCTATATTTATGTATACATACACTTTACAGATGCTGTATACACATTTACATTAAAAACAATAGCTTAACAATTCCAAATTCCACTTCTACCCTAATTTTCCCGTCATTGGACAATAGAGCTCACGTGTCTCATTTTATAACATGAAGATACACTACACCACACTGCTTTAATGTGACTACTGACCAGTGGGTAACGCAAACACTGGACAAAGAAACTCTGGCCCCCACATGTCCAGGGGACATGGTCCATAATAACAAATGAGGTTTTCCATCATTTTTACACCATACAAAGAATCTTTCACTTCTTGAGCATATCAGTGATACAAATGACTTTTAAAAAATTTATTTTATTTATTTATTTTTGGCTGCGTTGGGTCTTTGTTGCTGTGCGCGGGCTTTCTCTAACTGCGGAGAGTGAGGGCTACTCTTCATTGCGATGCGCGGGCTTCTCGTTGCGGTGGCTTCTCTTGTTGTGGAGCACGGGCTCTAGGCGCACGGGTTTCAGTTGTTGTGGCATGCATGCTCAGTAGTTATGGCTCGCAGGCTCTGGAGCGCAGGCTCAGTAGTTGTGGTGCACGGGCTTAGTTGCTCCACTGCATGTGGGATCTTCCCAGACCAGGGCTCGAACCCATGTCCCCTGAACTGGCAGGCGGATTCTTAACCACTGTGCCACCATGGAAGCCCGATACAAATGACTTTAAGCATGTGGCCTTCACATTCCTTAGTGTCCCACAAATTTTGAACTCATTTTCAAAGCTATGCTTCATCCAATTGAAGCCTTCAACTAAACTTGCCAAATCTATCCTAATAATGCAGTTACAAAATGGTACTGATTATATATACTATATATATTAGGACTTACTACTTACTGCAGGCTGTAAGTACTAAAAACAACCTATATTTTCTGTCACAGTAAATAAAGAGAACAATTAAGTTATAAAATACAAATAACGTTTCAAACAGTTATTCTAAAGGAAAAGGAATGTGACCTCAATACAAAAAACATAAAGCATAAACAGCGAGAAAACACTTAATTTAGGGGGAAAATGCTATAAATTTTAAGAGATCTCTTACCAGCCCCTTACAACTTTTATCAGTACCCCATTCGGAAAGGACCAAGATGTAGCGTCGGGAATATTACAGTAGATCTCTTGTTTATATTTACTTCCATGGAGATCATAGATAACCATCTGCAACACACAGTAAGTAGGCACAATAACTAATTTTAAGAATGCATTTAAAATTCCAAAATGTCCTAGAATGTAGAAAATAAAACATCCTAAATATATAAAAGTAAACATTACTTTAGATGCTAAATCCTTGAGTAAAACAATCATGTTCTAAGTCAGTTAAAAGTACCTACTTTAAACTCCCAAACGTAAAAGTAACCTTACTTCTTATATTTTATTTTAGTCTACCTAAGAAACTTATGCTTACCTTCCCAGGTCTTGGGTTACACTTCAGAGTTTGTTTGTCAACATTCTGAAATAATAAAAGTGGAAGAAGTAAGCCGTAAGAAACATAAACAGAAAGATATACAGTTCACTTTCTTAGCAGTCACAGATCCAATTTATTGCATATTTATTTAGTGAGCACCATTACAAGGTGCACCTCTAGGTACCATAAGGGATATAAAGGTAAACACAAAGGAAAATAAAGCTTTGTCTCTGCCCTCAAGAAGCTTACAGCTTAGAAAGGGGAAACAGAGGATCACATTCCCATGTCTCTTCCAGGTGGGGGATTAAGTTAAACCCTCAGGTAAAATACAATCAAAATGCCAAGTTATGGAAGTCAAGAGAAATGGCACCAGCATGGAGGTGAGGTGATGGCAGAAGAAGGTTCCCAAGAGGCTTGTGTGAGGAAGTGGTATGGGGCAGACCTTGAAAAACAGGACTTCAGTAAGTGAAAAAATGTGGCGGGTTGGTGTGGAGGTAGTAAAGAAAAAAATTCCAGGAAGAGACCATCTTGAGAAAAAGTGCAGACATCATACAGGGCGTGGAACCAGTGCACAAAGAGACAACGCTGAGCAAACAAGACTTGGGGACCTCGTCATAGAGTGAAGAGGTTGCACTTGACTTAGAAGGAAATCGGGAACCATTAAAGAAACATTTCTTCAAATACCAAGCTTTCTTTTAAAAGGACCTTGCCTTGCAAGCTATTGGTTGGTATTCAAGTATTAGTACTTGCTACTAAGGGTATTCAAAGTACAGATAACAGTCCTTGGGAATCCTAGAGAAAGTTCCATGATCTTGGAATGTCAGAAAGGACTGTCCTGAGACTTCCCTGGTGGCGCAGTGGTTAAGAATCCGCCGGCCAATGCAGGGGACATGGGTTCGGTCCCTGGTCTGGGAAGATCCCACATGCCGCAGAGCAACTAAGCCCATGAGCCACAACTACTGAGCCTGTGCTCTAGGGTCCGCGAGCCACAGCTACTGAAGCCCACATGCCTAGAGCCTGTGCTCCGCAACAAGAGAAGCCGCCGCAATGAGAAGTCCATGCACCGAAATGAAGAGTAGCTCCCGCTCGCTACAACTAGAGAAAGCCTGCACGCAGCAATGAAGACCCAACACAGCCAAAAATAAATAAATAAATATATTAAAAAAATAAAAGGAATGTCCCATATTCAATGAATAGTCTATAGTAAACATTTAAATATTTCTAAGTTGAAGAAAAGTGTAATTGAATTTCAAGACATTTTCCAGCTATAATGTTTTCATCTCCTTCTCTCTGAATTAGTCTGTTCATCGCCCTGCTATGTATGAACAAGAACAAGACCAACTACAGTGAGAGACTGTTGTCAAGCAAAGACTTAAAATATTTTAAGTAGTTAAAATATTTTTAAGTATTGTGAAATATTTTCATGAGACACATGAGCTCAACAGCAAGTGACAATTTTTCTACATACAGTACCTTGAAAAACTCAGAATGCTGTCACTTAATTTAGTTTGAAAACTAAAAATTAGCCAAGAACTGGGATATAACTTGCTTCTCTCTTATGCCTTTTAAATTCTGATGAAGCAATTTTGTTTTCTCAAATATAACAGTCCAGATAAAATACATGAGTTATGATACACTTCAAAGAACAAAGTAACCTCTGGTATTTTTTAAAACAATCTTTCACAACCTCAAAACACTGATTTTCTTAATAAACTTTTAGATCATTTCATGACCCAAAGCACTACTTCACTAGTTAATAATCAAAATAACTTACCTCTGCGAATGAGCTTAATCGGCCTGAGGTGTCTTGAGCACGGAAATATTTTGACACTGGCTCCTGAAAAATTCCACCAAATCTGGCTCCTTTTTCTGAGGAATGGATTTTGGAAGTCTGCAAATACTGATGATAAGCACTCTTTAAAGAAGAATGTAGTTTGGAAGTAAGGTCAGATTTTTGTAGAAATGAGGCCTTTTCTGGCCACAGACCAATCTGCAGATTAGAGGTAGCAGGCTCATCTGACATCACATAAGGACTCTTAGAAACGCCAGTACTTTCCTGGTCATCATCAGGGCAAAATGCAATAGAAGAATCTGGCAGCTTGAAGATAACAGTTTCCCGCCTTCTAGCTCTCAGACTTCCTTTATGCAATGGCTCTTCCTCCTCTTCCTCCTCCTCCTCTTCCCCTCCTCTCTGTCTGTCATCTTCATCAAAATTCATCTTTAAACGCTCCGATACTGACTGGAGAAGCGATAAAACAGAAGAGGGCTGGTTTGCACTCTCTCTTGATTTCGTGGAGCCATGATGACCAGGTGAGATTTCGCTGGATAGAATGTCCTCCTGAGAGCTGTCATCCTCATAAATGGGAGACAAAGCTAAGGGATAAATCTTGTACCTTTTGGCCTCTACTGATAAGAACATTTCTGAACTATCATCATCGAATGTCTCACCTAATTTAGTTTCCTTTTCAAAATGATGGACGAGGTCAGTTCTACTCTCAGACCTTTCACACGCGAAAACAGGCATGCTGTTGGTAGATGTGTCAGCAATCAGGAGGGAATGTGTTCTTACTTCTGCAGTAGCGTACTTGTCCTCATCTTGAAGAGGCTCTTCATATAATATAGTAAAGGAAGAATTTTCTTGTTCATCCTGAGAAATGAAGACTAGGTTAGGCTCTTCCTTTTCAGCTCCATAATCTAGATCTTTTATTTTCTTATGTACTGCAGTAACAGAGGTTCCTCTGTCTAGCTTTCCTATGGTAGCCTCAGGTTGAAAATCTGGCATTGCTAAGGCCGGGTAGCTTTCATAGTCCTTACTTAGCGTAGGTGATTCATAACCCCTGAAAGAGGCGAGTCTAGTGTCAAACGCTATCAAGCATGCCTTCATTTCAGGAGGCTCCTTCTCCATTTCTCCACCACTCCCTTCAGCAACCTCTTGGGCTGCTTTTTCAGCTTCAGATATGGGAGGCGTGGCCTCTTCTTGTGTAACGGGCAATTCTAGATCTGTTCCATATATTTTCTCAATGTTTACCACTGTGGACAACACTTTATGCTTCCTGATAGTCCCATCAGAATTTTCTGGGGATGTTCTTTCCATTTCTATCTTAGAGGGCATGGACACAATCGTCCCAACTGTCTCTTTTGCATCTCTCTTACATGCTTTTTCCATTTCTAAGGAAGCAGGTACTGCCTTCTTGTGTGCTTCTTTCACTTCTAACACAAGAGGTACCATTTCAGTTTTCCTAATAGCCCCTTCGGCATCCTTTTGGTAAGTGTTTTCCATGTCCATCATAGGTCTTTCAGTCCTTCCAGTGATCCCCTCACCATCTTTTTGGTAGATATTTACCACTTCTAATGTAATGGGCATCACCTCAGTTTTGTCCATCTTTCCTCCAGCATCTTTTTGGTAAATATCTTCCATTTCTAGTGTAGCAGGTATCATTTCAACCTTTTCAGCAGTCCCCTCAACAGCCTTGTGGTAGAAATTGTCCATTTCTGACATAACCAAAGTCACCCCGGTCTTACCAACATCCCCTTCAGCGTGCTTTTGGTAAATATTTTCCATTTCTAATGTAACAGGTGTCACCTCAGCCTTTGCAATATCCCCTTCAGCATCCTTTTGGTAAACATTTTCCATTTCTAACGTAGCAGGTATCACTTCAGTCTTTCCAGTGATTCCCTCTGCATCTTTTTGGTAGACATTTTTCAGTTCTGACATATCAGGTGTCATGTCAGTTTTGCCAATATCCCCTTCAGTATCCCTCATTTCATAAGCTTTTCCCATTCCTAAAATGGCAGGTAGTCCCTCAGTTTTTTCAATATACCTCTCAGCATCCATTTGGTACGCTTCTCTCATTTTAAGAATTTCAGTTGCTGGCTCAGTTTTTGAGGTACGCAATTCAGCATCCTCCTTATGTGCTCTTCCCACTTCTGACATAGGGGGGACTGCCTCATATTTCATAATAATCAATTCAACATCCTTCTTATTTGGTTTTCCCATTTCTACCATGGAAGGTATAAGCTCAATTCTTCCTATATTTACTTCAGTATCCTTCTTGTGTACTTTCCCTACTTCTGACACTGCAAGGGGTGCGCTTTTATTACCGTGTCCTGGCAAGCTTTTTTCAGATATACATAAAAGAGTATCAGACAAACTGCTTGTAGATGTCTCAGGTACATGGATGCCATCATTCACAA
This sequence comes from Eschrichtius robustus, assembly GCF_028021215.1. NCBI lineage: Eukaryota > Metazoa > Chordata > Mammalia > Artiodactyla > Eschrichtiidae > Eschrichtius > Eschrichtius robustus. The sequence goes on from NC_090829.1 coordinate 100,884,524, forward strand.
ATGGAGGCCATGTGTAATTTAATACAAGAGTTCTTCTTTCCTCTGTCTCAGTTTTGTGATTATCAACACACTTTATTTCCATTTTTTCTTTACAGTCCTCGTTGAGAAACGAATGTGTTTTTGCCTTATCATCTAACCCGGTATGGGGTGTGTCTTCAGCTAGTAAAACAGTATCTGACTCCTGCAAACTTATACTATCAGACTGTCTACCTCTATTTCCTGAAAAAGGGGATTTTTGGTAGAGAACAATTTCTCCTCCTTTAATTGACTCTGTGTCACTAACTAAGTTACTTACAGCAAAGAATCTACCTAATACTTTTTCACTAATTTCACATGTGCTTTGATTTACTGCCTGTTCTGACACCAAGAACTCCCTTACCATATCAAGCGGCTTAACACTATCACTCTTCAGAATTTTTGAAGTATTAGCCTGAAGTTCAGAATCCCGGGTACCCTGAGCATCATTTGCTAAGGTTTCTTGGGCTGAATAAATAATCTCATTGACTAATCCCCTAGCTTCATCTTCTAACAACCAAGATACATTCATTCTATCAGAATCAAAAAGGAGACTCTTCTCACCAACCACAGGTGAAGCACAAGCCTGTTCTTCCCCTTGGACTTCAGGCATATTTTCCATGGCCTGCTCTTCCAAATGCTCCGTCAGCTGGATCCCTGTCCGTGTCACTTCTGATGGGTTTTTCTCAGGGATGTCTTCTCTTAGGGTACTTGGATTCATTATGCTGTCTACGGCTATATACTCCTGGCAGGTACCAACTGTGTGTCTGGATTTTAGCTCTTCCCTGACAGAATTAAAGATCTCACCAATCAATGTATCAGCCTTTTTACATAAACCACTTTCGAGGTCCAAAAGTTGCTCATGTGCTCTCCTCCTTGCTTCTATGTGCTCAGCAGATGCTTCAGAACACTGCTGGCTTGAGCTGTTAACTGACGCTGGGGCCCCAGCAACTGCTCCAGTCTCTGCTTCCATAGGATTCTCAAATTGGGCAGCAGTTGGGAAATCAAGTAATACCATCCCAGTGTGATCCCCAAAATGGTCCTGAAGTGGGGTGACTTCTGCCCCTGTTGGGATAGATGTTTCAAATTCCAAATAAGAGCTATTAGGGTACAGCAGGTTAGTTAAGGAGGTACCTTCATGTGGGACATCTATGGTAACTTTTACAGAACTAAAATTATTTGGGGGATTCTGTGAACTTGTAACCGTGCTAACTTCTTCAGAGTTACTGGAGGAAGAAGGCATGCCATCAATACCACCACTTAGGAAATGAGCACGCTCTTTCTTTCTGTGAGATGAGGCTCTCTTTTCTGATCTCAGCACAGAAGGATTAGTACGAAAATTTGAATCCTCAGATGCAAACGCATTTTTTTCCAAACTCATACCGGAACCCAGAAAAGGTGCATTTATTTTTGTGCTGTCAGTTTCTTGGAATTTTGGGGAAGTATTAGTTAAACTGAGTTCTGCCATTTCTGAAAAACCAGAAATCTTTTTGGTCCCACAAATAACTGAAGGTTGATGAATCACAGAAGGGCTGGCTTCGCAGTTCTGTGCCATTTGCCTAGTGACTTTTCCATCATGAACAGGAGGTAAAGTCCCAAGTATATGACTTTGGAGACGAGCAGGAGGATCACCTGAGGCTTCCACCTCTGTTTCCTGTGTACCTTGATATTTGGAGGCAGAAGGAGAAACCTCAGTTTGGCAATTCTCTTTAAGGCTTGCATCTGAATATTTAATCTCTTTATGACCCACTAACTGAAAACTTCTGTCCTGTTCAACTTCTAGGGAAGTCAATTCTGATAAAATAGGACTCGCTGGCACATCTGTAATTTCAAGTGGAGAAGAGATTTTATCCTGAGAAATGTCTCTGGGCTCTGTTTGGGGAACAGGTATCTTGGAGAGACCTAGAGTTTTTCCTCTTCCAGAACGTGACCCAACAGGAACGCTGTTCTGACCATCAACTTCAGATGTTGATAACATTTCTGCAAGGTTATCAGTTTTGGTTTCCAAGGAGAAAAAAGAATCAGACTTGCCTATAGTGCCCTTACTTGCTTTGGTGTTTGACAGCATTAACTCTGCTTTATCACGGTCTTGAGATGAAGTGGAACTGTGGTCCTTAGAGAGGCTTTCGGACTCAAAGCTCAAGTCCACTGCAGTTAAGTGGGTGTCACTGGCTTCAAGACCTAGTGGAAACTGGCATTTTTCACTATCAGGAAGAACTTCCTTGGACTCAAGAATTGCAGATGCATGCTCAGGATGAAGGCAAGCAGGGAGACTCTTCCTGTCTGTGGCCTCAGCATGATTTGCCACATTTTCTTCTTGACACTTACTAGGCTGATGGGAAATACCAATGATGTTGACATCCCCAGTTTCAATGAGCACAGAAGGGCCTTCATTCTTTAAAATAGGAATAGCCAACCTGCTCAGCATGCCAACTCGGGAAACAAAGGTAGGAGATGAAGTATTGAAATCTGATTTTTTATGGTCAAGGTTAAGAGATGGCCTGGCATCAGGTGATGCTTTGGCTTGCTGAGGACTCTCAGAGTCAAGAATAGATTCTGAAATGTGATTTCTATCCAGTTCAGGTGATATGTTATTTTCTAAGCATGCTACAACTGCTAATTCACTGGTGTGTTTTACAGAGGCAGCGTCCTCTTGATTCATTCTAATAATGGGAGGCGTTTTGCTATGTGGCCTAACAAGCTTTTTGGCTTCTGTTACCAACAACTTGTCAGTACCTTTGGGTAACGACTCGATTCTATCTTCCGGAGCTTTTACATGACTTGAAGTTATGGGTGCACCGACTGAGGTGCTTTCTGTTTCTTGCTTGATTTCTGTAGGAGCCAAATTTTCCTGTGTGTCCAGGGCAGACAATCTGTTTTCTTCACTTACAAGTTCTGCGTCTGTTACAGCATGTCTCTGGAGAGCAATGTTGCTGGTGTGATTGGCAGCGTGCTTTGACGAGTTACCTTCGGTGTGCTTGTCAGAACACTTCCTCTCTGGCCACTGCAGAGCTTCACGCTGAATTGATTTATTTGGACTTGGCAAATCTGTATTTCCACGTTTGGCAGTGTCACTCCCATCAGATTTACTACCAGAGAGGTCGGGAATAGCAGGGTTCTCAGGCTCAGCACACTCCTTTCTTTGCACCACTGTCCCATCACTCATCATCGAGCTGTTTTCTATCACCGTAGTTTCTGGTGTCGCTGTCCTCTGCAAGTCTGGACTGCAAGGAATTTTGCTACTGTTACTTTCTGTAAACAATGCTGAACATACCAAATTTCTGTCAGTCTGAGAAACTGGTATACAACTTAAGTGGTGCTGTGAGTCAACTTCTCCATCAGTGGAGCTAGAGTTAGTCTCAGAACAGGATGACCGACTTCTCTCAGGTCCCCCAGGATCGTTTTTATTTAAAACATCCCTAGAAGAAGCAGTGTCAGACAGTTCTCGGTTGTTTGTTGAATGGCTTTCTGGGTTGATATTTGTTTTATTATAATCAGAGTCTTCTATCAGGCCTTGTCCTTTCACAGAAACGTCTGTGCTAGCTGATGACAATGACACCATCCCGGCCTCTATCTCACTTCCAGCGCCAATATGTGTGCTCGTACTAGAGTCGGAACTTTCATTTTCTCTGTCTAAGGGATTCAAGGTTTCCAGCGCCGTCTGCTGCTTCAAATACTTCCTAATTTGTCTGGGGCCTCGGTACGTTGCATATGTTACTAAAGGCCTCTCTGGTTTACCATCCATTTGTCTGCAAAAAGAAATAGCATGAGAGTATCAGGAAATATAATTAGTAACACTTAACAGTAATTCCAGAAATCATGGTGAAGTATATCTTTCAAACACTCCTATTCTTCATATGTCCAAACTTGGGAAGGAAATCCTAGAATATTTTAGTTCAACCTATCGTTATTAAGCATAATACAGACGTGACCAGCAGCACATGAATGTTAAGCCAGCATGAATGTCTGAGCTCCTCAGAACTGTCCCTCTCACCTGATTACATCTGTCTCTCTCACGGTGGTTAATGGAGAGAACATGGGCTGACAAGCCTGAGGCTTGAGTTCTAGCTCTGATCTCCAAGGAGTTTTTGACTAGAAGGAACCACATTGCCTTTGTGCCTCATACTGGTACCTCATGGCTAATCACTGGTTTCTCCACCATATCAGAGCATCGTAGCGAGTTTCTCTTCCTTTATTTAGATGTGAATTTGGAACAGCAACTTTTAGCACAGAGTTAGAGAAGTTGTAAAGAAAACACCTGGCAAGATGTCTAGCCTGCAGTAAGCACTCAATATATATTTAAGTCAATAAATGACAGAATTGCCTTAAAAATCCTTTCTCCTGTTAAGTTCTTCAATTAGCGGAGTAAGTATTAAACTGGCTGGGTGAATGCAGAAATCAAAAAAGATTTCTAGCACAAGTTCCCTACTGTTTCTCAACCCTAGCATAAAGTTCCTGATGTCCTCAGCATCTAACTTCTTTTGGAGAATCTACCCCTGGGAGCTCGGATGCTATGCTATGCTGCCTTACAGCCCTTAACACACACCTTTCTCTCCCCTTCAATTCCAGCCCCAGACAGAAACTTCTGTCCTCTAAGACTCAGTTCCCAAGTTATCCCCAATGCAAACCTACCCCAGGACCCCATTACTGCTAGAACGGGCAGTTAGCCTCTGATCTGTGGGGACAAAGGGCCCTGAGCACATCACTTGCCATATCAGATCATAAAGATCTATGCACTGATTTATTTCCCCACTAACCTAGTGCCTATTTGAAGGCAGGCACTACATCTTCCTCATTTTCATATTTTTAAGTGCCCTACATAAGATTTGGCAAATGATGTATGTTTAATAACTTTCTGTGAATTAATGAATGCTAAGTAAAGCAATGATACTAAATGCTAAGTAATTTGTTTCTGACTGTCTTAATCCTTATAGATGATACAGAAGTGTTTTCAATTCTGCTCTCCAGTTACATTTTAGGGTCCCAGCTACAAAAATGTATGGTAGAAAAACTTGATGTATGCTCTAATTTTTTCAGGTTAAACATATAATTAACAAAACATTATAGAGAGGGCTTCCCTGGTGGCGCAGTGGTTGAGAATCTGCCTGCCAATGCAGGGGACACGGGTTTGAGCCCTGGTCTGGGAAGATTCCACATGCTGCGGAGCAACTGGGCCCGTGAGCCACGACTACTGAGCCTGCGCGTCTGGAGCCTGTGCTCCGCAACAAGAGAGGCCGCGATAGTGAGAGGCCCACGCACCGCGATGAAGAGTGGCCCCCACTTGCCGCAACTAGAGAAGGCCCTCGCACAGAAACGAAGACCCAACACAGCCATAAATAAATAAATAAATAAATAAATAAATAAATAAATAAATAAAATTTTTAAAAAGAAAACAAAACATTATAGAACCCATATGAATAACTAAGAAATCCAGTTATCAGTATTCCAGTATATAAAAATGACGTATTTTCTCCCCAACTTTATTTTTTTAATTTTTTAATAAATTTATTTATTTATTTTTTATTTTTGGCTGCGTTGGGTCTTCATTGCTGCGCACGGGCTTTCTCTAGTTGCGGAGAGCAGGGGCTACTCTTCATTGTGGTGTGTGGGCTTCTCATTGCGGTGGCTTCTCTTGTTGTGGAGCATGGGCTCTAGGCACGTGGGCTTCAGTAGTTGTGGCTCGTGGGCTCAAGAGCACAGGCTCAGTAGTTGTAGCACTCGGGCTTAGTTGCTCCACAGCATGTGGGATCTTCCCGGACCAGGGCTCGAACCCGTGTCCCCTGCATTGGCAGGCGGATTCTTAACCACTGCGCCACCAGGGAAGCCCTCTCCCCAACTTTAAAGCAACACCATGAAGAATGCTAGGTTTGTCCACATGATAGAACACAAAGTAAACCTCTGACATGTAAAATCTCAATTAACTGTGCCCCTTAACGTAGTTCTTAAATTTTAGCTGAAATAATTTATTTCAATCTATATAATTGCTGGCCTCTAAAATCCTACCACACCACTATTGTAAAAATTTGTATTAGTTACATTCATTTTACTGTCTACTTTAAAACAGCTACAGGAGATGTATAGAGAAAAGCTTTGCCTTGGAGAAGTGATTTTAGCTGCTACACAAATTTCAGGCTAGATCAAAGACAGTTATAAACAAAGTTAAAAGTTGGATAAGGGAACCTATCTAAGAAAACATACAAGAAGAAAAAATATATATAGGTAAATTAATGTTATTGGTAAAATCCTATATCGAAATGCGTAAATTATTTAGAAAATACAAGAGCCTTTCAGAACAATACACAAAGATCCAGAAGTATGAACAGATGACAAGAAGTTTTATTGTTTGATTTTTCTTTCAAAGCTTTTAAATTTTGTACTTAAAACCTACTTTCAAGGCTGCAAATTTTTTTTCCCTAAAAGATCACCAAAATGTACATGATGTCCAAAGAAATAAGACTCGAGAGATAAGGATCGGAAGTTTATTCTTCAAGTATGGTAAACTCAGGTTCTCTTACTACCAACTCCATCCTAACGAGACGTCAAGGCATTTTATTCTACATCAATCCAATAATGCAACTTTTGCTCTAAAAGAACTTCTATTAAAATAAAGCACAGAGAAAAATCCACTCCAGAAAAAATTTCATTTCACTGTAAGAATGCCTTTTGGTAGTTTTGGAGTCCTTTTTGGGGGAGGAGGGGCGGATAATTGTTTTCCATTCCCGTCTTGGGAACTTTCTGGTTACTGTCAACTAGAATGATTAAACTGATTTATATGAACCAGTATAAATTTCTAATGAAATAATCTCCCTCAGCACCCTAGGTGGAAATGTTATATGCTTGTGACTAAAATATGTACCCTTTATACTAAACAACTATATTATCATGTTTAAAGCACTGAACATCAAAGTTTCAAGCTTAGCTTCATGTATTATAATTAGTCCTTTCAGGTACTAATGAGCTACACTCACATGTTGTAAAGGGTTAGTCATGCCAAGATAGTCTGTTTTCTACAACATTCTTTCACAGGTTGTAGTTGAGTCTTCATAATTGAATAGTATTAAGAACATAAAACTGTCCTTTAATTAAGATTTTCCCTAATAAAGAAAAATAGAAAGAAAATGGAAATGTCAAAAATACATAACTTTACAAACAAACGAAAGATGGAAAATTAAAAAGGTTTATTTTCACAAACTGAATAAAGAACATATTCATTTCATGTATTATGCAATTGTGCATGGGATCTGTAGCTTATCCAATATAATTAGAGATATGTGATCCAAACAATACTAAGGAAAAAGTAAAATATCTAGACATTTCAAATATTTAAGGGAATAGACATACATATTGAAAATCTGGAAAGGTTTTTATGCATTTCAGCCCAAACATAACTACCTATCATGTGAACGTTTATTAAGCCTCCAAGTACTACGTATGGCTGTAAACTTAATACATCTGATACTACAAAGGTCAACCAAAGACATGTGTCATTCTACAAAGAAAATTCTATAAAGGCAACCTGAAAATAATAGCGTTAGAGCAAAAGTATTCAGTATATCTAATTCACTTTAGTAAGTATGATTAAGCTACTTTTTTAGCATTAAGATTTATTTCCTTTCAAATTACATAGTTAAGAATATCTTCGGGCTTCCCTGGTGGCACAGTGGTTAAGAATCCGCCTGCCAATGCAGGGGACACAGGTTCAAGCCCTGGTCCAGGAAGATCCCACAGGCTGCGGAGAAACTAAGCCTTTGCGCCACAATTACTGAGCCCTTGTGCCACAACTACTGAAGCCCACACGCCTAGAGCCTGAGCACTGCAACAAAGAGTAGCCCCTGAGCGCCACAACTAGAGAAAGCCCACACAGCAACGAAGACCCAATGCAGCCAAAAATAAATAAATTAATAAATTTTTTAAAATGAAATAAAACAGATCCTTATCAGTTACGAATGAATACTTTTATGTTACACAAAATGTCTAATGGACTCAACATTGTTATAAACATTTTCTGGATAGAAAATGTTCCTTCTAGCTCATGTGAGTAAAAGAAAAACAAGTTAGTGCTCATTTGTAAATCAAAGAAAGAAAAAAGGGGTGGTGAAATGCTCCTTAAATTTGTTCAAGATTTGTTTCTTGGAGCTGTGGGAAAGGTTCAAAAGGCTAATTCATGAATAAAGTCAATTTAATTTCTTTTCTTAACCCCTTTAATTGGATTCCACAAAGAAAAGATATTGATGGAATGTGAACACAAACCGTAGGATTATTTTTGTTCCCAAAATGCAGATGTTGAACACATTGCCTGTCCTACTACAGAAGAATTCAGACAACAGAAAACACTCCCATTTAAGGAAGTCTTAAATCAGAAATAAATTGTTTACTATGACAAAGTTAGCACCTAAAAGGTATTAGTACCACCCCCTAAAATAGCTCAAAGGGCCCTAGATATGTGTATGGTACACAGAATCATATAATTTTTCACCTAGTAGCAGGGACGTTACAGAATACTTTTTCTAATCCCCTTAATGAACAGTGGTAGAACTAAGGCTCAAAAGCTAGGTCCAAAAGCTCAGTTTTTTTGGATAAGTAGATTTTAAACTTACTTTCTTAGCAAATCATTGGTTTCCTGTTCACTGTCTTGTGTTGTATCCAAAGAAAAGGCATCTGAGAATTCAGCTGAGTTGGACTCTTGTGCTTCTGCTGGAAGTGCCAGGGTTCCCAGGGAGCCACTGACAACAGCCCTCTCCCTTTGGACCCCTTCCTCAAGATGGTCACTGGGATTTTGTAAGTCTTTCTCAGTTTTGTCATGTTCATCTTTGAAAGAAGATTGCTTGGCTTCACCAAGAGATGATTTTCCTGAGATATTGAATAAGCTACCAAGAAACTGAAAAAAGCTTTCTTTCGGCTGTTTATCGCTTTCTCCCATTTTGGCATCTGAAGTGGAACCGGAAAGGTCATTTGGCTTTTTGGAATCTTCCTGTGTTGGAAGAGTGATTAGCTTCTCAGCATGGTTCCTTTTGTCCTCACTTTGGGGAATCTTTGAAAACAAAATAGAGAATATTAAGCAACATCATTTAAAAAATGACATAGGCTAACTGATAACCTATTACATGACACACTCTGTGCCAGACGCCAGGGATACATCTGTGACTAAGACAGATGGCTTCTGTTCCCTAGTAGTTTACAAGCTACTGAAGGGCACCATCAGCGCAACTTTAACAAAGCTATATAGTAAATGTCACAAAGGGGGAAGTACAGCCCACGTGGGGACCCAGGAGTAACTAGTCCAGATTCGGTTGCGGCGAGAGCAGAGGAGGTAACTCAGGGGATACTTCCTAAAGGAAGTGCCCTCTGAAGGAGACCTAAAAAGTGCCTATGTGATGCCTGTGCACCTCCCTCACTCTCTGTTCTCCGCTCCCTGCACCTTCTTCTCCCCGTCTCTCTGCATTTAGAGAGGTGTCAGCTTCTAAGGAGTTTAAAATGACTGGAGATAAGAGTGTAAAATGAGAAGAGCAAAAAGTAAGTATGGAGAGATAAGTAAAAGGACAGATCATGGCAGACCTCAGAGGTGTTTAAATTTAGCCTTTATTATTACAGAGCTAATGGACAGTATTTTCACCCACTCGGTACCTCAGACAACACCTAAATAGACTGCATCATTTCAGTACTGTGTTAACCCCTGAAGCTGCCACACGGTGGAAGACTGTTCCTCAAGAAGATGAGGAAAGACAGCAACATGGTGTATCAATTTAGAGGAAAAGCCCGCTATAAACTCTTCAAGGTAAAACACAAAGCCCTGATATGTGCATTAATGCAAACGGTGGGCAGCACCGGGAATTCCTGCAGACGTTAGTTAAACACTTTCAGGGGTGCATTCTACCTGCTCATGATTAACCTACTAGTGAAGCGAGCTCCCATTCACGCGTACCCTGTGTGAGGAGACCGAGCTGCTCCATCAGAGTGCGCGCTGGCATTCCCGGGCACACTGCTCCCGAAAGCTTCCTTAGCTTCAGGCCAAGGGCCGGCTCAGCCGGCCTCCCCAGCATGCTTACTCAACCTACTTGTAAAAGGAATGCGGTCTGACAGTATCTGTCAGATGTCACACTCACTCACTAGTCCTTATAAAAGGAAAGCTCAAGTGTGAGTCAGAAAAATATCAGGACACCAAGGTGAGACCAACTTAGGCCACTGTAGGTTCACAGGAAAAAGTTTTGTAAGAAGCTGATCTTCAAGAAGGCAAGAACATCATAAGTATAATGTCATTTGTTCACCTCCCTTCCCTGTTTTAATCCAAATTCAAAACAGTTTAAAGGAGTGTTCCACTAACCACTAATAATATTTGGCATATGAATGGTTGAGAAAATGTTTAGAACCCATTAGCCCAGGAAATTAATTTCAAGCGAACAATATCTTTTGTTTGTTCCCACCTTAGAAGTCAGGGATATTTTTGAGGAAACACACAGCATAGCATTTTTCTATGTGTTACGTCCTTAATATAACTTGTGAGTCTCTACGTTTAGAGTAGCACCAGCCTTCCAGAGTCACTCAAAGTCTCACCTTTTACTGGTTTCAACGGCAACTCAATCCCACGTGCCTCCACCTCATCCACCCAGCCTCCTGCTGTTTATGGGGGTCTGCGCTATAAATTAACTGCGCCCTCTCCTCGTGTTGACAGCATAAATGGTCTCTCGGTACAGCAGTAGAAAATATGCTAGTTGACATTTTGAAAGTGATCATGTGTATGAAAGACATATATTTTTTGCCTTCAACTACTCCATTTAATTTGTTGTAATGGCCATCCACAATATTTCTTCCTGCTTCAAAATGAACTAAGACTGCAACACGAAGAGAAGAGTGATTTGTTTTCTGCAACGAGTATGATCACTCATCCTGGGAGGCTACCCGAGGAATGTGAACCACAAGCTACTCACTAAAATAACACAAATATTCCTAAAATGCTTTAGAGATTCACAAAGGAGTTCTATAAAATTGGGGCAATGGTTTTTAGAAAAGGAAAACTTAGAGAACACAGAAATTACATTTCTTGACATCCATAAAATCTCAAGGCAAATAATTTGTCAAAAATACAATTTCACTGCCTCAATTATTTTTACTTGACAATTCCTTTCAAAATATAATGGACTGCTGTCTCAACAAGGAAAATACACTTTGCTAAACCACTGAAAGCCTTCCCATTTAACGTTTTTAGAGTGATACATATAAAATTCTTAAAAATCACTTGTTTCGGGCTTCCCTGGTGGCGCAGTGGTTGAGAATCTGCCTGCCAATGCAGGGGACACGGGTTCGAGCCCTGGTCTGGGAAGATCCCACATGCCGCGGAGCAACTACGCCCGTGAGCCACAACTACTGAGCCTGCGCGTCTAGAGCATGTGCCCCACAACAAGAAAGGCCGCGACAGTGAAAGGCCCGTGCACCGCGATGAAGAGGGGCCCCCGCTTGCCACAACTAGAGAAAGCCCTCGCATAGAAATGAAGACCCAACACAGCCAAAAAAATAAAGTAAATAAATAAATAAATAAGTCAGGAGCTCTTTAAAAAAAAAAAATAAAATCACTTGTTTCTCCTTCCCCTCAATTATCACTTCTTTGCTATTCCAGAATCCCTGTATCTTAAATGTACTTCAGAGCATTTTAATGTCTTAGTTGCTTAATTTCTGCCTACTAATCTTATAAGAAATTTGTATCAGTAATTAAAATACCTTCAACACCACCACCAAAAAACTATTTAAATTTAGAGACAAAAGTTAGCACGAAAGAGCACTGCTATTCAAAGTTAACACAACAAACCCAGGATTTATATAATACATCTTAAAATGTGATATAAAATAGCTGCTCTTTGCCCTCAGCCTAGACAACAATGAAGTTCAGCCTGCCACAAGCTAGGGCCAATGTCACCCGCCAATAGGACTGTCTGCCACTGTTCCAATACTAGAGTACTAGAATGAAAGCACTCGGGATTCAAGCAAGCGTTAACAAAACATCGATTCCAGTTGCCCTCAAAGATGTTGGGCTTACGAATATAACATATAAAGGCTACTAATGAAGGCACATGTATCTTGGGAATTTAATTTTTTTTCCCCTTCATACTCAATATGTTGTAACGCAGTGTCCTTAGGTCCAAATTCATCCGTCTATCTATCTATGCTCTTTGCTATGTGCCCAATACAGGGAAACACAGGAAAGCATTAAGTACAATGATTAATAAGACTCAGCTGTGGCTTCAAGGAACTTACAGTGTAGCAAGATACTCATCATTATATCACTGTGTGGGGCACAGGAGAGATATGGACACAATGGAAGACAAAATTAATTTGGCTGGGGATGGGGAGAATCCACTACACAGAGGAGGTGATGTCTGAGCTTGCTCCTGAAGGGTGAGAAGAGCATTCAAGACATAAGGTAGCGCCTGGGTCGAGCACACAGAAGTGTGAAGGACGTTTATTACGGCAGGGCCGTGGGTGAAGAAGACTGGGGCACAGAGGATAGAGAATGAAGTCGATAAGATGACCAATTAGAAGTGGAGGGTGAGAGATAACAAAGTCACAGATGATTAAGTTTTCTAAATTGGGAAACTATCTAAGTAGTTAAGACAAAAATGGATACGGGAAATAGAAGGAAAGGTGAGATTAGAGCCTTTGTGGGGTTTGGGGGAGGTGAGGAAACAAACTAGATGTCAAACGTGTAGAATCTGTGGTCCCCTGGTGAAGCAGTCAGAGCACAGTTAAGAACACAATTTGGCGACACACAGTGTGTTCAGGGGAAAGGGGGACCAACGAAAGAGCCTTGGGGAGAAAAGATTAAAAGGCAGGCACAAAGAAGAAAACAATCAGTGAAAGAGATGGGGAAGGCCAAAACCAGAGCAGTCATCCCACCAGAATGCTGGTCTCCAAAGGCAAACGCCGAAGGATATTTCCAAAAGCAAAGGGGAGCAAATGCCAAACGCCACTGTAAGGTCAAGAAAGATGAGGACTGTCCTCCTCACTGTTCTTCAAAACCATGAGGCCCACTCATCCCTCGGGAATTGTGCATTCACTCTTCTCTCTGCCTAGAATGTGCTTCCCCCACAGAGCTATATGACTCACACCCGCTCACCACCTTCACACCTTTATTAACTGTCATCTCTTCATTTGAAGTTTCCCCAGTCACTCTATCTAAACTCGTAAACTCCTCCACTCTGAAACGGCCTATATCCCTTCTCTGCCTTATTTTTCGCCTTTGTACTTGCTAGTATCAAATACACACATCTCACACACACACATATTATTTAATATGTTTCTTCCTCTAGAAAGTAAAAGCCACAAGTGCAGGGTTTTTTGTCTGTTTTATTCATTGCTGTTATCTCTAGCACCTTGAAATGTGCCTGACGATAAGGGGTGCTTAAATACTTGTTGGACTAATAAACGAAGGAATGAAGACCATAGAAAAGCCCTAGGAATGCAGGAGAAATAGTCATAACAGCTCAGGAATTTGTGAGTACAGCCCCAAATGCAAGGTGTTAAACAGTGAACACAGAGCAAAGAAATAGGAACACTCGGTAAATAATTCAATAGAAGGCAACACTTTTGAGAGATTTTTTTTTTAACTAGAGAAAAGGTAAAAAGGTGACAGTTTAAGGTCCAAGACAGAAGAAATGACTTTTTGTTCTTGTTTTGTGGCTCAGCTCTACACCTGGTGGGAAGGGAGTAACGGGTGTACAACAGAAGGATGACGGATTTGAGAAAGGAAAGCAGAAGGTGATGAGATGAAGAGACCAGTACAGTCTCTAATACTCCTAATAAAGGGGAAGCACGAGCCTTGGAGCGGAGTAGGGGCACTTCCTCTTCCAGCTACAGTGATAAGGAAGTGGCTAAAGCCTGAGCAGTTCTGTAAGGGGGAGAAGACTATGAGCAAGGTCCCACAAGTGGCTCTGACCTCACTAAAGTGAGAGGAGAGATGCTTAGCTGAAGGGACACAGAGGTGGAGCTGGGATCTGAGCTCCCAAAATAGAGAAGACTTGGAAGAGCGTTTGGGGGAATGCAGCAACAGGCTGAGACCAGGTGTACCAAGGAACAGTCGGGGTCAATGCAAATTTTAAGGTATTCATTCTTATATAAATGATGAACAGTGAGATACTACTCTATGTGCTTTGATCCAACAGTGAAAAAAAATATACCAAGAGCCCTGCTTTCACAGAGCCTACATTCTAGGGATGTGAGAACTTATTTTCAGGTCTAATTGGCATTAGTTTGTCACCTCCTTCATCAGCCTCTAACAGGTGGCCGGTGCTGTCCCAACCTGGTGACTGGCACAGGGAACAAGGTCAAGAAGGCCAAGGGGTAGAGAGTGTCACCAAAGAGTCTGTTGAGTGAGAAACAGTGAAGAGCCAGATGGCCCTTCCTTTAGTGTCTCAAGCACCCGGCTCGGTCATCCTCCGCCGCGCAGGCTCTGCCTTCACTGCACGCAGCAGGGAGAATCCTTACAACGCCCTGACCTGCAGCTCCTTAGCGTCCTCAACTCCCATGACCTCCACTTCCGCCGGACCTCACAGTTTGGCAACCCCTGACCCTTGTCTTTACCCATAATCACCCAGCCTGTGAACCTCAATCTCAGGCATCCCCAAGTGTTCACACCCTGTCATCTTTCCAGCTCTCTTAACCCACTGTCCCAGGTGCACCCACCACACCAGTCCTCCTGCCTCATCACAGCTTCCGGCCTCTCTCACTCTGTCCCTTTCAGCTCCCACAAATTTTCGTATCTTTTCTATCCAGCCATCAAATATGGCTAACACCCTCAGAGCCTCTTTTGTTTGTTCTCTGGTCATCCCCACCCGGAAAGATTCCAGCTTTATCTTTTCCACATAAGTGAACGCATCTTGCTTTAAAAATCCACAGGGATATGCACAACTATGCAGATGTAGGCTGCCAATAATTCACGATTTACAGCCTCTGCTGGAAATCAGTCTGCAACAGTCCCCATTTTCCACAGCAGCTATTTCAAACCTTTGCCACGCCCCTCAAGCCACGCCCCCTCCACCATCCCATCCGTCGCCCAGCAGAGGCACCTACCTTCTACTTCATGGAGATGCTCTCCTATGGTCCTGCCTCCACCCCTCCTCTACCTGCCTCACAGCACATCTGTCCCACTTCCTTCACTCACCCTCACCATAAAGGGATGAAGGACTCCTCCTCTAAGGATCCACCAGGGCAACACTTCATCATAACGCTTGATGTCTCCTAAGGAACCCCACTTCCTCGTCTGCCCCTTCTGCGAGCCCACCATTCAAAAGTCTAAGTCCAGGGACAGACTTCTCCTCTGCCTTCACGACCAACCTCCTTAAAAGGAGTCACCAACCCTCACCATCTTCTTTCCCTTTCCTCCCAGTGACTCCTTGAGCCCCTGCAATTTGGCTTCTGCCCCAGTTGTGCTCTGACCACTATCTCTCAGAGACACTGTCCTACTTGCTAATTCAATGTACTTTTTTTCTGCCCTGGTCTCATATGATGTGTCTGCAGGAGGTGAGACTGAATCTGATCCTGAAAACCAATCTTCCTTGGCTTCCATGACATCACCCTGAGGTTTCCCTTCTTCCTCTCTTAATGCTCTCTCCATCTCCTTCAAGTTCACATCCTTCTAGCCACTCCCTACATATCATGTTTCTCCAACTTCTAGCCCGGGGCTACTTTACCTTCATGATCTTCTTATGAGGTCTCATTTCTCACAGATTAATCAGATGATTGCCAGATTTGTATTCTCAACTCAGACTGTATATCCAACGATCAACCCAACATCCATACCCACCTGGATGCTTCACTGGCACCTCAAACTCAATACATCCCAAACTGAACTTAATCATGCTGTGTCTCCATTCTTCCATTTTCTGTAAACTGTAACATTCCCACTTGTTAAAAAGTCAGATGAAACATCAGAACACCGTGACCTCTCTCCTAGAATACTGCCAGCAATGAACGACTTGTTTCCTTGCTTCCATTCCTAAAGTTCCCCAGTCTGCTCTCCAGATAAAAGCCACAGCAATCTTTTAGATTTCAAATCTAATCATCCTTAAAGGCCTCCATTGGCTGTGCACCCTTGTCAGGATAAAATCCAAACTCCCTAGCATGGCATTTAAGGTCTTGGTGGATCTAGCCCCTCTTTGATTCGATCTCTTGTCACTCGCAATGCTCACAGTGCCTAATGTCACCATATGCAGTCTCAGGCATTCATGGGAGCCTATTTTCTCCCCCCTCTCCTCTTGCTTCCTCTTTCTCTTACTACAGGTATGTCTTTGCACAAAGCTATTACCACTGCTGAGACCATTTCTCCCTTGCCCTCTTTGCCTGGGAAATTCCTACTACAACTCAAAAGCTTTTCAGAATGGAAACTGCCTACACTTATGCGTGCATGCGTGCATGAGTGTGTGTGTGTGTGTGTGTGTGTGTGTGTGTGTGTGTGTGTGTGTGTTCTTCCAATAAACAACTCTAACACCCTATTTTTCCTTGTCACCACAAGGTTAGGGCAAACAACTTTATGCTTTCAGCATGAGTAGGACTATTACCTAGATTACTTACAGTTACCAAAATCTGGCATTCATAAACTAAACCCAGCTGCTTACTAGACAATTCTAGTTAGTTTTCTCCTAAGATATCTGGCCACAACACATTACTTGGCAGAATCATTCCCTGATATCAAGATTGGGTAACTGGTGGCACCTTTCAGCAGGACCGGGAATACAGGAACAGAAGGAAATTAGGATAAAACACACTGAATTCAACTTTGAGTAAGTCAAATCTCATACTCAGTGACCTTCACAGGAAAGGTCCATCAAAGAATTGGCTCCATCACCCTGAAGCTCAGGAGAACACATTGGGCTGGAGGGACAGATGTGATTTTTGTCATTGGCTAAGATGTAGGTAAAATCAAATCAACCAGGGCAGGTGTGTAAGGTGAGAAGAGAAAAGAACAAGATGACATAACGTAGGGGAAAACCATTCCTTCTTGTTATGGTATAAACACTTCTCCAACAAAAACACTGGGCCAGAATAATAAATGTTTTTAATTCTATGAGAGCCTTTTGGAGCTCTCAAATCAGTATCTGGCACCTGGGGAGGCAAATTTACTCACAAAAATCTAGAGTATGTACATGACCCTTCATCCCCAGTTTCCATTTTCATAAGGTATGCCACCACACCACAAAGTAGGACTATTCCAGGTCTATGAGAGGTTGGAGCCGCTGCAAATCGAACCAGATACCATGCAATACATTCAACATCCAAGAACTCTGAGATATCAAGGCCCCAGAGCAGCACCAGCCATATCAACAGGCTTAAGCCCTGGCAGCCCCTTTGGTCATGTGAATGGCGCAGTAACATGCAGTGCAATCTCCACTTCAGGCACCCTGACAGCACCCAGTCTTTATAGAAGCAATCAAGGGTGAGAGTTTTTGACTTCTAGCTAAAGTTCAGTGTGCATACATACGTTCATTTATGTCTTCTTTTCAAATGTTACAGAGAATCAATGTTTCTAATAGCTGATTTCCATACCATTCACCCAGAAAAAGTCAGCACCATTCTTAAGCAAAGAGTTAGATTCTAAGTTGTTGTCAGACTGTATATGGCAAGAAGACAGCTCTTTTCCTCAGTACCTAAATTGTGTTGGGTATCGTGCAGTGCAGCACGTGTTATCTCAGTTAATTCTAAAACACTTCTCTAAAATAAGGATTGACACCTCCCACTACAGAGCAGCAAACCAAAGTTCAGAGAGGTTGAGTAAATTTTCCAAGGTTAGAAAGCTACCACATGGAGACCTGGGATTTAAGCCCAGATATGTCTGATTCCAAAGAGTGTGTTCTTTCCATCACTGCACGTGTAATTTTAAAACTGTTCCAAGGAGGTGCCGTGGCTGACAGAGGCAGGGAACAGTGGCCGACTCAGAGGCTCCAGGCTACTCCTCCCCATCATCAACAGGGGAGCGTTGCTTGAATCTGTTTATATAGGGGCTTCCAAGTCCAACTATAGTTGAAATTTTTAAAAAGAGAGTTCCCGTGTTTGAAAAAGAAAAATCTTAAAATCTTGATATTAAATTGACGTCATATTGCTATTTGTATCGCTGACAAAAAAAGGACAGCAAGCATGCATTAAGGCTATAATTTATTTTTAAAAATTAGTTCAGTAATTATATTTCTCCTAACCATGCAAACATTTAATATATTTAAATTTGACTACCATTTCACCTCTGGCCAAAAAAGAGTTGAAAAAGACCAATAAGGAAAGAAGAGTTACACAAATCAAAATATAAACAAATGCATAATTTAATATATTCACCTTACTAAACAGTACTGTACCCTCAATATAGGCATTGATATAAAGGACAATTTGTGACTATTTTTATTCAGTGAGATACTCTTGAGCTACAATTCTCCCAGTTTTACATATCAGTGAACAGTGGCAACAATAAAAAAAAAAGCGTGGTTCTTTCTAGTAAATTATTTATGATAATATTAAAAATAAGGGTTATGAATTATTAACAACTAACAGTAATATGCACTAGATTGACACTCCTCGGTTGTCCCTAGAAACATCATAGGCATATAGCAACCAGACATCTCTTAAAAAATACCAGAACCTTCACCAAAGTTGTATGATCAGTTATGAGCAACAATTCTAAAATGGGGCAAGAGTTAAACTTTATATAAAGCAGACGCCAAGCTACTGAGAACAAGCCTAATAATCATCAAGTTATTCAGGCCTGGTTTGGAAAATCTATAACCTATGGTTCAGATTTAATTCATTTTATTTAGCTCATGACTCATTCTGAAAACAGACTTACTGCCACAGCTCTTTTAATTTTTAATAGGATTTCTTTTTGGTAAATTAAGTTTATAAGTATACCTTAACAAATTAAGTTCACAAATGGGAAGCACTATGGTATAGAACTGCATCTGAATTCTCCTGCCTCCTCTCAATAATAATATGAGTTTGTCAAGTGACAATCTCTCTGAGATTCACTTTCCTCAACTATTAAGAGATAAATATTCTGGACTTCCCTGGTGGCACAGTGGTTAAGAATCCGCCTGGCAATGCAGGGGACCCAGCTTCGAGCCCTGGTCCGGGAAGATCCCACATGCCGCGGAGCAACTAAGCCCATGCGCCACAACTACTGAGCCTGCGCTCTAGAGCCTGCGAGCCACAACTACTGAGCCTGTGAGCCACAACTATCGAAGCCCGTGTGCCTAGAGCCTGTGCTCTGCAACGAGAGAAGCCACGGCAATGAGAAGCCTGTGCACCGCAACACAGTAGCCCCCCCCCCTCAGCAGCTAGAGAAAGCCTGCGCGCAGCAGCAAAGACCCAATGCAGCCAAAAATTAAATAAATGAATAAATAAATAAATTTATAAAGAGAAAAACAGATAAAAATTCTGATTAACACTGGAGATAAACCACACACACTGATTTCTTGTCTTGTACAAAACACTCTAAAATGACAGTAAAGGGTTTTTTTTAAGTTATAAATACAAGGAGAGGAAGAGAGTAGATATTAGCAGATAAGAGATTTCAGAAAAAGTTTAGGAGGCAAAAGCAGATGAAGGCATGGTAATTGACCAGAAGAAGCTTCCACCCAAGTGTCTGCAACAGGGAACTTTGATCATAAGGGGGAAACAATCTACAGACAGATTGTCAGCAGACCACCTGGAAAAGCTCAGGATTTGAAGACTCTAGGTACTACTTAGGGCAATATGAGACATGGGCTTAAGAGCAGAGTTTGGTTGAAAATCTCCAAATGGAGTACTTGACCCCCAGGGCTCTTCCTCCATCCCAAGCAGTTAAACGATCCTCCCTACCTCCCAACACCTCTATCTCCCAAACAAATTTATATAGAGAGAACATCTCTGAAAATATTGAGACTTTTGGGCGGACTGAGTTTGCAGTATCAAAGGCCATCCATGTAGAAATGTCTGGAACTCTGACAATCAAGTCTAGAGCTCAAGAGGGATGTCGGGTAGAGATTTGAGAGCCAAAAGATGAAGTAATAAGATTGGAAGATACTACTTTGAAAGACTGATGTTGAGGAGGGTTGAGGACTTTGAGAAACATCTACATGAAAAGTAATTTAGCCAGAAGAGAATCAGTGAAGGAAACAGAAGGGAATGGCCAGAGGCAGGAATTGGAACAAGAATGTACAATATCATAAGTGCAAATATAAAAAAGAAACTTTCTGGAAAGGAGACAAGACTTGGAAAATCAAGTGTCTCAACTGGTTAAATACAATAAGAACTAAGAAAAGGCCACTGATCTTAGCAAGAGGTCAGGGTTTCATGGAATGACTCTCACTCATTTAACAACTATGACAATGTATGGCAGGCACAGTACTGATTTTCCAATGTCTAAGGGAACCAGGAGAGAGACCGGAGTCAGATTAGAAAGCATTAAGAATTAAACAGTGATTATGACAAACTTTCATAAGAAATCTTTGAGTTAAAGGTAGCAGTAAAATGAAATGACAGCCTGAAAGGAAACCAGACCCATGAAAGGAAAAAAAAATATTTTTTAAAATTTTATATATTTAGAGAGAAATAGAGGAAGCCAGTGAAGATGGAGAGATGGATGCAGTGCAAAGCGAAGTCCAAAAGAAGGTGGGAAATTAGAGACCAGTACCACTAGCAGGGGGATTTAGGGAGCTTAGCCTTGGAAGGCAGGAAGGGATGAACAGTCCTCTGAAGCAGGCAGAAGGGAGCAGGGCATTATAACATGCCTTCCCTTTCTTTTAAATAACAGTAGACATGAACACAGCAAGAGTCTAAGGCTGCAAGACAAGAATCTACATCCCCTATAGAGAAATAAACATAGAATATGGACTAAATATCTGGAATTTTGCCAGCTAGATACAAAAACTGATTAACATAGAAGAAATATATATTTCAGTGGAACGGTAGCTGCACATGTGAGAAACAGATTCCAATGTTAGCAAAACAGCAAAATTTGTATAGCGTATAAATGATATTTTAAGAACTAAGAATCTAATTATGTCCAAAGATAATATAAAGCTTCTACAGTCTCCAGTTGTTTGAAAAATATAATTAATTTTTTGTAGCTTAAATTTATAACAAAACAATCAATATCTTGATTTGGTATCTCAAGGTCAAATACAAAAAGAAATGCACTAAAAACATTCATTATACATAAATCTGTTACATTTTACACTGGAGAGGAAAAATGGTACACATTTTTCCTTATCATGGAAGGCATTATCATAAAATTCAGGTTAAGAAGATGGAAGCATGGCAAGAAATGTCACATTACAGTGGAGTGCTATGTTTCAGAAAACCATTCGTTACAAAGAAAGTAAATGCGTGTTTTATGCTAATTGCTAAATAAAAAACTTTAAATGAGGCTATTTAAAATAATAAGATCATAGATATTGTTGCTAACCTTTCTTTCCCCCTAGGTATGCAGCTGACTATTGATATTATCAAAATATGTACTTTTTTCTTTTCTTTTCTTTTTTTAATTGAAGCAACAGGGATTTACTGTATAGCACAGAGAATTATACCCAATATCCGGTCATAACCTATAATGGAATATAATCTGCAAAATGTAAGTATTTTTGATGCCTGGCAGCAGCAGGTCCCAGAACAACTGGGTCTGTGTAGCGAGGTTGAGGAAATCCTACCAATAATTTCCAGAAAGTAAAAAAATACAGTTACATGGTCCAATGAGAGTGCCATGGTGCCCTTCTATCATGGGTTAACAAAACTGCCCAAGTATAAGTAATCCTATAGGCCTCAAACCATAAGAGAAACAGTTTCACAACATGAGCCCTGTTTACTTGGAGGCCCAAATCCCTAACTGAAATTATCCTGGGCACTCAAACCAAGATACTAAGAATGGATAGAAAAGATCATAATCATGGAGGCCCAGCCACTATATCTGCCACCACATAGACACTGAAGCCACAAAGATGTAACTTTCTGGAGCAAAACTCTGCAGGTGGAAAGCAGGACTACTGGAAATTAAAGTCTGAGGGCCAAGTGTGAAGACTAAAGGTTTCTTTCAGTGAGATTAATAGCTGAAGTGTTACATATCAGTTCCAGGCTAAGCAGACAAACAAGTAGAGACCAAGAGAGGAGAAAAAAGCAGGGAAAACATGAAGGTTCTCTGAAGCTCAAGGGTGGGTGCAGAGGTAATGAGGGATTAAGAGAGAGAATGACAGGAGCTGGCAGCCAAAGCAACTTTGAAGTGTGAGATCTCAGAAGTAACATACGGGGCTTCCCTGGTGGCGCAGTGGTTAGGAATCTGCCTGCCAATGCGGGGGACACGGGTTCGAGCCCTGGTCTGGGAAGATCCCACATGCCGCGGAGCAACTAAGCCTGTGAGCCACAACTACTGAGCCTGCGCATCTGGAGCCCGTGCTCCGCAACGGGAAAGGCCACGACAGTGAGAGGCCCGCGCACCACGATGAAGAGTGATCCCCGCTCGCCACAACTGGAGAAAGCCCTCGCATAGAAACGAAGACCCAACACAGCCAAAAATAAATAAATAAATAAATAAATTTATTAAAAAAAAAAAAAGAAGTAACATACGTACTTCCTGCGAAGCAACTCAAGAGCAAGGTTGCACGTATAGAGTTAGAAGGAAAAATCTTGAAGTAAGGCAACTCAGGACATGTAAAAACTGAGCAAGAGGGAGGAAGCTACGGAGCCCATGCAGTGGTAAACCAGCAAGCTGGCTAACGACTGGCTGAAACAGAATAGGTAGCAGGTGTTATAAAACCTGGGAGCAGGATTTAGTAGCCAAATTCACAAAGGAAGAAGAAAGGGAAGGGAAGCAAGGTGATCCTGATTTTTTTCTTTCAATGAAGTTTTTAAAAAAAATCAGATTCTGATTTTTTTTTCTTTCAAAAAAATATTTATATTGCTAACTATGATAGAGGAGGGAATAAAGAATGAAAACAGCTTTATCTTTACCATATTTAAGGTCTTTGGATCTCATATAATGTTTAAGAGTCCCCATATCAGTAATGAAGAATTCAGATGACTTTCTGGTCCTTCCACTGACCAAGCTAATGTACCCAGAAATCCCTGGAAAGCACAAGCTTTCTCCTTGACTGTCATAAATCGTTTAAAAAGAAAGTTAACTGGGACCAAACTCCATGAATGGGAGACAGCTACCAAAACTTGATCACATACCTGGCCTCACATCCCCAAACAACACAAACATCCAATTTCTACAAAATCACTTATGACTAAAAAGAAATGTTATAAGGTTTAGTGGTTTTCCAGGATTTTTAATCACACTTTTTAGTAACTATTTGTGTAGAAGTGTACCTTATACTCTTTTCATGCTTGTCCTGTAGATGCAGGAAAAGCCAGTTCATATATGAGCTGACAAACATATCATCACATACTAATGACATGTACGAACATGTCATTAACTTCTACGCCCTCAAAAGCACTCTTAGTTGTCAGAAGCATTTGAGAAAACACAACATAAATCAAAGAAGTTCCTAGAGAAAAGAGACTGTGGAGGTCAGATGATCCAATTTACAGATTAGAAAACCAAGGCACAAAGAAGTTAAATGCCTCAGCTGAAGGCCTCACAGTTGGTTAGTGGCTAGGCTGGGGTAAGAGCACCACTGCCTCAAGTCTCTCCTCAGTCCTCTCCCCCTACCCACACCCCAAGATGCAACTGTCCAGTAGAGCTGGGCTGGAGTTCCACATCAAGTAATAAGACTTTATGCTCTTTTTGAAACATAAAATGAGATGACAGAATCTAAAAGAATAAGAAACAGCAGAAACTAAGAAACATATTTGCTTGATATAAAATAATATTAATTTAAAACTATACCTTTACTGCTTCTGATGAAAGTACATTTTCCTTTTTCTGACTTGTGCTCATGGGCTCATTTTCAACACTGAAAAATAAAAACCACAGTTTCTTTTGAAATTAAAAGAGAATTACTAAAATCATACAGTTTCTGTGTTTAATGAAAAAACTGAAAGGTCCTTTATATCTGCCATGCTCAAAAGATTCATATACAAAGTGTTATACTAAGAAGATGTTGATAGGAGTCTCTACACTTGAAACACACATTTGAAAATGCTCATCCAGGCTCCAGACATTTTTGTGAGTCCATTCTGCGCTGTATTTTCTTATGCTGACGACCAGCATCACACTAATGATGCACCTGAACAAAGGAGCACCAGTGTACAGCTATCATAATCTTGGAAAGTGTTACCTTTCGTTGATTTTATCTATATTAAGGCTCTCCACAGTGTAATCTTTCTTTAATGCCTATGCTGAGTGTTATTTGGAATATATTTCTACTCAGCAAATTTTTATAAATGTATAGGGTCATCTAGCGAATTCTGGGGATATTCAAACTAGATGCAGGTTTATCTAACCCCGAATGTGTCCCAGATGGCCCCTTAAAATTCTGATTTTCCAGATAGTCACTTCTAATTGTCCTGTCTGGAATACCTTCACAGATGCCTTATGAGATGTCACAATAACCTATTTTGCCTATTAGGCACACATACGTTTTAGATCTAAATATTTATGTCTCTATGCTTACATATTATTTTCTTTCCATACTTTGATAATCCTAGACAAATTGAGTAGCTCCACTTTAAAGGTTATCATGACACTCTACCATGTGCTGGGGATTGTGCGAGGCCTTGAGGATTTAAGAAGGAGTAGGTCAGGGTCTTTGTAAAAAGTCTAGTAGGGGAGACTGATACACAAACAAACAAATAATACAACTTGATACAAGTTATAACTGCTGAATGAAAGAAGTGCCATGGAGCACAGAGGAAACAAGAGGCAGTGATTCTGCCTGCTCAGTCAAGTGCCCACAGAGGACGTACAAAGGCAGGAGGTGATAGAGAATACGGTATTTTGGGGAAACCGTGTTCTGTTTGTTTGTTTTTAATATAAGACTGGAGCACAGGGGACTTCCCTGGTGGCGCAGTGGTTAAGAATCCACCTGCCAATGCAGGGGACACGGGTTCGAGCCCTGGTCTGGGAAGATCCCACATGCCGCGGAGCAGCTGGGCCCGTGAGCCACAACTACTGAGCCTGCGCGTCTGGAGCCTGTGCTCCGCAACAAGAGAGGCCGCGATAGTGAGAGGCCCGCGCACCGCGATGAAGAGTGGCCCCCGCTTGGTGCAACTAGAGAAAGCCCTCGCACAGAAACGAAGACCCAACACAACCATAAATAAATAAATAAATAAAAATTAAAAAAAAAAAAAAAGAGTAATAAGATGTCTTTAAAAAACAAACAAAAAAAAAAGAATCAATACCCTGAACTTTTGCTGTGACGTGAACTCAAAGCAGTATTCTAGCTGCTGTCTAAAATGGGACACCCATTCGTGTACCATTCAACAAACTGTCCTGAGGGAGGAGCACTGGAGATCCAAGGACAGGTGAGACTGGGTCTTCCCAGAGCCGACCAAGGCTGACCTTGCCCCCAGCTCAAATTCTTCCTCCTCTGTCAATTCTTCTGGATACCAATAAGCGGATAAACTGTGTGAGAATATACAAACATACAAATACATATAAACCCATGCCCCAGTGATTACTTTTTTTTAAAAAAAGTAATCTCATCGTCTCAACTCCTTACCAAGACCTACCTCATCTGGCCCCTGGCTCCCTTCCATTCTGTTGTCTCTGCCTATTCTGGCATCTGTGCCAACATGGTCCTGCCCCAGAACCTTGAAACTGGCTCTTCGCTCTTCCTGGAAAGACCTTTCCTCTGATTTGCTCATGTCCTTACTTCCAAATATCATGCAGGTCTTGGGTCAAATGTTACCCAATAGAGAGGCCTTTCATGACCATCCTCTCTGTACCTTATTACAGACTCACTACTTCCATCACGTCCTCTTCCCTCACCCGGCTTTATTTTACTTCAAAGCACATTATATATAAATCTAGATAACTTTCCCATCGGAATACAAACCCTCTGTAAGCAGAGACACATTTAGATATTCAAACTAGATTCTGAAAAGTAATGACCCATCTAAGATTTTTCAAAGGGTGAAAATTATCTTTATAATTTGTAGAAGTATATGTACTATTGTAGAAAATGACAAAGCACCATTGTTAAGTGAAAAAAAAATTCAGGTTTCAAAATCCTGAAGAGAACTTCTACTTTTCTAAAAATATGTATACATGCATGTGGACATGCACATAGGAAATGATCTAGAAGAAGAGTACTCGTCTCTGGGTGGATAGGGTTATGTATGAGTTGTGCTTTTTTTCTTTTTGATTTTCTTATAATTTCATAGCTGTTTTAGAAAAGCATATATTACTATCAAAAGGAAGAAAAAACAAGTATTGTAGTTGATTTTAAAACATAAAAACAACTTAGTGAAAAAATGCTAGCAAATTTAAAGTAGACAAATAACTAAATACTAACAGTACAAATATTTCATAATGGCAATTTCTTTGTATCATAATAAACACAACATTGCCAAATAAGATCCCTATCTGCCTACCTAGAACAATGGAACAATCAAAATTATTACCATACATATTTTCAGCTTTGACTGAAATACAGCACAATGCCACCCCTCCAGCCAGGGTATGATCCTTCTTGCTTCGACAACGAAGACAATAAAAGGCTGAGAGTTTACATCTCACCCAACCTATTCCCAGTTATCAAAATTTAAAATTCAAAGTATTTCATTCCTTGTCATAAGAAGCATGGAAGTTATAAAAAATTATGATCTGCCACTAAGGGGAGCATCCATGTTTTGTATAAATTTTAGTACAAAGAGCAAAGCAGAAATTTCTAACATATCATGTAGAAATCACACAAAATTAGTATTTGTGAGAGCATTCAAATACCATTTTCATGTCATTTCTGGCACTACCATTTGTGCTACTTGCCATAAAAAACACATAAAAGATGTGCTCCTTCAAAAGCATGTTGTACTACTCTAAACAAAACTGTATTTTATATACATGGAAAGGTTGACTTTTGATTTAATCCCAAAATTATAACACTTATCTTGGCTGAATGAATAAAGGGAAGTGGGAAGAGGTGTAAAATAGCTAAGTCCTCATCTACCATCACCAGAAATTAATATAAACTGTCTAAAGTTTACAAATCAAGAAAGAATAGTAAATAGACACATGTACAGAAAGGCCAGAAGAAACAGCTTAAACGAGATTAAAACTGCTTCCTCTAAGAAGAGAGTCTCAAGAATGGGCCTACACCTGTTAAATGCTCCACAGCCCCGTGAGACACCTTGGTACTTATTTTAAGAGGAAAAGAAAGATTTGTGCTATGTCTGCCTTCCCCACAAAACTGCAGGAGTGTTTTGAACCAAAGACCATGCTGCACTGGATTCCCAGAGGCTAGTACAGGGCCTGGCACAAGTGGTACCAAATGAATTCTTGTTAAAACATTGGTGAGGTTTTCAAATCAACAGATGAAAATGTTAGAACTACAGAGAGGAAATACCCAATGCATATTCATATGTAACCTTTCCAGTAAAACAAAAGTCTTCCTAATCTACACATCTATTACCCTATGGAGTTTTGGCTGGCATGATAAAGCTGGAAGAGACCTTAGCAATGAGGTCCACCTCCCTCGCTTTATAATCAAAGACAGAGAGCTAATGAATTGCCCAGAGTCACACTGCTACTTAAAGCAGATGATTTAGGTGATCTCACAAAAATGAGCTGATATTTTTGATGCTCTGTTAACTCCACCCAGTTTCACATTGCAGATTAATAATGCATAAGCCTTCCTCATACCTGTAGGAAGTATCAAAATATCTAATTATTATGCATTATAAATATTCCATTTACTTATAGCCTTAATCATAACTTTTCTCACTTGAACAAGTTAATGGAGTTCATTCTTTCTTTGGAGAATTTTTGCCAACTCAGGATTATAAATTCTCTCTCTTTTTTCCTCTTTTATACAGAGATATTCACTAGGTCATAACCAGTCTTTTTTTTTTTCTGAAATAGATAATTCACATAATTTTTTTTAAGTATAAGAAGGTCTAAAATGAAAATTCTCCCTCCTGTTCCTCATTAATTCACCCAGTCTCTCATCCTCCCTAAGTAGTTAACACAACACTAGTAACAGACTTTTTTCATACTCCCCCATTTTCATATGCAAACAGGAGCATACTATACACAGTGGTTTGTATCTTGCTTTTTTTATTTTTTTACTTAATGTATCTAAGAGACATTTTCTTATCAGTACATAAAAAGCTTTATCATTCTTTTTGACAGCTGTGTAATATTCCACTACATGGATATAACACGATTTACCAATTAGTCCACTATTGATGGGATTACACTTTATTTTTCATCTTTTGCTAATTAAAACAACACTGCAATGACTAAACTTGTAGAGGCAACTTTTGGCCTGTTTGCAAACTGTATACAGCCAATGGAATTCCTAGAAGGGGACTGTTAAATCAGAGTATGTGAATGTATAATACTGATAGAACTTGTCAAATTGCCCTCCAAAGTGGTGTATCAATTTACACTCCCTCTAGTAGTGTATGAGAGCTCCTGCCAACAAACTCAAGTTTTGATTATCAAACAGGTGGAATATGGTATCTTGCTAGTCGTAATTTGTATCTTTTTCGAAGGAGATGATTGACTCTTTTTATGTGTTCAAATATAAATTTATAAGTTGTATAAGTGTATATATTTTCCTCTCTCAACTGCCAGGACCATAAATTCTTTATTGTACAGAGCACTGACCCAGGCCATCTGGGCAGACATCCAGCTGCATGCCATTGTTTTTTATTTCCATTCAATACCATTTTCTAAGGCCTGCCTTCTGTTTGGGTCTTCCCAAGTTAAGCAGGGGATGTAGTCACATAATGCTGTAGGCTTTGAATTCAGGAAGGAGAATTCGACTCCTTACTCTACCACAAGATGTTGACACTTTTGATTAGTTATTGGACCTCTCCAAGCCTTAAATTACGTTATCTGTAAAATGGAGTAAAGATTCCTCACTCACAAGGTTGCTTTGAGGATTAAGTGAATGTATATGTTTAAAGCCCCAAGCATAGGGCTTGGATCTTATTAGGGCCTCAATTAAGGGTGGTTTAGGTTTTTGTTTTTTTTAAATTTTTGAATTTTTGAATTTTATTTATTTTTTATACAGCAGGTTATTATCTATTTCATACATATTAGTTATCTATTTCATTACATATTTCATTCATGTATATATATTTCAATCCCAATCTCCCGGTTAAGGGTGGTTTACTTTTGTCATCATTAATCTGTCAGGCAAAAAGAAACACTTGACTAAGCAAACTGTTGTTTCTGCTGCTTTGGGATATTTCCAATTACAGACCCCCAGGGATTAAACACTGAGAGGTAATCCTGCTGGAGTTGTACCAGTACTTGGCCTTCACAACTGCCAAGTAAACAGTAAGAATTAGTTATTTCTGGTCACAAAACTTCAACTTATTTCTCTATCAACACCAAGCCATTTTGTATAAGGATCTCCGCTTACTTGGAATGCTGATTTTTGAAAGGATGCGCTTTTCTGCTTCCATGTAAGACTTGCTGAGTCAAGGAGGAGCAGGTGGGACTGAGGGAAAGCACTTCCATCCCTGCTGGTATAGTTACTGCCACACCTCCCCACTAGTCTGCCTTGGCCAAGGCTGCTCATCAAACCACGCTCAGAGAGAAGGTCAGAGCAGCGAGAGGACACTTCGTATGAGAAAGTCTTCATACCACGTCTGACCCTCATGATACAGTACGTGCGTTCTGAACCACATGTCACACGCCCCAAATACATGTTTGGCACATAATGAGCTCATCTGGAAAATAGAGACATACATGTTTATCTCCTCCATTAATTTAGGAACTCTCTGAGGGCAGTTTTGGTCTTTCATTCATCTTTGTATCCCACTCCTTAGCAACATACTTGACAAGTAGCAGTCACTCAAATTTATGGAATGAACAGACTAAAAAAATATAAGACTCTAACTTTTACTTCATGCTGATACTCTCTTTTCAGTAGAGAGCCTGGATTACTTTCCTGAGTTTCAATTTATGTCAACCTATGTTTTCTTACTACCACAGTTGTACTGGCATTTCTGGTATATCTGCATGTCAGTGTATTTCATCAAAACTCTGGTTAGGAAACAAAATATTTTACTGAGGGAGTATTATTTTCCTCTTACTTTACGGAATGTGCTATTATCCTTTTTACATATTTTCCACTGAGATGAAAAAAAAACCCCCAAAATGTTTGCTTAATCAGAACTTTCAAAGTTAGAAGTGCTGATTAAATTTACTGCAGGCCAATTTGAGGTACACTTGCAACTTGAACCCGTTTACAGTGTACAATTGAGTTAGCTTTCAAGGAGTTTCCTCAGCAAGAAACAGAATCCCCAAGGTAGACATCTGGCAGACACCCTGTTAAGCCCAAAAGTCAGAAATCTCACTTGAATAAAAGTATGGTTTCAACACCATAAAACAGTCTATATTTCTACTCCACTGCCATAGGTAGGTTCTGTGCTTTCCATTAACCTGGAAGCTCAAGATTCTCACAAAATACACAGGGCTGAGGACTTCTGGAATTTTCCAGTCACCTTTATTGCTGCAGGCATGAACTACAGATGTGGTCCTTCAACACCACATAGGTATCTCTTATTCCACTAAACTAGTTACCAATTATTCTCTATAGTGCTTTCAAATCAATGAAAATGCAATCATGATAAAAATTCGGAGAACAAAGCTCCTTTTCCTTACATAACTGATGCTGTGGTCAACATTTAACTTGAAGGCCAACAGTTCTCATGCTGGTATCAGGGGCATTATTGACATTTTTTATGAGACTATCTCCTGCACTACATCCCATTAGCATCCTGGCTCTACCCATTTATCAATCACACTCAGCCATGGTGAAAAGCAAATATTCTCTGAACTTTAAATCAATAGCCAAACCCTCTGTCTAGAGAGCTTTATGGTGCCCCCATGTTTCAAAATGCCCACCGTAAGGGTACGAGTGTACTAACCCTCGCTTAAAGCCAGTAATAAGTGCTTTAATGCTCCTCAACAGAGATTCACTCCCTCACCTGAGCTAGGTAAAGGGGACACCAAGATGAGACACAGCCCTGCCTTGGGTCTAGTGATCCTGTCTTACCTTCTATCAATAGCACTATATTGGGATGCTCAAAGGAACAGCCAAAAAGAGTATATGTGAAATGGGCCACAGCGTTACCCATTCTGGAATAAAGGAAGGAAAGGTCCAACTGACTTACATATTCAGATGTATTTTGAAGGAGCATAGTTCAGCAGGGTGGTGGGCAGAATGGTGTGCAAAAAGAATCAGAGCTTCTGAGTCTGAGAGACCCAATTTCAAATCTCACCCCTGAAACTTACTCCTGTCATGATTTGGAGTAAATCGTTCTCCACTGGCAGTGCTATCACTCTCCCTGCCACCCACCTGGGTGGAGGTGTTTTGAGTTCTCCCAATGACTGGAGGATGCAACTGGCAATTAGTGGGCGGGGCTACAGATGCCAAATGTCCTGCAAAGGACAGGAGAGCCTAGTTCGACAAAGAATTGTTCCACCCAAGATGCCAACAGTGTCCACACCTAAGAACCTTATCATCCTCAGTTTGCTCAACTGTCAGAATAGTGATAAGCATACCAACCTTCCAGGCTGAGAGTGACATTTAAATGAGACAATGCAAGTAAAAGTACCCAGCCCAGGAGGAAGTGCACAGTGGGCCCCTGATAAATGCTGCTCTCGCCTTACTATCTCCCTCCCGAGTTTACGAACATTGTACAGAGCTCATTTTAAACACGTCCATCATGTGTGATATAGCAAAGAAACAAAACTGAGCAATCATCTTCTCAAAGTGGGGAAAATTAGAAGGCAGGTATCCTCCAAATTTCAGTTTAGCAGTATCTGTTTAAAAGACCTTCACAAAAATTCTCTAAGCTTTAAATCGAGAGCCAAACACTCTTTGTGGCCCAGCGCTAATCTAGCTTTCTTAACGCCTCTTTCACTCTGCCCCACTAATGTATACAGCCCCGAAGAGATCATAACCTCTGAAGGCCTTTGCTCAGCCTAGAAGACCCACTCCCTGTTTCTCTCTTCGTGGCTAAATTCTCTATCTGTGGAAAACACCAGTGCCTTGAAGGCCCAGGTAAAACCACCTCCACCATGAAGCCCTCCCTGCTCTCCCCTATCACTTCTAATGAGTCCATTCATTGCATGCTCATAAATTGGGCTAAACATTAGAGCAGTGAATTGAATTCAGTTGCAGTTTTCATCTCTATAAAACCTAAAACAAATTAATATAAACACTTCCTGGATCTAGTCAACCACCCAAGACATAAGTACTGAAATGTAATTCCATTGCCAACACCTGAATTCCCATATACAACAGTGTTGATGCAAACAGGCCTTCTTTAACTGCTGAAGGTTAATGAGAACAGCAATGAACACAATATAAAAATGATGTGTTCACAGCAAATGATGCCCAAATAAATTACAGCACACCATGAAAGCAAAAGTTTTCCTATGGTTCAAATAGGGAAATATTGGACAACCTGAATCATGGCGTGGTACACAGTGCTACAGTCCTAGCAATCCCCAAAAAACTTGTGTTTGTCCCAGTCGGTACCACATGCATTTTGTGAGTAGCCAAAAAACAGCTGTTAGGATAATGCTGTAAATTTTACTTGTATTGGTCTTGTGGTTACGTTTGTGTTTAATTTTTAATTCTGTTCTTAAGAAATTGTTAAGGAATTCTGTTCTTAAGGAATTTATGTCCCATTGGTATTTGTACACACACAAGTTACGTCACAAAATTCACGTAAGCCAACACTGGAAGTGCAGAAACAGAGACTATACAACCCAAGTTTGAGAGAATGCATTTTGTTTTGAGTACATGAAAAAGTCAGAATGCAGAGATTAATCCTTAATGTATGTTAAGGGGGCTCAGAGTTGCAGGCACTGCATAGGACTTAATACTTGTTCATTAACTGAAAAGCAGCTGTGTGACTTTGGGGAAGTTTCTTTAACTGTTTCTTATAGTAAAATGAAAATACTGATTGTACAGGTCTGTCCAACCTCAAAGTGTAATATTATTAAAATACTCTGTCAATTGTAATGTGCCAGACACACCATAGATGGTAGGATGACTGTTTTCAAGTGGTCTTCTTCCCTTCTCCCAGTTCCTTGAGAGAAAGGACCTTTTTCTCAGTCATCTTTACATCCCTGCCACACCAAGCCCCTCGTGTCTGAACAGACTCCCCTGCATCTAAAATCACCAGTACAAAAGGTAAACCAGCCTCCCACTAAAACCAGAAGTTCTTACTGCCTCTAAAATAAACAGCCAAAACCCCCTTCATTTTGAAATAAGATCACAGTGACAAATCGCAATTGTTTCCAATCTTGTTAACACCAGGGTGTTGTGTTACTAGGACATTGTTTCCATTTGTTTCATTAAACTTTCAATAAAGGCTTTGTGTCTGTTTATATCCTTGAAAAGAAAGATTTAAACTCATTTAAAAGGTGAAACACCCACACAAAGGATTATCTGCTATCCCCTTAACATCTGGCAAGTTCTAAAAAAGATGAGGACACAATTAGTGTTCATATAAGCACAATTAAATTTCTCATTGTCAAAAAGCCACAGTGGGTGCCTCTCTGGAGATGAGAATGGAGAAGTGGTAAGGAGACAAGAGACAAGTTGCTGCAGTGGTTAGCTCCAGACAGAAAAGAGATTTGAGAAGTGCCTAAAAAGCCAAAATAGGGCAGGGCAGCAGGCAGGGTTTCAGGACAATTCTGATATAAACCTGAAATTGGCCTGCCTGTTCCCTGCTAACACTGACACAAGTTTCCAACTTTTGCTGAGTCTACTTGGGATTTCTTTTAAACACTGCCTCCATATTATCCAAGACTGTTAGTGCTGTTGCAGTGATGGCAGGCACCACAGGCTGTCTGCCCACACCAGCATTCTGACATTCTGGATGAGTCCTGTCAGACTTCAAAACTATTTTTAACTACTGTGTTAACTCTGAATTTTAAATTTTCTCTTAATAGGGCAATAATAGCTGAAGCTTCCCAGGAGAAGTTTTCCAAATATTATAGGAGCTTTCTTGGAAAGATGTGGCATTTTATTAACAGATGGTCATAATGGAAATGTTTCACAAATAGGGAAACTGAGGAACAGATAAACGACTAGAATCAAATCACAAGACCTGAATAAATATTGATGGAATCAGCTCAGTTACAGTTACAGTTGTTTCCTATCCATTTTTCTTTGAAGCCCTCCACGAAGCCTTTAACATCTGAAGTAAACACAGCTTTCTGGAGAGCGTCCTTTCAATCACATGAGTGACCTTCTAGCGCAAATTGGGGGAAGACGGAGCCGTAAGCCTCTCTTGCCATCAAAAGTTTAAAACAGCGAGTTGTATATCACTTAACCCCTCTTCCTCCCTCGGGACAGATGAAAGGACTCAGGAATAGGTAGTTTTATTAGACATGAATTTTTTTTTTTAATTTCGATTTTACAGCAGCAGGTGGAGAAGGAAAAAAAGACTGCAGAGAAGGGGCAAGTTTTCATTACTGAAACCAAGACAGCTCGAGTCCTGGTTTCTGGAATCTGTCTGGGAACTTGAGGCAGATGTTTCCGAAGAGACATGGGAGAGAAGGGCGGCATCATTTAAATGTCAGGCAATGGTAAATAAGCCTAGCGAGGGTTTTACATTTTGATGGAGTCTTGGGAACTCAGCATCACCATTCTTTTTTAAAAAAAAAAAATCATTTTGAGAAACTATGAAAAAAATGGCAAAATCCCAGCCAAGGGGGTGGCGCTCCAAAGCGTTACCTTTCCCACAGAAGTGGTTTTAGGATCGCGCCCTCTTTGCCCTGGCGGATGGCTCGGCTCACAACTGTTCCCCATTACTGTCGGCAGGACGCCGGGGGACTCGCTTTTGCCGCAGAACTTGGAGAGCAGACGCGACTGTGGGACGGGAACCGAATCACATCCGGGGAGGGGAGGTGGGGAGGCAGAGCGCCCCGCGGGCTGGCGCGGCCTCGGGTCACGAACTTCACCCGGATTTAACAAACCAAGCGATGCGGCACGAGAACTGGGCGAGAAGGACGAAACCTGAGCAATGGAGGAAGAACAGAAAGTGACGAGCGCAGCCTGGCCGAGAGCGGCTGGCTGCGGGCACCGGGGCCAGGAGCCCCCCGTCCCGCGAGTCGGCGCAGGGCCCCCCGACGTCCCCCCCGGAGCTCCCACCTGGCTGCGCCCCGGCCCGGCGCGGGCGGCTGGCTTGTCCCCGGCCTCTCCTCCTCTTCCTCTTCCTTGTCCCGGGAAGGGCTTCGGGGAGCGAAGAACCGGGAGAAGCTGTGCCAGGGGGCGCCGCCCCTCCTCCGGCCGCCGGACATCTCCCCGGCGCGGCAGCCGGTCCGCGGCCGTTCCCGGGGAACGCGCGAGACGGTGTCCTGCGCCCTGAGACCGGCGCCGCGGGACCCGGCGAGAGCAGGACTGACTCGGCGCGGGCGGGCGGGCGGGCGGCGCGACTCAGACCATCTCGGGCAGGAGAAGCGCGGGCGCTATGCGCTCCCAGAGCGGCTACTTCTCGCGCTGTGCGGCGGCTCCTCCTCCTGCCCCCAGCCCGCCCGCCCCCGGGAGGAGCCAGAGGCCGCGGCACCGCCCCGAGCCCGGGACCCGCCGCCGTCCGCCACCGCCGGCCGGGTCCTCGCTGCCGGCGCTGGCCTGAGACCCGGCGGGACGCGCAACCCCGCTACGCCGGGCTTTGGGCTTCCCGCCCAAACGAGCTCCAGCCCGTTTGTCTTTTCGCTCAAATTTTCCTTCCTATTACTGATTTGTTTTTCTATCCTCCAGCCAATGGACGGAACAGTTTTCAGACTTTTGAAAGAAGTTCATGAACTAAAGTTTGTGAACACACCTGGTAAACTGCGGTACGAGAATGGCCTTGGCTGCCTTTCAGCTAACGAACAGCTATTCCTAAAACAGCTTCCCAGGGCTGCAAAAGATGAGGTTACCCCGTGGCCGAGTCTTAGAAGTGGAGGGCTCCGTAGGTGCCTGTCTAGATCTGTCAACAACTCGTTTCTTGTTCGGCTGGCTTACTACTGTGTGGAGTAACTTACTCTAACCCAGATGTGTTTTGATATTTCTCACACTCCGTGTTACACACTACTCCCCGGCGAACCCTCTTGCAAAACGTCACTGATCAAAAACAAGTGTAATTCAAACTTGTAAATGCTGGAACAAATGTAGTCATTACACAGACGTCACTGAAATCTGGAGACCAAAAGGTCCTTAAGATTTGCTTTTAAATATGTCTAAATACAGTAGTTTGGATTTTCTTAGTTTTTAAAAAAAAAGTTACATACAAAAAGCTGTAATAATTAATGTATGCAACTTGATGAGTTTGAAGATTAATATACACCATGCAACCATCTTGGCAATCTATGCCATAAAACCATCCATCACCTCCAGAAGTTCCCTCCCACC
This sequence comes from Eschrichtius robustus, assembly GCF_028021215.1. Taxonomy (NCBI): domain Eukaryota; kingdom Metazoa; phylum Chordata; class Mammalia; order Artiodactyla; family Eschrichtiidae; genus Eschrichtius; species Eschrichtius robustus. Next base: position 100,921,015 of record NC_090829.1, read on the forward strand.
CTCTTAGTTATTATTATTATAAACACTTATGACGTAAGATCTGCCCTCTTAGCAAAGTTTTAAGTATACAATGCAGTATTGTGAACTATAGGCACTGTGCTGTAAGTAGAGCTCTAGGACTTACTCATCTTGCGTAACATCAACTTTGTACCCTTGGAATAATACCGCCCTGTTTCCCCTTCTCCAGCCCCTGGCAACCTCCTTTCCACTCTCTGCTTCTATGGATTTGACTCTTTTAGATGCATCAATATAAGTGAATCCATATAGTATAGTATTTGTCCTTCTATGTCTGACTTATTTCACTAATATAGTAGCACGATTTTTTTTTTTTTTTATACCCTAGTGGCTAGTAGAGAAAATATCAAGGGGCCCATTCACCCCAGGTGTTTTGTTTTAAAGCCAAGCTGCCCCTGTGAGGGTGTAGAAGTCAGAAAAGTGAATATCCTATGCCCGTTCACTAAAAATGTTATACAAGTAAATGAGATAAAAATGAAATGTCCAAGGCAGTTTTGACTTGGGGGAGGGGCAGGAAGGTACCCTGAGGTCATCCCCGCTCTGGCTTTGGAGTCCTGGGGGAGGAGAAGGTTGATGAGTCGATTGGATGGCTATACACCCCCCGGTCATTTCAGCACCAGCTGATGGCTGTTGAGCCTCCCTGCCACACCACAGCTGCCTCGCAGAAGCACTCCAGCCCCTACTAACTGCAGCAGAGCCCAAAGCCGCTCACCCTAATTTGTTCTGGCTCAATTTAACCTACCAAAGTCAAATCAGTCTAGTTTCCTTCTGCTGGGTTCATCCCAGACGATCCCTCAAGATTGGGATCGTCTGGGATCAAAAGTGCTAGTCAGCACTTTCTCTTTTGCAAATCTTTCCTCCCTCTCTGTGAGTCTGAGAAAAAAGGGAAAAGCTAGAATAATACACTAGAATAAGACAAGTAAAATTTCCAGTCCGAGCCTTATTATTTTAGGGAAGAATCTCCGTTAAAGGCCAGCTTACCAGAAAGCCCAGAGAATATGAAAGCAAAGAGAGTATGAAGCAAACCGTTCCCTCCACCTAGAAGGCCTAGGGAATTAATCTCCCCAAAGGAATGTTAAATAACTACCAGATGTGTCCACCACTTGTACTGTGACCGAAGCAAGCCCTACACCCTAATACCTACCCAGAGGGTAGATTTTCAGGAAGTCTTTCTCGGGATAAAAACTTACTGGGGCCAGTAAGATTTATTACTGAGCTATGGTTTTATCTAATAATGCTATTTCTTTAAGAAAGGAATTTCTCTAAAAAATAGCTGTTAAGGAGAATGCTGTGATAGTCATATTTTTTCAATAACCACTATCCTTGGTAAAAGAGAAGGCATCAGAATCATGATGGGTAAAGTCCTTCATTCATATAGAAACTTTCTATAGTATTGGTGGCGATAGTACATGTAGTAGAAATAATGCTAATGTTCATCCAGCTAGAATCCCTTCTATTAGTAAACAGCTTGCAAAGGTATAAGATATAAATGTTATTAGAGGCCCCTAAAATGAACAGTTGGTCCAATACAGACCCATGATATATATATATACACATATGTGTGTGTATATATATATACACACACATATGTATATATATATATATACACATATGTGTATATATATATATATATATATATTTTTTTTTTTTTCCCTCAAAAGCAACTGCTTCATGAAGGAAACAATGTCTAACGATATTCTAATCTCCAGCCTGTGGTAGAACAAAGCATTTGAATGAATTGTGAGGTAAGTATACATGGTGTCCTGCCTCCATTAAGGCAAACTTCGTCTATGAAAAATTAGCTTAAAACCATAAATTAATGATTCCTGAATTTTAATTTATTTACTTTTCAAGTACTTATCAGTTCCTAGATGTCCTCCATTCTTGTATTCTAAACTCATAATAACAAATTTCTGAATACTAAGTTCTAAGATTACGCTAGGAAGTCTGTAAAAAAGTTGAACTTTAGAGTTGTAAGGATCTTAGAGATGCGAATTTAGCACAGTTGTCTTCATTTGTTCATTCAGTTTTTCTGAAGACATTTAATAAGTATCCGCAGTAGAAGCATATTTACTGTGAAGCTGATGAAACTGAAGCTTCAGGGCATCTCACTGGTACGGTCTCTTCCAATGTGAACTCAGGAATGCCGTCACTTGGTCGTGCGTGTTTATGAAATTTACAAAAGCAAACATTTAAACTGCAATTAAGACCACAATCTCTTTCCACTTGGATTTTCTCTCCATCACCTTATGCCTAGAGTCAGTTGGTATTGGAGTTATTGGGGGCACTTTGGGATCTGCCGGGAAATTTGCGTTGGGGATACATTTAGTTTGGATTTAGTAGGATATATTTATTTGGTTGTCAGCTTCTCCAAAGAATAGTTGTTACTGCTTAAATTCCAATTTGTCCATTGTGCAGCTCATCAAGCATTACACCCAGGATACATTATCACTACATAAACACATCCTAATTCCCCTAACACTGAAAATATGTGTGGGTAGTGGAGGTGAAACAAGATTCAAAATGTACAATAGCAAAAGGCGAGTTGTAGAAAATTATTTCAGGCATCAGAAGACAAAACTAAAACAGAAAGAATCACTTCTAATTGATGTAATTTCTCTCATAACAGTAATATATTCAATAATGGAGTGTATATAATTTTTATAATTGTAAATGCAGCAAACTTTTTTTTAATGAAAATCACGTAAAATAGAATTTTTCAGAATTTTTGTTTGTAGGGCACAAACCTGTAGCAATACCACAAACAATGAGTGTGTATGTGAGTGTATAGTGTTGTATGTTTACCTGGCCCTTCTATCAATAATAAATACACTCAACCAAATTTGAGGAAAGACTGAATTCTCTTTCCATTATATGTACAGAAAATGATACTAGAAAATCATTGTCATATGAAATGCTATCAAAGAGTATGCCAACAAAAGTATAAGAAAAACAATATTATAGAGGTATACCAGGCAGTTAATGGAAAAAATACTGTTTTCCTAGACTTCGTGATATTTGTAGTATTAGTCAACCTTTTAAAATTGGTAATTTGTATGATTTATTTTTTCATTCACTTTTTAAAAAATTTACTTATTTATTTTTGGCTGCATTGGGTCTTCGTTGCTACGTGCGGGCTTTCTCTAGGTGCGGTGAGCGGGGGCTACTCTTCGTTACGGTGTGCAGGCTTCTCATTGCTGTGGCTTCTCTTGTTGCGGAGCATGGGCTCTAGGCGTGTGGGCTTCAGTAGTTGCGGCTTCATTCACTTTTATATCTAATTTTTATTGTTAATTTTAAATCTTTCTCTTTAAAGAGGAATTGCAAAAATCTTCACATACCTTAAAACCTGGATCTGTCTTGGAGTGCCAACCATGTGTCAGATACACACTCATTCTTAGAGATACAGTGATGAATAAAACCAGTGCTTTCCCTCAAGGAGCAAGTTTGAGGGGGTAAACAGAGGAGCAAAGCAGGTAGGACAAGGAAAATCTTTCTATGGGTATAAATAGGATGGGCCCCAACTTAGTCTAGAAGGTTCCAGGAAGGCTCCCTAGAGGAGATAACTTTCTTCCCCTCTGCCTCCTGTGACCACCATGACTTCCACAAAAGGTCTGCAATTCAATACTTATTTGATGTGTGAGAAAAGCTGAGGTTCATCACGCTGTAACTGAACTCCCACTCCCAATGCATAAGCACTGTACTCCTCAAAAGTATGAGAAAAGACAAAGTGCTGACTCCGAAGCATTTCAACAAAGATGCAAGTGTAGTTTAGAAATGTTAAGCTTTTTGTTCTAAAAAGTCCACCAGAGGGATAAGCTTCTGTATATATGTTGGAGCACAGTATTTACTATGTGGCAGGTGGCCCAGGAATACTAAGACAGCTGTCAACATCAAGGAAAGCACCAGCCCATGAAAAGCAAGCAGATGGATCGGGGCACTTCACTAGCTGCCTCCTAGAAGAATAGCTGTGCGTGGCCAAATGAGGCAATGTCACGCTGCCCAGGGCAGCAAAAAGCTATTACTGGGTATAAGCACTCAGTTAGGAGATGGGGCGGGGGAACGTCCTCCCCTTTCCTTTGTATAGCCCAGGTTTTCATTAAGAACCACAACAGCAAATAAGAAAGGGGGGGAAATGATGTTAGCATTTCTCATTCTGTTACATTCTGATTATCATGGTTTGTAACACGGGAAAATGCCTCAGTCTTGCTGCTTCAATGAGAGCAGATGGTGAAATTTTAAGTAATTGGTTATTCAGACTTCTATGGGATGCATGAAGTTCTATTGTATTGTTTGTCTGGTTTTTATTTCCAGAACATGTGGAGATTGACATCTTTCAAACACACATCTTTTAATGCTTAAATTAAATGTGTTAGTCTGACCTAAATTACATTTACTCTTTTCTTCCCTTGAAATTGATGATGATACTTATGAAGAGAAATGAATGCTTTAAAAAATTATAACATTAACAATCAAATATTTTCTTCTAAAACAGTGGAAAATTTGCTAATACCAAACCATTGTATTCTAAAGGGTATATACATAGAAGAAGGATTTCTTTGGCAAACATAGATTATAAAATCTATTCCAAAATAGTTATTCATACCAATTCAGTTTGATATGTCTTTTGTTTGAGTCAAAAGCTATCTATAATATAAAGTCATATGTAGACTATTAACTTTTAGTAATGCAGCTTCATACACATGACACAGATAATGGCTCAGAATAATAATTTACTATTATATGCAAAACTCAGTTCCGATATTCTGTTTTCCCAAAATAATTGATGAGTACAGAAGTTATGCACTATATTGTACATATCTGATATACAATTTTAAATGGATTTATTTTGAAAAGAACAATTGTTTATAAATTTCTGGACTGTACTATTTTAGTGTTTATTGTAAATTTTGTTTATTAGGGCTCATGAAACAAAGCTTCAGAGGAAAAAGATAATTGGTTTGTGAATTAGCTTTCTTGTTTTTTTTATTTTGAAGTTGGAGAACAGACATATCCCAGAATCCTGAGTTCTCTTACTACGGACACGTTCCCAGTTTGATTTGCTGCAAATGGTTTAAAAGCAAGGCATAGAGGCAGCTGTTATCGTGAGCAAATGTTTTGATTAGAGAGAGAAAGCAGCTGGAAATGATACATGCTGTCACGTAAGATAAGCCACAGTTTTCAAATGGGGACTTTACCTAATCTGAAATTGAGATTAGCATTATTTCCTTTACATGAATTTTCTTTGTATAGAATGAGCTAGAAGTCTATTCACTTTGTTTATAATCTGGAGTGATGAAGTACTGATACTTACCTATGGAAATCTTACATAGTCCATTATGAAATAATAATATTAACAAACTTTCATGAAATTTCATTTAAAAATATTGCTAAATGTAGTTAAAAAATCCATATGAAGCTTATAAAATCAAGTGTTATTGTAGAGGATACAATTTTGATTTTTTAGAAATGCAGTAAGTACATTCTCAATGCCTCCACTTTCATTTTGAAAAATTTGTAAAAATTTATCAAACTGTAACTTAATTGGTTTTGCAAATAATGAACAAAAGCAGCCTACATCAAATATTTCCATCAGTCTGTGTTAGCAACTGAATTCCTTCCTCACCTCTTCCAATCAACTTTTCATTGGTAAATAGTAAAAGGAGTTACCTATGAAAAAAAGGTAAAACAGAAGACAAGAAGTTACAATAGGAATACTTTGACTCCAGTATCGAAGTAAAAAGGTAATTCTTGTAACTGATTTCATATTAATAACCATTCTTAAGTTTCATTCATTTCTACATTCTATCTTCTACTTTACTTTTCTTTCTTTCAACTCCCCAAATAAGTACTTCTGAGTAATCAGTTTCCATCATAAGTCATTTGGTTTATTTCTCCTACAGGTGAATATATTGACATATGACTTTGAATTATCAAGTCTGGAAGACAATCAAATGAACAAATTGTTTTCATCAATTTCACAGTTGGTCTTAGATGACCAGAAACTCCAGAAATGATGATTCCATTTCTATCTGGTTCAACAGGAACTCCACTTCAAATGATCAATCATGTATATCATCAAATGAAATAGCTGACCACACCACAATATAGAACTTTATAAACCATATGCAGTCTGAGGGGAATGGAAATTAACTTATTCATTTTAAATTCTGCCACTTTCATTCTAGTTTTTCCTACCACTTAAAGACATTCTGTAGGTATATGTAGTCTCTGCAGCTTAAATAAAACACAATCTAGCTTAGAAATAAAAAGCATCTTTTAATAAAATTTAAAAAGTAGCTACTGGAAAACTCTTCCTTAGTAGGTAAGGAAGGTAGAGAAATTTTTAAAAATTATGTATTTACTGAAAAGTTTATTAATCAGTCTACATTTCAGAAAAACAAAACAAAACAAAAAATAAGAAAATGGAAAATTCTGAAATAAAGATCTATATAGAGTCTAAATCAAAATCATTGACCTAGTAGTCATTCTTCTAGTGTTAGCTGCCTCAAACTCGATTAGGAAAGTTGGTGGGAGGAATATCTATTAAAAAAAAAACAAAAACCAAAAAACAGTATCCCATCTACAAAGTTATTTTATGGCCTTCTACCTGTTCAATAAACATTCTACCTGTTCCAGGCTCTGCGTTTGACGATGGGAATACACAATGTGATCCACCCTCAAGACACTGTCTCAAAAAAGGAGAACAGAACTAAGTGACAGTTACAAACTACAGGACAGCGTGATAAATTTTAAAAGTGAGAAATACATACATGGGAAAAGGGGAGAAGAAAGTGTCTAACTGTATCACTTGGGCAGGCTGTACTTGAGGTCAGGGATAGATTTCACAAATCAGGCTCCAGAAACATGGATCAGAAAGTCCTGCAACCACACCAGTTAAAACACCTGTTGAAACATTTATATTAGAAATGTCGCACTTGTCAGAAAGCAGTATCAAAGCCCAACAGGAGTGCATACAATACTGGGCCAACAATAGACATATAATTAGTATCTGCTATCTGATTTGGTGAGGAGACATTACAGTCAGTGGGTGCTACTACATTGTGAATCATCAAATACTATGTGTAACATAAGGATAGTCAAGGGCTTTGGTATGTTAATATGAAACTATCTTTAAGTGAACTACTTGCTTCATTCTTTAAAATAATTGCATAATTAAAAAGTAGACGACAATAATAAAGTATGAGAAATATGCAAGTAGAGAAACTGCTGCACTGATCCTAACTCGACTTACATAATCTGAGTTTATGTCTGCCAACTACTGACTGAGACAGGTTAGACCAGTAAATCAGGATGGAGAAGTCTTACTACTAACCAAATATCTAATTTAGGACCAAAATCAAGTGTATACAAGAACCAAACAGCTTGACATTTGTTTGGCATTCTTGTATAAATTGCCTTTTTCACAGCTATTACACTGAATTCACTCTAACTTGTCAGGTTGATATTATTTCTGTTGGGAAATCCAGGAAGTCACCTGGTCCATGTTTATGATTAGTGGTTAAAGTGCTTTTTTTCCTCTAAAAATTGGCAGTAGTGCTGTATTGTCTAATAGTATATCTACAAATTTCAAGAGATCTGTAACTCATATAATAAATATATTCACATTTCCCATACTGTTTGCAGTTGTCAACATATTCAGGCCGTTGATTTTTATGTTATACAATTTTAGACTTTCTTTTTTGAAAATAAATGACTCAAATCTACTGTATTCTATTCTGGTTCTTCTTATGTAAAATGTCACTTACTCTATATTACTATTTTGTATAAAATTATTTTTACCTAAAGATAATTTTTATTTTGAAATTATTTCATACTTATTGAAAAACTACAAGAATAGTACAAAGACCCTTTTTTATTCCCTGAATCATTTGAAAGTATGATTTCAAAATGATGTCCTATCACCCCTAAATACTTTGATGTATTGATATAACTTACAAATATGACCATTCTGTTAAAATCCTAAATAGCCACAACACAACCCTCAAAATCAAGAAATTAATGTTACTATATTCTACCATCTTATCCTCTGGCCCCATTCACATTTTGCTAATTGTCTCATTTATGTTCATCACAGCAAAGTGATCCAATCCAGAATCACATATTACATTTAGTTGTCAAGTATCTTTAGTCTCCTTCATTCTGTAGAAGTGCCAGTCTTTCCTTGACTTTCATGACTGTGACACTTTTGAATGTTACAGGGACAGTCCTCCATTTGGGTATGTGGTGTTTCCCTGTGCTTAGAGTCAGGCTATGCATTTTTCATACAAATACCACAAAAGTAATGTTATGCTCTTCTCATGGCTGGTGTACATGATTTCAATTTGTCCCACTACAGATGATGTTTACTTGGATCACTCGATGAAATCCATTTTAATTTATTGGCTTTTTAACATACCTCTTAAATTTTGAAAATAGATGCTCTAGGAATTACAATACACATCCTTAATTTACACTGTCTACTAGAATTATTACTCTATCACTCCATGTAAGATGTAGAAGTTTTGAAGCTGTTTAGGTCCTTTATAAGCCACCCACATCAGTTATATTGCAGTGTCATATATCATTTGTATTACATCTACATACATTATAAAACCCATAAGAATATGCTACACTTTTTGCTTTAAACATTTGCTTTAAACATAAGGACATTAAAGAAAAAAGTCTTTTACATTTACCCAAATATTTACCATTTAATTGGTTTTCATTGTTTCCTGAAAATAATTTTCCCTTTAGTATCATCTCCCTTCAGCCTGAAGAACATTTCTTATAGTAGTGCAGATATAATGGTGAAATTTTTTCTTAGTTTTCTATCTTAGAATTCTGGTTCAACATTTTTTTTTTCTCTCAATACTTTAAAGATATTGTACTACTGTTTTCTGGCACAGATTGTTCCTGATAAGAAATCCACAGTAGTTTGTAACACTGTTACTTTGTATATAATGTTGATTTCTACCCCCACACCCGGATGTTTCTGAGATTTTCTTTAGTTTTCAACAATTTGCTATTTTTTTAAAGGAATTTTTTCTTTCTTTTTTTAAAATTAATTAATTTATTTTTGGCTGTGTTGGGTCTTCGTTGCTGTGCGCGGGCTTTCTCTAGTTGCGGAGAGCAGGGGCTACTCTTCGTTGCGGTGTGTGGGCTTCTCATTGCAGTGGCTTCTCATTGCAGTGGCTTCTCTTGTTGTGGAGCATGGGTTCCAGGCACGTGGGCTTCAGTAGTTGTGGCACACGGGCTCAGCAGTTGTGGCTTGCGGGCTCTAGAGCGCAGGCTCAGTAGTTGTGGTGCACAGGCTTAGTTGCTCCGTGGCACGTGGGATTTTCCCGGACCAGGGATCAAACCCATGTCCCCTGCATTGGCAGGCGGACTCTTAACCACTGCGCCACCAGGGAAGTCCCGACAATTTGCTATCATACACCTAGTTTTTTGTTTGTTTTGTATTAACCCTATTTGGGGTTTGCTAAGCTTTTTGAATCTATAAATTATATATTTCATTCAATTTAGGAATTTTTCACCCATTATTTCTTCAAAAATATATTCTGTCCCATTCTCTCTTTCCTCTCCCTGTGGGACTCTATTACATATATTTTAAAAATTTTGATATTATCCCACAGGATCCTGAAGCACTGACGATTTTTTTTCAATATTTCTTGCTCTCTCTTTTTCAGATGGAACACTTTCTATTCATCTGTATCTTCGAGTTCACTGCTTATTTTCTCTGTCATTTTCATTCTATAAAATGAATGATTTCTATGATTTTTTTAATGTCAGATGTGTTTTTCAGTTCTAGAATTTCATTTACTTTCTTTTTATATTTTCTATTTTTCTGCTGAAATTCCTATCTTTTCATTTGTTATAAGCAAGTTTTCCTTTGCCTCATTGAGATATTATAGCTGCCTTAAAGTCCTTATCTGATCATTCCATTTGAGTCTTCACAGTATTGACCTCCATTATCTTTTCCCTTGAGAATGGGTCACAGTTTTCTGGTTTTTCACATAACAAGTAATTTTGTACTTAGGAATAAACCTCACTAAGGAGGTGAAAGACTTATACACTGAGAACTATAAAACATTAATAAAGGAAATTGAAGATGATTGAAAGAAATGGAAAGATATCCCATGCTCTTGGATTGAAGAATTAATATTGTAAAAATGGCCATACTACCCAAAGCAATCTACAGATTTAATGTGATCCCTACCAAATTACCCATGACCTTTTCCACAGTACTAGAACAAATAATCCTAAAATTCATATGGAACCATAAAAGACTCAGAATTGCCAAAGTAATCCTGAAGAAAAAGAACAAAGCAGGAGGCATAACCATCCCAGGCTTCAGACAATACTACAAAGCTACAGTAATCAAGAGGGAGGGGCAAGACGGTGGAAGAGTAAGACGCGGAGATCACCTTCCTTCCCACAGATACAGTAGAAATACATCTACACGTGGAACTGCTCCTACAGAACACCCACTGAACGCTGGCAAAAGACGTCAGACCTCACAAAAGGCAAGAAACTTCCCACGTACTTGGGTAGGGCAAAAGAAAAAAGAAATAACAGAGACAAAAGAATAGGGACGGGACCTGCACCAGTGGGAGGGAGCTGTGAAGGAGGAAAGGTTTCCACACACTAGGAAGCCCCTTCGTGGGCAGAGACTGCAGGTGGCAGAGGGGGGAGGCTTCAGAGCCACGGAGGAGAGCGCAGCCACAGGGGTGCAGAGGGCAAAGCGGAGAGATTCCCACATGGAGTATCGGTGCTGGGTAGCACTCACCAGCCCAAGAGGCTTGTCTGCTCAGCCACTGGGGCGGGTGGGGACTGGGAGCTGAGGCTCGGGCTTCGGTGCTAGCCAGGAGGGAGTCCGGGAAAAAGTCTGCAGCTGCCGAAGAGGCAAGAGACTTTTTCTTGCCTCTTTGTTTCGCGGCGCGCAAGGAGAGGGGATTCAGAGCGCCGCCTAAACGAACTCCAGAGACGGGCGCGAGCCGCGGTTATCAGCGCGGACCCCAGAGACGGGCAGGAGACGCTAAGGCTGCTGCTGCTGCCACCAAGAAGCCTGTGTGCGAGCACAGGTCACTCTCCACACCGCCCCTCCCGGGAGCCTGTGCAGCTCACCACTGCCAGGGTCCCGTGATCCAGGGACAACTTCCCCGGGAGAACGCACGGCGCACCTCAGGCTGGTGCAACGTCACGCAGGCCTCTGCCGCTGCAGGCTCGTCCCGCATCCGTGCCCCTCCCTCCCCCCGTCCTGAGTGAGCCAGAGCCCCCGAAGCAGCTGCTCCTTTAACCCCGTTCTGTCTGGGTGGGGAACAGACGCCCTCAGGCGACCTACATGCAGAGGCGGGTCCAAATCCAAAGCTGAACCCCGGGAGCTGTACGAACAAAAAAGAGAAAGGGAAATCTCTCCCAGCAGCCTCAGGAGCAGCGGATTAAAGCTCCACAAACAACTTGATGTGCCTGCATCTGTTGAATACCTGAATAGACAACGAATCATCCCAAATTCAAGAGGTGGACTTTGGGGGCAGGATATATTAATTTTTCCCCTTTTCCTTTTTTTGTGAGTGTATATGTGTATGCTTCTGGGTGAGATTTTGTCTGTATAGCTTTGCTTTCACCATTAGTCCTAGGGTTAGGTCCGTCCGTGTTTTGTTTTTTTTTTTTTTTACTTAAAAATTTTTCTTCCTAATAAATGTTCTCTTAATAATTTTTTCCTTATTTTCTATTTTTAGATATTAAAAAAAATTTTAATAAGTTTTTCATATTTTTTATTTTAAAAAATTAAAAAATTTTTTTCTTAATAAATTTTATTCTTAATTTTTTCTTATTTTTTACTATAAAAAATTATTTAAATCTATTTTTAAAAATTAAACTTTTTTTTTCTGAATACATTTATTCTTAATAATTTTTTTTCTTATTTTTTATTATAATAGCTTTATTTTATTTTATTTTATCCTCTTTCTTTCTTTCTTTCTTTCTATTTTTTTCTCCCTTTTATTCTGAGCCGTGGGGATGAAAGGCTCTTGGTGCCCCAGCCAGGAATCAGGGCTGTGCCTCTGAGGTGGGAGAGCCAACTTCAGGACACTGGTCCACAAGAGACCTCCCAGCTCCACGTAATACCACACGGCAAAAACCTCTCAGAGATCTCCAACTCAACATCAAAACCCAGATTCACTCAACGACCAGCAAGCTACCGTGCTGGACACCCTATGCCAAACAACTAGCAAGACAGGAACACAGCCCCATCCATCAGCAGAGAGGCTGCCTAAAATCATAATAAGCCACAGACACCGCAAAACACACCACCAGACGTGGACGTGCCCACCAGAAAGACAAGATCCAACCTCATCCACCAGAACACAGGCACTAGTCCCCTCCACCAGGAAGCCTACACAACCCACTGAACCAACCTTAGCCACTGGGGGCAGACACCAAAAACAACGGGAACTACGAACCTGCAGCCTGTGAAAAGGAGACCCCAAACACAGTAAGATAAGCAAAATGAGAAGACAAAAAACCACACAGCAGGTGAAGGAGCAGGGTCAAAACACACCAGACCTAACAAATGAAGAGGAAATAGGCAGTCTACCTGAAAAAGAATTCAGAATAATGATAGTAAAGATGATCCAAAATCTTGGAAATAGAATAGACAAAATGCAAGAAACATTTAACAAGGATGTAGAAGAACTAAAGAGGAACCAAGCAACGATGAAAAACACAATAAATGAAATTAAAAATACTCTAGACGGGATCAATAGCAGAATAACTGAGGCAGAAGAACAGATAAGTGACCTGGAAGACAGAATGGTGGAATTCACTGCTGTGGAACAGAATAAAGAAAAAAGAATGAAAAGAACTGAGGACAGTCTCAGAGACCTCTGGGACAACATTAAACGCACCAACATTCGAATTATAGGGGTCCCAGAAGAAGAAGAGAAAAAGAAAGGGACTGAGAAAATATTTGAAGAGATTATAGTTGAAAACTTCCCTAATATGGGAAAGGAAATAGTTAATCAAGTCCTGGAAGCACAGAGAGTCCCATACAGGATAAATCCCAGGAGAAACGTGCCAAGACACATATTAATCAAACTATCAAAAATTAAATATAAAGAAAACATATTAAAAGCAGCAAGGGAAAAACAACAAATAACACACAAGGGAATCCCCATAAGGTTAACAGCTGATCTTTCAGCAGAAACTCTGCAAGCCAGAAGAGAATGGCAGGATATACTTAAAGTGATGAAGGAGAAAAACCTACAACCAAGATTAATCTACCCAGCAAGGATCTCATTCAGATTTGATGGAGAAATTAAAACCTTTACAGACAAGCAAAAGCTGAGAGAGTTCAGCACCACCAAACCAGCTTTACAACAAATGCTAAAGGAACTTCTCTAGGCAAGAAACACAAGAGAAGGGAAACACCTACAATAACAAACACAAAATATTTAAGAAAATGGGAATAGGAACATACATATCGATAATTACCTTAAATGTAAATGGATTAAATGCTCCCACCAAAAGACACAGACTGGCTGAATGGATACAAAAGCAAGACCCATATATATGCTGTCTACAAGAGACCCACTTCAGACCTAGAGACACATATAGACTGAAAGTGAGGGGATGGAAAAAGATATTCCATGCAAATGGAAATCAAAAGAAAGCTGGAGTAGCAATTCTCATATCAGACAAAATAGACTTTAAAATAAAGACTATTACAAGAGACAAAGAAGGACACTATATAATGATCAAGGGATCGATCCAAGAGGAAGGTATAACAATTGTAAATATTTATGCACCCAACATAGGAGCACCTCAATACATAAGGCAAATACTAACAGCCATAAAAGGGGAAATCGACAGCAACACAATCATAGTAGGGGACTTTAACACCCCACTTTCACCAATGGACAGATCATCCAAAATGAAAATAAATAAGGAAACACAAGCTTTAAATGATACATTAAACAAGATGGACTTAATTGATATTTATAGGACATTCCACCCAAAAACAACAGAATACACATTTTTCTCAAGTGCTCATGGAACATTCTCCAGGATAGATCATATCTTGGGTCACAAATCAAGCCTTGGTAAATTTAAGAAAATTGAAATCGTATCAAGTATCTTTTCCGACCACAACGCTAGGAGACTAGATATCAATTACAGGAAAAGATCTGTAAAAAATACAAACACATGGAGGCTACACAATACACTACTTAATAACGAAGTGATCACTGAAGAAATCAAAAAATACCTAGAAACAAATGACAATGGAGACACGACGACCCAAAACCTATGGGATGCAGCAAAATCAGTGCTAAGAGGGAAGTTTATAGCAATACAAGCCTACCTCAAGAAACAGGAAACATCTCGAATAAACAACCTAACCTTGCACCTAAAGCAATTAGAGAAAGAAGAGCAAAAGAACCCCAAAGCTAGCAGAAGGAAAGAAATCATAAAGATCAGATCAGAAATAAATGAAAAAGAAATGAAGGAAACAATAGCAAAAATCAATGAAACTAAAAGCTGGTTCTTCGAGAAGATAAACAAAATTGATAAACCATTAGCCAGACTCATCAAGAGAAAAAGGGAGAAGACTCAAATCAATAGAATTAGAAATGAAAAAGGAGAAGTAACCACTGACACTGCAGAAATACAAACGATCATGAGAGATTGCTACAAGCAACTCTATGCCAATAAAATGGACAACCTGGAAGAAATGGACAGATTCTTAGAAATGCACAACCTACTGAGACTGAACCAGGAAGAAATAGAAAATATGAACAGACCAATCACAAGCACTGAAATTGAAACTGTGATTAAAAATCTTCCAACAAACAAAAGCCCAGGACCAGATGGCTTCACAGGTGAATTCTATCAAACATTTAGAGAAGAGCTAACACCTATCCTTCTCAAACTCTTCCAAAATATTGCAGAGGGAGGGACACTCCCAAACTCATTCTACGAGGCCACCATCACCCTGATACCAAAACCAGACAAAGATGTCACAAAGAAAGAAAACTACAGGCCAATATCACTGATGAACATAGATGCAAAAATCCTCAACAAAATACTAGCAAACAGAATCCAAAAGCACATTAAAAGGATTATACACAATGATCAAGTGGGGTTTATTCCAGGAATGCAAGGATTCTTCAATATATGCAAATCAATCAACGTAATACATCACATTAACAAATTGAAGGAGAAAAACCATATGATCATCTCAATAGATGCAGAGAAAGCTTTCGACAAAATTCAACACCCATTTATGATAAAAGCCCTGCAGAAAGTAGGCATAGAGGGAACTTTCCTCAACATAATAAAGGCCATATATGACAAACCCACAGCCAACATTGTCCTCAATGGTGAAAAACTGAAACCATTTCCACTAAGATCAGGAACAAGACAAGGTTGCCCACTCTCACCACTATTATTCAACATAGTTTTGGAAGTGTTAGCCACAGCAATCAGAGAAGACAAAGAAATAAAAGGAATCCAAATCGGAAAAGAAGAAGTAAAGCTGTCATTGTTTGCAGATGACATGATACTATACATAGAGAATCCTAAAAATGCCACCAGAAAACTACTAGAGCTAATCAATGAATTTGGTAAAGTAGCAGGATACAAAATTAATGCACAGAAATCTCTTGCATTCCTATATACTAATGATGAAAAATCTGAAAGTGAAATTAAGAAAACACTCCCGTTTACCATTGCAACAAAAAGAATAAAATATCTAGGAATAAACCTACCTAAGGAGACAAAAGACCTGTATGCAGAAAATTATAGGACACTGATGAAAGAAATTAAAGATGATACACATAGATGGAGAGATATACCATGTTCTTGGATTGGAAGAATCAACATTGTGAAAATGACTCTACTACCCAAAGCAATCTACAGATTCAATGCAATCCCTATCAAACTACCACTGGCATTTTTCACAGAACTAGAACAAAAAATTTCACAATTTGTATGGAGACACAAAAGACCCCGAATAGCCAAAGCCATCTTGAGAACGAAAAATGGAGCTGGAGGAATCAGGCTCCCTGACTTCAGACTATATTACAAAGCTACAGTAAGCAAGACAGTTTGGTACTGTCACAAAAACAGAAATATAGACCAATGGAACAGGATAGAAAGCCCAGAGATAAACCAACGCACATATGGTCACCTTATCTTTGATAAAGGAGGCAAGCATATACAGTGGAGAAAAGACAGCCTCTTCAATAAGTGGTGCTGGGAAAATTGAACAGGTACATGTAAAAGTATGAAATTAGAACACTCCCTGACACCATACACAAAAATAAACTCAAAATGGATTAAAGACCTAAGTGTAAAGCCAGACACTATCAAACTCTTAGAGGAAAACATAGGCAGAACACTCTATGACATAAATCACAGCAAGATCCTTTTTGACCCACCTCCTAGAGAAATGGAAATAAAAACACAAATAAACAAATGGGACCTAATGAAACTTAAAAGCTTTTGCACAGCAAAGGAAACCATAAACAAGACCAAAAGACAACCCTCAGAATGGGAGAAAATATTTGCAAATGAAGCAACTGACAAAGGATTAATCTCCAAGATTTACAAGCAGCTCAATAACAAAAAAACAAACAACCCAATCCAAAAATGGGCAGAAGACCTAAATAGACATTTCTCCAAAGAAGATATACAGGAGGAGGAGAGAAGATGGCGGAAGAGTAAGACGTGGAGATCACCTTCCTTCCCACAGATACAGTAGAAATACATCTACACGTGGAACTGCTCCTACAGAACACCCACTGAGCGCTGACAGAAAACGTCCGACCTCTAAACAGGCAAGAAACTCCCCCCGTACTTGGGTAGGGCAAAAGAAAAAAGAAATAACAGAGACAAAAGAATAGGGATGGCACCTGCACCAGTGGGAGGGAGCTGTGAAGGAGGAAAGATTTCCACGCACTAGGAAGCCCCTTCGCGGGCAGAGACTGCGGGTGGCAGAGGGGGGAAGCTTCGGAGCCACGGAGGAGAGCGCAGCCACAGGGGTGCGGAGGGCAAAGCGGAGAGATTCCTGCACAGAGGCTCGGCAACGAGCAGCACTCACCAGCCCGAGAGGCTTGTCTGCTCCCCCGCCCGGGCGGGCGGGGCTGGGAACTGAGGTTTGGGCTTCGGTTGGATCGCAGGGAGAGGACTGGGGTTGGCGGAGTAAACACAGCCTGAAGGGGTTAGTGCACCACAGCTAGCCGGGAGGGAGTCCGGGAAAAAGTCTGCAGCTGCCGAAGAGGCAAGAGACTTTTTCTTCCCTCTTTGTTTCCTGGTGCGCGAGGAGAGGGGATTCAGAGCGCCGCCTAAACGAACTCCAGAGACGGGCACGAGCCGCGGCTAACAGCGCAGATCCCACAGCAACAGTGGCGCAGAGGGAAAAACGGAGAGACTCCCGCAGAGAGGCTCGGCGCCGAGCAGCGCTCACCAGCCCGAGAGGCTTGTCTGCTCCCCCGCCGGGGCGGGCGGGGCTGGGAGCTGAGGCTCAGCTTCGGTCGGATCGCAGGGAGAGGACTGGGGCTGGCAGCGTGAACACAGCCTGAAGGGGTTAGCGCACCACAGCTGGCTGGTAGGGAGTCCGGGAAAAAGTCTGCAGCTGCCGAAGAGGCAAGAGACTTTTTCTTGCCTCTTTGTTTCACGGCGCGCAGGGAGAGGGGATTCAGAGCGCCGCCTAAACAAGCTCCACAGACGGGCGCGAGCCGCAGCGATCAGCGCGGGCCCCAGAGACGGGCGTGAGACGCTGGGGCTGCTGCTGCCGCCTCCAAAAAGCCTGTGTGTGAGCACAGGTCACTCTCCACACCGCCCCTCCCGGGAGCCTGTGCAGCCCGCCACCTCCAGGCTCCCGTGATCCGGGGACAAGTTCCCCGGGAGAACACACGGCGCACCTCAGGCTGCGGCAACGTCACACCGGCCTCTGACGCCGCAGGCTCGCCCCGCCTCCTCTGTACCCCTCCCTCCCCGCGGCCTGGGTGAGCCAGAGCCCCCGAAGCAGCTGCTCCTTTAACCCCGTCCTGTCTGGGCGGGGAACAGACGCCCTCAGGTGACCTACACGCAGAGGCGGGTCCAAATCCAAAGCTGATCCCCAGGAGCTGTGCGAACAGAGCAGAGAAGGGAAAATCTCTCCCAGCAGCCTCAGAAGCAGCGGATTAAAACTCCACAAACAACTTGATGTGCCTGCATCTGTTGAATACCTGAATAGACAACGAATCATCCCAAATTCAGGAGGTGGACTTTCGGAGCAGGATATATTAATTTTTCCCCTTTTCCTTTTTTTTGTGAGTGTATATGTATATGCTTCTGGGTGAGATTTTGTCTGTATAGCTCTGCTTTATAACAGCTTTATTTTACTTCACTATATTATAGCCTCTTTCTTTCTTTCTTTCTTTCTATTTTTTCTCCCTTTTACTCTGAGCGGTGTGGACGAAAGGCTCTTGGGTGCTCCAGCCAGGCATCAGGGCCGTGCCTCTGAGGTGGGGGAGCCAACTTCAGGACACTGGTCCACAAGAGACCTCCCAGCTCCACGTAATACCAAACGGCGAAAATCTCTCAGAGATCTCCATCTCAACATCAAGACCCAGCTTCACTCAACGACCAGCAAGCTACAGTGCTGGACACCCTATGCCAAACAACTAGCAAGACAGGAACACAGCCCCATCCATTAGCAGAGAGGCTGCCTAAAATCATAATAAGGCCACAGACACCCCAAAATACACCACCAGACGTGGACGTGCCCACCAGAAAGACAAGATCCAGACTCATCCACCAGAACTCAGGCACTAGTTCCCTCCACCAGGAAGCCTACACAACCCACTGAACCAACCTTAGCCACTGGGGGCAGACACCAAAAACAACGGGAACTACGAACCTGCAGCCTGTGAAAAGGAGACCCCAAACACAGTAAGATAAGCAAAATGAGACGACAGAAAAACACACAGCAGATGAAGGAGCAGGGTCAAAACACTCCAGATTTAACAAATGAAGAGGAAATAGGTAGTCTACCTGAAAAAGAATTCAAAATAATGATAGTAAGGATGATCCAAAATCTTGGAAATAGAATAGACAAAATGCAAGAAACATTTAACAAGGACGTAGAAGAACTAAAGAGGAACCAAGCAATGATGAAAAACACAATAAATGAAATTAAAAATACTCTAGATGGGATCAATAGCAGAATAACTGAGGCAGAAGAAAGGATAAGTGACCTGGAAGATAAAATGGTGGAAATAACTACTGCAGAGCAGGATAAAGAAAAAAGAATGAAAAGAACTGAGGACAGTCTCAGAGACCTCTGGGACAACATTAAATGCACCAACATTCGAATTATAGGGGTCCCAGAAGAAGAAGAGAAAAAGAAAGGGACTGAGAAAATATTTGAAGAGATTATAGTTGAAAACTTCCCTAATATGGGAAAGGAAATAGTTAATCAAGTCCTGGAAGCACAGAGAGTCCCATACAGGATAAACCCAAGGAGAAACACGCCAAGACACATATTAATCAAACTGTCAAAAATTAAATATAAGGAAAACATATTAAAGGCAGCAAGGGAAAAACAGCAAATAACACACAAGGGAATCCCCATAAGGTTAACATCTGATCTTTCAGCAGAAACTCTGCAAGCCAGAAGGGAGTGGCAGGATATACTTAAAGTGATGAAGGAGAAAAACCTACAACCAAGATTACTCTACCCAGCAAGGATCTC
The DNA here is from genome assembly GCF_028021215.1 of Eschrichtius robustus. Taxonomy (NCBI): domain Eukaryota; kingdom Metazoa; phylum Chordata; class Mammalia; order Artiodactyla; family Eschrichtiidae; genus Eschrichtius; species Eschrichtius robustus. The sequence goes on from NC_090829.1 coordinate 100,940,765, forward strand.
ATTCAGATGCGATGGAGAAATTAAAACCTTTACAGACAAGCAAAAGCTGAGAGAGTTCAGCACCACCAAACCAGCTTTACAACAAATGCTAAGGGAACTTCTCTAGGCAAGAAACACAAGAGAAGGAAAACACCTACAATAACAAACCCAAAACATTTAAGAAAATGGGAATAGGAACATACATATCGATAATTACCTTGAATGTAAATGGATTAAATGCTCCCACCAAAAGACACAGACTGGCTGAATGGATACAAAAACAAGACCCATATATATGCTGTCTACAAGAGACCCACTTCAGACCTAGAGACACATATAGACTGAAAGTGAGGGGATGGAAAAAGATATTCCATACAAATGCAAATCAAAAGAAAGCTGGAGTAGCAATTCTCATATCAGACAAAATAGACTTTAAAATAAAGACTATTACAAGAGACAAAGAAGGATACTATATAATGATCAAGGGATCGATCCAAGAGGAAGGTATAACAATTGTAAATATTTATGCACCCAACATAGGAGCACCTCAATACATAAGGCAAATACTAACAGCCATAAAAGGGGAAATCGACAGCAACACAATCATAGTAGGGGACTTTAACACCCCACTTTCACCAATGGACAGATCATCCAAAATGAAAATAAATAAGGAAACACAAGCTTTAAATGATACATTAAACAAGATGGACTTAATTGATATTTATAGGACATTCCACCCAAAAACAACAGAATACACATTTTTCTCAAGTAGGATAGATCATATCTTGGGTCACAAATCAAGCCTTGGTAAATTTAAGAAAATTGAAATCGTATCAAGTATCTTTTCCAACCACAAAGCTAGGAGACTAGATATCAATTACAGGAAAAGACCTGTAAAAAATACAAACACACGGAGGCTACACAATACACTGCTTAATAACGAAGTGATCACTGAAGAAATCAAAGGGGAAATCAAAAAATACCTAGAAACAAATGACAATGGAGATACGACGACCCAAAACCTATGGGACGCAGCAAAAGCAGTGCTAAGAGGGAAGTTTATAGCAATACAAGCCTACCTCAAGAAACAGGAAACATCTCGAATAAACAACCTAACCTTGCACCTAAAGCAATTAGAGAAAGAAGAACAAAAAAACCCCAAAGCCAGCAGAAGGAAAGAAATTATAAAGATCAGGTCAGAAATAAATGAAAAAGAAATGAAGGAAACAATAGCAAAAATCAATGAAACTAAAAGCTGGTTCTTTGAGAAGATAAACAAAATTGATAAACCATTAGCCAGACTCATCAAGAGAAAAAGGGAGAAGACTCAAGTCAATAGAATTAGAAATGAAAAAGGAGAAGTAACCACTGACACTGCAGAAATACAAACGATCATGAGAGATTGCTACAAGCAACTCTATGCCAATAAAATGGACAACCTGGAAGAAATGGACAGATTCTTAGAAATGCACAACCTACTGAGACTGAACCAGGAAGAAATAGAAAATATGAAAGACCAATCACAAGCACTGAAATTGAAACTGTGATTAAAAACCTTCCAACAAACAAGAGCCCAGGACCAGATGGCTTCACAGGTGAATTCTATCAAACATTTAGAGAAGAGCTAACACCTATCCTTCTCAAACTCTTCCAAAATATTGCAGAGGGAGGGACACTCCCAAACTCATTCTACGAGGCCACCATCACCCTGATACCAAAACCAGACAAAGATGTCACAAAGAAAGAAAACTACAGGCCAATATCACTGATGAACATAGATGCAAAAATCCTCAACAAAATACTAGCAAACAGAATCCAACAGCACATTAAAAGGATCATACACCATGATCAAGTGGGGTTTATCCCAGGAATGCAAGGATTCTTCAATATACGCAAATCAATCAATGTGATACACCATATTAACAAATTGAAGGAGAAAAACCATATGATCATCTCAATAGATGCAGAGAAAGCTTTCGACAAAATTCAACACCCATTTATGATAAAAGCCCTGCAGAAAGTAGGCATAGAGGGAACTTTCCTCAACATAATAAAGGCCATATATGACAAACCCACAGCCAACATTGTCCTCAATGGTGAAAAACTGAAACCATTTCCACTAAGATCAGGAACAAGACAAGGTTGCCCACTCTCACCACTATTATTCAACATAGTTTTGGAAGTGTTAGCCACAGCAATCAGAGAAGACAAAGAAATAAAAGGAATCCAAATCGGAAAAGAAGAAGTAAAGCTGTCACTATTTGCAGATGACATGATACTATACATAGAGAATCCTAAAGATGCTACCAGAAAACTCCTAGAGCTAATCAATGAATTTGGTAAAGTAGCAGGATACAAAATTAATGCACAGAAATCTCTTGCATTTCTATACACTAATGATGAAAAATCTGAAAGTGAAATTAAGAAAACACTCCCGTTTACCATTGCAACAAAAAGAATAAAATATCTAGGAATAAACCTACCTAAGGAGACAAAAGACCTGTATGCAGAAAATTATAAGACGCTGATGAAAGAAATTAAAGATGATACAAATAGATGGAGAGATATACCATGTTCCTGGATTGGAAGAATCAACATTGTGAAAATGACTCTACTACCCAAAGCAATCTACAGATTCAATGCAATCCCTATCAAACTACCACTGGCATTTTTCACAGAACTAGAACAAAAAATTTCACAATTTGTATAGAAACACAAAAGACCCCGAATAGCCAAAGCAATCTTGAGAACGAAAAATGGAGCTGGGGGAATCAGTCTCCCTGACTTCAGACTATATTACAAAGCTACAGTAATCAAGACAGTTTGGTACTGGCACAAAAAACAGAAATATAGATCAATGGAACAGGATAGAAAGCCCAGAGATAAATGCACGCACATATGGTCACCTTATCTTTGATAAAGGAGGCAAGAATATACAGTGGAGAAAAGACAGCCTCTTCAATAAGTGGTGCTGGGAAAATTGGACAGATACATGTAAAAGTATGAAATTAGAACACTCCCTGACACCATGCACAAAAATAAACTCAAAATGGATTAAAGACCTAAATGTAAGGCCAGACACTATCAAACTCTTAGAGGAAAACATAGGCAGAACACTCTATGACATACATCACAGCAAGATTCTTTTTGACCCAGCTCCCAGAGAAATGGAAATAAGAACACAAATAAACAAATGGGACCTAATGAAACTTAAAAGCTTTTGCACAGCAAAGGAAACCATAAACAAGACCAAAAGACAACCCTCAGAATGGGAGAAAATATTTGCAAATGAAGCAACTGACAAAGGATTAATCTCCAAGATTTACAAGCAGCTCATGCAGCTCAATAACAGAAAAACGAACAACCCAATCCAAAAATGGGCAGAAGACCTAAATAGACATTTCTCCAAAGAAGATATACAGATTGCCAACAGACACATGAAAGAATGCTCAACATCATTAATCATTAGAGAAATGCAAATCAAAACTACAATGAGATATCATCTCACACCGGTCAGAATGGCCATCATCAAAAAATCTAGAAACAATAAATGCTGGAGAGGGTGTGGAGGAAAGGGAACACACTTGCACTGTTGGTGGGAATGTAAATTGATACAGCCACTATGGAGAACAGTATGGAGGTTCCTTAAAAAACTACAAATAGAACTACCATACGACCCAGCAATCCCACTACTGGGCATATACCCTGAGAAAACCACAATTCAAAAAGAGTCATGTACCAAAATGTTCATTGCAGCTCTATTTACAATAGCCAGGACATGGAAGCAACCTAAGTGTCCATCATCGGATGAATGGATAAAGAAGATGTGGCACATATATACAATGGAATATTACTCAGCCATAAAAAGAAATGAAATGGAGGTATTTGTAATGAGGTGGATGGAGTTAGAGTCTGTCATACAGAGTGAAGTAAGTCAGAAAGAGAAAAACAAATACAGTATGCTAACACATATATATGGAATCTAAGGAAAAAAAAAAGAAAAAGTCATGAAGAACCTAGTGGCAAGATGGGAATAAAGACACAGACCTACTAGAGAATGGAGTTGAGGATATGGAGAGGGGGAGGGGTGAGATGTGACAAAGTGAGAGACTGTCATGGACATATATACACTACCAAATGTAAAATAGATAGCTAGTGGGAAGCAGCCACATAGCACAGGGAGATCAGCTCGGTGCTTTGTGACTGCCTAGGGGGGTGGGATGGGGAGGGTGGGAGGGAGGGAGATGCGGGAGGGAGGAGATATGGGAACGTGTGTATATGTGTAGCTGATTCACTTTGTTATAAAGCAGAAACTAACACACCATTGTAAAGCAATTATACTTCAATAAAGATGTTTAAAAAAATTAAAAAAAAAAAGCTACAGTAATCAAAACAGCATGGTATTAGCACAAAAACAGACATACAGATCAATGGAAGACAATAGAGAGCCAAGAAATAAACCCACACACCTATGATCAATTAATTTTCAACAAAGGAGGCAAGAATATACAATGGGAAAAAGACAAACTCTTCAGCAAGTGGTGTTGGGGAAGTTGGACAGTCACATGTAAATCAATGAAGTTAGAACATGCCCTCTCACCACACACAAAAATAAACTCAAAATAGCTTAAAGACTTAAACATAAGATATGACACCATAAAACTCCTAGAAGAGAACATAGGCAAAACATTCTCTGACATAAATTGTACCAATGTTTTCTTAGTTCAGTCTTCCCAGGCAATAGAAATAAAAATGAAAATAAACAAATGGACCCTAATCAAACTTACAAGCTTTTGCACAGCAAAGGAAACCATAAACAAAACTAAAAGATAGCCTACAGAATGGGAGAAAATATTGCAAATGATGCGACTGACAAGGGATTAATCTAAAAAATTTACAAACAGCTCGTGTGGTTCAATATCAGAAAAACAAAAACAATCCAATCAAAAAATGGGCATAGGGGCTTCCCTGGTGGGTCAGTGGTTAAGAATCCGCCTGCCAATGCAGGGGACATGGGTTTGAGCCCTGGTCCGGGAAGATCCCACATGCCACAACTAAGCCCGTGCGCCACAACTACTGAGCCTGCGTTCTAGAGCCCGCGAGCCACACCTACTGAAGCCTGCACGCCTAGAGCCCGAGCTCCACAACAAGAGAGGCCACCACAATGAGAAGCCCATGCACCGCAACAGAGAGTAGCCCCGCTCGCGGCAACTAGAGAAAGCCACGTGCAGCAACAAAGACCCCAATGCAGCCCAAAATAAATAAATAAATAAATTTATTAAAAAAAAAAAAATGGGCATAAGACCTAAAGAGACATTTCTCCAAAGAAGAAATACAGATGGCCAATAGGCACATGAAAAGATGCTCAACATCACTAATTATTAGAGAAACGCAAATCAAAACTACAATGAGGTACCACGTCACACGTGTCAGAGTGGCTGTCATTAAAAAATCTACAAATAACAAATGCTGGAGAGGGTGTGGAGAAAAGGGAACCTTCGTACACTGTTGGTGGGAATGTAAGTTGGCTCAGCCACTGTGGAAAACAGTATGGAGGTTCCTCAGAAAACTAAAAAATTATCATATGTTCCAGCAATCCTACTCCTGGGCATATATCCAGACAAAACTATATAACTCAAAAATATACATGCACCCCTATGTTTACAGCAGCACTATTCACAATAGCCAAGACATGGAAACAACCTAAATGTTCATTGACAGATGAATGGATAAAGAAGAGGTGGTACATATATACAATGGAATACTACTCAGCCATAAAAAAGAATGAAATAATGCCATTTGCAGCAACATGGATGCAACTAGAGATTATCATACTAAGTGAAGTAAGTCAGAATGAGAGAGACAAATACCATATGATATCACTTATATGTAGAATCTAAAATGACACAAATGAACATATTTATAAAACAGAAACAGTCAGGGACATAGAGAATAGACTGGTGGTTGCCAAGGGGGAGGGAAGTGGGAGAGGGTTGGATTGGGAGTTGTGGATTAGCAGATGCGATCCGGTATATATAGGATGGATAAACAACAAGGTCCTACTGTATAGCACGAGGAACTATATTCAATATCCTGTAGTAAACCATAATGGAAAAGAATATGAACAAGAACGCATATATATATATATATATATATATGTATATATATATATATATATATATATATATACATATATATATATATATATATACACACACAACTGAGTCACTTTGCCATACAGCAGTAATTAACACAACATTGTAATTGTAATTCAACTATACCCAGACCAGGGATCGAACCTGTGTCCCCTGCATTGGCAGGCAGATTCTTAACCACTGCACCACCAGGGAAATCCCTCTTATTTAAATTCTATGGAGATTATTGATAATTTTTCTTTAGCAGGCCTTCATTCTGGTTAGATTCAGGCCAAAAGTTCCAACCAGCCTTGTGGGAGTCATATTTCAATGTTATTTCTGTTTTCAAAAACCTCCAGAGTTTTATTCATATCTAGGCCATGTGTGAGCCACCCAGTAGCTAATCTTGGATTTGGGTCATAGTTTACTTCTCAAAGTCTGTGTATGCTGTTTGGACTCAGACCCACACTGAGGGCAAGACTGAGATTTCATAAGCAACTTTATGGGGTTACTTTGCTGATCTCTTCCCTCTCCCAATCTCCTCTGTACTTTAGTTCCTGGGGCTCCCCCCACTTTTTTTTTTTTTTTTTTTAACCTCCCAGCTAGAAAGCTGAGGCTTTATGTGCCCTGCTCTACCATACACTTCCTATGAATATGCCCGTCTGGGGCCAAGCAGTGGGAAGACAGAGAGAACAAAAGCAATGGGATTTACCACATCCTCTTGGGACCACAGCTCCTCTGATTGTACACGAAGGTTCCCTTTCCTCAGAATCTTAGGTGTCTGTGGGTTTGCCACTGCCACTGTTGCTACTGTTGCTGCTGCTGACACCCTCAGATTGTTTGAGAGCTGGTGTACAAGAAAACATAGAAAAAGAAAATGGAGTATTTTCTTAATTTTTGCTGGTCATTAGGAGACTCCCTTCCCACTCTTTGAGCCAAAATTAGGTTTTCTCTGGAGCTCTGTCTGCACAGATTCCCAATTCTGGGTTTTCAGCAGCCTTAAGCCCAAGTAGAGGGGCTACCAAAGGGGAAAAAATGGGTAAACTCACTGTTGGTCTTGTGGTATGTTAAATTCTGGTCTTCTTCAATCTGACTGCTACTCAGAGTCCTCAAGTAGCTGGCCCATGCATTCAAATAGCTGGTCTATGCAGGTTTTATGGCTGCATTCGGTGGGGATAGGATGGAGTGTACTTACTCTAACTTACCCAGAGCCAGAACATCCAAGGTAGCTTTTGATCAACTGTTTATCACTATGCTCACTTGAGGGTGACTTTTACGTGCTTCAAAATCCTAGGGCTTCAGGATGTGGACGGTGTGGGAGGGTATATGTGTTATGTGGGGGCAGTAGTATGTAGGAAATCTCTGTATCTTCTGCTCAGTTTTGCTGTGAACTTAAATTTGCTCGAAAAATAAAGTCTATTTAAAAAATGATGATCCTGGTGACAAGATGGCAGAGTAGGACATGAGCTCACATCTTCTTATGGAAACATCAAAATCAACTAATTGCTGAACAACCACTGACAGAAAAATGCTGGAACCACCAAAAAAGATACCCTACAGCCAAAGACAAAGAAGAAACCACAATGAGACAGTAGAAGGAGTGCAATCGTGATAAAATCAAATCCCATACCCGCCGGGTGGGTGACCCACAAACTGGAAAATAATTATACCACAGAAGTTCTCCCACAGAAGTGAAAGTTCTGAGCTCTACATCAGGCTCCCTAGCTTGGGGGGCCTGGAAACGGGAGGAAGAGCCCCCAGAGAATTTGGCTTTGAAGGCCAGAGGGGTTTGATCGCAGGAATTCTTCCACAGGACTGGGGGAAACAGAAACTCCACTCTTGGAGGGCACACACAAGGTCTTGTGTGCACCAGGACCCAGGGAAAAAAACTGGATAGCTATATGTAAAAAAAAATGAAATTAGAACATTCTTTAACACCATACAAAAAAATAAACTCAAAATGGGATAAAGACCTAAATGTAGGATCAGATACTATAAAACTCTTAGAGGACAACATAGGCAGAATACTCTTTGACATAAATCGCGGCAATATCTTCTTCAAGCCGTCTCCTAGAGTAATGGAAATAAGAACAAACAAACAAAAAAACCAAATGGGACCTAATTAAACTCAAAAGCTTTTGCACAGCAAAAGAAACCATAAACAAAACGAAAAGACAACCTAGAGAATGGGAGAAAATATTTGCAAAAGATGTGACCAACAAGGGATTAATCTCCAAAATTTACAAACAGCTCATGTGGTTCAATACCAAAAAAACCAACGACCCAATCAAAAAATTGGCAGAAGACCTAAATAGACATCTCTCCAAAGAAGACAAATGGATGGCCAAGAGGCACATGAAAAGATGCTCAACATCACTAATTATTAGAGAAATGCAAATCAAAACCACCATGAGATATCACCTCACACCAGTCAGAAGTACTGTCATCAAAAAGTCTACAAACAATAAATGCTGGAGAGGGTGTGGAGAAAAGGGAACCCTCCTACACTGTTGGTGGGAATGTAAATTGGTACAACCACTATGGAGAACAGTATGGAGGTTCCTTAAAAAACTTTAAAGAGAGCTACCATATGATCTAGCAATCCCACTCCTGGGAAAAACATGGTTCGAAAGTATACATGCACCCCTGTTCACTGAAGCGCTGTTTACAATTGCCAAGACATGGAAGCAACCTAAATGTCCATTGACAGATGAATGGATAAAGGAAGTTGTGATATATATATACACGATGGAATATTACTCAGCAATTAAAAAGAATGATATAATGTTCTTTGCAGCAACATGGATGGACCTGGATATTAACATACTAAGTGAAGTAAGTCAGACAGAGAAAGACAAATATCATATGATATCACTTATATGTAGAATCTAAAAAAAAAAAGTGATACAAATGAACTTATTTACAAAACAGAAATAGACTCACAGACTTAGAAAATGAACATATGGTTATCCAGGCGGGGGGAGGGATAGATTGGGAGTTTGGTATTGACATGTACACACTGCTATATTTAAAATAGATAACCAACAAGGACCTACTGTATAGCACAGGAAACTCTGTTCAATATTCTGTAATAACCTGAATCGGAAAAGAATTTGAAAAAGAATAGATGTTTGTATATGTATAACTGAATCACTTTGCTGTACACCTGAAACTAACACAACATTGTTAATCAACTCTACTCCAATATAAAATAAATATTTAAAACATTTAAAACATAAAAATGAAAAAAGAAAAGTCCTAGGGGAATACTTCTCATGTATTCTACCATAGGTGACTCTGATGAAAATTTGAGAATATTGTTGGATATAGCCTGGGTTCCTCAGAAAGCATTGCTGAGGCAGAGATATTTTGTATCAATTTATTAGGAAGTAAAGTTATGGGAAAGGAGAATGAAGCAGGTTAGGAGAGTGGCAATGCGAGGTGTTACTGAGCTGGCTGCTGCTAAGTGTGACTGTTAGTCAAAGTAATCATCCCAGAAGCTATACATGGTGAGTCTCTAGACTGTCCATGACTGATGGGAAAAATAGAAAGAGGGAAGAATTTTATCACTAGTTCTTGTCTTCCACTTGTCAATGGTTCCCCTGCTGGGTTATGTGTGTTTTGGAATGGTAGGGGTGGGGGCATGGGAACAAAAATAGGGTGCTCTGCATCTACATATAGTTGGCTGGAGCCTACAAGCAGTGGCAGCTGAAACAAGAGATGGTGAGTCTGAGAGAATCTGAAATAACTCATAAAATGTGTCTGAAATGATACATACCTTAAAAATTAAGAAATCCCTCAGATTACTGGCTTGGTTTGAGGCATGGAACTACAAAGTATTGTGGCCAAAAAAACCACAGGTCTTTTTTGGGCCAGGCTAGGTTGTGGCTGCTTAGGTATTGATTTCTTTGACACTTCCTGAAAAATTAAGCTGTTCAGAAGTTTCCAGGTGACCTTAACTGAACCATATGAAAGTGCTATCATTCAGCTGCTTTGGGCCTACAAAATGGCAATGCCATATGGTTCAATTAAATAGATATGTTAAGACTTTCCATAGGGAACCCTAGGAACTGATATACTTGCTTAGAAAACACTTAGGACAGAAACCAGCAGAGAAAAGGATCTTAGGTGGTGAGTGGATATTCAAAACAAGAGTGACTAGGATGTGTAAAAAAGGAAGATGAAATGCGTCAGCTTCCTCAATAAAGGATTATGGTAAAGACTCAAACATTCGAGACACAATTATTGCCCTTGCAAATCAAGGTTATGCACATGTCTCTAAAGTAAGTACTGAGTCAAATTCTAGAATAATTTTGAGGGAAACAATTTTTCTAAATATAAGATAGTCTGTGAAGTGATTTACATTATTACGCAGAGCCATGTCAGTCCCTAATGTGTTCACATTCTGGCTTCCAGGCTGTGACCCGGGTTTACTGGAATAAGCAAATGTGCTATCAATTTTAGAGAGCCATCTACTCAGTGATAGCTACAAGGACTTGGAAGCAATCTGAAATCGTGATTTTTCTGTGAGTTAGCCCAGATCTGAGCTTTGTCCAGGGCACCACTGAACCCTCCCACTCCATACTATTTTCTGTAAGAAGGAAGAGAAGGTAAGGATTTGGGTACGTCCTTTATAATTAGAGAGTTTACACTTGAGTTACACTATGAAAAATTTTTTCTGATTGTAGTTGATTAGAGGATTATCTTAATAAATGCATATATATCGATATTAACTTAACGCCTTTTGAAGAACAATTTGAAGTAAGGCTAAAGAAAAAGAGATGAAAAAAATAAAAAACTAACCATGAGTTAAGTGAATAACCTCAAAGTTTCCTTAGAATAAGACACTTAGCATGACGGTTTTTCATTTTATTATGAAGTGACCTTAGGATGTAGATACTCTTCCTCAGTTTTCTTCTGTAAGGTAGGATACATAAGACAGATATTTAAATAAATCTAATAAAAATAAAGATGTATTAAGTTAAATACAGAGTACTGTATAATCTTTAAATGCAAATAAAGTCTTTGTGGCACTAGTAATACTCTTATATTAAAAGGAAATACAATTGTAGGCTTCCTAGACAAAGTTGCTGCTTGAATCCTATTCTACTGTAGGGCAAGCCCTATTCCTATTCCTAAAAAAGACTAAGACCTCCTGATATGGAGGCGAAGCCTCAGAATTGTCCTGATCTCTTTAAGAAAGAACTATAGTCTATTTCTTAAGTTTATACCCATTTCCCACATAGACAAGTTCTGTGATAAGTATTGATATATCTGCTTGTTACATCTGAAGGTCTAATTAGTAGAAAAATACTGCCTCTTGCCTTTAAAGAGACCAACACACTTTTTAATCAGCAAACATAGCATTGCTATTTAAAAAATAGTTCTGTATTAGACGTATTTCAAATTAGAAAAACAAATTTTAACATTAACAAGATACCATGCTGATACAGGGTCTTGGAAATCATTTTATTTGTTCTCAAGAAATTTTGTCCTGCTATGTATAAATGAAATAAAATTAGTCACAGTATGGGGGTTTTACAGTGTAAAAAGGGATAAGTGATATTTTGTGAATCTATAAATTAAGCTCACGGAATTAGTGGACAGTACTTAATACACTAATAATCCAGCATCTAAAAAATGCAGTAAAAACTCTATCAAGTAGACAATAAAGTTTCCAGAAATGGCAAGAACTGATGTATCACATTTAAGAGCATCACAAAAACAAACAAAATAAAAAACCCTACAACACAGAAAGGATAACATATCTGTAAGATATATCTATAAACCTTCCCAAGAAAGCCCTGGGGTAATAGTTAGTGATCACTAAAATGAGTGAAGTGAGAGCTTCCTATGACCTTAGGATGGTGCATTCTGATATACACACACACGCACACACTGAGCCTAAGAAAATAGAGCTTAAAGTGAAATTGGCTTTAACTCCAACATTAATGATTACTCTCAATTAGAGGAAATGTAAACCTATCTCAGTAATGTTTTACTGTAACATTGTAACATTTCATTAAAAAATTGGACGAGTTTATAAAGTTTTCCAAAAGAGAATCACACACACACACACACACACACACACACACACACACACACACACACACTGATTTCTGGGCCTAGGCCTTTATGGATATATGTTATTCCAATAGTCAAATGGCAAAAATTTAGAACACTGAGGCAAAGCCATAAAATATTTGCAATTAAGAAAATATTTTTAGCTATAGTTGTTACTTGGGGTCACAACTTAAAATGCATATCCACAAATTGGATTATTAATGTGTCTACATTTTACCACGTTTCAAGACTGTCAACACTAGTTGTCAGTTAACTCAAAATATTGGTAAAAGTCACTGAGAAATCTGGAAGACCAAGCCAGATGCTTGGGGATAATCTGTGTGTGATTAAACTTTGAAACATTTACATGTCTGATGTTTCACAATCAGCCCCATCTGTTGCCACCCATTTAAAGAAGGAAAAAGATGTCAGAGGGCCAAGACATCAATATAACAGGGGCGGGGGGCGGGGAAGGATTTCAATGAGCATTACTTTTCAGCTATTTGCATCTAATTTTTCATCTTTAATATAATTATTTAAGAAAGAAGTAATTTCAAATTGTTCTATTCCATTTTAGAATGCTCTTTAGCTTTTCAAGAAACCTTGTAGAGGTTAAGAACACAAATTCTGGAGCCAGATAGTCTAGACTCAAAATCTGGGGTCTTCTGTTTATTTGCAATGGGACCGTAGGCAAGTTACTTAACCTCCTTTGCCTCACTTTCATCATCTAAGATAGGGGTCGGCAAAGTTTTTATGTAAAGCCCCAGACAGTAAATAATTTCATGCTCTGTGGGCCACGTACTGTATCTGTTGCCTTTTTTTTTTTTTAAATAACACTTTAAAAATGTAAAACCATTATTAGCTCAAGGGCCATACAAAGACAGATTAGCAGTTTGCTGACCCGTGACCTACATAATAGAGATAATAGCGCCTACCTCATAGAGTTGTTATGATGATTTTTTTGAATTTTATTTATTTTTTTATACAGCAGGTTCTTATTAGTTATCCATTTTATATATATTATATTATGATGATTAAATGAATTAATATACATATGTAAAATGCTTAGAAAGTGCCTGGCACATAGTAAAAACCACAAAAATGTTAATTATTACTACTATATTTCTAACCATATTTTATTTTCAAAGTACCTCCTATTCCTCTATGACTTCTAGCATTACTTGGTGACTTGAAATTTGGTGAAGAATTAAATTTGCCCTTTTTGGTTTATTCTAAATCACCAGAGAAAAGCTTAATACTATATGTTCATGAAGCTGCCAAGTGTGGCATTAAAATCGAATGATCAGAGGGAAGAATCAGTAATGGTCCTGAGGCAGTTCCTTGCAAACCCCAGAAGGAACATCCTTAATGAGAAAGATTCACAACAAAAATGTAATAAATAAGTTACTTGAAACATTCAATTAAACACAATAACCATTTCTCAGTCAAAGTATTTCCTTCCAGTCACAGAAATGAACAAACCTATTTTAACATCTGTTTAAGTGAGCATTTAATATTGGTTTTATTTATTTTTTAACTAAGAAGCAAGAAGGAAAACTCAGAAAGCAAATCAGTTAAAATGCTACAGTATTTTAATGTACCAGAGTTACATGCAGAATGTATTTGCCTTAAGTTTTCTCTAGAGTAACTACATATATTTATGGAAATCACCATACGGTGGGAAAAAAATAACTTAAGTAATCAGAAGGCAATTCACAATTTTTAGCAGACAACCTATAAATGAAAAATATATACAACTCAGCTCTTTTTTGATTTATAAGGCACAGGCTGAATAGGGCCACATTATAAATATTTAAATGCAAAACATACAATAGGCTAACTTTTGAACAATTTATGAGGTGTCACATTGAAATGTGGAGCTTAATGAATTAAACTTTGTTAACACAGTGATGTCTAAACATAAAAAAATACTTGCTTGAGCTTTAATGCAATAAATTTTAATTGCATAATATGTTAAATACAAATGCAATAACCTCAGTGTATACACACATGGCGTGCTGTGACCACTGTAGCCCAACTTGCTTCTACATAATCTTTACATAAAAATGTAGAGTACAAATGGATGTTTATAGACTATAAACTAGATCTGGAGATCATGAAAACAAAGGAAGCAGTCAGTAAGCTCTTCTACATATTTGCATAGGTGTGAATTACTGTAGTTTGCGGAATACTAATTTAGCATCAACAAATCAACATAATTTCAAGAATTATTTTTATCATAGTCATTCCTGCCCAGAGTTTAAATTTTGAAGTGTTAATAGACTTAAAACAAGCAAAAAGAAAAAAACAGCAGTCCCTTGTCCCTGGCCTCCAGCACCCCAATCCTGGTCTCCCACCCCAGTAAGAGATTTTTCCCATCCTTTTAGCTATTCTTATGGCAGATACCTCTGTATTTCTAAAATCAGTAATACTCTTAGCTCTTGAATCATCCATTTTAAACAGATTGTTTGGTTCTGAATCCCAGCACCACCATTTACTAGCTCTGTGACCTTAAACAACCTTTTTTTAGGCCTCAGTTTCCTTGTCTATAAAACAAACACTAGAATCTACTACATAAGGCTATTATGAGGATTATATGATGCAAAATCCCATACATGTAATAATATCTTGCTCAAAATATAGTGCTAGCTTTTATTATTGTTATTGTTACCTTATGGTAGATGAGGATTTGAATTCTCTTAAAACACCCCTTTCTCCATCCTCCTAAAATAGTTATAGCATATTAGGTTTTCTTTGTTGAATTACAGTGTTTTCATCTTTATGTCTTTTTTATATTTGAGGCAGCTCTAGATTAATGAGACTCACTTTGTATCTTCATCAAAACAATTTATGAGAGGCTGGCAACCTAGCTAAAATGCTGGATCACTGGAATATTCTGGATAACTTTCAATATGCCAAATTCGAAATCACTGGGATTTCTGGACTAAGAGAAACTGAATTATTGAACTTTTACTGTAGTTTTAAAATTATTTTATTCAAATCTCTGTGAAACATACCACTACTGTAGTTATCATAATACACCTTTATTACTCACTTACCTTTTGTCTTCTGTTTTTATCATTTTCACAGCTAATGATATTTATGATGTTACACATTATATATTACAGTTTTTCTTTATATGTAATATTTTTTAGGATTTACACCATTGCTCTAACCACTGTTTCCCAGTGATTAATTAAAAATGAAAGCTTCTATTTAGAGTTTACAATTATAAGCAGTCTCTAAGTTGTGAGAAGTAACACAATTTGCATACAGTAGATGGCAGAGATATGTTTAAAATTCTAAAAAACATTTTTGTAGCAGTTTATGCTCAGGAAAAACACAGTTGGTGAATCACAGTCTATTTTAACAAAGTACTGCAGTAAACTGGAGACATTTTAAAGGAAGAAAGAATAAGTCAGTTGTAATAATTATGAAGAATCACATTAATTCATTTTTATACCTCTTAATCTTAAAATGCAATATTTTCAGTCAGCCAATGAAATAAAATTAGATACTCTGTATGAAAAGATTCTCAAATTCTCCCTCATTAAATTTTAAGTTCTCTGAGGATTAGGAATACGTTTTATTTACCTTGTATCACCATTGCCTAGGACAATGCCAAACTAGTAATAGGTACAGAGATGTTTCATTTATTTATTCAGTGTTTTATTCACTGAATAAATAAATTCAGCTTAACTTGGTCTCAGGTAATTTACAAATGTTTGACAGTAAAACACCAAATACCATATTAACACAGCATTATTCTTTTCAGCATATAAAGCACACTAGTTTGTATATTACATTTTATGTTTTATTGATGGTGACATATAGCAAAACTTTAATATATATTAATTACCCATGGTCCCTTATAAATATTTACAAGTTCTTTTTCACAAGCACAATCATACTACAAAGTCATATCATAAGCTAAGTTTTTAGAAGACAATTAAAAAAATAAAATGCATTAAAGATATCATAAATCAAGATGAGATACTGAGATAACTCTGACTTTACACATTCTAATTACAATCAAATGTAGACCTTTCAAGAAGTTGATAATTCTGGGGAGGGAGACCTTCAGGAAACATTTAGTTTTCATATAATTAATGGCCAGATTAGCATCCCTGAAGTCTTATGTTCTTAAAAACCTCATTCAGAGTCCATAAATGCAAGCAGAAGATTATCAAGTATTCTTAGATGTAAAAACAACTTTCAAAAAATTTAAAGTATTCAGTTTGCCTTAATATATATTCCTTGAATTGAAAATTGTTGAGGTTTCCAAATACTATCTTTTCATGTCTTCACAGCCTGGATCTGATCTGATAATAAAAACCAAATAAAAAATTATCAGTCTCTACAGGGCAAAACCCATTCTCTAAAGTAATCCAAGACATATCTATAAGAACATGGTAGAAACCTATGTGTACACTTTTTTCTTTTTAAAAGCACAATTCACACTATAGTTTTTATTTCTGTCGTTGTACATGCACCTAATTAAAATCAACTAGTTCTACAAGGCTTGTATTAAAAAAAGCAGTCCCTTGCCTCATCCCCTTTCTCCTTTCACAGGCAACTACTTTCAACTCCCTTTTAGGTGATTACCTGTGTACCTCTAAATAATATGCTTTTATTATTACTTCTTGAAATATCAGTTCCTTCAATGTAATAAGGGGCTTCGGTTCTCACACGCTTGTACACCGTTCTTCTGCCATGCTCATCATGTGACCAATACTTCCATTTTCCTAACACAGTAATGCAGTCATCAATAGGATGACTATGTGAATGCTGTTCACAGCTGAAATGAGTGATATACCCCAGTTACTTTTCCTCTCTTCTACTACATTTTGTTTTCCCTGCAGTTATTAATTGTTCTTCATCCCCAACCCTGCCTTAGGTTTTTTTTTAAAAATGTACTTAACATTAATTCAATCCCACTACCCTCACCCTGTTTCAACCTTTACTATTATGAAGCATACTACACAGTCGATCAATTTCACTTTCTTGAAGAACTCTCCCTTAGTCTTGTGCAAAACTATTTAATCTGAACCAGTTGTTCTCCATGTTTGCCCAGTTATTTTCATATGAGATCTTTCATTATCACTCTAGGATCTCCACTATCATCCTAGGGATTCCTTCCCAACTCTCTTGTGCAGATTTTCCTATTTCCCTTATTTTTTCTTGTTGGTTTATTCTTTTGTTTTTGATCAGTACACCTCAGTGGCTACCTTAGTAAATGGTATAGAAAGTGAACTCTTGAGACTTTACATGGCTGAAGATGTATTATACAGTTATAATACACTGATACTGCTGGCGAATATTATTTTCTCCTTAGATTCTTCCAGGCATTGCTTCCAAGTGTTGCTGGTGAGAAGTCTGTTGCTACTTTGTTTCCTTATCCTCTAGATGAAACCTCTTATTTTCTTCTCAGGAAACTTGTAGAATCTTCCACTGTCTTCTAGTGTTGATTTTAATAATGGTCCACCTTGGTGTGGGAATATTTTCATCCACTGCATTGGGCTCTCAAGGGGCCTTGCAACTAAAAACTCACCATTTGGTTCTGGAAAATACTGTTTGATGATTTATTTGATGACTTTCTCCCCTCTATTTTCTCTGTTCTCTCTTTTAGAACTTCTTATTAGGTTATTGAGCCTCCTAAAATGACTCCTTACTTTATCTTTTCTTTCCATTCTTTGTCTTTTTTGCACCTTCTGAGAGATTGTCTCTTTTTTATCTTCTTTTTATTGAGTTTTCCATTTCTACTATTCTATTATTTTCCAAGAACTCATTTTTTTGGTTCTTTGTTCTTTTTCAAGTAGTATTCTTGTCATATTCATGAAAGTAATACATTCTCTCTTATCTCTTTGAAGCTACTCTAATAGTTTTTTGAAATGTTCTCCCTAAATAGTCTTCTTCTAATCTGTTTTTGTTTACATTCCATAATTCTAATGTTTTGATCTTCAAATACTTGGTGATCTTTTGCTATCTTCTCATATGTATGAGTGAACACGATAAAGCTGATTGGAATTTTGTTACATGTGTGAGGCTTGTCAAAAGTGATCTTCAGTCTAGTGTATCTAGCTAAGCCATTTCCTTGAGAATTTCTGATGTTAATACCTTTAGGTCTTTTCTCTTAGTCTGGTCTGACTCCTCAAAGTTGACTTGCTGTCTCCTACCTATTGCCAGTGTCTTCTAGGAGAAATAGGAGAAGGCAGAAGACGGTTATAACCTTCAGTATGAAACTTTCCGTTGCTCCTCATTTTCAGTTCAGCATGCCAACATACAGTTGTGCTTGGTGTTCTCCAGTCCAGGGATACTATTTGCCTCTCTGCAAAGAATGAAACTTCAATCTGCTTTTGGGGCAAGGATGTATAACTGTCTTCTCCTTTCCGTCTCACCTCATCCTTATTTCCAATTTCCTTCTATTTCTGAGCCTTTGAGGGGATATGCAATGTAAACTAGGATGCTTTCCAGCTTTCTCCAGCGCTAGCTTAGAATTCCGCTTTCTCAGGTCTGTTAAGTTATTCAACATTCATCAGATATTTGGCTTCCAAAATTTGGTTGCCATTTTTTGTCGCTCCCATTCTTTTTGGGTTAAATGGCTTTAAACAAAAGTCTCTTTACTGTTAGTGAGATCTGAAGAGGGGATGAAACTAAGTGTGTGTTCAATCCTCGGTCTTTCATTGGAATACTCATATGCATAGTTTATAAAATTCTTATATTAAAACCTGGAAGCATTATTAACTTCTCACATACAGATAAAGAGATACAATGAATAAGTTTCATTAGTCATGCGAGAGGATTTCTTTTTATAAATATCTCTCTTTACCTCTGCAATGGTTTCTGTATATTCTCTGGTGGTTTTAAAAAATATTTCATAGTCTACTCATGGGTTCTTGTCTTTGGGCTGTAATGCATAGGTAATTATTGAGAATCCTTCCAAAAGAGAATGGAATCATGGCACAAAATGTGCCATTTAATGTTTTACCCCCAATTTTTCAAACTTAAACTTAAAATAATAAGATTAAATTGGTCCAAAATGAACCAGAGGGCTTCTGGTTTATCATGCTAGGAAATTTCAGAATTTTGCAAGGACAATGAAGAGATAAAAGTTCAGAACATCTTTCACAGATTTACAGAAAAACTTTTGGCTAATAAGTTAACAGTTATAGGCACAGGCTAGTCTCCTATATTTACTGCTACCTATTTTGCAATATATGTTTTCCCCTCTTTTCAAATCCAGAGAGACAGTTAGAAGCATCAAAAATGTAAACTATTTATTGTTACACAGAAATTATGAACAAAGGATCTCCTACTCAAAATCAAACTGATATACTTTTAAATCTACATACTAGGTTTCCTCCTCTACTAAATACAGAAGTTAGGTAAACGGGTAAATTTAACACTTTTTGAGTGCTTTCTTATGGTAGGCACTTTAACACATACAGTATTTCATTTAATATGTATGGCAATTTTTGAAATTTTATTTTTTAATTTTACAGATGAAGAAAATTATTTTTATAAGATAATTAGAGACATTAGTTAATAATTAATAAGTAGTGGAATAAATCTGCTAGACTTGAAAGTCCAAGTGCTTTTTACTACTATTCCATGCTGCCCACATAAAATGGGGATACTACTACTTACTTTGCAGAGAATTGTTGTAAAGGTTACATAAAATAATATGGTAACACAAGGGCACAAAAATTTTTCCAGTAAAGTATCCTTCTTACAAAGACTTGGGAGGTAAGATGCAAAGATAATGGATCAGAAAAGTCAAAGACACAAAAATTAGGTAAGACCAGAGTTGGCCAAGTGGCACTGTGATGTTGGATCGTTACTGACACCTAGTGGCCTCATTGTTACAGACAAAATAACCACCCCCACCCACGCCGCCAAAAAAAAAAACAGAGAGAGAGAGATCTACAATTTAAAATCCAGATGACCGGAGAGGAGAGAAGATGGCGGAAGAGTAAGACGCGGAGATCACCTTCCTTCCCACAGATACAGTAGAAATACATCTACACGTGGAACTGCTCCTACAGAACACCCACTGAACGCTGGCAGAAAACGTCCGACCTCCAAAAAGGCAAGAAACTCCCCCCGTACTTGGGTAGGGCAAAAGAGAAAAAAGAAATAACAGAGACAAAAGAATAGGGACGGCACCTGCGCCAGTGGGAGGGAGCTGTGAAGGAGGAAAGATTTCCACGCCCTAGGAAGCCCCTTCGCGGGCAGAGACTGCGGGTGGCGGAGGGGGGAAGCTTCGGAGCCACGGAGGAGAGCGCAGCCACAGGGGTGCGGAGGGCAAAGCGGAGAGGCTCCCGCACGGAGGAGCGGTGCCGACCAGCACTCACCAGCCCGAGAGGCTTGTCTGCTCCCCCGCCGGGGCGGGCGGGGGCTGGGAGCTGAGGCTCGGGCTTCAGTCGGATCGCAGGGAGAGGACTGGGATTGGCGGCGTGAACACAGCCTGAAGGGGTTAGCGCACCACAGCTGGCTGGGAGGGAGGCCGGGAAAAAGTCTGCAGCTGCCGAAGAGGCAAGAGGCTTTTTCTTCCCTCTTTGTTTCCTGGTGCGCGAGGAGAGGGGATTCAGAGCGCCGCCTAAACGAACTTCAGAGACGGGCGCGAGCCGCAGCTAACAGCGCGGATCCCACAGAAACAGGGGCGCAGAGGAAAAAGCGGAGAGACTCCCGCACAGAGGCTCGGCGCCGAGCAGCGCTCACCAGCCCGAGAGGCTTGTCTGCTCCCCCGCCGGGGCGGGCGGGGGCTGGGAGCTGAGGCTCGGGCTTCGGTCGGATCGCAGGGAGAGGACTGGGGTTGGCGGCGTGAACACAGCCTGAAGGGGTTAGCGCACCACAGCTGGCTGGGAGGGAGGCCGGGAAAAAGTCTGCAGCTGCCGAAGAGGCAAGAGGCTTTTTCTTGCCTCTTTGTTTCGCTGCGCGCAAGGAGAGGGGATTCAGAGCGCCGCCTAAACGAACTCCAGAGAAAGGCGCGAGCCGCGGCGATCAGCGCGGACCCCAGAGACAGGCGTGAGACGCTGGGGCTGCTGCTGCCGCCTCCAAAAAGCCTGTGTGTGAGCACAGGTCACTCTCCACACCGCCCCTCCCGGGAGCCGGTGCAGCCCGCCACTGCCAGGGTCCCGTGATCCCCGGATAAATTCCCCGGGAGAACGCACTGCGCGCCTCAGGCTGGTGCAACGTCACGCCGGCCTCTGACGCCGCAGGCTCGCCCCGCCTCCTCCGTACCCCTCCCTCCCCGTGGCCTGAGTGAGCCAGCGCCCCCGAAGCAGCTGCTCCTTTAACCCCGTTCTGTCTGGGCGGGGAATAGACGCCCTCAGGTGACCTACACGCAGAGGCGGGTCCAAATCCAAAGCTGAACCCCAGGAGCTGTGTGAACAGGGAAGAGAAGGGGAAATCTCTCCCAGCAGCCTCAGAAGTAGCGGATTAAAACTCCACAAACAACTTGATGTGCCTGCATCTGCTGAATACCTGAATAGACAACGAATCATCCCAAATTCAGGAGGTGGACTTTGGGAGCAGGATATATTAATTTTTCCCCTGTTCCTTTTTTTTTTGTGTGAGTGTATATATATATATGCTTCTGGGTGAGATTTTGTCTGTATAGCTTTGCTTTACAATAGCTTTATTTTGCTTCACTATATTATAGCCTCTTTCTTTCTTTCTTTCTTTCTTTCTTTCTTTCTTTCTTTCTTTCTTTCTTTCTTTCTTTCTTTCCTTCCTCCCTCCCTCCCTCCCTCCCTCCCTCCCTCCCTCCTTTCTTTCTTTCTTTCTTTCTTTCTTTCTTTCTTTCTTTCTTTCTTTCTTTCTTTCTTTCTTTCTTTCTTTCTTTCTTTCTTTCTTTCTTTCTTTCTTCCTTTCTTACTTTCTTTCTTTCTTTCTTTCTATTTTTTCTCCCTTTTACTCTGAGCCGTGTGGACGAAAGGCTCTTGGTGCTCCAGCCAGGCATCAGGGCCGTGCCTCTGAGGTGGGAGAGCCAACTTCAGGACACTGGTCCACAAGAGACCTCCCAGCTCCACGTAATACCAAACGGTAAAAATCTCTCAGAGATCTCCATCTCAACATCAAGACCCAGCATCACTCAATGACCAGCAAGCTACAGTGCTGAACACCCTATGCCAAACAACTAGCAAGACAGGAACACAGCCCCATCCATTAGCAGAGAGGCTGCCTAAAATCATAATAAGGCCACAGACACCCCCAAAATACACCACCAGACGTGGATGTGCCCACCAGAAAGACAAGATTCAGCCTCATCCACCAGAGCTCAGGCACTAGTTCCCTACACCAGGAAGCCTACACAACCCACTGAACCAAACTTAGCCACTGGGGACAGATACCAAAAACAACGGGAACTACAAACCTGCAGTCTGTGAAAAGGAGACCCCAAACACAGTAAGATAAGCAAAATGAGACGACAAAAAAACACACAGCAGATGAAGGAGCAGGGTCAAAGCACACTAGACTTAACAAATGAAGAGGAAATAGGTAGTCTACCTGAAAAAGAATTCAGAATAATGATAGTAAGGATGATCCAAAATCTTGGCAATAGAATAGACAAAATGCAAGAAACATTTAACAAGGACGTAGAAGAACTAAAGAGGAACCAAGCAATGATGAAAAACACAATAAATGAAATTAAAAATACTCTAGATGGGATCAATAGCAGAATAACTGAGGCAGAAGAACGGATAAGTGACCTGGAAGATAAAATGGTGGAAATAACTACTACAGAGCAGGATAAAGAAAAAAGAATGAAAAGAACTGAGGACAGTCTCAGAGACCTCTGGGACAACATTAAACGCACCAACATTCGAATTATAGGGGTCCCAGAAGAAGAAGAGAAAAAGAAAGGGACTGAGAAAATATTTGAAGAGATTATAGTTGAAAACTTCCCTAATATGGGAAAGGAAATAGTTAATCAAGTCCTGGAAGCACAGAGAGTCCCATACAGGATAAACCCAAGGAGAAACACGCCAAGACACATATTAATCAAACTGTCAAAAATTAAATATAAGGAAAACATATTAAAGGCAGCAAGGGAAAAAAAACAAATAACACACAAGGGAATCCCCATAAGGTTAACATCTGATCTTTCAGCAGAAACTCTGCAAGCCAGAAGGGAGTGGCAGGATATACTTAAAGTGATGAAGGAGAAAAACCTACAACCAAGATTACTCTACCCAGCAAGGATCTCATTCAGATTCGATGGAGAAATTAAAACCTTTACAGACAAGCAAAAGCTGAGAGAGTTCAGCACCACCAAACCAGCTTTACAACAAATGCTAAAGGAACTTCTCTAGGCAAGAAACACAAGAGAAGGAAAACACCTACAATAACAAACCTAAAACATTTAAGAAAATGGGAATAGGAACATACATATCGATAATTACCTTGAATGTAAATGGATTAAATGCTCCCACCAAAAGACACAGGCTGGCTGAATGGATACAAAAACAAGACCCATATATATGCTGTCTACAAGAGACCCACTTCAGACCTAGAGACACATACAGACTGAAAGTGAGGGGATGGAAAAAGATATTCCATGCAAATGGAAATCAAAAGAAAGCTGGAGTAGCAATTCTCATATCAGACAAAATAGACTTTAAAATAAAGACTATTACAAGAGACAAAGAAGGACACTATATAATGATCAAGGGATTGATCCAAGAGGAAGCTATAACAATTGTAAATATTTATGCACCCAACATAGGAGCACCTCAATACATAAGGCAAATACTAACAGCCATAAAAGGGGAAATCGACAGCAACACAATCATAGTAGGGGACTTTAACACCCCACTTTCACCAATGGACAGATCATCCAAAATGAAAATAAATAAGGAAACACAAGCTTTAAATGATACATTAAACAAGATGGACTTAATTGATATTTATAGGACATTCTACCCAAAAACAACAGAATACACATTTTTCTCAAGTGCTCATGGAACATTCTCCAGGATAGATCATATCTTGGGTCACAAATCAAGCCTTGGTAAATTTAAGAAAATTGAAATTGTATCAAGTATCTTTTCCGACCACAATGCTATGAGACTAGATATCAATTACAGGAAAAGATCTGTAAAAAATACAAACACATGGAGGCTACACAATACACTACTTAATAACGAAGTGATTACTGAAGTAATCAAAGGGGAAATCAAAAAATACCTAGAAACAAATGACAATGGAGATACGACGACCCAAAACCTATGGGACGCAGCAAAAGCAGTGCTAAGAGGGAAGTTTATAGCAATACAAGCCTACCTCAAGAAACAGGAAACATCTCGAATAAACAACCTAACCTTGCACCTGAAGCAATTAGAGAAAGAAGAACAAAAAAACCCCAAAGCCAGCAGAAGGAAAGAAATTATAAAGATCAGGTCAGAAATAAATGAAAAAGAAATGAAGGAAACAATAGCAAAAATCAATGAAACTAAAAGCTGGTTCTTTGAGAAGATAAACAAAATTGATAAACCATTAGCCAGACTCATCAAGAGAAAAAGGGAGAAGACTCAAATCAATAGAATTAGAAATGAAAAAGGAGAAGTAACCACTGACACTGCAGAAATACAAAAGATCATGAGAGATTACTACAAGCAACTCTATGCCAATAAAATGGACAACCTGGAAGAAATGGACAGATTCTTAGAAATGCACAAACTGCCGAGACTGAACCAGGAAGAAATAGAAAATATGAACAGACCAATCACAAGCACTGAAATTGAAACTGTGATTAAAAACCTTCCAACAAACAAAAGCCCAGGACCAGATGGCTTCACAGGTGAATTCTATCAAACATTTAGAGACGAGCTAACACCTATCCTTCTCAAACTCTTCCAAAATATTGCAGAGGGAGGAACACTCCCAAACTCATTCTACGAGGCCACCATCACCCTGATACCAAAACCAGACAAAGATGTCACAAAGAAAGAAAACTACAGGCCAATATCACTGATGAACATAGATGCAAAAATCCTCAACAAAATACTAGCAAACAGAATCCAACAGCACATTAAAAGGATCATACACCATGATCAAGTGGGGTTTATCCCAGGAATGCAAGGATTCTTCAATATACGCAAATCAATCAATGTGATACACCATATTAACAAATTGAAGGAGAAAAACCATATGATCATCTCAATAGATGCAGAGAAAGCTTTCGACAAAATTCAACATCCATTTATGATAAAAGCCCTGCAGAAAGTAGGCATAGAGGGAACTTTCCTCAACATAATAAAGGCCATATATGACAAACCCACAGCCAACATTGTCCTCAATGGTGAAAAACTGAAACCATTTCCACTAAGATCAGGAACAAGACAAGGTTGCCCACTCTCACCACTATTATTCAACATAGTTTTGGAAGTGCTAGCCACAGCAATCAGAGAAGACAAAGAAATAAAAGGAATCCAAATCGGAAAAGAAGAAGTAAAGCTGTCACTATTTGCAGATGACATGATACTATACATAGAGAATCCTAAAGATGCTACCAGAAAACTCCTAGAGCTAATCAATGAATTTGGTAAAGTAGCAGGATACAAAATTAATGCACAGAAATCTCTTGCATTTCTATACACTAATGATGAAAAATCTGAAAGTGAAATTAAGAAAACACTCCCATTTACCATTGCAACAAAAAGAATAAAATATCTAGGAATAAACCTACCTAAGGAGACAAAAGACCTGTATGCAGAAAATTATAAGACACTGATGAAAGAAATTAAAGATGATACAAATAGATGGAGAGATATACCATGTTCCTGGATTGGAAGAATCAACATTGTGAAAATGACTCTACTACCCAAAGCAATCTACAGATTCAATGCAGTCCCTATCAAACTACCACTGGCATTTTTCACAGAACTAGAACAAAAAATTTCACAATTTGTATGGAAACACAAAAGACCCCGAATAGCCAAAGCAATCTTGAGAACGAAAAATGGAGCTGGGGGAATCAGGCTCCCTGACTTCAGACTATATTACAAAGCTTCAGTAATCAAGACAGTTTGGTACTGGCACAAAAACAGAAATATAGATCAATGGAACAGGATAGAAAGCCCAGAGATAAACCCACACACATATGGTCACCTTATCTTTGATAA
This sequence comes from Eschrichtius robustus, assembly GCF_028021215.1. Taxonomy (NCBI): domain Eukaryota; kingdom Metazoa; phylum Chordata; class Mammalia; order Artiodactyla; family Eschrichtiidae; genus Eschrichtius; species Eschrichtius robustus. The sequence continues at coordinate 100,967,070 of NC_090829.1, forward strand.
AGGTGGCAAGAATATACAGTGGAGAAAAGACAGCCTCTTCAATAAGTGGTGCTGGGAAAATTGGACAGGTACATGTAAAAGTATGAAATTAGAACACTCCCTGACACCATGCACAAAAATAAACTCAAAATGGATTAAAGACCTAAGTGTAAGGGCAGACACTATCAAACTCTTAGAGGAAAACATAGGCAGAACACTCTATGACATACATCACAGCAAGATTCTTTTTGACCCAGCTCCCAGAGAAATGGAAATAAGAACACAAATAAACAAATGGGACCTAATGAAACTTAAAAGCTTTTGCACAGCAAAGGAAACCATAAACAAGACCAAAAGACAACCATCAGAATGGGAGAAAATATTTGCAAATGAAGCAACTGACAAAGGATTAATCTCCAAGATTTACAAGCAGCTCATGCAGCTCAATAACAAAAAAACCAACAACCCAATCCAAAAATGGGCAGAAGACCTAAATAAACATTTCTCCAAAGAAGATATACAGATGGCCTACAGACACATGAAAGAATGCTCAACATCATTAATCATTAGAGAAATGCAAATCAAAACTACAATGAGATATCATCTCACACCGGTCAGAATGGCCATCATCAAAAAATCTAGAAACAATAAATGCTGGAGAGGGTGTGGAGGAAAGGGAACCCTCTTGCACTGTTGGTGGGAATGTAAATTGATACAGCCACTATGGAGAACAGTATGGAGGTTCCTGAAAAAACTACAAATAGAACTACCATACGACCCAGCAATCCCAATACTGGGCATATACCCTGAGAAAACCATAGGTCAAAAAGAGTCATGTACCAAAATGTTCATTGCAGCTCTATTTACAATAGCCAGGACATGGAAGCAACCTAAATGTCCATCGACAGATGAATGGATAAAGAAGATGTGGCACATATATACAATGGAATATTACTCAGCCATAAAAAGAAATGAAATGGAGGTATTTGTAATGAGGTGGATGGAGTTAGAGTCTGTCATACAGAGTGAAGTAAGTCAGAAAGAGAAAAACAAATACAGTATGCTAACACATATATACGGAATCTAAGGAAAAAAAAAAAAAAAGCCATGAAGAACCTAGTGGCAAGACGGGAATAAAGACACAGACCTACTAGAGAATGGACTTGAGGATATGGGGAGGGGGTGGGGTGAGATGTGACAGGGTAAGAGAGTGTCATGGACATATATACACTACCAAATGTAAAATAGATAACTAGTGGGAAGCAGCCGCATAGCACAGGGAGATCAGCTCGGTGCTTTTTGACCACCTAGAGGGGTGGGATGGGGAGGGTGGGAGGGAGGGAGATGCAAGAGGGAAGAGAAATGGGAACATATTGTATATGTATAACTGATTCACTTTGTTATAAAGCAGAAGCTAACACACCATTGTAAGGCAATTATACTTCAATAAAGATGTTTAAAAAAAAAAAAAAAATAAAATCCAGATGACCATTCAACCTATTTTCAGTAAGTACCGTGCTTTGAATTACTATATTATGAGCAATTGTGGGGTTTCCATCCATGCTATATCTCCACTGTGAACAATAATAAGCACTTGTAAAATAAGAAATAAAGGCTGAAAATATGCTTCTAGTGTCTTCTCTGTAATGTTCCTCTGTAACCTATCTGTTTTATGTGGGAATCAGTCCCAGAGTGGTCACTCTGACCACTTCTTTGCACAGTCTAGGAAATGAAGTTGGTGTGTTCACAGAAAAATCCCACTAGCTCTTCTGAGAACTACTAGAGGTTCTCAGTTAAGTTTCACTTAATTGTAAAATATAACTAGAAGGTTCTTTGCAGTTTAATGGTAAATGTCATGATGACAACACAAAAGGGAAAAAAATACAATGGTCTGTGCAGTTAACTAAAACACCACATCTTACTAATAACACATAGAAATATTTTTCAGATGTACATTTAGTACTTTGAACCAAAGAAATACTATGTCTCTTTATGTATGGACAAGCAGGCTACTCTTAGGTCCACTATGACATACAGAAGAGAAAAAAAAAACAGAAATAACTGGAATTAAAAGGGTTGTGTAGAAGAAATTAAATTTATAGCCACAAGACTACAGCTAGAATTTATAATCTCTTGTTATTCACCCTTGTTCAGGGCAGGGAGATTCCTAATTGAAATCATCCTCAATTGTCTTGTTCAAAAACGGAAATTTTTTGGCCTGACCTTCAAGGGTCCTGTAATAAGAAGGACCTATAGAACTTGGTTTCATTCACATTCACATTTTGTTGCTCTCTGTGGGTCACTGTGCTTCAATCCATTCCTGTGTCTAGTAGACAATATAACCTTAGGAAAAATGATATATCTTAATTTATGATAGCTATTGTGATGAATAACAAATAGAACTTTGATTACAAAACATTAATAGAATACCAGTATATATAATACTAAATATGAGTATTAAAAGTTGTAAAAACACGCCATGAATAAATGGAGCTATATATGGAGTATATAGCATGATTCTTGAATGATATATGCCATGAAGATTTATTTTTAGTTATTGACAGTAAGGTCTAAAATTTGTCCCAAACTTCAAATGTGCTTCTATTACTAGATCTGACAGAAATTTGTTGCCATAAATTAAAATTATTTTCTAGAAATGTCATGTATGTTGATGTAAGCACTTTATTTAAATAAATCCTTTATAAAAATGTAATTGAAGTAAATGGAGCAAGGTATTGGATACTTACTGTATTGTTTTTTCTGATAGCAGAAATAAATGGAAACAAGAGGAAGAAAGGCAGTGATATAACAAAAATAAAATGTAAAAAAGGAAAGAAAACGTGAATGGAAGGGAAGCAAAGGCTGAAGATGCACAGTATTTTGTGATGTACCTTGAAGCCAGTCTACACCTTCTTGCAATCCTTCTCCTTTTATGGCATCACTAGCACTGTAATAAAATCCGTAAAAAAAATCCATTTCATTACATCATAAAACTACAAGAGTAAATAATTACAATTTTGCCATATAGCAAATTAATATATTCTACTAGCATATCTGAGCAAAACTGGCTAAGCACTGAAACTGAATATATGTAGGATATAAAAGTCTAAGTGTTCAGGAGCAAGACATGAGAAAATTATTCATAGTTTATATGGACATTTGGAAAAGTGTATCACTAAAAAGTTACTATTCTAGGAATATTACTCAGACTGGCATTAACGAAACATACACTTTGAGTTATTGTCGCAGTAGCGGCAAAGTGTTATAGAATACACCACCCTACCAGCCCCAATGATTCAACAGCATTTATTTATTAAAAATGCTATACTTAGATTGTAATTTAGCCATAGGATGGAGTGACTTTATTTGACATGAAGTTTGATATTTAAAAGGCATAAACCTGTTAATTGTAACTTTGGTAAACTGGTAGAATAAAAAAATTCCAGGAGATTTCAACAATAGTTTTTTATTTATTGGCTTCAAAAACCTGGATAGGTTGTTTAACTCTCCTGCCTTCAGTTTCTGCCTCTGTAAAATGGGGGAATATGACCATTGGCCTCAGGTGATTATTGTAAGAATTAAATATTTGAGATATGGATATAAAACACTGAACACAGGGTCTTTTCATTGTCTTTCCATTCTTGAGAGTAAACCTAAATCCTTACTGTGACATTATTTTATAAATAATAAAAAGTTATATAAACTAAAATAATAAAATGCAGAAGATTTTTAGGGTATCAAATAATCCTTTTCAAAGACTCAGACTAATAGCTTCTCATAACATTTTACTGATATAGTTATTTCCTTTCAAAACATAATCGTATAATAACAATTAGTATACATAATTAGATTTTCTGAATGATTAGGGTTCCTTTTAGTGTGCTGAAGCATGATTTTAAAATGTACTCAATTACCTTAAAGCTGTTAATTGGATTCTAATCAAAACAGAAATTACTTCCAAGGAATTACTTGTTAGACTAAGAATATGACTTATCATAGAATTATTTTAAAATAGGAAGACAGAAACAAACAGCATAAGATACACAATTATTCAAAGCAAACTATGGATTACCTATATTAATGGCAAAACATCAGTAACTGAAATACTTATATCAAGTAAGATCAATGTATTGATTTTATCACAAACTTCTAGTCCCAAACAAGAGTATAGTAACATGAAGAAATCCTTCCCCTTTGGTGGAGGTGCCACTACCCTACTAAAAACCCTGCATCTTTTCCTAATAATTCCCAAATGTTTAAATTCTACCTTTCCTTTCAAATATATCATAAGACTTGTAACTGGAATAAAAGCCAAAGTCTTTACCATTTCCTACAAGGCCCTATGTGACATGGCCCCTGGTTATTTCTCAGTGGCCTCATCTACAAGTTCCCCCTAGATCTCTCTGTTCCAGCCAGCATGGACTTCTTGCTGTTCCTAGAAAACACCGGGCACATTCTCATCCAAGAGCCTTTTCACTTGCTGGCCTCTCTATCTGGAAAGTTATTTCTCTAAACCTTTGTGTGAATTGCTCCCTGACTTCAATTAGATCTCAGAGAGGGACCACATCCATTATTCTTTCTCTTACTATTCTACTTCATTTTTTTTCATCCTCCCAACTGACATTTTATACATCTATTTACCTGTTTTATTATCTGTCTCCCTCACAAGATAGTTAAAAAGCAAATACGTACATACACCACACCAGGGACTTAGTCAAAGAACACACTAGAAGAACAATAACACAATCAGACCTGAAAATCAGAGTTGACTATATGTTTAGTACACTGGTCAAAAATAAACCAAAAAATTTTTCCTTTAATTTTCCAGACTATACTTCTCTATGAGCTCTTTACTGACCAAATTTACTTGTACCTAAGACAAGAGAGATGCAATATTTTATCTCTGCGTCACTGAGTGCTACTTTCTTTCTCTAAAATTAATGGATAAATGTATTTTTAATTTCATACATGCTTTAAAAACATTGCAAAAGATAAAAACAAACTTAACAAGTGAAACACTAATTGGAACTTAGTGAGATGTCCAGTTTGGATTAAGAAGAAGTCAAAATTTTAGACAAATTCAAAAGAAAAACTTGGTATTCTTCTATAAGTTGTGTAATATAGAAACTGGCAATATGTTATAAGTCCATATCCTTTTAGCATCAGGTATTACTTTTTCTCTCACTAAAAAGTATTCAGATGTCACAATAAATCTGTTAAAATTCAATTACTAATTATTTTAAGTAGAAAGAGATTTTTCCATTTTTAAAATTAATTTCTACTTCGAAATTAAGAGGACTGCATCTTTTACTAATTAGACCCATGTTTTGAATGTTGTACTTTCTATCAAAGCAATCACAACACTTAATGCAAAAATTAAAAATTATTCTACTTCAGATGTTATCAATTTAAGTATGATATACAAAAATACAAAGGTTCTATTTTAAGATATTTCTCTACCCTAAGTCCCTCCTTTCTTCACCAACCAAATACCACAAACCCTCAAATTCCAACTCAAGAATCATTTAGTAAAAACTGACTTTTCCTCTGATTTCCAAAGTAAGGAGGCTTTTACTTGAGATATGCAGCCTTGGGTACAGAAAAGTTTCAAGGGCTTTCTCAAGCTCTTCTCTTTTCAGCACCAAAGTTAACTCTTAAAGTTCTTCTCTGAGCTCTACCACTTCCTTGTTTTGTGTTCAGCCTTTCTCTATAGATATCTTCTTATAAAAAGGGGAAAAATGGCAAGAGAAGGATATCTTCCAGCACGGAGAGGTAAGCAGGTGGATGGAAGGAAGGTTAATTTAACATAAGGTAGTGGTAGGCTTTAAAATACTAATATATAACTTCTGGTTATCCTTGTTAGAATATTTTGGTAGAAAGGCACACTGGAGTTAAATATATTAGTAAGAAATTGCTTTCCAAATAAACAATGTATAATAATTTCAGACACTAATTATTTAAGAGTTCAACCTTATTAGTATGTCCAAATAAGATTAATTTTTGCATTTCTATTTATTCATATCAACAAATACTTATTGTGTATCTACTAAGTAGCAGGTACCATTACTATTCTGGGGGTTACAGAGTAAACAAAATCAATGAAATCCCAGCTCCCATGGTACTAATGCACTAGTGTAGGAAGACAGACTATAAAACAAAAAGGAAAAGAAGAAGGGGTCATATGGCAATACAAAAGTAAAGCAAAGTAAGGAAAAAACAAGAGACGGGGGTAACGTATAGTGATGTTTCAGAGTTATTAAGAGAGGTCTCTTTCCTGAAGGAAGTGAAATAACAAGCAGGAAAATTATTTTAAAGAATGATTCTGACAAAGGGAGTAACAAGTACCAACACCTTGAGGTGGGACTGTGGTTGGCTGATTCAATGTGCAGAAGGAAATCAGTGTGGCTGAAGTTGGGTGAGTAAGTGGGTTAAGTTGTTCTTTTAAAGAGTAGTTTTTATTTGTCTAGCCCTGAAAAGATTTGAAAAGGTTTTAACAGTAATATATTAATGAATACCTGCAAGCCACGATTCTATAAAACAAAATCTTTACCTTACATCCTACCACTTATAAAGTGAGCTTGGAAAAAAACCTAAAAGTTTGGAGATTTTTTTTCAGAATGATAAAATGAAAAGTAAATATAAAACTTTACCAAATATGCCATGGTTTATCTTTGATGTTCTCTAAACACAGCAATTGAGACACTTTTACAGATGTCACTGCATCTCTAAGATCCATTTTGTTCGCAAAGAATAAGATTGGTATTCGGCGGTGCTTAATATCTAAAAGAGAAAATAAGACTATCATCACATTTCCAGCTTTTTGGGTTACTTTCTCCCTAATCCTTAAAACTGTAATCCACTGAAATTGTTTTCCAATCACTTCTTCCCATATCACACATACATAAACATTTAAAGACATATACTGTGAAGCATGTAGTTGAGTGACAGGAGAATTTTAAAAATACCTTTTCCTAAGATTATCTGCCCTCTGGTTGGAACTGTAAACCAAAGATGGATGAGGTGGGAGTGGGGGACTCATTAAACAGTTACTGAACAGCACCTAGAAAAGGGTCAAACATTTTGGGTTTCATTTTTACTGTCAACAAAAAGGAGGCCAACTTCAAACAGAAGTAGAAGGAGTATAAAATGGATCCTGGTTTTATATTTTAGTTGCAGCATTATAAGTAACCTAGATACTTTAACAAGATGTTTTTACCTTGTTACAATTTTGGGAGCATTTTTTTTACTTTTGAATGCATAATACATTTAAACAGTTCAAAATTCAGAAGAGACAAAATTGTACGCAGCAAAAGAATCTCCTCCCTCCCACCTTTGTCCTAGTCTATACACCTGTCCTCCCTAGAAGAGGCAACCCATATCATCATCTGTTTCTTGGCATCTTTTCATGAATATTTTACATATTTGCAAACAATTATTATATATTATTCTTACAGCAGACTATTCTCACTATTTTACACCTTCTGCTTTTCACTTAATTTCATAGCTTGGAGATTGTCCCATATCAGTACATACAGAGCAGTTTCATTATTTTAACAGTTGTGAATGTCCTGTCTTTCAGTACTACGTACCACAATTTATTTATCTAGTACCCAACTGAGATATATTTGTGTTGTTGCCAATATTTACAACTATAAGCAATGTTATAATGAATAGACTTGTACATACAAAAATTTGTACAGGGGCCAGAACATCTATAGGGTAAATTTGAGAAGTGGAATTGCTGGGTCAAAGGATATGTAAATTTCTATTTTTAAAAAGTCTCCAGTTTCTTCCATTGCTGTAATAGTGTAATTTTTGTATTTAAATATTTAGTCCAGCTGGAATTTATCCTGGAGCAGAGAATTTCAGAGTAGATAAAAAAGTAAGATATGAAGTTTACAAGAAGCACACTTTGAACATAAGGACACAAACAAGTTGAAAGTAAAAGGCTTGCAAAACATATTATGCGTATGCTTAAGTGTAAGAAAGCTGGCATGGCTACACCAACATCAGACAAAGTAGTATTCAAGACAAAGGGTACTAGCAAAGAAAAAGAAAGGCATTTAAAAATTATAAAAAGGTGAATCAATCAAGAAAACAGAACAATTTTAAGTGTGTATCTAATAGACAAGCTTCCAAATACATAAAGCAAAATTTGAGAGTATTAAAGGGAAAATCAAATAAATTCACAATCATAGTGGACACTTCAACACCCCTCTTTTAGAAATTGACAGACAAGTAGACAAAAAAAAATCAATAAGATTGTGGGAGATGTGTGATTGTTTTCCACAGGACTGAATGAGGAAGCAACTTTGGGTGGCGTCTGTGGGAGGAAAAGGCTCCCTGTCCACACCCCCTGACATCTGATGCCTGGCTGTGCTGCTCCCTGTCCCAGATGATTATCTTAAACCGCAGCACAGAGCCTTCATTTCCCGGACTGTCCCCAGGCAGTTTATTCTCTACACTCTCAGGTGCAAAATGGAGTTCACTTCCTCTCATGGGCACACCAAAATCACAACTGTTTGCAGAATAGCCATCAATGAAAAAGACCAGAACATATCAGAAAGGATATTCTACAACTAAATATATAAAGAAGGGATCACAATGCGATGGGTAGGAGGGGTGGAGTCGAGATATAGTCAAATCCCATACCCCTGGGTAGGCGAGCCACAAATGAGTGAATAATTATAACTGCAGAGGTTCTCCCAAAGGAGGGACAGATCTGAGCCCCATGCTAGGCACCTGAGCCCAGGGGTCCTGCACTGGGAAGATGAATCCCCAGAGCATTTGTCTTTGAAGGCCAGCAGGGCTCACTTTTGGGAGACCCAGAGAACTGGGGGAAATAGAGACTTCACTCTTAAAGGGTACACACAAACTCTCATGGGCTTCAGGACTCTGGGAAGAAGCAGTAATTTGATAGGAACCTGGGTCAGACCTACTTGCTGATCTTGGAGAGGTAAAGCTCACCCTGGGGACAAAGACACTGGAGGCAGCCATTTTGGGGAACTTGTTGTACCACGTGGACACTGGTGCCAGTAGCTCATTTTGGAATCCTTCTCTAGCTTATCCCAGCCTTGCCCTGGCCAGACCCTGCTCTGGGACTGGCTGGGCCCTGGCCCTGCCCACTAGCAGGTGAACACAAGCTTCAAGACACCCTGGGCCCCATACCCAACTGTCAGGAACCGGCCCCCACCCCCGCCCAGTGACTCAACACCTGCTCTGGGACCCCTGGGCCCTGCAACCAGAACCCAGGGCTTGGCTCTGCCTGCCAGTAGGCCAGCACTAGCTCCAGGACGTGGCTTCAGCCACCAGTGGGCAGGCAACAGCCCCAGGGTCTCCTGGACCCTGACTCCACCCACCAGTAAACCAGCTGTAGCCCTAGGGCCTCTTGAGTTTATGCAGTCAGCTACCTTGAGAGCTGATCCTGCCAACCAGTGGCCATCAGCCTCCACACAAAGCAGGACCTGGCAACCAATGAACCAGGAGCCAACCAGGCCTACCAAACTACCCACACAGTTAGCCCAACACAACAGAAGGACCCATACAGCCTCATAGAGGGGGAACCCCTAGAGCATATAGCTCTGGTGACAAGAGAGGAGTGTACTGTTGAGATGCATAAGACATCTCTTACAAAAGGCCACTTCTTCAAGGTTGGTGAATATAACCAACCTATCAGATACACAAAAATTAAAACAGAAAGTTAGGGAAAATGAAGTGACAGAACAACATGTTCCAAACAAAAGAACAAAATAAAACTCCAAAAGAAGAACTAAGTGAAGTGGAGCAAGGAAGTCTACTTGAGAAGGAGCTTAGGGTAGTGATCATAAAGGTGATCAAAGAACTCAGGAGAAGAATGGATGCACAGAGAGAGAAATTAGAAGTTTTTAACGAAGAGTTAGAAAATATAAAGAACAACCAGAGATGAAGAATACAATAACTGAAATGAAAAATACACTAGAAGGACTCAATGGTAGACTAAATGATACAGAGGAACAGATCAGTGACCTGGAAGATAGAGTAGTGGAAACTACCGATGTGGAACAGAAAAAAGAAAACAGAATGAAAAAACATGAGAACAGTTTAAGAGACCTCTGTGACAACATCAAGCACACTAATATTTGCATTATGGGGGTACCAGGAAAAGAAGAGATAGAGAAAAGGCCTGAGAACATATTTGAAGGCATAATAGCTGAAAAACTTCCCTAACCTGGGAAAGGAAACAGACATCCAAGTCCAGGAAATACAAAGTTCCATACATGACTAACTCAAAGAGGAACACACCAAGACATTGTAATTAAAATGGCAAAAATTAAAGTAAAGAGAGAATATTAAAAGCAGCAAGAGAAAAGCAATAAGTAACATACAGCAGAAGTCCCATAGGGCTATCAGCTGACTTTTCAGCAGAAACTCTGAAGGCTAGAAAGGAGTGGCAGGATATATTTAAAGTGATAAAGCAAAAGACCTACAACCAAGAATATTCCACCCTGTAAAGTTCTCATTCAGATCTGATGGAGAGATCAAAAGTTTCACAAACAAGCAAAAGCTAAAAGAGTTCAGCACCACCAAAACAGCTTTACAAGAAATATTAAAGGAACTTCCCCAAGTGAACAAGAAAAAGACACAATGAGAAAGATGAAAAGCATGAACGGAAAAAGCTCATCAGTAAAGGCAAATGTATAACAAAGATAAGAAACCATCTATGCACAAAGGTAGTAGAAGGTTAAAAGACAAAAGTAGTAAAATCATCTATATCCTCAATAAGCAGTTAAGGGATACACAAAACAATTATTTGCAAAATATGATATCAACAACAGTAATCATGAGGGGAGGAGAGTACAAATGCAGGCTTGTTAAAATGCATTTGAAAGTAAGATATCAGCAACTTAAAACAAACATACATATATGCATATACATACATACATATATATACCTCATGATAACCACAACCCAAAAATCTATAATAGATATACACACAAAAAAAGAAAAGGAGTCTAAATATAACACTAAAGAGAGTCATCAAATCACAAGAGAAGAGAACAAAAGAAGAAAGGAACAAAAAAGAGATATGAAAATAACCTAAAACAATGAATAAAATGGCAATAAGAACATATATATATCAATAATTACTTGAAATGCAAATGACTTAAGTGCTCCACTCAAAAGACATAGAATGGCTGAATGGATACAAAAAGAAGACCTGTACATATGCTGCCTACAAGAGACTTACTTCAGATCTAAAGACACACACAGGCTGAAAGTGAGGGAATGGAAAAAGGTATTCCATACAAAAATGGAAATCAAAAGAAAGCAAGGAAAGCAATATTTATATCAGACAAAATAGACTTCAAAATGAAGACTGTTATAAGAGACAAAGAAGGACATTACATAATGATAAAGGAATCAATCCAAGGAGATATAACAATTGTAAATATATATGCACCCGACATAGAAGCACTTAAATACATAAAGCAAATATTGACAGATGTAAATATAGAAATTGAAAGTAACACAATAATAGTAGCGGTCTTTAACTGCCCCTTCCATCAATGGACAGATCATTCAGAAAGAAAGTCAATACGGAAACACTAACCTTAAAAGACACATTAGATCAATGGACTTAATATATATATACATGACATTCCATCCGAAAGCAGGAGAATACACATTCTTTTCAAGTACACATGAAACATTCTCCAGGATAAATCACATGTTAGGCCTCAGTAAATTTATGAAAACTTAAATCATATCTAGCATATTTTCCAACTACAATGTTATGAGACTAGAAATCATTACAAGAAAAAAAAATTGCAAAAAACAGAAACACATGGAGGCTAAACAATATGCTACCAACCAACTGATGGATCACTGAAGGGATCAAAGAGGAAATCAAAAAATACCTGGAGACAAATGAAAATGAAAACACAAGGATCCAAAATCTATGTGACACAACAAAAGCAGTTCTAACAGGTAAGTTTATATTGATACAAGCTTACCTCAGGAAACAAGAAAAATCTCAAATAAACAACCTAACCTACCACCTAAAAGGATTACAAAAAGAAGAACAAAGCTGAAAGTTAGCAGAAGGAAGGAAATAGTAAAGATCAGAGCAGACATAAATGAAATAGAGACTAAAAAGGCAATAGAAAAGATCAATGAAACTAAAAGTTAGTTCTTTGAAAGATAAACAAAATTGATACACCTTTAGCCAGACTCATTAAGAAAGAAATGAAGAGGACCCAAATCAATACAATAAGGAATGAAAAAGAAGTTAAAACCAACACCATAGAAATACAAAGGATCATAAGAGACTACTTTGAGCAACTATATGCCAATAAAATGGATAAAAACTGGAAAAACTGGACAAATTTCTAGAAATGTACAGTCTCCCAAGACTGAGCCAAGAAGAAATAGAAAATATGAACAGACCAATTACCAGTAATAAAATTGAGTCAGTAGTAAAAAAAAACCATCCCAACAAATATAAGTCTAGCACCAGGTGGCTTCACAGGTGAACTTTATCAAATATTTAGAGATGAATTAACACCTATCTTTCTCAAACTATTCCAAAATGTGCAGAGGAAGGAACGCTTCCAAACTCATTCTATGAGGTTAGCACCACCCTAATAACAAAATCAGACAAAGATATCACACACACATGCACACACGCACACACACACACAAAATTACAGGCCAGTATCACTGATGAACATACATGCAAAAATCCTCAACAAAATATTAGCAAACCAATGCAACAATACATCAAAAGAATCATGATCAAGTGGAATTCAACCCAGGGATGAAAGGATTTTTCAATACCAACAAATCAATCATTGTGATACACCACATTAACAAGTTCAAGAATAAAAACCATATGATCATCTCAATAGATGCAGAAAAAGCTTTGAAAGAAATTCAATATTCATTAATGATTACAAAACTCTCTAGAGAGTGGGTACAGAGGGAACATACCTCAACATAATAAAGGCCACATATGACAAGTACACAGCTAACATCATACTCGATGGTGAAAAGCTGACAGCATTTCCTCTAAGATCAAGAACAAGACAAGGATGCCCACTCTCACCACTTTCATACAAAACAGTTTTGGAAGTCCTAGCCAACAGTAGTCAGACAAGAAAAAGAAATAAAAGGAATCCAAATTGGAAAGGAAGAAGTAAAACTATCACAAGGATCTGTTTGCAGATGGCATGATCCTATACATAGAAAATCCCAAAGATGCACCCCCAAAACTACTAGAGCTCTTGAGTGAATTCAGTAAATTTTCAGGATACAAAATTAATATAAAGAAATCTGTTGCATTTCTATACACTAACAATGAACTATCAGAAAGAGAAAATAAGGAAACAATTCCATTTACAACTGCATCAAAAAGAATAAAATACCTATGAATAAACCTACCAAAGGAGGTAAAAGACCTGTACTCAGAAAACTATAACATGCTGATGAAAGAAACTGAAGATAACATAAACAGGTGGAAAGATACACTGTATTCATGGATTGCAAGAATTAATATTGTTAAAGTGACCATACTACCCAAGACAAAATACAGATTCAGTGCAATCCCTGTCAAAATACCAATGGCATTTTTCACAGAACTAGAACAAATAATTTAAAAATTTGTATGGAAACACAGAAGACCCTGAATAGTCAAAACAATCTTGGGAAAGAAGAACAGAACTGGAGGAGTCATGATCCCTGATTTCAGACTATACTGCAAAGCTACAGTAATCAGAACAGTATAGTACTGGCAAAAAACCAGACACGTGGATCAGTGGAAGGATCCACTGATCCCTGTGATACACCACATTAGGATAGAGAGCCCAGAAATAAACACATGCACTTATGGTCATTTAATCTAAAACACAGGAGGCAAGAATATACAACAGAGAAAAGACAGTCTCTTCAATAAGTGGTTCTGGGAAAACTGGACAGCTACATGTAAAAGAATGAAATTAGAACATTCTCTAACACTATATCTAAAAATAAACTCAAAATTGATTAAAGCCTACCTGAAACCATAAAACTCTTAGAAGAGAAAACAGGCAGAACACTCTTTGACATAAATCGTAGCAATATTTTTTTTGGATCTGTCTCCTAAATCAAAGGAAATAAAAGCAAAATAAACAAGTGGGACCTCATTAAAGTTGAGCTTTTGCACAACAAAGGAAACCACTGACAAAAATGAAAAGACAACCTACTGAATGGCAGAACTTATTTGCAAATGATACGACCAATAGGGGTTAATATCCAAACTATATGAACAGCTCATACAACTCAACATCAAAATAACAAACAACCCAATTAAAAAATGGTCAGAAGATTGAACAGACATTTTTCCAAAGAAGATATACAGCTCACCAACAGGCACATGAAAAGATGCTCAACATCGTTAATCATCTGAGAAATGCAAATTAAAATTGCAATGAGATATCACCTCACACCTGTCAGAATGGCTATCATCAAAAAGAACACAAATAACAAATGTTGGTGTGGATGTAGAGAAAAGGGAACCTTTGTACACTGCCGATTGGAATGTAAATTGGTGCAGCCACTATGGAAAACAGTATGGAGGTTTTTCAGAAAACTAAAAATAGAACTGTCATATGAGTCAACAATTCCACTCTTGGGTATTTATCAAAAAAAAACCCCAAACACTAATTCGAAATGATACATGCACCTTAGTGTTCATAGTTGCCAAGATATGAAAGCAACCTATGTGCCCATCAGCAGATGAATGGATAAAGAAGATGTGGTACGTATATACAATGGCATACTACTCAGCCATGAAAAAGAATTAAATATCGTCATTTGCAACATGGATGGACTTGAAGGGTATTATGCTGAGTGAAATAAGTCAGACAGAGAAAGGCAAATACTTTATGATATCACTTATATGTGGAATCTAAAAAATACGACAAGCTAGTGAATATAACATAAAAGGAACAGACTCGCAGACATAGGGCGCAAACTAATGGTCACCACTCAGGAGAGGGAAGGGTGGAGGAGCAAGGTAGGGGTAGGGGATTAAGAGGTTCAAACTACTATGTATAAAATAAATGAGCTACAAGAATACATTGTACAACACAGGGAATATAGCCAATATTTTATATTAACTATAAATGGAACATAACTTTTAAAAATTGTGAATCACTATGTTGTACACCTGAAACTTATATTTTATTAACATATCAACTATACCTCAATAAAGAAAGGATGTGGAAGATGTGAATAACACTATCAACTGACATTTATTGAACTCTTCACCCAAGAACAGCAAGATAAACATTCTACGTAATTGCAGATGGAACATTCACCACACTCAATCGTATATGTTAGGTCATATATTTCTAAGAATAAAAATCATGCAGAATAGGTTCTTTGATCACATGGAATTAAATCAGAAATCAATCACAAAAAGATACCTAGAAAATTCCCAAATATTTGGGAAATTAAATAATAATACACTACTAAATAATCCAAGCATCAAAGAAGAATTTACAAGGTAAGCCTGGATAATACTTCGAGCAAATTATAAAGAAAAGAAATATATCAAAATTTGTGAGATATAGCTAAATACTCAGAAAATATGTATTGCTTTAAATGCTTTTATTATAAAACAAAGGTGTAAAATGCTTTATTAGAAAAGAAAG
Source organism: Eschrichtius robustus (assembly GCF_028021215.1). Lineage (NCBI taxonomy): Eukaryota > Metazoa > Chordata > Mammalia > Artiodactyla > Eschrichtiidae > Eschrichtius > Eschrichtius robustus. The sequence goes on from NC_090829.1 coordinate 100,982,720, forward strand.
GTATAAAATCAACAATTTCCACTTCCATCTGAAAAAGATAAAATGAGATTCAATTTAAGTACAGAAAGTTCGTAATAAAAACGAAAGTTCTTAATAAAAAAAGAGCAGAAATTAATGAAATTTTAAAAAGACACACCCACAGAGGAAAGTACCAAAACCTAAAGCTGGTTCTTGGAAAATTAATAAAACCATAAACTCTTTAAAACATGGAGCAAGAAAAACGGGAGGAAACATAAATTGCCAATATTAGAAATGAAAGAAGATATGTATATCATACAGGTCTTACAGACATTAAAATGATAATGAGAGGACGTTACAAACAATTTTATGCCAATAAATTTCACAACTTAGATAAATTAACAAATTAACAAATTCAGTCACAAATTACCGAAAGTGACCCAAGAAGAAATACAGAACTTTAATAGCCTTACATCATTTAAAGAAACTGAATTTATAATTCATGCCCCCAACATACACACAAAATCCTGACCCAGATGGCTTCATTGGTAGATTCTATTTTAATGTTTAAGTAAGAAATAATACCAATTCTACACAAATCCAAAAGATAAAAAAATAAAAAGAGGAGGAGTAAATACTCTTCAAGTCATTTTATGAGGTCTCTACAGCCCTAATACAAAATCAGGGGAGGCCATTGCAAGATAGAAAATGACAAAATGAAACCCATTATGCTAAGTGAAATGAGTCAGAGAAAGACAAATATCATATGATCTCACTTACATGTGGAATCTGAAGAAAACAAAACACAACAAACCAACAGATGCAGAGAAGAAACTGGCTGTTGCCAGAGGCGGCTGGGGTGGAGGGAGCTTGAGATGGGTGAAAGGGGCCGAAAAGCACAAACTTCCAGTCATCAAATAATTCACGAGATGTAATGTATAGCATGGTGACTACAGTTAGTAATACTGTAGTATTGTGTATTTGAAAGTTGCTAAGAATAGATCTTAAAAGTTCTCATCCCATGAAAAAAAACTCTATGTGTCATAAAAAAAAATAGATGTTAACTAGACTTACTATACTGATCATTTCATAATACAGTTGACCCTGGCACAATGTGGGGGTGGGGCTCCGACCCCTGCACAGTCAAAAATCTGTGAATAACTTCGTTGCCGACCCTCTGTATCTGCGGTTCCACATTCGTGGATTCAATCAACTTCGAATCATGTAGTACTACTGTAGCATTATTTGAAAAAAATCTGCATATAAGCGAACCTGTACAGTTCAAACCCCAGTTGTTCAAGGGGCCAACTGTATATACAAATATCAAATCATTATGCTGAATACCTGAAAGTGATATAATATTATATGTGAATTATATCTCAAAAAAATATTCACACCAGCTTTATTCATAATTGCCCTGAACTAGAAACAGCCCAGATATTAATCAACAAGAGACTGGATAAACAAACTGTGGTATATTCACATAATAGAATATTACAAAGCAAGTAAAAGGAGTAAACAAGTGATACAACAACATGGGTGACTCCCCAAAACATTATGCTGAATGAAAAAACCTAGGCACAAAAATGTATGTACCTTTCCCCTCATTTATATGAAATTGTAGAATAGGTAAAATTCTGGGGATCAAAATCAGATTAGTAGTTCCTCTGTTTCCAGGTGTGGGGTGTTGATTGGAAAGGGGCATGAAGGAACTTTCTGAGGTGATGAAAATGTTCTGTTTCTTGATTGGGAATGTAGTTACATGAGTGTATGCATTTGTCAAAATTACAGAACTATATACTTAAGATCTGAGCATTTCACTGTATTACAACTTATACTTCAATTAAAAAAAAAACTTCATATACGTTTCAGCTGAGAAATCCCTCCTTTGGGAATCTAACCTATAAAATAAATGCATCAGTAAGTACATAAAGATACATGGACAAGGCTTCAGTTGAGGAAACCAAGGTTCCCACGGTATTTAAAGCAGATTTTGTAGGAACTATTTCATTTTTTGGTCAACATCAAAACACGTTTTGGGGAGAAAGTGGAAAGATTAACAAAAAAGGGAATGTAGAATGAAAAGTGCCTTCTCAACCCAGATAAAAGACTAAGTTTTTAAAAGTGAAAAAGTCACATAAAAAGTACAGGCTGGATAATTTCCCCCCCAAATACTTGAATAAACTTGAGGTTGTCCAGTAAATATACCAAAGATATTATGGTTAAGCAGCAAGAATTGTTAGAAGTCCTTTTCTAAAACCACAGGTACAAAGGCCACTTAAAATCTTTTTGCATGAGTAATGCTAGAAATGCAGAATTCCACAATACTACTGGAAAACTTACTGTGGGAAAAAAAAGAATATCTAGCAACAGGTGAATGATTGAATAAACTTTGGTACATTCACAGTATGGCATATTAGGCATCATTAAAAAGAATAATTATATATATGCAATTTGACTTGAAAGGATTTCCATCACGCAGTGTTATTTGAGAAGAGGAAGATGCAGAAGAGTGTACAGAATATGATCCCATCTAGTAAATAACGATGACAGTTCTCCTAGCGCCCAACCCTGTACAGTTTGCCCTCTGTATCGGTGGACTCCACACCCACAAATTCGACCAACTGTGAATGGAAAATACGCCGGGAAAAAATTACAGAAAGTTCCCAAAAGCAAAACTTGAATTTACCATGCACTGGCATTATTTACATAGTATTTATATTTTCTTAGGTATTATAAGCAATCTAGAGATTATTTAAAGTATATGGGAGGATGCGCATAGATTCTATGCAAATACTACACCATTTTATATAAGGGACTTGAGCAACCACAGATTTTGGTATCCTCGGGGATCCTAGAACCAATCTCCCATAGATACCAAGGGCGACTGTACGTATCTTTGGTACCTGTATATGTTTGTGTATGTATATATGATATGAAATATAGATAAAGGTATGAAAGAAAAAGTACCAAATTGTTAATACTGATATCTTCAAAGAGGATTGGAGGGCTGGGAGTAGTTTAAAAACAGAAAAGATCTGTTTTAAAAGAATTCCCACAATAAATACCAAAGAAATGCTGTGATCACACACTCACACACACACACACACACACACACACGTAAAAAGATGGTAACCAAAAAAGTTTTTAATGTGTTGAAACATCGATTTTTACTTTCTTCCTTATCCTTTTTCCATCCACATATTTTGCTACTGACACATTACTTACATAATCAGAAAAAAAGGGCATTTTCATTTTCAGGGAAATAAAAACATTGCAAAAAACTTTGAAATTTAAAAAATATATGGTACTGCAAGTAAAGATATTGTTAATTATGCATAATATGTTTTAAAATTCAAAAATTTTAAATAAAAGATCACACAGTGTAAACAACACGTTTTGCTTACACCAAAGAACAAAACATCATACATAAACAGATCCCAAAGCATAGACATCACAGACTGAAAGACAAACACATGTACCTGGATGATTCAGAAGAGTATCAAGTTCTTCTTTGGCCACAACCATTCTTAATCTATCACTACTATCAATGACAAAAATAATGGCTTGTCCTTCTCTGTATAATATAAAGAATGAGAAATATTAAAGATAAACTTGAACATTTTTCTATGTTTACTATCCATTTGCAATTCCTAACCTGTGTATTATGTCTTCATGTCCTATGTCCATTTATACATTACAGGCTTTGGTGCTATTTCTTATTAGTTTATATGAGTAATTAATATATTAACCATGTTAGTCATATTTCATGTAAAATAATTTCTTTTCATTTGGATCATAATATGGTAAATTTAATGACATTTCATAATTTTAAAAAATGACAGGTAAAACCATAATCCTATTACACAGATACAACCATTAATATTTTCATGTAAATCATTTTCAACATTTCCTTTGTGTATATTCATATATGAATATCTACATCTGTATTTAAATGGAATCCTGCTGTTTTATACTGCCTTTCTGAAATACATGTACATTTCCCTGATCTTTTTTTGCAGTATAGTTTGAACTACTTTTATATGAAAGATTAAAGCTCTACACCAGTGTTTCTCAAATATTTTTTTACCATAACCATAGTGAGAAATATATTTTACATTAAGATGCAGTTACACACGTAAGTATATGTAAATATATTTGAAATAGTCTCCTGAGACAACACTTACAAAGAGCTTTTATTTTATTCTATTTGACTTTTAAGCTGATAACCAGCCACTGAAATGGTATAAGGATTCACTTATAGATCACAGCGGCACTTCAAAAATCACTGATTTCCTTCGCATCTTTCTTTTAATGATTATAAAGTATAATGGACGTGTCATTAAATATTGTACCAAACTTCTATTTTTGGACTTCATAGGTTACTTCCAATTTTCATTACTATGAAAAACTTTGGGATAAACATCCATCTAAATACATTTAAAAAACTTCTTGATACCTTAAGGTCTGTTCTTAGGAATAAAATTTCCAGGAATACATACAAAATTTAAAGTTTTAGATAAACATTGATAAATTATCCTCTGGAAATGTTATATCAATTTATACTACTACCAGCACTTTTCCCACTCCCTTGCCAGCATGGCTCTTATCATTCTTTTCAATTTTTTACCATCCTAACAGCATATTATTTTACTTTGTATTTTGTTAATTGCTCGTTAAGTTCAATATATTTCCATATATTTATTGGACATTTATATATTTTTTGTGACTCAGTGTAATCATAAATTAAGATTTTAAAGTTCAATGCCATTAGTAACCACATGCATATAAAAATAAAACAACTTTTTAATACCATTTTTTCCTATCATTTAAAAAATGAATGCAGATTATCACAGTCACATATTACTAGTGGATATAGAAACTGATATAATTGGAAATATCTATCAAGAGCTTTAAAAATGTTCACTTTGAGCCAGTAATTTCATTTCTGGAATTTATACTAAGGAAACATGAAGTATGACAAGGATTTATACAGTAATATGTTAACTGAAGAATTGCTTATAATCTTCAAAAACTGAGAACAGTCTTTATGTCCAAAAATAGAGAAATGATTAAGCAAATTTGGGCACAGGAATATGAAAAAATATTAGGCCGGCATGAGAGTTACATCCTTTCTATGTTTTTCCTGATTCACCCTTATCATAGAATGTTAACTGAAAAACTATATAGTACATGGTACATACTTTAGGCTCCTTTCTCAATTATGTAAAGTGTTTATTATATATTTCAAAATAGAAGAAACATACCCAAAAGATTAACAATGGTAAATTTATTAGTAGTGAGATTTACAGGAAACAATGTTTAAATATTCTTTTCTATATTTTCCAAACATTAACTCCTTTCCAAATAGGCACTCCTTATATTTTACGCTTTATTATTTTTTATATTCTAAGAGTAATATGCAAAAATTATATAATAATTAACATTACAGAGTCATACAAATGACAAACTAAACTTCCTTTATAATCTTATTCCCAAAACAAATGCTATTAATGGTGCGGTACATATTCCACTAAGAATTTTCTTCTCTCTCCATATATATTAAGCACATACTTTTATTAAGAATAATTTTTTTCTTCATATAATTGAGATATTAAAAAATGTCATTGTAAATAATTCTCAACACACATTCTTCTCTGTGTATCTTTGCCCAGTAGTCCTAGGCATACTGTACTTTTCTGAAAGCAAAAATTATGGCTGTAGGGCATGAACATTTTTCATTTTAACAGATATTGATAAATTACCCTAAGAAAGATGTTACATTCTCACTACAAGAGTGGATTATTTTGCCAACAGTAGACTTAATTAATCTTTTTAACCTCTTTCAGTCTAACAGATTAAAATGCACTTGTTCTTTCACAATCAGAAAAGTACAGAGATAGAGGAAATAAATTTACTATTACTGTAGACTTCTCAACAGTAACTATATTCAGCATTCCACCTACAATGTACCTATAATATTCCTGAATTCATTAACTTCTTCCAAAAAGATTTTGAAGAAAAAGAAGTTAAAGTCAGAAAAAAAGCTTCCTTTTTTGAAGTACTATTTTTTATGCAGTATTATGTTTTCTGTAATTAAAATAAATGTTACATTTTTTTAAAGTAACTAAAGTAAATACATTTTTTTTTAGAAAAAAGAATTGTTTACCTACTAATTGGAAGAAGAATAAAAAAATCCTATACTGAAAACTGAGGTTTCCTTAAAAACAAAAACAAAAACACCTCACATTTCCCCCAGAGAATTTAATGCAGGATACCACAAACATTCCACCCTTCCTTTTCCAAACTGGCCCTCAAATCTGAAGCATTCTTCTCTTTCTACCTCAGAGGTCCTCTGGCTCTATATGATTTAAATAGGCCTTCAATATGAAAAGAATATCTGGAATAAATCTCCTTTGGTTCCTACCCAAGGAATACAACATTTGTCCCCACATTAGCATGAAAGAATTAGCCAATGAATATTAAAATCTGATCTGGCAGTCATCACACACCATTTCAAGACAAGAGTTCATAAGGACAAAAGTGCATTTAGTGAAGAGATACTGTTTATAAATTTCAGACTCCAAAAGTGAGTTAAACTCATCTTAAATGAAGAACTCCTAGCAATATTACAAGTTTAATGAATTTATTTTAACATCACATGCAAATCTTGAGAAGGTATAACACACTTGGATCCTAGCAACTTGATAGCTGTTAATCTGAAGAAATTGGTGAGCACTTGATTTGCACATGCTAAAAATATCTTGTTTAAAATTGCTTGTAGAACACATGGATCAACTATTAGTGCTGTTATTTTAACTAAATTTATTCAGTAAGTATTTACTGATCTATCTGGCCAGAATCATACTTGGTCTTGAAGAAATACTGAATAAAAAAAAAATCCCTGCCCTTGAGGAGTTCATAATCCCACTAGGGAGGCAGCTATGGTACATGAGTTTAAGATGTAATAAGTACGATTCAAGAGATATGAATGGACGAAGTACCGTGTCAACACGGGGGACAGAATAACTGGGCAAAACAGTGGAATCCTTCATAGAGGAGATGACTTTTGAGCTAGTCCTTAAAGAACAAATATATTAACCTTAAGTTGCAGAGAAGTAGGGTAGAATAGGACATTAAAAACAGACAGAACAACATATGCAAGGTCAGGAAGAATCTGAAGCATTTGAGAAATAATGTGAAGTATGATTATACTTTTTTTAAAAATTAGGAAGTATACTTAAATTATATAAAGAATAAACATTGCAACCTAGCCCATGTAATCATTTGGATTTCTAATCATTACTGGTTATTAAAATATAACCATCTAGTTAACCAACATTCACAAACATACTTACTTATAATAGTGTTCCCAGAGATTTCTGTATCTTCCTTGACCTGACATGTCAAACACTGTAAAAGACAAACTATAAAACAAAACAAACAAAATGAAAAAACATGACTACATCATAAGGTAGTAAAAGTGTAACTTTTACTTAAAATTTTAAATTGTTTTCAATCAAAGAAACCACCCTTGAATATACAATATTCAACTTGGGCCAGCTTTCAAGTACAAGTGCCATAGAATGAATTTTTTTGAATATAAATATGATTTTACAATGAGTAACATATAAAAAAGATATTTTCTTTGCTAGTGAGGTTGTCAGAGTTTATCTAAACTCTAAATTCTTTAGAATAATCCAGAGGTAGTGGTACAAATATTTTAACATCTATGGGCTTCTGAGATAGCAAATTACTTTTTCTAAGAGTAAGAGGAATAACTATGTAGATCTAATATCATTTTTCACCCACAACTTCTTAATCACAAGTTTAATAAAATGAATTACCTGGACGATTTGAATTTCTCTATGCTGAATCCTATCGTTGGAACTATATCTTGAGATTGAGCCTTCAAGAGAGAAGACAAAGTTTAGAAATTTGCAATTACCAAAGATGAATTTTTCCTCAGGTTAAAAAAAAAGCACCCAGATTTTCCAGTTCTAAAATCTGCCACTAAGGAGATGACAGGACTAAACAAAATTATAAATTTTGCAATGAGATCACTGTGTGTGAATTCTTTATAAAGTTTAAGGTTTACTAGTTATAAATCTGCATGTGTGTCTTCACATTCACATTTTGTGGCTTGCTGCAAGTTACCACGGACTTAAAGTGGTTTCATAAGTCTCCTTCAGCTCACATATAGGACTTTCTAATCTTTCATACTTATTGAGTTTATATATGCTACAGAGGACTGTCCTCATGTGTAGATGGTGAATATACATGGTCCCTGCTCTCATGGAATTTATAATCTGGAGGAGGTAAACAGCAATAAACAACTGAGTTACAAGTGAATACAACTTTGAGCAGTGCTCAGTGCAATGAAAGGTGATTGAGGGTGGGAGGCAATGGGGCAGAGGAGGGTTAGTATAGAAGAGCCTCTCTGATGAGGGGACATCTCACCCAGGAGTGAATGTTAAGAAGGGGAAAAGCTATGACAAGACCTTGGCAAAGAACATTCCAGTCAAAGGAATTAGCCAGGGCATGACCTCAAGGCGGGGAGGAACTCACCACTCAGAAAAAGTAGAAGGCCTGTATGTCTAAAGTATATTTAGTAAGGGAAAGAGCTGTATGTAACCAAGTAAGATAGGTAGGGCCTTGAAGGCCATGGTGGGAACTGTGTGGAAAAGAGATTGCAAGGGGGCAGGAGTATAGTGGGAGACCTGCTGACACATCCCACGGCAAGTAAAAGGCCTTAAATGGACAAGTTAGCTCATCAAATGCATCATAATACTTCTATCATCAAAACTTTCTCCTTTTGAATAAAAATCCATTCACTTTCTGACCCAGATGCCTAGGATTTATTCTCAACTCCTCCCCTTTTTACATTCCCTATACAACTGTTCTCTAAGCTTTATGGGTTCTATCTCAATAACTTAGCTCAGGCTCTTATCGTTTCTTGCTTCAAATCACTACAACAGCCTCCTGATTACTCCTAATTGCTAATATACTACCTAAACAAGTTACTTAACTTCTCTAAGCTAGGGGTCCCCAATCCCGGGCCTTGGACCGGTAGCGGTCCGTGGCCTGTTAGGATCCGGGACGCACAGCAGGAGGTGAGTGGTGGGTGAGCGAGCGAAGCTTCATATGCCGCTCCCCATCACTCCCCATCGCTCGCATTACCGCCTGAACCATCCCCCCAACCCCCCTGCACCCCCCATGTGGAAAAACTGTCTTCCATGAAACTGGTCCCTAGTGCCAAAAAGGTTGGGGACTGCTGCTCTAAGCCTTAATTTTCCCAAATGTAAAATACATTATTACTATCCTTAACTCATAATGTTATCATGAGAATTAAATAAGTTAATGGATGCAAAATACTCAACATAGTGTCTGGTCCACAGTAAACGCTCAACAAATGTTTGCTATTATTAGAATTACACTCTCACTGATTTCAGTTTCATTCCCCAATTTTCTCCATACTGCCCAAAGTGTAACTTAAAAAAATTTCCTTTCAGTTCATCTTGTTGCTTTTATGTAAAAACAGGAGAAGTAGAGGGGAAACTGTTGCTCCACATCATTATGTTCACTTCGGTAGTCTACTCCTGAAAATTTAAAATTCAAATCGAAAGGCAGAAGGTGAAAAGTCACTGTAGCTTGGTCACCTTAATAGTAATGTGTTAGTGAAAAGACCTCCCAGAGCTGCCCTGGTTTTGGCTTTCTGAGATTTGTTTATTCAGCTTTTCCTTTCATCCTGTGAGCTGCCTAGTATTCTTCCAAAAATATCTCTCTTTTTTGTTTATGTTAGACAGATTTTATTTCCTGCTACTCAGGATCCTGCCTCATACCTTAGGGGTCTTTCATTGCACAACAAACTTTGGAATAAAGAGTTTCCTAATTTTTGTTGTCCCAAAATGCAACACTGTTTTGATTTCATGGATTTTCATGTGCCAATCATGTGATAAAATCATCAGCTACTATTATTAGGAAAAACATAATAAAAAAGTTAAAAGTTTAAAGAAACCTCAGAAAATATACCTCAAATGAGTAGCTCTGTCTTCAGTGAACTGTAATTAGAAATTGGCCTAGCCTCTTCACAATCACCCAGTTTCTTCACAAACTCTTTGTTTCCAGAGAAGCTACCCTTTAACTTGCTGTTTTAATAGGGATAAAATTAATCAACTTTCTTTTCTTCCCCTCACTTCTAAAGTTCTATTGGAAGATAATTAGAAAGAAGAAACTCCACAAATTAATCAGGATAGGACAAGATATGTGGGCTGGTACTTCCAGATTTTCCTCTAAACAATTCCGAAATAGTCTCCACCGATTAACTTTCCTCTACTCTATCCAGGAACAAATACATTTGGTAATTCTCTAAATTGGACAGGGAATGCTTACAAAGCAAGCAAAGGGCACAGGAATTATTACCTAAGTGGACTAGGCTATCTGAGACAGCCCAGGGATAGACCAACATCAATAAGAGTAGAACAAGATTTCTAAGAGAGGCCCTATTTGGTTAGCTTTATTAAGACTGCTAAAAATGATATCCTTGGTGCTATCGATCATTATACTCCCTGCCCAAAAATAAAAATTAAAAAAATCACCCATCAGTCCATTTGTCCAAAAATACATTTAACTACTAAGCAATATTCTAGGTATCTGGGATTCAGTATTGAACAATACAAGATCTATACTCTTATGGAATTTAATTTTATAATGAGGAAAAATTTAATAAACAACAACTGTATATGCAAGGTAATTTCAGATTGTTTTAAATGTTAAGAATATAAAACTGGATGATGTGATAGAATGAGAGCATTTATGTTGGGGAGTGGGGCAAAAGTGGGAATTTTAGAAGAAAGGTGTTTACAGAGCACATCTCAAGAAAATGACAGCTAAGATCAGGTTCTTGGAAAGTTATCAAGTTAAAATGTACCTCCTCTCTCTCTATTCACCAGTTTAGAAAACCTAGATCAGCAACCTCAGTATATTAACAATAAGTGAACAGTAGGACAGCTTAATATTAAAAACTAGTTTGGGTTCAGGAAGTATCTTGTTATCTAGAAACTGATTTTATCCAAAAAAATAAGAGACTACTATAAAATGAGATTTGCAATTTCTTTTGCAAGACATTTCCTAATAGAGCATTGTAGATTTCTATTATTCACCTTAATTCATTAAAAATAATGAATTTCTCACAGTGGATGTAAGCTCACAAGAGACTTTTCTTGAGTTCAAAGGTAGGGAGGAAGCAAGTGTTATATCTGTGCCTGAATGACAGAGGTTTTGGGGCTTTTAAGAAGTCCCATTTCAAGTGTCCTCGTAGCTACTGTCACCAAGTTGTTTTTTAAATTTTTTTAAAGCAACTTACTCTGCTCTCAGGATGTAGAGGTCAATTGTTCTCAGGAGACAGGATAGTTGCCTAAAGATTAAGGCTCAGGAAGTGGTGTCAGAAATTAGGCTATCCCCTTAAAAATAGCCCTGGAGATAGTCTAGGCTAGTTCCATAATTCATCAGAGGTAGCAGAGAGGTAGGTATGTTGGAAAGCAAAACAAGATTAATTAAAAAGCCTTACTTATTGGCTGCAAGCCCAGGTTTTCCTGAGGACTCTCCCTGACTAATGTGGTGTGTTAGGCAGGATAGTAGATCTTTCACAAGACTAGTCTGAAATTGGGATATTAGAATATTTCAAGATGATAGACTGAGCTTATGCTGCCTCCTTCCCCTTCTGCCCCAAACAAATGACCAATTACGTTTAGAGAAGAAAGCTGTTCCCATCCATACCATATCAAAGATTATCCTTATGGTAATAACCATGTCTTGGGACAGAAAATCACTATACTGTTGGGGATGATGGAAAAAGATAATGTAATTTCTGTTTTGTTCTTTGAATGTTATTTCTGCCAATTTGAGTATAGTAGGCAGTGGGGGGGGGGTTGTCCCACTTTGGGGCTATTAACTGTGGCTCTGGTTTCAATCATTTTGTACTTATTTGAGACTACTTTTACAAAAAAATTACTTTTGAGGATATTCCTTCATGTGGAGAAAAATGGAAATATCTCCTATAGGATAGGACCTTACCTAAAGAATTTCCTTATAATCTTGCTCACAACAGCCTTACCTGCAGAAGTGCCACTAAGTTTAACTATTAGCCCAGGTTGATCTGCTGATAGCTGATCCATGGAACTAATTATGGACCCAAGCACAGCTGCATGTGGTTCTATTTTTACCATACATCCATCATTCTCTAAATTCAATTCAGATCCCATTCAATTGGGTAGGATGCTATATCTTCCTCTCAAGGACTGTTAAAGAAATTTCTCATAATCACCTAGGTCAGGAGACAGACTCCAATGTATACACACTTTCTGACCTGTTCTTTTCCTTACTGGGTAAGAATCTCTTTTTCTCTGCTTCTATATAGAGAGAAATCCATTAAAATAACACTTCTAGTTACTCTATCTCCCCTCTCCAAATTTATTCCTCTTCATAGGGAAAAAAAAAGAGACTTCTTTGACTTCTCAGTTTATGAAATGGAAACCGACATCCTTGGCTCTGCCTCTCTCTTTGTCTCTGTCTGTCTCTTTGAGAGCCACATGCTTCTCGAAACCATGCATTCTTATCTGTTCTTAACCATGCAGTAAACCTAGATGAGCAGGATCTTTCTCTGAGGAGGAAAGCTTGAATTTTGGGACACGAATCATAACTTAAGAGTGTTAGCAAGTCCTCTGGCCAGACCTAAACCTTGCCCTCCAAAATCACCTTTTTCAATAAAACTGCTAGTTTTCATCTCTGCCTGACTTCAGCATGTATATCTCAGCTGATTTCCAGCTTGGCTGGGGAGCCCCTTAAAACAACTAAATTGCTTTGCAAATCCATTTTCAACTTCTTATCACAGCTGCCTCAAACAAACTCCCACCTGAAAATACACCAGCAATTAGTTGTTTTCACATGGCAAACTCACTCATGTAGAAGAAAGGAATGATGACCAGAAGAAAAGAAATAATGGCATTTTTGTAATTCCAAAGCAATCTCGAACTAAACAGAAGTATAACTGAAGCCGTTGGGAGAAAGAAAAAAAAAAAGGCAGTAAGGCTTCTCATTCTGCTCAACCTGAAGCACTGTTTGGAGGCACTGAAGTCCACCTTCAATGACCATATTTAGGAGCAATGCTTCCTGCTCTCCAGCCATTCAGTCATTAAGAGTACCAGCTTCCTAATTTTTGTTCTGTCTGTATGCAGTCTATATTATTTTTTTACTCAGTATTTTTCATTGATTAATGGTTTTTACCTAGATAAAAGAACTTACAACTGTAAATGTTAGCTGTCTACCCAATATCCACTCTCCTCTTCTTTCATACTTACAGGACCCCTATTACTAATGGAAGCAGCAATATGTCCTGCTTAAAAAAAAAAACATCCAGCCTCATTTACTGGTAGGGGTAGCCAGTGAGGTAAACGAGTCATTAGTTGGGGCTTCTAGGTAAGCTCTTTAAAGAGGGCTTACTTAGCAAGAAGGCTTATTCTTTTGCCCTGTTCTTTTCTCATCCCTGTGATTTAGAATATAGTTAAGATAGTTAACTAAGGTGGCCATGGGGAGATCTTGAGGATCTTGAAGAAAACCAGGCACTAAGAACAGCAAAGCAGAAAGATGGAAGATGCCTGGACCATGTAGCTGCCACAGCAGCCTTGGAATACCTCTTCTGGACTTATTTAGATGACAGAAAAATAAGTGTCTTATTTAGTCCACTGTTATGTGGGTTTTCTTTATATGTAGCAGAACCTAACTGTAACTCATGCATTATGTGGTGGATGTGCTAGCTTTATATATATTTCAGTTATTAAAATAATATGTTCAAGTACTTACTACTTAAATGACTCAAAGTCATCTTGCTTGCTACTACTGCTATGCATACCACACTCCTGGGAAACTAATTATCCATAGAACCTATAAAAATGATTCACCTTTCTCTTTGTTTTGCTCTTCTTGTAAAGAGAGAGCCAAAAAGAAGGCAATGCTACCTGAAAGTAAACTCCACAAATTTGTGAAGATCTTCTGAGAAGAAAAGACATTTGGAAAATATTCCAGTTTAAATAAAGATTTACCTATTTACCTGCATAAAATACACTGCAAATTATGGCTGGCTGATACTTATTAATTTAAGGTACCACAAATTTGACAAGATTTCACAACATGATAATGAAGTTATAATGGCAAACAAAATAATCCTGCCTTATCTTTCTTTAGCAGAAAATACAGGGGGCGGAGTCAAGATGGCGGCAGGAGAGGACGCGGAGTTCGCGTTTCCCCACAACTAGGGTGCCTGCCGGACACTGGTGGGGGACCTCAATGCCCAAGGAGATGGGAGGAACCCCCAAGCGACTGGGTAGGATGAGGGGGGAGTGAGGGGGGAGGAGAAGTGGAGGCTGGACAGGACTGGCGCACCTCAGGGGTGGCTGGGAGAGGGGAGGGGTTCCCATGCCTGGAGGGAGCTTCGGGGGCTCAGAGGATCAGGGGGAGCACGCCTAGCGTCTCCCTTGCCCAGTCTGGCCCTGGGAAGCCTTCAGGGCTCCTCAGCAGGGTCCTCCACCCTCCAAGGCCCCGTTGGTCCTAGAGCCATAGGAGGGAGGCGAGGGGAAGAAGAGGAGAGGTGGGCGGGAGGAGCCCTCCCAGACCAGAGGATCAGGGAAGTGCGACAGGTCTTTGCCCTGGCCGCTCGGCCGCAGGAAGCTTGCTGGGCTCCAAGGCCCCCTCCGGGCCGCGTGGGTCCTAGCAGCATAGGAGGGAGGCAGGGGGAGAAGAGGAGAGGCGGGAGGGAGGGGCCCTCTGGGGCCGGAGGATCAGGGGAGGTGTGGCCGGCGTTTCCCCCCAACCCACTTGGGCCCCGGGAAACCTGCTGGGCTCCCAGGCCTGGTGCTCTGATCTCCAGGGCCCCCTCCAGCCTTGTGGGTCCTAGGAGCATGGGAGGGAGGGAGGAGGGGGGAAGAGGAGGAGAGGCAGACCATCTGGGGCCAGGGGATCAGGGAAGGCACTGTGGGCGTTTCCCCTGCCCACTTGGCCCCGGGAAGCCTGCTGGGCTTCCGGGTCTGGTCCTCTGCCTTCCAGGATCTCCTCTGGCCGTGTGGGTCCCAGGGGCATAGGAGGGAGGGAGAAGGGAGAAGAAGAGAGGCCAGTGGGGAGGGGCCTTCCAGGATCAGAGGATTGGGGGGAACATGCTTAGCATTTCCCCTGTCCACTTGGGCCCAGTGAGCCTGCTGGGGTCCTGGACCAGGTCCTCCACCCTCCAAGGCCAGAGGCACTGCCTGGGCCCCTCCTGCTGAGGCTCCTCCTGCTGCATTGAGCCTAAGACTCACCGCCCCACCCACCCAGCCCCACCAGGGCCTTTTCCTGCTCTGTTGGTCCTAAGCATAGGCCCCGCCCCCATCTAAAACCCGCCCCCCACAGCCAAGGATTTTTCTGGATTTTTTTTTCTTTTTCTCCTCTTTTTTACTATTGTGGGTCTGTTTTACCTTCCATTGTTGTTTCAACTATATTCTTATTCTTTCTAACATATCTGTTAGTTTTCTAATCTAATTTTATTTTTTACTCTTTGTTATTGTTCTGCTCCTTTTCTTTCTTTTGTTTTTTTTTTTTTTGCCGCCCCACACAACGTGTGGGATCTTGGTTCACAAGATGGGGGTCAGGCCAGAGATCCTGCAGTGGGAGCTCCGAGTCCGAACCACTGGACTAACGGAGAACCTCAGACCCCAGGGAATATTCATCGGAGTGAGGTCTCCCAGAGGTCCTCATCTTGGCATCAAGACCCAGCTCTACCCAACAGCCTACAAACTCCAGTGCTGGAAGCCTCAGGCCAAACAACCAGTAAAACAGGAACACAATCCCACCCATCAAAAAAAAAAAAGAGAAGACAAAAAAATATGTTGCAGATGAAAGAGCAAGGTAAAAACCTACAAGCCCAAATAAATGAAGAGGAAATAGGCAACCTACCTAAAAAGAATTCAGAGTAATGATAGTAAAGATGATCCAGAATCTCCGAAATAGAATGGAGGCACGGACTGAGAAAATACAAGAAATGTTTAACAAAGATCTAGAAGAACTAAAGAACAAATAAACAGAGATGAACAGCACAATAACTGAAATGAAAAATACACTAGAAGGAATCAATAACAGAATAACTGAGGCAGAAGAACAAATAAGTGAGCTGGAAGACAGAATGGTGGAAATAACTGCCAAGGAACAGAATAAGGAAAAAAGAAAGAAAAGAATTGAAGATAATCTTAGAGACCTATGGGACAACACTAAACGCACCAACATTCGAATTATAGGGGTCTCAGAAGAAGAAGAGAGAAAGAAAGGGTCTGAGAAAATATTTGAAGAGATTACAGTGGAAAACTACTGTAACATGGGAAAGGAAATAGTCACCCAAGTCCAGGAAGCACAGAGAGTGCCATAAAGGATAAACCCTAGGAGAAACACACCAAGACACATATTAATCAAACTAACAAAAATTAAATTCAAAGAAAAAATATTAAAAGCAGCAAGGGAAAAGCAAAAAATAACATACAAAGGAATGCCCATAAGGTTATCAGCTAATTTTTCAGCAAAAACTTTGCAGGCCAGAAGGGAGTGGCAGGATATCCTTAAAGGGATGAAAGAGAAAAACCTATAGCCAAGATTACTCTACCCAGCAAGGATCTCATTCAGATTCAATGGCAAAATCAAAAGCTTTTCAGACAAGCAAAAGCTAACAGAATTCACACCACCAAACCAGCTTTACAGCAAATGCTAAAGGAACTTTTCTAGGTGGGAAACACAAGAGAAGAAAAAGACCCACAAAAACAAACCCAAAACAATTAAGAAAATGGTAGTAGGAACATACATATCGATAATAACCTTGAATGTAAATGGATTAAATGCTTCAACTAAAAGACACAGACTGGTTGAATGTATACCAAACAAGACAATATATATGCTGTCTACAAGAGACCCATTTCAGACCTAGGGACACATACAGACTGAAAGTGAAGGGATGGAAAAAGATATTCCACGCAAATGGAAATCAAAAGAAAGCTGGAGTAGCTATACTCATATCAGATAAAATAGACTTTAAAATAGACTGTTACAAGAGATAAGGAAGGACACTACATAATGATCAAGGGATCAATCCAAGAAGAAGATATAACAATTATAGATATTTATGCACCCAACATAGGAGCACCTCAATACATAAGGCAAATGCTAACAACCATAAAAGGGGAAATAGTAACACAATAATAGTACGGGACTTGAACACCCCACTTACACCAATGGACAGATCATCCAAGCAGAAGATAAATAAGGAAACACAAGCTTTAAATGACACAATAGACCAGATAGATTTAATTGATATTTATAGGACATTCCATCTGAAAGTGGCAGAATACACTTTCTTCTCAAGTGCACATGGAACATTCTCCAGGATAGTTCACATCTTGGGTCACAAATCAAGCCTCAGTAAATTTAAGACAACTGAAATCGTATCAAGCATCTTTTCTGACCACAACACTATGAGACTGGAAATCAATTACAGAAAAAAAACTGTAAAAAAATACAAATACAGGGAGGCTAAACAGTGCACTACTAAATAATCAAGAGATCACTGAAGAAATCAAAGAAGAAATTTAAAAAATACATAGAAACAAATGACAACGAAAACACTGTGACCCAAAATCTGTGGGATGCAGCAAAAGCAGTTCTAAGATGGAAGTTTATAGCAATTCAATCTCACCTCAAGGAACAAGAAAACTCTCAAACAATCTAACCTTACACCTAAAGCAACTAGAGAAAGAAGTACAAAGAAAACCCAAAGTCAGTAGAAGGAAAGAAATAATAAAGATCAGAGCAGAAATAAATCAAATAGAAATGAAGAAAACAATAGCAAAGATCAATAAAACTAAAAGTTGGTTCTTCGAGAAGATAAACAAAATTGATAAACCTTTAGCCAGATTCATCAAGAAAAAAAGAGAGAGGACGCAAATCAGTAAAATTGGAAATGAAAAAGGAGAAATCACTTCTGACTCTGCAGAAATACAAAGGATTATAAGAGACTACCACAAACAACTATATGCCAGTAGAATGGACAACCACGAAGAAATGGACAAATTCTTGGAAAGGTATAATTTTCCAAGAGTGAGCCAGGAAGAATTAGAAAATATAAACAGACCTATCACAAGTAATGAAATTGAAACTGTAATTAAAAACCTTCCAACAAACAGAAGTCCAGGACCAGGTGGCTTCACAGGTAAATTCTATCAGACATTTAGAGAAGAGCTAACACCAATCCTTCTCAAAATCTTCCAAAAACTTGCAGAGGGAGGAACACTCCCAAAATTGTTCTGCAAAGCCACCATCACCCTGATACCAAAACCAGACAAAGATATCACAAAAAAATAAAATTACAGACCAGTATCACTAACGAACATAGATGCAAAAATCCTCAACAAAATACTAGCAAACAGAATCCAACAACACATTAAAAGGATCATACATAATGATCAAGTGGGATTTATCCCAGGAATGCAAGGATTCTTCAATATATGCAAATCAATCAATGTGATACACCATATTAATAAATTAAGGAATAAAGACCATATGATCATCTCAATAGATGAAGAAAAAGCTTTTGACAAAATTCAACACCCATTTATGATAAAAACCCTCCAGAAAATGGGCACAGAGGGAACCTACCTCAACGTAATAAAGGCCATATACGACAAACCCACAGCCAACATCATACTCAATGGTGAAAAATGGAAAGCATTTCCACTAAGACCAGGAACAAGACAAGGATGGCCACTCTTGCCACTCTTATTCAACACAGTTTTGGAAGTTCTAGCCACGGCAATCAGAGAAGAAAAAGAAATAAAAGGAACACAAACTGGAAAAGAAGAAGTAAAACTGTCACTGTTTGCAGATGACATGATAGTATGCATAGAAAATCCTAAAGATGCCACCAGAAAACTACTAGAACTAATCAATGAATTTGGTAAGGTTGCAGGATACAAAATTAATGCACAGAAATCTCTGGCATTCCTATACACTAACAACAAAAAATCAGAAAGAGAAATCAAGGAAACAATCCCATTTACCATTGCAACAATAAGAATAAAATACCTAGGAATAAACCTACTACCTAAGGAGGCAAAAAGACTTGTACTTAGAAAACTATAAAACATTGCTGAAAGAAATCAAAGATGACATAAACAGATGGAGAAATATACCATGTTCTTGGATTGGAAGAATCAATATTGCAAAAATGACTATACTACCCAAAGCAACCTATGGATTCAATGCAATCCCTATCAAACTACCAATGGCATTCTTCACAGAAATATAACAAAAAATTTTACAATTCGTATGGAAATGCAAAAGACCCTGAATAGCCAAAGCAATCTTGAGAAAGAAAAACGGAGCTGGAGGAATCAGGCTACCCAACTTCAAACCATACTACAAAGCTACAGTAATCAAGGTAGTATGGTACTGGCACAGAAACAGAAATATAGATCAGTGGCGCAGGATAGAAAGCCCAGAGATAAATCCACGCACCTATGATCACCTAAACTATGACAAAGGAGGCAAGAACATACAATGGAAAAAAGACAGCCTCTTCATTAAGTGGTGCTGGGAAAACTGGACAGCTACATGTAAAAGAATGAAATTAGAACATTCCCTAACACCATACACAAAAATAAACTCAAAATGGATTAAAGACCTAAATGTAAGACCAGACACTATAAAACTCTCAGAGGAAAACATAGGAAACACACTCTTTGACAGAAACCACAGCAAGATCTTTTTTTACCCACCTCCTAGAGTAATGAAAATAAAAACAAAAAAAAACAAATGGGACCTAATGAAACTTAAAAGCTTTTGCACAGCAAAGGAAACCATAAACAAGACGGAAAGACAACCCTCAGAATGGGAGAAAATATTTGCAAATGAAACAACAGACAAAGGATTAATCTCCAAAATATATAAACAGCTCATGCAGCTCAATATCAAAAAAACAAACAACCCAATCCAAAAATGGGCAGAAGACCTAAATGGACACTTCACAAAAGAAGACATACAGGTGGCCAAGAGGCATATGAAAATATGCTCAACATCACTAATTACTAGAGAAATGCAAATCAAAACTACAATGAGGTATCACCTCACACCAGTCAGAATGGCCATCATCAAAAAATCTACAAACAATAAATGCTGGAGAGGGTTTGGAGAAAAGGGAACCCTCTTGCACTGTTGGTGGGAATGTAAATTGATACAGCCACTATGGAGAACAGTATGGAGGTTCCTTAAAAAACTGAAAATAGAACTACCATATGACCCAGCAATCCCACTACTGGGCATATACCCAGAGAAAACCATAATTGAAAAGGACACATGCACCCCAATATTCATTGCAGCACTATTTAGAAGAGCCAGGACATGGAAACAATCTAAATGTCCAATGACAGATGAATGGATAAAGAAGATGTGGTACATATATAGAATGGAATATTACTCAGCCATAAAAAGGAACAAAATTGGGTCCTTTGTGACATGTGGATGGACCAAGAGTCTGTCATACAGAGTGAAGTAAGCCAGAAAGAGAAGAACAAATATTGTGTATTAATGCATGTATGTGGAATCTCGAAAAATGGTATAGATGGACCTATTTGTAGGGCAGGAATAGAGACGTAGATGTAGAGAACAGACATGTGGATACGAGGGGAAGGGGAGGGTGGGACAACTTGGGAGATTAGGTTTGACATAAATACACTACCACGTGTAAAATAGCTAGGGGGAAACTGCTGTATAGCACAGGGAGCTCAGCTCGGTGCTCTGTGATGACCTAGATGGGGGGAGAAGCAGGAGAGGGAGGTTCAAGAGGGAGGGGATATAGGTATGCATATAGCTGATTCACTTCACTGTACAGCAGAAACTAACACAACATTGTAAAGCAATTTTACTCCAATAAAAAAAAATGGATTATAAAAAATAAATAAATAAAAATAAAAACAATCCTTTATAAAAAAGAAAAAAATAAGAAAATACACAAAGTATCTAATAAATATACTTACGTTTGAAGGTTTAAGTTTATTAATGATTGTTGTTTTGCCACTATTATCCAGCCCAAGGCACAAAACATGAACCTCCTTCTTCCTCAGGCCAAGCAAGCCTGAAAGTCTGTCTAGCAATCCCATAATGTGAGTCAAGTATTTACAAACCAGCTGCAAGTCAGGAAAAAAAAAGAAAGATATATTACCCACAGGCACCTTAAGAATAGAAAATATGAGCATATGTATCCCAAATTTCAGAACTTAAAGACACAGTGATATTGTGAAAACCATGTCAATGTAGCTCTGCATTTAGTAAACAGAGTTTAAGCTGATTACCAGAAAGGAGACTTAACTGAAATGCAGATTGGCGGATAATAACCCCTGGCAATACAGAATAATGCCCTTGAAATAACTGTACATTTCTCATCGTAACATATAATACTTAAGAAGAAAATGTGGTTAAACTCAGAATCATGTGGAGTCTGCCATTTGTGATACTTGAGAATATCTGCAGCCTTTTCTGGAAATCTGGAACATTCAATGTATGGGCAATGGCATTCATGTGAAGCCTGATGCTGAAGCTTAGAAAGTAGAAGGCAGACCAGAATAACAGAGAAAAACTGAGATTTTGGCTACATCATTTGAGCCACTGGTCAAATCTTTTTCTAAAGCCAGCCCCATTGTAGTTTGCAATAATACAAAGTAATAAACATTAAATTCACCATTTTTGTTTCTTTGCTTGATTATATCCAGTTTAGGTTATGTCTTCTATCAACAGAAACAAAAAATCCTAACTGATATATTTATCTTAATTTTCCCTTAGTCCTTACGTATATCTTTGTAAGTCACCACAAATCCATTTGGGAAGAAGGTTATGTATAAAACACACACACCATTTGAACCTTAATAAATACCTGTTTCTTTGAAACTATAACTTACATGAACTATCCTGTTAAGTATCATTTTAAAAGAATTTTAACTAGTGTACTAGTAAAGAATATGAATGTAAATACCAATCTTACATTTTCATCTCATTTTCTCAAATACCATAACAGTTTCTTTGTTAACTTGTCCCTGAAGTGTTCATTTGTTTATCAATTCTTTCTTTGGAAAAAAAAATCCTTCCTATGCAAACTTTCAAAAAAACTCCATCAGTAATCCAAACATAAGCATTTTGAAGTCAAATAAAACTGCTGACGATGTGTTGCTGGCTATGTGATAACTTTATGGCTATTCATACCCTTCTAAGGTACTGTTAGATTTAGACTTCAGGTCTCCAAATGAAACTTTCCAAAGGTTCTTCCTTTGGGTCCATCACCACCCCCACCTCCCAAAACATTATTATGTGGTGGGAGAAGAGAGATACCACTTTTGCCAGCCCTCAACTGCTGCAGGGACTGCTACAGCAGTAACTACAATACATCTGTATTCCAAACATTTCCTATTACTCTCCAAACCACCATTTTCAAAGTTCTCTTAAAAACAAAAACAAAAAAAAAAACCCCTCTAAATATCAGTTTCATTTAATTGATTTATTCTCATCTCCATCTAAGGTTCCAGAAGCTTGTCATTTTACAGCTCATTCAGTATTTTTTATTCCACACCAAAAAGGCAAGACCATACCTTGAAGGATGTGAGGATGCAGCAACTTAAAAAATAAGACGCTTCCAAGACAACTGCATCTGAAAGGTGGCTGCATCATTAGTTTTGCTTAGGTCCCTTCAGAGATCATTATGGACAGAAATTTTAAAACTGAATTCCAATGATGTGCAGAAAAGAGAAGGTGAAGCGCCCCACCCAAACACGGGGCCACGGTTGTCTTACCCAAGGGATGGGTTTGATTTCAGGTACTCCATTTGTGCCTCTTGAATCGACTTTTCTCCTTTTGTTGGAGATTCAAATCTCACTCAACCCATTCCTTTAAATCTCAGCTTAGGGATAGGCATTTATAGAATCTATTTTAAGTTAGCCTTCTGATATCATGAAACAATTCACACAGACCATTTTAATTCAAAGTAAATTTGCTATTACCCACTTCGTTATTAATTGTACTAAGCATATTGATATAGGTTTATATCTTGTTTTCCAATTCCCATACAATTTTGAATAGATTTTTAAAAAATATGACCACTTCTCACATCATCCCCCTCTGGGCATCTACGATAAAGCATTGATTGTCAAAAAGCTTGGTACTTGAATATTCATTTTTTCATAGAACATCGGATTGTGATTTTCCGTCCCCTTTTCATGGATTATCAAACACCTGATGCTTGTTATTGAAATACTGTGGGATATACAATTTAAAAGAGAAGTCAGTTGTTCTAAAAGATATAATTACATTTATTGAAGTTGCTTTATAAACAACTATCATATAGCCTTATATATGCTTCTATTTCTTAGTAATTATACATCTTTATAAATTTACTTTTTGCATGCATGAAATAAGGAAATAGAAGATAATTTAAGTCACTCGACATTCATTAACCATGTCCTAAGTGCACAGGAGGAGATACAGTGCAAGTTTTCTGTAGCAACCTACTCCTATAAGCCATGATTCTCGACCCTGGCTGCACACTGGAGTCAGCTAATTGGATTAGTATTTCTGAAGATGGAATCAGGGCATCTGTATTTTAAAAAGCTACACAGTGTTTCTGATGTACAGTCACTATTGAGAACTTCAGGATTTTAGAATAAAGTCTAAACTTCCATGCATAGCTTTTAAAGTTGTTCACAATCTGGCTCCAATCTACCTTTCCAGTTTCTTATTTTACTGTTTTCCTCTCTCTGCAAACCAGCCAATCAAATTCTCTTGGCTGTTATCTGAGGAACGGCTTTTTTTTCTTTTCTTTCTTTCCTTTTTTTGGCCCCTCCAGGCGTCAAGAGGGAATCTTAGTTCCCCAACAAGGGATTGAACCCGGCCCCCTGCAGTGGAAGCGAGGAGTCTTAACCATTGGACCACCAGGGAAGTCCCAGAATCTGCTTTTTAAAGGTTTTTTGTTTGTTTGTTTGTTTTTTTAACTTGTTGCCAGAAAAGTCCTAAAGAATTAGGATGTTACCCATAGTTACGAGCTTGGAAGGTAGGCTACACAGAGAGAGAGTGGTCGAGCAAAGAAAACACCATGAATGGTACTTTGTAACTTTAAAACTGTTTCTAGAGTGAATTATAGCACACTCTCACTACCCCCAATAAATATTTTTATTCAGCTTTCAGTTTTTGATGATGAAATTTCAATTATACTTCCCACACAGCAAAGAGGCCCAAATCGGGCAGTGTTAAAACCATCCAATCAAACAAAAATTCACCCAAAGCAGTTCCATGAGTTTTCTGGGGTCCATAGACCACGTCTTCTTTTCTAGTTCTCACACATTAGAAACAACCACACGGAGTGAAAAACATGGGGAAGAGCAATTCTAAAATTGGCGGCGGAGGGGATTGGGGGGTGGCGCTGGATACAAAATTTGGGGTTGGGGAGATACCTGGTCTTTGAGGTTAGTCCTGCGGGCCCGGGAGCTGCTGAAGAACAGGAATGGACGCACTCGCTCGTATCCGTCTCTGCGATGGGAATCTGGTGCGGGCGTCCCTCAGCCTTTCTCTCTAGGCCTCCATAGAAAGGATCCCTGGGCCTGAGCAAAGCCGCCTCCGCAAGTTGGGTGAACGGGTAGCCTCCGGCTCAGCCCAAGCATCAGTGGCGGGTCAGGCGCCGTGGTGCGTGGCGTTCCCCGGGCAACCGCAGGTTCTTCCGGTGCGGAGCCACGCCTCCTCAGAGGTCTCAGCGCGTCAGCCGCAGTCCCCCTGTTAAGGGATTGAAGAGCTCCCCCAAATGCCAGAGGCAAAGCGAGGAGTATTGAAGAAGTGTAAGCGAGGTTGAAGGGGTGAACTGCAGCCTCCCAGCGAGGAGCCGCGCTGTCCCTGGTGGAGCATAATGGGAGTTGTAGGCTCGCGCACAGCCTGCTGGGAAGTGTTTGGCGTCCGCGTTGGCTTCGGGCGTTTCTCGCCGCGCGGTCTCTTCGCCCTCTCAGGCAAGTCGGCTCACAGGGAGCGGCGCACCTTGTGGCGCCCAGAGCGCTGAGGAGTCTGCGTCGACGTCGTGCATGGGCGCAGCGTGGTGGCGACAACTGCGGGACCCGACTATGAGCTCTAGGGCGAGAAGTACGCCGGAATTTCCTGGTTGCCTATCGCATCCACCCTTTTCCAGGCTGTTAGGCCTCAGACCCCGGAGTCCTGGAGAAGTAAAACCGTTCATGCGGGCAAGGAGAGGAGATAGACTCACAGGCATTATTCGGCGAAGGAAGTCTGCCTGAACCTGGTTTCTGAGCTGTCTGATCTCGTGAAGAGATTTCCACGAGGCATAATCTCCTGTGATTAGAGTACAGTCCCCAGAATCAAATCGGCAGGAGGTCAGGAATCAGTAGTCCCAATGCTTAAAGTTAGCCACCCTCTTAAATTGCTCTGGGGTATTATAGTAATAGTAAAGGATTTATCTCCTTTGTTAGCCAGGAGTATGAGATTCTTTACCCCCTCCAACTACCCAGTGTTATATTTACTACCCTACCTGTTCTTTGGCCTATCAATTTCGGCCTATTAAGTGGATTAGGAAGGTGAAAAAAGAGACTAGAAGGAATTATATAAAAGTAATAATGGGGGAAAGGCTGTATTTGCATGATCATGGGATGCATTTTATTTTATTTTCCAAATTTTCAAATGCGGTTCTGTTATCTTTACAATGGAAAAAAAAATGTTCCGGGCTAGTGACTCTTGTTGAAAGATGAAAACTAACAAAACACAAAAACAAAAATAACCTATAGTTGCGTCCAAAAGAACTTACTTACCAATGTCCTTGAAGAAATGGAGTAGGGAAATATATTCCGCCTTATTGTGTAGCCTTAGGCCAATTAACGCCGCTCTATTGTTCAGCTTCTTAACCTTCAAAAAGACACTAAATATCTCATCTGGGGGTTTTGAGGAATAAGTAGGTAACAGAGGTATGTATGTTTGGCACATAGTAGGTGTTCAATAAACAATTTCCTATCTTCCTTTGTCCTGCAATTTTTATTATATAGGTAAGATTTTTAAATGTGGTCCTTTAACTTCTGGCCCTGAATGAATTTACAATGAGATATTAATTACTTTTCTGTGTGTCTGGGTGTTGTGACTCACTTTGATAAAAGTTGGAAGCTAAGTGCTTACAGCCGGATTTTGACTTTTTTTTTTTTTTTTTTCCTTAGAGCTAAGTAGAAATCTTATGTTTCAGGAAAATTTAGTGTACAGACAATTTTTCCTGTTTGGAGTTGATATTTTCTGCCCCTAGGTTGAGTTCTGTTTTTGCTTAGTACAAAACATTTGGTGAACACTGGAAATGAAATGGAGAGATTGGATATCCAACTTTTCGGTCAATTTAAGCAGATAACATAATTCTTTTTTAAAAATTTGCTAAGTGAATAGTTATCTTAAGGTACATAATTCTCTTACAAAAATTCAGCTAGGTAAATAGTTATCTTAGATAAGTGTAGTTGATGTGTTGGCTTCGTATTATTAGAGATGAAATAGTGGTCATGAAACCCACAATCTACTCAATAATCTAGAAAATGTCAGTTTTGAAACTAACAATCTTAAAAAAAGTAAATACTTCATATGGTTGAATCTGCTGTTTTGGTGCTTTGCCAATCAAAACAGCTCTCAACAATACACTCAAGGCTCAGCATAAAAATTGGTTTCACTTGATTTAAGAAGTTAGTTTGGGTCTCCTTATTATGAGACTAAGAAGCTTTAAAAATGGTACTTAATTTTATGGAGGCTTCTTAAGATACCTGTATAAGGAAAGAAAGTTTCAAGTACTTTATTACCAGTTTAAATTTCATACTGTCTTTTGGAACTGTGGTAAGAATTATAAAAGAGAGAAGAGTGAGATATGATGAGTACAGTGCTATTCTGATTAATTCAGGATACTTTTAATGTATTTTCTTACCAGCAACTTTTAAAAAATATAGAAAATCCATGATTGGTAATTTACTGGATGTTTTTGGAATGAATATTGATAGTCCAAAACTGTTGAACTGTTGTACATTAT
This sequence comes from Eschrichtius robustus, assembly GCF_028021215.1. NCBI lineage: Eukaryota > Metazoa > Chordata > Mammalia > Artiodactyla > Eschrichtiidae > Eschrichtius > Eschrichtius robustus. The sequence continues at coordinate 101,009,820 of NC_090829.1, forward strand.
GTGTATCTTTCAGTCATCTGCAATTTGTATACAGTACTACCTATGCAATGAACAATTTAATTCACTTGAATCTCACAAAATATTTTGCTGATATAAAATCACTATAAAAATATGTACTAATTATTTATAGTGACTTGTGTGAATTTATGTCTTGACCTTAATGATATTATTGTGAAAAATTACAGCTATGATTTTGTCTCCAAAATTACTAATATATGTAAAGAACATCTAGATTTAATAGACTAAAAGATAAATTACATTAAATATGATCAACACAATACAAATACACTTCAACCACCAGAACTGTAACTTTTATTTGCTAATAGATATTTTAATAAACAGGCTTACTCCATCTGTAAGACCCTGATAATGCCTCTTAGGAAATCATAGAAAAATAAAATACAATAATCAGTAACTTGTACTTTGTACAAAAATCTTATGTTGCTCAGCAGGTAGTTTTGCTAAACACCATATTCTTTCAGCAAATAGATAGATGACATATGTAATGCAATTCACCGCAAACAATCCCTCATTGAAAGCTGAGCATTCTATAACACTATAACTTGTAAGCATGCCAGCATGTGAAAATATACATGGAACATCATAATATTACAGTCGATTTTATAAGATGAAAACAATACCACCTTCAAGTAAGTCTGGACTACTTCACTGTCATAGTGAAGTAGATAATAGGTAGGATTGCAGTTCTATTGTTAACACCCTCTTACTGTGTTTATCTTTCTACCATATTGTGATACAACCAGAAAAAAGAACATAGGCTGTGTAAGGAACCTGAGGGAAAGGCATATATAGAAGCTCTAAATAGTGATGTAATACTAAAGAGAAACAATAATGCAGTGCTGCACTTCCTTATTCTCACAAACAGATCTTTTCCCCTTTTTGCAAGAGTAGATGGGTACAGTGCTAAATCCATAATTAATGATAAATAACTTAATGACAGGTTACAAAGAGATACGTTTTAAAAATCATAGGAAGAAAAAATGTTTTCAGCTGCAGTTTATCATTAGTCAAATATTACTCTATGAGGGACTAAGTGTCTCAACCTAGACAGTTGTTATCTAGGCATTTAATATAAATGTACTATTTAGTATTTAAATAATAAACTTTTTAGGATTTGTGCTACAAAGATTTTTATAACTTTTTTATTTTGAATACACTGCAACTGTCAAATCTACCATTTAATACTTGATATGGCCATTTAAATATTGAGTTTAATCAAATGCATATTTATATGTACACATATATCTTTATATTTTTGGCTATGCTAAAACATAAAAAAATGGAGAGCAATCTTATTCCATTATTCACAGTCTAATTTTACATCAAATCCAAAGAATAAATATGCACGTATAAATTCCAACACACTGAATTACATACAGCCTATCCAGAAATAAAGCTCCAAGCACAATGAAAAAGTCACATCCTCCCTATAGGATAGAGAGGGCACAATGAAAAAAAAAAATATCACCCTTGTGTTTCTCCTAAATGACAGATGTTTTTATATGAAAACAAAACAAAATAAAATATTGTTTTACCAAACGATTAGAGCCTGATTACCTTTATTTATTTATTTTAATTTCAGATGGGGGCTCAAGCCCTCTCAAAATAGTGTTTTGAGAAAATTGACAGCTTGAATATACAATACACATCTTTTAGCATTCAACTAATTTTCATAAGCTTTGAATTAGAATGGCTACAAGATGTTTCTGTCTTTTACACTGTAGTAGACAAAAATAACAAAACATGGGAAGTATCTATGGCATTGAGAAGTCCTCACTTAATCTCTACATTATGGAAAGAGGACTGTAATCAGCATCCTTGGAAAAGCTCAGAATTCAGTTTCAGGTCTTCCAAATAAGATGTCTCAAAAATATTTAGTAAAATGGCTTTAATATATTTTATACAATAGGTCTTTTTCCTGTGGTGTATTACACACAAATCCCCATTGACTATGTTTATATATGCACATATATGTGTGTGTGTGTGTGTGTGTGTTCCCCCTTTCCAACTACTTACACATCTCTCCTTCAGCCTATACCTGCTTCCCACTCCCTATATGGACTTCTATTTCCTCTTGGTAAAGTAAGACTTCTCACACAGTAACATCCTTCCCTTTCTACCACAAATCTACCAACCTATCTGCATATTACACACTCTGCTTTCCCTCCCATTGTAGTTCTGTCTCCTATCAAAAACTAGCCTTCCAACATATGCTATGAATCCTAACCCTTCTACTTCTCAAAGGCTTTTCTAATTAAATTCTCTCTTGCATAATCAGTTTTCCCCTTTCTACCAGATCATTCTCATTCATATATAAATATTCCCTAGCATCCTTTCTCTAAACACACACACACACACACACACACACACACACACACACCCCTTTCTTGACCCCACATCTACTTGCAGCTACTCAGCTACTGCCCTGTGCCTCTTGCTTTCTTATGGTAAAACTTCTTGGAAGAGTTGTTTATAGATACTGACTCCACCTTCTTTTCTAAAGTATCTTCTCAATCCACTTCAATCAGGCTTTGACTTCACTACTTCATAGAGACTGCCCTTGTCAAAATCATCAGTAACTTCCATGTTGCCAAGCCCAACGGCCATTTCTTTACTTTAAACTTGGCTTCTTAATGCATTTAATACAGATGGCCAACTGATTTTTTTGTTCTCTACCTTACCTTACACTCCTAAGGGTCCTCTGCTGGTTTCTAATTCTCCACCTAACTTCTACATTGACATGCCCCAGATCTCAATCAAGGCCTACTTCTCTATCTTACAGGCTTTTCCCAGGTGATTTAAAAACATTAAATACCATATATATATTGATGGCTTCTAAATCTTGATGTCTAGCCCTGATCGCTCCTTGGAACTCTTATATACAACTGTCTGCTCGATATCTCCATTTGAATATCTAACAGGCATCTCAGGCATTACATAGCTAAAACCAAACTCCTGATTTTTTTCCCTCCAAACCTGCTTCTCCTGCACCACCACTGACTACATTTCTTATTTTTCAAATGTAGAATTTATCTTCAGTTTTTCTCTCTTCATCCCTCAGGGCCAATCCATTAGCAAGCCCTGTCTTCAAACATACCCGACATCCATCCACTTCTCTCCATCTTCACTACTTCTTCTCTAACAAAAGCCACCTTTTTTTTCTTTTTTGCTTAAACTACTGTAGTAGCCTCATAAATATTCTTTGACCCCCATCTCATTTTTGCCTCTCTCTGGCTCATCAACTGTGTACCAAGCACACTGTTCTCTCTACCCTCAAACACTCTAAACTCTCACACATTAAACTATTCCTTCTGCCTGGAATTCCCCCAGATTTTCTCATGACTGGTTCCTTCATGCTTTTCATACATCGGCTTAAATATCACATCCTCAGAGAAGACTTCCCTTACCACTTAATGTAAAGAAGCCACGGTCATGCTATGTAACAATATTAATTTAATTTTCAGCATAGCACTTATCAGTACTTCTTCATTGTGTGTCTTTACCACTAGAAGGTCAATTCCATGAGACAGGGGCTTTTGCTTGTCTTGGTCGCTTTGTGTCCTCTGTGTTGAGAATAGGACACTTGTACAAGATAATGTTTAGTAAGCATTAGTTAATGAATGAATGGACTTATGGATAAATATACATTTAAAGTAAATCAGTATATATGTATATATACTATTTTTAAAATTAGGAATTATACAGTTTTGGACTAGCAAACACACTTGATTTAACTGTGTTTGTTTGTTTATTATATCTGTTCCCCATAGTGTAAATAGCTTTAACTGGACAAATCATAATTCTTTTGTTGTTGCTATTCTTTATATTAAAATACAGACACCTAACTATTTCATTTAATGGTAGAGTGATCAAAGTTGTGAGGTGGGAGAGGGAATGTTTTGCTTCCTGAAAGGAATTTTTGGAGACTCCAAAGAAAATAAGCAATTGATGCAAAAATGGAATGGCTTTTCACCTTTGTTTGAAGTATCCCATTTGGTGAAATTTAAAAATTGAATAAACAGTAAACAGTGGAAAAGTAACTATAAAAATATATGTTCACTACAGTACTTTGAATATACAAAGTCAAATGGAGGACTTTCTTTTTGTATTTCCATTCATGAGAAAGTAAAAAGACTTTGCTCTTTCCAGAAGACTTTATGGAATATATGACCGGTATTACATAAGAGCAGTAGCTTCAAAAATAATAATTTCTAACCACTATGTTATGGATTTTAGCTGCAACTTCTCTGAGAATTGGAAGGTTACAAACAATATTAGAGAGACTGAATGGAAATATATAAAGCAGTCCTTTTTTTTTTTAATACTTAAAACAACTGAAAAGAGAAGGCAATCTCCTTGAAAGAATATAAGCATTTAGAGATCATAAGATATAATCTACAACTAATCTGTAGGTACTGTATTTTTTAAACATTTAAGACTGTGTAAAATTTATGTATCTGTATAAAAGCATAAATTGATTCAAAAAGACTACCCTTTCAATTCAATTATTTTTACCTGCATCTTATATATACAGTTTTTACATTTAATAAAGCAGAAGGAAAAACTCTTTATTAATAGGAGTGATATGTATTAAGTGCTTTGACAGTCTAATATTCAATTTTTGGGAGGCAAATTCTTAATTATATATGTCTTAGAAATCAAAAGAATTATTAGTATGGAAATGTTAATAATTGTGATCATTCAGTCTGTTAATATACTTTTAAAAAATAAATTTAAATTTTTGATATTTTGGTAAGATTTCTTTCTAATTTTATGTAGCAATACATATTTTAACAAATATTAGTGGACTTATTTATATTAGAGATTCTCATCCTCAAAACACATTTCAGCTTCAAAATGACCAGTAAGAGTAACATGACATAATTTTCAAACAGTTTTCTATTAATTTTTTGTTTTTTTTTTAATGAGGTAATTAATAGTTTTAACACAAACTCCTCTTTGTATTACCTTTTGGCCTTTTCCTCAGTTTTAATGGAACTTGGTCCATTTTCATGTTCTGCATTCATGCTCTGCCTCTGATTTTTTTAAAAATAAGGTTATTTTAGAAGGTATAACTAATATTTTAGGAAACATAGACTGTTAATTAACAATTATTCCATCAAAAGTCAAAATTAAGCTGTCGAAGTTTATACTGCATACAAAATTAACCTAAATATAGTTTGTGAAAAATGTGCAAAGTTATTCAAATTTCCAATGACACAATCTAACGATGAAGTATGATTGACAAAATTATTAATAATGTATCATAAATAAAGCACATATAGTAATCTTTAAAGTCATGTTTGTTAGGAATGCTCAGGTATTGTGCCCCACCAAAAATAAAAAATGCCCCCGTCTCACATTTTGATTTTTTTCTCTTGGAGGCCTAAAACACGTAAAATTATATCAAAACTCCATATCTGTAAGAAGAAAATGAGATTTTTGCATTGTATAAATATATTAATACAATTTTCTTTAAATACATATATATGGCATAGGGAGAACAACATCACATTAAAGCAAATTAAAAACTTCCATGACAAACATTTATGCAAGTTAAACCTTATTTTCCAAGCAGCGCAGAAATTTTAAAAAGCCTCAGTCACTGTTAATTTTTATATTGTCCATGAATATTATTATTATATTGTCAGTATTGTTTTAAAGATACTTTTGAAGATATTGCAATAATAGCTCTAGATAAAATACCAATGGATTTTCAAACAAATTGGTTTTAACAATGCTCACATCAATCACATCAACATAAAATAGCTTGTTCAGTTACAAGTCTGTTATCAAATGAGTGGTCATTAATTTTGTCATAGAGCTTCTAAAGACAACAATTTTAAGCAGATTTATTTAAGCAGTACTATGTGGCAATAAATAAAACATGCACAGTTAAGTAAAAACTTCATTACAACTTAAAAAATGATAATACTGGGTAAATAATTCTAAAAAGAGCAACAGTTACTACTTTGAAAAATGAACTAATATAATTAATTATATTCTGGCTTCTCTCTGAGTGAAGATGTGTTTACGTGAAAATTTTAGAAAAACAATTTCTATCTAAATGCATAGATTTCATTCTACAAATTACTAAATGTGGAAGAGAGACTTTTAATTTATTATAAAAGCAATACAAGAGGACATTTTAAATTAGGTAAAAATCTTGAAAGTGTATTGTTTATTCATCTTTATGATTTAGCACTATTCACTCCATCTATCAGGATTTCAAAAAGTTAAATGATATTTGGTCTTTCAAGAACAAAGGCAAATTAAGACTGTTCTAAGGATGATGATCTATAAACAGAAAAACTTGTATAGTAATGTTCACATCAATTTTGCTTGCCATGAAAGCTCATATTTAACTAAGGAAAACAAGGACATCTATCTTCAAAGTTAATAATGCCTAACTGAATATAAAATTTGATTTAGATATATGAAAAATGAAGGTTCTCCTGTCCTTGGAGTTTTCTTTAAAATAATGTATTATTTTGGAATAAAGACAGTTCTCCCTTCAATCTCTCTCTAATGAGATGGAGACTCCGATGCTAACTAAATTAGAATCCTGAAGTGGGGTTGTCCTTTTATTATTTTGTTGAACACCTTAAAGTCATATCTCAGTTGTTCTGATTTACAGTTTGAGTTGATAACATTATCTTAATCAACAGTAAGTTTATCATGACAAATTAAAGATTAGCCAGAGGTTACAAATAATGGAGGAATATGGATAAGAACAGAGCTTTACTTGAGAGGAGATTTTCACTAATTCTGGTACTTTTCTACAACTCCCAGGAAATTGTGTTATTAATCTGTACTTTATTTTCTAATCGAAAGTAGATACCACATCTTTATATCATTACATTTAAAAGAGATCTTTCGTCGCTTTTTATATTCTTAAGGATGAATTAGGTCTAAAAGGTAGTGGAATTCTTCTTTGAGATCTTCCCCTTTAAATGAAATAAATCAAAAATTCCCTTAAGAATATAGAGATTTGGTATTCTGATAAACTAGTGTGGAAATTCAAGTAAGAATCTTCTTTATTTTGTTTAGAAAGAAACTTTGCTTTCAACGGATAAGTGCAAAAGTGTAATAAAATGGAAGTGACTTGGTAGCATTAAGAGAAATACAACACTTTGTATTTGCCAGGTTCTTTTCCAAAAGATGAAGTTTATTTTTTAGTAGTGCTTTGCTATCCATCGTAATTGAAAAGTTTACTTTTAATTTTTTTGTATCACTTTTAAATACAATAATTTTGAATCAATACTGATATGCTAAAATAGACTTTTAAATCTATTCTAATATCCCAAAAAAGCCAATGCCAACCAGGTTATAGTTAACTTCTTTTGAATTAAGAGCAAAGAACCTAAGTCTTCCAATTAAGATGTAAATATTCTTTTTTAAACATTTTATTTAAATCCATCATTAATTTGAAATTGGATATAATTATTAGTCAGAAGAAAGAGGATTAGTTAAAACTACATTTTGATGACTTGCATCTTCTTCTGGATCTTTTGGCCTTTTCCCCCCAGGAGACATGTATATCACGTCACATCCTCTTACAACAAAAAATATATATTTTATCCTTAGAAATCTTTGAAACACTTGGCTAATACTTATTTTTTTAAGGGAATAGTAAGAGAAAGATGGGGTATTTATTCTTCTGGAATATAAGATTTTTCTTTTCCTTTATTTCATCTAGTAATATATGCGCTCTGGTCATGAGTAATCATCTCTTTCCTTTGTTAAATATATCATGTTTGAAAGAATTTTATGCAACCATTTCAGCTGTATACTAATTATTACATTTGCTAAGGCCAGTGAATTGGCTTGGGCAAGAGATTACTGCAGAATTGTTTTTGAAAAATGGCTGATGTTTTCTAACTGGAAGTACCTTTGAGGTAGTGAGTCTACACCTGAACTCAAAAGTATGCCACTGGACAATAGAAGTATGTGACTCCTGAAGAGGATCAGCTGTTAACAAGAGAGATTCTCTTAGAGAATCCAGCAAGTGTGCTCCCTTCTGCCAGAGGAAGTGTGGAGTGTTCTATGGAAAATTTGAGGTCCAAAATAATTCTTTCCATAGGACAAGGTTTTATTTCACACTGGACAAGGTTTTATTTATTCAATGTATTTTTGTTCTGTGGAAAGAACTAACCCTTAGTGACATGGCAATCACAGCAAACATAGCAAACAGGCTCTAACCTCTAAGTTTTAAGCTTAAGAGTTACTTGAACATTAGGAGACTACAGTCAAACTCATCTTTGCCATAAAATTTTATGCATGTAGGAGACACCTTATAGATATTTGTTAAAATGAACTAAAGTTTACACTACCTTTATTGAACATTATTATAAAAAATTGAAAATCTGTTGAAAATGTTGATCATAAAAACCAAAAGCTGGATGACTTCAGTGCCCAGTGTTCTAACGGAAGAATACCATCAATTTGACCCAGTGTGCTCCTCTACCTTTTGGAGTCTTCATATAAAAAGCACTAAAATATTATTGGATCAAAAGTTAATATGAGTCTTTGATACTTAATGGAATCTGAACTTGGAAAAGTTAAGTTGATGATACTAAAAGAAGTGATTACATCTTCTTCTAATCTCTTTGTTATATAAAGACGTGTATGACAACTGTGAGTTGATAATAACATTTTTTGATTCACAAAATATTAATTTCTTTTAAATTAATAACACATTTCCCTAGCTAAAGCAGTAGGAAAGGATCATCTTCATCCATTTTGAAATTACTTTCCAAAGCACTTAATTTCCAGTTAATGAAAAGCCAGAATTCGTACCTCTGTATGTGTAAATGCTCCCATTAATGTGGTAGGACCCAAAATACCTACTATTGGTGAACATTTTGAGATAAGAGATTTAACTGACTGCTTTACAGAGTAGAAATTTGGTAGGGAAAGACATAAAAATGGCTTTTTAAGAAAATTGTGGTTGGGAGATAGGTAATGTAATTCATTCTTAACCACATCTTCAGAAGATCTCCTGTAAAGACTGATTTTCAAGGATTAAATTTGGATTTGTTTTCCATTCATGGGCTGAGTTGGGCCTTAAAGCTGTGGCTGGAAAATTTTTTTTTTTCAGGTATTTAGTTGGATAGATTTTAAAGAGTAATACAGAGTAAAATAAGATAAATCTTTCTTGATTATGGCATGCATAACTTAGTTATCAAGTTATAACTCAGTGCAAAAGTGCTGTAATTCTTGATTCTTGTTAAGCCAAGAGCTTTGCAACTTCTGATGGCTTTTTTAGTGTAATGATTTACATATCTAATCTCTCTTCTTGATTGTACATTGTTTTTACATTTTTTCCCAATTATGTCTTATATATACTATGAGATAATGAGTTGACTATAGACTGGAAACTGACCACGTAGAAAATTTAAACAAATGGTTCCTTCAGCTGTCTGATTTTCAAAATCTAAAAAGTCCCTCAGTAGTATAGACTAGGAAATTTAAAATAAAGCAGGTACATGACTATATATGCATATTTTAGTTATTAAAGATTATTTTTGGAGGCTTGTGATTTATGGAAGTTACTCATTTTCTTTCTATCATTACGTTCCATGTTATGAATATTAAACAGCTTTAACTACTGAATATGTGCACTAGTAAATCTCAAACTATTTCATGTAAAATTTTCAAATCTGTGATTGGTAGGCAGTAAAGAAATAGATATACTTATTTTTTAATGTTTCTGTTTAATCTTGCATACCTTGCTCTGACCATGATGAGGTTCAAATTTACACTAAAGATTATCATGCTTACAGTTGCAAAAAATATAAATGTAATATAAATGTAAATTTTAAAGAGGATTGGGGGTAAGAGACAAAGTGAAAAGGCAGTTTTATAATACTACAGAAAGATGTTTGGGAAGGAAAAAAAAGTATGAATTAACCAGATATAGAATAGGATCATTGGATTTTTGAAGAAAAAAATTCTTAACAGAGAATTTAAATCTTGCAAGCACTGAATGCCCATCCCATAGAAGTTTAAATAGTTTATAGAATTTATTTCATCAGAGTATACAGATGTTGCTGACAGAGTCCTATGGAAGACCATAATTATTCTATTCCTTATTTTCTAAATATGTTTTTTGTTGTATTATAAAAATAAATATATATATATGATTAATAAATTTAATCTGCTTTACATCTGTTCTTATTTAATATATATTTGAAGATAGGTAAATATGGAAATTTTATATTTCCTCTAAATGTATCCAGATTTGTGTAAATGTATCAAGCAAACTGCAGACAGTCTGTGAGGGATGCATGACCATGCAGGTGATGACTGGAAAATGTTGCTAGCTATTTCTGACACACTTACTTAAAAAATGATGGATTTCCCACTTTTTTCTTTTTTATTGTACTTTAAGGAATACTTTAAAGACTCTTCCTTCTAGCTCTCTCTGTTTTTTTTGAAATGAGAAAATTTTAGCTGTGGTAGGCAAAAATCAGAAGATACATCAACAAAAGAAAATATGTGGAAGGGTCTAGTCTAATGGGACAATCAACAAATCTTAAAATAGGGAAAAAGAAAAATCGAGACTCCTTTTATAGCAAGAAAACTACTATCACCAAAAAATGTAATTTAGGTAGGAACTTGAGGATGTGGGTAGGGCACCTTTATCTGCGAGATCAAATAAAACTTAATTTTCATATTAAATCAGCATCTTCAGACAACCTGCTCTTTTTTTTCTCTTAAGACATTCTCACTATTCTTCCACCTAGCACAGCAGTCATTTTTTTAGTTTCACAGGGAACAGCTGATTTTATAATTGAATTTGTTCATACGACATTACTGTTTTGATAAGTTGACTCAGCTTAATTCAATGAAAAGTATATTTGCCTGTTTTTGCAGCCTCCAGAAGATTATGGCAACAACACACCTTAGCTGTGTTTACATTTTTATGTTACTGTATCAAGGACTCAGGTTACACACAATTCATATATGCCCACGTGCTAGATCTGCTTATACCCTCTTCGGTGCACGCAACGGCATACTTGTCTCTTGGAAGGTTTGGAAAACAGCTCAGCATGTTCGTGTAACTTATTTTTACGAACAAAACATAAAAATTCTTAAACTTGCAAAATGTACCAATATTAGACAGCTCGATGTGTTTATTTTCTTGGGCCACCATATAACTATCATAAAATTCTGTTTAAGTTAAAATTTTTTTACGTTTAATCTAAGGCTATAATCGTAGATCTTTTATTCAAAGCAATTCTGCTGAGAATAATTAATTTTCTTAATGCTTTGATAATTACTCTTGCAAACTTGTGAAGATGAACCAAGGAAACAGTCATGGATTTATTCCATGCTTCACTCTATTTATAGCCTTTAGAGCAATGGACTCACTCTTGGTCTTTCCAGGGGTGATCGTCATAAGGTAGCAGAGAAATATACTGTAGTTAGTAAAAAATTAGAGGGGAAAGCCTCTAAACTACCACCTACTACGAAATATGTAGGACACTATAAAGTTAATTTAAAAAAAAGACAAACCAAGGCTTAAGAAGTTTTAAAAGCACAGTGTGTTTCTCCCTCACCCTCCCTGATAACTTCCTTCTCACCACAGTCACACTTGACAAGAATTCACTACAAGAAATCATTGGTCTTTTCTGCAAATAATTCTAACAACATCAGGCCTCGACAGGTAAAGTATTGTAGGACAGAGTAACGATATGACCCACAGAGTTGAATATAATTATCTAAAAAATAAATATTCATGTCAGTTTGGAAGTTACTTGATCACAAAACATGAAAGAAAGGTCAACTCTTCCTTTTTAATCTACCATCAAACTCTAAATACATCATTAACCCCAAATTCCTTTGGGTTAAGTCCTTGAACACTTCCGAAATACAATTATACAAAGTTACACATCCATGCTGAGTTATTTACCATTGTGTAATGATAATCTGCAGTGGGCCAGGGTTTTTTTGCAGGTTATTCAGAGAGGAGCTATGGTGAGTGATTTTTAAATCCAGGTTGGAAGCATAAACAAAGGGTGTGTGCCCGTAGTCTGACAGGAGACTGCAGTTTGTGAAGCGATGTTTGGAGAATCAGAAGAGAGGGTAGTAGAGAGGATATCTTTCATTTTAGAAATGCTGAGGCACAAAACACAGGTGCTTGTAGTACTTTCATACATGAAATCCCTTCTCCTGTATGTGCATCATGTGTAAACGTAAAGTCTGTATACTGCTGACTATTCGTCTCTGGTGTCCAATGAGTATGACTCCAATTCTTCTAATATCACTGTGAGAGATTGAGAGAGAGAGAGAGAGAGAATATGAACATTTAGATCTGGTAAGTATGACAGAGAGGAAATGAACATTTAGAGATGGTAAATGTGCCCCATGTCAGATTTGCCAAAAATTGTATACCTGGTAAAATGAGAGTATAAGCAGAGATATAAATGAACAACAGGAGTTCGTTACCTTTTTCTTTACCCTGGTGCCAGAGAATGCGTCAGGTCAACCTCAGATTTAAGGGTACAAAGAATTCAGGTACCGATGTAATGTTCAGATATTTCATAAGCCCAAGGATTTTATGTAATTATATAAATTTTCAACAGTATTAGCAAAATAGCATGTAGGATAGAAAGTATAATGTGGACTCCATTTTAATTGTCATGGTCTTTCAATAATCTGAAAAAATGCCATTGTATTATGTTGAACAGTATGAAATTGCCATTACTATTTTACAACAATGGCAATTTCATATGGCTTCACCTACTAGTTTTAGTATCTTTCTTTTAAGCACATGTTGAGCATTTTCACTGCACCCATGAAAGGATAGCATTTGAGAAAGTGGAAAAATGCTGGACCATTATAACAGAGAAAAAGCTCTGCGATAACATAATATTGTATTATTACAATTATTACATTTGATGAAAGTAATAGGAATTGATTTAGTATACAGAAGTCAAAAATAATTTGCTAAGGTAAAACTATGTTGATGTAAAGTCTATGATGTGAACAAGAGTAATACGCATTTTAGAAAGCATTTAAAACTTTAAATCGTTTTTTGAATTAAATATATTCTTTCAAAGGAAAATAGTTAAAAGTGTAATGTCCAACTTTCACTAGAATGATCGACAGAAATGGTGAGGAAAGATGTGGAAACACCATCCTAGTATTAGGGAAGGAAGTTTAACCACGGTGTTCTTGATATAGTATTTGAATTTATAATCTCCTGAGTGGAGCATCTAAATATAGTAATAAACATAGCACCACTTACTCAATGCTCATTCTTGAAATGAGGTCAAAAGTTGTAAACCCTGCTGCCACGAAGTTATTCTTATATTGCCCCATCTTTATAGAATCCAGCCAGTCACCGACCGTCACAAACAAAGGATATTCGGGAACTTCACCAGGGGAGTCTGGCATTCTACAAGGAAAAAACAAACAAACAAGCATGGAGACCATTTAAAAGCCAGATAAAGCAAAAAATACCCAACTTTATTTTTAAATTTTACAGTATTCTTACATCAAATGTTTTCATCCTCCATAGAAAACTAGAGATTTAAAATTTTTCCATCATACTCAAATCAGCCACTTATACCTGGTCAGTTTCACTTGTCAGTTTCTTTTGTCTTTTGCTGCTTTTTGCCACTACTAGGTCTTATACTTGATGTATCTTGAGAAAACCCACATCTTGCTAACTTCTGTTTACTTTTTTCTCTTGCATGAAATTCTGTTTTCAAATTTGAGGAATACCCCAAAAGAAAGTAACTAGCCACAGGCTATTCACTCATACGCTTTCTGACCTGCCACTGAATCTATGCCCTTTGGTCTTTTTCACATTTAAAAATTTTTTTTAAATTTATTTTTGGCTGCGTTGGGTCTTCATTGCTGCGCACGGGCTTTCTCTAGTTGTGGTGAGCGGGGGCTACTCTTCGTTGCAGTGCGCGGGCTTCTCATTGTGGTGGCTTCTCTTGTTGAGGAGCACAGGCTCTAGGCGGGCGGGCTTCAGTAGTTGCAGCACGTGGGCTCTAGAGCGCAGGCTCAGTAGTTGTGGCGCACAGGCTTAGTTGCTTTGCGGCATGTGGGATCTTCCCAGACCAGGGATCGAACCCATGGCCCCTGAATTGGCAGGCAGATTCTTAACCACTGCGCCACCAGGGAAGTCCCCTTTTTCACATTTGCTATGATAGCCCCTCCTTTTTTTTATGGTGAATTCATTGATCAAGGCTCCATTTATTTGTCCTCATTCAACAAGAATTTATTATTTATTAAAAAGTAATTTCTGCTGTCATAGAGCTCAACTGCATGAATAAGATTTACATACATCCAAGTATAGGGTAATACAGCCCAAAGCACAGATATTAATAAAGCACAAAGCTAAAGCAAAATCAATGCAAGCTTGGGTTAACAAGAAAAAGGAATCTGTCATTGATGGATCTTAAAGTAAGTGATACAGAAATCTGTATTTCTGTTCCTAAGATCTGATGCAGAAGGGCATTCCAGTTGGGGATATTTTTGTAGTTTTAATATAAAGATAATATAAAGGTATTATTTTGAAAAGGCTAGTGAATGTGTGAATATACAGACATAGATACATATAGGTATATCACCAGGACTCGGGTCTTTAGGAGCACAAAAGCCAGAGATGTACATAATACATGGGCATACAAGTTGTACACTGTATGACTCCTGAAGACCCTGAAAGACGCCCCTTGGAATTGTTTAGGACAAAATCCCTACTAAAGACCTAAAATTCATTTCTTTGGTTTTTCTTTGATTCTACATTGACTTCTACTTATCTAAACTGGATTCTAGTTGAAGGTGGACGGGGGGTGAAGAAGGATGACAGGGAAATCCAGGGATTATTGCTCTTTCTATATAATTGAAATTTGCATAAACTAAATGCATGTATCTTGTGATTATACTGTAGTCCATATGGAGTCTGGTTACTCTTCATAGTGACTTGTGTCCTTTTTACCACGACTCAATTCTGTTACCATTATTTCCTAGTTTGGAGGCTGTAAAGCCACATTTTATTTTTCTGTACTAAAAACTGCAATGCTATTTGATTATGGGCTGTTTCATTCTAATTAATATCAGAATGATTCATGATTTGACCCTAAACAAAGTTTAGTTATGTTCAAAGGTTGAAAAGCTATCATGGCATCTACCAATAAACACTTTAACGGTTGCTGTATTTCTTAGTTTCCTAGGGGTGTTTATATTAATAAGAATTATCAAATAAATAAAAGTTCATATATCAATAAAAACAATAAAGTTCTCCATGGCAAACAGAGTTAAACAGGGTTTTTAATTGTGGCGTTTTTTAGAGTCTTCACTATCCTAATATGCAGTATGAATACATAAGAGGATTCAAAATAGCTTCTGCACTATTTTCCTAAATTATCTGACCAGTTTCCTACAGAACATACTTTAGGAAATAGTGCTGTAGTAAGTTCACTGACCAAGTTTAAATATCAAAAGGCCCAGGGTATCCTTATTGCTTATTAACATAAATAAAACAATATACATTAGGAAGCTGAATGTCCTATTTCAAAACACTGTGGCTCTCATGTCTTTTAATTATTTATCTGAGAAATCTGTTGAAACTGAACCAAACTAAAAGGATCTGTTTAGGTGACTTTCCCTTCATACTCTTATGCCATTCTTATGCACATAGTCAAATAACTTCCACTTCTCTCCTGAGATAATGCTGGAATAACTCTTGAGCTTTCACAATTCATACAACTGGTGAGTGGAAATGTAATTTGCTAATTTTATGTCCTTAGTATAGAAAGGTCATGGAAGGACATTCTGTATACTAAATGACTTTAATGGCCTATTTCTCTGTTGAAAAGCATCCACTATTTGCTCCTAGAATGTTTCAATACCGTAATTCCCTTTCTCTCCACACATCTTTAGTAACCTAGTTACTCTTTGGCCTTTATACCACCGCACTGACAGTTGATTTAGGAAGGTCAGCCTTCCCTCATTGTTCACAGCCACTGTGCAATAACTTTTCTTTCACCTTATAACGAAGTTGAAAAATGCTGCTATTTTCTGGCTTTGAGGGTTGGGTGCCATCACCCTCACATGAAGTCTCTGGAATATTACCTAATAAACAATAAATGCCCTTTCTTATCAACCATGTACAATGATAAATTCAGTCTGCTATTTGCTGAGCATGTAGAAATTTCTGCTATTTGGTGATTAGTGGGAGCTTCCCACCTGAGAAATGTCTTTACAGCAAAACCTCACATAAAAAAAGTACATATTGTAGAAGTTCAAAGGTCTACTACTTTCCTCAGAAAAATGAGGAGGGGGTAGAATTAGGAAATTCTTCCAGGTATAAATTATGGACAATTTAGAGAAAGGGCTGCAGTAGAGCTAGAATAGGTAATAGTATAGTTTAAGGTGCAATAAACACATACTCTCAATATATCTAAATATGTGAAAATGAATAGCACTTATAGAGCCAAGAAGTCTGGATTCTAATGAGCCCTTTAAGTTCATAATAGTATTAGTATTTTAATTTAGAAAGTTCTTAGGTTACCAGTAGGTATCAAAACTGCCATTAAATGGAACAGGATAGAAAGCCCAGAGATAAACCCACGCACATATGGTCACCTTATCTTTGATAAAGGAGGCAAGCATATACAGTGGAGGAAAGACAGCCTCTTCAATAAGTGGTGCTGGGAAAACTGGACAGGTACATGTAAAAGTATGAAATTAGAACACTCCCTGACACCATACACAAAAATAAACTCAAAATGGATTAAAGACCTAAGTGTAAAGCCAGACACTATCAAACTCTTAGAGGAAAACATAGGCAGAACACTCTATGACATACATCACAGCAAGATCCTTTTTGACCCACCTCCTAGAGAAATGGAAATAAAAACACAAATAAACAAATGGGACCTAATGAAACTTAAAAGCTTTTGCACAGCAAAGGAAACCATAAACAAGACAAAAAGACAACCCTCAGAATGGGAGAAAATATTTGCAAATGAAGCAACTGACAAAGGATTAATCTCCAAGATTTACAAGCAGCTCATGCAGCTCAATAACAAAAAAACAAACAACCCAATCCAAAAATGGGCAGAAGACCTAAACAGACATTTCTCCAAAGAAGATATACAGATGGCCAACAGACACATGAAAGAATGCTCAACATCATTAATCATTAGAGAAATGCAAATCAAAACTACAATGAGATATCATCTCACACCGGTCAGAATGGCCATCATCAAAAAATCTAGAAACAATAAATGCTGGAGAGGGTGTGGAGGAAAGGGAACACTCTTGCACTGTTGGTGGGAATGTAAATTGATACAGCCACTATGTAGAACAGTATGGAGGTTCCTTAAAAAGCTAAAAATAGAACTACCATACGACCCAGCAATCCCAATACTGGGCATATACCCTGAGAAAACCATAGGTCAAAAAGAGTCATGTACCAAAATGTTCACTGCAGCTCTATTTACAATAGCCAGGACATGGAAGCAACCTAAGTGTCCATCATCGGATGAATGGATAAAGAAGATGTGGCACATATATACAATGGAATATTACTCAGCCATAAAAAGAAATGAAATGGAGGTATTTGTAATGAGGTGGATGGAGTTAGAGTCTGTCATACAGAGTGAAGTAAGTCAGAAGGAGAAAAACAAATACAGTATGCTAACACATATATATGGAATCTAAGGAAAAAAAAAAAAGGTCATGAAGAACCTAGTGGCAAGATGGGAATAAAGACACAGACCTACTAAAGAATGGACTTGAGGATATGGGGAGGGGGAGAGTTGAGATGTGACAGGGTGAAAAAAAAAAGAGAAAAAAAAAAAACTGCCATTAAAAAGCAGGAAGGTTTTTATCCTCAAAAGTTTTCCATATTTTATATTCATCATGTAAATATAAAAGTAAGAGACCTATTAAAAATGATTAAAGAAAAGTTATACTTTGAGAAACACTATTCCAAGGTAGGATCTTGTTTGTTTATTTATTTATTTATTTATGGATCTTGTTTTAATATGAAACTATCAGATGCTTGAAGGCTTTTCTCCCCTTACCACTCTAGCATAACTTCTTCCCAGCTCTTACATTTATATATGGTTAGCAGAACTGTACAGATAGGGTCCATTCTATTCTGTATTGCCTTTATTTCACATACTGATGAATATTTTCTATATGTCAGTGGTCTTCATAACTAATATTCAAGTGAGTGTATAGTATTCTGTATGTTGATGCTTAATAATTTGTTAATTCCCTGAGTCAGACTCTTAAATTGCTAGCAACCTTATTAAATTTATTACAGATGATTATATAATCGTAGAACATGTATCTTTATGCTTCAGTTGAATTAATTCCTTGGGAAAAATCCATAAGACAGAAGAATTATTTTTTTAAAGAATAAGTTAAAACTCCCTGATGGCAGGAATCATATCTCATATATCTTTCTATTTTCTGTAGGCCTTAGTACAATGCTGAAAGTATTAAAGGAATTCATTAAATAAGTGATAATTTAGATTTGAATATTCTCTACAGAAAAGTTTGGTCCATGACACAATGGCTGATTCATGATGAATAATCTACTTTCATTTAACTCATTAAATGGAAGAGTAAGAGCTTAGTGCTATAATCGTTAGCCTATTAATGAATATGCTGTTTATTTAGTTTATTCCTCACATTGCAAAAATGTTTGCTTATCTCTGTCTTGATAGGTTTCAGAGTGGAGGAAGAGGCAGTTACAGGTGAATGAGGCAGCACAGGGTTAAGGGACCTAGAACCGCAACAGCAACATTTATCTTATTCAATATCACTGTTTTTACATGAGTTTCTCATCTCATGACTAAGGGACTACACTTCACACTATTTACTATACAAACTACCTACCTAACCTTCAAAGGAAGAACTTATCTAATTAGATTAAAAAATAAAACATTGCCCTCCTCATAAATAGGCCTAATTGTCAACCTGAACACAAGTTAATGAAACAATTTTGATATTCTTTTAAAATTTTAAAGTGAAATTTTGCACAAGATGTTATAAAATTCTAAGGGCATAGAAACATGCCATAAATCTTGTGACTATTTCATGCCTGTGGGCAATATCTCTTTGTTCCAAACAATCTGCCTCTCCTCAGTGCTAAATTGGGAGCGTGAGTTATTTTTTGTCAGCCTCTTATTTTCAGTAAGTCTTCAGGTTTTTTTATTGACATGATTATTTAATTCTCATAATAAGGCTGATAATTGGTAAAAAGTATGAAGGAGTGAAATTCAAAGCAAATTTAAAAATTATAGATGTGCTTAAACATTAGGAAGGATAGATATAGGGTAGGAATAATACTGTTTAAATATTTCCCACATTCTGAGTAGAGTTCTTAGCACATGGTCACTATAGTCAGAGTAACAGATCACTGAACCTCAAGGAAAGCCTATTTTTTGTGGGTAAATAATACAGGGACAGAAATAGATTTCATATCACATGCCAACTACAATTCATTGCCAGTGGTTATCAAAATGCGGTCTTAAAAAGGATACAGAGGCAGCATCTGGGCTCAGTGAGAAGGAGTGCTGTGATGGTTAGTAATGTTGGCCATAACAAGGAAAAGAAGCAAATCATACATTTGCCAACACTGGAAAAATTCAAACTACTAAAATGCTTGAGGACGTAAATGTGGAACTATGTTGCTGCCATAGTTTCCTCATTTCTTTATTTTGTTGTAGTTACTACTTTCTTTTTTCAAGTAATGTTCTTCAAGTGGCCGAGCATTGTAGGAGAAAGTTGGGGGAATATACAGATTATGTGTTTGCTTCTTATTCCCACGAATGAGGGCATACTCATTTTCTACATCCTTGTATTTGCTTAGCAGAACATAAAATAACAGGCTGTCCTCTGCTACAAATTCTTTTGGGAATTTTAATATACTCCATTGATGAAGTCTGGTAAGTCCAGAGAAAATCTATCTGGAGATGTAAAAACGTATCCTCTTTTGCTATAACCATAAACAGTGCGGTGATTGTATACTGTGTAGTGGAAAGAACAAGGACTTAGCAGTTGGTGGACCTCATTCAAATTCCTGATCTAGTAATTACTTGCTGTGTACCCCTGGGAAATTTAGCCTCTTTGAGTCTCTGTTTCCTTACATGAGGGATGGAGATAATAACAGTGAGAATTACATGACATGACAGATAAAAGTGCCTAGTACAATGACTGGCACATAGTAGGCTCTCAACAAATAGCAGTAATAGTTATTGTTGATAATGATTAATAGAACTTGTATCAATATTAGTACTGGTATTAACATTAGTAGTATTATATTGTGGTAACAGTTCATGTGAACTGAATTTAGATTTTCTAACGGGTAGAAGTTTCACACTTCCTGATGAATACTTAATATTCTGTCTTCCTTCTGCAAAGCTTTGCTTATCACTCAGTTACAACACTAGTTTTGTCCAGCCAGTTATTTCTCTGTCAGGAAAAACAACATTAAAACTGCCAGTTACAAAAATTAAACAGAGCAAGTTGTCCATGACTTGGTTTATAGAGATAAACAATTTAGTAAGTGATGATTATGGACAGCCTAGGCAGCACTTAGCAAGATGTTTTCAAAATGAATGGAAACATTTCTAACAAACTGTTGAAAGTTATTGCCCTCAGAAGACAGCATTACAGGTGCTTAATTAATTGGATGGAGGGAGGTAGTACCATTTAGTCTTATCATGTTTACTTGCAGTTCTCTAAAGCAGATGATACTGGTTTGAGCTCTTCCTTACCTTCATGATTCACATATTACCAGAAGCCAAGTGCTTGAAAGTTCAACAGTTAATTTATACGTACTAAGGAAAGTGGTGGTTCCAGTTCCTAAGAGCTAAAATATTCTAAGATCCTTAATTATGGCCTAGCAGGTAGTGAGACTATTCCTCTGTGCCTTGGCCTGGGTGGAATATGATTTCTGTCATGGACTGGTCCATCTGGTCAATTGTTGCCTGTTTCTGAATGCTACCTTTTAGCTGATGTTGTCGAGGAGCCCATAATCTATAAAATTCTTATCAGTGACATGCTGGGGATCTGGAGCAGGATTGGAAGAAAGAGTTATTTTCCTATTACACTGCAGCGTTGTCCAAAAGGCACTGTCCAGCTGACTTCAACCTAGTGCACTCAGTAGGCTATGGTGTATGGAAGAAACAGGGGTGGGGGTTAAGAGGTTGGAGGGTGAGTGCATAGGACGATGTAGGTAGGGTGGGGAAGGTAGGGCTGGGTGAAGGGACAGCCATATAGTCATCAATCTACTTTGTGCTATTAAACTACCGGGCCCCAGATGTGACTCTCGATTCCATGGCAATATGCTTGCCTCTGGGTTGGTCCTGAGGGTCGGGGAAAGGGAGAAGAGGTGTTTCAAAGGGTGTGGCCGGGCACCGCTCCTGATGTCGTTCTCCATGTAGCCTTGGTCTCAAGCTGGGCCCTTTTCCCAGGGGCTGTGACAGCTACAGATATTTCTTTGAAAGGAGGTTATAAGGCATCATTGTACTGTAAATGAAAATGAAGGTAGTTTGAAATTCATGCATGAAAGGATGACTGCCTATATTACTAAGGTACTTTCTCAAATTATTTTTTACAATCAATCGGATTTAAGGTTGTACTTCTATCATTACATTCACTTATATATCCATATGCTTTCTTGAGTAGCAGAGAAAGCAAGAAGGTTGGGGACTTCACAGAGCTCTGAATACTCCCATGGGCGTGTGTCAGGCACAAGAATGTCAGCATTATTTGGAGTGGTTGTTCTAAATAATAAAAGCCTTCTCTGACCAACAATTTTTTTTTTTTCTACTGGGTATTCTGTCTTTTGAAAGAAAAATTACAGATATAAGGTCTATGAAATTTCCAATATGCTGGTATAAAATGATGAAGCTGTGGGTTTCTCAGCTTTCCTCTCCCCTCTTTGTCACCTTAATTTCTTCCCCTCTTACTACTCTGTCAAGAGAATGGATAAAACCTTCTCAGGTGAATTCTTGAGAAAAAAAGCAATTAGAGTGGAATAAAAACCATGGGGACCTAGTGGGTGAGAGAGTTATGTCAGTATAGGAGTGTGAGAGAACCTTGGGAGTTTGGGGATACTAGAGAAAAGGAGCGTACAGGAGAGTTTAATAAGAGCTGCTGCGAATTATACTCTTAGGCTCCTTTACCTGCTTGAGAGATACATGGGAGGAAAGACTGCAATTCTACACCCCATCATGTTTCCTTCGTCCAGCATCACTCTGGGACAACTGACTGGGCTTTGGAATTTGGGGGATGGAGTGGCAATGTCACAGTTTTGTAAGCATAAAACAAACCAGGCATTCTGTAGCTAACATTGCCGTCCTTCAATCTACCACACCTCTTCTCCCTAAACGGTCTCAGTGCTCTGGGATCAGGGTAGGTGGGTGGCATTGCGGGTGAGGGGGTGGACAAGGGAAACCCACTCAGGCTGTTTTGAAAACAAGAATACTGATAAAGGTTCAGGCATGATACCCTTAGAACTCTGGTTCTTTTTGTTTCCCAAACAAGAGTATATTAAGGGTAGCACATATGTCTTTGTCAGAAACAAGGATAGCAAATCAGTCACAAAAACTTCCATTTGGTCCCCCAGAGATTAGACTTTTTTTTTTTTTTAAGATTTTTTTTTTTTTTAATGTGGACCATTTTTAAAGTCTTTACTGAATTTGTTACAATGTTGCTTCTGTTTTATGTTTTGGTTTTTTGGCCACGAGGCATGTGGGATCTTAGTTCCCCAACCAGGGATCGAACCCACATCCCCTGCATTGGAAGGCGAAGTCTTTAACCACTGGACCACCAGGGAAGTCCCAGAGATTAGACTTTAGAACTGAATCAAACTGGCAACTTTATATAAAGCCCAACTCCTGGCCCACATGTGGCAGCGCCATCGTGGAGCCTGCCTTTCTCTGGCCTGTCCACTGGATTACTGCCCACCCAGTTAAACCATAACTTCTGGCCCTCAGTCACCAGACCTCATGTTGACTTTACCTCTGGATCATTTGGACTTTTTGATATTTTCTCATCTTAAATTCTTTATCATTATTTTCCAAATATGATGAAGATTCACTATCTTGAAAAAGCACGGAAGAAATTGTTTTATCTGCTTTTCTTCAAAAAGAAGGCTCTTACCTGCCTGCGTCTACAGCCATAGAACAGTCAGAGAGCTCTGTTGACGGGCACTGGCTGTGGAGTCCGTTGACCCTAAACCACAAGAGGCTCAGATTAAATGATTTCAGGTTCACTCCACGATCCCTTTCTAGTAGTTCTTTCTCTTCATTATTAAAGCATGCTCATCTCCTCAATAAAACATATAAAAACAAAACACAAGGAACATTTTCTCTAACCACTTCTCTTTCTTTTCAGATACAGATTTTTTGAGAAAACAGTACTGGACTTGGTACTGTGTATAGCTCCTCTCTCTGACCTCACACTCACTCCTCCCCCACTGAGTTTGTCTTACATGATGCTAGTGAAAATGCTCTTGCAAAGGCCACCCATGAAACCTAAACACATAGTTGCTAAATCCAATGGACACACTTCATTTTTATCTTAAGGGAGCTTCATAAAGCCTTGGACATTAAACTCCTTGGAACTGTCTCCTTTTTTTGGCTTCTAGGATACTGTGCTTTCCCTGTTTTCCTCATTACCTGTCTGGCTCTTCTTTCTCAGTCTCCTTTGGGTACACTTCTTCAACTCATTTCTTAAATCTTGGTGTTCCAAAGGTTTGCATTCTTTTCCTATTTCTTTTCATTCTTTATATTCTCCATGGGTTCTCTTAACTACGCTTAAAGCTTCAGGTACAATCAATATGCTGATGATCTCCAAATCTACATCTTTGGCCCAGATCTTTTTAACTGAGTTCAACCTATATAAATATAAGTGCCTACTGGATATCTTCACTTAGATGCCCCACAGGAATCTTCCACTCAATATGCACGAAATGGTCTCATTTCTATTCCAAAAACTTGTCCTTCTCCCCCTCTCTCAGTGGTAATACCATCAACCAACTTGCCTAAGAAAGAAACCTCACAAATATCTTGATTCTTTTCTCCTCCTTCCTTGTTCACTCAATGACCAAGACACATTTGTTTTCCTTGTCTAGTAATAAATCCATTTTCTTATCTCCTGACTCCAGACTTATTCTCATTTCATAAGTCAGGCCCTGACCTTTCCTAGCTTGGATTGCTGAAAACATATAACTGTCTCTGTTTCCCGTCTTGTTCCTTGTTTTATACTTCTGGTTTAAATCAGCCCTAGAGTGATCTTTCAGAAATGCAAATGTGATCATGACATTCTCTTGTTTAAAATCCTTCAATGGCTGCCCATTGCTTTTATGATAAAATTCAAAATGGCCCCCACGCCCACTCCCACCATTACAGCTTCCTGTGCTGGACTGCTTTAGGGAAGATGGGCTAGAATAATAGTTTATTCTCTAGCTATTTCATGCTTGGCTTCACTTTACTGAGGCTGCCAATTAGTGATTTAGAGGTGAACTCTTCTATGCTCTGCTATGAAGTGAGGTCTGTTTCAAGCAGTTCTTGAAGAGCCTTTGGCTTTATTGTCACTAAAACCTGCACTGACTTGAACTTGTGACCTAAAGTTGAACATCTGTTTATCCTATTGGCCATCTCCTGAGTCAGGAAAGTAAGCTTTGAAAATGATTTGGTTATTTTTAAGTCCAATTTGGCCTAAAGAAATATATTTTCAACTTAACAATATTTTAAATGTTATATGTTCAGACATAGATGGCGGTGGTTTTTTTTCTTCTACTCTCCCTCTTATAATTGCTTTTCAGAGAGAAGTGGGTAGATCTCTCAACGCTACTGACTTTTATAAAATGGTGGATGAGTGCTTTCATTTTCTTGTCTTGTCATCTGTCTTTTTCTGGTCTAAGCAATGGAAAGTAACAACAGCTGGGTGTGATCGTATCAGCAGGAGACATCCTTGCTCCTGGCTGATTCACAAATTGCCCCTGTCTTGCTTGCCATTTCAAAGAGAGGAATAGAATATAGAATGGACAAGAAAATTAAAGGGGCTGCACACACACACACACACACACACACACACACACGTAAGATTTTCTTCTTATAAAGGTAAGAAGAAAATCAGTAAGTCAAGAAAGGAATTAGAAATACCATAGACCCACACAGGAAAAAATATTTAAAAAGTCATTCAGAAAGATTAGATGTGGACAAAAGGAAAGGGGAACCTGTTTTCTTGTGGAAAAAAATCATTTTTAAAAATGTTAATAAACTGCTTTTTCAGTTGATAAATAAAATATGGCTTATACAGAATATTCTAAAAGGTAGACAACTAGACAGTTTTCAAGGCAAACTTTCTCCTCTTTACCTGTTAGTCTTGTCTACAGCCTGAAAGAAATTATGATCGCCAAGGGGAAAAATCAACATTATGCAACTTACACAAGGATGTCCTCTACCAGGGTGTGAAGGGCACTGGGGTTGCGGATCAGCTTGTCAAGGAAGCTGACAATGTCAGCAAATTTTGGTCTGTGATTTCTCTCCTTCTGCCAGCAACGGAGCATCAGCTGGTGTAGAGATGCTGGACAGCCCATGGGAGCCGGAAGTCTGTAACCTTCTTCAATGGACAGAATGACCTAAATGCAAACATACACAGGTTATTCTCTTACTTTTGGGGACAAACAACACATATTCTAAGCTATAATTCCTTCTATACAGGAAGTGGAAGCCAAAACATTGGTAAGCATGAAAACTACTTGTGAGTACATGTGGTCCAGACAAGGATAAATACGAAAGTTGTGAACAAGAATTGCAAGTATCTTCGTAGCATCTGCTGACCCCCCCTTGAGAGGAAAAATATGTTTTTTAAACTTGTGGTATACCTATGGGAGGTTAAATTTCATCCCAATGTCCAGAAATAGTTTTTGTGTGATTTAGCTGGAATGCCTCAAAACCCAGTTAGGACATCAGGAAGTTAGTCTAAGATTGATGTGTTTAATGCAAACCACATGTGACAAATGTTTTAAGTAAAACTGTACTTCTGCAGAAGCACTGAATTCCTGATTCATTTTTTATCCTTTTATAATAATGTCAGTGTGTATTCTTTTTGTAGTCATCCTTCCTTCTTTCTTCTTTATTGTCTATTTAATTCTTTATTTTATCTATTTGGTTGCACCGGGTCTTAGTTGCGGCAGGCGGGCTCCTTAGTTGCGGCATGCAAACTCTTAGTTGTGGCATGCATGTGGGATCTAGTTCCCTGACCAGGGATCGAACCCAGGCCCCCTGCATCGGGAGTGCAGAGTCTTAACCACTGTGCCACCAGGGAAGTCCCTGCCTCTTTAATTCTTCACTCACTTCTGTCTTTCCCTTAGTCTGACACTGACGTGATTATGAAGTCCTTTCAGAACTTCTAAGGTCATTTAAGCTTTGAATGCTATCAGTGCCCAGCTTCAGGTCACAGAGCAACAGGACATTCAGCCGGAGTATCCTCTGGGCCAGTACTCTGCAACAGAACTTTCTGTGATGATGGAAATGTTCTCTCTGTCCAACATGGTGGCAAGTAGTCACATGTGGCTATTGAGCATTTGAAATGTGGCTAGTAAGACTGAGGAACTGAATTTTTAGTTTTAGTTTAATTAATTGACATTAAATTTTAAATAGCCACATGTGGCAAGTGGCTACTCTATAGGACAGTGTAGCTTTAGGGACAGGATAAGAAGCCAAAGTTAAGAGTAACAACAAGATAACTGTATTTTTTTTTTTTAGTACTTAGGAAATCACATACAAGATAAGGTAAGGTATTTATCTATTTATCTGTTTAATATACTACCCACTGGGAATTTCCTAACAATGCAATAAAGTTGACCTGGAATTTATGTAGCTTATTTTTTAATAAAGTGTTCAAAGGTATTCACGTGACTATTCTTACATTATCTCTGGGAGAAAGACAAAGGAAAGGGTTTATTTACCCCGTTTTTTTTTTTTTTAACATTCATCTGCTTTTATTTTAAGAAGGCAAGGAAGTGTGTAAAGCAGCTTTCAAAATTTCCCAATTGTTAAAATTTAACAAAACAGCTAAAAAGAAAAACTTTGCATAGAGAGGGCACTGAACTGGAACCACATTTTTGTAGACTAGGTGGTTCTCTGGGAGGGTTTTTAAAGGATTGTTGCTCAGGATTTGCCTAAAGCAGGGCAGGCTCTCTGAAATCCCCAGCCCCCCACCCCCCTAAAATGCCACCTTGTGAGGAAAAATGAAGGTCTTTTAAAAGGTGCATCTTATGGTCCTGTGTTGGCATCTTCCCCCTGCCCCTCAAAATGGAGGTGTCTGGTGGGCTAGGACCCAAGCTTTTTCGTTGATATTCCCCCATTTTTGATGTGGGAAAATTGAGGGACAGACGAATATTTAAAGACAGGCACAATTCAAGCTTACCTCTTCCCTGTGCCAACAACAGAAATACAAAAATGTAAGTGTAAATATTGTTATCAGTGCTCTCTTTACTGTACCACCATCTACACACTTTCATTTTCTATAATAATAAAAAAAAAACCACATCTCATTTTAATTTCTTTTTTAATTGACACTATTTGACATGACTCTAAAATATCTATAATTTATGCTAGAGGCAGTCTGTAAAAAGAAGCAAAAATATGTCTTCAGGAACCTCTTAACTGCTAAGCTTTAGCTTTTTTAGTAATAGGGAATTTCTCATAATCCCATCTGTGTCTTTGTGACCAAAACACTTTAACCGGTCAGGATACTAGCTTTTTTTCTGTTCATTTTATATTCCATTATTGAATAGGATTTTTTCTTATCTGTTTTCTGACTACTTTTGCTACCAACTAGGCTTGAATTTTAAGACATTTTGCAACACATTTTAGTAAAACAGGATGTGTATAAAAATGCTTATAATGCATCAAAACTACTGTGGATAGTTTTGAAAAGTAACTAAGAAAAGTAGGATAGAACTCCATTATAGAAAGACTTTAAAATCCCACCCCAGGAGAGCTCTCTAGTCGATTTCACAGTTACCTAATTATAAGTGCATAGAATAAAATAGATGACAAGTGAAGTTATAGTCTGAGAAAAAAATTAGCTGCCTTTATTGAGCACCATGTGCTAGATGCTTTGCATAGTTTTCTTCATTTACTGCTTAAAATAACTCAGTATGGTAGTTATTATTATCCCTATTTTTAAATGAGAAAATTTAGACTCAGAGATGTTAGGAAACTTGCCTAAATTCACACAGCATAGGTGGTAGAGCTGAAATTTGAACTTTGTTCCTTTTAGCTTCCAAACTTTTCCTCTGGCTGTTCCCCAGGAATGCTTTTCAGTTCTCATGATAACATCTTCCTCTCCAATTTTATATCAACTGATGTAATTTTAGGAGTGATGATTACCATTTTATCTATTGTCATACATCTGCTAATTGGGTTTCAATGTTTTTACTTGGATCCTAAGCTTTATATTCTGGGTAAATCAAAAACATATTTACTTCATAGTTTGCAAAATGTAATCTCTGGCTGAACAGAGTAATTTCTGAGTGCTTCTGAGTCCTGCACACATTTCTATTATTGCATCTGTTACATTGTATTGTAATATTTCATCTGCTTCCTCTCAGGATAAACATACTTCAAAGAAGGAATTATGTCCCTATATTTTGTATTCTCATCCCTTAGTATGGTGCCTGACACATTAATAAATGTTATTGACAAAAACAAAAGCTATTAGAAGAAATTTTGGAATTTGTCTTGATAGAGAGCAGACTCTTAGAAAACCTGGAGTCTCAAGCTACCCAAGACGGATTCAAAGCAGAAGCATGACAGCATTTGAAGTACCTCAGAAGGAAATATTAATAAAAAAACTGGGGTATCAAGTAGTATTGTTCAAAATGATATAATTTCTCCCTGGTTTGGCTAGACAACGGCCAGGTGAGATTGGGCCTTGCTCTTTTCTAAGACAGAGGGCACTGGACCCAACGTCAACTTCCTGTAAAGACTGGTGGTTTCTTACTCCTGTCCAGAAGGTTTACTATTTCCCATTTACCCAAAAGTCCTTAGCTGCTGGGGAGCTGACTTTTCCAGACAACTGCTGTAAACAGCTAACACTCACATCCAGCCTGCTTGGTGTCAAGCAGGCTGTTTACTCTCTTTTGACAAAGTTGCTCTCATGATTGGCCTGTAAGAAGACAGAGTGACAAGAAAGTGTGGTCCTTCACCTGGAACCTTTATCCATAATGTGTTCAGCAACGTGTCTGGTCCCAGAATGCCTTTCTGTGGGGAGAGTGGGAGGTTCAGGGACTCATGACATTGCTTCTTGCTGACCTCTGGCTTTAAAGCTTCCTCTGTCCTTTAACTTGTGACTTTGTGAAATATGTCCTGAGCCCTGGTTCATGACAGATGTCAAACATGAAGTTCCCACCTTATAGGAAAATATTAATAACAACAGTAACAACAGTGACAATAATGATAACAGCTAACAATTACTGAGAGCTCTTGGAAACTTCCAGGTGCCATTTCTAAATGACTTACATGCATCAACTCTTTTAATCCTTACAGTAATACTATGAGGTAGGTACTATTGTTATCCTCAGTTTACAGACAAGGAACTTAAACACAGAGAGGTTTAATTTGCTGAAGATCACACACGTAAAAATTTCGGTTTTGAAGGTAGCTAGAGAAGAGATTTAAGCAATATGATTCACGAAGATGGTTAAAAGACACAACATCTAACGGATTTTTAATTTATTTATCCAAACAGATATATATTAATCACTTAAAATATACTATTGAGCATACCGTGTATAAGGGATAACATAATGAATAAGAAATATTTCTGTCTTTAGGAAATGTATAATCTAGCGAAGGTGACCAGGGA
The DNA here is from genome assembly GCF_028021215.1 of Eschrichtius robustus. Lineage (NCBI taxonomy): Eukaryota > Metazoa > Chordata > Mammalia > Artiodactyla > Eschrichtiidae > Eschrichtius > Eschrichtius robustus. The sequence continues at coordinate 101,039,715 of NC_090829.1, forward strand.
GTCTGAATATGGTAAGTGCCATGTAGAACAGGGAGTTATGGAAACTTCTCAGAGGAGTACCTAACCCAGCCTTGGGGAGGCTTCTCAGAGGAGGTGAACTGAATGTAGAAGGTAGCAGGGTCGACTAGGCTAGATGGGTCCAAGAGAGGAGATGTGACCTGATCAGGGAGTGAAAGTAGATTTCTGCAGCTAGAATAGAGTCTTCAAAGAGAGGAATGGTGAGGTTTGAGGCTCAAAGGTTAAGTAAAAACTATATTTCTTGAGATCATGAATGATTTTGCATGCTATAAATACAGACTTTATGCAAAGGGTTTTAGCAAGTAAATGACATTAGATTTGTCTTTTGGAAGCTCACTCTGGCTGCAATGTGAAGAGTGCATCGGAGGGCATGGGAAGCCCGAAGGAGGCTTGCAGTGATCCAGGAGAGAGGTCAGGATGGCCTTAGTGAAAGCAGTGGACGTGGGGTACAAGAAATAGACTGATCTGACAGGAATGCGGGATTAGGGTGAAATTGGGTATGGAAGTAGAGGGAGAAGAGAAGAATGACTTCTAGGTTTTTGGCTTGGTCAACTAGTAAAGATAGAAGACAAAGGAGGAGAATCAATTTTGGGGCTGGAGTGACCATGAGTTAAATTTTCTATGATCTTTCTGGTTTCGGATTCAAGTAACATATAAAACTTTGAGAGCTTATTATATGTCAATTTCCGGGCTAGGTGTTTTAACACAGCTTACCTTATTTAGATCTCAAGATACCTATGTGAGTGTGGTTCTACATATTTTGTAGGTAAGAAAACTGAAGCACAAACTAATGAACAGATTGGGTCAATATCACATAGCTAATAATGCCCTGAAGAATGGACTAATATTATCACCTTGGTAGCCTCTGAATCATGATAGTGGTAGAGAAAAATCTGTTCTGAGTCTTGAGCCACATACCTGACCCTTTCTCCCAGAATTAGCTCTTGAGCCTCCCTTACACATTTACACACTCCATGCTTTCCCTCTCACCTACTTGCTCATGACTTTTATGCTTGCAGCTCCAGCTCAGCTTTCTCTCCAGATTTCTCCATCTATTGTCTATGGGACATACCACTTCATAGAGTTGTCATATAGGTGCCATGATTTTTTTTGTTCAAAACTAACCCTGTTCCTGCTTTGGCATTAATTAAATTAATTAATTCATCAATTAACTTTATTTTTGGCTGTGTTGGGTCTTCGTTGCTGCATGAGGGCTTTCTCTAGCTGTGGCGAGCAGGGCCTACTCTTCGTTGCGGTACGCGGGCTTCTCATTGCAGTGGCTTCTCTTGTTGCGGAGCATGGCCTGTATGCATGCTGACTTCAGTAGTTGCGGCGTGCAAGCTTCAGTAGTTGTGGCATGTGGGCTCAGTAGTTGTGGCTCATGGGCTCTAGAGCACAGGCTCAGTAGTTGTGGCGCACGGGCTTAGTTGCTCCGCGGCATGTGGGATTTTCCCGAACCAGGGCTCAAACCCGTGTCCCCTGCATTGGCAGGCGGATTCTTAACCACTGCCCCACCAGGAAAGCCCCTGCTTTGGCATTTCTGTCCTCTGAAAAGGGTACCATTCTTTTTCCAGTGATTTAGGTCAGAGATCAGGGAGTCATCTGGGCCTTTGCCTTTCCGGGTGCTCAAAATTTGATTCCACCACCTTCATGTATTTTAAATCTGCTCCAGTTTTAATCCTCTCTTCAAATGATTTATTTTTCATTTTGATCACTGCAACAGCTGCCTAACTAGTCTTTTTGTCTCCCCTTTTCCTCCCTCAATCATCTCCCGTAGTGCATCCAAAGCAATCCTGCTGATGTGAAACTGTGATCACGTTCCTGAAATTCTGCAGTGGCTCACCATGACCCTGGCTCTCAGTCCTCACCTCTGGCTGCATCCTGTTTCCCCTTTGCTTTGGCCACTACAAAACACTTGCCGTCTCTCAGCTGGGCAAGCCGAGTTCAAGAGCAGGAACTGTTTCTTTTTTCCATATGTTCCCAGCATCTAAAACAATGCCTTGTCAAGTCAAAGAGTGAGCTCCAATTGTCATATATGTGATCTATGAAAGCTTTATATTAACCTTTATCTTCATTAACATGTCTTTTGTGGGAAGTTTTGTTTTATAGGTATTTCTGATTCCCTAGTCAAGGACTGACAGGGAGCCAGGAGCATATGGGGTGTTTTGTCTAAAAGACTAAATGAGGTTTATTGTTTTAGGATATGAAAGGGTGATAATTAACTAGAGAGAATTTTGTTAACAGTATGGTTTTATGATAGCTGTAGGCTGTCATCCTTTGGAGAAGAGTTATACAAGGTTATACCCTTATTTTAAAATGTAAGAAGAAAATTAAAACAAAGTGAAAAAATATGAAAATGACTGCAGTGATAACTTCTATGCAGAGGTAGAAGAAATTAGATTCTGTCAGAAATTATCATCTAAAACCTGGCTGGTTATTCTAAATAGATCGTACTGGTTCCTTGTCAATGACACTGCAATTTTTAGCAGCCTAGAATCTACACAAGGCTCAGTTGGGACACGTAGCAGACTGTTCTGCTCTTGCTGAATCTGATGAGTTTTCCAATTGTGTTGACAGTTTCTGAATCAAAGCAGGCAATGTGCACCTTTTATTAAACTAGGCAAACAAGGAGTAGACAGTCAATATGAAGACACCGAGATATCCCTGAACAATACTATTGAACAAGGACTGCTTGGGCTGTGCAGGGAATCACATTATTATAACACTGCTAAACAACTCCTAAAGAGAAGCACATTGAATTTAGTTATTTAAAAAGTTATTTTAAAAGGAACTGTCTCAAAATTTTAGCAAGGGCTGAAATATACACTAGTAAATGGACTGTGAAATGATTTTACTTCTATCTTCCCTCTAAATATTCATGATGGCTTTGTTGATGAATTTAATTCATCAACCTTAATTTCAGGTTGAAGGGGGATGGTGAAGCAGAGTGCCAGTATATCCTTGCTTTTTGTGATAATGATTTCTTATAGATATTAGGACATTTAGGTTTATAAAACAGTAATACTGAAAACACTGGTAATGTATTTTCCTGATATGCAATATAATGATTGTGTCTGCATAGGCAAAAGAAGAAAAGAAAAAAAGAAAGGAAAGAAGTAGTTATATGTCAATAACATTTATAATATTATACCTATTTTCTTAGTCAATATTTTTCAACATACAGAATTTATAATTCAGTGAAAAACAATCAAAATCCAAATGAAATTCAGTGTACATTAGAAAAAAAGGGGGACAGAGTGATGAAAGAATAAGATACAGACAGAAAATAATTTTTCCAAAGCTAATTTATAATTTAAATCATTAAGGTATGGAAACCTAAGATTTCCTTTCAAACTTTAAGATGAAGAATTTCTTAAAACCTTACACTTAAGACAGTTCTCTAACCTCATTTTTTGGAAGTTGAAATAGAATGTCAAGGATCTATAAAAATGGAGAGTGCTTGTCCTTAGTAGGTTACCACCTTTCAGATTGTTGAATGAGTGGACAAAATGGGGGAAAATATGAAGTGTAGGATTCATAGGTTAAAAGGTTGCTGATGATATGATTTATGGTTTGGAAAATCTTTAGCCCTAACAGTTGAAAGTCACACTTTTTTTTTTTTGGCCACATCACACGGCTTGTGGGATCATAGTTTCCCAGCCAGGGATTGAACCCGGGCCCTCAGCAGTGAAAGTGCTGAGTCCTAAACACTGGACCACCAAGGAATTCCCAAAAGTCACACTTCTTGAGACTGAGATAATTAACACCTTCTAAGCAACTATGCTTCAGTTTTTAAGTAGTGGAAAGAGCATTAGTGAAGGAGTCACCTGAACTGCATTGTTGTCCTAAACTGTCATGAACAAGCTCTGCTCTTAGGAAAGTCTCTGTCTCCCCGTTAAGAAAAGGAAACTGGATTCAGTACTTGTGATTGTACTTTTCAGCTCAAAAAACGATGTTTCTAGAGTCAGTGAAACTGAACGCTTAATCTGCAGGACGTCTGGTAACATCTCTTGATCTCCAAGTTCTGTAGCGTCCAGATCTAGATTTGGCTTCCTTTGAAAGGACTGTTTCCCACAGGGCTCCTGGTGCAGAGAGACAAAAATCCAGATAGGGACAGACTATATCCCAGTAAACTAAGACTAGGAAGGTTTGGGGAACCATGATGTTTTTGTTTTGGATTTTTAATTGGGGTATAGTTGCTTTACAATATTCTGTTAGTTTCTGATGTACAACGAAGTGAATCAGCTATATGTATACATATCCCTTCCCTCTTGGACGTCCTTCCCAACCCCCCATCCCACCCATCTAGGTCACCAAAGAGCATGGAGCTGAGCTTCCTGTGCTATACATCAGGTTCCCACTAGCTATCTATTTTACACATGGTAGTGTATATATGTCAATCCCAATTCCCAATTCATCCCAGCCCCTCTCCCTATTCTCCTATGTCCACATGTCCGTTCTCTCTGTCTGCGTCTCTATTTCTGCCCTGCGAATAGGTTCATCTGTACCATTTTTCTAGATTCCACATATATGCGTTAATATACGATATTTGTTTTTCTCTTCTGACTTACTTCACTCTGTATGACAGACTCTAGGTCCATACACATCTCTACAAATGACCAAATTTCATTCCTTTTTATGACTGAGTAATATTCCATTGTATGTATGTACCACATATCTTCTTTATCTATTCATCTGTTGATGGACATTTAGGTTGTTTCCATGACCTGGCTTTTGTAAATAGTGCTGCAATGAACATTGTGGTGCATGTGTCTTTTTGAATTACGGTTTTCTCAGGGTACATTCTGGGTCATATGGTAGCTCTATTTTTAGTTTTTTAAAGAACCTCCATACTGTTCTCCTTAGTGGATGTATCAATTTATATTCCCACCAACAGTACAAGAGAGTTCCCTTTTCTCCACACCCTCTCCAGCATTTATATTGTTTGTAGATTTTTTAAAATTAATTGATTTATTTTTTATTTATGGCTGTGTTGGGTCTTCATTTCTCTGCGAGGGCTTTCTCTAGTTGTGGCAAGCGGGGGCCACTCCTCATCGCGGTGCGCGGGCCTCTCACTATCGTGGTCTCTCTTGTTGCGGAGCACAGGCTCCAGACGCGCAGGCTCAGTAATTGTGGCTCACGGGCCCAGTTGCTCCGCGTCATGTGGGATCTTCCCAGAGCAGGGCTCGAACCCCTGTCCCCTGCATTGGCAGGCAGATTCTCAACCACTGCGCCACCAGGGAAGCCCTGTTTGTAGATTTTTTGATGATGGCCATTCTGACTGGTGTGAGGTGATACCTCATTGTAGTTTTGATCTGCATTTCTCTAATAGTGATGTTGAGCATCTTTTCATGTGCCTCTTGGCCATCTGCATGTCTTCTTTGGGAAAATGTCTATTTAGGTTTTCTGCCCATTTTTTGCTTGGGTTGTTTATTTTTTTGATATTGAGCTGCATGAGCTGTTTGTATATTTTGTAGATTAATCCCTTGTCAGCTGCTTCATTTGAAAATATTTTCTTCCTTTCTGAGGGTTGTCTTTTCATCTTGTTTATAGTTTCCTTTGCTATGCAAAAGCTTTAAGTTTAATTAGGTCCCACTTGTTTATTTTGTTTTTATTTCCATTACTCTAGGAGGTGGGTCAAAAAAGATCTTGCTGTGGTTTCTGTCAAAGAGTGTTATTCCTAAGTATTCCTCTAAGAGTTTAATAGTGTCTGGTCTTACATTTAGGTCTTTAATCCATTTTGAGTTTATTTTTGTGTATGATGTTAGGGAGTGTTCTACTTTCATTCTTTTACATGTAGCTGTCCAGTTTTCCAGGCACCACTTATTGAAGAGGCTGTCTTTTCTCCACTGTATATTCTTGCTTCCTTTATAAAAGATAAGGTGACCATATGTGCATGGATTTATCTCTGGGATTTCTATCCTGTTCCATTGATCTATATTTCTGTTTTTGTGCCAGGACCATACTGTCCTGATTACTGTACCTTTGTAGTATAGTCTGAAGTCAGGGAGCCTGATTCTTCCAGCTCCATTTTTCTTTCCCAAAATTGCTTTGGCTATTTGGGGTCTTTTGTGTTTCCATACAAATTGTAAAATTTTTTGTTCTTATGGGGAACCATGATGTTCACTACTATGCCAGTTCCCCTCCAACAAAGTATACTTTTTGGAAATATAAACACGCATTCCAAATCTACTTTTCTGAAATAATTGTTTCTTTAAGAAGCAATGTTCTTAAAACTCAGGCCCATTTTCCCAAGCACTCTCTAGGAAAAAACCAGATATTTCTTCACTGATGCATCATTTCAATTTTAGAAAGATAATAGGCAACTTTAATAACATATTTCCTGGGCCCACTAAAGATATCAGAAAGCTATGGAAAAATAGTTTATGAGTACAAAGGAAAAGGGGATTTTAAAATATCCTCTTTGAGACATTTCTCCAAAGAAGAAATACAGATGGCCAATAGGCACATGAAAAGATGCTCAACATCACTAATTATTAGAGAAATGCAAATCAAAACTACAGTGAGGTATCACCTCATGCCAGTCAGAATGACCATCATTAAAAAGTCTACAAATAACAAATGCTGGAGAGGGTGTGGAGAAAAGGGAACCCTCTTACAGTGTTGGTGGGAATGTAAGTTGGTGCAGCCACTGTGGAAAACCGTATGGAGGTTCCTCAGAAAACTAAAAATCGAATTACCATATGATCCACAATCCCATTCCTGGGCACATATCCAGACAAAACTATAATTCAAAAAGATACATGCACCCCTTTGTTCATAGCAGCACTATTCACAAGAGTCAAGACATGGAAACAACCTAAATGTCCATTGACAGATGAATGGATAAAGAAGATGTGGTACATATATGCAATGGAGTACTACTCAGCCATAAAGAAGAACAAAATAATGCCATTTGCAGCAACATGGATGCAATTAGAGATTATTATACTAAGTGAAGTAAGTCAGAAAAAGAAAGACAAATACCATATGATATCACTTATATGTGGAATCTAAAAAATGACACAAATGAACCTATCTATGAAACAGAAACAGAATCAGGGACATAGAGAATAGACTGGTGGTTGCCAAGAGGGAGGGAGCTGGGAGAGGGTTGGATTGGGAGTTTGGGATTAGCAGATGGAATATACAGAATGGATAACAGCAAGGTCCTACTGTATAGCACAGGGAACTATATTCAATATCCTGGGATAAACCATAAAGGAAAAGAATGTATATGTATGTATAACTGAGTCACTTTGCTGTATAGCAGTAATTAACACAACATTGTAATTCAACTATACTTCAATAAAAAATAAATGTTTTAAAAAAAGATATAGAATCTAGCATCTGACAAGAACTTCCTTTACTGTAACAATCTGGCATTTTCTACATTTTATAGATGAATATAATAAAAACAAGATATTTGTCCTAATTGGCAAAAAGAAAAAAGCCCTCTTTGTAAATACGTTTTAAAGAGAAAAAAATAATTATAAAAAGTATAAGAGCAGTAGACTGTCAATTTCTTCCAAATAGAAATTGAAGGTATAATTAATTTTTTATGAGAATGTTGCTGGTATGTATATATCTTCTAGCTTTGTGGTCATTTAGAAAAAAAATTTCCCTTGAAAATTATACTGTGTTAGTAGCATACTGGTTATTGGTTTCCTCTACTTGAAACCTTACTATTTGAATTACTTACAATGGTGATTGATTGAATCTCATAATATCCCCTATTACTCTTGCCTCTGTAACAGACATGCATCATGTTAGTGTGTATTTAATTAAAATGTTGCCCTTGCCTGTGTACCAATAGTAGGAATTATTGAAAAATTGAGAAAAGAAGGTCATTTTGAAAATTACTTTGGTAGAAACATAATCAAACAAGTGCAAAAATTCCCTCTGTAATATGGAAGGTTGAAATAATGGGAATGGGCCTTTAGCAGTTTACTGTATCTTACACAGATCATTACACAAGGACCATTACATAATAAAGTAGAGTTTGGAAAATCTAATCAGTGACAAAAATTGGAAATGACTGGACTCTCTGAGTCATAAAATTATACTGCATTTGAGGTAAGTGGATTCTACACATCCACCATTCTTGGCTGAAATACTGACCTATAATTGAGAAAGTTTATAAAATTATGAAGACAAATACGAAATATAGTAAAAGGTTATTTTCTTCCTTCTCAAATTTTAAAAAGAGGGATCAATTCAGGTAAGGTCAAAGGTTATTTCTAACCACATCATCTATATAAAAAAGTATCTTAAAGCTGAACTCTAATTTTTTTCTTCAGGTAAGTTTCAGAAAGCAATCTAAAGCAAAACTCACTATTATATAAAAGCTTTTGAAAAGTGAGGAGAAAAAAACCCCCAAAACAATGAGGCAGTATTATGTTTCCTACTAAGCCTCAAATGAGATGTTCTCTGATAGTGGTTCTCTTTTTGGGAAACTGAACTAGCTGTGTAGCATATACCTCAATGATACCATACCTAGAAGGCATTTGGGTTTCAAATTGCTTCAAGGTGAATCCTTCCTTCCCTCCCTCCCTTCCTCCCTCCCTTCCTTCCTTTCCTTCCTTCCTCCCTTCCTTTCTTTTTCATTCATTCATCCTTTCTTTTTTTTCTAAAACAGCAGCATGTCAGGGAAAAAAACAAAACAAACAAAATCCAAGTCTCCAGTCTTGCATTCACATCATTAGTTTGAGCTAAGTTGCCTCTCATTTATGTGGTGCTAGTTTTTTTCCTACATATTAGCTCTGTGGGGATTTGATTATTTAATGTTGCCTGCTGTTCATGTTTTGCTTGCATTTTCTTCGGTTAAGCACATTACACAGTGTAAGTGTTGGAAGAACTGCAGTGCCCTTGGTGTCCTCTTTGGAGCCAGTGTAGCTCCTAGCATTACAATGTACTCCTATTATGTAGTAAACAACAATTATTTTGAACTTGGATGAAAATAACATAGAACATTATCCTGCAGTACCTTAAAAAAAAAAGACAAAAATGCTAGAAAACAGCAAGGAACTATACAGCTTCAATGTGCCTGTGACATGTTTCTGGTAATAGGCTAAATATATTGATGATTAGAATTTTATTTTAAGCTACTGCCTTAAATATTTTTAAGAAATATAATAAATATAGTACATTTTATAAATTTTTAACATCAAGACAAAAAAATACTGCAGAAAAGATTTATAGTTCCAAACGATAGTGAGTCAATCCACATTCTTTTGCTGACAGGAAACAATGAAAACACTTCTCTTGTGACACAGTGGCATACATAATTAAAGATGCTTTGATCTCATTACGTAGAGCTTGCGTGGTATGGCGACTCCTTTGAAAATTAGACTTCTACGGTATAGCTCAGAGGGTAAAAGCATGCACTTAGGAGTAAGTAGGGGGCTTCAACTTCAGTTCTATCGTTAACCATCTAGTAACCTTGGGTAAGTTGTTTAAACTTTCTAGAAAGCCTCGTATCTACAAATGGGAGTAAAAAGAGTATCTATCTTAAAGAATTATTCTGAGGATTAAATGAGCCAATATCCTAAAATACTTGGCTCATAATAAATTCAGAAATTGCAAGCTATGATTATTACCATTGATTAATTAAATACCTTCTATGTACCAGGTGCTTTATATATGTTATCTTTCACTTTTTCAAATCCTGCAGTTGAGTATTTTGAACCCCATTATAGACAGTGTCTCAGAAAGCTGAAACCCCTTGCCTAAGAGTACATGGCCCGTGAACTGCAGAGCTGGGATTTCAACCCCGATCTTTCTAGCTCTAAAGCAGTGGCTTCTAACTGGGAGTGATTTTTATACTCCATCTCTGACTGGGCAATGTTTGGGGGCAGTTTCGGTTGTCATGACTGGGAGGGTGCTACTCGCACCTAGTGGGTAGAAGCCGGGGATGGTGTGAAAGATGCACAGGACAGCACCCCTGCCCGCACACCACAACAAAGGATTATTTGGCCCAACAATAGTTCCGAGGTTGTGAAACCCTGCTCTAAAGCTCTCATGATCTTTCCACTACACCTGCTGCCGCACTAGAATATAATGATGCACAGTGTTAATATTTTGGTGCCATTTGATACTGCAATAAATAAAACTGTTCTTGAAAACAATGCACAGAAAAGAATACTATAGTATATCTCTGGCAGCACAACTGCTTTCCCTTGGGGACTTCCTTCCTCACTCCATGTGATTATGGGGAAATTGCCAACCACAATGCTCCACCCACCTCCGAATGCACATGCTGGTACCTAAACCTTGCTGGGCCGATCCTAGTGTCCATTCCCTGGCATGGTTTTGGTTCAGAGTTGGGTAGAGCCCTAACACAGCCAACCAGTCTTCTCTGGGATTGGTGTATGAATTTTCACAGAGAGAAGGTTTCATTCTGCTGAGGTTGCTAAGCTGGAATGCTGAACCCTGGAGCATAAAGAAGAATAAAGCAAAGAAGAAGACCTTTGCAATAGGAGAAAATGAGGTCAATGGACCTAGTGCTTGGGAAGCACTAAAAATCCCGCAGATCCCCGAGATATAGCACTGCTCAACTCCTTCTTAGTCTCATGAATGAAAAAATTTATTTTTACTTAAGTTAGTTCACATTGAGTTTCTGTCATTTATAATCAAAAGTACCTTGAATAATAGAGTATGCATGCTTTTTTGGCATATGCTAAAAAATAGCTATGTTGCATTCACACAATGTTGTTTATATTAAAAAGGAAAAGAAGGCCTGAGGTCCACTCTTGAGGAGTGTACATTCTACTTGGGGGCAGGGGCAAGACTTAGAAATGCCAGAACTTCATCTCCTCCCCTACACAGAGGGCTCCTTGGCAGCGGGGGCTGGATTTTCCAGTTCTCCATCCCCATCCACATGCCCAGTGACTGGCATGTGTTCAAACTGCTGAAAGGCTAAGCAGATGGCACCTACTGTTACGTTTGGTATGTCTTTTATGGACTAGTCCTGGGTACTCTGTGTTTTCTCATTTCCTTATGTACATTCCTAATGTACATTACCACTGACCTTTGGGAAAATCATTATGTTATTCACGAACATAGATTATGTAAACTCAGAATCGTTCATTGCAATAAAATATGCCACAGTCTGCAGAATGGAGGGACTATTTCATGAAAACTATCTGAAATTTCCTAAACTCATTTAAAATCCTAAAGCATGTTAACATTCCATATTCAACTAAGCCCATAAATTAAACTCACCAAAATGTAATAAAAATATAAAATATTAAAACAGAGCATAGTTGAATTTTTACTGTCTAAAAATGACTTTCCTTATTTAAAATACACCTTGGTTGCATAAAGTCAAACACAAGACTGAACTTCGATCAAACATGAGAAATGCAGGACAAACAGGAAATAACTAATATTTGGAGAGAGCAGCTTGGAAAGTTTTGATTAAGCTATTTCTGCTTCCAAACAGAAATTCTGGTTTCAGGATCTGTCACAGATACTCTGACTTCCAATATGTTAAGCTAAACAGAATTTCAACTCTACTGCAGCAGCAAAGAATATTCACAAGATACATAAAAGATTTGAGCTCTTAGTACTTTCCTCTCCTCTTGTATTGATCTGAGGACCTAGAGGGTTTGGCTTTTTATTTATTTTCCCCAGAACTTTTTGTTCTCCTCTTTTCAGATTCTTGCTTGCATATTCTTTAGTAGCCACTCAAAGACCATGAAAATAACCAGCTTAGCCCTTACCTGGTCCTTGAAGAACAACCAAGCTCTGGGTGGAGGGAGCATTCAGCCTTGTGCTGTGGGCATTGGCAACCCTGAACGAATGAGGATGGGCTTAATGTCCAGGAGTCTATTCCTGGCTGCAGCAACTTCTTCTGATTCCAGATATAGTCTTTGTGGCCAAATGAGGTTTAATAGACGGAATGGCTCTGTAAATGGTCATCTTGGACACAGATCATCAACACACATGGCCAGAATGGCTGGGTGAACTGTTGGGCACGATCCAGGAAGGGAGGAGTTGACAACAGGGTTTGGACTACGCTAGGCAACAGTTAAGAACAATTTACATGGGGGTCTGTGTTGGAAACTACACATTTGGGCTTTTTCTCTCAGAGGCTGCTCTCCTAGAAAATCTGTCTTGCAGCCTGGTATCTTCCCTTGTACATGCTCTGCTCTGTGGAAGTCCTATCGGATTTCTTGTACCTCCACAGAGATTCCTAAACTTGAGAAAAGAACAATCTGAATCATTCCTTTCCTGAGACAAGTATGATAAAACTATTTCTCCAGAGATTATAAAACCATAGCATGTTACTGTTAAAAGGGATATTAAAAATCATTCAACCTAGTCCTTTCATTGTATTTATTGGTCATGAAACTGAGGCACTGTCATTGTTGAATTATAGTCTACATAACGATGGCCGTGGTTACCAAATTGGTGGTACAATGTACCCCAGGCGGCAAGATGATATTCCAGGAGGCAGGAAAAATAATAGAACTTCTCTTTATGTTTATTTGTCTCATCCTATTGTAAGAAAGACTATTTATGCATGTCTAATAAGAATGACTATGACTTTTATGGCCATAATGAAATGACTGTTACAAATGTATTTGGCAATATATATAATATATTTAAAATCAAACCCTTAGCATTTCTTATTCTCCTTTCTTGCTTTTTTCCCCCAAAGCAGTGATTATCAGGTTACATATTATATATTTTACTGATTTACTTTGTTTAAAGTCTGTTTCCCTCTTGCTAGAATATAAACTCAATGAGGGCAAGAAATCACTGACCCATAGACTGGAAACTAAACCACCATGAAAGAGGCAGTTATCCCCTCTTCTCTTCTCCTTGCCCATAACGTCTTCTAAAAGGTTACTAGAATTGTCTTCTAATATCACTGTCAAAGCACTTACTATGTGATTCTAGGGAAATCATGTCACTTCTCTAAGCCTCAGTTTCATAACCAAGTTCAACTTGGGTTGGACTAGATAATCTTTATGGTCCCTTCCAGGTGTAACACTTGTTTTCTGTTGTATCTCCGCTTCCTGAAACAGAGAAGGCACCCAATGAATATTTTTTAATGAAAAATGAATATATTAGTACGGTAGTACTTGTATACAATGTGCAAATGAGTATACATGTGTCAGTTGTGAACGCTCAAGAACTTTTTACTGGCAAGGATGTATTATTAGTAAAGCTTGGAGTCCTCTGAGTTAGGCAATTTTTTATTTTACGTCTGTCAGGAAACAGGTTAAGACAAGGACTAAATGGAGTACCAGTTAAGGAGGGCACTTGAACTGAGGGCTCTTCTGTGCAGTGAAGACTTTAACTCATCTGGAGGACTTTTAACTCATCTGGGAGGACTTTTTATTCTAGAGATTTGCTTGAATGGCTTATTTTAGTCATGTCAAAGTAGGACAGGCAGGCAAGCGTTATTTTGGGTTAAGAGTAGAGCAGGAACTATGGTGACTGAATCCAGGGCTTCTATTACCTTGGATAACTGGTTAAAGAAAGATGAGTTCCTTCTGGGAGAGAAGGGACGAATTTCTGCTTCTGGGATTCAATTTTAAGAAGAGCTGGAGAGGTGGTCACAAGTTGCCCCAAACAAGGCCCAGAGACAGGAAAGAGCAATGAGGTCCTTCAAATAAAATTCCCTGAAGGACAGTAAACTCTAGGCAAATGACCTGGATCCCAAAAGTCTAAGTGTTGGGAGTGGAGCAAAGGCTGCTGATTACGGCGTACTCTGTACTTAAGGGCAAATGTTCTGCAGGACCGAGCCACCTGGCTTTATGTTTTGATGATGTGCTTTAAAGAGCAAGATTGAGCAGTGTTTTATGACCTTGAACCTGCTGCCATGTAGGTTTCTGGACCTGGTATTCTCCGCAGAGTCAGTAGGCACCTACAGGACTGAGCAGGACCCAGCTTCTAAAGCAACACTCCAAGGCAGGGAGAAACAGTAGCCGTGGTGAGCTAACCAAAACCCAGTCTTCTCTGTGTCTGGCATTCAAAAAGGATAAACCTTCTCTGTCACTGAACAAACCCTTAAGATACTTGGACAACTTGAGGTGGGGGTAAAGTAATGAGTGTGAGGTGTGGAGGGGTGGCTCAAGCAATTGAATGGAAAACAGAGAAGAGATGTGACAGGAGTTGACTGTGTTTAGGGATTTTCTATAGTCATATAGTCTTTGTTTCCCCTTATGAACATTCAGAATCCCATTAGAGCTGACTTCCCATTGCCATTGACTCAGAAACCATTAGATACTTGGAGGAGGCAAATGAGTAGACCAAGTCTCAATTCTGGGATGAGGGTGTGGGATATTAAAATATATTTGCAGCTCTGACAGCACATTTACTTGCATTGTCAGGATACTAGCATATTTTGACTACCTTGGACAGTCCCATAGAGGTCAAATGTGTGTTAACTATCCTGTTCTATAGTATTATTAGCCACCAAGGTAGTTTTTACAGATAAAACGGAAACAAAACAGATTGCAAAGAGGGTCATGTATCTCAAAAGAGCTGTACTAGATGACACGTATTGATAATCCATTGCTTGAAAGCATTCAGTCTTTTTCTACTAAGGGATATCTAGTCTACATGAGTTTGCTCTTTACAGTGGTACAGTAAATTGCTCTAAGGGAGAAATGAAAAGTAAACATTATTCATTGTTTTTTGTCACCTGTAGGCCAAGGCTATTGCATGAGCACAGTCACACTACCTTAGAGTGATATATGTGGAAGTATCAGATGTAAGACATAGATCAGGTACTTACGTGACAAAGTCCATCAGCTGGCCCTTATGACACCAAATACAGCTCAGAGTGAAAGGCTGCTCAAGTTTGGCCACAGACCCTGACAACTCTCAGGAAGATAAGGGCTAATTTGAGTGAGGGCAAAAGGCGTTGTTTCCCCATCAATGCTAATATGTCTGCATTCATACAATGGCAGTTTAACTATGGGTGGCACTTACATCTTGGTTAGACATTTCCCAGTAAGGTCTCTCTCCGTAGGACATGACCTCCCACATGACAATGCCGTAGCTCCATGCATCACTTGCCGAGGAGAATTTTCTGTAGGCAATAGCTTCTGGGGCTGTCCACCTTATGGGTATTTTCCCACCCTGGAAAACAAATTGGAGACTTTTTCAGTTGGGTCACAAGTATATTAAAGATTGAAGTGGCATTGCAATTAAATATATTTTATGAGAGAGACCTAAACACTGCATGATAGCATTGGCATTTTAAATAAAAATAAAAAGAAACCAGAATAATATTAAAATGTTAGAAATATATTTCCTATAATAGTTATTCAGTGAAAACAGCTTTAATGGGAAATAAGTCACACTTCAGAAATATTTTATTTCATTCATTAGAGAAATTTATTTTCACTTTAGAATCACACAATTAAATTCACTATCATGCCATTTGAAGAATGTTCCAGATTATAGGACATTAAAGCTAAATATCATTCAACATTCATTAAACATTGTATTGCATGTATAAATAATAATGATAATAAGTTCTAACTTAATTGAAGTCAAATACAGAACTGAGACTTTTCTCTAAACAATTTAACGTTTATCAGAACTTTATTTCCTTTCCCTTTCGCTCTTTTTCATCTGCTACGATTACGTTTCTTTGAAATTTAAAAATCCTTGAACATTATACAAAAGCCCCTGAAAAAGATATCTTCCTTAGAACTCTGTAGTCTATATTTTTGTTCTATGGTCAAGTTAACATTTGAACATATTAAAGAGACTAAATTGCATGAATTTAGTCTATACTGTTCAGGTACTAAAGTCGGCTATTGCGTTATACTTATTTTTTTATCAACACATTACATTTTATCTCTCAAAACACTCTTTAAGTCCCTTCTTACTGTAATGACAAGAATAAAACTCTTCACGCATTTGATTTACAATTTTTGAAACCTGCAGCTCTGAACAGCAAGTTGAGCGAAGGAGAGCAACCCTGGCGCCACTAGATGGCGGAAGAGGACAACGAGCGGCTCCCAGACGGCGGTCTCCTACCCCGCGGAGAGGGCTTCTGTCCCCAGCAAATGATTTTCGACAGTCCGAAAACCCACCACGATGGAATTGTTTCATCATTATCAGCACCTTCAGGACCACATCATCTGATCACCCGCTGTGCTCAAAGTCTGGTGTTAGGGTGAGTGGAGTGGAGGGAAATAAAGGGTGCATTCTCTGGCCCTTGAGGAATTCAGGGCGAACATCTTTAAAGAGGAAGCCGTTAATCGAGTAACCGAAACACTTCTTATTTAGTAATCTAAACACCACTTACTTGAAGGGGAAAGAGATTCACCCGAAATAGGAATAATTAGGTTTCACAAGGCAAATGAGAACATTAACAGAACCTCACTTTCAAGACTTGTGGCAAGGAATTCTTTAAAGGAACCTTGGGGGAAAATACCTTGAATGCAGTCCCCTCCATTCACAGGTGAGCAGACTGAGCCCAAGGTTTAGAGATTTAGAGATTCTTCCCCACACTGTTAAGCACATAGTGTCAACTAATGTTATCATAGTAGTATTGTGGAACATTGCTATAAAGATGCAAATATTTCAGCATGGGGGAAAAGTTGGGCCAAACTAACTTTCGTGTTTTAACACAGAGTATCTATAACCGTGTATCACAGTAGTATAACAACAGAAGGGAGCCTGAAACCTGGGGTTTTCACCTTTTGGGGCAGCACCAAATTAAGTGCAGGAAGTTAAATTTGCAAAGTTGGTGATGGAAGTTTAAGAGGGTGGTGAGTCCGGGAAGGGGAGGATTCATTCTTAAACCCCAAGTAGAGTTGCCAGATAAAATATAGGACCCACAGTTAAATTTGAATTTCAGATAAATAACAAATACATTTTTTTTTTGTATTAGTATGTCCCATACAGGAATTATTTTTTGGTATAAGTACGTCCCAAATATTGCATGAGACATATTCATACTAAAAAGATATTCATTGTTTACCTGCAATTCAAATTTAACTGGGCATCCTATATTTTTATTTACTACATTTGGCAACCCTTAACCCAGGACATTAAAATAATTCAGAAATGGGAACATTGCAAATGATCCAAGAGAACACAGTGTTCTGAAAAAACTAGGTGGTCTATGCCGCAGGAGGGACGAGGCTATTCCGACTTGTATTCGTGCACTCGCACTGCAGCGGCCTTTGCTTTAGTGTGTGTTGTGGCTGAAGCTCCTCAGGCTTGTGGCTCTGCTTTTTTTAAAAAATTAATTAATTAATTAATATTTATTTTTGGCTGTGTTGGGTCTTCGTTTCTGTGCGAGGGCTTTCTCTAGTTGCGGCAAGCGGGGGCCACTCTTCATCGCGGTGCGCGGGCCTCTCACTATCGCGGCCCCTCCCGTTGCGGAGCACAGGCTCCAGACGCGCAGGCTCAGTAGTTGTGGCTCACGGGCCCAGTTGCTCCGCGGCATGTGGGATCTTCCCGGACCAGGGCTCGAACCCGTGTCCCCTGCATTGGCAGGCAGATTCTCAACCACTGCGCCACCAGGGAAGCCCTGCTTTTTTTTTTTTTAACATCTTTATTGGAGTATAATTGCTTTACAATGGTGTGTTAGTTTCTGCTTTATAACAAAGTGAATCAGTTATACATATACATATGTTCCCATGTCTCTTCCCTCTTGCGTCTCCCTCCCTCCCACCCTCCCTATCCCACCCCTCTAGGTGGTCACAAAGCACCGAGCTGATCTCCCTGTGCTATGCGGCTGCTTCCCACTAGCTATCTATTTTACATTTGGTAGTGTATATATGTCCATGACACTCTCTCACCCTGTCACATCTCACCCC
The DNA here is from genome assembly GCF_028021215.1 of Eschrichtius robustus. NCBI lineage: Eukaryota > Metazoa > Chordata > Mammalia > Artiodactyla > Eschrichtiidae > Eschrichtius > Eschrichtius robustus. Next base: position 101,057,534 of record NC_090829.1, read on the forward strand.
TCCCCCTCCCCATAGCCTCAAGTCCATTCTCTAGTAGGTCTGTGTCTTTATTCCCATCTTACCCCTAGGTTCTTCATGACCTTTTTTTTTTTTTTTCTTAGATTCCATATATATGTGTTAGCATACGGTATTTGTTTTTCTCTTTCTGACCTACTTCACTCTGTATGACAGACTCTAGGTCCATCCACCTCACCACAAATAACTCAATTTCATTTCTTTTTATGGCTGAGTAATATTCCATTGTATATAGGTGCCACATCTCCTTTATCCATTCATCTGTTGATGGACACTTAGGTTGCTTCCATGTCCTGGCTATTGTAAGCCACTTAAGTCAGGCTCAGGCTTCTTTCAAATATGGAAGCCACACTTCCAGAGAATGAATACCAAATCTGTAGATTTGACCTCAGAGCAGATGCAAGAGGAGCAGTCTCATCGAGAATTTCTGAATCTGGATATTTCTTGGTCTCTTCTGGCAAACAGTACGTGGAAGTGTGACTTGCTAGTCTGCTGGGCTGTTCCTTTGCTAAATAAATCTTTGTGAGTTCTATCGAGACAGGCTAAACAACGGAGTTAAGGGTTATTTTATGTGCATTCGCTTATAAATGACATCTCATATAAATGAGTCACATATACATTTATATTTCCTATAACTTGGTATCACATATAAATGATAACTTTATCACTTTCCTTCCTAAGATTTTACTTTTTTCCTCAAGGGGAAGATATTACAGAATGTTTGATTAATAAGCATTGCTACATGTTAGGGACTGAATTGTGTTCCCCCCAGAATTCATATGTTGAAGCACTAACCTTCCATGTGACTGTAATCTGGAGCTAGGGTCTTTGAAGAGGTAATAAAATTAAATGAGGTCACGAGGGTGGGCCCTAATCCAATATGACTGGTGTCCTTCTTAGAAGGTGAAGAGACACCAGAGGTGTGCAGGCACAGGGAAAAGGCCGTGTGAGGGCACAGCAAGAAGGTGACCACGTGCAAGCCAAACAGAGAGGTCTCAGGAGAAGCCCAAACTGCCGATACCCTGAATTTGGATGTCCAGCCTCCATAACTGTGAAAAATAAATTTTTATTATTTGAGCCACCCAGTCTATGGTATTTTGTTATGACATCCCTAACAGACTAATACACTACCCCCATTAAAAAAACCAAAATTTTTTCCCTAAGATGAGCAACAATGCAAAAAGGACAGTACATCTTTATTTCAGATTTTTTCCCCAAGTGTCATATTGTAATGGAAAGTGTGAGTTAGAATAAATCTTAAAATATTAAATATGAAAAATTGGCACAGAAGTCTTAATGTAGGAGATACTATTCTCATTAACAAAAATGCATGGTAACATGAACCTGACAGTATGCACAAACTGCAATAATTCTGAGCATATATGGGATGGAGATAAGAAAGCATTCAAATCTTTTTTTCTAATGGGAGGATCTATACTAGATATAGTTTATATCTAAGTGCAAGATGAGACAGAAAGGAAGATGTACTTAAGATTACTGTATGGTCTGTACTGTCTTTCCTACTTTAGAGGAAACTCCTACTTTAGAGTTTAGTTCTTTAAAAAAAAAAAATTTTTTTTTAATTGAATGGACCAACAAACTCCTGTGGCTTTATCTCATCTACTTATTTTTGCCCATGATCTTGAATCATAGACAGAGGTAATGCACTAAGGTACTTTTTTTTTTTTTCCTCAAAGCATTATTAACCACCAGATGTTTGTTTCAGGTTTCAGGAATGACCAAATAGTACTTTAAATTTGAAATCACAATCATTGGAACATTACATGTTGCTTTGCCATATGTTTGTGAGAAAAAAGAAGTTACCAAAGATACTAATCAAAATGGCTGAATGTAACTCAAAAGTCTTCTCAGTTACTAATACCCGCCTTATGCAGCAAGCTTAATCACTTAGGGAACAAAGGAGAAACAGGAAGTAAGCAAACTGGATATCACTACTGAGAAGTTTGTTAGCAAACCTTTTTTCTGTTTTTCAAGTCATATCCAGAGCTTGATTTCTAATAACTAGGTAGGGAGACTGTAGCAGAAAAAGTGCTAAAGGGGGAACCAGGAGCCCTGTGTGCCTGTAAACTCTCTACCCCTCATGGAGTTGTATTATAGTTGTGTTTAACTCACATCTGAGTTTTAGAACTTAATCCTCTAATCTTCAGCAGAGGGAACAATCAGTTGAAATATAGTAAGGTTACAGAGGCTTAATACTAAAACCAAATGGAAAAATTCCATTGAGAAAGAAGAACACAGTAAAAATCTCATTTCTCATTCAATGGATTTGATGGTTATCTTAAAGGCAAATGATTTGAATAGACACCAATTTGCCAGCAGACTTTCCTTTTATTTCCTCCATCTATTGCTGTAGTACCCAAACTCCAATGAGTATAAAAATTATAGTACAGAAAACATATATACCATGCTTAAAGATTAGTTTAAGGAATTTCTAATGGCAATTTTGACTAAATAATGTTTTTCCTTATGAGCTTTAAATTCTAAGTGAGATGCAGCTCTACCATAATCCATTGTGTGACCATGGGCAAGTCTTAACTCTGAGTCTTTTATTTTAGATATGCAGAATGAGGGGACTTGATTCAATGATCATAAAATAGTAAACTATAATGAGTTTTAATATCTGCCTACAGTGTCTCAGCTCAGATTATATTATAAGGAGATAGGCCATATGAGTTGGTACCTAAACTGTATGAACAGATAGCCTGATGACAGATAGCAAAGGAGACAAGGACACTCTTATATATCCCAGGTCAATGGTCACAGTGACCATCTTGAGTGGTAAGGAAGAGCTAAAATAACCACTTTTATTTAAGAAGGCAACAGCATGAATAATACATTTTAGGAAGGTATGGGATGGAACCAATATATTGCCTTTTTCCCTTTTTTTTAAAACTCTTAATAGGTTAAAATACTGTTAATGAGTAACCATTAGTTATTTGGAAAACTCATTATGAGGAAACTTAGTGAAAGGGGCATTAATGTGTTTCCTGAAAGATCACTTTACATTATACTTTCTTGTCAGTGGGATTATCTGTGGCAGAGTGGCCTGGGAGCGCTAAAGGGGGAATCAGCATTTTGGGGTGCTCTGCCTCAATTTGTTACGGTGTCCTGGGAAGTCGTAGCAAATCACAGAAAGATCTCACAACAGAGTAGTTATACAAACAACTCTCATTAAGGGGATATTCTTCTTTCTCTTGAGAATTACTGATCTTGAGAAATAAACCCGTCTCTGAGCATCTCTTTGTAGTTTGTATTCCCAAATCAACAAATTAAAATATTATAATGCACAAATATTATCTTGTGCAAATCTTTTAAAATGACATCCCCACCCCCTCTCAGAGGGGCATGTACTCTCCTCCTTCACTGAAATTTGCTGGTCTAGGGCAACTTTGGTACTTTGTGAAGTTTTATGCTCTTCTGAAATATGGGGATAATATCTGTCCTTCCTTGAAGAAATACTGAGGACCATGATGCAATGAATTCTTTTGTAAAGAAGAAAGCTTCTCATATTTTGGCTTCTAGGTATAATTTATTAAGGGAATTAAATGAGACAGTACAAATGAAGCATCTCTTAGCTGTCAAAACATGGTAGGCACTCAGCAAATATTATTTGTCTCCTTAATTCATGTATTTAAATTTGTCTTATTTTTGGACCTGCTCGGCTTCCAGCCCAGGCCAGCATCCCAGTTCACTATCTCGAGTCACCGAGCCACCCCCTACAGTGTCCAGGCTCAGGGGTGATCTTCTCAAACCAGAGGCACCAATTCTGCTGAGGGACAGGTTCTGACTCGGTTCCTATAATTTAGACCTTGTCTTGTGCAGTTTGAGGAAATCTGTGTATCTTGGTCCAGTGAGTTTGGTCCCATGTCTACGTTCCTGCTATTGCCCCACCAGTGACCTTCCAAGACTGAAGACATATCTCATTCCTCTTATTCTTTCATAGGTAGAATTCTGTCATCAAAGAACATTATCTATGGCTGAACATTATCTACGGCACCCAGATTTCTGCCTACAGATGGACCTGCCTGATAATGATTCTCTCTGGATTTCTTTCCTTTTCCTGGGTGTTTCTCTTCTTTTTGTAGGTACAAAAAGGTACAAACCTTTTCCCTCAAAAATGCACATGTAGATACACACAAGACTTTGCATCAGTATCATGGGATTCATAGGTGTTAGACTGAGATACTTTTGCTATAAGCAAAAGACTCTTTTACGCATAGTATTTTTAAAATGTAAGTCATTGGTTAATAATAACCAATTTTTATAGGATAACCAGTACTGTACAAATCTATGGTAACTAGCATTGTTTTAGGCCACGAACATATGAAATACACCATTTTAGCATTTTTATGTAAAACAAAGACTTCTGAACAGTTGTTTCTTGTTCCTGTGTGGGTATTCACTGAGGTCTCAGGGTCTTGGATTTTATGAATCCAGAACTCACAAACTGTTTGACCTTGGCTGAAATAGGCCTGCAGTTAGGTTTTTCATGGCTAAGTTTTTTTTCAAGTGAACCTAAATGCCTTTCGACAGGCCATGGGCTCTCCAGAGCACCACCACTCCACTCTACTATTTCACCAAGTCTTTCATCAGACACACTTGACCTATTTCCAGCGTCCTCCTGGCTCCTGCAGGCATTGCGGTTCCCCCGGCCCTACTCTAACTTTAACCCAATCTCCCTGTTCTGATGATGAAACAACTATCTACTTCTGAAATTTACTTACACTGTGTTTTTCATAAGGAATAGGACAGGTGAGAAACGACTTCAAATAAACACGAGTAGCTAACTCCTCGTCAGCTTCGTTTTCCATCCACTCTCTAAAAAAAATTCTTAACTATGGAAAGACTTTCTCATTTTTCTCGCCTCACACCATCTACCTAAAACTGCAGTCCATTTTATTCACTGTCTAAATGTATAAACAGCTCAGTGAATGCTAATTGTTTTGTTCCTTTAATGCAGTGGTGCTTATCGTGCTGTTCAAAGCCTCAAGAATTAGAATCCTTTACCTGCTTTCTCTTAAATTGCTCCCTAAAATAATTCACTGCCCTCTATTTCTCAGTACCCTCTTTCGATGGGAATATAGTTGCTACATTATTAAGTGAATAACACTATTCTGGGGGATATCTGTTAAATTAGATTTTCTTCTCCATTTTATAAGGTAGATGAAGTAGGACACAATGTTACTATCATGTGGGAGAATTAATCATATACATTATTATGAGAATTGTCATTGTATCTGAGTGTAGATAACCACTGACAGGAAAGGCAATTGAAAAAAAAACAATCTATCATTCATTATGATTTTACAAATATGCTGTATGGTAAGGTCCCAAGAGGATAGCTGATACTAACAGAGTTAAAAATACTACTCCTACTTTTCTCTGGACAGTACCACTCTTCCTTATGTCACCCCTCTCTCCTCTCTCTCTCTCTTTTCATTTTAATCCAGTTCTTCAGAAGCCTAGCTACCCCCCTACTTCTTCCCAAGTGTACTTTAATGAAGTTTTCTTAAAGTTTTCATCTATAGTTTTTATGGCAAAGACCTATGGAAATTAGCATAGAAGTAATAGTTTTCTAAAAATGTCCCACATAAATCATAAAGGGGAATAAAGGATTAATTATTTTGGGCCATTAATATCGAGACATTTAATACATTAAACACTAATATAATATATAAAACGATAATATAATTCTTCATGCATATAACACGAGTGTTTAAAAGCATTTTTATCTGAATAGCCTCAAACTGATGTATACCACTAAAGAGCGAATACTTTGCTTTCGTATCAGTTGTCCTGTGAGAATAATGATAATAAAAAGCACTGATTAATACTTATACCATCCATCTCCATCTACAGTTGGACGCTGTTTATTTGGGGAAAAAATTCAGATCCTGTCTTTAGGAAAAGAGATTGCATAAAATGAGGTATGTCTGTATTTATACTAGTATCATTTGGAAACCCTGTTTGAAAACAAATATTCAGAAAGGATGGACAAAGTGTTTAGGACTCTGGGGCATACACAGTGGTGATTCTCATAAACCCAGGGGTGCCTGCTTTGGAGCGAAAGTGTACAATGTGGAGTGAGAAAGCAACTGTGAAGCAAAACCCCTGGCTTCTAATCTCTCTTTTTTCTGTAATTTGTCGTGTGATCTTGGGCAAGTTGCAGATTCTCTGTAAATTGAGGGGTTGGACTGTGTGATTTTGCAGTTCACGTGACGTTTAATACTCTATGATTTGTCTAAACACGTAATACCCCAGTGAGTTAAAACAGAAGGGACCACCTCCGCTTCTGCCTGAGGAAACGTAGCAGAAAGGGTTAGTGCCGAGCTCAGTTGCTCCCTGTGTCACTGTTATGCCCACAGGCACTTTATACATTAAATCAGACTCTTGACAGATCCACAGTGCTCCGACTGAACATATCTGAGAAGCAGGTCTTCTCTTGTAGCTGTCACGTGCAGTGTTGTGCTATATCAGTTCAGAGAGGAACCGTGACCTCAAATTACCCATTTTCAGAAAGGCTAGCTCTGAGCGTAACCTGAGGAGGCGAGGCAAGATGACATAATGACATCTTTAGGGGCAGTCTGTTTGGGACCAGCTACTCAGACCTATGAACACTCAACAGAGGAGAGGGCACAGTCTTCTGAAAGACTGAGAGAGATTTGCTCGGTGGGAAGGACAAGGCTGAGGGGCTCACATCCAAAGGTGGGTAAGAACTTGAGAAAAATCTGGAAGTACCTGGAACTGGAAATACCAAAACAAGGTTTAATGCAAATAAATTCTATTTTAAAGGTAGACTTTGGCTGAGAGAATGATTAAAATGCTAGTATTCCCAATAAGTTTTAAAGTTGGGATAAAATGATTAAAATATGGAGAACAGGTTTCTTATATCTTCAGGTTCTTAGTAGAGCCAATTTATACAAACCTTTGTTCATTCCATTGTTCCAGCGTGGAATGCTGTCTTGTCAGTTTTTCCTCCGGTGCTATTTTGTCCATGACTTAAGTGATTACTTCTCTTCTGCCTGCCTATAACACCCAGTGTCTGCTTGCTTCATTTGGCATTTACCAACACATACCTTCTATGTACTCTTTGGCTTTTAAAATTGTGAATGTACTGTCTTCCCAGAAAGGTCATACAAATCTTGGAGGGGCCTTTATTCTTCTTTGTAATCTACTTTATAGTATTTAGCATGGTGCTTTGATTATAGTAGGAATTTAATGATTATTTGCTGAGGGGATGACTGGAAGGGATGAATTAGGCAAATCAGGTAAAATGATAAGCACAGTCTCGGAACCATACTGTGTAAGTGGAATTCAAATTTCCCTTCTTCGTTCCTTCTTAGTCATCATTACGAACTTGGTTAATGATAAGGAAAATAAAGGAAATTTCCCACTCGAAATTTTCAGTTGATAAAGGGCATTGCCCAGAGAGGTGCTGAAGGTGGCATGAGCCAACATTTTTTCAAAACACATCTCACATGCCAGGGCTCGAGTCACAAAGACGTCCTCCCTGTCCTCAGGGAGATCATGTTACAGTAGGAAAGACATCGACATAAACGAATAATGGCAGCACAGAGGGTAGGGGCTCTAACAGAAGTCTGTACAAGATGCATCTGGCAGCAAAAATGGAGGGTCAGCTGTTTGGGATGGCTATGGGGAGAAGCAGAAAGGCGTCATAATAAAGGTAATGTTTCCGACAGAGTTAAAAGAAAAGTAGGAGTTTGATGAGTAACACAAAGAGGCCAGGGCCTCCTTTCAGAGCGAACAGTCAGTTCCAAGCACAGAGGGGTGGAACAGCATAATATGTTCCAGGAATTGCAAGTTGCCTAAAATTGCTGTCCATTAGAGTCCAAGGAGGAAGCCAGTGGCCGTGAAGTTGGAAACATCAACAATAGCCATGTCACTGAAGGCTTGGTTAGACATTTAAAACGGTAGGCAATGGGGCTTCATAATGTCACCATAACCTGAAATGTGTTCCTAGAAAACAGGATTTTACAATTCGGATGCATCTGTCATGGTTTCTGTATGCAAAATTATACACAATTTGGTTTGATTTGTTTGTTTGTTTTCACCCTAATTTTGTTGTGGCTTAAAGGTCTGCATCACATAGTAAAAAGATGCTGTAAATAAGTCAAAAAATTTTTTTTAAGTATAAGAGATGACAGGGATCCTAAACGTCTTTTTTGACCTTTTGCACTAAATGTCTAATAAAAAAATGAAATTACTTTTAATTTTGGCAGAATCACCTGCAATAAGTGTGTGCAACCATGCGTCATACCAAGCAGGTTGAAAGGTCTAATTTTACTTGCATAACATATTCACTGTTTTACAGCAGATTTTCCCAGTGAATAAATTTTGGAAAATCAATGCTTTTAGAATAAGCTTCCAGCTTGTTTTGCTCAGGCTTAAATATATCATTTGGGTTCTGAAGCCTTGTTCATTGTGGACAGCAGATGGCTCTGGAGGACATCGCTGGAACACTGAATAGCATAACGTGACAGAATATGGATGTACTTGCTACAGGTAGAATGAAGCAAGGAACCATCTCTTCCACCTTCAAATAATATCACAAAGGCAAAGTTTTAAATGAACGAGAGCCTATCTAGTTGTGGGTGGGGTCTTTTAAGAGACCAACTTGAACTTTTATGAGCCCTTTCCATTTTACCTCGAATGTCTCCTCGTTCTTTCTTATTTCACTCTGTACACTCTTCTCGACTTCATTTTTTTTCTTCTTTTGTTCTCTACTGTCCTGTTTTCTTTTACTGTTCTTGCCAACAAATATTTTTTGTGTGTTCAGAATACAATTTCCCTGAGGCAGGGACTTCACTTGATTCTTTGCTATTTTTTCAGAGCTTAGAAATGAGTCTGAGCATAATAGATACTCTATTACTATTAAAGGAGTTGGAGATATAGCATAAGATCATGACAGTGCTTATCATCTAGTGGGTGACACATATTAAAGGATGTTATGAAATATGACAGATGCCATGATAGGGGAGAGTCAGGGAAGGCTTTCAAGAAAAAATGATGTCTAGGCTTGGACCTTATGGAAGATTGGAGTTAGATGAATAGAAGAAAGGAGATCAGGGATGGGGGGAGGAAAGACTGGTCCAGGCAGGGAAAAGAGCAGGTACACAAGAGAGAGTATAACAGATTTATAGGTACTGAGAGAATTTGAGTGCAATTGGAGAGTAGAGTGTGAGATGAGGGAGCGGGGAGAGATAGAGGCTACAGAAGTGAGCAAGGCAGTGATCACGAAGGGCTTAAAAGATCATGAAGGATTCCTAAGGCATTTAAAGGATCTGGACCTTTTCTTTTGGCAATGGAGAGCCATTGAAAGACTTCAAGCAATGGGGTGATAAAAATAGGGGTTTTGTTTTGTTATTTTTAGATCACTTTGGCTGCATTGTGGATGGGGAATAGGGGACAGATAGAGGCAAGGGCAGAAACAGGAACATCTTGCCATCTCTAGGAAGTTAGTAGCATTACTCAATAATCCTATAATAGCCACATACAGCACCAAATTTTTATACATTAAAGACATCTATTTCAATTTCTCTGATTAGTTATTTGCCATGTTCCAGAGAATAATAGGATGACATTTACTCTGCTTAACATATCTAAATGGAGAGTCCATATTAATTATACATAAACAAAGTTGAGGGAAGAATATTAAAAAACTAATTTTGTAAAATTCTCAAGCACCATCCTGAAGCATCATTTATACACACTTTAAATTTATGTATTAGGGAAAATCCTCTAAGGACCTGCTAATTAGACTACGAAGATTTCTTATGATATTTAAAATTAATAATGCCATGTTTAAGAACATTCTACCTTTTCCCTATTTAATCCATAGTGAGTTTTGTGCGCTTTAGTCTATATTAAATTCATAGTTTAAGCAGTTTATCTGAAGGGAAGAAGGGCAAATGTCCAACTTTTTGGGTTTTTTTTCTCACATATATATGTATACTAGGTAGAAGAAAGAAAATTCACTCAGAAAGGTTGTTTTCCAGTGTTGTCAGTTATGAAATTCTATAGGATCAATTTTTAGTTGTTTTTCCCCTTCTGACACCAAATTTGCTCAGGGGAAAAGACTTCACATGGGCTCAATGTTATACTCCAGAGAAATAAACTGAAGGTCAAGTTTCTGAAGCAATTCAAGGCATCAAAAACAGTGGTTATGGTTACCATAAGCTTCATCCATCATTTAAGCACAAAAGAAGATGATTTATTTGATTGTGTTTTTGACATGGTGGTTTTCATCTATACCCTTGGTTTTAATTTTATGTTTTGTTTTGTTTTTTAGTTCACTGGTGATTTTAAAGCCAGTGTTGGTTGGAAAGCTTTATGTGATGTGCAAGTTGCTATCTATTCAGTTCTGCTTGTCATATTATTGCTCTAAGTAAACATCTTTCACAGCATTAAACTTGTTGTCATATCTTTCTGGTAAACAAAACTGAACTTAAAGCACAGCTCTGATAATTCAGGAAGAAAAAAATCTACTTGTAGAAAAATACCTGAGATGTTAAACCCAAAATACTATTTAAAAAAATGACATCTTAATGTGCAGGAAAGCTCCTTTCATTTGCGGATGGCTATGCTCATATTTTTCATTTGAGACATGAGCTTGGTCATCTCCAATTAGTCTTGGGTAGACTTTTGCTAACAGTCCACAACCAGAACAATTTGGCCCAGTTTTACGTTATTGACAGGCTCTTCCCCAATGGCTTCTTTCTGGAATCTAGAGGAAGTTTCATGCCAGCGTTGTAGTGCAATAGCGTGGCTGTCAGCAATGCTTCCCCAGGGCTGACTGCTTTCTGTCTGACTTCAGCCAGTGCTGTCAATCTTTCACTTTCACGAGCCCTAAAATGATTCCACCCTCCCTCTCCTAAGTATCTCTTAAAAAGGGAAGATTAACTTTTATAATTCAAGGAAAAAGAGACATCTTACATTTAGTACAGCGGGTGCGCACGTTGATGATGATAAAATGGGATGATAGCTTAACTGTGTTAAACTTGGATATCTTCATTTAGGACTTTTTAGTTTGAAGAGAAAGTCCTAGAGGTTTTAGTAGTTCACCGTGTTAAATGATGGAGCTTACGATCTAACTGGTTAAAAAACATAATGTGATTCAATCAACCCATGGGAGTCAAAGCCAGGATGACTTGCATGCCACCCTCTAAAAGTATAACCATTGGAATGACAATAATAAGAGAAAGAGTGATTAGGTTGCTGTACCCATTATGTCACAGAAAAATACTAAAAACTCATCATTTTTAGGAATTATCATAAGAACTATATTACATTTAAAATAAATGGAAAAAATCTACTTCTAAAAGTTTCTCTCTTTGCTTAGATTTATAAGTCAGGGCTCTTAGGGTTTAAATTTTTGCTGAAACATGCTGCGACTCTTCTTGGAAGCATCATGTTTCTAAGAAAATTCAAAACTCCACACTTTTATCCCTTTTCTAAATACTCATCTATTTTGAACAGATGTTTAGTTTCCAAAAGTATTATGGAATTTAAATATTGCATCCATCTTTTTTTAAAATAAAACTTTCTCATTTTGTCCAATGGAAAATTTCAGTAAGTAATAAAAATATTCCTCATTAGTGTTTCCCTTGCACCAAATCACTTCACAGCAGTAAAGGAGAAAAAGTTTTCTCTATTCTAATACACTGATCTTCACAAAGGTTGAAAGATAATAAAATATCTGATAAAAATGCATAGTTTTGACCCTCAAAATCTGTGTAAGTGAAAGGGGAGTGTATATTTCTGAATGCTAAAATCTGTACTGCAATCATATTTTCTCGGCAGGCTGATTTAAGGAGCTCTATATGACAGTCAAGTTATACTATCCTTGACAGTACAACTGGGTGAAAAATATTCAGATCTGTTTTTATATTTAATTGGAGTGTAACGGTCAGACTGTCAGAGAAGGATACTCTTGCCAGCTGTCAGGAAGGGCTACTTTTGAGAACACTGAACTAGGAATGTAGATACTTTACATTATTTTCAACTTGGCACTCAATTTATATATTTGGGGAAATGGCTAGGTATCTCTATAGAATATTTCTACCACTTATCATTTAAGGAGTTGACTGCATTACACTTGATGGGGGATGGAAAAGAAGGAGGAAGGGATTACATGTAAATGTGAATATCAAATAAGTATAAATTATACTGTACAACAGTCAAGAAGGTAGGTCATCATTATCAGACAAATACAACTGGTAATATTAAATTTTACTATTTAAAATGAAATTATATATGCAGATGGTCTATGATTGTGAGAACTATGTTAGACTATCAAAATACACAATACATTACAGAGTTTTTGTATTTGTTGCTAGTCTGAGATATATATTAAATATCAGATATAATAAGTGCTCAATAAATTTTTGCTAAAAAAACATCACTAGCTGTCAGTGTACTCTAATTCAGGAAAATTAGTAACTGAATGACTTGTCTGGCCCTTTAATCTGATTCTCTGCCCTCATACCCTCTGATCTCCCCAAGAAGGAATACTCAGCCATCACTAGCATACAAGCTCTTTCTTAAGCTCTGGGGCCACTACTACCCCCATACAAGGACTTCTTGACCCTAAAATCCATTAACTGTGACTAGCACAGGTTGCTTGCCTTCCTGGACTACCCTTCATGTCCTGCTGTCAGATGCTCTGGGTACTATGCTCTGCTCACCAACAGGGAAACCCTTTTCTTTACCCTATGACACAACCCACCTGCCTCCTGGCCTTTGGCCTGTGATGTGGCCTGTGCGAGGTTTCCTAACATTCTTTTCCTTCCTAATGCCTTTTGCACTCTTCTCCCTGCTGTGTGAGGCCTGGCCTCCCATGGTCTACCACTAATGGAATACTGGCTCTGAAAACCCACATCTTTTCAGAATTGTTTTTCTGAAAATCCATTTGTTGTGGTTGGATTATAATATGCAGTACTAAATATTTTGTGATATTGAAGAAAATTATATATATAATATACATATTTGTATGCATATCTTGTATACGTGTATTGTGTGTGTGTATGTTTGCATTTCTTTTTCCTCTATACCCCACACTTAGATGTTGTCATATGTTAAAGGAGACGGTTCTTTCTTAGTGGCCTTGACTTTTGGTATTCTGTTCAGCTGAGTTGAAGAAGCTGATTTCCTAAAAGTTTCGTAAGTATTAGGGAATGTGTCAGCTTCTGTCAGTCTCATCTGCCTCGTGGACCATTGATGCCACCCCTGAGGGCTGACCGGGCCCTTGCCTTGGGAATGCCAAGTCCACCTCTGCGCATTCAGTTCCATCAGCGATAGGCTCAGAATTTGTGACTTCCACCACTCTGGACTCGAATGATACACCACACTGAAGAATGTGAAACCTGACATCTCATGTAGTCATTGAAGGTGCCAGTTCACTCAACTTGGAAGCACGGGGGAATTAACTCAGAATATGGTGAACACTGGCCAACGGAAACAGGAGTCAGGAAGGAGTTGCACAGAGAAATTCCTCCTTCTTCCTTCTTGCCATGAATGATTTCAAGCATGGTTTCTCCATGCAACCCCTCTGGGGAAGTTTTGCATGGTTAGTGGACACGTCTCTCAATCGCTTTTTTCTCATGGTCCGTGTGAAGAAGCAGCAAGCACAGAGGTCTGTTGTGGCATCTCTCCACATTCTTCCTTGTCTCACCTCTGTTCTCCCTCTGTCTAGATGCTCTGGTTGGTACCTCCCAAATAAAGCCTCATCATTTTAAATTCTTTTCTGAGGCTCTGTTTTCTTGGGAAACTGGGCTACGACAGTTGCCACAGACTTAATATTTCTGCCATCCCTTGAAAACTGAGGGTATTTGTTCTAGTCAAATGCAAGTTCAGACAAAATATATTGATATTTAGTTAAATGCTTACCTGAACATGTGTTATAGTAAATTGTGGCATAAGAGAAATAGCTGCAAAAGGGATTAATTTTCATGTGTTCTAGACATTCCTTGGTTTTTCTGTGAGGCATAGTATATTCTTCCAGGCCTTGTGTTCTTGCTAAGTTTCAATTTCTGAGTTGCATTTGGGAACTGCGTATCAGGATCCTTTTTGTGTGTCCTACACTTCTCTATTTACTATCCAGGACAGTAAAGTGTAGAGGTTAAGAGCTCAGGCTCTCAGGTTGCGCTGCTTAGATCTGAATCCTGCCTCTGCTACTTAGGAGCTGTGTGCCCTTTGGCAAATTTCCTTACCTCTCCATACCTCAATTTTCTCAGCTGTAAAGAGAAGATAATGACAGTAACTTATAGGGATGTTTTGTAGATTAAAGAAGAGAATGCATCTAAAATGCTGTGACAGTGCTTAGTTCATGTAAGAGTAATTATTAGTATTATTTCTTTTCATATTTAGTCTCTACACTAAACACTGTGTAGGATACACTCATAAGAAAAATGTCTGTCATTTCAAAAGGGGAAACAACGTGCTATATCTGCTATATATTCTTTATCTCCACCAAGAGGGAAGGCATCATAGTATCAATATTTGTTGCTAATTGTAAGTATCTGCAGGGAGTGAGGGGGAATAAACTAGTTCTCCAGTGGAACACCCTGAAGTATATGCTTCTGAAATCTACTGTCTATATACACCTGGGTATTCTCTTCTAGTGCTACGAAGAGAACTCCACATGTGTCAGAACTCCCAGAATTTGATCCTGTTCTCACAACCGTAAGAAATGCTGTTCTCATGGCATTTTCCTCACTGGTTGTGTAACACTAGGTCACTGAAACTTTTGGGGAATCACTCTGCTCATCTGTAAATGGAAGATAATAATTCCTCATGGGTTTATTTACTCATCATGAAGCATTTATTGCCAGATACTGGGCTGGAACCTGTGGACACAAAGATAAATAAGGCCCGGATCCTATACTCAGTTTACTTACTGCTAATAAAAACAGTTGCCACCATTTTCAGTTAAAGAAAATGAAGATCAGAAAAGGCAGGCAGGGAAACTATCCAGGGCAACGTGGCCAGCAAAAGTGCCAGATCTAAGACTTGGATGCAGGCCTCTGCCTTCAAACCAGTGATATTTCCATTACATAATTCTGCTTTCCTTTTGTCAACATTCAATAAAGTATTATGAATAAAATATTCTATAAATGTAAAGAGCTTTACATATTAACTTTATTGTGTTATCTTGAAACATTGTTTCACCTTTTTAAGCACTAAAGTGTCCTCTTTCAACTTTTAGAGGCAAAAGACAAGTAGAGGTAAATTCCCCACAAGGAAGAAGAATTTGTAGGTGGCAAAACAGTTTCACAAAAAACCTTTACGTCAAGAAGTAGATTGTGAAGCAGCTCGCTTGTCACTAACTTCTTTTCTTCTTAAGACAATGACTATTTCTTTATTAGTAAATAAATGAATAAAAGAAACATATACACTGGCTATTTTTAATGCTTTGCTTTTATCTTAAAAATTCATTAATAATTTAACATATTTAAATTTAAATGAAATAAACATAATTTAACAATAATTCGTTTAACATGCCAATAAAACTAAGGACAGCTGCAGTGTATAAAAGGGGTCAGAATACTCGTTCAACCTATTTTGGGCGTGTTTTTGGGAAGTTTTAAATGGAAGCACTTTGCGGAGGAAGACTGGCAACACTCTAACAACGTGTGTGACAGACTGACAATGATTGCTGGGATGCAGAGTGCCCCACATCCTGTCCGTTCAGTCGAGTATATTAGATGCTCTGGAAATTGATAACACACCTCCAAGCCAAATTGCACCCTGACAGGTTGATACCAACTTCATCATGATCTAACCAGTGGATCCCTGGAAGCACTCTAGAACAGGCGGCCCTATTGAAATTGCACACATAAATCAGCTGAAGTAAAAACTCCTTTCATGACCCTGAAACATTTCTTGAGGTCTGGAACACATCCATCTTTTAAGGTTTTTACTACTGACGAAGAGACATACCCACTCATTCCTAGAAGCAATATACTCTCATATCCTTATCTTTCAGGTTACAGAAAATGGCCCTTATTTTTGTAAAAGGATATTAAAGTAGGGCTCTTTCTATCTCAATTATAGCCAAGGCCCAGAAAGGCCAAGGAGTAAAAAATAATACACAGTAAGTGTCCTAGGTTACAAACCTCTCCTACATTACAACAAGGCTTTATAAGAGAGATTCAAAAACAAAGGAACAAAATCACTGGTTTTGTCACCTGTTGCTCAGTACCCAGATCACTGAAGAGGCTTGGATGGAAATAACTAAGTTTGGAGAATGTAGTTGGAGTGTTGAGGCACCCCCTTATGTCAAATCTAGTGAGGGACTTGATAGGAACACTGGGAGAATTTTTATTTGCCATTGGAGTTCGGTGGAATACAAGGCACTTGTTTTGATCCATGCCTGGAAAAGCTTAAAGGTGAGACTCTGGCTGGTTGGTAGCTGTTCTAAGGAGAGAACACTGGTATGTAGTTCTAAAAATGAATTTAGTATTTAGCGTGAATATAAAACCTACAATTTAGTGTTGTAATTAGGAGCATGCACAGTAGAGCTTGGACCACCAAGGCTTGAGTCTTGGCTCTCTCATCTCCAGATCTTGTAACTTTGGTTAAATTAATACCTCTATGGCTCCGTTTTTTCATCTGTAAAAACGAGGATAATCATACCTTCTTTTCTTGAGAAAGCTGAATAAGTTAATACATGTAAACAATGCCTGGACCATAGTATGCACTCCATAAAATTTAGTTATTGTAATTGTTATAAGCTATGTTTTCACTAACAGCAGGGCAAAGGAGTCTATCTTTGAATCAGACATGGGCCTTGTGGGATGGGGCCTGCTTCGGTTTTTTTTTCAAAGGCACTTTGTCCCAAAGTGTAAGATGTCAACAGAGAGGTGAACAGCTGGAAAACAGACTAACAAAATGATCATGAGCTCTAAAAGGCACAGACTTTGTTAGTAAATCTTCAGGAAAGATATGTGTAGTGATTGGGAGGGGTCCCCAAAGAAGCTATGAAAGTAATGACAGAGTTAGTTTTAATTACCCAGGAAGCTCAAATCATCAATGCCAGATCAAGAGAGTACCAATTAAGTGAGATCTATCCTTCAGCTTACCTAGTCTTCTTCCCATAACCCCTCTGACTATGAATGGGTCAGAGATCTTATACAGACAGCTGTGGGGAAGAAATTCCAGCTTTTATGATCATGATAGAAGAAGCAGTGCCAAGAAAAATGAAGTTTTTTCTATTTGCAATCCATGGTGTCTGGCTCTTTTAATCTAACAGTTTGGCATCAGACATTATTTTGTGCTTTGGAATATAATATAGAATGTTATAAGAGAATCGTTAATTCAGTTTAGTAAGTATCTTTTGAGTGCCTAATGTGTGCAAGATCCTGTGCAAAAGAAGATCCTGGAACAAAAGTGATCAGCTTATATCCTGAATAAATTAGTTGTTACTCAACAAGTTTTGTGATATGTCTGATTGGTTCAGTGACTTGGGGCATAATGCATATATCATCACAAAGTGTCACCTGTATACTGCAGATATATTGGATAACCAGTAGTCTTATGACATACAGCTTATAAGAAGTTCTCAAGGTTTCTTAAAGATAATTAAGTAGAACAAAATCTTTGTCAAATGTTTGAAGAAAGGACAAAGGATGACTTTTGGTTTATACTTAACTCTCCACTCTGTCTACAGTAATAGTATTTAAATTGACAGTGCTTTTATAACCTCACCTCATGGACTTATCTTTCTTTAACTTGTTTTCAGTTTCAAAGGACATTTTAATATACCACTATACATGACTTCTGGCACTAGAATATCACCAACCCTATTAATCAACTGAATCTGCTTGCAGTTTTCCATGATGGTGTCATTTTTTGAGTAATATGAAATCAGATAATCTCTCACTGATGATGTATCTCACTAAATCACTATCTGAGTGCTGATAACATAACGACAATAAAATATTAGCATAATTCATCATCACATGTACCTTTGCTCTGGGGATGTTTTATTGTAATGTATAATACACTGGCTGTCATTCTGATGATGTATTATAGCAAGACTTCATCAGGAAAAAAACCGCATTTTGATGGAATACTATTCATATCAGATGGTACTGCTCAGGGATAAACAGTTGAAAGAAGTTTGACTTGGTTTGCTGTAAAATTCGCATGAAGGTCAAAGGTACTGCAAATAGTAAAAGATAGTTTAAAGACAACGGGTATCTATCTCTCTGTTATAGAATAGTTTCTAAAAGTTCAGTTTTTGGTTTCAAGCAGGTTAAGGCAGGTTTTTATCCTTAGTAAATGTTTGCTATCCATTACACACTGCAATGGTAGTTTCTGCAGCCCACAGTACTACTCAGGGAAATGACACTTTTAAACTAGATGTGGAACTTGCTTGGGGCAGAAGTGAGGTGATTTCCAAGGACAGATTAAAGTGAATGCAATATATTATAAAACTTTTCCTGCAATTCTGCCCCTTGAGCTACCCCTTAGAATATTAGATAAGAAAGGTACTCATAAATACCATCGATTTTAACTGTGGCCTAGAGAAAATAAGACTCATTCTAGGTCACACAATAGTGAGTGGTAGAGTAGGACCAGAAACTAGGTTTTTTGATAACTATTTCTGTGCTTGCTATAAAATAATCAAAGTTAATTGTGAACCATTTGCAACTGAAGTACTAGAACAGGGTACAAAGATGGGGCTAATACGTTGAGTAATAAGATGTTTTTTATTTCTGTTACCTTTGATGAAGACCTTCATGTAAATCAGTAACTACTTGACTGAGCACAACTGTAGCTATGCGTTAGAAGAAATAATAATAATGATGATATTAATAGTAATTATGATGATGAGAATAGATAACACTTAATAAGTGCTTACTGGACACTGTGACAGACATTTTGCAAACGTTACCTTACTTTGTGTTTTCAATTTGTCTAAATACTTGTTCTAAGACGTGAATTTCAGAAAACGATGGTCTTAAACAAGCATACACAATCTTATCAACATCATTTCTTGTTCCATACAAAATCCTTGTTCAACACTTAAACACGCAAGTTTCTCATGTTCTCGAAGCAATTGCTTTTGCTGATAATTACATCCATGTAATCATCTTGATTACATTTTCCAAATAGTAAAAACAATTGTTCCTCAGAAGAAGACTAGGAATGATTTTGTTTTATTTATTCCAGGTTTTTGATAAGAAAACATTTTTATTTAGACACGTATTGGTATTGATGATCCAGACATCTGAATTTCTCCGCCAACAATTTATGTGCCTCTCCTTTTTGGTTAATGCTTTTCAGTATTTTCCCTGGACATCTAATTTAAATGATAAGCCACCCACACTGGCAGGTCCGCTGCATCTCCTTATGTTCTATGTAGGGCAGAGCACTTCATATGTGCTCAGTCTTCTTTACAAATGGCTATCTCACTGAACCAGATGGTATTTTCCTAATTTACCTTCTTTATTATTATCAGGCCATCGTGAAGCCTTGACAAAGGCCACTTACCAACCATACATGTCACTCTCTGAGTCACCATCATAGCTACAATGTAAACATTCCAGCTGACCCTAAGAAACATTAATAATATTACAGCTTTTAATATCTCAGTAGATGCTCATAATGTTCTCCTTATTTCCAAAAGTCAGGTAATCACTGGAAATGGCAGAGTACACTCAGAATAATGATCTATTGGGTAGTGCTATTTAACGTGTGACTTTGTGAAGAGACTGCCCACACGTATTTTTTAATATGAAAAACAACAGGGCAGAAAATTGAGGTCACTGATAACTGAGCCACAGTCACCTGAGTATGAATGGAAAAACATAATGTTTCAGAAAAGTTTTTCAGCAACTTTCCACTACTATGAAAAGATGTCACTTTCAAAAGCAAACAAGTCACACGCAGAGATGTTTCAGTGCTTTTTACAAGGCATTGTAAATCACATAAATTATTCAGAGAATGGCAGTGAGGTCCAGTAGGACGTCTGAGTTAGCTGAGGATGTAGCACTGAAGTGTCAATCGGTTTAGGACAAGAATGGCCCTTTTGAGATTTATGGCGTTTCTGGCAACTCTACCATAAAAAGGCCTGAGTCAGAAAAAATAACAACAAAATCTTGTTTTTGAAATGCCCTCAAAGCATCTTCCTTAAAAAGTCTGATCAAATACTGATTATCTGCCAAAGGTTTACTACATATGCCAGAAGTACTTCTTAATAATTCACCACTGAAAAAGACTTACCTAAGGAATAAGACAGTGAATTATATTCAGCTAGAAAACTTCTGCATAACTATTACGAAAAAGAGGAAAGACAGATGAAAATAACAAACTTGGCAGTAGGACACAATCTAAATAAAAAAGAAAGTCCCATGTAATAAAGAAAGTGTTGACAATGGATTCCAAGTTTTACAGCATAAATGCTTTAACTTTGGGAACGGAGAGGTGAGGCTATTAAAATTTTAGGGTCATTATGAAAGTCTCTCCATAATACTTTTGCTACCTAAATAAACTCAGATACAGAACACTACCTAACACCATACACAAAAATAAACTCCAAATGGATTAAAGACCTAAATGTAAGACCAGACACTATAAAACTCTTAGAGGAAAACATAGGAAAAACACTCTTTGACATAAACCACAGCAAGGTCTTTTCTGACCCACCTCCTAGAGAAATGAAAATAAAATAAAAAATAAACAAATGGGACCTAATTAAACTTAAAAGCTTTTTCACAGCAAAGGAAACCATAAACAAGATGAAAAGACAACCCTCAGAATGGGAGAAAATATTTGCAAATGAAACAACAAAGGATTAATCTCCAAAATATATAAACAGCTCATGCAGCTCAATATCAAAAAAACAAACAATCCAATTAACAAATGGGCAGAAGACCTAAATAGAGATTTCACCAAAGAAGACATACAGATGGCCAAGAGGCACATGAAAGGATGCTCAACATCACTAATTATTAGAGAAATGCAAATCAAAACTACAATAGGTATCACCTCATACCAGTCAGAATGGCCATTATCAAAAAATCTAGAAACAATAAATGCTGGAAAGGGTGTGGTGAAAAGGGAACTCTCCTGCACTGTTGGTGGGAACGTAAATTGATATAACCATTATGGAGAACAGTATGGAGGTTCCTTAAAAATCTAAAAATAGGACTACCATATGACCCAGCAATCCCACTACTGGGCACATACCCTGAGAAAACCATAATTCAAAAAGACTCATGTACCACAATGTTCATTGCAGCACTACTTACAATAGCCAGGACATGGAAGCAACCTAAGTGTCCATCGACAGATGAATGGATCAAGAAGATGTGGCACATTTATACAATGGGATATTACTCAGTCATAAAAAGAAATGAAATTGAGTTATTTGTAGTGAGGTGGATGGACCTAGACTCTGTCGTACAGAGTGAAGTAAAGAGAAAAGAAAAGAAAAGAAAGAGAAAAACAAATACCGTATGCTACACATATATATGGAATCTAAAAAAAAAAAAAAAAATGGTACTGATGAACCTAGTGGCAGTGCAGGAATAAAGATGTAGACATAGAGAATGGACTTGAGGACACGGAGGGGGGAAGGGGGAAACTGGGGCGAAGTGAGAGTAGCATCGACATATATACACCACCAAAGGTAAAATAGCTAGTGGGAAGCAGATGCATAGCACAGGGAGATCAGCTCGGTGCTTTGTGACCACCTAGAGGGGTGGGATAGGGAGGGTGGGAGGGAATCTCAAGAGAGAGGGGATATGGGGTTGTATGTGTGCATGCGGCTGATTCACTTTGCTGTGTGACAGAGGCTAGTGCAGTATTGTGAAGCAGTTAAACTCCAATAAAGATCTATTAAAAAAAAATAAAAGAAGGGAAAAAATAAATAAATAAACAAACTCAGATCCAAAGAAAGACCGTGGTTGTTGGGCAAAACATGAAACCAGCAGCCATTTCCCCAGTTGTGTGTAGTATTATTATTATTGTTGTTATTATTATTTTTATTATTTTGGCTGCGTTGGGTCTTCTTTGCTGCGTGCGGGTTTTCTCTACTTGTGGCGAGTGGGGGCTACTCTTCATTGTGATGCACAGGCTTCTCATTGTGGTGGCTTCTCTTGTTGCAGAGCACGGGCCCTAGAGTGCGAGGGCTTCAGTAGTTGTGCCACGCAGGCTCAGTAGTTGTGGCTCGCGGGCTCTAGAGCGCAGGCTCGGTAGTTGTGGCGCACGGGCCTAGTTGCTCTGCAGCATGTGGGATCTTCCCGGACCAGGGCTCAAACCCATGTCCCCTGCATTGGCAGGTGGATTCTTAACCACTGTGCCACCAGGGAAGTCCCCTATGTATTATTTAGATGACCGCTCTTCTCTGGTTTTAAGGAAATAATCATGTTTCTTCACAAAACAATTTTGCATAGTTAAAAGCTCAAAGTAAGAATAACAGTAGTGGGTAGAAGTGGGATTTGCTCTTTTCTGTAAACTCCTGATGTCATGTGGCTTGTGCCCTTCCAAACCTAATTATGTTCACATGGATGTTAATTTACAACTACTGCTTCAGTTAATATTTTAGTGCAAGGAGATAAATAAGCTGCCACACGAATTAGGTGTTAGGGTTATTAGAGTATGAAATTCAAATACATACTTTTCCTTAAGCAAGAATTTTATGATAATATCTAAAGCTTGGAGATATTTTAGTATGTGAACATATGTATATGTATATTTATATTCAACAACTCTTCCCTCAATCACACCCATGCCATTCATTTAATGAGATAATTTACTAGGCTTTCTATGTGTGATTCAGGCAAAAAGCAAACAAACAAAAAAGAAAATGGGCTAAAAAGAGCTTTCCGTTTTGACTTTAAGAATCAGGCTGAGTTGCAAGGAACCCACAATAGCCAAAACAATCTTGAAAAGAAGAACTAAGTTAGTGGACTCACATTGCTGAATTTTAAAGCTTACTACAAAGCTATAAAAACCTAGACAGTGTAAACAGACATACAGGTCAGTGGAATAGGATTGAGAGTCCAAAAATAAATGGTCATAAATAAATATTTACGGCCAGTTGATCTTAGACAAAGGGGTCAAGACAATTCAATGGGAGGGAATAGTCTTTCAACAAATGGTATGGGACAACTGAGTGAAGTTAGACACCTACCTTACATCACAAACAAAAACTAACTCAAAGTGGATCGCAGATCTAAATATGAGTCAAAACTATAAAGATCTTAGATGAAAACACAGTAGTAAATCTTTGTGACCTTGGGTTAGGCAATGATTTTTTAAAGATGATACCAAAAGCATAAAAGATGAAATTTGAAATAAAAGAAAAAATAAATTTGACTTCATAATAATTAAACTTTTTGTGTTTCAAATGACGTCATCAAGGAAGTGAGAAGACAACCAATAGAATGTAAGATAATACTTATAAATCCTATATCTGATAAGGGACTTATATCCAGAATACCTAAGGAACAGTTATAACATAGCAAAAAAAAAAACACCTTGATTTTAAAAATGGGAAAAGGAGCAGATGTTGTTTCAAAGAAAATATATGAATAGCTAATAAGAACATGAAAAGATGCTCGACATCGTTAGTAATTAGGGAAATGTAAATCAAAGTCATAGTGGGGTACCACTTCACACCTACTGGAATGGCTATAATCGAAAAGACCGACAAGAACAATGTTAGCAAGGATGTATTTAAATTAGAACCCTCATTCATTGCTGGTGGAATTGTAAAATGGTGCATCCACTTTGGAAAACAATTTGGCAGCTCTTCAAAAAGTTAAACATAGAGTTATAATGTCTAAGTCTACCATGACGGAGCAATTTCACTTCTAGGTATATATATCTACCCGAGAGAATTGCAAATATATGTGTGCACAAAAACTTGTACACAAAAGTTCGTAGCAGCATTATCTTTAATAGTCAAAAAGTGGAAACAACTCAAACATCCATCACTGGTGAATGGATAAACAAAACACAGTATTCCATACTATGGAATATTACTTGGCAATAGAAAGGAATGCAGTACTGATTCATGCTACAACATAGATGAAATTTGAAAGCATTATGCTTAGTGAAAGAAGCCAGCCACAGAAGACCATATGTTGTATGAAGTGTCCAGAACTGGCAAATATATAATGATAGAAAGTAGATTTGTGTTGCCTAGGGCTGTGGAGAAGTAAGAACAGGATGGGGTGTGACTGCTAATGAATAGGAGGGTTTCTTTGGGGGATGGTGAAAATGTTCTAAAATTAGATTATGGTGATAGTTGTACAACTCTGAAAGTAAATGAAAAATCATTGAATTGTACACTTTAAATAAGCTTTGTGGAATATAAATTGTATCTCAATAAATTTGTTGAAAATAGAACACAGCAATATGAAGACTGGCTCCCTCAGCTCCTGGAACTAGGCTCCGTGTTTCCAGCTGCTCAGTTGCAGCCCAGAGCAGGCTGTCAGGAGGGGCTAAAGAGGCTTCACCTTAGCCTGGAGTCATACCTATAGAGACCCTGTTCACCTCCCTCATAGGCGCCATCTCTCAAAGCCGGCACACAAAAAACAAAAACAAAACAAACAAACAAATACTAGAGTCCAGAAGAAAATTAATTTTTGCACATCTAGCCAAAATCAAACAGCATGTTTTTCAGCCCATCATCAATTTTAATGGAATTGAACATACATCTTACTTTGACACTGGAAGGACAGATTGTTGGCTGTGCCACATTTCCTGGGACTTGTAAACAGCAGAACATCACGGATGTTTGAATGAACACAAACCATTTGGCAAATCTCTAATACAAACATCATAGTTTACATTTTATTCTGTGAACTTTCATGTGACTTCATAAGCCCCCATTATCTTCAGGAGGTATTATTTGGCAAAACTGAACATATTTGTTGTTAAAGTTTAATGTGTATAAAACTAAACCAAAGAATTTTCAATCTTTTGATTATTTCAAGTTATGAAATGTTATAGCAATTATAAGGCGTGTCAAGTTTCACAGGGAAGGAGAACTTTGAGGAAATAAAGGTAAAACTATATTGAGCATTTAAAACATTGGTATAATCTATATTTTTGGCTTACTCAATGAAAAATGACAAATTTAAATATACAAGAATATTTAAAAATCTTCATTTGGGAAAGAGGGTATGGCTCTATTGTGGATAAAAGGAGTTTTATTGTTTTAATGAAATAATTATTTCATTCTTATATTTAGAAGTGGGCCAAAGCTCAAGTTAGTTTTTAAAAAGTTATACTCTTATTTAGAAGAGAAGTGGGTAGAAATACCCACCATGTTACTTTAAAAAAAAGTGATAATCTCATTTGAGAAAGAACCATATTACTAGGTGGTTTTATATGAATTCTAATACATTACGGTAGAAACGTATATCATTCTTCGACCTAAATTGAAGGCATGAAAGACAAGTAGAAGTAGAGAACTACATATCAAATAACAGAAGAAATATACCCCAAGAAGTCAAGATGGTTAGAGATTTTTTTTGGCGGGAGGGGTGTGCTTATTATGCAGCATTTCTACAGAAATAACTCTTCCTTTTTTATTTGTTTCGTTTTCCCAAACTTTCTATAATGCCAAAATGTTAATGGTTTCAACAAAATTGTAAGGAAAATGCAGTACAAAATAACTTAATTTGGGATCCTTCCTCAGTCTCAGTCTGAAATAGGGAAGATGCTTACTACATGTCATTATATTACAATCTCTGACAACTAAAAAGGAAACAAAATATTTGCTTCCAGTTTGAATGTTAGCATTTTTGAATATATTATAGCCACCATGTTCAATGATATTTTAACAAATATACAACCACCTGTACTTCTATACAAAAAACTGAAGACACAGATTGAGATAAGACACTAGCCAGCTGTAGCATAGCACAAAAGCTATCTTTGTTCTTTACAGCGAAGGAACTATGGCAGACTAAAATACATAAAGCTCTTGAAGAAGATCTAACTGGAAAAGAAAGCAAAATAAGACCTTTGACAGTAAGAATGGGGACAGGATATCATGCCAGTAATTAAAGTTTGGAAAAGTAACTTTTATGAGCAGGAGCGATATTGCAGGGGAAAGAACTTTCATTTGTCCTCTTCATGCACCATAAGAGACAAAAAGCCTGACACACAAATCATTGCAGGTGAAGTACAAGTAAGAATTTCTGCCAGATGGCTGTAAACAACTCTCAGAACCATGAGAGTCAGACACAGAATTTCCCCCCACAAAATATGGGAGATATTTTTTGCTGTGCCACAGGTAAACAATGAATACCCTAAAGCCAGTGAAGGCAGTAAGATATTTACTAACAGATGTCAAATAACACAGAATCCAAGATCCAGTATTCCCTGATGGTTATAAATGCATCTCTTTACTATAATTCTGGGTGAAAACACTTGAAATCTTATCTAGACAAAAGCTATAACACCATGTGTCTGTGTAAACAAATGTGGGCATAAAAGCCAGGAAAGATAGTGCATGTCAGCTATAAACACCTTAGTGAATGAAACTAAAAGGTCTTATGCATTAGAGAGGATGTTAATAAATTCACAGGATGAGAGCTGTAATAAACATATCCTGGCAAATTATAGCCTGGTTCTGTACCTATAAAATCAGGCATATGTGTAGAGTGAATTTCTGAGACTTTCAGTTTGTCTCATTGAATCTTACATTGCATTTATGCATCTCATTTACGGCTGTGATTGTGAGTGCCATGGGGACTGGGGGTAGATCTTATTCCTGTTTCTCTCTCAGATTCCTAATACCTGCCATACAAAATGCAATACATTTCTGCAAAAGAGAAGGTGGAAGGAAGTATAGGAAGAGGGAGGGAGGGAAGGAAGAAAAGAAAGAAGGAAGGATGGAAGGAAGGGAGGGAAGGGAGGGAGGAAGGGAGGAAGGAAGGGAAGAAGGGAGGGAAGAAGGAAGGGAAGAAGGGAGGGAGGGAGGAGGGAAGGAAGAAAAAGAAAAGGAAGGAGGGGGAAGAAGGAGGGAAGGAAGGAAGGAGGAGAGGGAGGGAGGGAGGGAGGAAGGGAGGGGAGGGAGGAAAGGCAGGCTACTGATCATTGGCAATGGGTCATTACAGCTGTTAAATGTCCCATAGATGGCCCTTTAATTGCCAGATAAGTCTTTCCTCCAGTGTTAGAGGTATTTCCTCCTCTTATTTTATTTTTTTTAAATTTTATTTATTTATTTATTTATTTATTTATGGCTGTGTTGGGTCTTCGTTTCTGTGCGAGGGCTTTCTCTAGTTGCGGCAAGTGGGGGCCACTCTTCATCGCGGTGCGCGGGCCTCTCACTATCGCGGCCTCTCTTGTTGCGGAGCACAGGCTCCAGACGCGCAGGCTCAGCAATTGTGGCTCACGGGCCTAGTCGCTCCGCGGCATGTGGGATCTTCCCAGACCAGGGCTCGAACCCGTGTCCCCTGCATTGGCAGGCAGATTCTCAACCACTGCGCCACCAGGGAAGCCCCCTCCTCTTATTTTTCTCCATGAAACCGATGTGATAACACATCATAAATGAATAACTATATTATAAATATAGTTACTTATAGAGTTATTCATAAATTATTATTGAATAATAAGTGAATAACTATATAAATAACTATATTCATTTATAACTTCTGAATGTGTTTTAGAAATGTTTACTGAATGAATATAATGATTGAGAGTGTAAACTATGTTGCTCAATAAACTAGAAAATGTGTGGATCTTAATCGTATTCCTTGTCATAATTGTTAGTAAGAATATGATGCTTGGGGTAATGCCATTCCATTGCAGGGCTTAGGGATTTACCAAAGAATGTACATCAAAAGAGGTGGAAGCATAGCAGAAGTAGAAGTTAAGGTAGAAGTTAAGCTTGTGGATTCTGAAGCCTGAATTTGAAGCTTAGTCTTATATTTTATTATTTGTATAATCTTTGGCTAGTTAATTTTTTCTATGCTTCAGTTTTCCTATATGTCAGCTAGTGATAATAGTACCTGTAGAAATTATTATTAGCTATTTACAAATATTTGTTCTTCTCATTCTAGCAGAGATTGTTTTTGCCTAACTTTTTGAATTTAGGTGTGGCCACGTGACTTGCTTTGGTCAACAAAATGTAAGTAGAAATGATCGTTGTCACTTCCAGTCAAAGCTTTTAAGAGGCAATGTGCTATTTGTCATTCCCTTTCTCCTTGTTACAGTGACTGGAGATATTCCAGATGGTAGAAGCACTGTCATAACGAAGTTTTTATGTGACAACCATATAAAGCACAATTTCTAGCTACAGGATATAGACAGTGAGCAAGAAATAAACCTTTACTGTACTAAGCCACTGAGGTTTGGGGGATTATATGCTACTGCTATATAACATAGCCTATACTGAATATACGGTAACTTCATTGAGTTGTTGTAAATACACTTAAAGAAGTAAACACATGCAACATCCTTAGAAAGCGTTCAGTGAGAATTAGCTACTATTCTTATTTTAGGCTGTTGCTACATTGGAATGGCATACCCACTGGCTTCATTTGTGGCTACATAACTTTGTTCACCTCTTCATTTGACAACAGTTTTATAACAATTTTCTATAAAGAGAATACAAAAGGTCAATCTTTCCCTTATCATGGTTGGTCAAAATTTGGTTTTATTATTAGTTTAGAAAAATTTCTTTCAGCTTCATAACTTTTTATAGGTGATATCATGTAAATTTTTATGATGGTTGCTAAATCTGAGAAAACCTATCAAGTTTAATATATTAGCTGTTATAGGCAAACTTGCTGTTTTCAGTACTACTACAGATTTGTTTCCTACAAACAGGGATTCTGATCAATTCTGTTTCATGCAATACCCTTTAAAAGTGAGAAAAGTTATGATGCTTTTAAAATTGTATGCACTGCATTATCAAATATATTTTTGCCAGGAGAGATACTCTGTTTTGATTGGATGTTGATAAGAACTGGATCCTCTACTTATAATTTTATATATCTGATTGAAAAAAATTTAAACAGACCAGTTTCTGGCTCCCTCCCTTTCAATCCTTGTTCCTCCTTTACTGCTAACATTCTTTCAGGGCTGGGTACTGTAAGGCATGTTCTATCATATTAGCGTTTCTG
Organism: Eschrichtius robustus; assembly: GCF_028021215.1. Classification (NCBI taxonomy): domain Eukaryota; kingdom Metazoa; phylum Chordata; class Mammalia; order Artiodactyla; family Eschrichtiidae; genus Eschrichtius; species Eschrichtius robustus. The sequence goes on from NC_090829.1 coordinate 101,086,684, forward strand.
GCCCTGCACCTCTGTATCATCTTGCAATGATTCAGCATGGTGGGTGGAGAGGTACTTCTGGAAACCATTCCTATACCAGGTGGATAGCAGTAACATTACTATACATGGAAATGACTTAGAAACACATGAATATATCCCACTGAACTAAAAATAAATGTATCCCCAACTCAACTTTCTGATAACTGAATTCCCAAAATGCTTGTGGTCACTCCAGCACTGGGAGAAATGTGATGGAGGAAAGTCTGTCAGAGCGGAGTCAGTGATTTGAACCAATTGCTGTTAAAATATCTTACTTTTGCAGATTTTATAATAGATGATCATAAGAACATGTTTCTGTAGCTTTTCTTAGATTCTTACAAGAAGCCTCTAAAACTTAAGCTTTGTTAACTTCACAGTAAATTTTCTTGTATTCTTATGCATTAAATACTTGTTCTTATATTCATTCATTCATCCATTCATTGAGAGTTATTTACTGAACATGTAACATGCTTTGAACGTACGAATGCACATATAAAGTAGCACCCACTCGCAGGCAGCGTACATTTTCATGGAGAGGTGGACATGTATATAAAGATGCAGTAAATCCAGGGAGTAGCAAATACTCTTTAATGTCTATCCAGTAAACATTCACTAAACTACTTCTTTTTTTTGAGCAGAACTAGGATTGTGTTGGGTTACCCATCCTATTCCACATAATCATATTCACAAAACCACTGGTGGTAATCCTATTCTCTTTGCCTGTGATTGATTTAGGAAGAGGCATTGGCCAATGTAATGCTAGCAGAAGTCAGCTGAGGTGCTTCTGGGAATGCTTAGTGAACAACTTCTCTTCTTCCTCTGTAACGAAGTCTGGATGGGATGACTAGAACTGCAGCAGCTATCTTGCAACCAGAAAGAAAGCTACGCTGACCACAGAGGGGCAGAGCAGTAATATGGAAAGAAATACGTAGGGGTTTTTGTGGGGTTGGTGAGCAGCTAAATTAATCAACCCTTGGGCTAACTTGCTCCTGGACTGACAATGCTTCAGGGAATTCAGAACTCAAAAAGAAAATTTTTAATGAGGTAGAAAGCTTCACATTAAACTGTGACATATTTTTGCCAGCTACTCTCCTCTCTGTAAAATTGTAAAGTTTCGTTTTTTATTACTTTAATTCTGGTCCACATGTGAAAAGCAACTGAATCCTCAGAGGGTGATTTCATTATCCTTTTATAGTTACTACAACTGCACTAATATATTGGGGGTTATTATGCTGTTTATTTTCTATAATTTTTCCCAATTAACAGTTATTACCAGGAGCTATATTTATTAAATGAATGTTGCTGCATACATCAGAGAAACTGTAGTGATATAAGGCAGACAACTGCAGAAAAGGGCTCCTTTTTATACAATGGTCAGGAACTAAAATATCACCTTAATGCAATTAAAATTGTACATGTTCACAAGAGCATGGTGTCAATAAAGACTGAGTTAACTGACATTAGGAGAATTTAGCTTAATTAAAAATTATAATTCGAAAGTATTCTAAGACCTCTTTTTTTCTTAAAGGGGAAACAGATTTTTCTAATGGTTTGTGACTGAAAAATGTAGATACAGAATAAAAATAATTGGAAGCACTATAGAAAGTTTCTATAAAATTTATCATAATGCATTCAAAATGGAAGGGAAGATTTTGTTGTTATTAAGATGTAGTCAGGTGACAGCCAGCTGCTGACATTTGTTCCATTTGAGCTGTAACTAGGTGGGACATCTCTGTTTACAAATTCTTACCGTCCAATATGAGAGAATGTATCTTGTTTTGAACAACTGAGTAGTGACAGGCAAGCTGTCCATAGGGTATACAGATGACAAATCAAGAGGAAAATGAGCTCTTAGATAGTTTTTCAGCATTCTTCACTGGAAAAATAGCCATGTGACATGAGCGCTGTGCACAGTGGGCTTCCGTGTTAGTGTTCATGCTGCTGGAAAATGTATTGCTCGAACTAAATGCACCCTCTATTGAGCACAAATGATTCAACCACAATTTAAGAGGGAGATCATTACTCCTGCAAAAGGATTTTCAAGATGAGCAGTGAGGAGTCATTGTCTACAGAGGAAATTGAGACGTTACTTGCTCAGCATTGTAAAATTGTATGGCGATATAGATAGACATTGCCCGTTCTTTATGTCAATAAATAGAAGGGTCAACTAAAAAAAGCGCATGCTTCAGGTGGGTTGTAAATACTAACACTTTTAGATAACCTTATTAATCCCTGGGGATTATTTACTTTCCTTAAGACATCTTAGTTTTAGCTTTCCATGGTACTCTGAAAAGTGATCTATAGAGGGATCAGAGTTGAGACATTTCACCATCATCTCTATTCCTTCAACCTTTTAAAGCTGTGATGGTTTTCATCACTTAACCTTCAACTGATAGATCAGAGTTGTATAGAAGGATTGGCTAACTGCCTCATAGCCTACCAGGTGATCTGAGTAGTCTATGTAAGAAGGGAAGGAATAGACTTAATTTATTGAATTAGACTGGTTGCCCCGGTTGCCCATTATTAAGGAACAATGTGCGTTAGTACCTAAGAGTCAGTGTGTGATGCTGGTCGCATCTCTGTAATCAGTAATTCTAAACTTTCAACTGCTTGGCATGTAAGTGTTAAGCTGGGCAGGCTTTATATGATGGCTATAACAAACCTTATGGTTACCAGAGACCAAATATATTTAAAAAATTACATGTGTCTTACATTTTTGTTACAAAGGATTCAAACTATACAGAACTATACAGAATAAAACATATTACATCCTTTTCAGCCCCCTCCTAGTCAGGAACAACTGTCGAGCTTGGTGAGTATTATACCAACCCTGTTTTAGCATATTTTTCATCTTTATTTGTAATGTAGTATTTGATTCAAAACATATCAGTGCATCAGATATCTGAGTAGCTTAAAGAGCTTGTGCAAGTGACAGATTTATTAACTGAATAAACATACACAAGTATATATAAAAATATGCTCAAAATTTAAATTTCCAATATGCTTTTAATTTTTTCCTTTAACACTATGTTTTATAGATATTTCAAGTCAGTCCATGAAAGTCTGCTCCATTATTTTTTAATATCTGTATAATATTTTATTGTATGAATGTATAATTATTAATTTAAAATTACTGTATTGGAGGACACAATTTGCATTCAATTTTTCTTTTTTATAAATAGCATTGCTATCAATATCGTGAGCAAAAGTTGGTTCTCATGTGAAAGTATTTCTGTGGAAGAGCTCTAGTTGGCTAAAAGTTATGATTGAAATTTTGTGATACTGCCAAATGCTCTTCAAAACAGTCTTATCAATTTATACTCCCACCAGCAGTGTATGAAAGTGCTCATTCCTACTTATCACTGACAGCTTTGGATATTATAAATCTTTTTAATTTCTGCCAGTCTGATGGTTGAAAATACAATCTTATTGTTTCAGTTTGCATTTTTCTGATTACTAGTGAGGTTGAACAGCTTTTTATATGTTCACTGTCATTTGTATTTCATATTTGGTGAATAGCTCTTTCTTTTCTAATTTCTTTCTATTTGGCTATTTGTTTTTTCATACTGATCCATGAACCTAACGTCTTATTTTTGTCTGTACCTACTTACCTTTGCTTTTTGTTAATCTTGATGCTGATTCTGTATATTTTTCCTATGCATGTGTGTGGTAGAGCACTTACAAAAAAATACTTAATAGATTTTCATTGTAAAAGTAAAAATACAAAGACTTTTCATTCCTTCTTGGCTCCTTTTATTTAAAACACCTCAGTATGCCAAATATTTGGAAACTGATACGTAGACAAACCATGATGATATAAGCTCATGCCCTGGCATTTTTGTTCAAATGCTTACCTCTGAAATAATTGAGAAGTTGGAGAACCCAACTATTTTTTCACTTTTCACATTTGTTTTGTGACTCGTTCATTCAGCAACACTCAAGTACCTATATTGCAAAGAGTAGAGATATAAAAGTGAACATGTCCTCAGATGCTTCCTTTAAGGAATTGAGAGTCTAACTAGAGACACTTACATGCACACTTGTTGAGAGATCCCAGAGAACACGAGCCGTGGCTGGGTATGTCTACACGGTACACCGTGGGCCTGGCCCACCAGAAGTCTGCTTCCATAAGGCAACTCTCTCAGAGAAAGCCCAGTAAGGGATAAGGGAGTAAGCATTATGAGCCTGACATGTTACTGAATCCTTAGATATCAGAGAATAGAGCTGAGTCTGAGTACATGTGCCTGTGGCTGCAATCTCTTGGTTCCTTCCCAACATTGAGCTGAAAGTCAAAGCTGACAAGTATTTCATTAAAACCCTAAAAGACATCAAAAATATAAGAAGTAGTCTGGGAGCTCTGTAATCAAGTGTAACTCTAAAAAAGTGAAATTGACTCCTCTAACTATTTCACGACAGGATGTCATGCAGTAACATTTCCCAAAATAGGCTCCATTGGAAATGAACTGCCAGTGTAAGGCAAGCAAAAAATTGTATGGTCAAATACTTTGGATCACAAAGGGTTAAACAAATGTCTTAATGTTGAGCCTTCTAAGAACCTTTTATAAGTTGGTGTCCCTCGACAACACAGAAATACAAACTCAAAATAACTTAAAAAGGGGCCATCTTTGGGGTATCCCAGGAAAGCATTTCTCAAAGAAAGATGCTTTGGCATATTGAGGGGTCTGGTACCTCTTTGTACATGCCACAGATGCCCCTCTACTCACGTTCAAGACAAGATCAAGGTAAAAAGCAAAATAGCTGAGGTTATTTACTCTTAGGTGTATTTACAAACAAATGATTGACTAGGGACTGAATTAAACATCTAATTATATTCCAGTTAATGATTCTTTCATTAAGCATGTCCCATATTATAGTACATTAATCAGGCATGAGATACTTAAAGTTACTTTTAAACAGCTTCCTGCAACCTTGTTTATCATGCCCACTAGTACCACAGAATGCATTTTGCATATTAGAAGTAGTGATTTATTGGTTTAGGCACTTTTGGGAAACTAATACACTTTGTATACTACTACACACAGAATTCCGTGATTATCTTGTAGTTCATGGAAACTACCTGACTGAGTGTGTGTGACTAAGCCCTCCACATTCTAAATTCCCACTGAAATGAAGAAAGAGGTTCAATAGATTACAGATTAATTGCTAAAATCTTAGAAGTGGTGGTGCAGGAGAATTAAAAGCTAGGCAAATTCCTTTCTGAGAGTTGATAGGGTAGGGATACAAAATATGTGTTAAAAGCGATTTAAGGTAACTACTAGTAGACAACTAACTCACTAATGAATCATAAATAAGCAGAGTTATTTTGATTAATGTAGCAAAACTAGGAAAATAAAAGATCGTGTGGAAAACTAAGATGACAGAAGTAACAATAAGCATATCAGTTACTGTAATAAATGAAGATGTGTTAAATTATTTATTAAAAGATAGAGACTCTCAGATTGAGTCTCATGCATACACATGTGTACACACTCACCTAACTATGTGCTGTTCGCAAGACATATATTTGAAATAAAATGACTTGCTAAGATTAAATATAAAAGAATGTATAAAAATATTCCACATCAATCAAAACAAAAGTGGAATCAGGGTTTGTACTAGTCATATTAAAAAGAATGAAAATAACAGTTATAAAATTTTGTATATCAAATAGCCAACATCAAAATATATAAAGCAAAACTATTAGAGTCCTGGGAGAAACAGACAAAACACAATGATATGGAAGATTTTACTTCTCTCACTTTAAATGCTAAGTTTTTAGGTCAAGTGCTAGTAAAGGGAGAACTGAATCACCTTCCTGGGATTCTTTACCTCCATAGCAGGAGTGAAGCATATTCCATTTTCCTTGGCCCACATTTTCCAACAGAAATATAATGTGAGCCATATATGTAATTTAAAATTTTCTAGCAGGCACATTAAAAATAGAGTAAAAAGGTTAAATTAAAATAAATATATTTTATTTAATCCAATATAGCTAAGTATTATTTCAACATAATGAATATAAAATATTAATGAGATAGTTCACTTTTTTTTTCATTCTATGAAATCTGGTGTATATCTTACACAGAGAGCACTTCTCAATTTAAAAATGCTTGATCTGTATTAAATTCTATAAAATTTATGATTGAAACCATAGAATTACATACTCAAGCTTTTCCAAACATTCTGAGATTTTTCAAAAGAATGGAATGAGCATCAATTTTTAAATCAAAATTAAAATTAATGAAAATTAAGTACAATAAAAAATTCAGTTTCTCAATTACACAAGTCACATTTCAGTGTTCAATAAATACATATGTTTAGTGGTTGCCACTTCGGATGGCAAAACCCTAGGTAACTTTCCTACTCTCCTGGTGAGTATTCCATACCAAATCCTTTCTTCTTAACACTTCCTACCTCATCCTCAATTTTAACTGATTATATTTCTAAAATAGTTATCCTGAAGAGAATTTCAACAAACTGGCATGACCACATCTGGACTCATGTACTCTGTTTTCTTTCCAGTACTTGAGATGAACAGTTCTGACTCCCATCTAAAGCCAATCATTCCTCTTGTGCATTATATGCTATTCTCAAGGACATAATTTCAGAAAATCTGCACTGCTCTTTTTCTCTTAAGAGAAAGGTCATAGCATACTATGACCTTAGAAAAGTTCTACTGACCTAATTTCTCCTTCCAGCTGGTGCCCCATGTCTCTGTTTCCCTGTATAGCAAAACTCCTCAGAAGTTATCTATACTTCCTGGCTTCAATGCTTCTCCCCTCATTTTCCTTTAAATCCATTTCAATCAAACCTTTACCTCCATTGCTTTGCTGAAACTACTCTTTCAAAGACATTAATGACCTCTTTTTTGCTAAATCAAATTGTCAGTTCTCAGTCCTCTTCCTTGATAACTCCTTTCTCCTTGAAATACTTTTTTTCACTTTTATCCCTGGACACCACCCATTCTTCACTTTTCTTCTACCTTGATGATTATTCCCTCTCACTAATCTCCTCATCCTGTTCTCAACCTCTCAGTTCAGAGTGCCCCAGGACTCCTCTTATTTCTTGGCAATTTCATCCAGTCTCATGGCTCTAAATATCACCGATATGCCAGTGACTCCCAAATGTATATCCCCAGACTGGATCTCTTCCCTCAACTCTAGCCTTATATACACCTTTCCACTCAACATCTTCCCTTGGATGTATAATTGGCACATAAAACTTAACATATCTAAAATCAAGAAATTTTTTTCCCTCTCTAACTGCTCCTCCATGTATTCTTCCCTTTTAGGTAGACTAGGAAGCCTTGGAATTTTCCTTCTGGCCTTTAAATTTTTTTTTTCTCATATCCAGTGCAACAGGAATGTTGTTGGCTCTACCTTAAGAATACACCCAGAACTGGATCACTTTTAATCACTTCCATTTTTTCTTTTTACTCCTGCATACATTTTAGAATATAGATAAGTCAGCCATTCTTTTGCCTTTTAAGTTAAAAGACTACAAGCTGACATCCATTACAACAATAATCTACTTCTGATTTAAGATTTAATTTAACCATGTAAGCATTCCTGAAGTTCAATTAAAAGATCTGATGTAATAAATTAGGTTTTGTTCTTATAAGGTATATAGATACCTATTCTGAGATTATAGAGAAACGTGTTTCAGATAAGGTTATTACCCCCTTGTATCATAAAGTGAATTCCAAAGTTATGCTAATAAAGTTACATTTTGGTCTTCTAGGGTCCAAAACAAGAGTTATGCTATGTAGATTCTTTGGGTTGTCACTTTCCACTGGGTCTTTGTTACTCTTTAAACTTCCCATCCAAGGTCTGCGGGTTTTGTATAACCATAAAACCAGAATTGAAGCAGGTCTCTGACTGCTTTCTGCTCTTCTTGTTGTGAATTAAATGAATAACAGTGTACTGTTATTTCTTATTCAATAGTTTGTCTCCCTCAAAGCACAGACCCCAGAGATGTGATTTTCATCTGAATGGGAGCAAGAATCCCCATATGGCTGTGTATCTTGATATATTAGAATCTTGCAAGGTTTTATTGCTCATGTAATCTCACCCCGAATTCCGAAGCACACCACACCTCCTAGCTGAGGATTCTTGGTGAAGTGAGTAAAAAAATGGGTTTGTGCCATAGTCTTCAAATAAAGTAGGATGGGAAAAGATGGAGAACCACAGCTTACAAGGTTGTGGTTTAAGAGATGTGCTTTAGATGACAGCAGTGAGTAACAAACAGAGTGCCTGCTTCAGCAAATGGTTTTCCTGTCTCCTTTTAATTGAATCAGTCAGTTATTAGACTCAAATAACCATTTCCTGAAGTGGTTGCAATAAGCAGAAGCCATTGTACTATACTTTTCAAGGACTTGATTCAAACTCAGTAATTAAATTTTCCTGATTCCTCTAAGTCACAGGGCTACAACACTAGCAGAAACCAGCAGAAGCTGGTGGTCCTCTCTAGAGGAAATTTGGCTTCATCTTTTTAAGGTTGAAAAGGCAGAATATGGGCTTATTAATTAATAAAATGATTAGGTAAATTATTTTATTGCCTAAAAGGAAAATTATTTTGTATAGCCAGAAGTACCCAAATATTCTTAAAAACTGCATGCTCAAATGGATGAAAAGGAATTGCTGAGAAGAAGTACATTGCAACCGTTCTTGCCTGAGTGTGTTATAAAGCATTAGTAAGCGAGCTGGTGTGGATCAATATAGCCTTATTAAAATCCTTAGGTGGGTAGTAGAATTGAGACAATATGTGGACTTGGTTGGAATAAAGTTTCAGATACTTAGAAAAGGAACACGGTGCTGTTAATATGCTTCCATTACCACTCACATAGACATATTTCTCGGGCAATGAATCACTACCTAATCATCTAGGATTTTTTGGTTTTTTGTTTTTCCTTCGGTAGAGTGCTATGCTTAGCTTTTAGATTTCTTTGTTTTTTTGCATTCACATCATTTTAAGTATAGCTCTTTCTTACAAAATACCACTCTTTTCTTTGGAATATATAAAGACTTTTGGAAAAGCTTTTACCCCTTACTACTACATAAGTTATATTATTTAAATCAAGGGTAAAATATATTCTTGTTACAGTAGACAGAGTTAAAATTAAAAATTATTGCGGGAAGCAAGATGCAGTTTTTGTTAGAGCAGTCAGCCATATGTCAGGCAAAAGTTGGTTGAGATGGCCCTGGGCTACCACGCTGGGGCATGAGGCCTTTGCTCCTCAATATGCTCAGAAGTGCATCAAGTCTGGAGCAAACAGATTCTTAAGAAGATGGACTTGGTCAATGGCCCAGTCTACAGAGGCCCGTGGAATAAGGGTTATCCTGATTTGGGGGGTCTTTTCTTGTGAAAGCTTGTTTTGAGGTCCTCAACTTGTGGTAAACCCATCCTTACATGTGACCTAGAGTGGGATTAATAGTCTCAACCTGATCCTAACTTGTTTTCTGCCAGATTAGGTTAGGCTGCTGGCAAGACATCCCAGAACTGCCAGAGAAACACACAGGAGGTTCATGTTTCAATAACTACTAATTCAGCTCATTTTCCATCAGTGAAAAGTGGATGGGGATATTATTGATTCAAAGCAATGGTTTTATCTCCTCTCCTCCCCTGCTATGTCTGGAATTTGTTGGAATATTCATGTCACTGTCCTTCCTCTTCCTTCTCTTTCTCCCTCTTCCAGTCTCTATGTTTCCCTTTTACACTTCAGCTTCTTTTCACATTGAGGTTATTGAAATAATGTCTCAGAAATGAGTTTTTACAAACCAAATGCTTGCAACTCTGACTTTAAAGGAAAGAAACACAAACAAGTGATAAGGAAGTAGTGTGAGGATAATTAATCTTTAAAGAAGTTTCTTCATTTAAAAAGAGAATCCTCCACAGGGTCCTATTAATCGCCAGTCTCCTTAGGGACATTTTTAAAAAAAATGGTCAGGTGTACAGGCATTTGATTTACAGAGACTCAGTTCTGCACACTTCTGCTATGAGGTATGGGGAAGTTTTACCTGGTGAAGTTTCCATTTCCTTCTCACTACCCAGATCATTTTCACTTTGGAATGCAAATGAATCAAAGCTGAGGTTTCAATAGGAAAAATCCATTTCAGCAAAATCAATTTTAAGGAAAAATATATAGTTTAGCTTTTCAGAGTAAGGAATAAGTTTCTGCTCTCACATGACCCTGAGAGAAGTCGCTTATACAAAATGGTAACAAAATCAATCTTAGCAGGATTTAAGGAGCACTCACTTTGACACGTTCAAAGGTATTTTTCCCCTCCTCCTTCCGTCCCTCCTTCCTATAAAGGGCTCCTTCCCCTTCTCCCTTCCTCCTTCCTCACACTTTTTTTTATTTCCTTCTTTCTCCTTCCTTTTTTTTCTGTCTTTCTTTTAAAACCAAAAAAAAAAAAAAAAACCGTAGGCTAGGGATGCAGCAGTATACTTCCACTCTCCTTGATGCATTTGTCTATTTTGCCTCCATGGGACCTTCACTATTTTCAGTGACCGTGCAAGTCTTCTTTTCTTCCTAAACTTCCAATAACTACTCCCCTACTCCTCTCAACATGTAAAAAGAATTATAGTAAATAAAGCACTGGTCTTGAAAGGCAAAAAACTCACCTAATTTGCAGAAATAAAAATAGTTTGGAAAAAGGACTGGTCATAGCAGTCACTATATAGGAGATGCAGGGAGAAAAGCATGGGATTATCATTATAAAGGCAAGAAGTATGCAGCAGAAAGTAGCATTCTTTAGAGTTGGAAGTTGTAGTATTATTTGGTAGACCCGTAAAAGCCCTTTGGGTGATTTAATAGGAAAGAACCAGAACTTGAAATTGGAATTGAAAAAGACTTGTTAAATAATTTAATCCCTTTGGCTAGGAAAGGAACAATACAATTTTGGATCTAAATTTAATTGGGATTTAAGCAGATTCTTTGAAACTTTTCCATTTTTCATCTGGAAAGCACAAAGTGCTCATCCTTTCAGGAACAATGATGGACTGCATAATCCACTAGGGCACGGTATATCCTAAATCAAGTTCTCAGCATCCACACTGGGGCAGTCAAAGGTATTCTGACTGAAGTGAGAATCTAAACAGCTTTGCAGTGTGCATAGGGAACAAGGTTAAACCTTTTGGAAAGAGAATTATCAAAATCATAGCTTCTATTCCTACTTTTTTTCTCTTTTTGATATTGAAAATCTATGCTAGGATTTCATCTTTTACCCCAAGACTCCTGCAGCAGTTTCTTAACAGTTCCTGCTTATATAGAGCACTTAAAAAAAAGCATTAAATCATTTTGGCCTGAGTCTATCCAAAGTCAAAGGTATTTTTTTAAAGCACTATCTTTCATGCAAACAATACCAAGATTACAGCAAGGAGACTCAATATTAAAGAATAATAAGGCCGTGTGTGAATTAAGCATATTATATTTGACTTCCATCAAGGACTTTGCCACTTGCATAATCCAACTGCATATGGTCTCATAAACCCACACTTTCCAACACATAGTTCTCATACACAGATCACATAGTCTGTGATCAAGCAACAGTAGACCGAAGCAGGCTTTTTAAGGAAGGATTACAGTGACTGGATAAGAATTTATCTTACCTGCTTCTTCCTTAAGAACATATTATAGAAGTCCACATGTCATCTGTCATTATTCCATTTCTCCCCCCATCCTACCCTGCCCCAGCCTTCAGGGATGGTAGAACTGAGAGAGAGGGCAGGCAATGATTGAACGGTGTGGCTATTTGTGAACTTGTTCTTAAACCCCATGTCTCCTGGTCTCAGCTGGCTTTCTGTTCACAGGAAGCTATTTATGCTATAGACAGGCCAAGTTTACAATGAACCACATAAGTGGTATCACAGTTTTGCAGGTGGGAAAACTGAGACTCTGGGTGATATGCTAAAAAATGTATGATCAGTGACTGAGTTGACGTCACATAGGGGACACCAAGGATCCTGAAAGAAACTAATATAGACCCTCCAGAAGATCCTCTACGATCATTTAAATTTAAACTTAGGTGTTCTTAGAGGTCCTTTGCTATCCCACAGCTCCTAGATCTGGTGAGTTTGAAACCCTTATTTGTGAAAGGCCTAGGAATCCTGAGCAGATGAATAGCAGAGGCTAGTGAAAAAATTAAAGAAGCCTTCACGACACCTCTTTTGAAGAAGAAAATGGAAGTGTGTGTGGTGGTGGGGATTGACAAAGGACCTCTGTGGATAGTGAGTACACTAGAGTGAAGTGAGTATGCTATGTGCTAAAATCCATTAAACTATTAGGCTTTGCTGAAATCAAAAAGTTTTTTTTTCTTTTTTTTCTGTTCAGAGGCATGAATCACCATGTTGAGTTGCTCATAAATTACTTGAAAGTGAGTAATTCAGGCTCTGTATGTTAAATGACCAGATGGTTGCAGATATATAAGAATTTGCCATTGAGTAAGAAAGGTCCTAAAACTTGGTATGCCTATAATCATGTCATATGGCAGTAATATACCAGGAGACCTGAGTAAACCCTATGGAAAGAAATATGCGTAAGAGATGGAAAAAGTGGTGAAGTATATAAATCTTATTAGAGATGGCCAAATATTGTTTTCTACTGTATTTGTGTGGATGTATCTGAGAAGAAAGGATTTTCTTTGTCCCTTTTTGTTTAACTTCTTCCCTATTTTGTCTAAGGATACTATCAATGGCATTTTGAAACCCATGTGGGAAGCAATTTTTACCCTCTGTTTAATTACCTGATATTCTAGCTGCATTTATGGTGTTTTGTGTGGATATTTAGGACTATGTATTGTAACTTGTGACAGCAATTATGAAGAATTTTATTTCCCACCAAATGGGTCAGGCCAGTGTTTTCTGCCCTTGTTTGACTGGTAGATATTATAGCTAGCTCTTCATTATCTGTAGAAAGGGTAGTCCTTCTGGGTAGGATATTTATTACACAGAAAACCCCCAACTTCATTTCAATATGCCTAGAAACTCAGCCTTTTATCAAACTTGCTAACAAGTTGCAACAAATGAGTGATTTGTTCCCAGAGAAATAGCCACAACACATTAAGAAGAAGGCGGAAGAAGCTGAGAGCCTGGATAATCCATCAGCTAGTTAATTCACACCTGAATAATTGAGAGTTTGCCTTACAGTTACTGAATATTTATGAAGGTTCCACAATGTGCTGAAAAGTAGGTGAACCAAGTAAAAATACCAAATAAAAACCATCTGCACACAGTTTATGTTTGATACGAATCTTACTACTTGACGGGAACATGCGAAATAGAATGTATTTTTAAACATTAGTGTGTATAAGAACCATGAAGAAGGTGTGTCTGTTAAAACTGCAGATTTCTAGAGAAACTTCAGAGGTGCTCCTTGGGAATTTGCATTTTAACAGTTTATCCCACATAATTCTGAAGCAGGTGGTCTAGAGACCTCTTTTGGAGAAATTATCAATGTAGGTAGTAACAGGAAAAGCTTATTTCCTAGGAAGCCCAACATAAGAAATCAGAGATATACTGACCGACAAATTCAAGAGAAGAAGCCAAAAGGGAATGCCTATTAGCATAAAGGAGAGCATAGGCATAAAGAAAAAGAAAAAGAAAAAAAAAGAGGAAGGCAGATAATAGAACAATGGTACCATAAAAGATCTTAGTATCTTAGAGATTTGCTGTAATGCTATGATGTCTGTAATTTACGGTAAATTACTTAGTATACATTACACTTTATTTTTTTTATTTTTTAACATCTTTACTAGAGTATAATAGCTTTACAATGGTGTGTCAGTTTCTGCTTTATAACAGAGTGAATCAGTTATACATATACATATGTCCCCATATCTCTTCCCTCTTGCATCTCCCTCCCTCCCACCATCCCTATCCCACCCCTCTAGGTGGTCACAAAGCACTGAGCTGATCTCCCTGTGCTATGTGGTTGCTTCCCACTAGCTATCTATTTTACATTTGGTAGTGTATATATGTCCATGACACTCTCTCACTTTGTCCCAGCTTACCCTTCCCCCTCCCCGTATCCTCAAGTCCATTCTCTAGTAGGTCTGCATGTTTATTCCTGTCTTGCCCCTAGGTTCTTCTGACCATTTTCTTTTTTTTTTTTTAGATTCCGTATATATGTGTTAGCATATGGTATTTCTTTTTCTCTTTCTGACTTACTTCACTCTGTATGACAGTCTCTAGGTCCATCCACCTCACTACAAATAACTGAGTTTCGTTCCTTTTTATGGCTGAGTAATATTCCATTGTATATATGTGCCACACCTTCTTTATCCATTCATCTGTTGATGGACACTTAGGTTGCTTCCATGTCCTGGCTATTGTAAATAGAGCTGCAATGAACATTTTGGTACATGACTCTTTTTGAATTATGGTTTTCTCAGGGTATATGCCCAGTAGTGGGATTGCGGGTCATATGGTAGTTCTATTTTTAGTTTTTTAAGGAACCTCCATACTGTTCTCCATAGTGGCTGTATCAATTTACATTCCCACCAACAGTGCAAGAGGGTTCCCTTTTCTCCACACCCCCTCCAGCATTTATTGTTTGTACATTTTTTTGATGATGGCCATTCTGACCGGTGTGAGATGATATCTCATTGTAGTTTTGACTTGCATTTCTCTAATGATTAATGATGTTGAGCATTCTTTCATGTGTTTGTTGGCAATCTATATATCTTCTTTGGAGAAATGTCTATTTAGGTCTTCTGCCCATTTTTGGATTGGGTTGTTTGTTTTTTTGATATTGAGCTGCAAGAGTTGCTTGTATGTTTTGGAGATTAATCCTTTGTCAGTTGCTTCATTGGCAAATATTTTCTCCCATTCTGAGGGTTGTCTTTTCGTCTTGTTTATGGTTTCCTTTGCTGTGCAAAAGCTTTGTAGTTTCATTAGGTCCCATTTGTTTATTTTTGTTTTTATTTCCATTTCTCTAGGAGGTGGGTCAAAAAGGATCTTGTTGTGATTTATTTCATAGAGTGTTCTGCCTATGTTTTCCTCTAAGAGTTTGATAGTGTCTGGCTTTACACTTAGGTCTTTAATCCATTTTGAGTTTATTTTTATGTATGGTGTTAGGGAGTGTTCTAATTTCATTCTTTGACATGTAGCTGTCCAGTTTTCCCAGCACCACTTATTGAAGAGGCTGTCTTATCTCCACTGTATATTCTTGCCTCCTTTATCAAAGATAAGGTGACCATATGTGCGTGGGTTGATCTCTGGGCTTTCTATCCTGTTCCATTGATCTATTTTTCTGTTTTTGTGCCAGTACCATACTGTCTTGATTACTGTAGCTTTGTAATATAGTCTGAAGTCAGGGAGCCTGATTCCTCCTGCTCCGTTTATCTTTCTCAACATTGCTTTGGCTATTTGGGGTCTTTTGTGTTTCCATACAAATTGTGAAATTTTTTGTTCTAGTTCTGTGAAAAATGCCATTGGTAGTTTGATAGGGATTGCACTGAATATGTAGATTGCTTTGGGTAGTAGAGTCATTCTCACAATGTTGATTCTTCCAATCCAAGAACATGGCATATCTCTCCATCTATGTGTATCATCTTTAATTTCTTTCATCAGTGTCTTATAGTTTTCTGTGTACAGCTCTTTTGTCTCCTTAGGTAGGTTTATTCCTAGATATTTTATTCTTTTTGTTGCAATGGTAAATAGGAGTGTTTTCTTAATTTCACTTTCAGATTTTTCATCAATAGTGTATAGGAATGCAAGAGATTTCTGTGCATTAATTTTGTATCCTGCTACTTTGCCAAATTCATTGATTAGCTCTAGTAGTTTTCTGGTAGCATCTTTAGGATTCTCTATGTATAGTATCATGTCATCTGCAAACAGTGACAGCTTTACTTCTTCTTTTCCAATTTGGATTCCTTTTATTTCTTTTTCTTCTCTGATTGCTGTGGCTAACATTTCCAGAACTATGTTGAATAATAGTTGTGAGAGTGGGCAACCTTGTCTTCTTCCTGATCTTAGTGGAAATGCTTTCAGTTTTTCACCATTGAGGACGATGTTGGCTGTGGGTTTGTCATATATGGCCTTTATTATGTTGAGAAAAGTTCCCTCTATGCCTACTTTCTGGAGGGTTTTTATCATAACTGGGTGTTGAATTTTGTCGAAAGCTTTCTCTGCATCTATTGAGATGATCATATGGTTTTTCTCCTTTAATTTGTTAATATGGTGTATCACATTGATTGATTTGCGTATATTGAAGAATCCTTGCATTCCTGGGATAAACCTCACTTGATCATAATGTATGATCCTTTAAATGTGCTGTTGGATTCTGTTTGCTAGTATTTTTGTTGAGGATTCTTGCATCTATGTTCATCAGTGATATTGGCCTGTAGTTTTCTTTCTCTGTGGCATATTTATCTGGTTTTGGTATCAGAGTGATGGTGACCTCGTAGAATGAATTTGGGAGTGTTCCTCCCTCTGCTATATTTTGGAAGAGTTTGAGAAGGATAGGTGTTAGCTCTTCTCTAAATGTTTGATAGAATTCACGTTTGAAGCCATCTGTTCCTGGGCTTTTGTTTGTTGGAAGATTTTTAATCACAGTTTCAATTTCAGTGCTTGTGATTGGTCTGTTCATATTTTCTATTTCTTCCTGGTTCAGTCTCAGAAGGTTGTGCATTTCTAAGAATTTGTCCATTTTTTCCAGGTTGTCCATTTTATTGGCATATAGTTGCTTGCAGTAATCTCTCATGATCCTCCTTTGTATTTCTGCAGTGTCAGTTGTTACTTCTCCTTTTTCATTTCTAATCCTATTGATTTGAATCTTCTCCCTTTTTTTCTTGATAAGTCTGGCTAATGGTTTATCAATTTTGTTTATCTTCTCAAAGAACCAGTTTTTAGTTTTATTGATCTTTGCTATTGTTTCCTTAAATTCTTTTTCATTTATTTCTGATCTGATCTTTATGATTTCTTTCCTTCTGGTAACTTTGGGGTATTTTGTTCTTCTTTCTCTAATTGCTTTAGGTGTAAGGCTAGGTTATTTGAGATGTTTCTTGTTTCTTAAGGTAGGCTTGTATAGCTATAAACTACCCTCATAGAACTGCTTTTGCTGCATCCCATAGGTTTTGGGTCGTTGTGTTTTCATTGTCATTTGTCTCTAGGTATTTTTTCATTTCCTCTTTGATTTCTTCAGTGATCTCTTGGTTATTAAGTAGTGTGTTGCTTAGCCTCCATGTGTTTGTATTTCTTACAGATTTTTTTCCTGTAATTGATATCTAGTCTCATAGCGTTGTGGTTGGAAAAGATACTTGATACAATTTCAATTTTCTTAAATTTACCAAGGCTTGATTTGTGACCCAAGATATGATCTACCCTGGAGAATGTTCCATGAGCATTTGAGAAGAATGTGTATTCTGTTGTTTTTGCATGGAATGGCCTATAAATATCAATTAAGTCCATCTTGTTTAATGTATCATTTAAAGCTTGTGTTTCTTTATTTATTTTCGTTTTGGATGATCTGTCCATTGGTGAAAGTGGGGTGTTAAAGTCCCCTACTATGATTGTGTAACTGTCGATTTCCCCTTTTATGGCTGTTAGTATTTGTCTTATGTATTGAGGTGCTCCTGTGTTGGGTGCATAAGTATTTACAATTGTTATATCTTCTTCTTGGATTGATCCCTTGATCATTATGTAGTGTCCTTCTTTGTCCCTTGTAATAGTCTTTGTTTTAAAGTCTGTGTTGTCTGATATGAGAATTGCTACTCCAGCTTTCTTTTGATTTCCATTTGCATGGAATATCTTTTTCCATCCCCTCACTTTCAGTCTGTATGTGTCCCTAGGTCTGAAGTGGGTCTCTTGTAGACAGCATATATACAGATCTTGTTTTTGTATCCATTCAGCCAGTCTATGTCTTTTGGCTGGAGCATTTAATCCATTTACATTTAAGGTAATTATCAATATGTATGTTCCTATTACCATTTTCTTAATTGTTTTGGGTTTATTATTGTAGGTCTTTTCCTTCTCTTGTGTTTCCTGATTAGAGAAGTTCCTTTAGCATTTGTTGTAAAGTTGGTTTGGTGGTGCTGAATTCTCTTAGCTTTTGCTTGTCTGTAAAGCTTTTAATTTCTCCATCAAATCTGAATGAGATCCTTGCTGCGTAGAGTAATCTTGGTTGTCCGTTTTTCTCTTTCATCACTTTAAATATGTCCTGTCACTCCCTTCTGGCTTGCAGAATTTCTGCTGAAAGATCAGCTGTTAACCTTATGGGGATTCCCTTATGTGTTACTTGTTGTTTTTCCCTTGCTGCTTTTAATATTTGTTGTTTCTATTTAATTTTTGATACTTTGATTAATATGTCTTGGTGTCTTTCTCCTTGGATTTATCCTGTATGGTACTCTCTGTGCTTCCTGGATTTGATTAACTATTTCCTTCCCTATATTAGGGAAGTTTTCAATTATAATCATCTCTTCAAATATTTTCTCAGTCCCTTTCTTTTTCTCTTCTTCTTCTGGGACCCTTATAATTCGAATGTTGGTGCGTTTAATGTTGTCCCAGAGGTCTCTGAGACTGTCCTCAATTCTTTTCATTCTTTTTTCTTTATTCTGCTCTGCAGTAGTTATATCTACTATTTTATCTTCCAGGTCACTTATCCGTTCTTCTGCCTCAGTTATTCTGCTATTGATCCCTTCTAGAGAATTTTTAATTTCATTTATTGTGTTGCTCATCTCTGTTTGCTCTTTAGTTCTTTTAGGTCCTTGTTAAACGTTTTTTGTATTTTCTCCATTCTATTTCCAAGATTTTGGATCACCTTTACTATCATCATTCTGAATTCTTTTTCAGGTAGACTGCCTCTTCATTTGTTAGGTCTCGTGGGTTTTTGCCTTGCTCCTTCATCTGCTGTGTGTTTCTGTGTCTTCTCATTTTGCTTAACTTACTGTGTTTGGGGTCTCCTTTTCGCAGGCTGCAGGTTCGTAGTTTCCATTGTTTTTGGTGTCTGTCCCCATGGCTAAGGTTGTTTCAGTGGGTTGTGTAGGCTTCCTGGTGGAGGAGACTAGTGCCTGTGTTCTGGTGGATGAGGCTGGATCTTGTCTTTTTGGTGGGCAGGTCCACGTCTGGTGGTGTGTTTTCGGGTGTCTGTGGCCTTATTATGATTTTAGGCAGTCTCTGTGCTAATGGGTGGTGGTGTGTTCCTGTCTTGCTAGTTGTTTGGCATAGGGTGTCCTGCACTGTAGCTTGCTGCTTGTTGAGTGGAGCTGGGTGTTGGCATTAAGATGGAGACCTCTGGGAGCTTTTTGCCGTTTGATATTATGTGGAGCTGGGAGGTCTCTTGTGGACCAGTGTTCCGAACTTGGCTCTCCCATATCAGAGGCACAGCCCTGGTGCCTGGCTGGAGCACCAAGAGCCTGTCTTCCACACGGCTCAGAATAAAAGGGAGGAAAAAAGAAAGAAAGAAAGAAGAAGATAAAATAAAATAAAATTAAGTAAAATAAAGTTATTAAAATAAATATTAAGAAAAAATTTTTTTTAAGTAATAAAAAACAAAAACGGACAGACAGAGCCCTAGGACAAAGGGTAAAAGCAAAGTTATACAGACAAAATCACACACAGAAGCATACACATACACACTCACAAAAAGAGAAAAAGGGGGAAAATATATACATGTCGTTGCTCCCAAAGTCCACCTCCTCAATTTGGGATGATTCGTTGTCTATTCAGGTATTCCACAGATGCAGGTACATCAAGTTGATTGTGGAGATTTAATCCGCTGCTCCTGAACCTGCTGGGAGAGATTTCCCTTTCTTTGTTGGCACAGCTCCTGGGGTTCTGCTTTGGATTTGGCCCTGCCTCTGCGTGTAGGTCGCCTGAAGGCGTCTGTTCTTCGCTCAGACAGGACGGGGTTAAAGGAGCAGCTGCTTCGGGGGCTCTGGCTCACTCAGGCCAGGGGGAGGGAGGAGTACGGATGCGGGGCGAGCCTGCGGCGGCAGAGGCCGGCGTGACATTGCAGCAGCCTGAGGCACCGTGCGTTCTCCCAGGGAAGTTGTCCCTGGATCACGGGACCCTGGCAGTGGCGGGCTGCACAGGCTCCCGGAAGGGGAGGTGTGTACAGTGACCTGTGCTTACACACAGGCTTCTTGGTGACTGCAGCAGCAGCCTTAGCGTCTCATGCCCGTCTCTGGGGTCCGCGCTGATAGCCGCGGCTCGCGCCCGTCTCCGGAGCTCCTTTAAGCAGCGCTCTGAATCCCCTCTCCTCGCGAACCACGAAACAAAGAGGTTAGAAAAAGTCTCTTGCCTCTCTGGCAGCTACAGACTTTTTCCCGGACTTCCTCCCGTCTAGCCGTGGCGCACTAGCCCCTTCAGGCTGTGTTCACGCCGCCAACCCCAGTCCTCTCCCTGCGATCCGACCGAAGCCCGAGCCTCAGCTCCCAGCCCCCGCCCACCCCGGCGGGTGAGCAGACAAGCCTCTCGGGCTGGTGAGTGCTGGTCAGCACCGATCCTCTGTGCGGGAATCTCTCCGCTTTGCCCTCCGCACCCCTGTCGCTGCGCTCTCCTCCGTGGCTCCGAAGCTTCCCTCCTCCGCACCCCGCAGTCTCCGCCTGCGAAGGGGTTCCTAGTGTGTGGAAACCTTTCCTCCTTCACAGCTCCCTCCCACTGGCGCGGGTCCCATCCCTCTTCTTTTGTCTCTGTTTTTTCTTTTTTTCTTTTGCCCTACCCAGGTACGTGGGGAGTTTCTTGCCTTTTGGGAGGTCTGAGGTCTTCTGCCAGGGTTCAGTAGGTGTTCTGTAGGAGTTGTTCCACATGTAGATGTATTTCTGATGTATTTGTGGGGAGGAAGGTGATCTCCGCGTCTTACTCTTCCGCCATCTTGAAGCTCCTCCTACATTACACTTTCGATGTGACAACCAGTTATTGGGATCTCACAGCTCAGTGATGGCTCACTAGCATTCTAAAAGGAAGCCCAGACTCCAGAGGGGATTGATACAACTTATTTAGCTATTTATACGGGATCAATATCAGAAGCTTTATTATTTTTTTATTGGCGTACAGTTGCTTTACAATGTTGTGTTAGTTTCTACTGCACAGCAAAGTGAATCAACTACACGTATATATATATCTCCTCTTTTTTTGTATTTCCTTCCCATTTAGGTCACTGCAGAGCACTGAGTAGAGTTCCCTGTGCTATACAGTAGGTTCTCATTAGTTACCTATTTTATACATAGTATCAACAGTGTATATATGTCAATCCCCATCTCTCAATTCACCCCACCCCCCTCTTCCCTTGGTATCCATACGTTTGTTCTCTGTGTCTGTCTCTATTTCTGCTTTGCAAATAAGATCATCTATACCATATTTTTTAGATTCCACATATATGCATTAATACACGGTATTTGTATTTCTCTTTCTGACTCACTTCGTTCTTTATGACAGTCTCTAGGTCCATCTACATCTCTAAAAATGACCCAATTTCATTCTGTTTTATGGCTGAGTAATATTTCATTGTACTCATGTACCACATCTTCTTTATCCATTCCTCTGTTGATGGACATTCAGAAGCTTTAATAATTAGCATGATCAACATCAGAAAAGGAATTCCATTGGTTAAATTGGTGAATTGTTAGCCAACATAATGGGTTTAGAAGTGGATCCTCATTGGTGAGATTAGTGGCATTCAAGATATGTGCATTAGCTAAAATATTTTGGTGATAACTTTCTCCTCTTGCATAATCAGAGTATAGGAATGCAGAGAGGCCTATAGCTAGCCTGTCACTTGAGGGATAGATTCTAATCTCTCAATAATCCCTAAGTGGTTGGGACAGTTAATCTGAAGATGTCTGATTGCCTGGCCTGCAAGGCTATACACTCTTGGCTCTCTGGATGTTGTTTAGGCTTCCTCAAATGATATTTTTTTAGGAAAGATATTTAGGGATCCCCTGTAAGAATGGAGAATTGGGACTTCATTATCTCACAGAACAAATTGTACAAATGCCTTGTTCCTGTTTGTTAATAAATGTTTGTATGATAAATATTGATATATGAGGCAGAATTGTCCTGATTTGCTCTAATTTTAACTTGAAGCAAGTTTGAGGGGGTGGTCAGTCAATCTCAGTCACCTCAAGTGTTTCGGTTGGTACGGCTAGCCACTAAAAAGACTTTATGAGTTGTTATGACCCAATTGACATAGACCAGTTCTCAACACAAATATGAAAGAAAAAATAACTTCCTTGGGAGAGAATTTTGGTGAAGCTGCTCTTACTGATCTTTCTCTTGTGGGAAAAAATTGATAAAGCATCTTACAGGTTTTGCGCTCTCTGTAAGGCAAGTATATTCATTGTTCTGCTCTTTCTGTTTTCCCAAAATATGAAAGGATCAACAGAGGCTTGAATAGAAGTAGCTTCCAAAGGCATAAAACTTCTACTGGGTCATTCACTTCTCTAATTTGCTCCATAAAAGAGCAAATAGGAGAAACTGGGAATAGAATTTTGACCTTTCAGACATTGGTCCCCTGTGCTCTCCAGTGAGCCATGATCTTCATGTTATTTAAGATCTTGCCTAGGCTATTCTCTACAAAAGGTACTTTAAAAAATTGACTGTCTCAATCCCTCCAATCTGCAAGTAATTGCTGGTTAAAAAAAAAAAAAAAAAGAATTAAAAGCTACTCAGAAAGCTCTAGTTGTGCGTTCCTTAATTTTCCTTGCTTAAATATTTTGAAGTCATCAGATGCTTTCAGCATATCTGCCTAGAAAAGAAGTTATATCAGTTAATACCTTTCACATTTATTTATGTATAGGCACTCAGATATGAAAATGTTCAAATGTGTTGCATGATAATTTGTTTTTTCTACTACAGTATCAGTGAAACTGTAAATGGGAAAATGGAAATATTGTATCTATATCTATGTATCTATAGCAACATCATTCCAGAGGCAATACTGTATAAATTAAATTCAGAACATGTATCCCAACAGTCTTCCATGTTGAATGGTAAAAAATATCTATGAAGTCATTTCAAAATATTAAAGAGTCAAATTTTGGAGAAGCAGATTAATTAAGCCATAAACATTGTGAATATTTAAGAATGTTACTCTAAAATGTCACACTTTCAATAAAAGTAAAAGATTTAGTCTAGGTATTCTGTCACTTTTACAGTTATATGATTTATTAGACAATATTAACATGCAGACAGAAAGTAAAAGATATCTATAACTTTGTATATGTTTGCCACAACTTGCCAGCTAATTATCCTTTTGAGATATGATGGTTCTGATTAATAAATCAAAAGGGAAACTCAATTATGAATGCATGCAATCAAACTTCATATGCAAGCCAAAATAAACCCGGCACTTGTAAGTCAGAAGAACCCATTAGGGAAACTAATATAGTGGTGTTCCAAGGCTACATTGTGTGGAAAATAATGCTCTCCCGTTTAATGGAAAGAGGTAGGTAAGAGAATACTTAAAAGACAAACTACTTGGAGTATTGCATATGACAACAGGACACTGACTGAAGTAAAGGGCTCAAGTCGAAACCGAAATTGACAATGTCTTCAACTCTTTTCAGTTGAATTCAAGTAATATTTATTGAGTAACAAACTAAAGCCTTTTCTACAGGGGGCTGTTTTTAGTTCAAGGAAAGACAACAACTCGTTGCCTCTGATCTCAGACATAGGGGATTTTTATGAGTTGAATTGTGTCTCCCCAAAATTCCTATGCTGCAGTTTTAACCCCAGTACTTCAGAATATGAACTTCTGTGGAAATAGGGTTGTTGCAGATGTACTTAGTTAAGATGAGGTCATACAGGACTAAGGTGAACCCCTAATTCAGTATAACTGGTGTCCGTATAAAAAAGAGGAAATTTGGACACAGAGACACACACAAGGAGAATGCCACGTAAACATGAAGGCAGAGATAGGGATAATTCTTCTATAGGCCAAGGAACATTGAAGACTGCCAGCAAATCACCAGAAGCTAGGAGAGAGGCATGAAACAGATTCTCCTCAGCCCTCAGAAGGAACCAACCCTATAGCGTCCCTGATCTCAGACTTCCAGCTTCCAGAACTGTGAAACAATAAATTCTGTTGTTCAAGCCACCCAGTTTGAGGTATTTTGTTATGGCAGCCCTAGCTAACTAATACAGGGATAGAAATTACAATGGAGACACAATCTCTATCCTCAAAGTGCCTACAAACAGTTGTTCTCATAGAAAAACTTACAGAGAAGTCTCCTGGCAGAATTTTGTCACTTAAATGGTAAAAGTCAGGAGCCTTGAAACAGAAGTAGGCAAAAGGGAAAACATATGTTACCCAGGGCTGAATTTTGATGAGGCTGAAGATGAAGGGGATAGATGATTCAAGGCATGAATGTGCATTCTTGAAATAGGTGACCATGAGGTCAGTGTTGGGAAGATAAGTGAGGGAAAACCATGGGGAAAGGTGTGTTGATGAGCTATATCAAGAATAGAAAAAGTGGAGTCAGTAGGAGAAGTGGAAGATTAGGTGGTTATAGAATTTTGTTTTAAGGACTTCTCTTTTAGCTCTAAATTTGGGTAGATGCACCCTCTTTGAAGGACAAATGTGAGGACGCTGGATCTTTTCAACATTTTTAACATGACAATATATATCTTAATATTAATGAAAAGCATGGAGCATTACCTTGTCAATCTTTCCAAAAATTCTTTAAAAATATTATAAAATATTTCAGACACGTAAAATGTCACATAAAAACTAATACAATGATCACTCATATGTCCACCACTTGGCTTAAAAAATACGGTATTTCTGATACAGATGAAGCCCCAGGGGTTCCTCTTCCAGATCTCATTTATTCCCCTGACTGCCATACCCTATGTCTCCTACTCTGAACTTGCTGTTTATCATTTTCATGCATTTCTTTTTATATTCCTCTTAGAGAGTTATCCAGGTTAGAGACAAGAGTGCTGGAGTCTTTATACCTCGGCCTCTGCCAGTGCCAGTTATTGGTCCAAGGCTGTCCCTGGTGGGATGTAAATCCCAAGTTGCTTCCCAGGCCTTTTTGCTTGCAGGCAAAGTAGATTCCAGCAGTCTCTAGGGCAGTCTTCTGATAAAGCCCCAGGTGCTGACTGTTGGAGTATATGTGTAACTGAGCAGGAACCTATGGAGCCTTCCTGGGCCAGACTGCCCCCACGTCCTCTGCCTGCCTCTTGTTTGTAGAAAAACTTTAGCCTCCCAGGCCTTCCCTGAGTTCCAAAGAATACATTTAATCAGAGAAGTGAGAAAATGCAGAAACAAAGGAAAACTGTCAAGCATGACAAAGTATTAATAGTTTAGCCATTAAACAAAGTTAAGGACCTTTAGTCCCTCCTCAAGGACTATAGATAATACTCTGAGCCATATCCTTTGAGCTGTTTTGCTGAAACCACCACCAGGTGGAAGAAGTTAACTCCATGCTGACCACAAGCACAAAGACCCCAGAAGGGTTGGTCCCAAAAGGTTGATGATATTGACTCCTGATTACCTTACCACCAACCAATCAGAAGAATGTCCAGGAGCTGATCACACACCCCACAATACTCTCCCTCACCCTGTCTTTAAAAACCTTTCTCTAAAAGCCATCAGAGGGTCTGGGTGTTTTTGAGCATTAGCTGCCTGCACTCCTTGTTTGGCACCTGCAGTAAACACTGCATTTTCCTTCACCACCACCTGGTATCAGTATATAGGCTTTATTGTACACAGGTGAATGGACCCAAGTTCAGTTCAGTAACAAATGCATATTAGGAGCCTGTGTACTTAACAATAGTAAAGGGAAGTAAGAAATAAGGAAGCACACTGTCAATGTCTGCTACCTGTCCCATAACATGGATACACCATACTTAATCTATTTTCTTGTTGGTGGATATTTAATTCAAGTGAATATTTATTCCAATTTTTAAGAGTACATGCTAAGAGTACCTAAAAAATAGGCATCTTTAAGCGTTCCCTAATGATTTTCTTTATTTTTCAATTTAAGAAATAAGTCTCCCATAAAGTCCTGCTCTATGAGAAGGAAGCAGGGGTGGAAGGTAAGACTGTTTATTCAGGACTGTCAGAGACGAAGTGAGCTGGGAAATGAGCTAGAACTCCTTTTCACAGAGGGCAACTTTTTTTGATGCCTTAGGTCTGGATGCTGCAGGTGAGGGCTACTCGCTGAGGTTGGGGGCAGGGCCTATATCCTGGCCTCCTGAGATACCCTCATGAAAGAAGAATCTTCCATTTCCCAGGGCACTTTCAAATCCTTTAAACTTCCAGTTTATACCTTGCTTAATCCTTGGTTATTTTATTTAATGTTTTAAAACATGTTTCACCTTTACTTTTTTTCTTCCCTGTTTAATTAATATTTAATTTTTTTAAGTTTTTTTTTTCTTTTAAGTGGGAATCAGGAGATATTTGCAAAAGGGGACAGGCTGATTGCCTAAGCCCAATGCAAAACAGGCTTGAATCTGTTCTTCCTTCCTCATCTCCCTCCTCTTCCCACTCCCTTAGCTCTTAAATTTTGAGATATTAAAGAGATCTCTGTTTCCTATTTGTGTTCTGGTTGGTCTCCAGGACATAAAAGGAAGTCCTGCGGGAAAGGATGGCAGCTTGAATCATATATACATAATGCTTTTGACATCTTGATATACACTAAGGGGAATAAGTATAGTTTTCCACCCAAAGAGCAAGTTACTTTTCACAAATTTGCCAAGGAGCAGTCAGAGCAGTACTGATTTGTCCATGCAGCTCATGAACTATGTATACAGAGACTACAAGGACATCTAGGAGAGGAAATCCAACTGTGTAAATCTCCAACTTGAGCACATTTGTTTAAGCCCAAAAGAGAAATTGTGAAAGATGTAATGGGGTAGTACTGCTTAAGGAGGACCCCGTAAATGAAGGTAAACATCGTTAAAATTTTAATTTTAGGATTCTTTTACTTAAGTATTAAAATTTCTCCTTTAATGGCCTGATTTAAGGATAAACAACTAACATACAACAACCACCACAGAAAAAACAAACTGATCTTTCAGGGGAAAATTTAACACGTCTCCCAGTTTTCAGCTCTTTAGGACTTGATTAGTGTGATAAACTGAATGTTTGTGTCCCTCCAAAAATCATATATTGAAGCTCTAAAACACCCCTCCCATGTGAGGGTATTCAGAAGTGGGGGCTTAGGGAGGTTACTAGGTTTGGATGAGGTCATAAGGGTGGGGCCCCCATGATGGGATTAGTGTTCTGAAAGGAAGCAAAGAGCTCTCTCTCTTTTCATGATGTAAGGACACAGTGAGAGGGTGGCTCTCTGCAAGCCAGGAAGAGAGTTCTCACCGGGGAACTGAGTAAGCCAGAACCTTGATGTTGGACTTTCAGCCTTCAGAACTGGGGGAAGTAAATTCCTATTGTTTAAGCCACCCACTGTATAGTATTTTGTTATGGCAGCCCAAATTGACTAGCAGAGTTAGGCTGAGAAAATGTCTAATAGGCATTTTAGTTTGGATGTCTGAAAACCTGATTATATACTTAAAAACTAGAATTTGCAGCTTGAAAATCAAAGTCTTATAAACTATAAAATGTCTCAGTAATAGTTTCTCATCCATCATAAGCTCCAGTGTTCTATAAAGTTTCTTTAGTGTTTGAAGCCAGTGGAGGAGCTCTTGAACTATGCTAATATCTTTCTTAAGATGAACGTGGGGGCTTGAGACACCTCCATGTACGGTGACCAACATTAGGGAGCTCAGTCTTTACAATTCTTTTTGCTCTGAACTTCTTTTGATAATGTTGTACCAAAAAAAACTTTATCAATATTTCCCATTTATATGAAAAAATGCAGTGCATAGTATGAGGACTCAGAAAGACTGGCAGTGCTATGGCAGTACACAAAGAGATGTTATTTCTGGATTTACAAAGATGGCAGGGAACTAGTATTTTCCACTTTATTATTGGAAGTAACTCATCTTAGAAATGCAGTGAAAAAGGCTGCACCTGACGTGAACTATGAGCAAGTGTATTGATAGAAATGACAAGATATAGAAAGGAGTCATTGAAAACTGGATAAAGAATTCAGATTAGACCAAAATAGACTATTGTCGTAGATACTTTTCACGAGTTTTTCCTAAGAAGAAATTGGAATTTAATATTAGAATGTTATTTTCTTGTGTGTTGAGTAGACCTATGGTTCATGTAATATCTGGTAAAATGTATTTTGTTTTATTTTTATAACATAGGTTCAGGGTATTTTAAGTAATCCTTTTGTCATCCCCACAAATCCAGAATTGAAGAATACTCTCCAGATATTGTCATTTATTGATATCTTTACTGGCAGAGTCTCTGTGACTATGACAGCTATGATTCTGGGCCAGTACAGACAAAATCAGGCAAGAAGTACACCTTACAAAACGCTGTTTTAATGGGGCATATTTCTGTCACATTGTGCCACATTCATATTTCATTTTTGTTTTCCTTACTCTTGTTTGTTTATTTCTTGAAAATTGTGACATACATCCCTTATCCTCTCTTCTGTCTTGTTCTAGGCAAGTTAAATTCAAGCTACGTACAGTGAAGGACAAGGGACTTTACAGTCTGGTCACAATACCTTTCAAATCACAAAGTTCAGACTCATCTGTACTTCACTTCCTGCCAATGTGAATGGCAAGATGGTTACAATTTAGACAGCATAGGGACATGAGGAGTTTTACAAAACTTTTATTAGAAATATGACCCAGATTAACCTCAAAAATTCAAAGCTAGAAAACCAGTAAAAATGACTATATAGTGATATTTTTAAAAAATCAAGAGAACTGTGCAAAATACCAAAGGAAGCATAATGAATATTATATCTTAAGATTGTTATTATAACCCTCTTTCTGTCCATGTTTTATAAGTTTTCAAGTAGGAATTAAGGGGACTTCCCTGGCGGTCCAGTGGTTAAGACTCTGTGCTTCCACCTCAGGGGGTTCGATCCCTGGTCGGGGAACTAAGATCCCACATGCCTCACTGCGCGGCCAAAAAAAAAAAAAAAGAGTAGGAATTAAAAAAGTATATTTAGCCAGAAATAGAATTCAAGATATCAGAGAAAATGTTCTGCTTTTTTCTTGAGACTTCCTTATATTCTCTTGTTTCAGGATGAGGAAAATAACCATTTACAAATAGTTTTCCACATGATCTTACTAGGTGCTAAATCGGCTTATATTTTTCTGGGCTATTTCTAACACTTGAATAAATTTGCAATAGTGTTGGTAGGATGGGGGAAATTCTTACCTGAACAAATGTGGTCTAAATTCTGTGATTATATAGCCTGTATATAATCTGTGGTAACGCAGGAAAATAATTTAGAATTGTTTTATTCAAAATTATTTTATATATTACCACACTCATATCCAAAATAAATTTGGGAAAACATATCCATAAAATAGGTATCATTTATTTTTCAAAACAGTGCCTGAAGTTGCTATTATTATTTCAGGTAATTTTCCTGATACTACAGAAAATCCACTGGAGTAGTTTATATTTCAATATTCTTCTCTGGTTTAACCCTCTCTTCATTAACTACGGTTTATCAGGTTGCTAGTTTCGTTTATCTACCCTTTTCCCCCTTATATGTATCAATTATATATAAGCTACTGTGCTCAAATCTGTAGAATCTCTCATTGCCTTAAATCTTCTAAGAATCATGGTTGCCCTCTTGCCCTTCGAGACATCTTCAAGGTCTCTTAAATGTTCTCAAAACTATAAGCTTCATTTATATGCAAGAAAACTTAGCATTGGCATTTAAAAATGTCAATGAAAAGTCTGCATGTTTTATTTTCTTTTCCACTAAGTTTTTCTCTACTTCTTTGTCTTCCACCCAATTTATTTTAAACATGCTGCTTTCACTTACTTTAACAATTCCTTTTTCTGAATTTTCACTTGATGTTTTCACTGGGATTATTTTTCCACTTATACCTTAAATTTTATAGATAAAAACACTGAATAAATCATTTTAAAGTCCAGTACTGGAATCTCAATATGAATGTGGGTAACTTCTCAGTTAAATATTATAAGTCAGTTTTCTCTGATCCTTCCTCCCTTTTTATGGGTAGATAGTTCAGAGTTATTAAGCTTTAGTAAACAACACATAAGTAAAATCCTTGAAAATCGGGGCTTATTAAAGTGTACATCTTCTATCTCAGACAATACTAAACTAAGAAAAACAGTCACTCTTCCTTGATTTCCAGCAACCTTTTCAAATGTCCTGTGTCCTATTCATTCACCACAAGGGGGCATATGTGTACAATTGTATCATGACCCTTTGGCAGCATCATTTTATGATGATTACATGCAAGTATTATTTTGTTTTGTTTTATCATGCTTTTTTTCCCCTAGTATGTGTACTTTTTATAAATTGATCCTAAGACGACTGTATTTTCTAATGTTGAGTGTGGGGAATGAACTTCACTTTAAAACCAGAAGATATATTCTACGTTAAAACTCTAGAAACTGCAACTCCAGCAGTTTCTTCTATTTCCCATAAGACATATTGGAGTTCAAGCAAAATCTAATCCTCTCCAAGTACCCTGAAACCCCATCAACTTTAGAGATATTAAACATTCAATGGCATAATCTGAAATATACATAATTGTTTTAAGACTCTGAGATAAAATTCAGCACCTGGGGCAACTACATGACTTTGCTGAGGAAAGTTATTCATGTTTTGGCCACAGGTTATAGTTATATCATAGTTTAAAGTATTTTCACAAAATTTTACAGGCCTTCCATAAGTGCCCAGAGAGGGGCATACATTTCCACACCAGTCAATATTGGAGAAAAATGACCATCACGGATAAAGAGAAGAAACTGCATGAAGGTATAGCAAAGTGGAGACTAGTGAGGCCATCAAAACAAAGGTAAAAACAGAATGAAAAATTAACATCAGGGCTAACAATTTCACTCTTCATTATTAAGCGTGTTTTACACTGAAAACTATCTTCTAAGAGAAACTGAAAACAAAATTCGGGCTACATGGAATATATATTCAAAGAATAAGGTCTCTTAGTGTGACCATAACAAATCTAACTTCCCCTCGTCCATGCCACTCACCTTCCCTCCTCTCCCACCCCTTTCCCACTATATTGACAAATCTTTTACCTGCTTGTGACTTTTGTCTTAGTTAATGATGTGTAAGGCTGGAGGAGGAAATAATTGGATATGTGTCTAGATTATATTAGGGCAGTTAAGCAAGATAGGACTTTTAGATAACCTGTTTCACAATCACCTGGGTGTTTATTAAAAACCCAGATTTCCAGATCATACCTTGCTACTCCTCCCACAGACCTGCTGAATGAAAATGACTCTCTGGGGCTGGGAATTGGGAATCTGCATTTTAAATAAGTGCCTTAGGTGATTTTTATGCTGTTCATCTTAATAGAGGCTATAATCCATACTTTAGCTTATTATCCTGTTGGTTGTTATAATATTTCTGTAGATAGTAGACAGTATTATCAAGTCTATTCAAGATGTGGTTATAAACTCCAAGTTTATAACACACTGTTTTTTCTACCATATTATGTCTATAGTGTTTTCTTCATTACGTAATGATTCCACATACATATTGTCTTATTGTAATGCCCTGATTATGAAATTCTATTGAGGGTGGGGTGTATATGAGGGTGTAATAGCTTACCCCTTGCCTTTGTTAGTTATTACTTTCTATGAGTAATACAACTTGGTTCTATCGAATTTACATGCTGTGGAGCAACTAAGCCCATGCACCACAACTACTGAGCCTGCGCTCTAGAGCCCGTGAGTCACAACTACTGAGCCTGTATGCTACAACTACTGAAGCCCGTGTGCCTAGAGCCTGTGCTCCACAACAAGAGAAGCCACCGCAATGAGAAGCCTGCGCACTGCAACGAAGAGTAGCCCCCATTCACCGCAACTAGAGACAGCCTGCGCGCAGTAATGAAGACCCAACGCAGTCAAAAATAAATAAATAAATAAACTAAAAAAAAAAAAAAGAAATCTGAGCCCTCAAAAAAATATACGTTATAAACACTTAAATTAAAAATGTTGGGTCCCTGGTGGCGCAGTGGTTGAGGGTCTGCCTGCTAATGCAGGGGACGCGGGTTCGAGCCCTGGTCTGGGAGGATCCCACATGCCGCGGAGCAACTAGGCCCGTGAGCCACAACTGCTGAGCCTGTGCGTCTGGAGCCTGTGCTCCGCGACAAGAGAGTCCGCGATAGTGGGAGGCCCGCGCACCGCGATGAGGAGTGGCCCCCCACTTGCCGCAACTAGAGAAAGCCCTCGCACAGAAACGAAGACCCAACACAGTCATAAAAAAAATTAAATAAATAAATAAATAAATAAATAAATAAATAAATAAATAAAGGGGAAAAGATGGTTCAATTAAAAAAAAAAAAAAAATGTTGGGGCTTCCCTGGTGGCTCAGTGGTTGCGAGTCTGCCTGCCAATGCCAGGGACACAGGTTTGAGCCCTGGTCAGGGAGGATCCCACATGCCGTGGAGCAACTAGGCCCGTGTGCCACAACTACTGAGCCCGGGCACCTAGAGCCCGTGCTCCACAACAAGAGAAGCCACCACGATGAGAAGCCCGTGCACCGCAACGAAGAGTAGCCCCTGCTCGCCACAACGGGAGAGGGTCCACGCGCAGCAACGGAGACCCAACGCAGCCAAAAATTAAAAAAAAAAAAAAAGAAGTTGTCTTCCCTTAAAGAGATTTTACTTTTATAGTATATATGAAAAACAAAATTTTTCACCACTAAAAAGAACAAGGTAATGATTCAGTTTCTATAAAAAAACCAGAATTAAGGATCAGAATGTGTTAGGACCTAAATTATTCAATATATACAGAAAAGAGTAATCTAGAAAACATTATGTATAATTCATTTAGCAGCTGCCTATTTGTGACACATATTATACACTGATTAAGAGCATGGTTAAACAACTGAATAATGTGCATGCTTCATATGATAACAACCCGTTCTTATTGCAAGTTTAAAGAAGCAGAACTAGGTATAGTGAAACTCTGTGTGTTTACGTTAATTACAATAGGTCATGATCTGAATATATGCTAATATTTATGGATCATGAATGCATTCAGAGCTGTTCCTTGCAGAGGGAGAGGTCCAAGGGAAAGTTTGAGGAAAGTTATTTGTGGTCTCCTTTTCAGCGGCCTGTAATGAACCATGGCTGTAAATGTTTGCTGTATGAAAACCTCATTGGTGTAGCTAGCATAAACCAACGAAGGGATAGCCAGGTGAGAAAATAGAGAAAATGGGGAAAAAGTATTTATTTCTTAACAAGGATGCTGATAAATTTTTGAATGTTTGAAATTCAATTTTGTATCTTTTAAAAGTATACTTCAGAATTCGATAGCACTTTCTCTAGCTTTTGATCTCCTAATGATTGTTTATAGGCTTGGAAAAGGTGATGATTGTGGGGCTTAATGGTAGGCCCTGGGGTGACAACGAGGGATAGGTATTGAATTTGAAACTGTGGAAGAATCTGAGGTTTCATGGAATATTGCCCAGAATTCCATTAAAAAAAATCAGTAATGGTAATGTTCATTTCCTTAATCTCTTCATCTTTCATTTAAAAATAAATGTTACCCAGTGAAATGACCTCCATCTTTTTGATTCGAAAAGTCACATGAAAACAATCAAACAAACATGTTGTTTATTCACCAACTAATACCAGGGAGAAAAATTTTTAAATATACTGATCAGAAAGATATCTTGGAACTCTGCCAGGAGGTATTTCTCTATTTCTATAACATATATTGTTTTCTTTCTCTTAGCATGAAGTAAAATATTCATTGCAGAATACTTCAAAAAGTTCAATAAACAAAAGAACAAGAAACATTTTGAGATATGTGTGTATTTGTAATATATATCACCAAAGACTAAGAGATCATTCTCCTTATTTCTCAATCTTCAAAGACTTTCAACTACTGCCATCCATTATCTTCTGCATGGGTCTCAGAGGTGAGAAACAGAAGGAAGTTTGCATAGGACAGGAAAGAATTTGCATTGGGAAGTACTGGAAGAGAAGGAGGAAGATTCAGTTGTGGAACAGATATTTTCCTTTAACAATGTCAATATAGCAATAGTTAATTGACATTGTTTCTAACGTAATAGCCATGTGACTTGAGCACATCACTTAATTTCTTTGGGCCTCAATTTCCTTACTTGTTAAAAAATGTATAAATATATAAATACACACATATACTCACATATGTTGGTGGAGCTATTGACACAAGATATCTCAAGTATCTTCACCATTCTTTATGTTTTCTATTACCAGCTTACACCAAGCTACCATCATTTCTTGTCTAGGATGCTGCAGATGAATCTTTTGCTCTCTCTTTTGCCCTCTACAATTCATTCCCAACATATCAGGCAGAGTGAGCTCTTAAAAAACACAAATTCTGTTATGTCCTCAACTGCTTAAAGTTTTCCAATGGCTTCATTTCATAGTTAGTCTACTCCTTTCCATGACCTTTGAGTTTATACAGGATCTGGCTTCTCAGTCCTAGTTTCCTACCACTTTCCCTGATTTCTCAGTGTGTCAACCATCTTGGCCTTATTCCTACTTTTAAAATATGCCAAGCTTGTTCCCTAAGGTTTAGGATCTATATTTGTTTTCCTTCACCTCAGAACATCTGGCTTCAGATCTTTTCTTGGCTGGTACCTTTACAATTTTCAGGTCTCATTTCAAATGACACCTCATTAAAGATGTATTTTCTAGCCATGCTTCCAAGGTAGCTACTCAATTTTATTTTTTATGTTTTTATTATATATCCAACATCTATCACTATCTAAGATTGAGATTCCTCTTTCTCTTCTTTTTTAACTTTGTTTATTATCCTTATTCCCACCATACTCAAGGCTGTAAGCTCCAAAAGAAAAGCTTATTCATTAGAATATCTCCAATCCTCAGAACAGTATCTGGCATACAGTAGGCACTCAACACACATGTTGTATAAAATCTCAGACTGTAATTACACATGATTATTTAATGCCTGTCTTCTCCGCAGACCTTAAGTACTTTAATCTCCAACTTAGCACCCAATAATATTAAGATATACATGTTAAATGAATAAATTATGATTATTGAATCCTCAAACTAACTGTATATTTATAGTCTGCTTAGATAATTTAGCCAGTTTTTATGACTGAGGTGCTATTTTACTTAAACTCATGTTTTCATTTTCCTATTTACATTATCTGCTAATCTGGAGGTTTTCTTATGCGTTGATTACTGTATCAGAATGTCTTCAGATACAAGTCATAGAGTCATAGAAGGCCCAATTCTCAGTAGCTTAAGCAAATAAAATATTTAACTAAATTATAAACAAAAAACTGGAGTAAGTGGATTCTGCGTTGACATAGATGCTTAACAATTTCGTCAGAGAACCAGGTTCTTTTGCTCTCCTACTTGGCCATCTTTAGCACTGGGTTTGTCTCCTTAGGCTTGTTGCCTCATGACTGAAGGATGGCTGTCACAGCCCCAAGCCTATGTCCTTCCAAAACTATAATCAAGGCAATAAAGAAAAGAAGGGGCCAATTCTACGAAGCTCTCCCAAGAAAGAGAGCTTGGTTACATCTTGTTGTAACCAAGATGTGGTTCTTGGTTACATCAAGCCTATTTATAGTAGACTTCAATCCCCAAATTTTCCCCAAAGTTGCCAATCTCACTTCCCTTTATGTTTAAGTGACCTGTCAAAGAGTAAAATTTAAGTGTCAAAGGAGAATGGTATAAATATAACTGGCTTATGTATAAATCATGATTTATTTATTGGACCTGAGTTCATCATAAACATCCAAATAAAGATTTTATTAGCAAGGAAGACATGACAAGAGAGGTTGGGTAGGCAACTAACAGGGTCTGCCACAAATAGCATAAATAACTGATAACCTTTTCAATTTATTTGCCATTGATGTGAAGCTCTTTACACTGGGAATAAGTAAGTTTTCATAGAGCTTTCATGTGATTTATCCTGTATTTATAATGTTTTCCTTTCCAGTTTTTTATTGTCAGAGGAAAAAAAGCATTGTTTCCACATCAGAGATGAAACTAGAAATTAAGCATTAGTAATGACTTCTTTCTTCAGATGGTACCTTCGAAACTCTAGGGCTAAGGTCAGCAGCTTTGTGTACATTGTCTTGTTTTTTCTTTTTCTGCACAAGCAAGATGGGCCAATGAACACTGTACTTTCTGCTTGCTGAACATCCGCTGATTGATCTTCCCCAGGAAGATCAGGTCTAAGGCCTTAGGGTCCTTTCTTTAAAATGCATATTGGAAAGACACAGGACTTACATCTACAAAGGATTTGCTTTTGTACATGCTTTGCACAAATGACAGATGGGGGTTTTTCCAAAGCATGGCTTGGCTTCTTAATGGTATGTATGACTGAACAGGATGGTCTCTCCAGCTTCAAGATTTCTGATACAGCAATCTGCTTACACAGTCCTTTTCTACTCTGTGTATGATAATCTTCAAACCTGTTTCATGTGTTTTACTACCAAGAGCTCTGTAATGATCACAAACCCTTGTTTCCTAAGCTTCAGAGATGAGACCTTTTCAGGAAATCATTCTTTAGATATTATCTGATATTGTTGATTCTCATTTCCATCTTATGCTCAAGACCTGCCATTGTCAATTCACCTAACTAGTACATTTCAAAGAGGTCTGTGCCCTCTGATAGCACTGTTCCAGAAAATTACCATTAAGCTTTTGGGTCTCTCAGCCTGTGATCCAAGCTGGTATGTATGGTATTCATCTCTTCAACAGTTATTGAATATTCTTGCTTTGTACTTAGCACATGTTCTCTCTGGTTTAGTATAAAGCTTTGTTGCCCTTTCATCTGCATTGTTGTGGATTTGTTTTCTGGCATTTGGGCTCAAAGTGTGGACACACTAATTCCTGAGCATATAGTTTTTATACATTACATCATTAGAATAGCCTTTACAAAAAGTTTATATTGACAAGGATTAATAAAAACTGTCAGATTTTCTGCTCATGAATTAGTCCATCAAACAAACACTTGCTGGTTCAAGGGCACTTTTTTCCCTTTGAATTTAGGAAACCTAATATTGGCGCATCGATTTCTTTCTCTTCAGCTAATTATAATAGTCTGTATATTTGACTGATTTTGACTGACTACTATCATAATATCTGTCAGGTGAGAACTGTTTTTTGGGAAGAGTCATTTTGTTGTTCTTCCCAAATGGCATAGCTCCTTTCTTAGTGATGAATTCAGTTTATCACACCAGGATTTTAGTGTTTTTCATTCTTCCAAGGTTTATTTGTTCACCACCTTTTTATTGAAAAAGAAGTTATTTAAATCTCCACATTATAGCTTTCTGATAACATAGCTATTTTTCTCACTTTTTTCCTTTATATTCAGGCTGCTGAATTACATTTGCCTAGAGGAAACTCTCATTTCCTTTTCTTGAATTTTTCATCAAATTCTGTGCAGAAACCTGTCCTTATTTCTATTTATGCTAATGATATGCAGCTTCATGGGGGCTAGTAGGTTTCACGGTCCTCTACCCAAGAGTGCCTTTGCGCCCGAAGCTGTCATATCACTTCCATTTTTTGCTTGGTTAAATCTTAAGGAACAATTGAAGTACAAGTCATTTTTCTGGTTGGCCCTGGTTCACCTCCATAGACTTAGTGTAAGATGCACTTTACCACATGGTGTATCTCAGCACCGTGTCACCTCTATCATCAATGACTTGATGGACAGAGAATCTTGGGGTAGGATCTCAAAGGATAAAGTTTTATTTTTCAAAATCCAGAAATATCAGAAACATTTCTCAGTACAAGTCCTTTTATTTAGTGCATTGGATACCATATGATTTTAAATGAAAGCATTTAAAAATATTTTACTGCATAACTTTTTACAGTAACTCTTTTAGTTAAGAGACAGAAGTGAGTGAAAATTCTGAGTAGGTTTTACTAGCAGGTTAAGCATGTTCTCCAGGCAAATCTCAACTATTCATGTTAAATTAAAGTACTTAGAGGCAGAATAGTGAATGATCTAAAATACTTTTTATCTCACTTTCATTAAAAATATTTACTCTTAAAGCTGGACATGTCTCAAGATTTAAAAATTCACATCAAAAAGTCAAGCCAGGGACTTCCCCGGTGGTCCAGTGGTAGAGAATCTGCCTTACAATGCAGGGGGAGCGGGTTCAACCCCTGGTCAGGGAACTAAGATCCCACATGCCGTGGGGCAACTAAGCCCACACACCACAACCACTGAGCTCACGTGCCTCAACTAGAGCCCTCATGCCACAAACTACAGAGCCCACGGTCCCTGGAGCCCTCGTGCCACAACTAGAGAAGAGAAAGCCCACATGCCACAACTAGAGAGAAGCCCGCACGCTGCCATGAGAGATCCTGCGTGCCTCAACGCGTGCCGCAACTAAGACCTGATGCAGCCAAAAAAAAAAGAAAAACAAAGTCACGCCAACTTATAAACACTTGAATTAGGGGTAAAGGAGGAAGGTTGCTCAGATCTCCCCCCAACTTTAGAATACAAGGTAAATATATGCCCCTCATGCTCCTCCATTTTTTGCTTTAATTATCTCCATGTTGCGTATAGAGCATGTCTTCTTAGATTGACTCTTCTCACATATTATGTAGAAGAGGGGAGGTTAAGAGTTGGAGCTTGGAGAGGTCTTATGAATGCAAAGTAGATAGAATTAAGATGTTAACAGAACTGTGATTATACAGATTATGTGTTGTCAATAATGAGACTGTGCTTCAACTAGGAAAGTACTTGTATGGAAATATCACTATCAAAGAAAAAAGCAAACTTTGTCTTCATAACACAAGTGAACACAATTGAAAATTATCAAGGAATTTTAGAATTTTTACAGATATTGTGATAAAATGATTGTTCCATTTTGTTTTGATCTTTAAAATATAAGAAATGGAGCTACTCATTATAATTAAAAAAACTCTGAACAGTAACTGCCATTGTACCATACCTTAAGTAAAACTTATCTCTTAAAACAGACAAGTGTGAGCCATAATATATCTTTTAATGTTCTTGTTAGGTAAATCGGACCTCATTTCCATACTTGAGAGCAAAGAGGCTTAATATTTTCAATGTAAGTTTAAGACTTGTTGCTTAGCAATATTCAAATGAGAGAGAGTCCCTCCTCCAGAACTGGATATAAAACAATTGTCCATGTGAATGTGTGTTAGATTCAGTAACGGAAGAGATTTCTTAGCACTTAAGTTATAACAGATATGAGCCCATGTAACCAAATGAGAACAATCCAAACTCAGTAAATTTTGTGCAGATTAAGTTAGCTACATATCTCTAATTGTAAATGTATCATTAGGTGTGGTTCATAATCATTCACCAACCTCTCCTCATGAAGTGCCTGGTAGCCTCTTTATAGAATTGGCACGTAAAAGCAAGGCCTCTCAGTCCTTGTCTAGATCCTATTTTTGTGCATTTTTTTCCCTTCTGTCTTTAGCCCACATTTCTTGGCTTTCATGCCATCACCAGTTCTTAATGTCCCTTTGCAAAGGCTTGATGTATTTTAGTACAGAGCTTACCAGGAAAATCTGCTACTCCTGTAGTTGCCTTTCAAGCTGCATTGCCCGCTCTTGGTGTCTGAACATCTGTTGGTTTTATTATGTGTTACTTGTTCAGTTAGTCTTGGTCCTCTCTCTGTGCAGGCTTTTATCTCTTCTCAAGAATCCCTTTATTTTTGGTAATTGGCCCTCCAAGGAATAGGGCCTTAAATATGGTAGCTCCATAATAAACTGTGTTGAATACATGTTGAATGAATAGTCTTAGACTTGATGCAGGACATGCAAAACACTCTTAAGCTGTAGGAAGAAATACTAGAATTTCTGCTTATTATCAGTTGTAAATCTCATCCTTTTATTTACTTTAGTGTATTTTATAGTGTAGACAATACATTCTCATACATTACATGGATAGGTCTTCTAACTAGGGGGCTAAAGTCTCAGTAATTGTTGGCAGAGTAATTTCTCTTGTCTCATCTCTTTCTGGTCTGGTCAGTCTGGCTCCAATGGCCATTCTGCTGTGGTAGGCTCCACCTACCACTGGCTGACCAGTTCAGCACGATAGCCAGTACTGGGGTCACAATGGTCACTCCATCTTTCCAGCCTGTCTTTTAACCAGTTCTTACTGCTCTTTGCTGTGATATGTGCTTTCTGTATTAGCAAAGTCATCATAATGGAAAATGTTTATTTATCTTGCCCCTGTATTGATTCGGAAGGGGTAGTTTCAATGACTACTTTCTTGAAGTATACAAAAAAAACCCACCTTTATCTATGATGTCTTCCTGTTTTTAAAACCCTTCACAAGCCTCCCTTCCTCCAAATCCTTTGTGATACAGATAAAAACATTTATTAAAAAAATGAGGAAATAGCAATTATACAGCAAGAGAAAGAGTCAAAATCTTTTAAGGTAAAAGATATGTTCCAGGAAAGTTGTATACAGATAAAATTTTAAAAAATGAAATCCTACTTTAAAAAATGTATCAAGAGAGCTTGCTATTTATTTTCATTTTAACATTTTTATAAAGCAAAGAGTCAATTTCATATAAATGACCATTCTTCTTCTTTATTTTATTTTACAGGGTTTGCTTGAACTGAGGTATATCTTCACTAGGCAGTACTTTTCTGTCTCATTCCTTTTAACAGGAAATACAAAAAGTACAGTTATATAAAGTCCTAAAATTTTTACACAAAATTTGAACAGAATGACAACGCTCAATCTGGCATTATCTTGATGACTTTGAGACAGAGTACCTGTGACCTTTTGTTATATATCTAGTTAGTTATTGAGTCTTGTAAATTATACATTCATAACAATTTTCAATTTTCCTTCCTCTTTATTCCAACCGCTATTGCCCTAATTAAAGCCATATGACCCTTTTGGTCTAT
This sequence comes from Eschrichtius robustus, assembly GCF_028021215.1. NCBI lineage: Eukaryota > Metazoa > Chordata > Mammalia > Artiodactyla > Eschrichtiidae > Eschrichtius > Eschrichtius robustus. The sequence continues at coordinate 101,127,568 of NC_090829.1, forward strand.
AGCAATAACGCCCTAACTGGTCTTCCTGTTACTGGTCCTCCTGCCCTTCCAGCTTGCCTTCACACTGTTTCAGTAATATTTTCTAAAACATGTATGTATTTTATTATTCCTCTATTTAAATCAATCAATGTCTGTCTCTTAATTACTATAGAAAAGCCTTCAAATTTCCTGACGCGCCACCCAACTACCATCACAATTATTCCTAAGAAACCTGGCCCCTCCACTGCTTCTCACCCCCATTCCAAACTGTCTACATTTGTGTAAACATTCCCATTCACTTCCCCAAATTTCTGTGTCTTTTTCTCTTTCTGTTTCCTCTATCTGGATCTTCCCCCCAACTGTCTGCCTAATGAAGTCTTTTAATATTTGTTCAGCTTATCTTCTTTGTGATGCTTTCTCCAGACCTCTGCTTTTTGGTACTTCCACATTTCTTTTACAGACTTTTGCCACATGATTTAATGCACTGAATAGCAAGGTAGCATGAGTCTGTCTACCCTGTCAAAAGGGAACCTCTTCAAAGGCAAGAGGTCTGCTATTTTGAGATTTGAATGTCCATGTTCATTATAAAGTCAAGTAATCAGTATATGATATTTTGCACCCCATGATCCTCTGAGCAGTTAGGTATGTCTGAGACTTTTTTTAAAAAGTACTTGGTTACATTATTTACCATTTACTTGGTACCTCAAATTCAGAGACTTATTTCTTAATCAAGACATAATCTTGATGAATTGGGAGATTGGGATTGACATATGTACACTAACATGTATAAAATGGATAACTAATAAGAACTTGCTGTATAAAAAAAATAAATAGAATTCTAAAATTCAAAAAAAAAAGACATAATCTATAACTTTCAAGAAGCACTTTTTGGAGTGTTAGTATATGGTGACCTAATTTGATGTTTAATTCTGTAGTCAGATTTAAACTAAGACAGCACTGTTCTAGGCCTCTTAGTCCTTACAATCATGTAAGACAGAAGAACATGTCTGGAATCTGGATGTCAAATCTGACAACAAAATCTATACATGCTTCAGGATTTGAGTTACCCTGTCAATTTTATTCGTATCTTAAATTTAGTTATGAGCTTCTCATTTTAAAAAAGCAGTTAAAATATTATTTAATATGAAATTTCAAGTGTATCTATATAGACATACAGCCAAAGAGTCTAGTAGCTACTCCTAAATATATTGTTCATTATTTCCTATCTTATTTTATCCTTTTAGTAGATCATACTTGTTGCAATTTTAATGAACATTTTATTTTATAATATTTTTATAATAATTCTAAATACTGTTCTCCAAGGTTGTAAATAATATGCATAGTAGAAAAATCTTACATGCATTGTTCCATAACTTGAAAAGTCGCTTTAAGTTATACATTTATAAAAATAAAAGAGAAGAAAATAAAAGACTTGAAAGGAAAAAGAAAATAATTATGACATTTTCCAGTTAGAAAATGGATTTGAAAATACCGCTTTTTCTAAAATGAACTATTTATTTTCAGACTTGATAGAATTTTATTTTTATGAAGCTTTTTGATCAAATTAGAAGATCAGTAGATACTTCTACCTTATATATCAGACTCAGATTAATTTACTCTCCTTAGAACTATTTCATTGTTGGAGAAATTAGTGAAAATCTCATCAATACATTAATGTAGAGGATTTTTACAAAGCAAACATAGTAAGGGTATAACATGTTTTATTCATAATATTAAACTTGTATCCATTCTAGAGCAGTTGAATACAGTGAGGTTTCAAAAAACATCTCATAGAAAATGAAATAAAAGATAACTAAATAAAAGATTTGCCTCTTTAAAAATAATGTGTAATGTCAGAGTAAGAGAAGAGAATAAAAACATCTTGAATAGTTTTACTGACTCATTTTTCATGGAAGCTGAAATGAGTCAATGGTGAGGGTTCTGTTTTAAAAATAACAGACTAGTATAATTTTACAAATTATTAGCTTTTTGACAGCTTGAGACTTAACTCCTTGAAACAATAACCAAAGAGATCAGTGGAATGAATTGGTTCATGAGTTAAGCTGAGATCATATTATTGACAGATGATAGTTTGGGTCTCAAGTGTTAGCCTTCTACTCCTGCTCACATTTCCCCCAAGTCCCATTCAAAAGAAGGTGAGAGTGTATTTATATATCTCCAGAGAAACCTACATTGTTCATTTTTAAGTATGATCAGACGTTCCATAACATTTGCTAGGAGAAAAAAATTTTCATTTCCTAACCACTGGTTCTTCACCATCACTGACTTAACTGATTGCACCATTGGCCTGCACAGAACTCCATTTAAAGGAGATAATTATTGAAGCATCAAAAACACTCAGGCAAAGGCAGATTTTTTTGTGAGGGCAGTAATGACACGGATCTCAAGCATGATGTTAAAGTCCCCACAGAGTGGAAAGAAAGGAAACGGTTAAGTGTCAATTCTTTTTTAAACCAGGCACTCAGATAAAACAAATACTTCTCAATTAGATAACGATGTTCAATTGGGAAAATGACAAATGAGAGCAGAAAATTAGAAAACAAAACCAGAATTACTCTAATAACATTAAAAGTAATAAAAGTAAACAATCTATATTGGAAAAGGATGTATAAACTTACAGTTGTTGTATAAGCAGCTTCTGGATCATCTTCCAGCACTCGGGAGAGACCAAAATCAGAAACTTTGCATACTAAGTTGCTGTTGACCAATATATTCCTAGCTGCTAGATCTCGGTGAACATAACCCATATCAGAAAGGTACTTCATTCCTGACGCAATGCCTCGGAGCATACCAACCAACTGGATGACTGTGAAGTGGCCATCATGTTTCTGAAAGAGAATCACGGGTATTTACATTGATTTATTTTATTGTAGTGCGTGCGCATGCATGCATGCATGCATGTGTGCCTGTTTGTGTAGGTGTGTGTGGTGTATTAAATGAAATTCTTGAATTTACTTTACTGGATCCAGTGAAGGTAAGTATCAAGTTTATTGATCATCGACTGTGTTCATAACAAAAGATAAAAATTTGTTGGAGATTTAAAGGAAAGGAAAATCTAGCTTGAAGTGATGAAGGAGGGAAAAGAAAGGAGAGAAGAGAATCAACCAAATTAACTTCCAGAAAAAATGATTTCAAAAAATTTAAGTAACAAAAGGGAACTAAAATCGAGTAAGATAGTAGCAAAGACTTCCAAGAAAAAAGAATTCACTTTCCTACTTTCCGTAGTAGTGAGCTCCCAAGGCAGTAAAACCTAGGATGTGATGAAGGCTGTGTGATTGCTGGAAGTATGGTGAAAAATGATCAACGAAAAAGAAAAATTGATCGCATAAACGAGTTTAGGAAAGTTGCAGGAGAATGGAAAAAAAAAAACCCACATGCAAACAGAAAATAACTAGATTTTCCCAATCTTTCCTTATACAGTTGACTCTGAAACAACACGGGTTTGAATTGTGAAGGTCCACTTATACCTGGAGTTTTTTCAATAAATACACAGTTGGCCTTCCTCATCTGAGGGTTCCACCAGCCGGCGGATAGTGTACAGTACTATGTTTACAGTCCTGGGTTGGTTGTATCCGAGGATGCAGAATCCACGGATACACAGGGCTGGCTATGGAACTTGAGCATCTGCGTGTTTTTGTATCTGAGGCAGGTCTTGGAACCAATCCCCCGCGGATACCCAGGGAAAACAATATAGAGCAAATATAAAGAAAGGTGTTGGCAATTGACTGAAACCAGGACTATTTTGTTGTAGTTCCCAGTGGGAAAATTAAAAGAAATATGAATAACAAGCCAAGCACAGCACTGGTATGTAGTAATCAATCCCTTGACTATTTATGCCTCTCACCTTGATTTAAAAAAATATTTTTAACTGAAGTATAATTGATTTACAATATTGTGTTAGTTTCAGGTGTACAGCATAGTGATTTAGTATTTTTGCAAATTATACTCCAGTATAGGTTATTACAAGATGATGGGTATACAGTATATCCTTGTTGCTTATCTATTTTATAAATAGTAATCTGTATATATTAATCCCATACCCTTAATTTGTCCCTCGCCCCTACACTCTCCCCATTGGTAACCACAAATTTGTTTTCTAAATAAAAATAATATATTTTTTTAAAAAGTAAAAAAAAATCCAGTTGTCATTCATACAAGATGTGTGCACCAATAAGACCAGATACAAGTAGTATAACAGTACAAATGTAGGGAAAATGAATATAAAAATAATTTAAGTTTGAAAAATAATGCATATTGTTCTACTTAGTTATTTGGAGATTGTTGTCATTAATGGGGTTATTGAGAAACATGAGATTATCAAGTTGGTTTTAAACATCAGGTAACATTTACTTATGAATGATATTAAAAATGAATATCTATTAAGAGACTAGAGGACTATATTACCTTATACAGTGTGATAGAGGCATACATAAGAGTATCTCAAAATTTGCAAAGTTAAAGCAGTTTTCATGGATATATGATTTAAAACTATAGAGTAGCTTAAACACAGTGATGATTTGACCATATCACAGTGACATGGTCTCCTATACAATGATGATTCATCAGTCAGTTAAATAAATAAATTTATATTACAAACGGAATAAACTTCATCTTACTTTATCAACATACGTCCCTGATAGCTCTCTGATAATATCTCCCAACTCAAGTGCAGAGTAAGGAAAATAACACTCTCTTAAAAGAAACATTCTACAGCAAGAGTATCCATTTAAGCAGGCTCTTCTGTATAATTAATGTATAAAAGATAACCTAGCAAAGAAAATCTTTGGTGTTATTAGCTCTTTATGTTTCCCATCCATCTTCTTAGACAGTGCACAATTAGATGAAATCTGCCTCTTCTGTCATGTACCCTACCTACCTCTCCTCTATTAGGAATCTCAAAGCCTTTGAAAGCATAAATTCTTTTGGACTAGAAAGGATTACACTAATTTTAAAGAGATGGTTCTTCTACGTATTAGTAAGTGAAGTTGTCTGGTATCACAGTTCTTGTCAAGGCAGAATTTCTGTATAGTAGGAAATGTTAATGGACGATCTGAACGCTAAAGAGTGCCTCAGTTTCCTTATCTGTACAATGAGAATAGTATAACCTAACTCAGAATTGTAGTGAGAATCACATACAAAACACATAGCACAGCCCATCATTTATTTTAATAATAGTCATTATTTAATAAAAACTTATAATCATATGTAGTTTTTGTCATTTTAATATTAATCAGAAAATTCTCCACTCACTTTCCTGAAAAATCAGTTGGCAACAGAAACTCCTACGTTATAAAGAGAAATAGTTACTTAACACCAGGTTGAAATTTAACTTCCTATCTTGTTCTGAGGGTGGCACAAAGCACCAAGTTATTTCTTTAAAAAAAAAGACTATTTTTTGGAACACTTTGCTTTGAACACTTAGGTTCAAAGCAAAATTAAGAGGAAGGTACAGAGATTTCCCATATACCTTCTGCCCCCCACACATGCATAGCCTCCCCACACGATTATCAACATCCTTCACTGGAATGGTACATTTGTTACAATTGGTGAATCTGCAATGACAAATCATAATCGCCTGAAGTCCATGGTTTGAACATTAGGATTCATTCTTGGTGTTGTACATTTTATGGGTTTGGACAAATGTATAATAACATGTACTCACCATTACGTTATCACATACTGTTTATGTATAGCACCGTATATCAATAACATAGTATTTTCACTACTCTAAAATGCCTCTGTGTTCCACCTATTTATCACCCCTGCCACCCCCCTCCCCTGGCAACCACTTATGTTTTCATGGTCTCATAGTTTTGTCTTTTCCAGAATGCCATATGGTTGGAAGCAGTATGCAGCCTTTTTAGATTGGCTTCTTTCACTTAGTTATATGCATTTAAGATTCCTCTATGTCTTTTCATGGCTTGAGAGCTCATTATTTTTAGTGGTGAATAATATTCCATTGTCTTTATGTACAGTTTATTTACCCATATACTTACTGAAGGACATCTTGGTTGCTTCTAAGTTTTGGCAATTATAAATAAAGCTGCTGTAAACATCTCTGTTTATAGACTGTTTATAGCAGTTTATATAGCTGCAGGCTTTTATGTGGACATAAGTTTTTGACTCCTTTGGCTAAATATCAAGGAGGGCAAGCAATAGCTGGATCATATGGAAAGAGTATGTTTAGTTTTTGTAAGAAACTGCCTAACTGTCTTCCAATGTGGCTGTACCATTTTGCATTCCCACCAGCAATGAAGGAGAGTTCCTGTTGCTCCACATCCTCCCCAACATTTGGTGTTGTCAGTGTTACTGATTTTGGCCATTCTGATAAGAGCACAGTGGTATCTCATTTCAATTTTCATTTCCCTGATGACATAGGACGTGGAGAATCTTCATGTCCTTATTTGCTAACTGTATATCTTCTATTGTGAGGTTTCTGTTAAGGTGTTTGGCCTTTTCTTTTTCTTTCTATTGTCTTTTATTTCCTTTTAGCTTGCTTCTAAAAAAACTGAAGTATGGTTGATTTAAAATATTATATTAGTTTCAGGTATACAATGTAGTAATTCAATATTTTTATAGATTACACATACAAAGTTGTTATAAATATTGACTATGTTTCCTGTGCTGTACATTATACCCTTGTAACGTATTTATTTTATACCTAGCAGTTTGACCCATTTTTTAATTGGGTTGTTGATTTTTAATAGTTTTTGTATATTTTGGATAACAATCCTTTATCAGCTGTGCCTTTTGAAAATAGTTTCCCCAGTCTGTGGCTCCTCATTCTCTTGACATTATCTTTTACAGAATAGAAGTTTGAAATTTTAATGAAGTCCAGCTTATCAATTATTCCTTTCTTGCATTGTGTCTTTGGTGTTGTATCTAAAAAGTCATTGCCATATCCAATGTTGTCTAGGTTTTCTCCTATGTTATCTTCTAGTAGTTTAATGATTTTGTGATTCACATTTAGATTTGTGATTTATTTTGAGTTAATTTTTGTGAAGGGTGTAAGGTTCTGTGTCTAGATTCATTTTTTTTTTTTTTTGCATGTGGATGTCCAGCTGTTCCAGTGCCATTTGTTGAAAAGACTATTTTTTTCTCCATGGTATTACTTTTGCTCCTATGTCAAAGACCAGTTGACTATGTTCATCGTAGTCTCTCTATTCTGTTCTATTGATCCATCTGTCTATTCTTTCACCTGTACCACACTGTCTTGATTACTATAGCTTTATAATAAGTCTTGAAGTTGAGTTGTGTCAGTCCCCAACTTTGATCTTCTTCAGTACTATGTTAGCCATTCTGGGTCTTCTGTCTCTAAACTTTAGAATCAGTTGGTTAATATCATAAAATAACTTACTGGGATTTTGATTGGGATTTTATTGAAACTGTAGATCAACTTGGGAAGAACTACATCTTAATAATATTGAATCTTCCTATCCACGAACATGCAATATTTCTCCATTTATTTAGTTCTTTGATTTCATAACAGTTTTGTAGTTTTCCTCATTTAGATCTTAGACATACTTTGTTAGATTTACACCTAAGTATTTCATTTGTGAGGTGCTAATGTAAATGGTATTGTTTTTAATCTCAAATTCCACTTGCTCGTTACCGGTATGTAAGAAAGTAAATGACTTTTGTATATTAACCTTGTATCCTACAACCTTGTTATAATTGCTTATTAGTCTAGGAGTTTTTGTCAATTCTTTCAGATTTTCTACATAGATGACATGTCATCTGCAAATAGAGACTATATTCCAACCCCTCCTCCCCCAACTTCTTGTCTTACTGCATTAGGTAGTACTTCCAGTATGATATTGAAAAGAAGTAATGAGAGTGTACATCCTTGCTTGTTCCTGATCTTAGTGGGACAGCTTTAAGTTTTTCACCATGAGTATGATGTTAGCTGTAGGTTTTTTGTTACACAGTCTTTATCAAGTTTAGGACATTCTTCTCTATTCCTACTTTACTGAGAGTTTTTATCAGGAGTTGGCATTGGATTGTGTCAAATGCTTTTTTTCACCTATTGCTATGATCATGTGATTTTTCTTTTTTAGCCATTTGATATGATGGGTAACAATTGATTTTGGAAAGTTAAACCGGTCTTGCATATTGAGGTAAATCCCACTTGGTTGTGAGGTATAATTCCTTTTTACAATGTTGGCTCTGATTTGCTAAAATTTTGCTCCAAGTTTTTTCTTAACAGCTTTATTGAGATATAATTCACATACCATATAATTTATGCTTTTAAAGTATACAATGTAATCATTTTTAGTGTATTCACAGAGTTGTGTAACCATCACCATAATCAATTTTAGAACTTTTTCATCATTCCCCCCCAAAACCCTACATTAACTAGCAGTTACTCCCCATCTCCCCCAACTCCCTCCACCATTCATAGGCAACTACTAATCAACTTTCTATCAACTACTAATCAACTTTCTATCTCTATCTCTTGCCTATTTTAGGTATTTCATATAAATGGAATTATACAATGTGTGGTCTTTTTTGACTGTCTTCTTTCACTTAGTATAATGTTTCAAGGTTCATTCATGTTGTAGCATGTATCAGTATTTTAGTATTTTTAATGAAGAAAAATATTTTATTAATTTTGTTTATCTATTCATCAGTGACAGACATTAGAGTTACTTCCACTTTTTGGTTATTATGCAAGATATATATATATATATTTCTTTTTTTGTTACACTGTTTTGTGTGTGTGAGTGTGTGTGAGAACTTTTAAGTTCTACTCTCTTAGCAAATTTCAATCATACAATTCAGTGTTAGGAACTATAGTCACCATGTTATACACTATATCCTCAGAACTTATTCATCATATAACTGATAGTTTGTACCCTTTTTACAAACCTTTGCCTATTTTCCCAACTACCCCCCCCAACCCCGCCTGCTGGCAACCAGTTTTCTACTCTCTGTTTCTATGAGTTCAACTTTTTTTTTGATTCCACATGTAAATGATACCATGCAGTATTTATCTTTCTCTGACTTATTTCACTCAGCATAATGTCCCCCAGGCTCATCCACATTGTGCTAAATGGCAGGGCTTTCTTATTTTTTTAAGGCTGAATAATATTTCATTATATATATTCCAAATTTTCGTAATCCAATCACCAACAGACACTTAGGTTGTTTTCATACCTTGGCTGTTGTGAATAATGTTGCAGTGAACATGGGAGTAGATATCTCTTCAAGATAATAGTTTAGTTTCCTTTGGATATATATCCAGAAGTGAGATTGCTGGATTATATGATAGTTCTATTTATAATTTATAATTTCTTGAGGAATCTCCATACTGTTTTTCATAATGGTAGTACCAGTTTACATTCCAACCTACGTTGTACAAGGGTTCCCTTTTCTCCACAACCTTGCCAGCATTTTTACTCTTGTCTTTTAGATAACAGACATCCTTACAGGTGTGAGGTGATATTTCATTGTGTTTTTTTTTTTTTTTTTTTTTTAATTTTATTTATTTATTTTAGCTGTGTTGGGTCTTCATTTCTGTGCGAGGGCTTTCTCTAGTTGCGGCAAGCGGGGGTCACTCTTCATCGCGGTGTGCGGGCCTCTCTTGTTGCGGAGCACAGGCTCCAGACGCACAGGCTCAGTAGTTGTGGCTCACGGGCCCAGTTGCTCCCCGGTATGTGGGATCTTCCCAGACCAGGGCTCGAACCCGTGTCCCCTGCATTGGCAGGCAGATTCTCAACCACTGCGCCACCAGGGAAGCCCTCATTGTGGTTTTGATTTGCATTTCCCTTATGATTAGTGACGCTGAGCATCTTTTCATCTACCTGTTGGCCATTTGTATGTCTTCTTTGGAAAAATGTCTATTTAGGTCCTTTGCCCATTTAAAAATTGGATTATTTGTTTTTTTGTTATTGAGTTGTATAAATTCCTTGTATATTTTGGATATTAACCCCTTATTGGATATACGGTTTGCCAATGTTTTCTCCCATTTCATGAGAGAAACCCATATGTGCATGGGTTTATTTCTGGGCTCTCTATTCTGTTCCATTGATCTATGTGTTTATTTTTATGTCAATACCATACTGTTTGATTACTATAGCTCTGTAAATAGGTTAAAATCAGGAGTGTGATGCTTCCAGGTTTGTTCTTCTTTCTGAGGACTGCATTGGCTATTTGGGGTCTGTTTACAGTTTTCAGTGTAAGATCTTTCACCTCCTTGGGTAAATTTATTTCTAAGTATTTTCTTCTTTTTTGATAAAACTGTAAATGGGTTTTCTTCATTTCTCTTTCTGATAGTCATTGTTAGTGTATAGAGATGAAACTGATTTCTGTATATTGAGTTTGTATCCTGCAACTTTACTGAATTCATTTATTAGTTCTAAAAGTTTTTCTTTGGTGGAGTCTTTAGGGTTTGGTATATATAATATCATGTTATCTGCAAATACAGACAGTTTTTTTTTTTCCTTCCAATTTGGATGCCTTTTACTTTTTTTATTTCTTGCCTAATTGCTCTGGCTAGGACTCTAATACTATGTTGAATAAAAGTGGCAAGAGTGGGCATCCTTGTCTTGTTCCTGATCTTAGAGGAAAAGCTTTCAGCTTTTCACTCTTGAGTATGATGTTAGCTGTGGGTTTGTCATATATGACCTTTATTATGTTGAGGTTCATTCCCTTTAGTCTCATTTTGTTTAGCTTTTTTTTAATAATAAATGATATAGAATTTTGTCAAATGCTTTTTCTGCATCTATTGAGATGATCATATGATTTTTATCCTTCATTTTGTTAATGTGGTGTATCACATTGATTGAATTGTGGATGTTGATCATCCTTGCATCCCAGGCGTAAATCCCACTTGATCATGTGTATCATCCTTTTGATATACTGTTGAGTTCAGTTTCATAATTTTTTGTTGAGGATTTTTGCATCTATGTTCATCAGGGATATTGGCCTGTAGATTTTTTGTTTGTTTGTTTTTTTGTTTTACCTCCTGTAGTGTCCTTGGATGGCTTTGTTATTAGGGTAATGCTGGCCTTATAGAATGAGTTTGGGAGTGCTCCCTCTTTTTCTATTTTATGCAAGTTATTTTAAAATTATTTTAACTATCCTTATCACCAACATTTGAAGAGATGTGAATTAATTGCTTTCATATCAGCAACATAGCAATCATGGTTCTAATAATGACACATGGCACCATGAAAAAATGAGATTTTGGTGTTTGAAAAGAATATAAACTACTTTCTCCATTTTCTGTGATGGGTCTATGCAATGTAGTATATTTATTTATAATTCACGTGGCCAAGACCTTTCTCATGGGTCCATAAGGTCAAAACTATTTTTTATAAGAGAACTAAGACACGCATCTGCCTTTTTTTCACTTTGTTGATATTTTCACTAGTGGTACAAAACTCTGGTGGGTAAAAGTTCAGGAGTCTTAACACAAATCAAGGTAATAGCACCAAATTAACCTATACTAGTATTCTCATATTCTTCTCTGCTACATGAACAACAAGAACAAAAATAGTCTTATATAAGAATGTACTTGGTGAAGCAGTAAAACTCATTGATTTTGTTAAATGTTGATCCTTGATTACACATTCTCAGGATGAACATCTGTGGGGCATAGAAGAAAACAGGATTGGGCAGAAACAGAAGTTAAAAAATAGTAGTGCATTCACAACATAGGCCTTGGAATATCCCATGGAATGTTCTGGATCTGGAGTAACTCTTCAGAGTTGGTCTAAATTGAGGAAAAGGGTCTAGGCCCTTATATTCCCACATCAATTAATTATTGGAGGCAGGCTACCCCTGTAAAGGTGTCATGGCTTTGGGTGAGATGGCTTTTTCTAGCCAAAACCATTTTCCAGAAAGGGGCTCAGCTAAGAACTATCAGCTTCCAAATTTCCGGAGACCATAGGAATAAGGGAGTTGACCCTAAGAGTTCTCCCCAATAAAGTTCCTTCATGCAAATATTCTTTTAAGAATCTGCTTCCCAGGGAACCCAACCTGTGACAATTTATCTATCTATCTATCTATCTATCTATCTATCTATCTATCTATCTATCTATCTGCTGTTTATAAAATGTGTGCTTGATTAAAGAGAATCTCCCAAAATAGTTGTATATTCTTTTGGGAACTCATAAACCTCAATTGTTGCCACAGTCTTATAGGGAAAAAATATCTAACATTCCTTAAACACTATACACCAATCGCAGTTATAAGCTCATTAGAGGTATTATCTCATTTAATCCTTGAAACAACTCTGCTATAAGGGTAGTTACTGTCTACATCTTATAGATGGTCAAACTTAAGGAGAAACAGATTTAATAACCTAGTAGATAGTGAAGTCAGGATTTGAATCCAGGTAGTCTAATTCCAGAGCTTGTATTACTAATTGGAGTTACCTGGAAAATTGTTGGTCCCAAGTGTGCCATAATGACCCAGTCTGGGCTAGTTTAGGCAGCGTAATTTAGCTTAATAAAGCAAGGTATGAAAGAGCTCTTAGACCATTAAACCAAAATAAACAAAGAACAATCCACATAAACCAACAAATGAGGATCTATTTATCCATGACTGGCTGAAAGGAATAACCCCGCTTATTAATACATGAGGTATAGCAAAAATCTGTTTCTCTACAAGTGATGCAACTCTCTCCTTCAAACAAAATCTATATTCCTTTTTCTAGTCCTTGTCAACATAAGCCTCCTCAAGTGTAGTTCAGGATATATTGGTTTTCTTGAATATGGTGGATGGTTAATAGATAGTGACTGAATTAAATAACCTTCGATACTATCTTGTAGTGCACTGGTTGCTATTACTACATTATTCCTATTGCCTTGTATAAAAAAGAATGTTTTCTTTTTTTTAAGGTGGGATGCTGGTTTTCTTCCTTTTATGTAGCCGTTCTATCACAGCATCCACTATACTGCCATGCCTTGTGTCAGCACTCAGTAAATATTAATTCAAGTTGAATTGAATTGTTTATGAGGGGAGGAGAAAAATGTGAGAGTGCTGAGATTTAATATCTTTGGGCTGCCTTCTAGAGATTAATCAAAAAGAAACTGTGAATTTTTTAATGACATACGGTTTTTTCCCAGGAAGGCAGATTCAAATAAAAGAGAGCGAATGTGGCATATTTACACACTGCATCTCAGAGCTTAGTAGCTGGAATTCAGTTTGTCTTCATTCTTCTTTTTCTTTGCTTTCTCAGACCGACTGTTAAGAAACATGGAGCTTAACCTCTAAGTGACAGAGAGGGTGAGCCTGATTGGAAGGTGGTTTCCGAAAGCTTCACATAATAATATCTGCTACTTCTGACAACTGCAGAGCTCCACACAACCTCCTCTCAGGCCCTGGAGCACAACATCTCCCAGATCTGAGCAGTTACTGGCATGTCACATTGTCTCCACAGTAATGAAAGCTCTGGACGATGGTTTTCAAAACCCTACCTTGTGGGTTGTGCCCCACAGACACTTTAAGCCTCTCAGTGTCCATTCATCCTAGGGTGAGCTCAAGTACTTAGTCTGTGCTTAGTGCAAATGTGCTATGTTGTCCTGAAGTCATCATATTATTGTCTAACAACGTTTTTTTTTTATTTGTAAGGATTTATTTACTATTTATTTATTTTATTTATTTTTGGCTGCGTCAGGTCTTAGTTGCGGCTCACGGTCTCTTTGTTGCAGCGCACGGGCTTCTCTCTAGTTGTGGCGTGCGGGTTTTTTCTTCTCTAGTTGTGGCACGCAGGCTCCAGGGTGCATGGGCTCTGTAGTTGTGGTGCATGGGCTCCACAGCATGTGGGCTCTGTAGTTTGCGGCACACAGGCTCTCTAGTTGAGGCTCGCGAGCTCAGTAGTTGTGGCGCGCGGGCTCAGTTGCCCCATGGCATGTGGGATCTTAGTTCCCTGACCAGGGATCACATCTGCGTCCCCTGCATTGGAAGGCGGATTCTTTACCACTGGACTGCCAGGGAAGTCCCACAACGTTTTTTTTTAAAAAACAAATATAGTCAATGTTTTGAAAATACAAATCTCACCCTGTCAATCATTTGCTTAAAATCCTTCAAAGACCTTCAAAGACAGAATAAAGTATAGTATTCAATACAAAGACATGACCTTTGCTGAAAGAATGAACTTGGGGTTTCAGCAAGGACCTCCAGAAGATGTGATGCTTATCATGAAAATCTTAGGTGGCAAAAGACTAGAAGGGCATTCCTGGAAGAGGCAACCGCAAAAGCAAAGCATATTAGACAATAAATAACATGTTGTAGGGGTGAATTAAACACCAAAAAATTGAATCAGAATAGGATGTGAGACTAGAGATAAAAGGGTGGCATGGTGGTTGCCAGGGGCTGCGGGGGAGGGGGGATACGGGGAGTTACTCATCAATGGGCATAAAGTTTTAGTTAAGCAAGATGAATAAGCTCTAGAGAGCTGCTGTACAACACTGTACCTATAGCGAACAATACTATATTGTACACTTAAAAATTTGTCAAGAGAGTAGATCTCACGTCAAGTATAATTACCAGAATAAAGTAAAATGAAAAAAAAATTTATTTGGATTCACAAGTTCATGTAAAAAATGCAAACTCATCTAGGGGAATTAAAATAGTATCTGTGAATCACATATTAGTATGAATTAGTCTAACTTTATATCCAGCTGAGATCTGTGGCAATGAGAGAATGGCAGCTTAGATTAGGGTGGGGTGAAGGTCCAGGTTACAGGTGATTCTATGAAGTGGAAAAAGGCCTACTCTGGGGATGAGAGGAGAAGCCTGGGGAAGGTGTGTTACCACATGGAATTAAAAACAATAAAAGTTGAATATCTGAGGACCTGGGAAGAGGATATGAAGAAAGGGGTGGATGCCACAGAAAAATGGCATTTAAAATTTTTTTGCCCAAGACAAGGCATGTAGAGGGGGAGGAAAACACACTCTTTCTTTTTTTGAAGGAAACTACAGGCCCCCTTCCATATTGAAAGTTACATCCTTTAGCTGTAGTCTGTGTTAAAGAGGCTTTTATGGCTCTGCCTAGGGACTTAAGCAGAAGCTCTAAAAGAAATATTTATGGGAAAATGCATTCTGAGTTCTCAACCATTGATTTATAAGTGACTTTGCAGAAAACAGTCCTTGGAGGATTACTTCTACAACTTAAGCTTAAAGTTAAAATTCAGTTTTTATATGTTTCTAAATCAGTGAGTTGACCATGCTATGACTTTTAAAAATGTTCCTGAATTAGAAAAAGAAACAGCTAAGGTTATATATAGATTTGAAAAGACCAGATCATTCAATCATTCTGGTTTTAAAATAACCACTGAACAAATAAGAGTCAGTATCTCCTTTTTACTCAAGTCTTGGTTCTTGTGGCCTCCCCAATTGAAAATCTTATTATAATTTCCCGTAGAATATTTATTAAATCCTTCAAGGCTTTATTCTTTTGTAGAATCATGGATTTGGACTTAAGCTAGGCAGTTATATTTTTATTTATAGAAGGGAGAGGTCACCAAGAGTGGAATCAGAAATTTCAATCATTAGGACACTAAAAATGTCATTTCTAATACACCTAAAAAATTTAGGAAGAAAAGTGAATATGGATTTGTGAAACATGGCAGTTGGATTTCAAATTATATTTTAAGACCTTAAAGTGAACATGAATATATAATATAGCTTTAACTTACAAAGCTTTCTACTGAATTTGATTTTTTCTTTTTTTTTTGCTTAGGTTTATATAAAGATAAACTACAATAGCTACTGTGTGCTGCACTTAAATAAAGTCAAGAAAATTTAAACTTTTTTTGTTTGGCATCTGGGGCAGGGTGTCACAGAGTGCCAAGATCCTGATGAAGCATCATTAGAGTGCATCGGAATTACTGGGAAAGTTTTCGCAAAATATATCTGCTTGGGTATGCATGTGTATTTTGTAAAATCTCGGTAGGATGGCAACTGATTTCCAGCCATGGTTGAGAACCACAAGTTTTGAGTCTAAACCTAAAATCTAAATCTAAATCTAAATCTAAATCTAAATCTAGTTTTGTAAATCTAAAATCTCCTGTATGGTCCAAATGAGGGGTTAGGAACGACTACAGAGGAGTGCAGGAAAATGCATGGAACTTCTCTATATATCACTATAGTTATAAATTACATACCAATTAAAAAATTTCAGTGTAAAACCTTGTATGAAAAACTAGAATGAATAAGAATATTAGAAAATACAATTTCATGGTACCAGGTGCTACAAGTGACACAACACACATTTACAGTACCAAAATGTTTAAAGGCTATTGTAAATTGATGCTCTAACTCCTAATTTAAGCATAAAAAGTTCAGCCATTTATATGCTTTGTTCCAACTACACTATGCTTTCATATATTTGGATGTTTATTGTCACATTATTTTTAGAATAGTCTTTGGCATTAAGCTGGCACAGGCGTGATAGTAATAACATTCATCGACATGAAGTTTCACATATTTTCTTCTGAAAAACATGTAATTAAAGGGATGTAATTCAACTGTGACTTTTATGGTTTAAAAACAGATATTGGTGGATAAATGTAATTCACTTTTTTTCCACTATTGAATATAAAATGAACGTGATGTGGTTTAATTGTGCTCTTATACCCCAGCACAAACATAACTACACAAAACACAATTTACAAGAAAAGTGTGCTAATAAAACACAGCTCTCATTATTAATATATAAGTAGCATAAGGTAAAATGCCATCTTTACTAGATTTATAATTTGAGTACATAAATATTTAAAAGATCCCTTTAATTTTTTAAATTAATATTTGCTTTGCATTTGTTCAAGGAAAATCTTCAAATGACACACATTGCTTTTGAAATGCTGATATGCACTTATATGTATTATTTAAATACTCATATTTGTGAGGTATATCCAGATTTTTTTTAATGGTGAAAATTAAAAATATTTTTAGCCACTAGAAAAAACAGACCAAGAAGTAACAGAAAAACAATTTAAAAACTCTTAGTGACATCTTCTGAAATATATTATAATAATAATAGATAACATTATGGAGACCTTAATATGTGCCAGACATTATCTAGGAGTTTTAGGTCTATTAGTTATTGACTACAATAAAGTCACAATGATTATAGGAAGTAGTTATTGCCTATTCTTGACCTTGTTTTGTGGATGCCAGGCATCCTTGAATATTCTCTTTTGCTTAAACGCTTTATCCAAACCCCCAGCAAATCCCATTGGCTCTATGTTCAAAATACATCACAGAATCTACCATTTTCCATTAGCTCAACCACAACTATCCTAATCTAAGCCACCATCATCTCCTAACCTGGCTTATTGCAAAAGCCTCCTGATTTCCCTGCATCCATCTGTACCTCACTATAGTCTCTTCTCAATACAACAACCAGAGCAATCCTTTTAAAACATAATCAGATTATGTTGTGCCTCTCCTCCAAACCCTACAATGGCTTTCTGTCTTACCCAGAGAAAACTCAAAGTCATTTCAGTGGCCTACAAGATCCTATCTCAGTGGTTTTCCAACCTGGATGCATACTGGACTCAAATGAGGGAACTTTTAATAAATATTGATGCATGTGTCCCACCCCAAGAAATTCTGCTTTAATTCATGTGGGGTGCAGTCTGGAACCTGGGATTGTTAAAAGCTCTCTAAATTGAATGATTATAATGTGCAGCCAAGGTTGAGAACCATTTCCCTCTAAGATTTGATCCCCTTTCTGCCTCCATCCACTCTCTGACTTCAGCTCCTACTGTCCTTCGCCTTGCATACTCCATTCTAGACATAATGATAAGGTGACTGCTATATTTTATCATCCCTACTGCAGAGTAAAAGGGTCATTATTAATAATTATGAAGAGATAATAGGCATGACTTAGCACTGATCTAGGAAAAACAAGCATATAGTCATTGAGCATAAAGACTTAATTTGCTGTCCTACAGGTATAAAGTGCTCCCACCTCAGGGCACTGGCACTTTCTGTTTTTACTCTCTGGGTTCTTTTCCCCCTGGTACCCACTTGGTTTGTTCCCTCACCTTCTTCCCATCTTTACTCACATGCCTCTTTTCAGTGAGACCTTCCCTGTCCACTCAACTTAATATCGAAACCCAATCTCACTTCCACTTCTACTTCTCCCGTTTTATTCTTCTCTACTATCTGATGTACCATATACTTTGTTGAATTCTTTATTTCTCTTCCCACTAGATTTTTAATTTCTATTTTGATTGCTTCTGTATTCCAAGCTCCAGAATAGTGCCTGGCCTACTATAGTTTGTCAACACATATGTGTGCAAAAAATAAATGAGTGATGAATGATTTATCAGCCGTTTAACACTGGGCCAGTTACCTAATTTGCTTTGCATCAGTTTCCTCACTGGTAAAGAGGGGATAATAGTAACACCTACCTCATAACGTGGTTGTAAGCACTAGGTGTTTACCTAGTGCTTACCATGCTTAAGGCATGGGATTGGAATAATGCCTGACTCAGAGAGAGCACACATAAATGTTAGCTACATTAGTTAAAGATACTCATCTTCATTTTTACTTTACATACTGACTCCTAGACCACACCTGGAAATTGTCATCCCTGAAATTACCTCACTTCAGAAATCCTAAATGTCAATCTAGGGTGTTGGTAAACTGACTCTCTGAAGAAAAATAAAGCAAACAAGCTCTGATGTGTAGCATTTGCCAATTTCTGTGGTGTAAATACTCCCATCATGGCCAATTTCAAGTGACAACCTATTTAACAACCAGCTCCCCAAATTCCTGACTATTTAATCAACATCTCTTACAAGCTGGTATGATCTGGCTCGAACAAACCACTGCCAATATCCTACTTTCTGGCCACGTTCTTTTCCTTAGCTCTCCCACCTTCAGACACAGCTATACTTGCTCTTCTACCTAATAAAGACTTCCAGCCCATAACGGCCTAACGGCTTCTTTATTTCTAGCCTAATGGCCTCTTTATTGCCTCCTTTGTCTAACCTGGCTTCACTGGTTGCTTACTTGAACTACCATCCCAATTCCCCTGTAGTACTCTTGTTCTATTGTACCTGTTCTACAAACAACAGCCTCTTTTATCTCCAGTCTTACATTGCGGAGGCGAGGGGAGCGGTCAATTGTTCCTGCAGGAAATCACAGAAGTATGCACACCACTGCCAAAACACTCATGTTCTCCAGCATCACCTGGAAGTCAGCAGAACTAGTTAATCATTTTATTTTCTCTAGGACCAAAGATGGGGACTGACAGGAGTGGAGGAAGAGTGCCTGTAACGAATACGAATTATTGAGCCAGCGGTCCAGAAGATCCTCCTCCTGGCCACTTACATTGCATACCATTAAAATCCCTGGTAAAGACTTTTAGCTGGTTACCCTTGCAGGGGTCCTGAAAGATCTGTGTTCCTGGAGTAGAACCTGATCCTGATGGTCCTTTTTTTTTTTTTTTTTTTCTCATCAGCAATTTATCTTTTTAACTTCAGCAATTACTCTAAGCATTCGCCTTCAATGAAGATTTGTCCTCAAACTCCCACATAAACTTTCCTCCTACTTTGCATAGAAATACAATAGCATGAGGTATCATTTTCTTAAATTTAATGCATGTTCCTCGTAAATCCCTCTAGATCCACAACACACAGCTCCTTCAGGTCTTGGAAAATGTGGAGGCTTCTGCTACTCAAAGTTAACCCTTCACCAGGGTCCTTGATTTTGTACCTTCCTATCTCCTGAGATATTTTGCCTTACCAGTTTAACAGTATTTTCTTTGATTTCCTAGCCCTCAGTGTATAAATTGTCTAAACTATTTTCTATCTTAAAAAATACCCTTGATTTTTCTTTTGGTCTACTAGCATCTGATTTCTCTTGCCTTGCCATCTCACCCACTTTTCACCTAAAAATTGGTCTCCACCTGCCAATTCTATCTATATTTCAGTCTCATTTTGCCCTCTACAGTCTGGCTTCTGCCTGGGACCAACCCATTAAAAGTGCTCTTGTTGAGATCTTGGAGGGCCTCTTAAGTGCTAAATGCCATAGATGTCTAGTCTCTGCCTTAGTCATAGATATCATATAGATGTCATAGTCTCTGTCTTCCAGAATTTCTCTGCTGCACTTAATACAACTGCTTGTTTGCTCCTGCCTGAAATGCTCTATTCTCTTAGGTTTGGGATGCCATGGCCTCCTCTCCCTCCTTGCTTGTCTTTCACCTCTCATGGATGGAGATGCCATCCATGCCACTTCCTCAGGTTGGTATGCCACAGAGTTCCAACCTTGTTCAATTCCTTTCCTTTGTCTAACATTTCTTCCTGGAAAATATCACGGTTTGGGTTTAATAACCACTTTTATTCTACCAACTCCCAAATCTTTAACTTTAGTCAAGATTTTCCTGTTGAGTTTCAGATATATCTTTCTAATTTTGTCTGGACACTTTCACCGCATGTTCCATAGGCATCTCAAAGGTAACAAGACCCAAATTAAACTCATCATCTTCTCCCAGTTACCAGCCCATCCTTTTCCTCCTCTGTATCTTTATGTCAGTTGGTAGCACTACCTTCCACATATTCCTCTTGCTCTCAAACATCCTTTCCTGAGTGTGCTTTTGGCTATGGTTTCCTTACTCAATCTGATTCTGTTGGCAGTTTCCTTACACAACCTGATTCTGTTTGCTTTTGTCTTTACTAATTTCTCCAATTTTTTTCTTGTTATTATTTCTGGATGACACTTTCTCGCTTGCTTATGTGATTGTGCTTTATAAGTAATGTATGTATATCTTTTTCTCTTATGTCAAAGGTTTTGAGATGGGAGCAGGAGGTTGCAGCATGAACACAATATACCCTCTAGAACTGAAACCAGTGGTGGTGTATTTTTGTATAACTGAGTTTTGTGATATAATAAACAAATCCACATTCAACAAATGTTATAAAATAAAGGAATAAATTGTTTGTGCTTGACACATGATATCTCGAATTTTTAAAGTAATTTATAACTAGTTTTATTTGGATTGCTAGTTAATATTGCTATAAAAGTGGAGGTCCAAAGATTTAGGGATAAGCAGTTGCCAGGTAAGTGCCGCCACAAAAGGTGTTGATGAAATCCATATGTATAGATGGAGAGAGACTGTACAGGGATAATGGTCAAGACTGCATTCATTCACACTAGTGTATTTCCTTGGAAAGGTTAGGAAAACCTGCACATCAGTGAGGTCATATCTTCTGGGCAGTTAGCCTGATGCTCTGCTTGCTAAGTCAGGTTGCATTTTATTTTAAAATTTAAAACACATACATACTTATATACCTACCCACTCCCCTTTTCCACACGTACGTGCACATATACACACACATACACACTTACACTCAAACCTACTTACTTAACCACACCACCCTCTCCCTGCTAATATATATCCGGAGGAATGTCCACAAGGATCCAAACAGTAGATTTATGAATTTGGTGCAATATCACAGCCAGCCAGCCACTGCCGCTGGCACTAGATTGTAATCTTGTACTTCGTTTGCTACCACTCCGTCATATAAAACAGTGAATTGAAGTGATTTTCAAGTAGTGTGGGAGACCGAGGGAAATCTTTTCCGGCTCCAGTAAGCACAGAACGCTATTAATGTGCCATGGATGGCTCCCCTACTCTGCCGTGCACTTAGCCACTTCCTCCTCTCTGTGCTAACAGAAGCTGCGATTATCAAATTCTAAAGCAGTAGTTTGAAAAATGACTTCGTTTTTCAGAACTTGTGGGATATATATATTTATATATTTTATTTCTGCTTGCCGTGGGGAGTTGAATATCTGCTATTGACATAAAGTTTATAAAGCACTTTGAGCTTCTGGGATATAAGAGATATGATTACAAAGAAAGTAAGAATCCTATAGAAGAGTAAAAAGGGAGTATTGACCCTATGTGTTTTTTATCCCATTCATATGATTTCTATTTTAATAGAAATTCTATGTGAGGAGGGGACCCAAGACCCCATGGGGAGATGGTACTGGACTTATAAGAAGTAATAAGTAATTTAATAAAAAGATAGATTCAAAGCATATGAGAACATGGCTTTTGGATTCAGAGACTTGAGTTTCAATCCTCGCTCCACCCTTTACAATGTGTCAGGCATTATTCTATATGCTTTACAATAATCAACTCAATCCTTATAACAATTGTACGGGGTGGATACAGTTAATATTCCCACTTTATAGATGAGTAAACAGAGGCACAGAGAAGTTAGTCACTTGCTCAAGTCGTAAGGTCACACAGCGGCAGAGCCAAGATGAACTGAGATAATATATGTTAAGATTCTCATAGTATTAGTAGTGGTAGCCACCATTATTTGAACATTTATTCTTTCCCAGATTGTATTGTGTCTAACCTACATGGTGCATAAGAGCTGAAAAATATTAGTTTTTAAATCTTAGGTCATGAAACATACCACTTATATACATGTAGTAGGATGTTTATAAGTAAATATTTTACTTATATTATCTTTTCTTTATAACATGTTTCAATTGATTGATGATTCAGCAGGATAAAAAGTATATCTGAAGCTAACATTTCTCTCCTAATTTGCTTGTGGCAGTCATTTGATCCATTTTTCAGCAGCAATTTAAATGAGCATCTGTTACATTATTTGCCATTATATTCAGCTCTAGGATATAGTGGATAAAAAATCCTATCTGAAGCGCCATTAGATAATAAGTCATTTTGATATGTATCTGATAAAAATGAGTTTCTGGATAAACATAATGGAAGGGCATAAGTATATATGCATTTCAAGTATCATAGGTGGTCCTGAAAAATTATCCTAAAGTAATTTAGCACATTTACAGGGGAAATGGATACAAGCTATAAAATAACATTCTGAGAATGGTTACAGAAAAGAACAAATAGTTCACGTCCCTAAACACCTATGAATTTCATTTTGCCTTAAACAGTGTACTTGGTTGAGGGTATGCATTCTGTGAAGAGTACTGCTCGATAATAACTCGACAGTTTTGCTGAATTCAGCTTCTGGCATTGAATCTGGACACCAAGTCCAGTCACAGTATAAATATACTATCACTGCTAATATTGAGAGCAGTTGGAAGAAGAGGGCATGGAATCAAGAAAAATAAATGAAAATGAGATCAAGGGAGAGAGGTAAGATGCACACAGAACTTGTCCAAATAACACTGAGCAAAAAATGAAGTGAAGAAAGAATGCTTGAGATTGTTTATTCCCATAAAAAATGAAGAAAAACATATAACACATTTCAAATAGCAGAAGTCCAGTCACTTTATAAGTAAGAAAATTGGCTATGTCTCTGTAGGTAAATATATATTAAGGAATACAGTGACATGCACATATGTGACCTCTGCTGGGGATGTAAAATACTCCAGTGACTTTTAAAATATTTCTGTTTTTTCCACTATCAATGAATATTTTTGTAGCATACATTGGCTTTTTAAATGTTAAAAATATTATAAACACATTTTGAATTATAACTTCATGGTACCTTCTCAGCTGTGTTATTCTGTACCACTATATAAAACAAATGATTTTTGTATATACCATACTTTCAAGGATAAGTCACTTAAAAAGAGTGCTTTAAAAATTTTTGTTCTAAAATAAATCTCAGCCAGAGTTTCATTCTTTCTCTTTTTGTTTTCTAAATAGTCAGCCAATGAACTTAAGAAGGACAAAGCTGATAAAATCCATTTTCTGATATGAACTTGAGTCATTATTGGTAAATATATATCAATTTAAAGGGTTCGGCATTATAGATAATGCATAAAATATCCTACTAAATAGTTAAATGTGATAAAGCAAAATGAAACTCAGTTGCTTCACACAGGCTATGTGAAGCTACTGAATTTCATTTAATCTCTTTCTTCATAACATCATTTGAAATATGTATATATTAATATGGCAAGTGAATTTATAGGAGAAATCAATTATATTATCATGTGTATATATTCCCCCCACCCTCTTAGTAACACTGTAATGTATCACAGTATCAGAGAAACACACCCTAGAGAAAATCCTGCTATTCTTCATGGAAAAATCCATGAATAACATTATGCAAAAATTAATTTATGATAAATGTTTTAAATCTAGAACTCAGAATAGCTTATTTAAATGCCATCAGAAAAGAACACCTCACCCGTAAAAAGGAGTCTAGGGATCCATTCTCCATATATTCCACCACAATCATTACTGGTCTGCCTGCAAAGAGAGCAAGAGAACACACAAGAATTACAGCAATTACAGAAATATGTGCTGCAGTTAGAGATTTCCAGCTGTGGCAGCTAAATTATTTGTATTTTATTAATAGGAACTTCATTTTCCAACATGCTTCTATAAACACATTAAACATACACATTTCTCCATTTCTTTATAGCATTATTTCCTTTGAGTTCATAAAAAGAACATGAATTACAATATGAATTACTAAGTAATTAAGCATTTCCTTTTCTAAAGCCCTGCAATCACTTGTTCAGATTATGTTCTTTTTGTCCTGAGCTTTTCCTTAAAAGGCAATCAACAAGCTAAAGTCAGGGTTTAAGCAGTTACTGTAGCTGCTTTGGCAGTTGTGGTACGTCTCCTCCAGTGATGCAGTAATTATTGCTGAATTACATTAGACCAGGCATTTCTGAAATATTCTTAAGGCAAAGCAGAAAGGAGAAATTCATGAATTCTCTTTAAGAAATTATAAACCATCAGTCATAGTCTACTTTTAAGGGCTTTTAAGTAGAAAAAGTCAGTAGATTGATGAATGCTACAAAGTTGGTGAGACCTGTAGTAGTTCTTGATCATCTCTTTATTGGACATAGATTAGATCAACAGAACAATGAAGGCAGTACATGAAAAATAAGTAACTGATTTCATAGTCTAGTGCAGAAGCTAAAATCAGAAACTGAACATCATTTATTTCTTTTTTATCATATCTATTTGCAATTGTTACAGTTCCCAATACACCTCTATTAGGTAGAATATTTGACATAAGTAACTGATTTGTTTCAAAGAAAAGAATCTATTTGTTCTGCTCAATTGCCCGATTTTAAAAGATAAAGTCATTTTAGGGAGGGAAAATGATATTTACCTGAAAGAAACATGTATGACATATTTACTTTTTACTTCTATACTTCTCACTTCTCATTGGAATTTTTAGCAATTCAATCTGCACTGTGCACAGAGTTTTTCCTCATGAGCACAAAGAATATCTGGAAAGAAATTATGTGCACCCCCAATGACGGAAATATTAGATCTCATATTGTAATTCATGTCCCTTTTATGAACCCAAAGCCTTGAGGGTTACAAAGGGTGACTGGAACAAATTAGTACAAAGTCTGCAAATACTAGATTTTACACTTGAATCTGTATTTTAAAGAAAGATGTGCTAAAGGTTAAATGTAGCAATAAAGTTCCCAATTTATCATGCATAGAATTAGAACCCAAAGAAGTTTTCCATTTTGGCAAATTTCTATTATGTTCCTAAAAGTCATTAATTTCACCCAAATACAGATTAAAAAAAACTATATCAGAAAATATTGAGGTCAAATGAACTGTCAGCCCTACTGTAGGCAGGGATCTAGAAGATCCGGGTTTTCAATCTGAAAGTTTGTCATGAAATCTTTTATTTGGCCATGGGTTTCAGAGAGCTTGGAGACAGGAGCTTGATGCAAATGCTTGGTTAGCAAGGTAGGGAAAAATAAAAATTATGAGTCCACTATTCCAGTTTGAATGATAATGGATTATGGATGTTAAGGGGAAAATTTGGGTTATTTCAATGACTGCCCAGGTTCTTTCATAATCACACCTTTTCAATCTATCTTGACCATTGCTGTCAGAGAAACATATTTAGTTTTCTAAAAATATATTTTAAAATATATTAAAAAAAACCCTGACATTCCCTAGGAATACTATTATTATCCCTGTTACACAGATAGAGAAATTGAGGCATAGTAAATTAAACTACTTGCCCCGAATCAAATAGCTACTAAGTGGCTGTATCAAGCAGTCTGTCTCAGAGTTTAAGCTCTTAACCTTTATGCCAAAGGTGCCTCTCAGAGATGATTTATAGATCAGAACTGTGAGACCCATGCTGTTAGGCAATCCTCTCCAGTGATGGACCTCTTCTCTCCTAACGTTAGTCTACTGCCTCATCAACTGTCATTATCACCTATACTTATTCAATCCTGTCTCCTTCTGCCTTTCCTTTTGATATTCCCCTGCCAGGATTATCTCACAACTTGCTTCTTTCCCTAATCACACTCACATCTCCCTAGAATTTATACACTGCACCTCCTCCATGAAAGTCTCCCACAGCCATTTCCTATGGTTGCACTCCCATCACATCTATTGTCTGCATTATGAAATGTGTGTCTGGTTTTGTATTAGGTTGTTTTTTTCCCTCATCTTCCCACAGATGCTTTGTATCCCCATTCACTGGGTTTCTCAAGGTCATCTCCCATAGAGCTGAGCAGAGTAGGTGCTTCATAGAAACAAGTTGATTTTTCTCATCAGTTTCACAATTCCTAAGAGAGTAACACTGAAGTACTTCAGCAAGATTCTAATCTATGTGAATACTTTGAAATTAGTGCTATCTGTATCTCCTTGGGAGATACTTTATACAATCTTAAAATTCATCAGTGACAAGTTTCATCTTCTCATTGAAGATAATAAAGAGTCAAATGAAGACTCCCCCCGTTTCTTGTAAATTAAAACTTTCACACCTGAGCTCTGAGTCTTTTGTATTTTGTTCAGTAGCATCATTTGAAAGCAAGTGTTATTAAACTAAGAAGTTGTTTTTTTTGGAATATCGCTGGTATCTAACCTGTAATTTGTTTCCTAGTGGTTTTCTACAGGGAAGTTAGATACGCTGTGAAGATTACAAGCTTACAGTCCATGATTACATTTTATAATCAAGAAAGTAGATAAGTATGAGGGAAATTATGAAAGGATGATATTCTTCAAATATGTGGTTAGGTGTGAGAAGTCTATTGGTAACAGTGTTTTTTCTGCATTATTTTTAAATATGTAAAAATTATATATTGCATTTTTGCTCTTAGAAAATACATTTGGATGTGATTCTCTTTTTTATTTTATATTTTCAAAATATTTCAGCTTATTTCCATTTTTACTGTTTTAGCCAGTTACCCTAAGTGCCTCATGTCACAGGATTCGCTTAGTATTTGCATTGTACTGGAATCAACGGACAGGCTCCAGGATTCTTAAATGTTAGTCAAGTCTCAAAATCCCCAGATCTTTTTTAGAAGCCTCATCAGTTGAAGAGATCTTCAAAAATACTTCTACAAGTCACACAAAAAGTGAAGTTCTTTGGTTTTCCTTCATGAATAGCCCAGAAATTGTTATGGATATTTTAAACTGCATTAGAATCAAGATTCGATAAGAAATCACTTATATTCTGAACGCAATGGATCACAAAATGCCATATCATCTTTTTCTGTTATAGAGAACAATAATTTTCTTTAACTGGGACTTTTATAGGCTATTAACAAATGAATCTTTTTCAAATTTGCAGCTTCTCAATACTTATGATGATTTTGATATAGGTATTGAGAAACCAGATAATGATAAGGCTATTCTTGTGTTGTTGTTAAAGGAAACAAAAGAGAGGTATTCTTTAAATGTTCCAGGGAAATTCTGGGGAAAATATTTTGTGAGTGAAACAGTTGCCCACCTTTTTCTGGCCTCAGAGAAGACTCTGAAAGGAGATGACAGACTCAACATTTTCACGTAAGTAATGAGTTTGTGCTGGATGTAGTGTTTTGTATCAGTTTGGCAATTTCTAATGTGTAGTCAGTAATATCAAGAATCCAAACAAATCTCAACAACCCCAAAACTCTATCACAGATTTAAATCAATCTAGTTTATTTAATGTTATAACACATCTATATTTTGTCTAATAGGTAACAAAATTTATGGTAATAATTTGGATTGACAGGTTGCCTGTATTTTCTTCCTCCCAAGTTGTAATTCAGGACTTCTTGAGCCAGTTATTTAATTTATTTCTACTCCCTGTTTCTGCTGTACTGATAGTGAACTATAATTATAATCTCAAATGGATTTCATAATAAATGAAATAGTTTTCTTATCCCTCTAAGGCATTCAAGAGATATGGATGACACAAATTTGAACAAATTTATATATTAAATAATTATTTTGATTCACGAGAACTAAAATTGGAGGATTGTTTTCCTCTTAACACTGTTGCCCGATGATTATCAGATCACGTCCCAAATGAATCTTATTCTCAGTGAATTCAAATACAAACTTAAAAAAATTTCCCTTGAACCTTCTTTTCCTCCTCTATTTCTGTTTTGGTTAAGACACCACCATCCATCTAATTACCCAGGTTTGAAACTCTATTGTAATATTGGATTTCCCACTTAATCAAACCCTTATTAGTCCATAAGTTGTTAAGTGGTGCTGATTCTATATAAAACCTATTAACACTGTCCACATTCTGCCTTTGTTTTCTCTTGACGTATTACAGTAATCGTTTACTGGTTGTACCTGTTAATGCTTGTATAATCATTATTTTAAACATTCAGTGATATAGCAGATATACATATTTAAATGCCTACTATGCATCAAGTACTCTTCTGGTTTCTGGAGAAACATCCTCAATCAATACAAGATCCTGCTCTCATGGAGTGTATAGTGGAAAGGGGACTAGAAATAAGTAAACAATTACTATAAAGGACTAATGTCTCATCCCTCCTTTAAAGACTGCTTTACATATTGTATTGTTTTCTTCAGGATTAAGGTCTAAGCTGCTTGGCAATTACATTCCTTCACAATCTTTCCTCTACCTTTGTTTCCATTGTCATCTTTTACAGCCCCAGTTCCCCACCTCCTGTTTTTCAAATTCTCGAGGGGACTCCCTAAGTACGACTTTACTTGGACCTTCCTCTTCTCTTTGGAAGACTGCTTTCTCACTGTCTTCATTTGGTAAAATCATATACTTACATATAAAAAAAGGAACTTAAAATACCATCTCCACCGGTCAATTCTCCCGTGAATCACTTTTTGTTTTAGGATGACTTGATGGTTTACTTTTTCTTCCATTTACATCTTAAACAATTGTATAACACTTATTAGGTATGGCATTGATGCTAACTACAAAGGTGTCTGCCTTCCACTCTAAAATGCTGCTGAGGTCAGGACTGGTGCTTAATGCTTCTCTGTAAGTTCACTAGCTACATATAGCACAGAATGAGGCACAGAGGAGGTACTCAATTTAATTTTTTTTGACTGGAATGCCAGAAGGAACACACAAATAAAGATGTTTTCTAAGGCTAATTCTAGCCCTAGAGCAGAGTTACTGAAAAAGCAGAATGGCAAATCAATAGACTTTAATCCTAAATTACTTGTAGTATAAAATATATGGTTTTGAGGAAAAAAAAACAATTCCAATTCTAGCTATGCTACCTGCATGATCTTGGGCAAGTTATTTTAGCTCTTTCAGTTTTTGCATCTATAAAATGAGGATACTATTACATAGTATAGGTGATTTTTCAAAGGAGTAGATGAAAAAAACGTATAATTGACACAGAGTCTGGCAATAGTTGTCGTTCAAAAATGTTGGAGAACCTTTGCTTTCTTTCCCTTTTGGGCGTAGTTATCTGCTTCCCCTTTCTTATTACAATTGTTCACTATGTAGAAAAAAAATAGTTTTATAAAAATGGATAATTTCCATATTTTATTGTACTTTGGCATTGACATAAAGATTCTTTTATATCTTATGGCAAAGTAAAAACAACTGCTATTTACACGTTTTATATGATACAGTTAATTCCTGGTTTTATCACTGAAATCCTTGTGTCCCAGGCAAACTGGGATGGTTTCTTACCTTACGCCTTGTGTGCTCAGCACAGTGCAGTGAGAAGATGTGGGATTAGAGTCAGATAGCATGCTATTGAAGACTCTTCCACTTTGGGCAAGCGACCTTTCATAACTCACTGACCTCACTGCTTCAGTCTCCCCATTTGTACACTATATACATTCCTCATTTGTATATTTTTACATAATAATAATACCTCCTCCATCTCATGAGATAGATTAAGTCACTGTGGAGGAGGTGTTAATCCACCTTCTCCATCGAGTGAGGTGTGGGATTAAGTGAGATAATGAGTTTACAACACAGAGAATAGTACCTGATACTATAAACATCAAACCATCCAATAACAGCTTAAAGAACGAATGAGTAAATGTGAGTATTATATCTTACCTTACTGACTAGATGTTGAATCCTAAGCTAAGAAGTATTTTTCAGAGTGAAGAAGGTTCACTACTGAAAATGACTAAGATCAATATATTTCGGAATTTTCCTGTCTCAAAGGTCCACTTAAATTCTTTACACCTGAAATCAACAGGCTTGAAGTTGCTTTAAGGAACAAGATGGTTTCTCCTAGAGTAAAATAATCAAAACGGGTATTTTCTTACTTTAAATACCATACTATAATATAGAGTTTCTTAGAAATAGCTTCTGTAGGAAGTAGATTCTTATTCTTATCTAAAAAGGCATCTTGTGTCTTCTGTACTCCATTTACAGATTTGGACCTCTACCAATATACCTTAGGTTACTCTGGAATTGATTTTAACCTTAGAACTATTTGAAACCCCTAAATCTATATAATATTTATTGTTAATTTGGTTCCATGCTTTCTCTTAATTTCTTTATTTTGCTTCTTAAATTCAGAAGCGAGCCAAATAACCTTGGATTAATGATGAAGAATAATTATTTTATTCTGTGATAAAACAGTTGAGCAGAAATTAGGAGGGTTGATTTGCATTTATGAAAACAGTGGCACTTCTAGATTTGTTTTAGAGTAAATCTAAGATGTGAGGCTAAAGAAATGAAACATAATTTTCCTGACAGTTCCAGAAAGCAGTGGCATACGTCTGTACCAATTAACTCCAGTAATATTCAGTACTGTCCTTTTTCTACTGGAAATTACATATGGGCAGAAAGATTTCTCCTTAACTAGAAGTGTCTTGTTGGCAATGAAAGTTACTGCCAAAGATGCCTGATGTTAGACTGTGGTTTTCAACATAAGACACTAACCATATTGCAAAATTTTAATAATATATGAGTTTTTTTTTTTTTTTTTTTTAAAGATTTATTGATTGATTGCTATGTTGGGTCTTCGTTTCTGTGCTAGGGCTTTCTCTAGTTGCGGCAAGCGGGGGCCACTCCTCATCGCAGTGCGCGGGCCTCTCACTATCGCGGCCTCTCTTGTTGCGGAGCACAGGCTCCCGACGCGCAGGCTCAGTAGTTGTGGCTCACGGGCCCAGCTGCTCCGCGGCATGTGGGATCTTCCCAGACCAGGGCTCGAACCCGTGTCCCCTGCATTAGCAGGCAGATTCTCAACCACTGCGCCGCCAGAGAAGCCCAATATATGAGTTTTTAAGAATGGCTTTCTTGATTTTTTACTACATCCACATGTATAAAAGTCATATGTGATAATGATCAAATTAAAAGCATATGCCTTGAAATTAGTTGATTTATGACTTTTAGATTTCCAGTTATTATGAAAGAAATAATTGATTATACAATAATCTATAGTTTAATTACCACTAGGTAGCAATGAATAATAAACATATCAGAGAATCCTCATGACTTGAAATACTCTGAAATGTTCAAAACATAAACATGAAACAGGAAATATGTGCTAAGTTTTTCAAGACCACATTAAACTGCATGTCAAATAAATAATTTTATGCCACTTTTGTTCTTGGTTTCTATCTGTGAAAAGTTTTTGTGTGGGTAATTAAAAAATAGATACTACATCTAAATCAGCACATATATAATAATAACTGACTTAAAAAATAAGTTTTTCAGTGTGCCAGGCATTGTTCTAAGGGCTTTACATGTGCTAACTCATTTAATCTTCACTCCAACCCCTGTGGTGAGTATAGTCACTAGTTCAATTTAACAGATAAGATTATGGATGTACTGAGGGTTTAAGGAACTTGTCCAAGGATACACACTGGGCAATTGGCAGAGCCAGGGCTTGAAGCCAGGCAATCTGGCTCCAGAGTCTGAATGCTTGTCCATCTTGTCATACCCCCAGATAATACTTGGGTCTCCATTAGTAATTTAGAGTACATGAAGCATTACCCCAAATCTCTGTGCCTCATCTTAGAAACACATCTTGGAAAGCCATTATAGACTGGGCATTGTGTTGCTGCCAAAGATGTTTTGTCCTTGAGAAGTTCTAGGATTTTAAAGCTCCATAAAGCCTTATGATAATCTATATAAACAGGAAATGTGTGCTAAGGAAACTTGCTGGAACAGCCTTTAGATTTTGCTTTCTCCATCTCTTAAACATCAGTTTATGATAATGACCTTAAGTTTCCTATACAAAGGAATGTTTTCAGAAAGAGTCCTGAAGCTTTGGGAAGAAAGTGTCATATTTTCCAATAGTGTTTCAAATGTTGTGCTTTACTCCTGGCTTCAAAAGTGTGTTGTGATTACATAAACGATCAAATATTCAGCCTTTTGGTCTTTTGTATTATTCACTAATCAAAAGAAAATCAACAGAAAATTTAAAAATCAAACAAACCTCTGGACAGGATATATTTAATCCTAACTGCATAGGTTATTTATGGTGAGATTTTAATTATAATGGAGAAAACATTGTTAAATGAATCATACATATGATGTAAATTAAACTACCAACTACTTTTCTTTTCCCCGCCCCCCAGGAAAGTTACTACTTATTTTTGAATCTTTTCTGAAATTCTTACAAAGGATTTAAATTTTTTTTAATGTTCAATTTTGCTAAATACACTTTCTGTAAGACCTCTGTGAATAGAACTATGAAAAGTTAACATTGTGCCACAGGGCAACTTCCACTGTGCTTTGTCCTACAATGCAAAAGAATGAATGCTGAGATGAGATGTGTTTTACAATAGGTATGGTCTTTCCCCGCCCTTCTTATGTTCTTAAGTGGCCCAGCAGCCCAGGAGGGCAAGCATGCTGCCCTATGAAAGAGCAAGAGGCATTTAAGCAGCTCAGTTTCTTATCATGTTTTCCAGTAAGGTGAAAACACACCAACACAACAATTCCAACCAACACAAAGATTAAATACTGACTCACGTGGGGACTAAGCTTTAGCAAGCTGTGTAAAGTTTTTCAGAATTTTTCTTTGGGAGAAGAAAATGACTCCTGGATGAATCTTTTGAAAGTGTTGATAGTTTCTTTGAATAGGACCAAAATTGATGGTATAATTTGTAATAATAAAACATGAATGTCCCTAGAGGGTAGATATATGTTCTCAACTGAGAATTTAAGTTGTCATATAAATAAAGTCTGGATTTTTAAGACTCAAACTTACTGAAATGATCTTAAGATAAAAGAAACATTTATGCTAATAAGAAAGAAGAGCGAAAGTCAAAGGCTAAAACTATTTACGGAATCTGAAAATAGGAAAGTAAAAAGAACTAGTAGAAAGAATCTGGAGATCACTTAAAGGCTCTTTTAAGATTTTTCATCTTTCTGGTAGGAAAAAAATAGAAATTCTCTGTAAATGTTCGAGAGCTTGATATCAAATGCATCCTGCTGCTTTGTTTCTTTTTTTCTTTTAAATGCACGGTCAGTCTTACAGAAAGATGCTGCTGTTCACGATGTCTTAAAACATAACTTTATACATAGAACACTGAGTTTTTAATAATCTGAATTTCTTCACTGATGGACTTCAGGGTGTCCAGAGACCTCCTGAAATTGTATACAAACATTTATTTATATGATCGTATGCCCATTTTCTTGGAAAAGAGAGTCTATGTTATTTTTGGCCAAGAAACAAAGTATAATCGATAAGGAATCTGAGTCTATGACCTGTACCACAACATCACGACCGTCGGTCCATAGGAGCCCTTAAACTCATAGACCCTGCAACAGATTAAAGTTTTTATAAACTGAATGATGCTTGAAGGTTCAAATTACACCTTCATTTTGTATGTGTTCCCATCCTGACTTTTCTTTTTCCAAATGATATCTTCAAGTTGTCTTAAATTTAGGTTTTAAATCATTTTCTAACCTTTTGTGTATTTCTCCTCAAGTAAACCAAAGAACCACAAGATGACGTGCATGCTCTTTGGAATTCACTGACTTTTAAGCAACAGAGGAAGCAGATTGAACACCATCTTAACATTATCCGGCTAGCCCTTCTTGCACTGGTTTTGGAATCTACCAATATATGCCCAAAAGTGTTTTTAAGTAACTTTAACCTAGCAATAACGTGTCGCAAATACTTGAAGGGGGTTGTTTATGGGTGTATAACTAGAAATACAGTCACTCATGTCACCTTCCTTGTGCTTCTGTTGGCTGGGTGTGTTCCCTTTGTCATTTTATCAGTGACCGTCTCTTCTCTATGCCTTTCCTCAGGCCTGAAATAGAATAATCTTGGGTTCCTGTCTGACCCTGCTTCAGAGTCCCTACCCTAGTTTTCAAATAGTTGCAGTTTACAGGATTTCCTTCTGAAGTCTGCAGCTGAACAAACTTTCAAGGAGAAGAGTTCTCCAGGAGACACAACTGTGCAGATGAGTATCGGGTAGGGCTTACTGGGGCTTGAAATCACACAAATGGCAAGGAATAAAGAAACCAGGAGTTAAGAATTGAGATGAAGGTTTCTCTTTTCACCACAGTTTACATTTTGAATCATTTATTCAGGATCTTACTTTGCACATTTAATCCAGTTTATCCTATTCCTATTATAATTAGCTTTTCATTTAAGCAGGTACACACAAAAACACTCATTTACACACATCTTACTCAGGGTAATTGGCAACATTTTCATCTGCAGAAATATATAAAATATACACCCTTCAATTAAAGAAGAGTCTTTTTTTTTCCCTGAAGACCTCTTACTTAAAAAGTAAACCACAATCTTATCTTTTATGTATATTTATTACAACAGTATTTGTTAAAGATAAAATAAAGCAAATTGCCATATATACTACAGAAAAATATAAAAAGAATAATCATCCTCAGGAGAACTTTAGCAAGCAGAAATGTTGTCAAAAGTGATTAATTTTGAAACGTCCAATTGTAGATTGAAAACAAAGTTACTGACTTTTCTTTTAGGATGCCTGAACATACAAAGAAATGAAATGGTTTACTTTGATTTTTCTGAATTGCAGTTTGATTGTATTTAAAAGGTATATACTTTTCCACTGTTGATTTCCCTTGGCAAACTGAGTTCATGTCAGTTTTCCTTAACTCATTGGATATTTCTTCAAAGTCTGCCATCCAGTCTTATGTATTTGCATTACCGCTTTTCTGCAGTCCTCTATATGCATCAAGATCTGATAATATTATACTCACTAGATCCTAGATTCTCTGCAGCTTCAACCTTATTTATTTTTCCTGGCTTATTTCTAATATCTAAACTATATGCCTTCTCAGTAAAAAAATTTTTTGACTGGATAATAGTGCATGCAATATTTGCCCAGACTCCATATCAGATAGGCTTTCACATGAAATATGGAAAGGAAAATACTGATAATCATTGTTAATAGACTTTGAAGACATTTTAATATTGGCTTAGCACTGTAACTCCTTTGCTATAGAAATGGTCTAGTTGGATCTGTTACTCGTTTATACAAAACTGGATTGTGAATTCATATCTTAACATTACTAGTCAGGGGGACAGTAGTGAGGATATGAAAAAGTCTGGCTACTTGAGTATAAGGTTCATTCAAATCTCTGCAAAGGTAAAAATAAATAAATAATATTAAACATTACTATTAATCATATACCTAGTAATTGCAAATCTGATTTTTGAGTCCCCATGTGTTCACATTTATTTTTTAAACTGATTCAGAGTAAGCAGTGAGGAAGTCTCACAAAATTGACAAAGCAAGAAGGTGAAGAGAGCTATTTACCCCATCTTTGCCATTTACCTTGAACCTCACACATGGCATGCAACAGAGAGCAGCTCAGGTAAAAATGTCAAAGAGGTGTTTTATATATAGCATTATATTTAAAGCATAGGTAGACAAACCAAGATGGTGTTTCAGAAGAACATCCCCTCAACAATTAAAGAGCTTCCAAGACTAACCACAAAGGAAGTATTAGGAAGACCTTCAACATTGATTTTTATTTTTAGAATTTATCTATTTCTATATCCCACATGCTGCCTGTTTCCTATGTTTTCTCTTTTGTAGGCTTTGCTTATAATTGAAAAAGCTTCTTGCTTTAAGGCATGTATCTGAGTTTGGCCTAGAATCTAATCTATACATATGAATTACTTCAGTAATGAAAAATATTATCAAGTCTTCCACAACTGACAGAAAACTGCTAGAAAAATGTAAGGTAGAATTTTTGATATAATCATATTCAACCTAAGATGTTACTTTCTGAGTATAATGAATATGCTTTTATATTTTATAAATAAGTCTAGCTTTCAAGACACATTGTAATGTTTGGATCTTATGTAAATTTAAGGTATCACATGATGTCAGATAGTTATTGCTGTGAAGTAACAGGGAAGACTGGACCAGTGCAACTTCCATATATTATTACACCATCATTATCAGTGCATAATTCTGTTTCTCAATGCCTTTATTACTCTGATTTTCTTTGTTTATGGTAAGCATATAAGCCACTAAATGTGTAAAGGCAAAGGTGTCATAAGATAAGTCATCAGTCTAAGACCCTATATATAATCAATACTCTATGGCATATAAAATGTTCTACCCACTTTCAAATACTGTTTGATTATAGAAATAAATCAAAGAAATAACTAGATGGAGCAAAGAGAGCAAGCTTATTTTAGGGTATATACCTGATAACATATTTCCAAGAGGGACATTAATTCTTTTCAAGGAGGTAGAATTTGATTTTAATAGGGAAGAATACAATGGAGAAGAGTTTGATTCAAAAAATATAATTTCACTTATATCTTTCTAATTTCTCCTTTCTTTCTCCATCCTCTTTGCTTCTCTCAGCTCCCCTCCCTACTCTTCCTGCCTTCTCTCTCCCAAGATTTTCCTACTTCCTTGGATGACTACTATTTGAAAAGCATTGCAATAAATATATGAATATACTTGCTATTCAACTTTCAGCCAATTATTTCCTGATATTTTTCTCTATTTGAAACTAAGAATAATAACCCTTTATTATGACCTTTCTAGAAATGTGAATAACTGACAACAAATAACTGACAACCATTACATAAATACTGATTTCAGGCTTGTCGGCTTTCTGGTTCTCATGATTCAGTGATTCTCTTATTATTGCAGTTAGTGTAAAAATACATACTGCAAAAATATTGCTCCTTGATAGCACAGTGTGACATGAATGCAAAGAAACTATTTTATATAAGACATAATCATGTATCTCATTTAAATTTGATTAAAGAAGTAACTGGGAACTAAATTAGTACCATCATTAGAACAGATTTTGTGATTCCTTGAATGACATAGCAAATGTCTTATGAGACCCTAAAAGTACTGTAACATATAAACAATTGGTAGAAAGCAAATTAATTTCTGCCCAGTAGGCATCAACCTTTGGCCAGCTTTTTAAGGTACCATGATACAGGTCAAGGAAGGAAGTGCTCTCTGCCCTCAAATTGATGTCCTAAACCTGAAGAGTCACTCAGCTATTAGGTGGCAAAGAAATAATTTAGGGTTCTTTTTTTTTTAATATGAAATAATAAAAACTTCTCATATCATTGCTTCGTTCCTCTTTATACAAAATATAAAGAGAATTCTT
This sequence comes from Eschrichtius robustus, assembly GCF_028021215.1. Taxonomy (NCBI): domain Eukaryota; kingdom Metazoa; phylum Chordata; class Mammalia; order Artiodactyla; family Eschrichtiidae; genus Eschrichtius; species Eschrichtius robustus. Next base: position 101,165,256 of record NC_090829.1, read on the forward strand.
GGGAAATAAGCTACAGTTGAATGGAAGAGGATAAAAATTACCTTAAAAATCATAGCAGTGATTACTGAAAAGTACCAGAGAAAGTGTACAGGGATCACTTATCAAAGTGATACAAGCCAGAAAAAGTGAGTTGAGTTAATTTCAGTTTGAGGGAACAAGTTTAGATCTATACATTTTTTATGAAACAATTGTTTTACACCTGATTTGTATTTAAGTCATGGAAACTGAACTGGGTTTTCTCTCCCATGAAGGTTGGAGGCAAATCTGGCTTAAAGCCTAGAAGAAGAGGGCGCTAGATGTTCTTTTAGATCCCTCTCTGGAAAGTTGTTTTGTGTCTGTGTTATAGAAACACCATCTTACTTCTATCAGGCTCAGTGGCTAAATGACAAGGTTGTCATTTTTACCAGTGATGTTGAATAATTCAAGTCACTACTGATTTGTAATGTCATTTCTGCCAAACATACCTAAATCTACCAAGATTTGTCATTAAGAGTTAAGTTTGTCATTAAACTACAAATCGTCTGTTCATCTCTTCAACTCCAGTCACTGAAATATTAATAGACATGAATGCTATATTTTTATATTTGCAGTTAACTCTGAGAGCTCAGTTTATATAGATTTTTATTTCCAATTTTTTGCAACACCACCATCACTACTACCACCAACAATAAAATTTGTGTGCAACTGATACCATTTTTTTTTCTAGGGAGAAAAAAGGTGGCATAACACTCATTAGAATTAAAATTGCTAATTTTTATTTCATATAATTTTGGTTTCTACTTATCAGTGGCATTGCTGGCTACAAAGTCTCCAACCACTTTAGTAATTATCCAGCGATAAAACCAAATGACACTAAAGCATATTTATGGTTGTTACTTTTTGTATGTTATAACTAAGTAGGCAAGGGTAACTGAAAGGCAAAAGAAAAATGTCAGTGTAATAATTTTAGGCTTTGATGGAATAATTTTGCTAAGAAAAACAAGAAATGTGCATGATGGGATTTTGTTTCCATTGTATTTCTTAGTTTTTCAAATGTTTCCATTATTCTGCTGTCTGGGCCAGCCCTCCTGAAAATATTGGTGTCATTACCACAATTTGTAGCATAAGTATTAACTGTGATAAGAAACACAAGAATTATGATAAAAACTCCAAGAATTAATATCCTAATTCCATCTTGCTAAACACATATAAAATATAAACTGGATTTGCATGTCTCAGGTACCAGGGAGGAAGGCAGCTGGATATTTTACAAAATGACAAGAGTAAACTAATTTATGATTATAATAATACCAAGGATAATATACAAAGTGATTTACTAAACTTTGAAATTTCATTTTAAAATGCTCAATATCCTATATTTTGTTTTTCCTCATTGATAAAATATGGCTTTGGTCAGATTGATATTTTTAGGGAAAACTGCATGTTAATTTTCTTTCTCAAAAATTTCTTCCAAATTTGCTACTTTCTGGCCTTTTTTCAAATCATTTTTTCTTTAGTGAAATGGAACTTTAAACCTCTGTAAACTTACTCAGATATAAAATTACTTTTTCAGTTAATAACACTCAGTTTTAAATTCTTTTTTCTAGCCAGTTCCAAGTGGTAAAGTGGCTTAAATTCATCCCTGTTTTATTCTTGAGTTACGAATTTGGGACCTGGTCTCTAGTTTTTATTTATGAAAAAACTTTCCTAGAAGAGGCAGCACTATGCCGATTGGGTGCTCAGTTTACAGATCTTTCTTCTACTTCCTTTATATTATTTTCAGAGCATTAGGTATCACAAATGTGGTTCCTGCATTTCAAAAAGTCGCTTGCATTTCTGTTCAACAATATATTTTAGAAATATTTATTTTTGTATTGTTCTGTCAATTGTAAGCACAGTCCTACTGCTGTATACGGTGGCAGAAAACTTCACCTGAAATACCTACCAGCAGGAATCCTGGGGGGCAAAGATCCTCTCCCTGGCACTGGATGCGGGGCCTGGAGGCTATTTAAAAACCCTGCCCTCAGGAAGCTGGGGCAAAACGTTTCCACCCCAATGGCCGGGAAGGATCCTTTTAAGAGATAAAAATTGACGTTAATCAAAAAGTATTCTTTGTGGAAAAGTTGTTGATCATTTAATTGGAACAAACCTGTAATCATCAAAGAAATCAAACCTTACAAGGAAGCTATGAAATTAAAAGGAATGGAATGCATTTTTATTCACAAATTTAAGAAATAAACCTAGTTTTTTGAAAAGAAAGTTACTCTTAACTAGTTACAATTAAAGAGGGTTTAGAAGCATCAGAATGCTAAGATGAAATTTCTAAATCTACATTTGACAGAATATATACAGAATTCATCTCTACATGAGCTAAAGATATCCAGAAAATAGCCACGATAGGATCTGGGATTTGTGCTGCACTAGAAAGAGCAGTGATTTACTTTAGGTGCATCAGTAAGAGAGCTTAAAATGAGGAAAGCTTCTATACCATACAGTAATTACACATGTTTTTGAAATAGTGGTAAGAAAAACAACATACACATTTCTTAATTTGCTTCACTTTTCTATTAGGGACAAGACATGAGAGTTTGCAAAGGTAGAACCACATGCTTTTTCATTTTTAAGAAGGCTATTGAGAGAGAAGCAAAAAAAAAAAAGGTAAACTACTTGGATGTTTATCCATAAAATAATATAATGAATCACAGAATAAAAGAATATGAGAGCTGAAAAGGACTTTAGAGATCATCCAGTCAAAAAATCCACGTTTTACAGACCAGCAAACTGAGTGGGGGAAGTGATATCACATAGCTGGTGGACTCCCAGGACAAAGTCTTTCCACTATAGATTAAAAATAAATGAGTCATTTCCTATATGGGAGATTGAGATCCCCTGAATATGAGTTAGAAACTTAGTACTTTGGAATAGTGGCATTACATTATCTTTCAAGGCATTACATTATCTCTCAATGACCTGAAAGATACTAAAATCATTCAGAAGAAAATGTAATATACATGCAACATTAGTGCATAGGCAGCACTGGTAATTGATATAGTATATCTAAGTTTAAATCACAATAATACCTTAAAAGCAAGTTACACTGATAGTTGTAAGAAATGCATCTCATTCGAGACCTCTGAAACCCCCCATCAGGCACAGCAGTTTTCATATGTAGAGACCCAGTTCAAATTTAGCAAGTCCTGTATTTTTGAAAAGACTTTGCTCTGTTCTTTGACACAAATTTTACACCTAAAATAAGTTAAAATTTGATTTTTCTTTAACCTTGACCAGGACTAAAGGGAGGTGGTATACCATCCTGTCTATACCTTGCTTCTATGGAGAAAGTTGTTGCTAAAGAAAAAGCATTTATTAGATCTTTAGAGATGTTTTTATGAAAGAGCAAGGTTACAATGAATGTTTTCATGGGTGAGGCCTATATATTGTGCCCTGGATTAAAGAAAGCATAGAAAGAGTGTCTTATACTGTGAATAAACTGGTTTTGTTGTGTATTTTATGGGGTTTTAGTAAAATGGCCCAGCAGAGCTGGAGTCCCTTAAACATTCAGAGGTGTGGCAAAAATGCCAAATGTAAGCCAGAAAGTGCTCTGAGGTAACTTTCCATGAACAGTGAAATTAATTACTCTTTTGTTACTACATGGGATATTTATCACTGAGCATAAAGTTACCATAAGCCTGTGTGCGGTGTTGCCCACGCGAGGCATTTCCCGCACTGCAGTGTTTCATCATCATATGCGAAAACACTCGTCAACGTAAGGAGCTTCACTGAATACCACGTGGAGATAATTATATATTTATAAAGCATTCTTATTTAAAGTTACAAAAGAAATGGGGATTTTACAACAGGAAAAATATTTACAAGAAATTCAGATTTTATCACATGCTGTGAAAACCAAAAATGATCCAATTTTAGCTGTGGATTTATTGAAGTCAAGTAATCAGAAGCCTGGTTCAAGAACACTAGATTATAAAGAAAAAGAATATCATCATCATGAACAGGAAAGTAAAAGGGACATATATGTAATCATCTTAAAGGAAATCTGAAGGAAAACAAAAGCATGTAGAGCGGTGACTCTAGATAATGTTTATCTGCTTCACATTTAGAGCTTTTTATCTGAGTTTTTGCTATTTTTGCCAACATTATTCAAAACTGTTAACTTAGAAAAGATGTCCATTATTTTAACTCCTTGAAAGAAACTAAATACAAATATTATTTTATTGCTACAATTACACTGATTACTACTTTTGTTGTTGTGATGGCCTGTCATCTTTAATAGCAGCTTTCATTTTCCTAAACTTGCTGCATCATTCATAATGGCTTTGTTACGTTTCTTTACTGTGGGTTAAAAGGTCTTTCATTTATTGTGGCATCTCTTCCTTAAGTAACGGTCATTTTTTATATCCGAAACAAAGAGAAAAGCTGGTGCGCATGAATATATATTCCACTGAGATATCACATTATGTGATAATAACGCCTTATCAGTTTTCTTCTTAAGGTCAGCCATGTCAATAGAGATTGCAGGAAACACTACAGCTCTACGTTTTCACAGTTCAATCAGGAAAACTGAAGTTATTCTTTGTTATAATTCCCTTATCTCTTAATTCACAAGAAATTAAGTTCACAAACCTTTTGGAATTTGATATGAAATAATTTTAGTCTGATTTGCTCTATTGCTTAAGTTGCTGACCCCATCTGACTGGGTTCTTTTTAAGTAATGGTGGAATTTATTAATCAATTACATTGTAGCTGAATAATAAACAATGTCTACTATCTATACCAGGATAAATATAAATTTCCACGAGTATTTTGATTTTAGTTACTTTCAATAGGCTAAGTATTTGTTAATACAAATTAGATTTTTACGTGATGAGAGTATTCCTCTAGCCATTACAAGTTTGAAATGTAAAATGTGTCACTTCATACATGCTTTTCTAAATCTCAAATTCTTGAGTTTCCAATTTGTTAGTGATCTTGAGTTGCGGGTTAAAGAGAGACCAACATGTGACATTAGCATTATACTGCCTGTAATATAGAGTTACCAGATCACTGGGTGTTCTATATTTTTACTTGCTAAACCTGGTAACCCTACTCTAATATAATTTCAAACACTTATGGATATCAGATGGATAAGAGACACTATTAACTTCTGGTGTAAGGTAAGATTAACATAAGTCACTGGCTGCAGGGGTTGGTGATTTATGTCTTTCATTAACTCAGTGGTTCTCAATGCATTTAGGGAGCCTTGCACATTATGACTGTGGGAAGACATCACTGGTGTTTAGTGGGTGGGGGTCAGGATGCATGCTGAAGGCATTGCAGTAAGTGGTATCCTGCCTGCACAAATGGGAATTCTCTCTCAAAATGCTGGTAGCACCCACTGAAAAACACTGTCCGAGAATAAAGAATCCTAAAAAAATGGTTGCTAATGAATAGGTCATATGATGAGGTAAAGAAACAGTGTGAAGAAGTTGGTGCAGCCTGTATTCTGACATTAATTAATGGAGGACTGATCACTCAGATCATCTGAGAATAATGTTGCCTGTAGAGTTAGCAGTTTTCAAAGAATTATAATAAAATATATTTAGCACAAACTCAATGAAAAGCAATCCCATTTTTCATTTGATATTGCAGCAATCTCTCTGAAATAACTTTATATTAGAAATTAGATATCATTAAGAATTTGTGTAAAAGATAACAAACTATGACCTTAAACTTTCTGTGCCTCAACTTTCTCCTCTGTGAAATGAAAGTAACTGACCCTACCTAACGGGGCTGTTTGTGAGGTTTAAATGTGAGTAAATTATCATAAATATAAGACAATACTATTAGCCCTAATGTTTTTTAAAAAGAAACCGCTTTAGGTGAGAAACAGAAATAAAGATTAATTAAATTTTCTAATGAAGAACTACCCCTCTCCCCCACACATACACATACCCCCAATAGAACAAATCCTTTTTTCGAAGATTACATATCAATAATTTAATTTTGATGCCGAAAAGTTTAATAAGGGCAGTATCCCTATAACATGAACTTTTGAGATTTGACTCCTTCAAATTGTTTCCATTAGGCTGTATTTTTGCAGATAACCATTTGATCTACGTATAGACAAAGAATGCATAGTCTTAATTCAAGACAAACAATTTAGAATTGGAAACTTAAAATACATGTACACATATGTGAGTATATTAAATAAATATAGTGTATGGAAACTCTGTCTTCAACTCCTAAATTGAGTTCTTTTTCAAGCACAATATGAAATGCAAGGATGATTTAATCTGATCTAAAAAGAGTAGATCACAAATAGTCACTGGGAACAATACTAAAAACAGGGATTTACACATAACATAACAAACCTGGCCCTAATATGTAGCATTTTATGTATATTGTGCCTATGTGTGGTGTGATTATTATTTGAAAGCAAGTATTGAAATAAACTGAACTTACAATCAGACCTAAATTGATAAAGCCTGTGTTATTAATATATAAATGAATATTATCTCAAAATATTTTAATTTCATTCCTTTAAATGTATTTTGTGAGTGGCTTATAATAAATATAAAACTACAATAAATACAGTAAAATAGTAGATATATATGACATAAATTAGTATTCATATAGTAGAGATTTTGGGCTCAAAAATGTTTACTGACAGGGACAAGACCAAAAATTTGGAGAGCTAAGAATTGAGTATGTATACATTCAGAGTAGAGAGCCTTTCTTCACCCTTAAGTATCCGGTATAGAGTTCTGTAACTGACACATAGCAGCCTCTCCATAACTGTGGGGTTTTGGTTAATGATGGTATCTCTGAGCTACAGTATGAATAATTTCAAAGTTCAGTGATAACATAGTCTGTTAAACCAAATGCTATGTCGAAGGGCTGTTTTTCCTGAGAAATGCTCACTTCTGAACCTTCAAAGATTCTCTACCTCTTTCCCTGTCTGTCTGTCTGCCTGCCTGCCTGCCTGTCTATCCATCTATCTATCTATCTATCTATCTATCTATCTATCTATCTATCTATCTATCTATCATCTGTCGAATTTCAGCTGTCCCTTCTTTGTCAGATTGTTTGTGTTTCCCTCCGCTCCTTGTGTATCTCATGTATGTGCCTCTTTCTTCTTCTGTTACAATAATTTATAGCATTACACATTCTTTCTTCCTCTGAGAGAAGTAAAAGAAAACCATAAGCTCATTAGTTTTGTTTGAACACATGCTTCCTAATTTTCTGTGATGGTGGATGAAGACTCAAACTCTAACAGTTACATCACCAGTGAAGAGGACCAGCAACCGTAAGAAGAGCTATTTTCATGTAAGGCATTGGAAGAACGACTCTTTCACTCCACTGAGAACTTTATTTTTGGTCTCTTTATGTAATAGCATGCAGTCTAGAAAAAAGTAAGCTGCTCTGCCTAATTTGGTACAGAAAAGATTCCTCCTTTATTGTAAAGCTTGAGATGGGCCAGCTGGGAACCCAACTTGGTCTCTTCTAAGTAGATCAGAACATGCACAGAGTGCAAGCTGAATAAGTGGATACATCAGTGATGAATGAAAAGTGACAAATTGCTCCTTAGGCAAATATCTTGCTAGGATCTAAGGAAATACTCTGCCTGCTTACTTGCTTCCTAGGCCAGTGGCAACTTTCTAATGACTAGCCAAGAGCTAATTTTTAATTAGGCTTAGAATGTGAGAGAGAATCATTCTGTTTATGAATGACTCATTCATTTATCCTTTTATCCATTTACGGATTTATTCATTTATCCAGTAAATATTTATTGAAGCACCTCTTTTTTACCTGGCACTATGACACATTTCTAGTACAAAAAGTGGAAATAAAATATTTTTTGATATGACACTACTGTTTTCAGGAAATGATTCTAACTAAGCTAAGCCAAAGATGCCATTACAAAATTTTGCCCATTTCCTAAATTCTTATAAATGGAAATATGCCTACAATGAAATTAGTATTTTCCTTTTAGCACAGCTAATCTCCATGTAGTTTCTTCGGCACCAAATACAATTAAAGATCATGCAACCTTTACTGCTTTGTTTTGGCTTCTTTTTTAATCCTTCAGGTCATTGCAATATGAATTTTATAGGTTTCTCATCCTGTTGTTCAATAGGTCATAATAAAATTATTGAAGCAAAAAGGGCAGTTTCATGGCTAGATTTTTATGAGTTAATCTTCAGTGCTTTTAAAAAGAAATTTTCAGATTTTCCTGAGTTCTTTTTAAACTTGTAAGATATGTGTGATAAAACTGTTATTGTAAATTATTTTTTAAAACTATAGCATTAACAAGGAGAATTAAAATATTTTGAAGCTGATTAAGAACATTTATTGAAAAATACATTTTAATTAATATTTAATACAGAAGTTCTTTAACTTTAAAAAATATATATTTAAAAAATACCTAGTTTCCTAACCTGTAAAATTAACTTGGAGTAGAACTTCCCTAAACGTCCTTTAAGCTTAAAAGTCTGTTTACTTAATTTTTATTCCACTGCTACGTTAAATGAAGCCTCTATTTCCCCCAAATACGGGTTATGTCCAGCGGTCTTACCTACATTTATGTTCAGTAGGCACCTGGAATTTTAATTATCAAAAAAGTATCCTGACTAAATTTGCAATCTGCCAGTACATCCATCAGGTTTACTAGTGAAAATGCCTAGGCTTGAGGGCAAGCAGAACTTTGACTCAATCATTCACCGTATGATTAATCTTGGTTAAGTTATTTACCTTCTCTGATACTTAGTTTGTTCATTTGAAAAACGGAGCTAATAATAAACGCTTACATTGGTTTATTGTGGATCATCTAGGAAGTGCCTATTAATGGCTGACAGTAAGTGTTTAATAAATGAGGGACAAATATTTCTTCTCTTTAATTCCCTACACTTGACCTATGATTTCATGTCTCCAGGCCTCTATGATATTTCTTCCTCCTGGAAGGCCCTCTGGCTTCTGTGAAAACATGCCTACCGAACCTGGTGAGAACTTGCTACTCCTCCTGCGGTGCCCCTGTTAATGTTGGTACTATAATAGAGGTAGAATGCTATCATAGGGACAGTATTTATTTGTTTACAATTTTATGATACCAAACTCGAATGCCTTTAGGGTCCTGTCAAGTACAATATATATCAGGTTGGTGACAAAGGCACTGAGTCCAGCTGAAGGGTAAACATTCTGGCTAAGGACAATGAATGCAAATGTTTTAAAGAACATTGCAGATATCAAATAAAACACACCTCTTAGCTGACTTCAGCCTGTGGGCTGCCAGCTGGTGACTTCTGGCTGACATGTTTGTCTTCCCCACCAGGTTGTGATTCCTTCAGAACAGGGATGAGTCATGCACATCTTATTCTCTCCTGTATAACCAATCCCAGAACTTGTGCAAGGTAGGAGCTCAATGTAACAGTTATTGAGTTGAATTAAAACCATCTTAGATGAAGAGTTCAAAGCTTGACTTTATCTGGATAAATAATAGACTGAATTTTCTTGATGTCAGAGCTTTTAAAACCATGTATACTCTAATAATATAAATATCATCAAAACTGTATATAATTATTCAAGCTCAGTGAGATTTATAACCTTCCACTTTAAATGCTTACACAGAGCCAATGTTTAGGAACCAGGGACAGATTAAAATTCTAGAATTCCTTTCTCTAAGAAGTGGTGAAGCAGTGAAGTGAAATTGAAAAGTGTGTCCTCCTGACTGAAGGCCTTGGTTGGCAGATGCCGACCCAGCCTTTTCTTTCTTGGGTCAGACTTTTAAACAATCTGTTCTTTAAAAATGCTTTTAGGGCTTCCCTGGTGGCGCAGTGGTTGAGAATCTGCCTGCTAATGCAGGGGACACGGGTTCGAGCCCTGGTCTGGGAGGATCCCACATGCCGCGGAGCAACTAGGCCTGTGAGCCACAACTACTGAGCCTGCGCGTCTGGAGCCTGTGCTCCGCAACAAGAGAGGCCACGATAGTGAGAGGCCCGCGCACCGCAAGGAAGAGTGGCCCCCGCTTGCCACAACTAGAGAAAGCCCTCGCACAGAAACGAAGACCCAACACAGCCAAAAATAAATAAATTAATTAATTAATTTTAAAAAAAAATTAAAAAAAAAAAACCTATCTCAAATCAAGCAGGAGGATGCAAAGTTGGTTCTATTGAGATGTGTTCATTAATTTAGAATTATTTTCAGAAAAAAAAAAAAATGCTTTTACACTTCAGGTGCCAAGGAGTCAGCTAAGGAGCTGCTAAGAAGCATCTGTGTATGAAAGCTAGATCTATTTAGCTCACAGCTAACGTGTGCTATGATTTAATAATTATGAACTATGGGTATATCTGTCATATTACTAAAGGGAGGGTTGCACCTCTAGCACACCTGATAAAGAGGTCATGAGGCAGGCTGCATCTGCCTTTTTGTAATTTTCCAAGGCTGCCTACAGACCAGACTGGCCACTGGTTGCTAGCATGTATCCTGCTGTCGGGTACATCACATTGTTGCTCTATTCTGTACAAAATATGAATTTAGTTTCACTGCCAGATATTGATGATAACACCTTTGGCAGTGTTATCTACAAAAAATGTGTTAGTACCTACCAGGCATTTCTCAATTAAGGTTAAGATATTTAAATTCCTTTCAAAGTTTTGTTGGCTTTTTCAGGTCAGAATCATACTCATTTGGTATCTATATGGTGTGGAGTAGATGGCAGGATAATTTGGTTTACTCATTACCATTTTGAAAATTGGATTGGTCTTGAAATAATCAGGGAATGCAATTGGTCTTGAAAATAATTGAGAGCAGCCAACAGAGAACAAAACTAATCAAGTCCCTAATGATTTTACATCAATTCTGATACCGTAAATGTATGACTGGGGTGGCAGCACCATAATGGCAATGGCGGTGGCAAAGACACATCCACTTTTCCAGGAAGCTACTTTTTGCTTGAGGTAAGCATGTGGGATTTCTGTCCATGTCATGCCCTGCGACCATGCACGGTGGAAACACTTAGGAGGATACCTTCCCGAGTAGTTCCAGTTCAGATCATGTCACTTTTCAGCTTAAAAATCTCAAAATCTCCTTACTGCTGAGCACAAACCCAATACATAAGAGTGGCTTCAAAATCTTTACTTCTTAGTTCAAACATACTAGAATATTCATTGTTCCTTTAATGTGTTGCTTACTCCTAGCACAAAGTGAGAATGCTGCCTCGTGGTCTGATCCATTCTAAATGCCCTGCCTAAGTGCCATCTCTTTTAAGAGACTTTTTATTTTGTCACTACAGGAATAATTGTCAACCACAGGGCACAAGTGCTGGAGTCAGAGGGATCCAAGGCCAAACCTTACGTGCCGTAGCTTGCTGGATGACCATGAAGTCACTTCCACTCCCTGAGGCTCAGTTCCCATTTAGGTAACATGTGGAAATAGTTATGAAGACAGTTGTACAAGGGAGTGCTTATAAAATGCCTAGCACAAAATAGACAGTCAAGGAGGACCTCCCTACCCACCTTTCTTGGGCTCTTTTCCTTCTCTCACATATAACACTATCACGTTTTTTCCTTGCAGTATAATTCTTTCTGTTGATGATATATCTTATAATAAATTCCATGAAGAGCTTCTCATTTTTATATTTCCAACAGAACTTGGCATGCTATTTGCATTTAGGGGTCACTTGTGATGATAACTTTTAAAAACAGCAACTACAAAGCGTATCTTCATCTTCCTTATTCATGACAATGTTATTGTTGGCTTTGATAACAACTTCTAAGTTGCAGCTGGTTTAGCAGGTGAGTCAAAATATCATTAGAGTCATAAAAATGTTGTGACATGTAAAGCCACTCTCACTAGCTCCTATGTTCTTTATTAACAGACAGACAGATGGACACTGAATGACACTAACAGCCAGATATGGGGGTCTCCACACATATCCTCCCGTTCATTTCTTTCAGTCTTGCCTATGTGCCCTCTCACTTATGATTGAAGGGGCAAAGAGAGAAGCTCTTGAGGGGAGAGCAATCTGAACTGTTTAAGCCCAAGAGAAAGGTGAGGCACAGAGCTAGAGAGAATGTTCTCTGGGGGCCCGACTCTCTTAGAAACAAGCCAGCAACTTCAACTACGGCCAGAAGCAAACTAATACCTGTGTTGGGCTCTACTTTCAAAGGAGATCCTAAATGTGAAATGAGCTTGAAAAGAGTCAGGCATTATCCAGTTTAATGTATCTTTTAATTTTTATTGAGGCTATTCCTTTCTTTAAGCTAGATGCCTTTGAGGCCTATATTAATTTAACTTTCAGGTCCAATCTGAGATAGCACTCATTCCTGATAAAAAGGGAGAACATGGAAACAGACTTAAAGAAGCCTGATTTTATTACTCTTAAGCCACATGAACTGGGCATGTTGAGACTGCCTGAAATAACACCTCCACTGACAATATTCCAGCCCCTCACTGTGCTAACACTTTCACGACCGTTTACCATTAGGTTATCCTTGGCGGGCCATTAGACTGAGTTCAAAATGAGGATCCAAGTACATCTTGTTCTGTGAGAATTACTGAAGATGATTCAGGGATTTCGTACAGAGAAAAAGTGAGAGAAATAAGGCTGGCAGGTGTTGTTCACTGTTGAAAAATGCTCCCATTAATGTGTTCTTCAGAGCTAGTTCCAAGACAATTTCAGACTCTTGTATCATAGATTACTGGTTCACTTCACTTACATGCTTTTTATTACATTCTAAATATTGGCTTGGATGTAAATTTAGGTAGTTTGTGAAAATGTTCTGCTAGTGGTGGTGAACGACTATAGCTTCTTGGATACAGTGACAGTGTGAGAGAAACTGCAGCTTCTGACATGATATATGTGGAGAGGAAGACATTTGGAAGCAGTTTGAGTGCATTTTATTTCTGCATGGGCTCTTTGGGCACCCAGCCACCATCAAAGCATCATTTAACAAATTATGGCACCACAAAATATATTTTATGCTCTTGATGTTAGTTTTCAAAAAAGGAACCAATAAGTGTCTGGAGTTAATACCTAAGAGAAGAACAGGACTGAGTTAAAATTAAGAGAACATTTGTATTGGCAAATGAAAAAAACTTACTGCTTTCAAAGTATTACATTCAATATTATTGCTATTTAAATAGGCTCATTTTGTGTACATGTTGTTGCGTTAGTACTGAAAGAAAAAGATACTTGTTTATTGATACTTTTAAGGGGCCAAGTCATTTTATTATACAGTGGTGAATTTATCACCAAATTTTACAGTTTCAGAGTTCAGAGAATAATGATGCACTTCCATTTACATTTGATTTATAAAAATCCAAAGAAAACAGCTCTCTCATTTACCCTTTAAACACTGGCACCTGTGTTCTTAAATGGAGCACATCATTATACAGTCTTACTGTCTGAGGCTGTGGGTAAATGTTGTGTCATATGAATCACCCTTTAGCATCAATAAAGTTGGGCCAGTGGAGAGCTGGGGTGATGAACTGCTCCCTGGAAGAAAGCTGCTCACCCATGTGAGGCAAATTTAGTGTGCTGGATGAGGTAATTTGCTAAATGGTACCCTGGTGCCCTAGAAGACTTAATTCATTTCAGCTGAATGAGCAGTTGGATCAAACTCAATCATTGAGAGTTACCCATTCATACTCAAAGGCATATAGATCTCACATTGAACGTTCTATAATTGGGTGCATATAACTCCAGGGTAACGTGGGTACAGGGTTGGGAAAGTAAAAATGAGAACAGCCTAATTAGAAAGCCCCATTTAAACTTGCTTTTCAAATCACATTTTCACAGCACTGAATGGCAGTGACCCAAGGAGATAAAGTATTTTCAGGGAAGGAAAAAGCAAGTGACAATATCATTTCTTAACTGTAATCACAACCTCTGAGTTTGGAGTGAGTCCCAGAAAGCTTGTATTTAAGTATAGATTTAACTGTTATCTAGCAAACTGTAGAAAAGATGTGATGGCAAAGATAAATACTGAATAGTGGAATAGGCTTATGATGAAATAAACAATGAAGAGGAGATAGGTTTTGGGGTAAATGACATATATAGATCAAGGAAAAACGGTTGCATAAAGATGAAGTTTTATGTTTATATGTGTCTGTGTATGTTTATAAAGTATTGATTCACCAAACTTTTAGCACAATCTTACACAATAAACAAATGTATAAGACTTTTTCAAACATTCAGTCTTCAATGAAACAACAAATTTTATTTTCCTGAGATACTTTTTCTTTGATTTACATTATGTATCTTATGAAAAACCTTGAGAATAATCTCGACTCTGTAACAATACCCCACCTGAAACAACTTTTAAAGACTAACATGCTGGGACTTCCATGGTGGTGCAGTGGTTAAGAAACTGCCTGTCAATGCACGGGACACGGGTTGGAACCCTGGTCCGGAAGATCCCACATGCCGCGGAACAACTAAGCCCGTGTACCACAACTACTGAGCCTGCGTGCCACAACTACTGAAGCCCACGTGCCTAGAGCCCATGCTCCGCAACAAGAGAAGCCACTGCAATGAGAAGCCCGCACTCCGCAACGAAGAGTAGCCCCCGCTCACCTCAACTAGAGAAAGCCCGCGAGCAGCAAGGAAGACCCAAAGCAGCCATACATACATACATACATACATAAATAAATAAAAAGAAAGAAAGAAAAAAGACTAACATGCTTCCAGCACATGCTGGGCATCCCACAAAAGGAACAACTTCAGTTCATATTTGGTGACTGAGTTCATATTTGGTGACAGTTCATATTTGGTGACTGTATCTCTAGTCATGATCTGACCTCCTGATGGCAGAAACTGACAGTGGCTCAATGTCTATTTCCTTCTTCCTCGTTTCAGAACCCCTGATTTTGAGCTGGTACTTGCTGGCCAGAATAAATAAAATATTTTTTCAGCTTCCTTAGGCATCCAGATGAGGCTATATGACTAAGTTCTGACCAATGAGTGTAAGAGGAAGCGCCCTTAAATGGAGGAAATATGACCGTGGCTACCTTTTCCTCCTTGAAGCACTGAGCTAAGCAACCATCCCGGACTGTGTGCTGAGGATAGCCACTCAAGGAAGGTGCTGAGTCTTTGAGAATCATGAAGGCATCCTTCCAGCTATCAACTGCCTACCTCTGGATGTTGCTTATGTGTGGAGAAATAATTTTTATTCTTTTGATCCACTGTTATATGGGATTTTCTGTCACTCCCAACAGAATCTAACCATAAACTGATAGTTTAATTTGTCCTCCTTTAACATGTTTGGTCCCTGAATTAACTGCATCAATATCCTGTGATGACTTCATCTCACACTTTGAAACAAGCTTCATAATTATCATTCTGGCTATTCTAGAGTATTATTCTACATAGTAGAAACTAATGCATGACTGAATGACTCTTTCTTATCATATACTTTCTACCATTATTTAGATATAAACCTTTTACTTTTGATGAATTCTGACTGATAAATGCAAACATCCCTTGGGATGTTTAAAAGTGATGCATGACTGAATGACTCTTATCATATACTTTCTACCATTATTTAGATATAAACCTTTTACTTTTGATGAATTCTGATTGATAAATTGAAACATCCCATGGGTCATTTCTAATCTAATTTTAATGTCAGTTTTATACACGAATGCATTTTTATTTTCATTTTCAACAATAAAACAAAGCATATAGATTAAATAAAGATGGTACGCTTTGAATTTAGGAAAACAAGTAGTCTTCTTGAATTGAATTCTTCTTCCACTTAAGTTCCATTGGGATCAACTTGAGGGCAAAAAGTATTTCTGATTCAAAGAATCCAAATTTGTCAAGTTTTTTTGGCTATTCTATTTGCATCTTTGTGACTATGCTATGTGTCAGTCTGTTTCATTGTTGGGCTTTCCTAACTAATATAAAATCAATATAAAATTTGTCTTCATAAAACTTCCATCCACTGGTCTTAAAGTTGCATGTGACAACATAAATGATATCTGGAGAGACCTATTATTTTCCCTTCCATTTCTTCCTACATTTTTGACTGTAGGATAAACATATATTGATCTATCATACACTTATTTTAAAATCTTACCATCCTGGTTACCCTACTGTTGGAAAAAATATTATTTTGTCAATGTTAACTTTAAAATGTGTCATCTGGAACTGATCACAGTATACCAGATGTAGACTGTAAAAGGGCTCTTTCATTCCTTAAATATGGTCCTTTTCTTATATCAAGGGAGCCTAAAATGTAGTTAGCTTTTTTAATAGCCATGCCCCTCTGCTATCTATTATTGAGCTTGCAGCCAACTAAAATCCAGTGGTGTTTTCCACTTGACCTGCATTAAAGCCTTCCTCTACTTAATATGATCTAAAAGCACACTGCTTTATATTTATTCTTTTAAGTTCCTCTTGCTGGTTTTGACCCTTGTGAGTCATACTGAATTCTTTGTACACATATAAGAAGATTAAGAAGCTCCACCAGCACTCTCTACACTTTAAATAGTCCAACAATTTCCAAATCAAGTCATTGGGAGGCACAGTTATTTAATAGAGACACAGTTAGTAAAAATCTGTGGTAAGAGTTTGGTATTATTCTTTACTAAGAAACTTGACTGTTTCCTTACCTTATACTTAACTCAGGAGTGTTATACAGATAGAGGATATTGTTAAGAATATGTGGGAAGAAAGTAGAAAATTTAGCCTAACATAATTAAAGAGTATGAGCTTTAAAGTTAGACAGACATAGATTCACGTTGTGAATATGCTACCTACAAGCTGTGTGATATTGAACAAGTTACTTAACATCTCTGAATTAAACTCCTTATTTGCGAAATGGGGAACTAATAATAATAATTAGCTCTGTAGTGTTTGTGAGGATTAATAAAACTACATATGAAAAATGCATAGCATAGTATCTGGTACATAATAGGTATACAACAGGAAAATGAGAAGGAAATCACACCAGCAAAGTTGGTCTTTCCTGAACTAGCTATACAACAACACAGAGGAATCCTAAAATAAAAATTATCTCATACATTTATACATTCCTAAGCCTTAATATCTGGGAATTAGAAAGCCAAGAACAATGTGGGATATCATTTACTATGATTATACTCCATTACGTGGCTATGGTCTTATATTATTATGAGTACCTTATAACCCAATAAGCACATTAAAGTATCAGTATAAAACAAAGACAGAAAAGAGGAAAAAGGAACAACTAAGGGATTAGTGTTTAAAGTGACACAGGCATTAATCAGAACGATATAGATTTTGGTCCAAGAAAGCTTCTACTTTAGATAAATTGCCAAGATTAAAAGGATAGCTTGCATATATGCATAAAATGCTGACTGAAGAAAAAAAGCAAAACTGGATCAAAATATAACCTCATGGTTGTATGAACAGAAAGTGGTAGTAGAGGTATACTTAAAAGCTGCTACTGTGCTATACATTGCAATGGTGGTTATGAGTCCAGAGCAATTTTGCAAGCAAGTTTCACTGACCTACATTTCACATTGACCTTGATGTTTATAAATGCTGCAGGGCTTGGCAATCAGTCTTTTGTGAACTGAGAATTCACTTCTTTGTAGGTTCTTAATGTTCGATCTCAATTAAAAGCTGTTTAACAGCAAATTCGTGGTGAGTCGGAGTAACAGAAAAATTGGGTCTAACGCGTGTCTGTTGTATAGTGTGAAATAGAGGAAAGAGTTTTATTACAAATTTCAAGGCAGACTTTCTTTTGGTCCTAGGGAAATAAGATTTATGACTTACATGTAATTTTTGTCCTTTGAAGGTTACATCATAATGAAATAATAAGAAAATATGGCATTTGAGATGATAATTCAGTAGCCAGGTCACTGAGAGACTGATTTTTCTAAAAGTACAAGAAATTAGCTTGCAAGTCAGCTTCAGAATCTATCAACTAACACTTAAATTTTGGAGAAACTTTAGAACTTTTAAAAAGTAGTGTTTTTCTCTTGAATCTTCTTTGTGTCTACCCCTATAATCCCATTTCTGCCATCTTACCTCTGGCCCTTACTAACCTTGATTTTGACTATTGCAACAGGCTGTTAATTGGTCCCTTTGCTTCTACTCTTTCCCTGTTAGGGTTTACTGAGTTTCCCAGCCACCCTGGAAGCAAAAGTTTCTAAAAAGTGAGACTGCTGCCCCAAATGACAGCTTCCTACTGTGACACATGTGATATGTTTATATATGATAACATAATCTGACCAGGGCTCTGCCCACCGTGTGTCAATTCTGTTCATCCCAGAGTCTACCCCTGAATTTAGGCTTTTAGTTTCAAACTCTTTTTCCATGACTCTATAGGTGAACTCTTTTAGTATGGCCTTTCTCTGGTTGACCCTTTAGCTCTTAATAGAATCTGAGGATGACTTCTCTGCTGCTACATTCTGGCTTCTAGACTCTACAATTGGTAGAAGATTATTTCCTTGAAATCTGGCCTGAATTTGACCTCTAGTTTATCCTAGCAATTATGTACAACATCCCCTTCAGGAAGAATTGTCATCTCTCCATTCTTCAAAGCTTTCTATTATATTTTGGGTAGAGTTAAAATATCATGGTTTAGCATTTAAGGCTTTCCACAGTATGGCCTAACACACCTTCCAATTTATATTCTAACTCCTCCCCATCTAAACTTAATGCTTAAGGCAGATTGAGATGCTCTCGTCTTCAAAATACAGGAATGTTCTTGCTCTTGTACCTTTGCTCACACTGCTTCTCCCACCTGGAATGCCTTCCATACTGTCTCCTTGCCTTTTCAAATCCCAGGTATCCTTTAACTCCCAACAGGTCTTTTTCTCCATAAAGTTTTCCTGACCACCCACTTCTGTGAATCCCTCATATTTATATTTGTATCACGGATTTTATTTATTTATTTATTTTATTTTTATTTTTTTAGTTTTTATTTATTTATTTATTTATTTTATTTTACGGCTGTGTTGGGTCTTCGCTTCTGTGCGAGGGCTCTCTCCAGTTGCGGCGAGCGGGGGCCACTCCCCATCGCGGTGCGCGGGCTTCTCACTATCGCGGCCTCCCTTGCTGCGGAGCACAGGCTCCAGACGCGCAGGCTCAGTAGTTGTGGCTCACGGGCCCAGTCGCTCCGCGGCATGTGGGATCCTCCCAGACCAGGGCTTGAACCCGCGTCCCCTGCATTGGCAGGCAGACCCCCAACCACTGCGCCACCAGGGAAGCCCGGATTTTATTTATTTATTTTAACATCTTTATTGGAGTATAATTGCTTTACAATGGTGTGTTAGTTTCTGCTTTATAACAAAGTGAATCAGTTATACATATACATATATCCCCGTATCTCTTCCCTCTTGCGTCTCCCTCTCTCCCTCCCACCCTCCCTATCCCACCCCTCTAGGTAGTCACAAAGCACCGAGCTGATCCCCCTGTGCTATGCGGCTGCTTCCCACTAGCTATCTATTTTACATTTGGTAGTGTATATATGTCCATGCCACTCTCTCACTTTGTCCCAGCTTACCCTTCCCCCTCCCCATATCCTCAAGTCCATTCTCTAGTAGGTCTGCGTCTTTATTCCTATCTTGCCCCTAGGTTCTTCATGACCATTTTTTTTTCTTAGATTCCATATATATGTGTTAGCATATGGTATTTGTTTTTCTCTTTCTGACTTACTTCACTCTGTATGACAGACTCTAGGTCCATCCACCTCACTACAAATAACTCAATTTCGTTTCTTTTTATGGCTGAGTAATATTCCATTGTATATATGTGCCACATCTTCTTTATCCATTCATCTGTCGATGGACATTTAGGTTGCTTCCATGTCCTGGCTATTGTAAATAGAGCTGCAATGAACATTTTGGTACATGACTCTTTTTGAATTATGGTTTTCTCAGGGTACATTCCCAGTAGTGGGATTGCTGAGTCATATGGTAGTTCTATTTTTAGTTTTTTAAGGCACCTCCATACTGTTCTCCATAGTGGCTGTATCAATTTACATTCCCACCAACAATGCAAGAGGGTTCCCTTTTCTCCACACCATCTCCAGCATTTATTGTTTGTAGATTTTTTTGATGATGGCCATTCTGACTGGTGTGAGGTGATACCTCATGGTAGTTTTGATTTGCATTTCTCTAATGATTAGTGATGTTGAGCATCCTTTCATGCGTTTGTTGGCAATCTGTATATCTTCTTTGGACAAATGTCTATTTAGGTCTTCTGCCCATTTTTGGATTGGGTTGTTTGTTTTTTTGATATTGAGCTGCATGAGCTGCTTGTAAATTTTGGATTTATTTTAATTTTTAAAATCCTACTTATTATGTATTTAAACCATAAAATTGTTGGTGGTAGCTGGGGTGAAATAAAAATTAGTAGTATGGCCCAGTAACAGTGCCAGTGGATTCTGCACATTAAAGGAATATATATATATATTTTTTTTAAATTAAATAATTATTATTATTGTTTTTTTTAATGTGGAATTCAACAGGGTTTGATTCAATAAAAGCCATGGTAACTTACATGATCCTCCTCTGGTCCTGCATCCCAGAATAGAGAAAAGCCATTAGGGAGTAAAAAATGATCATAGCAAGCATTTGCTCAAGCAGGAAAGAAAGAACTTTGTTATTTTCAATAAACAGGTATACTTTTATGTGTATTTTAGAAAGTACTAGGAACTACAGAAATATTGTTTATAATAATTTAAGTTCAGAGTTTTTCAATATATGCAGACAGAAAGAATATTCTTTCCAATTAAAACAAAAATCTTGCCTCTAACCTTATGTCTTTAAAAGCATTTTTAACAATGTATACAACATTTACTATATTCTCATTTCATTTTCATAATACAGTCTTAATAATATAAATATATATTCAGCTAATCTTCCTAACAACACAATGAAAAAAGAACTATTACATTCCAATCTCTTTGCATGGAAATGAAGACACTTGCCCAAAGTCACCTAAATAAGTGGCCAATCAGGGAATCCAAGCAACTTGACTTGAGAGTCTGTGCTTTTAACTACTGCCAATGTATACAGAGTCAAGAATTTACTTACTCTCATGTGAAATACTTCACTGGGGGTATATAGGGCTCATTCAATATTTACTCTTACATTTGTTCATCCACTTATGCCTTTATTTTTTCATTTTCGTTCATTAATATAGCAGGCACTTACTGTGCACTTATTATGTGCCATATGCTGAGATACATCATGGAGAACCCCTGTCTTTATGTGGTACTTGGGGAGACAAATGTGTACAAAATAATAAGGGCAAAACTGTGGTTTAGGTGCTATGTTAGATATTTGAATAGGAAATAAGAGGAATAAAAATTTTAAATAATAAAATAAATCTGAGTAGGGGAAAAAAGGAAGTCATAATACTATGTGGTGGAGGGAAGTCTTGATTTGAACCTAAGAAGGAAAAGTATTTGCCAGTGAGAAAGAGGAGAGGAACATTCCAGGCATAAGGAGCTGCTCTAGAGAGCTGAAGTGGTTGAACAGAGCTGAAGTATGCACAGCAATCAGCAAAACTCATCCTAGAAAGGAGGCAAGTGCCAGATCAATGGGGCCTTGAATACTCTGCCAAAGAACTTGGACTCTCTCCATCAATCTGTGGAAAAACTTGAAGATTTTTAAGCAGGGGAGTAATTTTATCTATTTTTCATTTTATAAAGATTACTCCTACAGCAGTGGGTAGGATGAATTGGAGGATAACAAAAATTGAGGCAGAGATAAAACTTATGTGATTCTCTATAATTCAGGAAAGAAATAATGAGAGATCTAACCAAGTTAGTAATGGAGATGAAAGGCAGGGGATTGATATGAGAGTGAAGAAGTTAGAAACAAAATGGCTTGGTTCTGGATTAGATGTGAAGAGTAAGGGAAAGGGACAATCTGTGATAACTCTGGAGTTTATGCTGGGGGAGAAACATATTTGGGAAAAAGATTGTGACTTCTGTTTTGGACACACTCCGTTTGAGCTGTGCATTTGATATCTAGATGTATAAGAGCAGCCATCTATTGCATATTTGGAACTCAGGAGAGTGATGTTGGCTATAACTATGAATTTGGTAATCCATGAATGGTCATCGATGGTCACAGTAAAAAGAGAAGAGGGTTGATGGCTGAATATTGGACTCTACCAACACTGAAGGGCAGAGGAAGGGGAGGACATGACAAAGACAGAAAACAGCTAGTCAGAGGAATAAATGGAGAGTTGGGAGAGAAGGGTATTAAGTAAAGTAAGAAAGCCTTTCTAGAATGGAATAGGCAAAAGTGGCAAGTGTTATAAAGATATATGAGATGATCAATACAAATGAAATGGTTGTTTAGGTAGTATAGTCATTTTCACAATGTTGTGAAAATGACTGTACAACCCAAAGCAATCTACAGATTCAATGCAATCCCTATCAAATTACCAATGGCATTTTTCACAGAACTAGAACAAAAAATTTTACAATTTGTATGGAAACACAAAAGACCTTGAATAGCAAAAGCAATCTTGAGGAAAAAACAAAACAAAACAAAACAAACAAAAAACAACAAACAAACGAACAAAAACGGAGCTGGAGGAATCAGGCTCCCTGACTTCAGACTATACTACAAAGCTACAGTAATCAAGACAGTATGGTACTGGCACAAAAACAGAAATATAGATCAATGGAACAGGATAGAAAGCCCAGAGATAAACCCATGCACCTATGGTCACCTAATCTATGACAAAAGAGGCCAGAATATACAATGGAGCAAAGACAAGCCTCTTCAGTAAGTGGTGCTGGGAAAACTGGACAGCTACATGTAAAAGAATGAAATTAGAACACTCCCTAACACCGTACACAAAAATAAACTCAAAATGGATTAAAGACCTAAATGTAAGGCTAGATACTATAAAACTCTTTGTTTTCTGAGGAAAACATAGGCAGAACACTCTATGACATACATCACAGCAAGATCCTTTTTGACCCACCTCCTAGAGAAATGGAAATAAAAACAAAAATAAACAAATGGGACCCAATGAAACTTAAAAGCTTTTGCACATCAAAGGAAACCATAAACAAGACGAAAAGACAACCCTCAGAATGGGAGAAAATATTTGCAAATGAAGCAACTGACAAAGGATTAACCTCCAAAATATATAAACAGCTCATGCAGCTCAATATCAAAAAAAAAAAAAAAACCCAATCCAAAAATGGGCAGAAGACCTAAATAGACCTTTCTCCAAAGACATACAGATGGCCAACAAACACATGAAAAATTGCTCAACGTTACTAATTATTAGAGAAATGCAAATCAAAGCTACAATGAGATACCGCCTCACACCCATCAGAATGGTGTGACCATTCATCATCAAAAATCTACATCAATAAGTGCTGGAGAGGGTGTGGAGAAAAGGTAACCCTCTTGCACTGTTGGTGGGAATGTAAGTTGATACAACCGCTATGGAGAACAGTATGGAGGTTCCTTAAAAAGCTAAAAATACAACTACCATATGACCCAGCAATCCTACTACTGGGCATATACCCAGAGAAAACCAAATTCAAAAAGACACATGCACCTCAACGTTCACTGCAGCACTATTTACAATAGCCAGGACATGGAAACAACCTAAATGTCTATCAACAGAGGAATGGATAAAGAAGATGTGGCACATATATACAATGGAATATTACTCAGCCATAAAAAGGAATGAAATTGGGTCATTTGTAGAGACGTGGATGGACCTAGAGACTGTCATACAGCATGAAGTAAGTCAGAAAGAGAAAAACAAATATTGTATATTAATGCATATATGTGGAATCTGAAAAATGTGGTATAGACGATCTTATTTACAAAGCAGAAATAGAGACACAGATGTAGAGAACAAACGTATGGATACCAAGGGGGAAAGGTGGGGGGTGGCATGAACTGGGAGATTTGAATTGACATATATACACTATTGATACTATGTATAAAATAGATAACTAGTGAGAACCTACTGTATAGCACGGGGAACTCTACTCAGTGCTCTGTGGTGACATAAATGGGAAGGAAATCCAAAAAGAGGGGATACATGTATAGCTGATTCACTTTGCCGTACAGCAGAAACTAACACAACATTGTAAAGCAACTATACTCCAATAAAAATTAAAAACAAATCCAGTGGTTGTTTAATATTCTTATTTTCAAAATGTCAGTAGACTTAAAATATATGAGTAGTTCCATATTTAGAAAATATTAAAATACTTTCAAATTTAACTAACCGTGACTGACTCCAATGTGGCTTTATTACTTTCCTAGCGTTGCTGTGACAAAGTATGAACTGGGTGGCTTAAACAACAGAAATATATTCTCTCACAGTTCTAGAGTCTGGAAGCCTAAAATCAGGGTGTTGGCAGTGCTGATTCCTCCTAAGAGCTCTAAACAATAATCTGGTTCCAGGACTCTCTTAGCTTCTGGAGACAGCTTGCAATCCTTAGCGTACCTTGGCTTGTAAATAGTCACTCCAATCTCTGTTTCCATCTTCATATGGTTGTCTTCTTTCCTATGTGTCTCTGTTTCTTCACATGGCATTCTTCTCCCTGTGTGTCTTTCTCTCCTCTTCTTATAAGGACACCAGTCATATTAGATTAAGGGCTCACCCTATTCCAGTATGACCTCATCTTAACTAATTAAATCTGCAGTCACTGTATTTCCAAATAAGGTCATATTCTGAAGTACTGGCAGGGAGGACATCAACATATCTTTTGGGGGGACACAATTCAATCCATAATAGTGGCTAACACTGGACCCTTTCATGAATCACTATATTAACTCGTCAGCACTCTGTAAAGAAGGTATTATTAGTCCCATTTTATAGATAACATTGTTGGATTTCTTCTATTGTATTCTACATGAATGATGTCCTCTGAAGTTGAGTAATACAGCAGGCCTATTTTTATTCCTGGCTTATGAGCCTTTATTTACCAAGTTCCTTTATCTTCATCAAATCAATCATAGAATTGCGAAGATGAATGCACTTTTAAAACAATTTACACATGAAGAAAGTAGACTCGAAAGGTTTGCCAACTTATTCAATTAGATCTTATACAATTAGATTGCCCTGCCTCCATTCCCATGGCTCTTTCTACAACATCATGATACTAAGTGTGGCAGATGTGATGTCATCCTAATAATAAAAAAATGAACCCAATTGAAAGTAGTGGACATCTCCTGCTTTTGCTTATCTACAACTCATTTTCCTTTGGTCTTGGAAGAGCACATTGATTTTCCTTAAAAACCTTTTCCTTTCTCTCATTTTGTGTGGTTTCTATTTGGTAGCGGTGGGGATTAAATCTATGCTTCCATCCCTGTTGAGCTCCAGCAGTGAGCCTATGGCATGTCAGGCCAATGAAGCTCAATTCCCGGACTTTGTTAACAACTATTAAGGAATAAAGGATATTATTCATTGGAATTGAAGTATCAACAGTTGGGAGTTAACCTCTAGATACAGGGACTGCCACATGAGCAGAGTGAGGCCATTATAGAATAAAGCATAGCCAAGAGACAAAAATCAACTTAAAAAAAAAATCCTAGATCCAGCCATACCTGCAGCTAAATAATGCTGGATTTCTAGTTACAAGAGTCAATAAATTCTTTTTGGATTAAGACAATATGACTTTGATTTTTATGACTTCTCACCAAAATGCCCTGACAAATACATTTTATAAATAAACCTGGATAATCAGTATACAAAATTGACTTCAAGTCATAATTGTCCAAAATCAGATTTCACATCAATGCTATTTATATAATCCTAGCTTTAGCAATAATGAAGTATATGATCTTTAGTAGAATAATTCTTTAGAGTCTCAAGTTTCTCACTAAATTAAAGGGGCTTGGCTAGATAGTTTAGTACTGAGACTCCGTTCCACTGTTTACTTGGTAAATTCTATAAAGACTTCCTTTCTTTATGAGGTCTTCTAGTGGCAAGAACTTGAAAAATTTTAAATCTTAATAAATATGTGGGAATAATATTTGTATTCATAATTTGTAAGTTCTGATATTTTATTATGTTAATATCTAGTATTCAGGGTACATTATCTAATTCAGGGTACAATATCTAATATGACTATTCTAATATTCAGGGTACATTCTGTTATTTAGTTAACATCAGAGCTTATTGATTATGACTTGTCAAAGGTAGACTTATTTAGAGGGAATTTAAAACTTTCTTCAGGATTTGTAAGTCATACACCTAATTATTTCAACACAGATTCTTCTCTCTTCAAAAGCTGTTTTTATAGATTATAATGATCATCTATAGCAATAAAACTATTAATATTACTTCAAGTGCACAATTTGATTTTTTTCTTTCAGTTCATTTTCCTTAAATATTTATAGTGTGCTTTGTAAATCACGGCATCTGCTTAATGAAGAAGGCTTCAAGGAGCTGATCTTGACTGCTCAGATTCCTTTTGATATTTATTCAGTTGATTACTTTATGTGCTTCTGAAACAAAATTGTCTTTTTTAAAAATGAATTTTGGCTGGGGACTCCTTAGGCTCACTTCTGGACTTTATTCCTCTCTGTAAACAACTTCTCTCTTGGCATGTGGATTGGACATCATGGATATCATCGCTCTGCTGATGAGAGTCACCTCTATCTTTCACTTACTCTCTTTTCTGACATTGGGAATGGTAGTTTTCAAGTTTTTTCTGCCTCTGAGGTGCTGTATATGCCAGACATTTACTTGGAACACACATAAGCTTTCATCCTCTTATGACCTCTGATTATGCAGCAATTGGTCTTAAAGGGTATAAAAGCTGCCTACAGTTTTTTCAGGTTTGACATTAGCCTCAGAGATCTTTGTGCATTTAAATTTCTGTATTGATGAAATCCAACATGACGTTACTATTCTCTTCTTCCATTTTTTTTCTGGTACATAACCCATTATGTACGAATTATTTACCTTTTGGGAAAAGAAAATCTTGGACGGCAATTTTTGTCATAACCTATGTATCATGGTTTTTAATACTCAATATGACTTGCAATTTTTATCCATATTTTCTTTAAATTTCAACCTTGCACTTTTCACCAATGGGACTGGAGGTATTGAGAACAATTTTTTAAATTTGCTTTTATGTAGCTGAACTGGCTGTGTGGCCCACTTTTGTGAATATGCTATTTCTAATGTTTGTTGTAGTTACTTATAGTAAACAAAGTGCACATCAAGAAACAAAATTGAGTTATTTGTATTGAGGTGGGTGGACCTAGAGACTGTCATACAGAGTGAAGTCAGAAAGAGAAAAACAAATACCATATGCTAACACATATATGTATACATATGTATATGCTAACATATACATATGTATATGTATAGCTGATTCACTTTGTTATAAAGCAGAAACTAACACACCATTGTAAAGCAATTATACTCCAATAAAGATTTAAAAAAAAAAAAAGAAAAAAAAGTGGGACATTTACTCAGCATCTAAATTTGTAGTTTTGTCAATTCATATAAATTTTATTGTGAGAAAAAATTAAGTGTAATATTTTATAATACAATATCAGTAAATAACAAAATATTTTATATTTATAAGTCCTAGGTAGTAGAATTATCATTATTATTATAAAGCATTACAAGCACATAGGTAAAAATTCAAATGCTTCAAAATGGTATTAAACAACAACAAAATAAGTCTGCCAGCCCTTGTATCTCTTTTGCTCCTGAGAGGTAACTACATTTTACACATTTCTGATTTGTTTTTCCAGGGATTATAATAATTATAAGTAATATATTTTTACTGGTATTTCTTGATTTATCTGATTTAAATAGAATCAATTGACTCCCTACTAATATATTGACCTCTTCATCAGTTTTGTTACTTTTGTTAGTTATTTTTAGTTTTATCCTTACTAATTAACTCAAAGCTTTTAAATAACATTTTAAACCCCTATTAATTATTCATCAACATTTCACTATGTAACATGAAAAAAATTTCATTAGTGTCCACCTTCTGAGTTGTCAGTTATGTAATTCTTTTAAATTTGAATAACCTCATATCTGTAACTATTAATATGATTTTGTTTCATTCTTTGCTTGCAGATTGATTATGAACATTTGATACTAATAAATAAGATTTATAATAGTTTGCTCACATAATTATTCTCTGCAAAACCCACTATCTCAATTAATATGTAGAGAAGGAAGTACAATTCTATCACTAAACCTGTCCTTTGAAGGAGAATGTTTCAGACTGCAAGGTTAAATGAAAGCTTAATTCTTAAACTCCATTCATTGGATAGATCATTCCATATTTCCATTTGCATGCTATTTGAATCAGAAACTTTCTTGTAAATACATTTACTTTTTCTAAAGTTTTTAGATAAAATTTTGCTCCTACACTTG
This sequence comes from Eschrichtius robustus, assembly GCF_028021215.1. Classification (NCBI taxonomy): domain Eukaryota; kingdom Metazoa; phylum Chordata; class Mammalia; order Artiodactyla; family Eschrichtiidae; genus Eschrichtius; species Eschrichtius robustus. The sequence goes on from NC_090829.1 coordinate 101,193,571, forward strand.
CATTTCTATCATTAATTTGATACCAAAACAGCTAAAGTGATGGTTTTAAAATATAAATTTGATCATGTCGCTCACCCCTATACACCAATTTCCCATTACTCCTAGGATAAAATCCATACCCTGACTCTTGCCTGTGAGTTCTTGCATGATATGCCTCCTGCTTACTTCTCTGACATTCCTTCCTGCTACTGCACTCCTTGTTTGCTGTTTTATAGCCTTCCTCCTGTTCTGTTACATTTAAAGTTTTTCCATTAATAAAGGAAATTAGAGAGGATTCAAATAAGTGGAAAGATATCCATGCTCTTGGATTGGAAGAATTAATATTGTTAAAATGGCAATACTACCAAAGCAGTCTACAGATTTAATGTGATCTGTATGAAATTAACCATGACCTTTTTCACAGAACTAGAACAAATAATCCAAAAATTTATATGGAACCATAAAAGGCACAGAATTGCCAAAGTAATCCTGAGGAATAAAAACAAAGCAGGAGGCATAACCATCCCAGACTTCAGACAATACTACAAAGCTACAGTAATCAAAACAGTGTGCTATTGGTACAAAAATACACATATGGATCAGTGGAACAGAATAGAGAGCCCAGAAATAAATCCACACACCTACAGTCAATTAATCTTCAACAAAGGAGGCAAGAATATACAATGGGAAAAAGACAGTCTCTTCCGCTAGTGGTGCTGGAAAAATTGGACAGTTGCATGTGAATCAATGAAGTTAGAACACACCCTCACGCTATGCACAAAAATAAATTCAAAATGGCTTAAAGACTTAAACATAAGACACCATAAAACTCCTAGAAGAGAACATAGGCAAAACATTCTCTGACATAAGTCATACCAATGTTTTCTTAGGTCAGTCTCCCAAGGCAATAGAAATGAAAACAAAAATGAACAAATGGGACCTAATCAAACTTACAAGCTTTTGCACCGCAAAGGAAACCATAAAAAAATGAAAAGACAATCTACAGAATGGGAGAAAGTATTTTCAAATGATGCAACTGACAGGGGCTTAATCACCAAAATATACAAACAGCTCATACAACTCAACAACAAAAAAAACAAACAACCTGGGACTTCCCTGGGGGTGCAGTGGTTAGGAATCTGTCTGCCAATGCAGGAGACACTGGTTCGATCCCTGGTCCGGGAAGATCCCACATGCTGTGGAGCAATTAAGCCTGCACACCACCACTACTGAGCCTGTGCTCTAGAGCTCATGAGCCACAACTACTGAACCCATGCGCCTAGAGCCCATGCTCCACAACAAGAGAAGCCACTGCAATGAGAAGCCCATGCACCGCAACGAAGAGTAGCCCACGCTTGCTGCAACTAGAGAGAAAGCCCGCGTGCAGCAACAAAGACCCAATGCAGCCAAAAAATTAAAAACAAACAAACAAAACAAAAACAATTGAAAAATGGGCAGAAGACCTAGATAGACATTTCTCCAAAGAAGATATACAGATGGCCAGTAGGCATATGAAACGATGCTCAACATCACTAATAAGAGAAAAGCAAATCAAAACTACAATGAGGTACCACCTCGCACCGGTCAGAATGGCCATCATTAAAAAGTCTACAAATAGCAAATGCTGGAGAGAATTGGAGAAAAGGGAACCCTCCTACACTGTTGGTGGGAATGTAAGTAAAACAGCCACTATGTAAAACAGTATGGAGGTTCCTCAGAAAACTAAAAATAGAATTACTACATGATCCAGCAATCCCACTCTTGGGCATATACCCATACAAAACTCTAATTCAAAAAGATACATGCACCCCTTTGTTCAGAGCAGCACTATTCACAATAGCCAAAACATGGAAGCAACCTAAATGTCCATTAACAGATGAATGGATAAAGAAGATGTGGTACATATATATACAATGGAATACTACTCAGCCATAAAAAAGAACAAAATAATGCCATTTGTAGCAACATGGATGAAACTAGAGATTATCATACTAAGCGAAGTAGGTCAGAAAGAGAAAGACAAATACCATACGATATCACTTATATGTGGAATCTAAAATATGACACAAATGAACCTATCTACAAAACAGAAACAGACTCACAGACACAGAGATCAGACTTGTGGTTGCCAAGGGGGGCGGGGAGGGAGAGGGATGGACTGGGAATTTGGAGTTGGTAAATGCAAACTATTACATTTAGAATGGACAAACAAGGTCCTACTATATAGCACAGTATATCCAATCTCCTGGGATAAACCATAATGGAAAAAAATATTAAAAAAAAGAATGTATATATGTGTAAACCTGAGGCACTTTGCTATACAGCAGAGATTGGCACAATATTGTAAGTCAACTATACTTCAGTTTAAAAAAAAAAAGTTTTTCACCTCAGGAAAAACTTGTTTTTCTCTTTACCTGGAATATGCTTCCTACAGCTTTTCATGTGACTTTTTTACCTCAGTTCCCCTACACATCACATTCTCAGAGAAGCCTCCACTCACACCCAAATTCAAATAGTCCTTGCTCTCAACCTCCTCTGTCTCTTTACACTGCTTTAGTTTTCCTTTTCGCAGCTGTCAACAATTTCCATTATATTATACATTTTTTGTTTATTATCTGTCTGTTACACACTAAGCCCGCATGAGAAGAATGCCTTTGCTATATCGTTGTGGATGCTATACTCCCAGCCTTTTCTATTCTTCAGAGAAGCTACTCAATGGCTATTTGCTGAAAAATGAATGAATGATTTATGCTCACCATACCACCAAGATCAAAGCTCTTCAATAGAGTTTTCAGCGATGATGAAAATATTTTATATATGTGCTATGCAGTCTAGTAACCACTAGCATATGTGGCTGTTGAGTCCTGGAAATGTGGCTAGTGTGGCTAAGGAAAAAAAAATTAAATTCAAATGCAAATGGGCAGGTGTGATTAGTAGCTAGTCACTAGTGACAAGATACTCTAGCTTCACAATCACACTGTTCAACAACACCCATACTGTTCTTTTATTTAAAGACATTCTTTTGGAGATTTAGGACTACTCTTCTAATTGAGTCTAATTGCTCTCAGGGCATTTTTGCATAGCTGTCCTCATGGGATTTCTTTCCTTTGAGCTCAGGTACCACGTTGTTTGGACTCCATTTCTTTCTGTTTCATATGTACTTATTTTACATTTCAATAATAATTTCAGAAAGAGGGAATTTCTTATTCCTTGCATGTCTGAACAATCGTTTTTGACCCTCGCTCTAGAGAGTTTGGCTGGATTTTATTCCCCCCATGGCAGCCTGTTCCTATTTTATGGATACAATGAGAAAATCAAATAGATTTTAAAAAAAGATTTTCTTATGTTTCCTGAATAATTTTTATGGTCAATATTTCTGTTTTTTCTCTTGTTGCTTTGCTTTTGTGCCCTTGGTTTTTCTCAAAATCTGTTAAGCCTGGTTGTCCATTCTTCTCCATTTCGAGAGCTGTTCCCCTAGCCAAGAAAGCTGTCTAATTGCTATTGACCAGCAGGTTTTAATTCTAGAATGTACTAATGGATGATGAATAGGCAAATCTACCCATTCATGGTCTCAGGCGAAAAATAAGGAAGCTTGGCTCTGGGGTGTCAGCACCCACATAAGAGCTCTGTTGCTCTTAGGTATATTGCTTTACTTTTCTAGAAAGCCTGCTTCCTCTCTTAGCCTGGGGCTGTATGCCATCATTTCCAGTGGCTCTGAATACAAGGAAGTGGGGAAAGGAACTGAGTAGGTAGGGAGGGCAACAGCAGTTTGGTAAAAATTTCTTCACTAGTCACTCTGATTTCAGAGTGCTTTCCCACCTTCAGTCTCTGCTGATTAGAAACTTCATTGTTCGTAAAAGAATGGCTCCGACAGTTTTACTTGTGGATTTTTTGGGCTGTATACCCTGCCTCTCTGACTAATCTACCTATTCAAAACCAACTATTTGATGGTTTCATTTGCACATATTCATCAAAATTTCTAGAGATTTCTCCTGTTATTCTTGACACTAATTCAGATTTTTTTTCCTTTTTGTGCACTGTCATTATAATTTCAGGGAATTTTGGGAGCAAGGCAAAGTTAATGGAACTTTTCATCTTGCTTTTATTAATGGCCATGTGTATTATGTAACACTGGTGATACTGGCTATATGTATTGTGAAATATTGGTAATACTGGTAATTTGTTTTTATTCTATCTGCTCTGGACTTATCTTTTTTGTCAACCTTCTATACTACTTACTCTGAAGCCCACAGAGTATGTATCTTTATGCATGCCATGCAGTAAAGATAAATCCTATTATTTCCAATATTTTTATATTTATTTATTTATTTATTTGTTTGTTTGTTTTTTTAGCCACGCTGCACGGCATGTGGGATCTTAGTTCCCCAACTGGGGATCGAACCTGTGGTCCCTGCATTGGAAGTGTGAAGTCTTAACCACTGGACCGCCAGGGAGGTCCCTCCAATATTTTTAGATTATGAGATATATTTTGACCCTAAATTAAATCTGTGCATGCCTTGCATATATTGATTAGTTTATTACCAATTTCTACAAGTTATCAATAAATATTATAGCAAGCAATTCTTAAACATTTTAAAGTGAATAAATTATATTTTGTCTCATCATTAGTATAAGTAGAAAGGTTCAATCTAACAAAAAAATATTCATATTCTAACGTCTGGGATATTCCTTGTAAGTCCAGAGGCAAACTTGATTGTGATACTTCTTTTTATTTAACATGTATCAAATACTACATGTATACTGCCCACAAATATTGAAAAGTTGCACTTCCTAAAAAGAGCATTTCAGATGAAAGGCTTAGACATATTTTATCAAAGCCTTTTAAAGTATTATTTTACCTCCACTTTTCTTTTACAAGATACATTAATATTGCCTTATACATGTATATGCTTGCAAAAATATACTTATGTATGTAGGAGGGAGAAGTGTAGCAGAAAGCACAGGAAAGGGGAGAAAGAGGACACGAGACAGAACAGTCATGGCATTGGGAGAGACAGGAAACAAGGAAATGTGAGGGGAAAATCAGTAAGTCTAAGATTTACTTATTGACTAAACAGAAGGTAGCCAGTGGCCTGCTAAAAAGCTCACCTCTCTTGCAGAACCTGAGGTGAAGTCAGCCAATCCTGAAACTGTATTTGGGAGTCCAGTAGCTGAGTGGATGTTCTTATCATAAGAGGGGAAGTTCTGCCGCAGCTAGCTGCCTGTGGTTATGGGAAAAAATTGCCATTCCTGCTTGAGATGAATATGCCTTCAATCAGCTGGAAGAGGACCTCCCATCCCAGCTGCAGAACCCTGAGAATCAAGTGGCTTCCCTTCCTCCATCCCCTTTTATGCTTTAGTAGATAAGCTCTACACTGAAAAAGGAAATCTGATTAATACTGATTGGTTGCCAAATCTACTACTATCTTTCTTGTACCTGTGCTGAGGTAACCAATTCTCTGACATGAATCAGTGAAGAACAGTTAAGTAGAGTTTAAAAAGGAGATCAAGCTGAACCACCACAGAAGATGGCTCCTCTAAGGCAGATATAGTTGATGAAACGGAAGAGTAATTAAAAATGTGTACTGAGAATTCTTAAGGTGATAACAATAAGATATTGTGAAAGAAAAAGAAAAATGCATCATGGAAATTAAAAAAGGGAAGGACAATACTAAAAATTCAATGCTCATCTTTAAAAATATGGAAGACCTATCTTAAAATCACATGAAAATGGAAAATCTCAAGTGAAGATATAAAATATAAAGGAGGATTGATTCAGGATATCTAGTGTGCATATTCTGTGAGTTCTAACAAGAGAAAAAAAATTGAGGAGAATCAATTTCCAAGAAATAACTGAAAAAAAGTACCCTGGAATGGAGAAAAATGAGTTTTCCTCAAGGAGACATTGACAGCTAGTCAGAATTAATGTAAAGAAGACACATTCTTAGACATATATGGGATCATATGAGGAGATGATCTTATACATTTCCAGATAGCAGGTTAATATTAATGTCCCTGGTTAATAATCAGTCATATACCCTAGGTTAATAAATAGTGAGGGTCATGAATAGGCAATTGTGTGAGAAAGAATTGAAAAAGGCTAATAAACATAAAAATAATCTAATAACCCAATGAGGTAATGAGGTGATTTTTACAACCAAGCAGATCGGTAAAAATTGAAAAGATGAATAACAGGTAGTGCTAAGTAAAAATCAATGGGCATGCAATCCTTTAAGAGGATCCTAAATTGGTACAATATTTTGGAAAGTAATTTGCAGTATCTGTTTTAAAAGAATATCACATATCCTTTGATTTAAGAATTATATGTCTAAGAATCTATCCTATGATAATAAAAGCATGATCTGGATGTAAATTACAGCATAGTTTATAACAGGAAAAAAAGGGAAGCAATCTAAACTTTTACTGTTAAGTGAAAGGTTGAGTAAAATATAATATACTAATATAGGACAGACATAAAAATGAGAGATATTTTTATGTGCTAATCTGGTATATGATATTGTTGTAGCATGGCTATCACTCCCCACCCTGTATTCATTATTCCATTTTTCTACTGTAACAGAACCCACTGTTTTATTATTTTATTAAACTTTTAAAATTTAGATATAATTCACATACTATAAAATTCACCCTTTTAAATGGTTTTAAATTCTGTGATTTTAGTATATTCACAAAGTGGTGTGCAATCATCACCGTTATCTGGAGATGTTTTAAAATGTACCCAGGATTTGTTTTGATCAGGTATGGTAAGATACACAGACCAGAAATGACAGTCATGAAGGGAGACTTTTTATACTTCAAAGATCTCTAGAGGGCTTCCCTGGTGGCACAGTGGTTGAGAATCTGCCTGTTAATGCAGGGGACACAGTTTCGAGCCCTGGTCTGGGAAGATCCCACATGCCGCGGAGCAACTAGGCCCGTGAGCCACAACTACTGAGCCTGCGCGTCTGGAGCCTGTGCTCTGCAACAAGAGAGGCTGTGATAGTGAGAGGCCCACGCACCGTGATGAAGAGTGGCCCCCGCTTGCTGCAACTAGAGAAAGCCCTCGCACAGAAACAAAGACCCAACACAGCCAAAAATAAATTAAAAAAAAAAAAAAGATCTCTAGAAACAAGAGGCATAGCATACCACAAAGGGCCACATGGGAGAGCACCAGGGTTGGTCAGGAGGAAGAAGGAGGGAGGGGAAAATGTGGGCTAGAACCTTTGGCAGATTTTGGCAGGAAGGAGTGGGTGAGGCAGTGTAAGCAGCTAAGGAAACTTAGGATTGGCTAGTTTAAATAATTTTGCAGGCTTTGGGGTATAGGGGCTGCTCCTAGTTGTCTGATACTTGGCCCTGGGGTGATTAGGATGGAGAATAATAGCTTGGGATGTGACTGCTCAATAAAGGAGGAAGCGCAGAGTGTGGGCTTTAAATTGGTTGGTTTGCATATGAAAGGTCCACTTGCAGGTGAGTCCTTCACCTCACAAGGAAGTGGTTAGCCCTGAAAGGATCAGTTTTTCCAGAATCAACTAGGCCCATATGTCAAAACATCAGAAAATAAAAAGGCATGATTAACATAGATAACATGATCACCAAGGTAAGGACTACATTTCCCAGACTCCCTTGCAGCTGTCCTCAGCACAACTTTCATGAAGTGTTCTCAATGTGACCAGTAAGCAGTGTTCTCTGTCCTGCTGGCTAGAGGGTGGACAGGATAGGTAGAACTAGGGCAACATCTTGGTCTATGAGGCTGAAATCCCATTGAGGGGAGTGGAAAAATGAGATAGAAGGAACCTGACCACCTAATGATCATGGAACCATTATGTGGGGAAGAAATTAATTTCTACCTTATTTTAAACCACAATGATTCTAGTCATTCAGCTACTCAGAGTCAAACATAATCCTAAATAATATATTGATAATTGCTAAATTTAAAAAACCTGCAACTAACTTGCATAGCATGGTTCCAGTTCTGTTCATTAAACAATATATAGGGAGCTATAGATAGAGATACATTTATATAAATTCATAGAAAATTTAGGAAGCCTATCTCTGGATTATTAATAGGGGTTAACTCTAGGGGTTGGGACAGGATGGCAGAAGAATAATCACATTATATATTTAACAATAATTTTTTAAATGGCAGGGTTATGATTTATTTTCACTGTTTTTTTGGTTTCATTCATATATAAATTTTAAAAAATCCATTTATTATCTTTTTTCATTAAGCAGATACTGAAAGAAAACATAAACTATAATGAACATCTCAATCATGGTTACACTAAAAGTTGTTGCTGTTAACAATGTATTTGTTTTCCTAAAATATCTGACTTTCTTCACATTCTGTTATTTCTTGATTCACCCTGCAAGTCTAATAGTGTATATTATTGTTATCTATTGATTACGCATACAAACATAGAAAGTGTTATGCTTGTAACTATCAAAACCGAACAAATTACTTTCCTAGAGATATTTTTAAACCCATATAGCAGATACCAATCACTTCTTTGTTGTTTTACCTTTAGGGAAATGCCCCTTGCTAATTCCAAGCTATTCTTGTCAGTCTTTCCTTCCAGACGGGACGATATGTGACACAGTCTGGCCAGAGCATCCTATCCACCTGGACACAATGATTACACCAAAGGTGGGCATGTGGCCCAACTAGGAACTACTTAGTAACTAGATCTGCAGGGAACCATCCTTCCCAACAAGTGGAAAGAATCTGCCTAAAGGAAGCCAAGGAGAGCCTATAGATAAAAGTAGAGGCTGTTTTTTATTTGTTTGTTTGTGATTTCACTGTCATTCAAGCCCTGGATCTAGCTGTCCCTGGATTACTGTTGGACTTTTCAGTTATGTGACCCAATTAGTTACTTTTGTTTTCCTTGAATTAGTATGAGTTGGGTTTATGTAACTGATTAATTTACTCTTTTATTTGGCAAGATGTTTTCCTCAATTGTTTGAAGGGTTCAGTTATAAAAAAACAATATTGTGCATCACATAGCATTCCATTTGTAAGTTGGCCAACTCACTTGCAAATTGAGTTTATTAGAAATGTTTCTTCATACGTAGAACCATATGAAATTTCCTACATTCAAAAACTTTGACCTACAAAAGTGACAATTTCACAAGGTTGTTCAACTTAGTATAAGAACATTTTTAATCATTGCTTAGAAACAAAATACCAACACAATATTTGTTTATTGTAGAAAACACAGACAATGTGCAAAAACAGAAAGGTGAAAACAAACAAAATTACTCTAAAACTATAATCCAAAGATAAACACTATTATATTTTTGGTGTGTTCTCTCCCCAAAAATAAACTTGGTTTAGAAAATAATTTTATTGACCTAATGACAAGTTAATGAAACATTTGTTATTTTGGGAATATACTTAATTAAAAAAAATTCACCTTGCTTTCCAACAAACATGCTTTGTAAAATTAACTTACTTTTAAAAAATGTCCTGCTTTAAGCTTTTCTTTAAGGTTCGTTTTATTAACTAATTTGCAAACAAGCTAATCTATCTAAACTGGAAAGACTTCTCTATATAACTCTCAACATATGCAGTGTTTGATAATTCCATTATTCATTATATAATCCAAATTTTAGGGTATTTAGAGTAATTACATGTCTAGCTTATAAATAATTATAAAAAGTATCCTACTAACACCCAATTTGATGTACTATAAAAATATTTTACAGAAACACACATAGTCCTGCTCTGGTCTACATTTTATTTTAAAATTTAAACTGAATAATTTATTTGGTCTAAATAATCTGTATTTGGTAATGTGCCAAAATAAAGGCATAAGTAAATGCTACTATGGTATTGTTTTAACAATATCATTGCTTAAAATGGTTCATTCATTTATAAAGCAACTCTCTGTTGAGTGCTTACTTTCATATACGCTAGAACTTTCCTTGATGCAGAATATTCTGAACACACAGGAACAAAGCCTACGTGATTTCACAGAATTATATATGCAAGGGAGGAAAACAGAACAAAGATACAGGATAAAGACTGCCTAAGGGTGAAGAGGATGGTTACTTTAGATTTAGGTAGGGTTTTCAGGTTTTCAGAAGCCAGCCTTGTGAGGATATTTGGGAAGGTGGTGGCAGTAAATGGGAACATATGGAGCTCTGAGCAGCAGTGAGATTGGTGTGTTCAAAGCACACAGCTGGTCTGGAGCACAGTGGATTAGAAGGAGAAAGAGGCAGAAGACAACGTCTGAAAAGTAAGCAGGGTTCAGATCATTAAAGGCCTTGTAGGCCAAAGGAAGACTTTAGATTTTTTCCCCTGAGTGCAATCTGCAAATTTTCTTTTACAAAGATCACTCTGGCTGAAGAATGGATTGTGGTGAGAGCAAGAGTGACAGCAGGAAGAGCAGTTATGAAGCAGTTGCCTTAGTCTAGGGAAGATTTCTTTAATTTGGGGTCCAGAGAGTCACAAAGTGACATTAACAGGTTCTCTAATGTGTTCACTGAAGTATAGCTAACTTGACTGTTGTGAGCAATGTTTTGTAGGAGAAGATTCAATTCTGGAAGCAAAAAGGTTGTGAGACACTGAAAGAACAAAAAGAAGTTACAGCTTTTAAAACTCAGAATATAAAGTATTTATAACTAGATAATCATTGTTTTATTATTTCTGCATCATTGAAGAAGTGCTTTGGGGACAAAATTTAGAAACTACAAAAATAGTATTTACTGCAATACCTGCCTCTAATATTACCCACTGAGGTTAAAGTTTGAAGTAGGTTTATTTTGTCTTTCCAAAATTGATTTGCCAAGATTCTAAATTCCAGTGTGACTTTTCTCATAATGTTTCTGAGTAATTTTTTAAAGTTTTTTAAATTGAAATATAGTTGACATACAATGTTATGTTAGTTTCAGGTGCACTACATAGCAATTTGACACTTGCACATACAGTATTATGAAATGATCACCACGATAATTCTAGTAACAATCTGTCCCATATAAAGCTTTTACAATATTATTGACCATATTCCTTATGCTGTATATTATCCCCCTGTGATTTATTTATTATTTAACTGGAGGTTAGTACCTCTTAATCTCCTTCACCTATTTGCCCCTACCACCCATTCCTTCCCTGCAGCAACCATCCATTTCTTCTCTGCAACTGCGAGTCTTATTTCATTTTATTTGTTTTCTTTTTAGATTCCACATATAAGTGAAATCATATGGTATTTGTCTTTCTCTGTATGACTTATTTAACTTAGCATAATGTGCCTTCTAGATCCATCCATGTTGTTGCAAGTGGCAAGATTTCATTTTTTAAAAGTCTGAATAATATTAAATTGTATATATACATCACAACTTCTTTATCCATTTATCTATCAATGGACACATTTAAGTTATCCACCCATTTTGAGTTTTTTTGATATATGGTGTGTGAAAATAGTCCAATTTGATTCTTTTGCAGGCAGATGTCTAGTTTTTCCAACATCATTTATAAAAGAGGCTGTCTTTTCTCCACTGTGTATTCTCACCTTTCTGTCATATATTAATTGACCATGTAAGTGTGGGTTTATTTCTGGGCTCTCTATTCTGTTCCTTTGATCTATGTGTCTGTTTTTGTGCCAGTATCATACTGTTTTGATTATTATAGCTTTGCAGTATAGTTTGGAATCAGGGAGCATGACACCTCCAGCTTTGTTGTTCTTTCTCAGGATTGCTTTTGTTATTTGGGGTCCTTTGTGATTCCATATAAATTTTAGAATTTTTTGTTCTAGTACTGTGAAAAATGCTGCTGGTATTTTGATAGAGATTGCATTAAATCTGTAGATTGCCTTGGGTAGCATGGGTATTTTAACAATATTAATTCTTCCAATCCATGAGCATGACACAGCTTTCCATGTGTTTTTGTGACTTTCAGTTTTTTTCATCAATGTCTGAAAGTTTCAAGAACACATCTTATACCTAAAATTTTTCCTAGATATTTTATTCTTTTTTTAAAATTTATTTAAAAAAATAATTACCTTTTTATTGAGGTATAGTTGATTAACCATATTACATTAGTTTCAGGTGTACAACATAGTAATTAAAATTTTTATAGATTATACTCCATTTATAGTTACTATTAAATATTGGCTATATTCTCTGTGCTGTATATCCTTGTAGTTTATTTATTTTAAACATAGTAGTTGGTACCTCTTAATCCCCTATTCCTATCTTGACTTTCCACTCTTGCCTTTCCCCATTGTAACTACTAGTTTGTTTTCTATATCTGTGAGTCTGTTTCTTTTCTATTATATTCACTAGTTTGTTTTATTTTTTAGATTCCACATATAAGTGATAACATACAGTATTTGTCTTTCTCTGTCTGACTTAATTCACTAAGCATAATACCCTCCAGGTCCATCCATGTTGTTGCAAATGGCAACATTTCATTCTTTTTTTATAACTGAGTAGTATTCTACTATATAAATACAACACATCTTCTTTATCCATTCATCTGTTGATGGACACTTAGGTTGCTTTCTTATCTTGGTTATTGTAAATAATGCTGCTATGAACATTGGGTTGCATGTATCTTTTCGAATGAGTGCTTTTCTTTTCTTTGTATATATACCCAGGAGTGGAATTGCTACATCATATGGTAGTTTTATTTTTAGTTTTTTAAGGAAACTCCATACTGTTTTTCACAGTGGCTGCACCAATTTACATTCCCACCAACAGTGTACAAGGGTTCCCTTTTCTCCACATTCTTGCCAACATTTGTTATTTGTATTTTTTTTTTTTTTTTTGATGATAGCCATTCTGACAGGTATGAGGTGATATCTCATTGTGGTTTTGATTTGCATTTCTCTGATGATTAACAATGTTGAGCATCTTTTCAAGTGCCTGTTGACTATCTGAATGTTTTCCATGTCTATTCAGGTCTTCTGTTTATTGTTTAATTGGTTTGTTTTTTTGATACTGAGTTGTATGAGATGTTTATATATTTTGGATATTAACCCCTTATCGGTCATATCATTTGCAAATGGTTTCTCTCATTAAGTAGGTGGTCTTTTTGTTTTGCTGATGGTTTCCCTTGCTGTACAAAAGCTTTTAAGTTTAATTACGCCCCATTTGTTTATTTTTACTTTTGTTTCCTTTGCCTTAGGAGACAGATCCAAAAAATACTGCAATGATTTATGTCAAAGAGTGTTCTTTTTTTTTGAGTTTTATGGTTTCAGGTCTTACTTTACCTAAGGTTTTTAATCCATTTTGAGTCTATTTTTGTATATGGTGTGAGAAGTTCTAATTTCATTCTTTTACATGTAGCTGTCCAGTTTTCCCAGCACCACTTATTGAAGAGACTGTCTTTTCTCCATTGTATATTTTGCCTCTTTTGTTGTAGATCAATTGACCATAAGTGTGTTGGTTTATTTCTGAGCTCTCAATTCTGTTCTATTGACCTATGTGTCTGTTTTTGTGCCAGTACAATACTGTTTTGATTACTGTAGCTTTGTAGTATAATGTGAAGTGAGTAGTATGATACTTCCAGTTCTGTTCTTCTTTCTCTAGATTGTTTTGGCTATTTGGGGTCTTCTGTGTTTCCATACAAATTTTACAATTATTTGTTTTAGGGATTGGATTAAATCTAAAGATTTCCTTGGGTAGTGTGGGTATTTTAGCAATATTAATTCTTCCAATCCAAGAACACAGTATATCTTTCCATCTGTGTAGACTTCAATTTCTTTCATCAGTGTCTTACAGTTTTGTGAGTACATGTCTTTTACTTCCTTAGGTAGGTTTATCACTAAGCATTTTATTCTTTTTAATGTGATTGCAAATGGGATTGTTTCCTCAATTTATCTTTTTGGTAGTTCATTGTTAGTGTATAAAAGTGCAACAGATTTCTGTATATTAATTTTGTATCCTGCCACTTTATTGAATTCATTGTTGAGCTCCGGTAGGTTTTTTGTGGCCTCTTTAGGATTTTCTATCCATAGTATCACATCATGTGCAAACAGTGACAGTTTTACTTCTTCCTTTCCAATTTGGTTTCCGTTCATTTCTGTTACTTGTCTGATTATTGTGGCTAGGACTTCTAATAGTATGTTGAATAAAATGTCAAGAATGGGCGTCCTTGTCTTGTTCCTGATCTTAGAGGAAATGCTTTCAGCTTTTCAACTTTATGTATGATGTTAGCTGTGGGTTTATCATATATGACCTTTATTGTGTTGAGGTATGTTCCCTCTATACCCATTTCCTGGAAAGTTTTTATCATAAATGGATGTTGAATTTTTTCAAAAGCTTTTTCTGCATCTATTGAGATGATCATATGGTTTTTATTCTTCAGGTTGTTAATGTGGTATATCACAATGATTGATTTGTAGATATTGAAAAATCCTTGCATCCCTGGGTTGAGCCCCACTTGATCATGGTCCTTTTGGTTTATTGTTGGATTTGGTTTGCAAATATTTTGTTGAGGATTTTTGCATGTATTTTCATCAGTGATATTAGCCTGTAATTTTCTTTTTTTGTGGTATCTTTTGTCTGGTTTGGGTACCAGGGTGGTGCTAGCCTCATAGAATGAGTTTGGAAGCATTCTTTTCCCTGCAAATTTTGGAATTTTGGAATAGCTTGAGAAAGATCGGTGTTAACTCATCTCTAAATATTTTTTAGAATTCACCTGTGAAGCTATCTGGTCCTAGACTTATGTTTGTTGGGAGTTTTTTTTTTTTTTTTTTTTAATTACTGATTCAATTTCACTACTGGCAGTTGGTCTGTTCATATTTTCTATTTCTTCTTGGTTCAGTCTTGGGAGAGTAGTGGGGCTGAGCCATGAGGCAGCTTGTTATGGGCCTGGGGGGCCTGGGGCTAGTACTGGCCCACTGGTGGGAAAAGTGGAATCCTGGGGTCTGGCTACAGGACCCAGGGATCCCAGAGCTGCTGTTGGACTGCTGGTGGGTGGGACCTGTTCTTGACACAGCTGGCTTTGGGGTTTGGGGTGTCCCAAAGCTCATGTTGGCTTGCTGTGGGTGGAATCGGTCTTGCAATGGCAGGCTGCAGGGCTACAGTTGTCCTGGGGCTGGTGTCTGCCAGCTGGCAGGTGGACCTGTATCCCAGGGTCTCTGGCTGCAGGGCCCTGGGGGTCCTGGGCCTAGCATCTGTGCACCGGTGTGTGATGCCAGGTCCTGAGCCCTCTGGTGGGCAGGACCATGTCCTGTGGGAGACTTTCTAAGATCAGCAGGTAGATCTAACCCAGGCTCTTTTCAAATTACTGCTTCTGCCCTGGGTCCTGGAGCATGTGATATTTTGTGTGCTCCCTTTAAGAGTGGAGCCTCTATTTCCACAGCTCTCTGAATCTCCTGAAAGTAAACCCCACTGGCCTTCAAAGCCTTCACAGCCAAGTGTTCTAGGGGATCCTCTTTCTGCAGCAGGTCCCCCAGGCAAGGGAGCCTGATGTTGGGCTCAGACACCGTGTTCCTTGGGGAGAACCTCTGCAATTGTAATTATTCTTCCGTTTGCGGGTTGCTATCTTAAGTGTTATGTTTGCATTCCTTTCTTTTTGTGTGTGTGTGTCTATTATAGGTTTTTGGTTTGTGGTTACCTTGAGCTTCATAAATAACAACTTATATACATATGTAATTTTTGTTAACATCTTTATTGGAGTATAATTGCTTTACAATGGTGTGTTAGTTTCTGCTTTATAACAAAGTGAATCAGTTATACATATACATATGTTCCCATATCTCTTCCCTCTTGCATCTCCCTCCCTCCCACCCTCCCTATCCCACACCTCTAGGTGGTCACAAAGCACCGAGCTGATCTCCCTGTGCTATGCGGCTGCTTCCCACTAGCTATCTATTTTACATTTGGTAGTGTATATATGTCCATGCCACTCTCTCTCTTTGTCACATCTTACCCTTCCCCCTCCCCATAGCCTCAAGTCCATTCTCTAGTAGGTCTGCGTCTTTATTCCCGTCTTGCCACTAGGTTCTTCATGACCTTTTTTTTTTTCCTTAGATTCCATATATGTGTGTTAGCATACTGTATTTGTTTTTCCCTTTCTGACTTACTTCACTCTGTATGACAGACTCTAACTCCATCCACCTCACTACAAATAACTCAATTTCGTTTCTTTTTATGGCTGAGTAATATTCCATTGTATATATGTGCCACACCTTCTTTATCCATTCATCCAATGATGGATACTTAGGTTGCTTCCATGTCCTGGCTATTGTAAATAGAGCTGCAATGAACATTTTGGTACATGACTCTTTTTGACCTATGATTTTCTCAGGGTACATTCCCAGTAGTGGGATTGCTGGGTCGTATGGTAGTTCTATTTTTAGTTTTTTAAGGAACCTCCATACTGTTCTCCATAGTGGCTGTATCAATTTACATTCCCACCAACAGTGCAAGAGTGTTCCCTTTTCTCCACACCCTCTCCAGTATTTATTGTTTCTAGATTTTTTGATGATGGCCATTCTGACCGGTGTGAGATGATATCTCATTGTAGTTTTGATTTGCATTTCTCTAATGATTAATGATGTTGAGCATTCTTTCACGTGTTTGTTGGCAATCTGTATATCTTCTTTGGAGAAATGTCTATTTAGGTCTTCTGCCCACTTTTGGATTGGGTTGTTCGTTTTTTTGTTATTGAGCTGCATGAGCTGCTTGTAAATCTTGGAGATTAATCCTTTGTCAGTTGCTTCATTTGCAAATATTTTCTCCCATTCTGATGGTTGTCTTTTGGTCTTGTTTATGGTTTCCTTTGCTGTGCAAAAGTTTTTAAGTTTCATTAGGTCCCATTTGTTTATTTGTGTTTTTATTTCCATTTCTCTAGGAGCTGGGTCAAAAAGGATCTTGCTGTGATTTATGTCATAGAGTGTTCTGCCTATGTTTTCCTCTAAGAGTTTGATAGTGTCTGGCATTACATTTAGGTCTTTAATCCATTTTGAGTTTATTTTTGTGTATGGTGTTTGGGAGTGTTCTAATTTCATTCTTTTACATGTAGCTGTCCAGTTTTCCCAGCACCACTTACTGAAGAGGCTGTCTTTTCTCCGTTGTATATTCTTGCCTCCTTTGTGATTATTTTAAGTGACGATCTCTTAAGGTTGAATGCATTCTGACCGCCCTATATTTTTACACCCTCCTCTATGTTTAATGTTTTTGACATCATGTTCTACATCTTTTTTTGTGTGTATCGCTTATTGTCTATTGTGGATAGACACTGTTTTCCCACTTTTGTCTTTTAACCTTCCTACTGGCTTTATAAGTGGATGATCTACGGTATATTTTCCTTTGCCAATGAGTTTTTTCCTTTTGTAATTTTCATATTTCTTGCTGTGGTCTTCTCTTTTCCATTTAGAGAAGTCACTTTAACATTTCTTGTAAAGCTGGTTTAGTGGTGCTAAACACTTTTAGCTTTTGCTTTTCTGTAAAACTATCCTTCAAATCTGAACAACAGCCTGGACCAGGTAGAAACTTCTTGGTTGTAGGTTTTTGCTTTCATCACTTTAATACATCATGCCACTCCCTGCTCACCTGCAAAGTTTCTGCTGGTAAGTCAGTTGACAGTCTCATGGGACTTCCCTTGTAAGTAACTAGTATCTGTTCTCTTGCTGCTTTTAAGAGTCTCTCTTTATATTTAATTTTTGCCATTTTAATGATAATGTGTCTTGGTGTGGACCTCTTTAGATTCATCTTGTTTGAGCCTCTTTGTGCTTCCTGGACTTGCATGTCTGTTTCCTTCCCCAGGTTAGGGATGTTTTCAGCTATTATTTCTTCAAATAATTTCTTTGCTCCTTTCTCTCTTTCTTCTCCTTCTGGGACCCCTATAATGCGGATGTTAGTATGCTTGAAATTGTCTCAGGGGCCTCTTAAACTATCCTTGCTTAAAATATTTTTTTCCCCTGTTCAGCTTGGGTGATTTCCACTAATCTGTCTTCCACATTGCTGATCCATTTCTCTGTATCATTTAAACTACTGTTTATTTCTTCTAGCATATTTTAAAATTTCAGTTATTTTATTCTTTAGCTTTGTTTGGTTCTTCTTTATATTTTATAACTCTTTGTTGAAATTCTCACTGTGTTCTTCTCCTGAAATCAGTGAGCATCTTAATGATCATTACTTTGAAGTCTTTATTGGGTAGGTTGAAGGGATTAAAATTTGACTTAAAAAGGGATTTGCTCCATCCACACTAGCTTCTCTACCAATGATTTTTTCTTTCTGCTTTCCTAGCCAGTTCTCAATATCTTAATTAGTAAGAAGAATAGGTTCCCGTAATTAGACTGAAGGGTGGGCCTCCTTAGCAATTAAGAATTCCCTTGTAGCTAAAATCTGGGGACTGTATCAGAGAACTGGGAGCATTATTTTAGTTTTAGCAACTGTTTCATTTGGCCCATTTTATTAAAAACAGTAATTTTAAGCTTTACAAGTTGTATGATTAAAACTTTCATTATTTGATAAATGTAGTCTTCCAGTTTTTTTTTACTTGGAGGTACTTGGTGTGAAATACTTTCAGAGTCTGTTATCAATCACCTAGAAACACTGTTTCTAGGTATGACCTAGAAACATTGTTTCACTGAGGCGGAAAAATTTGGAACGTTAGAGTTGACATAAGGGAGGCTTTTGTTTTTGTTTTAGTAAATTTATTTAGCTAACGGGTAAGAAATACTTATATTAATTATAAATCCTCTTTTAGGGAAATAACTAGTTTCTCCATTTCTGTAAGAAATACTTATATTAATTATAAATCCTCTTTTAGGGAAATAACTAGTGTCTCCATTTCTTGGAACAAACTAAGAAATCCTGCTAAGGCTCACCCTTGCATCTTCTCTTTTTAAGCCGCCCTTCCTTTTGCTTGAGTTTCTCCAGCAGCCTTATACTTCTTATCCAGACCTGTTTTCCCTAGGCAATATTCCTGGAATTTTTTGCAATGAGATATTATCTATATTAAAGAAATCATTAAATCACAGAAACTCCAGCTAATGGAAGGCATTTTTGTATACTTTCATTCCAGTGTAATGGAATACTTCAGTGATTAGGTATACGAAATAGGGACAAAGTCACAGAGGTGCCATAGATTTCTGTATTTATGGATTGCTGTACCAACTACAATAGCATGTCCCATATAATATATGGCTTTGCCAAAATGAAAACTGAGCTTATTTCAAGAGAATCATGCCATTAATGTTTAGGGGAAAGGTCAATGCATTATTTTCAGGCCCAAGAATCCTGAAATAGTCATTGCATCTGAATGAAAAGGAGAAAAAAAAAAAATCACTGACGTCTTTGGCTGACATTTGTGAGGAGTGGAAAATGAATAAATTCACTCACAGTGATTGATGTAACCTAATAAAAATGTCAATAAATTCACATCATTCTGTTGCTGTATCTCAATCATGAGGGTCTAAGTTGTGCGTACTTTTATTTCTCAGGCTGAGGAAACACACTACCATATTTCTTCACCCATTCTGAAGTTGAGATTGAGTGTTATAACATATAAGATATAGACTAGGTAATGTGGTCCTACTTTGAAGTTGATTCTGGTACAGTAGAAAAAGACATGTTCCTAAATAATTATAATGTAACATATATAGTTAAAATTTCATAGGAGAAAAACAGCTAAAATATGATTGTTGTTCAGAGGAAGGAGAAATTACAAAAGTACAGAGAAGCACAATTATGAGAAAAGCTGCCAATTTCATATAAATGTAACTGACATTAGAGAGTGTTCAAATTTAAAATTGGGCTTGAAGTCCTTGAAAAATTAGGTTCCTTCTTTCCTTTACTTTCTTCCCTCTTTCTTTTCATTCTACCCCTATCCTTTCCTTCCTTTTCCTTCTTTCTTACAATTTTCCTTCATTCATGTGAACTTAGTGTTTACTGTATGCTCAGCACCATGCTAGGCACCACAGTAAATAAAATAAAGACTATCCTCAAGATATCATGGCCTTCTCAAATCCCCATTCCAATATAACATAGGATTTCCCCCTCTATCCAAAAGCAAGTAATATAAAATATGCATCGGGGGGTATGTATTGGAAATATGGGAGGAGGGTGCTTGAGGGGAGAGTAAGATGAAGCTAGAATAGAAAATTAAGATTAAATGGAGAGGGACTTCCCTGGTGGCGCAGTGGTTGAGAATCCGCCTGCCAGTACAGGGGACGTGGGTTCGAGCCTTGGTCCGGGAAGATCCCGCATGCTGCCGAGCAACTAAGCTTGTGCGCCACAACTACTGAGTCTGTGCTCTAGAGCCCGCGTGCCACAACTGCTGAAGCCCGCGTGCCTAGAGCCCGCGCTCCACAACAAGAGAAGCCACCGCAATGAGAAACCTGCACGTCGCAACAAAGAGTAGCCCCTGCTTGCAGCAACTAGAGAAAGCCCACGCACAGCAACAAAGACCCAATGCAGCCAAAAATAAGTAAATAAATTCATTTAAAAAAAAAAAGATTAAATGGAGAATATGGGGTGGCCAGTAGACGGAGTTTAACCCTTAATTAACAGGAAATTAAGGGTCATCAGAAACCAAATGAATGGCAGGATAGTTTTTCCCCACTAATGGGCAGTGGCTGGGCTCCTGGAGCCTCTACAAGGGCTGTGGGCAGGAAATGTGAAGGTTAGAGGGAGCCTTAACAGGCGTAAAAGACAGTGTAGATGCTGCATTGCTCCCCCAGAAAAAACTCACGGTCATTGCAAAAGGGTGCAGAGGGGCTTCCCTGGTGGCGCAGTGGTTGAGAATCTGCCTGCCAATGCAGGAGACACGGGTTCGAGCCCTGGTCTGGGAAGATCCCACGTGCCGCGGAGCAACTAGGCCCGTGAGCCACAATTACTGAGCCTGCGCGTCTGGAGCCTGTGCTCTGTAACAAGAGAGGCCGCGATAGTGAGAGGCCCGCGCACCGCGAGGAAGAGTGGCCCCCACTTGCCGCAGCTAGAGAAAGCCCTCGCACAGAAACGAAAACCCAACACAGCCATAAATAAATAAATAAACAAACAAACAAATAAATAAATAATTCCCATTTAAAAAACAAACAAACACAAAAAAAGGGTGCAGAGGTCCTAATATTATAGGGTAAGAGTTAAGAAACAGTAGACTTTTGGGTCATACATATAAATGATAATTATAGCACAACGTGTTAAGTGCAATGTAGATATCTACAAGTACAAAGATTAAGAAAAGATGTTTCATATAAGCTGAGTCATTCCGCATAAGTAGAGTTTGCTGGTTGAGTTAAGGGCGATGGGGCTGTGGGAAAGAGAGGGATTTCCAAGAAAAGGGCCAAGTATGATCAAATATGATCAGTCACTGATTCACTGAACTATTCACCTGAATATTTCATTTGAAATATGAATCACACAGTGATTTACTGTTAATAGAATATAAACTAAGAGGTAGAGAAGGCAGGAGATGAGGCTAAAGATATGCTGTGAGTGGAGTCCAGTCTTTAGAACCTTGAATTTCTATATACAGTGGCATGAATTTTGTCCTGTGGGTGAAGGAAAGCCATTGAAGGATTTTAAGCAAGGAAAGAAAGTTAAAAATGAGGAAAAACAGGCTTGTGCCTTAAAAAAAAAAAAAAAAAAAAAAAAGAATTCAACAAATGGTGGTGACATTTTCCATATGCAAAGAAAGAAAGAAAAAAAAAGAACCTTGGCCCATTCTTCACAGTTTATGCAAAAATTAATTCAAAAGGGATCTTAGACCTATATGTAAAACTTCTAGAGGTGAGTAGAAGAGAAAGTCTTTGTGACTTTGGACTAGGTAAAGAGTTTCTTGATACCACACAGAGAAGCACAATCCATAAAAGAAAAAAGTAAAAAAATGTTAGACTTTATCAAAATTAAAAACACTTACTCTGCTAAAGACACTCTTCATGGAATAGAAAAACAAGCTACAAACTGGAAAAATATCTACAAATCACATTTCTGACAAAGAACTGTACCCAGAAAATATTTTTTAAAAAAACTTTTAGAACTCAACATTAAGAAGAAACAACCCAATGAAAGAAAATGGGTAAAAATCTGAAGACATGCTTCACCAAAAAAGATATATGGATAGCGAGTACACATATGGGAAGATGATCAAAATCAATAGTCATAGGAAATGCAAATTAAAATGACAGTAAGATACCAGTATAGACTCACTAATGGCTAATTAAAAAAAAAAAGACAGTATCAAGCATTGCTGATGATGCAGAGTAATTGAAACTCTCATTAATTACTAGTGGAAATGTAAAATGGAACATCCAGTTTGGAAAACAGTTTGGCAGTTTCTTAGAAAATTAAACATATATTTACCATTGGATCTAGTCATTCCACATGTAGGTATTTCTCCAAGATAAATAGAAATATGTGTTTACACAGAGACTTACACATGAATGTTCATATCAGTTTTATAAATCATCATCCAAACTGGAAACAACCCAGATGTCCTTCAACCGCTGAATGCAGAACCAAACTGATGGTACATCATACAGAGGAGTACTGCTCAGCAACAACAAAGAGGCATGAATCTCAAGTGCATTCTGCTAAGAGAAAGAAGCCAGGTCTGAAAGGCTACTTATTGTGTAATTCCATTTACAGAACATTCTGAAACACAGTTCTTCCTTAAAGAAATGTTCTGATTAACAAATGCAGAAGGAAAGAGAAAAATAGAAAAATCACCATTAAAATATGACAGTAGTAATTGTTGCAGGCAAGATCTGCTATGGATGATAAAATTAATGGGAAAAAGTCTGAGGAAAAAGAGGATATTTGCATAATCTAATCTCCTCCCAAATATACATTAACTACAAGAGGGGGAAAGTAATTTTTCAGTAACTTTCTAGGAGACACCACCTTAACCAAGTGATCCCTGTTAACATCCCCAGGAATAATGCACGTGGACATCATCATGTACCCCCGGATATAATGCATGAAGAGGGTATGCAACTTTTGTGATGTTCCTGCCAAAAATGCATAACCACAAATTGAATCATGAAAAAACAATGGACACACCCAAACTAATGGACGTTTTACAAATCACTGACTAGTAGTTTTGAAAACTGTCAAGGTCATGAAAGACAAGAGAAGACTGAAGAATTGCACAGATTAAACGCAGACTGGACTAAGGATAAGTAGTGCAATGTGGGATCCTGGATGAGTCCTAGAAGAGAGAAAGGACACTAGTGGAAAAGCTGATAAAATCTGAATAAAAGTCTGTATTTAAGTAAATAGTACTGTACAGATGTTTGTTTCTTGGCTTTGATAACAGTCCTATGCTTATGTAAAATACATCAGGGGAAACAGTGAGAGTTATATTGGAACTATATTATTTGAATAACTTTTTCTGTAAGTCTGAAATTATATCAAAGCGAAAATTTAAGGAAAGTTATAGTAATATATTCCCACAACAACAAAACAAGCATTAAAGTATTCATCAAGGGATTAAGTAAGGACACTGCTAGATTTCCATTCATTATTTTGAGATAATTTTTTAAATCAGAAATCACATATACAAGGGGCCAATAATCATTTTCAGTGGCCCATAATCATTTTCAGTGATTAAGATTCCTACTGGTCTTTATTCACTCCTATCAATACATAAGACCATCAGGAACTTGGTGAAAAAGTTCCTAAGTAATGACTGGTTACTTTACCTTGCAGCCTGGAAGGATGGTACTCATTCTCCTGAGTTTATGGATGCAAATTAATGTCTATAACATGGATTTATCTATAGCCCTTCTCAAATTTGGAGCCATCAAACTCTTTACCAGAACAAATTGCATCATTCTTTCCAAATGATTTGGAAAGAATTTTCACTTTTGAAATGAGTAAGATTTCACCCTCTAGATGGCTCTATTCAATTTTATTTAGACGTATTAAAAGGCAATATTATGTATGCATAAAGTTGTTTTTATATTCTCTTTTCTCTCCTAGTTCTTACAGTGTTATCTTCAGACTGGGCAACCTGTTACTAGAATTTTTAACCTGATACTTCTTATTATAGTCTACCCAATAATTAGCAGGCTGTCTTAGGAAAGAGAGAGAACCACAGGAAGGAGACAGTAAGTTAGAAGTAGATCTAGGGAGGTGATTAGAGTGAATGACCTTGAGAAAACTCAGATACTTAAACACTGAAGAGACAAGAATAAATTCCTTCTGAATACAGGGGAAGTTTATTCTCTCTTGTAAAGAGAGAAGTACACTCTGGCAGAAAGAAAATAAGCTGGTGATTCCGATTAGCCCCAGTGCTGCTTGAACAGTGTGATACACAGGGCCACCAGATTATGTCATCCTGTTACTGTTTCTCAGAGTCACACTTGGTTCATTTTCTATTTATCCATATGTATACATTATAATTCCAAATGGCAAATACTTTGCAGTAAATCTCCTGAGACTCCATTAGACTCCAGAAACTGCATAAGAATAATTCATCACTAATTTCCGTAAACAGTAAATAGTAAATATTAAGGATGGTAGGAGAAGAGAGAAAATCTCTATTTCTTCTCTTTTTGTTGCCTCTCATCTTTCCTTTTCCCTTGGGTTGCATCTCTTCCTACTTTCATGCTATCAACTCTTTTCCTCAATTTATCAACAGTGCTCTTTGGGGCAGCAGCTTCTGTCCTGATCTCCAGGTTCTCTTGTGTTCTTAGTAATACCCACAATCTTTCTAACCTTTCCTGATCAGTTTTCTTTCACACTTTTCTCAAGAGCCAGTTCAAATATTCACCAACACCTCAAGCCCTCTACCTATCACCTCAGCAAATGATCTAGCCTTGTACATGATTGAAAAAAGGAAGGCAGGCAACTCCAAAGGCAGCTGGGTCTTCTAGCTACCAACAATCTTTGCATACCATAGTTATCTATGTACGGGTCAGTGTGGTACATTTTCTTCCAGTGTCTCAGGGATTTAGAAAAGAAAGAATACATGGGAAAAATGAGAATAAGTTTTGAGATGATTTTGTCATTTAGTATGAAAGCAATCTAGGATTCAAGAAGGATAGTGGAGAATGAAACCAGAGAAAGAAGACCCAGGGACCTGACCCAGGAGGGCAGGTGTTTTGACTTTCTTATCCATTGCCAAATACCTAATGCTTAGAAAAGTGCTGCCACATAGTAGTTAGGCACATAATAAATATTACTTAAATGAATGAATGATTTAAAGAATGCTAAGCATTTGGAATCTAAGTGAGAAATGAACACAATCTAATTTGCATTTTTTAAGCTATCAGTCTGACTGCAGTGCACATATGCCTCACTCACTCTAAAGTCCACTTCAATCTTGGCCTTGATTCTCACAGTGTGCTGTGATGGGCTGTGTCCTCCTAGTTGCTCCATCCAATGGATGCTTCTCAATCCTTATTTTATTTGGCTTCCCAGCTCATTTTATGCTAATGACCCATCTCTCATTCTTAGAGATGTGTCCTCCTTCTTCCACATTGTTCTGTCTGTCTCTTTCATAAGCTTTTCTTTTTAAGTCAGCCTGCTAGGGCTGGTTCTCCTCTACCTTCTGGGTAATTTCATCCTCCCGATGGCTTCAACTACTGATCACCACCCATCATTTGCACCTGCACACCAGAATCCCACCGAGGCTTCAGAGGCTTCCTGGAAGTTTTTAAATGTCCAAGACACTTCCAACTTATCACGTCCAAATCAGAATTCATTGTTAACCCTCCAAATCTATTATTTCTCCATAATTTCCTTTCCATCTCCCTGCTTATGTAAGCCAGAAGCTTGGAAGTCATCCAAAACCATCCCCATTCCTTCATTCCCCATATATAATCAGTCACTCAAGTCTCCTAATTTAAACTTGGAAACAGCTCTTGAATCTATTTCTTCTCTTTATCTTTCTCATCACTTTTCACTTGGATTACTATACTAGCCTCCTTACTGTTTTACCTGCCTCTAGTTTTTTCTTTCAATATATAATTCACACTGTTATTACTTAGCTCCAGCTGTTTTCGATGCTCCCCCAACATGCCACATTCTTTCTTAGCACAAGGGTTTAGAACTTATTGCTTCCTCTGCCTGGAATACTATCCTACCAAACCCTAGCATGGCTTGCTCCTTCACTTCACTCAGGTTTGTTCTCTTTATCTAAAATTATATTGATATATTTAGATTCCTTTTTGTTTCCTCCAGCAGGTAAAAGCTCTGTCTTTTTCACTACTCTATTACCAGTGATTAGAAGAGTTGGCACCCAATAAATATTCTCTGAATAAAATAATGAACAAGTTAATGAATAATTGTATCCAAAATAGCACATGCCGCACCGTATTGGGAAATACTGGCCTACTTGTTTGTTGCTCCCAGTGGACTGGAGCCAACAAATGAGCTTTTCAAGAGAACTGAGACCTTTTTTTCTCTATCTCTAGGTTTTAATAAGCAGTAGTGTCTGACACCTTGGTGGTGCTCAGTAAATGTTCCTAGGAAAACAAAGTAAAACAAAACCTTTAACCTACCTTAGCTAGTTGAGTAGCTGAATTTCACAAAAAAGTCTAATTTCTTCCATTAGAATCAGTTTCACAGAATGTTTTACTCCCTTCAACATATATTCCATATATCCAAACCTTGATTTTGCTTACAGCAAAATTTTACCTATACTTTTCTACTTTACAGACTGAAAGATAAACACTTTATTAAAGGCACTTTTTGTTTCTTCCTGATCACCGATACGAACCTGACATTATAATAAAGTTGGAGGTGGGGTGGTAAGTTATTACTGGCACAAACTTTCCTTACCAACATCTCATGACTCTTTCTTTTGGCAAAGGAATGAAATACAAACATGTTAGGGTTAGATGTGGCCTTTCTTGTTTTGCAGTACAATCTGAACTTTTCAATCTTTTGTGCAGAGGAAAATATTGAGGCTTAAAGACATTGAATAACTTGCACAAGACCCTGTGTCGAGTAGCAGAATATACAAGCAGGTGGAGAGGCAGCTATCATATTGGTGGCAACTGTAATAGTTGAAATCTTGGAGAATGTATTACTTGACAAGTAAAATGCAGTTCTGGGACTGGAGAAACAGTTCTTGTGTATTTACCGTCTATTTGACTGGTCTGAATCTACTCTCTGACTTAGCGTCCATGTGGACCCATCAAAACTATTTGGAAGGAACCCTCAATACTCTGGAATATTTAAAGATGGTTTGTGCAGGCCCAGTACTTTGTGTTACAGATTCTATGCTGTTCTAGAGTCCTTAGCAATGTCCCATGATAAAACAAATTTACGTTTGGGAATTTGTTTGATATCTTGGTTGACTTCTATTATTCCTCACTGGATTTATGATTTATTTGAGATATAGTTAGCATACCTACATTTAGTTGTTACCTAAGCTGGGAGATAGGCACTTCATTCTTTCTCCTTTTGGTTCTTCCATATCATCATGAATTCAAACTGTAGGGCTCCATCTTCTAGAGTGTGGTTACTGCATTGTGTTTCTTTATCATTTAACCACAACTCTTATCTTTTTATAGAAGGTAGCATTTTCTCTTTTGGATATGTAGTTAATGACACTGGTGTATACATCACCTGTTACAAACTGCTACTATCCATGGTACTAATAGCTACAAGTCTGTTCTCTAACTGATGGCTTCTATTTGCTTCTTGGAGAAAATGTATGTGCTAAGCAAATGGTTTAGCTGGATTAATCTCTTTCTATATCAGTTGCTTCTTAATAGGTTAATGAAATTGTGATGTGTGTCAAACAAATAGGTTCAACTTTTATCTGACACACTTTCTATATAATACAGCTTTTAATCATTTAACTTTGAAGTTTATAATAAAAGTAGTTATATGCACAAGTATGAAAGAGCAAAAGTGTTTCCAAGAACTTTATAATATGTATCTCTCAGCGATAAAACCTATAGGTAAGATAAAAATTACGCATATTAAGAATTTATAAAAGGATCTGATGAAGATTTTGATCTATAATTTTGCATTACTTGCAACTGAGAGTCAGTGCATTTATTTCTCAGAACCCCAGGATATTCTACTAACATGACCGTATAAACCTATACTGCATCTTTATCTTTGTCAGTATTATCTTTTATGCAATACGGTAGTCCTTACGGAGCATTAATTGCTAGCTACCTCTTAGCTACTTAAGGGTAATCTGGGAACAATTACCATGTATTTATGGGAATGAGGCATTCATTTATTGCCTTTCTCTTAAAAATCCCATAGCATTTGCAAGAAGATAACAGTATAAATACGCCCACTTGTCTTTGCGGGAATTATTCCTTTCTCCATCTCCACCACCCACCTCAGCATCACCACAACACCCTTATGTGGGGCTCATACTTACAAGTTAAAATTACAATGATTATTGCCACTCAAAAGCATATTGTATCTATCCTTTCTCAATTAGCCTTTCTTTTCTTTTCTTATCTTTTCTCTCTTTCTTTTTCTTTTTCTTAAAATGGAATAAGGACCTTCACCTAGGAATCATACAAGTTGGGCTACGTAAGGGTCACTGGTCCCAATTTTATACAAGATTGTTAGAGATGTAAAGCAATCACTGTGTTAGTTGCTTGAATGTCTTTGTGAAATAAACTGAGTATTTCAAACTGGCAGACAAGTGCCATAGATTATCTTATTAAACCTATTCAGTTGATTTAGAATAAATAATTCCTACTACTTCATAGGGCCAAATTATATATAATATTATATAGATAGATAATAAAACACATAGGGATACATGAATAATTCACAGAATGTGATTTATCAAAGGTAGAAAATAAATATCTGATCTTTGAATTTATTGTTAGATATTTATTTCCAGATATTTCATGCATAAATACTCGTACAAGGACTTCAACAGCATACTTAAATTATTTTAAATGCTTTGCAAAGGTTCATAATCCAACTTTAAAATTATCTTTTTCATTCCAGAGAGATATAAAACAGAAGGAATAACTTGAAATGTTCATGCTAAATTAATGACAAGGAAGTCAGAAAATATAAAAGAAATAATTAATATGTTGTTTCCTCTCTTTCTCTTTTAGATTAGTATTTTTGCTAGGTATTGTGGCATATCTGGATCTCTCCAAATTTTACATAAGAGGTAGTTTATTCCACTCATCTAAATATTTTCCTTATTTTTAAAAGGTATTGTGTTATTTTATTCAGATTATCATTTATTTAATGCTATTTAATTCAGATAAGACAAAGTGTAAAACTCTGACTTATTCACTGTGATACAGCAAAATAAAAAGCAAAGAAACAAAAAATCCCATGGGTCTGTCAAACAGACAGACCTCAGTTTGAACATCAGTCATACCACTTACTATGGGTTAGAGGTCCTTATGTGGGTTAATTCACCCGTTTGATATTCAATATCCTTCAGTGAATACTGAAGGTTCAGCAGATATGCATAAGAGTTGCCATGAGAATGAAATGGTAAACTATAGTACCAATAATAGCTACCATTTAATGTGGCTTACTATGAGTCACATGCTATGCTAAATGCTTTATACATTTATAAAATTAATCCTTACAGCATTCCTATTGGGTAGGACTTATTTTGGCCCCATTTTACAGTGTGGAAGTAAACAATAGAGATGTTAAATCATCTACCTAAAACTTCACAAGACTTCAGTGGCAGGAGTGGAATTCTAACTGGTGTCCATCTGTTTGGTTAACTATTGCTGTGTAATAAACTATCCAAAACGGAGCGGCTTAAAACAACAACCATTTTATTACCTCTCATGATTTTACGGGTTGATTGGACTGAGCTGGGTGCATACTTTGCTCCACAAAATATCATCTGCAGCTGCAGCCATCTGGCAATAGAAGTAGGGGCTGTAATGTCTGAGATGGTTCTTCACAAAGCTGGCACTCAGTGCTGACTATCTGCTGGGAGCTCTTGTAGAGCTGTTGTTGACTAGAATGCCTCAGTTCTCCTCTTTGCAGTTCTGCGTGTGGCCTCACCATATGTACTGGCTTTGCTCAACATTGGAGACTAAGTTACATGACAGAGTGTTCCAAGAGGATAAGGCCCAGTGTACAAATATGTAAGATGCTTCCACTTGTATCACACTTGTTAATGTCCCATAGGCCAAGGCTAGTCACATGGACAAGCCCACAATCAATGTGGGAGAGAACAACACAAGGGCATGAATACTGGAAGTTTCTACTAAGGCCACTAAAGTAACAGCCCATGACAACAGCTGAAATCAAAAGCAATCTTTTGTGTCCTCCAAACTATCATGGCTATCAGTAATTTTCTGCTCTCCTTGGATAGCATGTTGGCCAATGCATTGTGAGAAGGACTTTGGAGTTTCAGACACAGAGTCAGTTAAATGTTTTTAGTAAGCTTTTACACTTTCCTTCTTCCAAATATAACATGAAATTTCAGTTTCATTTAAATGGTTTTAAAAGAAATTTCAGTTTTACAAAAGAAAAATGCCTCTCAAAGAGTTAGATTATTTTTATGAGTTTATAATGCCATACTGTATTGAGTTTTATATGTTATAACTCATCAGTGAATAAAATAAGGAGAAATATTAAGTTATGCCTTATCATTATTCAAATAAAAGTGAATATATTGCAATATATTTCTTAGATGATATGATTAGTTTTGGATTTCTGAGGAACTTTTTTCCCAAAGGAATGGTTTTGATCCCACTATTTCTGTAAAAACTGGATTTTTATTTCAGAAATTGTAATTCTTTTCTTCATTTTATATAAATTAAAATAATACAGTTCTAATGGCATTTATGTAGGTAGATTCCATAAAGAACTTTTTATTTAAAAGTTTTACTTTAGATAAAGCATTCTATATTTGTATATGACATTTATTTACAAACAGAACTATTTTACCTTAATGACCCCAAATATTTTAACTGTTTCTCCTATTAATATTGAAATTTAGGCAGGTTCAGAAGAAGTGAATTGCTTACAGAAATTAGGAAAAAATATATAACCCTTTACCTTGATTTATTATTTCAAGTTAAATTAGCAAATGATTTACAGGTAATAAAAAAACATTTCAAAGCTGTTTGGTGACCAATGCAAACTCTGATAATGTCATAGACTAATATCAAGACTCCAAGGGATGATATCTGAAGATGATATCTGAACTAAGTTATCCCCTAAATGGCTGTGATATTGCTATTAAGCTTTTTTTTTTTAATTTAAGGAATTGAGACAGATATATAAAAGAAGAAAATCAGTACTTACTTTTTGTGACAACACCTTCTAAGCGAATGATATTTGGGTGGTCAAACTGACCCATGATACTTGCTTCTCTTAAAAAATCTCTTCTTTGCCGATCCATGTGGCCACCTTTCAAAGTTTTGATGGCAACTGGGATCTCTCTTTTCCCTGGTGTTTTCAAACGCCCACTACAGACTTCTCCAAATTCACCTTAAAACATGAACAAAAGTAGTTAGTTGTTTAAACAGAATACTTATATTCCAGAAAAAATGAATTGTCACAAAGTACCATCTTTTTGTTTTTTAAGATGATGACTCTCAAGTGTGCCATTTTTACATAGAGATCTCTTCCTTAAAAATTAAACTTGTAATGACAATATGCCTGATCAGCATCATTTGTAATGAATAATGAAATGCATTTTCATATGCTGCACCACAGGAACTTCCATTGATAGATATCCCTGATCTGCTGAGAAATTATGACTAGCAGAATGGGTGATGCTAATGCAATTCTATAGAAAAGCAATCACTGCATAACATTTCCTGTTCCTGTTCTCAATACTGATATATGGGCCAAATGCCTGCTCTTTTCAGGGAATCCATCAGGCATATGTAGTTGATTTGATTGCATGGGCATATGTCTGGGCTTCACTGCCATTAGAAATCAATGCTAGGGAAAAGGGGGCAAGATAGCGGAAGAGTAAGACGTGGAGATCACCTTCCTTCCCACAGATACAGTAGAAATACACCTACACGTGCAACTGCTCCTACAGAACACCCACTGAATGCTGGCAGAAGACGTCACACCTCCCAAAAGGCAAGAAAATCCCCACGTACTTGGGTAGGGCAAAAGAAAAAAGAAATAACAGAGACAAAAGAATAGGGAACGGGACCTGCACCAGTGGGAGGGAGCCGTGAAGGAGGAAAGGTTTCCACACACTAGGAAGCCCCTTCGTGGGCAGAGACTGCGGGTGGCGGAGGGGGGAGATTCGGGGCCACGGAGGAGAGTGCAGCCACAGGGGTGCGGAGGGCAAAGCGGAGACATTCCCGCACGGAGGATTGGTGCTGAGTAGCACTCACCAGCCCGAGAGGCTTGTCTGCTCAGCCGCCGGGGCGGGCGGGGGCTGGGAGCTGAGGCTCGGGCTTCAGTGCTAGCCAGGAGGGAGTCCGGGAAAAAGTCTGCAGCTGCCGAAGAGGCAAGAGACTTTTTCTTGTCTCTTTGTTTCGCAGCGCGCAAGGAGAGGGGATTCAGAGCACCGCCTAAATGAACTCCAGAGACGGGCGCGAGCCGCGGCTATCAGTACGGACCCCAGAGGCGGGCACGAGCTGCGGCTAACAGTGCAGACCCCAGAGACGGGCAGGAGACGCTAAGGCTGCTGCTGCCGCCACCAAGAAGCCTGTGTGCGAGCACAGGTCACTCTCCACACCGCCCCTCTCGGGAGCCGGAGCACCTCGCTACTGCCAGGGTCCCGTGATCCGGGGACAACTTCCCCCTGGAGAACGCACAGCGCGCCTCAGGCTGCTGCAACGTCACGACGCCTCTACCGCTGCAGGCTCGCCCCGCCTCCTCTGTACCGCTCCCTCCCACCCGCCTGAGTGTGCCAGAGCCCCCGAAGCAGCTGCTCCTTTAACCCCGTTCTGTCTGGGCGGGGAACAGACGCCCTCAGGCGACCTACACGCAGAGGCGGGTCCAAATCCAAAGCTAAGCCCTGGGAGCTGTTCGAACAAAGAAGAGAAAGGGAAATCTCTCCCGGCAGCCTCAGAAGCAGCGGATTAAAACTCCACAAACAACTTGATGTGCCTGCATCTGTTGAATACCTGAATAGACAACGAATCATCCCAAATTCAAGAGGTGGACTTTGGGAGCAGGATATATTAATTTTTCCCCTTTTCCTTTTTTTGTCAGTGTATATGTGTATGCTTCTGGGTGAGATTTTGTCTGTATAGCTTTGCTTTCACCATTAGTCCTAGGGTTAGGTCCTTCCGTTTTTGTTTTTGTTTTTTTTTTTTTTTACTTAAAAAATTTTTTTTCCTAATAAATGTTTTCTTAATAATTTTTTCCTTATTTTCTATTTTTTAGAAATTAAAAAAATATTGTTTAATAAGTTTTTTCATATTTTTTATTTTAAAAAATTAAATTTTTTTTCTTCTTAATAAATTTTTTTCTTAATAATTTTTTTCTTATTCTTTATTATAAAAAATAAATAAATCTACTTTTTAAAATTAAGAAAAAATTTTTTTCTGAATACATTTACTCTTAATAATTTTTTTTCTAATTTTTTATTATAATAGCTTTATTTTATTTTATCCTCTTTCTTTCTTTCTTTCTATTTTTTTCTCCCTTTTATTCTGAGCCGTGTGGATGAAAGACTCTTGGTGCTCCAGCCAGGCATCAGGGCTGTGCCTCTGAGGTGGGAGAGCCAACTTCAGGACACTGGTCCACAAGAGACCTCCCAGCTCCACGTAATACCAAACGGCAAGAATCTCTCAGAGATCTCCATCTCAACATCAAGACCCAGCTTCACTCAACGACCAGCAAGCTACAGTGCTGGACACTCTATGCCAAATAACTAGCAAGACAGGAACACAGCCCCATCCATTAGCAGAGAGGCTGCCTAAAATCATAATAAGGCCACAGACACCCCAAAATACACCACCAGACGTGGATATGCCCACCAGAAAGACAAGATCCAGCCTCATCCACCAGAACTCAGGCACTAGTTCCCTCCACCAGGAAGCCTACACAACCCACTGAACCAACCTTAGCCACTGGGGACAGATACCAAAAACAACGGGAACTACGAACCTGCAGCCAGTGAAAAGGAGACCCCAAACACAGTAAGATAAGCAAAATGAGATGACAGAAAAACACACAGCAGATGAAGGAGCAGGGTCAAAACACACCAGACCTAACAAATGAAGAGGAAATAGGTAGCCTACCTGAAAAAGAATTCAGAATAATGATAGTAAGGATGATCCAAAATCTTGGAAATAGAATAGACAAAAGGCAAGAAACATTTAACAAGGACGTAGAAGAACTAAAGAGGAACCAAGCAATGATGAAAAACACAAGAAATGAAATTAAAAATACTCTAGATGGGATCAATAGCAGAATAACTGAGGCAGAAGAAAGGATAAGTGACCTGGAAGATAAAATGGTGGAAATAACTACTGCAGAGCAGGATAAAGAAAAAAGAATGAAAAGAACTGAGGACAGTCTCAGAGACCTCTGGGACAACATTAAACACACCAACATTCGAATTATAGGGGTCCCAGAAGAAGAAGAGAAAAAGAAAGGGACTGAGAAAATATTTGAAGAGATTATAGTTGAAAACTTCCCTAATATGGGAAAGGAAATAGTTAATCAAGTCCTGGAAGCACAGAGAGTCCCATACAGGATAAACCCAAGGAGAAACACGCCAAGACACATATTAATCAAACTGTCAAAAATTAAATATAAAGAAAACATATTAAAAGCAGCAAGGGAAAAACAACAAATAACACACAAGGGAATCCCCATAAGGTTAACAGCTGATCTTTCAGCAGAAACTCTGCAAGCCAGAAGGGAGTGGCAGGATATACTTAAAGTGATGAAGGAGAAAAACCTACAACCAAGATTACTCTACCCAGCAAGGATCTCATTCAGATTTGATGGAGAAATTAAAACCTTTACAGACAAGCAAAAGCTGAGAGAGTTCAGCACCACCAAACCAGCTTTACAACAAATGCTAAAGGAACTTCTCTAGGCAAGAAACACAAGAGAAGGAAAACACCTACAATAACAAACACAAAATATTTAAGAAAATGGGAATAGGAACATACATATCGATAATTACCTTAAATGTAAATGGATTAAATGCTCCCACCAAAAGACACAGACTGGCTGAATGGATACAAAAACAAGACCCATATATATGCTGTCTACAAGAGACCCACTTCAGACCTAGGGACACATACAGACTGAAAGTGAGGGGATGGAAAAAGATATTCCATGCAAATGGAAATCAAAAGAAAGCTGGAGCAGCAATTCTCATATCAGACAAAATAGACTTTAAAATAAAGACTATTACAAGAGACAAAGAAGGACATTATATAATGATCAAGGGATTGATCCAAGAGGAAAGTATAACAATTGTAAATATTTATGCACCCAACATAGGAGCACCTCAATACATAAGGCAAATACTAACAGTCATAAAAGGGGAAATTGACAGTAACACAATCATAGTAGGGGACTTTAACACCCCACTTTCACCAATGGACAGATCATCCAAAATGAAAATAAATAAGGAAACACAAGCTTTAAATGATACATTAAACAAGATGGACTTAATTGATATTTACAGGACATTCCACCCAAAAACAACAGAATACACATTTTTCTCAAGTGCTCATGGAACATTCTCCAGGATAGATCATATCTTGGGTCACAAATCAAGCCTTGGTAAATTTAAGAAAATTGAAATCGTATCAAGTATCTTTTCCGACCGCAACGCTATGAGACTAGATATCAATTACAGGAAAAGATCTGTAAAAAATACAAACACATGGAGGCTACACAATACACTACTTAATAACGAAGTGATCACTGAAGAAATCAAAGGGGAAATCAAAAAATACCTAGAAACAAATGACAATGGAGATACGACGACCCAAAACCTATGGGATGCAGCAAAAGCAGTTCTAAGAGGGAAGTTTATAGCAATACAAGCCTACCTCAAGAAACAGGAAACATCTCGAATAAACAACCTAACCTTGCACCTAAAGCAATTAGAGAAAGAAGAGCAAAAAACCCCCAAAGCTAGCAGAAGGAAAGAAATCATAAAGATCAGATCAGAAATAAATGAAAAAGAAATGAAGGAAACAATAGCAAAAATCAATGAAACTAAAAGCTGGTTCTTTGAGAAGATAAACAAAATTGATAAACCATTAGCCAGACTCATCAAGAGAAAAAGGGAGAAGACTCAAATCAATAGAATTAGAAATGAAAAAGGAGAAGTAACCACTGACACTGCAGAAATACAAATGATCATGAGAGATTACTACAAGCAACTCTATGCCAATAAAATGGACAACCTAGAAGAAATGGACAGATTCTTAGAAATGCACAACCTACCGAGACTGAACCAGGAAGAAATAGAAAATATGAACAGACCAATCACAAGCACTGAAATTGAAACTGTGATTAAAAACCTTCCAACAAACAAAAGCCCAGGACCAGATGGCTTCACAGGCGAATTCTATCAAACATTTAGAGAAGAGCTAACACCTATCCTTCTCAAAGTCTTCCAAAATATTGCAGAGGGAGGAACACTCCCCAACTCATTCTACGAGGCCACCATCACCCTGATACCAAAACCAGACAAAGATGTCACAAAGAAAGAAAACTACAGGCCAATATCACTGATGAACATAGATGCAAAAATCCTCAACAAAATACTAGCAAACAGAATCCAACAGCACATTAAAAGGATTATACACCATGATCAAGTGGGGTTTATTCCAGGAATGCAAGGATTCTTCAATATACGCAAATCAATCAACGTGATACATCATATTAACAAATTGAAGGAGAAAAACCATATGATCATCTCAATAGATGCAGAGAAAGTGTTTGACAAAATTCAACACCCATTTATGATAAAAGCCCTGCAGAAAGTAGGCATAGAGGGAACCTTCCTCAACATAATAAAGGCCATATATGACAAACCCACAGCCAACATTGTCCTCAATGGTGAAAAACTGAAACCATTTCCACTAAGATCAGGAACAAGACAAGGTTGCCCACTCTCACCACTATTATTCAACATAGTTTTGGAAGTGTTAGCCACAGCAATCAGAGAAGACAAAGAAATAAAAGGAATCCAAATCGGAAAAGAAGAAGTAAAGCTGTCACTGTTTGCAGATGACATGATACTATACATAGAGAATCCTAAAGATGCTACTGGAAAACTACTAGAGCTAATCAATGAATTTGGCAAAGCAGCAGGATACAAAGTTAATGCACAGAAATCTCTTGCATTCTTATATACTAATGATGAAAAATCTGAAAGTGAAATTAAGAAAACACTCCCGTTTACCATTGCAACAAAAAGAATAAAATATCTAGGAATAAACCTACCTAAGGAGACAAAAGACCTGTATGCAGAAAATTATGGGACACTGATGAAAGAAATTAAAGATGATACAAATAGATGGAGAGATATACCATGTTCTTGGATTGGAAGAATCAACATTGTGAAAATGACTCTACTACCCAAAGCAATCTACAGATTCAATGCAATCCCTATCAAACTACCACTGGCATTTTTCACAGAACTAGAACAAAAAATTTCACAATTTGTATGGAGACACAAAAGACCCCGAATATCCAAAGCAATCTTGAGAACGAAAAATGGAGCTGGAGGAATCAGGCTCCCTGACTTCAGACTATATTACAAAGCTACAGTAATCAAGACAGTTTGGTACTGGCACAAAAACAGAAATATAGATCAATGGAACAGGATAGAAAGCCCAGAGATAAATGCACGCACATATGGTCACCTTATCTTTGATAAAGGAGGCAAGCATATACAGTGGAGAAAAGACAGCCTCTTCAATAAGCGGTGCTGGGAAAATTGGACAGGTACATGGAAAAGTATGAAATTAGAACACTCCCTGACACCATACACAAAAATAAACTCAAAATGGATTAAAGACCTAAGTGTAAAGGCAGACACTATCAAACTCTTAGAGGAAAACATAGGCAGAACACTCTATGACATAAATCACAGCAAGATCCTTTTTGACCCAGCTCCTAGAGAAATGGAAATGAAAACACAAATAAACAAATGCGACCTAATGAAACTTCAAAGCTTTTGCACAGCAAAGGAAACCATAAACAAGACCAAAAGACAACCCTCAGAATGGGAGAAAATATTTGCAAATGAAGCAACTGACAAAGGATTAATCTCCAAGATTTACAAGCAGCTCATGCAGCTCAATAACAAAAAAACAAACAACCCAATCCAAAAATGGGCAGAAGACCTAAATAGACATTTCTCCAAAGAAGATATACAGATGGCCAACAGACACATGAAAGAATGCTCAACATCATTAATCATTAGAGAAATGCAAATCAAAACCACAATGAGGTATCATCTCACACCAGTCAGAATGGCCATCATCAAAAAATATAGAAACAATAAATGCTGGAGAGGGTGTGGAGAAAAGGGAACACTCTTGCACTGTTGGTGGGAATGTAAATTGATACAGCCACTATGGAGAACAGTATGGAGGTTCCTTAAAAAACTAAAAATAGAACTACCATACGACCCAGCAATCCCACTACTGGGCATATACCCTGAGAAAACCATAATTCAAAAAGAGTCATGTACCAAAATGTTCATTGCAGCTCTATTTACAATAGCCAGGACATGGAAGCAACCTAAATGTCCATCATCGGATGAATGGATAAAGAAGATGTGGCACATATATACAATGGAATATTACTCAGCCTTAAAAAGAAATGAAATGGAGGTATTTGTAATGAGGTGGATGGAGTTAGAGTCTGTCATACAGAGTGAAGTAAGTCAGAAAGAGAAAAACAAATACAGTATGCTAACACATATATATGGAATCTAAGGGGAAATAAAAAAAGGTCATGAATAACCTAGTGGCAAGATGGGAATAAAGACACAGACCTACTAAAGAATGGACTTGAGGATATGGGGAGGGGGAGGGGTGAGATGTGACAGGGTGAGAGAGTGTCATGGACATATATACACTACCAAATGTAAAATAGCTAGCTAGTGGGAAGCAGCCGCATAGCACAGGGAGATCAGCTCGGTGCTTTGTGACCACCTAGAGGGGTGGGATAGGGAGGGTGGGACGGAGGGAGATGCAAGAGGGAAGAGACATGGGGACATATGTATATGTATAACTGATTCACTTTGTTATAAAGTAGAAACTAACACAGCATTGTAAAGCAATTATACTTCAATAAAGATGTTAAAAAAAAAAAAAGAAATCAGTGCTAGGGTCAACTGGTATATGAACATACTGAAAAGACCACACTGAACTCAACTATAATTACTTATTATAGTTGAGTTTACACAGGTTAAATTACACGTCACATGATTTGAATACAAATACAGTAAGATTATCTACAGTTCAGCAATGGCTCCAATGGATAGATTAAAAAACAGCCAAATATTTATCATGAATTTACTACATATATATCCAGTGCTAGAGTGCTGTGGATTTCAAAGAAGTATAAGAGTTGGTCTTTGTTCTTTGTAGCTTATAGTCTAGTAGGAGAATTTAGATGAAACACTGAAACACTTAGGAACCTAAGAACCAATCCCTGCAAATGTTGTATTATTTAAGTAAGAACAATGGGAGCTGCAAGACTTCCTGGAGGAGGTGGAACTTTTGCTGGACCTTGAATGATGGGTAGGATTCGGATATTCAAGAAAAGCAGCAACATTCCAGACAGGAGTATAGTGAGGGAAGTGAAGACAAAGATTCAACGGTCAGAAACAGTAAAGAGAATGACATGGACTAGGGCAGTAAGGAGACAAGGTTGACTAGAGGGTTTATTGTGGGAAGGACGGTCAGAGACTTCTCAGTGCAATGCAGTAAATTCAATAAAGCTTGAGTTTTCAGATTTAATTTTTCTATGGTCAATTCCCTGCATTTACTTAAAAGCACGATGCTTGATCCCCAATTTATTCATCTATGAAGTGAATATAATAATGAAACCTTTTGTAATTCTATAATGTTCCTTCCCCATAAGGATACTGGGAAGATCAAAAGTGATAATGCATATAAAAGTGCTTATAAACTGTAAAGTACTATTTATGTGCTTTAAGTTATATATATCTTTGGAAAGGTGGAAGAAAAAAAATTAAAATATCTTCAGTTGGTTTATTAGCTAGCAGTTCTGGCCAGTAGCTCGATGCTATGTAAGTTTAAGTGTAGTGGATCAAATTAAATTTTTGTAGCGCCACAGATTATCCTTATTTTCTTTGAACCAATTCATTACAGTCAACTAAATGTTGACTATTCATGAATATTAATTATATTTTGGTATAGATGCTAAGATGTTCTTTTAAATGAAAAAAAATAAAACTAGAAAGGAAATAAGACAAAACTTTGCTTCCTAAATTATGTGTAAACATGTCCATTAGAAATAAAAAGCAGTCTAGCAAGTTTTATAGATATATATATATATATATATTAAAAAAAAAATAAGCAAACAAAAAATGTTGACTAGGATGTGGTCCCTAAGTTCAGCGTATGTGATATTGGGGTTTCACAAATCTTACATAATTTGACATCAAAACAAGAATAGTTTTTTTTTTTTTTTTTACTTAATGATGCTTTCAACCTATTGGAAGTTAAATGTTCTTATGTTCACAGGAGAAAGAAGCCATAGTTTTCCAGTTTTGTTTGTAATAATGTTTTTAATTTTTTAAAGATTTTCTCTTAGACATAAAAAATTGGCAAATGATAGAAATTTTCAACATTTTTCTATCGAGGCTGTGAACCTTGAGAGTAAAGGTATATGTATGTGTTTAAATTAATGTCCGATATATCCAGGCCTACTAATATACTTGAAATTCCTTTTCAGATCACTCTGGTTTGCTTTAATGAATATCTAGAACAAAACAAATATTTTTTCTTCTTCTCTCTTTTATTTTGCCTTAACAAATCTGTTAGTACATATAAAGATTCAAAAATATTTTAAAACCTCTCACCTGCCATGAGCCCAGATTGCAAGTGATTTTCTGTTAACATTTCATAGTAATTCAAATAAACTTTTGAATATAGTGAAATGAATAGTAAACTCTGTTGGTATTTTATCAAGACAGGCAGAGTGGCAATTTACTTTGGTCTTCTGTTGTGTGAAATTCATGTAATCTTATTAACACCAGGCAGGTGTTTTCTTCATGTCAAGCTTTGCATGATCAAGCTGTTATCACACTTATTTCAGTGACACTAAATATGTCGGCCTCAATTAAAGATCTGAGACTCCTAGTGCATTCTTTAGGCATAGTGCAAAAAAATTCAGTCATAGAATGTATTAAAACTCTTATCTGTGGCAAGCCTGGATGAATCAGACAAATCAGCCAGAAAGGAAAAAATATTTTAAATTAAATGCATATTTTAAAATATTGCCAAAGACTGATCCATTATATGATTGCCCTTGTAGCAAAAGTGGAGGCCCTGTATGTAATCATAGGTAAGAGAATTTATTCCTTAATAAAATGTGAATTTTTATATATACTGGTTAGTCCATCATTAACTCATCAGCTATAGGAATATGGTGTTAAATACTTTTTTTTCCCTTTACCAACAATGTCACCATCATTATTACAAAGCTAGCACTTATATAGTGCTTATCATGAGCCAGGTCTAAAAAGCTAAAATATATTTTAATCTTGACAACAAACCTTTGAGGTGGGTACTGTTATTATCTTCACGTTACATATGAGGAAACTGAGGCATACGAGCTAAGTAACTTGTCCATGGTAACGTAATTACAAAGTGGTAGAGCAATAATTTGAACCTAGGCAATCTGGCTCCAGAGTCCATACTTATAATCACTATTCTCTGCTATCTGAGATATTTATCATTGTTAATACTTGTGTTAATATGCTAAATTCCCAGTTAGTAACAACGATGTCTTCAAACTCACTATTGTATACTGTTCAAACACATTAACTGGATATGCACAGGTAGATGGAATGATAAAACCATATATTAGGAATCCTTCACTATAAAACGGAAATGGAGACCTCACTTAAATAGGTTGTATATTAGATGGTCTGGAAAAATCACTACAGTCTACCTAGTTTCAAGAGAGTCAAGAAAAATATATCTAGGATAATTGATCTTCTGCCACTGACAGCCCACGCACTTGCTAACAATCCCATCTCTCTCCCTGGATGGTGTTAAAACCTTTCTGGACAAGCAATTTTGTTGTATGGTCTATAGGGTCATATTAAATTATCAATTAGAATTGGATTTTCCACATAAAGCCTATATCGTTTAACTAAAACTGAGGAGGAGGGTAGAGGCAACAAGGGACAATCTGTCTTGGAGGATTATCACATCAACATCCCCTGGAGGCTTTCTGAAAGTTTACTCCCCCTGTTCTGAGATTCTGGTACTCTCTTACCTCCAACCCCTTGAGAGTCACTGAAGCAGAGAGCCACACTCCTGACGGTTTTTTAAAACATACCTCTCCCCGTGTCCTCAAGTCCATTCTCTACGTTTGCGTCTTTATTCCTGTCCTGCCCCTACGTTCTTCAGAACCATTTTTTTGAGGGGGAAGGGTAAGCTGGGACGAAGTGAGAGAGTGGCATGGACATATATACACTATCAAATGTGAAATAGATAGCTAGTGGGAAGCAGCCGCATTGCACAGGGAGATCAGCTCGGTGCTTTGTGACCACCTAGAGGGGTGGGATGGGGAGGGTGGGAGGGAGACGCAAGAGGGAGGAGATATGGGGATACATGTGTATGTAGCTGATTCACTTTGTTATACAGCAGAAACTAACACACCATTGTAAAGCAATTACACTCCAATAAAGATGTTAAAATAAATAAATAAAATAAAACATACCTCTCAGCTGTAACGACATGTTTCTTTCATCATACTTGCCGTTTCCCTCTGACGGGAACGCTCTCTACAAGTTGTTCCCCTTCCTCCTTTGTCTCCACCCTGCTCAGTTCTTCTCTACGTTATGGCTTCATATAAGCAGCAAATGCCAAGCTTTCCCCTCTTCAGAAACTTACTCTGATGAACCCATCTCATTTAGTCCCCCACCAACATCAGGTCCCTCCAAATGAGACAGAAAAAAATAGCAGCTCTACAATCAGAAGCTGGCCTTGGTCTCAGAGCTAGGCTATGTTATTCTCCTATCAGACATTATACCAACCTCCTCAACCTCAACCTCAACCAGGTTGCTCTGAGACACAATAAAATGAGACTGAGCAAGGCTACTGCATAATTTTGCCTAAGCACAGAAAAAAGGCAAGGTCACATTGCCCAAAATACTAAACATCTCCTCCTCTCTTGGCCAAAATGAGTGACTGCTACTTCTCTACCAATTAAAACCTTATTCTTGTTCTAGTCTCCCTTCCCTGTAGATAAGATTCACTGAGATACTATGGTATAAGTCCTAAAACTAAGGCCCAATATTATGTGCTGTTTGACACCGGGGGCGAACAGGGAGGGCCTCAAATGGCTTTACCACGGGCTCTCCTCCTCACTCTGCTCCCACAGATAAGGCCAAACAACCTGCCTTATCAAACGGATAAGATGCAGTTCCTCCTCATCCCTGAGTGACAGGTTTCACTCTCCTGCCAGCCTGGGGAATGATTCAAGCAAGCCAGTCACATCCTCCTGAGGGTACTGGGGGTACCCTACCCTCTTGACACTACAAAGCCTGTCTCCCACAGCCCCCGGTTGTCCACTGGGTTCCCAAGAGTAGCCCAGGTGGCCCTGTGTGGCATGTGGTGTCTCTCCTCCACACACCCCCCCCCCCCGGCTGTAAGTATATGGAATGAATAAGTACCTGTTAATCTCACCTGTTCAATCTAAGGCATTGTGTATTTGGCCATCACAGGGTGATGGAGGCACCCAATAGGAGGCAATGAGAACAGATATTCAACTGCAGATTTGCCATTGCTTTCTAACAGCATTTAATCCAGAGCAAACTCCTGCTTTCTTGGACCCCCTGCCAAATCACCCAACCAAAGCCCAAGTGCTATAATAGGTTCTTTCTAACACCCTCTTACTGACACACACTAGAGTTCCCCATGGTGTGTGTTTTCCCTTGCTGAAATGAGCAATAAACCCAGCTTTTTCAACTATAGTGTGTTCCTGGGGTCTTTGGCTTGAGAGCATTAGCATAACATATTTACTGTATAGCACTTTTGACTATGTGAAATTATCTTTGAA
Organism: Eschrichtius robustus; assembly: GCF_028021215.1. Classification (NCBI taxonomy): domain Eukaryota; kingdom Metazoa; phylum Chordata; class Mammalia; order Artiodactyla; family Eschrichtiidae; genus Eschrichtius; species Eschrichtius robustus. The sequence continues at coordinate 101,237,599 of NC_090829.1, forward strand.
ATTCATTTTTAATTAGTTTACTCATTTAGTAACTATCCCTGCATTTCAACATTTCCCCTTAATTCCATCCAGTCAACTGTAATCTAAGTCATGATGGCACAGGGATTAACTGTCTCTATTTCCTATTGTACTCTCAGTGTTTAGAACAAAATAAGCACTTCTTTAATACTTGCTGCATGAATGTGGGGAAAACACAACTCTAGACTCAAAGTTGGGATATCTTAGAGAGAGTAAAAATTGTCCAATTTTTGCTCTTCTTTCATTGTATACAGTTAAGAGATACTTCAATACTTTCTGTATTCAGTTTTTTTTTTTTTTAAACTTAACTGCAAACAATCGTTTCATTTCTGAGTATAAAGGCAACAGGAAGAATATTTTAAAGTGTCATATAAGGAGTAAAATAAATAAAGTGTCATATAAGGAGTTAAAAAAGAAGAGGCATAGAGGAAAAACATATAACAGATTTTTAATTCAGTTCTAGAGGGATTTATTAGTCTCTTGAGGTCTTACGGTAAATTCCATTATTATTATCAGGAGGGTCACCCACCCAATTGCATTCACTGTCTGTCATTCAAGGATGAAATACCAGAATCCTTATGACTAATTCTGTCTGGTTTCTTCCACATATGAAAGAGAACAACATCTTTTTGAAAACATAATCTCACACCAGTTGAAATATTTGAATGTTTCTGATTCAACTTCACAGAAAGCTTCAACACAATGCAAGACTTCTCGTATTTAACAAGGCTTGTCAATAGGAAGAGTCGACTAAGACATGGAAGACGACAGGTTTACAAGTTACGGCTTTTATTTCTGGCATCACCACTAATTTGTTTTGTGGCATTAGAGGAAGCCATATTACTTTTTCCTGCTTTAGTATCATTGTGGGTAGGTTAAATACCTACCACCTATATTCTTCTTGAGAGATAAAGATTAATGTGTAAATTTTTACAAAGCTTTTTAGTCTAAGAAAAATTCCATGTAACCACTGAGTCTTTTAAAATTATACTGATACCATAGACAGTACGTTAAATATGTCACTCTAAGTATCCTTCACTGCTGGGTTCTTAAAGCCTAGGCTAGGAAGCAGTATTTCTGCAAGACAGGAGAATGACTTCCTTATCAAACAGGGGTAAGGATTTCTTTAGTGAATGAGGTCAGTAACGCATTATCCATTTTTTCCCACACCACATTCCAAACATCAGACAGCCTCTTTTTCTTTCTGAGCAAGTTTTTATTCTTTTCTGCTAAAACAAACTCCCAATTATAACTCTGTCCTCAAGAAGATTAAAGTTTTCTCTATCTCTGACATCATAAAGTCCATTGTATTACACTTATTGAATATTCTTATTCATATTATTTTGACTTTTCAAACTCACTGTTACCTCTACTCCTAGAACACTTTTTTAATCCAGTATCAGCCTCTACCGCAGGCCTCTCATACCACCTGCTTTCTTTCCTCAAGGCAGATTGAAAGAGCTCTTTAGACTAAAAAATATTTGCATTTCAAAACTCTGCTTGATGCTCTATAAAAATTTATTCTCTATGCTGCCATCAGAAGGACCATTTCAGAAATAAAATCTAATTAAAAAAAATCTCTGTGACCCAGAGAAAGTTACTCAATGTCTTTGAGTCTCCGTTTCCTTATCTATAAAACATGACTATCTGATTTGCAGAATTATAAGAAGTAAAGGTACCTAGCACTGCCTCTGGCAGCTCCTATTGTTACTATATATTTTCACTAGCCTTGCGGCCACCCATTCTCTGCAAATGAAACCTAGGACCAGTTCAAACATCTGCCAGTCTCTCCTCCCATAATCAGGCTGCTGAGCACTCTGCATTGGATAGAAGTGTTACTAGAAATATATGGTTCTTTTCTCAACTATAATCCTTTTTCAGTACACACACTATCTCAGGGTAATATCTTTCACTACCACCAGCTACTGCCTTTAGGTTGTTAAGTTCCAAATTTACACTTGCAGCTCAGACTTCTCTCTTGAACTCCAGACTTGCATAACCACCTAGACGTCTTCTAAGGGCAATCCTATCATTATCTCCTATAGTAGTTGGCTTGCGCTATTATTACAAAATACCACAGATTGGGTGGCTTAAACAACAGAAATTTATTTTCTCACAGTTCTGAAGGTTTGGGAATCTAAAATCAAGGTGCCAGATGATTGGTTTGCTGGTGAGAGCTCTCTTCTTGGCTTGGAGACGGCCACCTTCTCACTGTGTCCTCATGTCCTTTCCTTGGTGAGGCCATGGAGAAGGAAGAGATCTCTCCCTCTTCCTCTTTCTATAAAGTCACCAATCCTATCATATTAGGATCCCACCCTTATGATCTCATTTAACTTTAATCAAAACCTAGAAGCCCTATTTCCCCATACATTTACATTGGGGGATAGGGATTTAACATATGAATTTTCAGGGTTGGGGGGACACAATTCAACCATAATACCTCTTAAAACCTGCTTTTTCTGTCTTTATCCCTTAATTCATTTAGTAGCTCCAAAGATGTTCACATTCTAATCCACAGAATCTGTGACTATGTTACCTTATACAGCAAAAGGGATTGAGATGTGATTATCCTGGACAATCCAGTTGGGTCCAATGTAATCATAAAGGTTCTTATAAAAGGGAGGCAAGAGGGAGAGTCAAGAGAAGGAGATGGGATGACGGAAACAGAGGTAAGAGAAGTCAGAGAGAGATCTGAAGATGTTATGCTGGTGGCTTTTAAGATGGAGAAGGGAACTTGAACCAAGGAAGGCAGGAGACCTTTAGAAGCTGGAAAAGTCAAGGAAACAGATTCTTCCCTGATGTGCCGTGAGTGAATCAATACTGTCAACTCCCTGAGTTTAACCCAATGAGACTGATTTTGGACTTCTGACTTCCAGAACTGTAAAATAATTAATTTGTGCTTTACTAAGCCATTAACTTGTGATAATACATGGATGGCTTTTAGCACAGAGTTAGTTCTCAAATATTAGCTTCCATTTTAGGCTGGATAATATCCTCCATTTAAGCATGATCCTTTATTACTCTCCAATGCCCCCCTTTTATATTTTTCTATTAACAACACTTCTCTCATTAGCTGTAAGTTTCCATTCATTCATTTCTCCATTACACTGTGAAAATTTTGAGCACAGGGATTTTGTCTTCATTTTAATCCCCAGTGTCTATCATCATGAACAGCATGGGTCTAATGTTTCCTGACTTCACGATGGACTGACATCCTCATGACAGACACCTTCATCAGTATTGAAACCTCTATGTGAAAGTACACATTAAACATTTTCAAGTGTTACTTGAGTGGGCAAGTGTGAGACAATATCATTTCCCCCAGCATGTATGAATTCCTGCACTAGCACAAATAAGACATTTTGGAATTCAGTCAGGCAATAAACATAATCAGTATTCACAGCAGAGGATTTGTGTTTAGTCAAGCATGACTAAGAGAAGCTAGTAGACTGTCAGCTGTAGTGGTCAAAATGTTTTCAAAAATGGGAGAAAAATCAGCTTTCCCAAAACACAGAGATGATTATTTTGATTAAAGAAGACAGTGAGTGTCCTGAGTTACTATTAAAAGTGATATTACACAATTCTTTAATAGCAATAAAGACTTTGAATAGCTTTAATATACCAAAGGTTTGTAATAAACCTATATTAGTTCATTTTATCTTAAAGAAAATATGCATAGATAATCAGTAATGACTCTGTAAATTAAACCATGATTCAGAATTGTAGACATTTTAATGTGATTATTTATTCTCAAGGGATAGTAACAGGCGCATGTTCTAATAAAATGAACATTAAAAAGTTTGTTTTCATGTTATAGCGCTATTGTCACTAATGTGAACATTATTTTAGGCAAACTTTTATTCAGTCAGTTTTGTCCTTCAGAAGACATTCATCATAGTTCATCTTCTAAAAAGCTTATGCTTCATTATATTATTTATTCAGAAGATGTTTTCACTGAGTCCTAGATTGCAATATATACCATTATTATATGTGTTTCTAGGAAGGAAATACTGTTGCGAATTGAACTATGAATGCTACCAATTGTAGGATGCTACCTAAATTCAGTGACATTAAAATGAGAACATTTGCTAGAGCAAAAACTTGAAAGGAAAGAAGCTATCACCCATAGGCCAAATGATTGGAATACAATCTCATTTTGGTGTATATACTTCTACTCTATTTCCTAAGCATAAAGTTTATATTATTTTTCTTAAATGTGTACTAATACTATATACTATTTTTCTGTATATAATTAAGACCCTTTATTAATTAACTATTATAGTATATGTAGTTTCCATGCTATTACATATAACATAACTTATCTTAACAAATCTCTTTTTAAAGAACTTTGCAATCAGCTTTTTTATTATTATTTAAAAGACAGTTTTTACCATCAAATGTCATATGAGTCATTATTATAAACATTATAGAGCAACATTTTTGCCATTTATAATTTGTTATAATTTCACTCCTTTACGTTAACTGAACAAATAAGCACTTAGAATATTATTATTGAAACAAATCCCAAAGAAGTGAGGAAATAATTTTTATTCAGTGATATATCCAACCTAAGAAAACTGCCTAGCATTATATTTCATTAATACCAAAATACAAATCAAGCAAACTTTTTTTAGCCCGCAGATTGGTCTGGGGAATAAAACTTTAATATTCTTTGAAAGCATTTCTGTATATGTGTTTTGGAATTACATGTTTGGTGAAATTTGCACTGCACCCCAACCCTCAAAATTTAGATCCGAAATTTCCTTTGTGGGGAAAAAACTGTTAAATACTGATACAGTTTATGGAGTGGATATAGGACAATATAGGATCTTGTTCCTCCTGAGGTTTTGTAATATACAATCTTCTAGAAACTTGTCTCCTTTATCCAGTTTTTACATTTATTGTCACATACTGTTTATATTTTACTATTGATTTTTAAATATTTATTTATTAGTAGCTATATCTTTTCCTTTGTCATCTGTAACATTGTTTACTTATACCTTATATTTTTCTTGATTTTTTAATCAGAGTTTTATAATTTTATTAACATTTTTAAGAAAATAATTTTAAATTTTTTCTCTATTATGTTTCCTATTTACTGTTTTTAATCTTTACTATTTACCTTCCACCTTCTTTGTGATTATTTTATTTCCCTTTTTCTAAATTGTTAAGTTGAATGCTTAGCTCATTAATTTTTAGTAGCTCTTCATTTCTAAAATAAGCATTTTAAGACTATATATGTATTTACCTCTAAAGTACGGCATTTGTTGTACCACATGAGTTTTAAAATGTGTTTTTTTCATTCTTATTTAGTTCTAGAGATTTTCTCATTTATATTAAAATAACCCATGAGTTATTTAAATGTTATTTAATTACATTAAAAATAACCCACAAATTATTTAAAACTATGTTTTAAACTGTCTAATTTTTAATGTTACCATTCTATTTATTTCTAAGCTAATTGTACTTTGGTTAGAAATGTATTCTATAAAAATCTGATTTGTTGCAAATTGCTTTATGGCCTAGTACATGGTCAGTTTTCATTAATATTTTTGTACTTTAAGAGAATGTGATTTGCCTATTTACAGATGACATGATACTATACATAGAAAATTCTAAAGATGCCACCAGAAAACTACTAGAGCTCATCAATGAATTTGGTAAAGTTGCAGGACACAAAATTAGTATACTGAAACCTGTTGCATTCCTATACACTAACAACAAACTATCAGAAAGAGAAGTTAAGGAAACAATCCCATTAACAATCGCATTGAAAAGAATAAAATACCTAAGAATAAACCTACCTAAGAAGACAAAAGACCTATACTAGGAAAACGTAAGACACTAACGAAAGAAATTGCAAATGTCACACTAATGGAAAGATATACTGCGTTCTTCAACTGGAAGAATCAATATTGTTAAAATGACCATACTACCCAAGGCAATCTACATTCAGTGCAATCCCTATCAAAACACCAATAGCATTTTTCACAAAACTAGAACAAATAATCTTAAAATTTGTATGGAACTGCAAAAGACCCCCAAATAGCCAAAACAATCTTGAGAAAGGAGAACAGAGCTAGAGGAATCAGGCTCCCTGCCTTCAGACTGTACTACAAAGCTACAGTAATCAAAACAGTTTGATATTGGCACCAAAACAGACACATATATCAATGGAACAGGATAGAGAGCCCAGAAATAAACCCACACACTTATGGTCACCTAATCTAGACAAAGGAGGCAAGAATGCACAATGGAGAAGAGACAGTCTGGGAACTTTGTGGTTCTGGGAAAACTGGACAGCTACATGTAAAAGGATGAAATCAGAACATTCTCTAACACCATATACAAAAATAGACTCACAATGGAATAAAGGCCTAAATGTAAGACCAGACACTATAAAACTCCTAGAGGAAAACATAGGCAGAATACTCTTTGACATAAATGGCAGCAATATTTTTTGGATCCGTCTCCTAAAGTAAAGGGAATAAAAACAAACATAAACAAATGGGACCTAATTAAAATTAAAACCTTTGGCACAGCAAAGGAAACCATCAACCAAACAAGAAAACAACATACTTAATGGGAGAAAATACTTGCAAATGATATGACTGATAAGAGATTACTATCCAACATATACAAAGAGCTCATATGACTCAACATCAAAAAAATAACCTGATTAAAAAATGGGCAGAACTCCTGAATAGACATTTTTCCAAAGAAGATATACAGATAGGCAAAAGGCACATGAAAAGATACTCAATATCACTAATCATCAGGGAAATGCAAGTCAAAACCACAATGAGATATCACCTCACACTTGTCACATTGTCAGAATGGCTATCATCAAAAAGAATACAAATAACAAATGTTGGCAAGGACATGGAGAAAGGGAGCCATCATACACTGTTGTGGGAATGTAAACTGGTGCAGCCACTGTGGAAAGCAGTATGGAGGGTCCTCAGAAAACTAAAAATAGAACTACCATTTGACCCAGCAACTCTACTCCTGGGTATATATCTGAAAAAGAAACAAAAAACAAAAAAAACACCAACTGGAAAAGATACATGCATCGTAATGTTCATAGCAGCATTAGTTTTACATTTGCCAAGATATGGAAGCAACCTGTTGTGTCTATCAACAGATGAATGGATAAAGAAGATGTGATATATATATATATATATATGGATGGACTTGGAGGGCATCATGCTGAGTGAAATAAGTCAGACAGAGAAAGACAAATACTGTATGATATCACTTATATGTGGAATCTAAAAAGTACAGCAAACTAGTGAATATAACAAAAAAGAAGCAGATTCACGGATATAAAGAACTAGTGGTTACCAGTGGGGAGAGGGAGGAGGGAGGGGCACACAGGGGTGGGGGAGTGGGAGGTACAAAGCATTAGGTGTAAGACAGGCTACAAGGATGTATAATACAATACGGGGAAATAGCCAATATTTTGTAATAACTTAAAAAAATAAAAATAAAAAAAAGGGAATGTGATTTGGCAAATTTAGGTTTATCATTCTATCTATATATCTATAAGATAGAATCTGTAAATTATATTCCTCACTCCCTCTAGCCTCACTGATTATTTTCTACTTGATCTAGCAATTATTAAAGAAACTGTATCAGAAATTCCTACCATATTGGCAGATTTATCAATTTTTTTTTTTTTTTTAGATTTATCAATTTTTGATTATACTTGTACTGTCAATTTTTACTTTCCATTTTTGGAATGTTTTTATACACCTACGTGTTGAGAGATTTAAGAAACTAAAGTCCAGGACTGTTATCCCTAATACTGAATGTCACCTTAGAAATTATGAAAATATTGTTCACAAAGTGTTAGCATAGGCAACCCTTTGAGCTTGAGCACAGCCATTGAAAAACTATTTCTTAATATACTTTTACTCATTGCCTCCTATTACATGAAAAGAATAATAATAGCTAAGTAGGTACTAAGCATTATTTTAAGCTCTTTATATAAATTAATTCATTTAAAATGTGCATTACTGAACTAACAAATTATGGAAATTTAACAAATAGTAGGACCTTCAAGCTTGTTTAAATAAACCACTGATAGTATTAGAACTAATTAATTCAGGGATGTCCAGAGGACACCATACATTTTGGAACCTCAGTGGAGATAAACACTCTTTTCCATAATGTCTTCTAGTACCACTCTCATTGCTGGGGTGGATTACTGCTCTCATCCAGTAAGAAAATTCTGTTTTTTTTTTTAAGGATATAAACAGTATATGGAATATATACCTTGAAAATTCTTATCAACCTAGCATTCTAGGAACGTATTTCTTAAGCAGATCCTTAGATTTTTAATCCATTCAAAATCTACACTTTTGGTATGGTACTTGCAACTCCAAATTTAAGACTATATATTAATTCCAGTGTCCCCAAATTAGCCATGAATAGCAGTAGCCATCCCAGATTAGATGTCACCAGTTACCATGTTTGAAAGGAAAAATAATGGGTTGAACTCTGCTACTTGAGCTCTGCAAGAGTATCTGTTAAAATCACATAAACAACATCTAGTCTTATTTATTAGATTAAAAGCTCAAGAAATGGTTGACAGCTGCAATATTATCATGTTTCAAGTACTTTCTACGTTTTATCACATTGCATTTTAAAATCAAATTAAAAAATGTAAATTAAAAAAAAACCTCAATAGGCTAATGGAAGACAGAAGTAAAGAAAAATGCATTTATAATAATGTGAATATATATCATAGGACTCATTGAAATTGAGATTAATGAGCAGTAGAATTTTCAGAAACTTTAAAAAACGTTTTGACCAGGCATATAAGACTGCAAGGAGAGCAGAGAAAGATGCTAAATAATTTTTTGTCATTGTTTCTTTTCCTTTTTTCTTTTTTAAATAATGGAAGGCCAGATGATTCCTTTGAATTTCATTGCACAGAAAAGCATGAACCAGGAATATTTCATGTTTATGTTAATGGAATAAACAAAAGCTGCATGTCACTTGTCATGGATGCTGCTAAATAACAACGGAAAAAATATCCACAACTTGAGTAAAATATATTGCATTTAGTCTGCATATACAGGGAAATTTTTATTTGAGGTATTATAAAACTGGTATTTCCACACACTAGCTGCTATCTTTAGATAAAAACAGATCAGTCTATTTTTTGATCCATCATTTGCTTTTATGTTTTATTTAATCAAAAGTAAGCCCAACATGCTCTTTAACAAAATATTTTCAATCATATGGATTTTTAATTGATTTTTAATGTTAGAAATTTAAAGTTTATTTAGGAAGACAAATAGGAAACAATTCTAATAGTCTTATTTCATGTTGTGAAAAATAACATGAAAAGGGCTTTGGGTTAAAATAAGGGAGAGAGTCAAAAATCAATATATATTAGAAGAATACATTTATTTTTGAGGTATCTCCAGGGCTTGTCTCATTTTGTAGAGCATTGAAAACATAGTAGGTCTGGCAATTGTTTAAAGACAGTAGCATAAACATGTTCCTATCTCCCTTCCCTGTCTGATGCCCCTGTAATAATAGAAAAGAAAATCACTAGGTGTAATCCTTTAGGATAAAGGACCAGAGATGGGACTTCAGTGGATGAGAGTTTAGCAAATTTTTAAACATGGAAAGTGATTGGGGAGTATTGATATGTGCAGTAGGGTACAAAAAGGAAGAGAAAAGATTGCTTTCATTGAGAGGAGAGAAATTCACATGGCAGAACCACAGATGGACTCCTGGCTCAGGTGCACCCATTATGGCAAAGGGCAGGAGTGAGAAGTGGGCCCCAAACAGGGCAAGGGTATATTCTGAAAATTTTAAAGGGAAGAACTGACCACTAATGCCTACAAAATATCAGAAGATTCTTTCCTAGAAAAAAAAAATTCCCGGGGAAAATACAAAACACATATTGGCATTTGAGTATCTCCAATAAAACAGGTCCCTAAGTGCCCAAAATGTCTCATTCAGAGCCTCCAGAGGGAAAAATATTTTTAACTTACAATTCTATGCCCAGATTACTTATTGCATTTATTGAAAAGACATTTTCAGATCTAAAAGAAAATATAACTCATCTGCAAACTTTCCACTCGCAGTTAGGAAGCAAATGGAAGGTTTGTTCCAGCAAAATGATGATGATAGATAGACAAAGAGGAAGATCCTGTGATAGAGGAAATAGAGGCTTTAACTTAGTTAAATGACCAGGATAAAGGATGAGCCCCACGTATCAATCCAAATGGAAGCAGGAGAATAGGAATTAGGAATGCAGGTGCTCATGTGGCAGAGTCTGGATATACTGGATGTTGCTCTAGTCTTAGAACAGTGTAGAGGAGGTTTTTTTTTTCTTTTTTCCCAAGGGCCAGATAATAAATATTTTAGGCTTGTGGAAAATTCTGACTCTATTGCAACTACTTAATATTACTTAATTCTGCAGTTGTAGCACGAGGGCAGCTATAGACAATGACTAAACAGACGTGCGGGGCTGTGTCCCAATAAAACAGGCAATTTGGCCCATGGGCCATAGTTTGCTGAAGCCTGCTCTGGAGAGGCTCAGCCATAAATTCACGCATTACCAATAGGACACAGAAGAACAAACCTACTCTGGAGAAGGCGGCATCATTAAAAAGGACCTACACAATTCAGTAGTCAGGTTAAAAGTGGCTAAATCTTTCTCTGTTTTCAGCTTGACAAAAAATGACATCTGAGTACCAGGAGCTCCTGTATTAGAAATCTTAGCAGAAAAGGCCAAAACATTTTACAAACACCACATAGTAATTTGAAAATAAGCTGTTTTTACATTTCCACTTTGATTATAGGTAAGAAACTGCCATAAGTATAAAAAATAGCATGTATATCTGTTGGAATAATATACAAAACTTTAATATTTAAAGTTAAAAAGGGAACATCAGTTACAGAGGTTAACAACTACATTGAGAGGAGAGGTGGGTGTCTAAGGAAGCTAAATCTTTGTGATAAAAGGAAGTCAACAGACAATGTCTAAAGTAAAAATAGATATGGAAGTAATCATGGGACTTGCAAAACAGAGTGAGTTAAAAAGTATTGCCACAGATGAATAGGATTTGGAGTTGGATGGAGAGTCAAGAGGAAGAACGGAATGCTTGTGCTTTTCATTACAAGCCCTTCTATTTTCTTTAACTTTTTAGATATGTGCAAGCCACTTTGGTTTTGAAAATTAAAACAGAAACTGAGACTTTTTCTATGTGTCTTGCTGAATCCCTGCATCTTACTGGTTTCTCTGCTGCCAATCACTGCTTATTGAAATCCTCCTTCCACAAGACATCAGCATAATCATTTTAATTGCAAGGTTGTGTAATTCTTCTAACATTCTTTAGTTGCTCTCCAGTCTTTTTAGGATGAAGTCATCTCTTGTGTTGGTCTTCTTTGATTCCTCAGTTTAACTTGTCTGCATTTTCTCTGAGAGGCTGATGGTCCCTTATCATGTCTCCATCACAACACTCAACCCTGGCATGTATAAGGTGAATTACTATCTTGGCCCCGTCACTCCAATCCTACACCAGGCTATGACCCTTTTGAGGATAAAATTCATTTAATGTATGAATAAATACTTTCATCATTTTTGTATATTGTAAATTCTATTCAATATATCCATTCATTAAGTTTATGTAGAACCTTCCACATGGCTGAGGACACAGAAGTGAGTGAGAGAGACAAAGAGGAAGACAGACAATGGAAAAAACAAAATAGAACAAATATATGTCAGTTGGTAACAACTGCTGCAAAGAAAAGGCAGAGTAAGGGGGAAAGGGAGTGTGGGAGGAATGTTGCTACTCTATAAATGTCCTTAGAGGCTCAACATCCATTCATGATAAAACTCTTACCAAAGTGGGTACAGAGGGAACATAACTCAAAATAATAAAAGCTATTTATGACAAACCCACAGCCAATACAGTACTCAATGGGGAAAAGGTGAAAGTCTTCCCACTAAAATCTGGAACAAGAAAAGGATGCCCACTCTCACCTCTTCTATTCAACATAGTATTGGAAGTCCTAACCACAGCAATCAGGTAAGAAAAAGAAATAAAAGGTATCCAAATTGGAAGGGAAGAGGTAAAATTGCCATTATATGCAGATGACATGATACTACATATAGAAAACCCTACAGACTCCACACAAAAACTACTAGAACTGATAAACGAATTCAGCAAAGTAGCAGGATACAAGATTTACATACAGAAATCAGTTGCATTTCTTTACACCAACAATGAAATATCAGAAAGGGAATATAAAAAAACAATACCTTTTAAAGTTACAACACAAAAAAGTAAAAACCTTGGGAATAAACCTCAACAAGGTGGTGAAAGACATACACTGAGAACTATAAAGCATTAATAAAAAAAATTAATATAGGAAATTGAAGATGATTCAAAGAAATGGAAAGATATTCCATGTTCTTGGATTAGAAGAATACTGTTAAAATGGCCATACTACTGAAAGCAATCTACAGATTTAACATGATCTCTATCAAATTACCCATGACCTTTTTCACAGAACTAGAACAAATAATCCTAAAATTCATATGGAACCATAAAAGACCCAGAATTGTGAAAGCAATCCTGAAGAAAAAGAACAAAGCAAGAGGCATAATCATTCCAGACTTCAGACAATACTACAAAACTACAGTAATCAAAACAGCATGGTATTGGCCCCAAAACACACATATGGATCAATGGAACTGGATAGAAAGCCCAAAAATAAACCCACACACCTATGGTCAGTTAATCTTCGACAAAGGAGGTAAGAATATACAATGGGAAAAAGACAAACTCTCTAGCAAGTAGTGTTGGGAAAGTTGGACAGTCACATGTAAATCAATGAAGTTAGAACATGCCCTCTCACCACACACAAATAAACTCAAAATGGCTTAAAGACTTAAACATAAGACATGACACCATAAAACTCCTAGAAGAGAACATAGGCAAAACATTCTTTGACATAAATCATACCAATGTTTTCTTAGGTCATCTCCCAAGGCAATAGAAATAAAAATAAAACAAATGGGACCTAATTAAACTTAAAAGCTTTTGCACAGCAAAGGAAACCATAAACAAAATGAAAAGAAAACCTATGGAATAGGAGAAAATATTTGCAAAAGATGCAACCAACAAGGGCTTAATTTCCAAAACACACAAACAGCTCAGACGACTCAACAACAAAAAAACAAACAACCCACTCGAAAAATGGGCAGAAGACCTAAAGAGACATTTCTCTGAAGAAGAAATACAGATGGCCAGCCAATAGGCACATGAAAAGATGCTCAAAATTGCTAATTATTAGAGAAATGCAAATCAAAACTACAATGAGGTACTACCTCACATTGGTCAGAATGGCCATGATTAAAAAGTCTACAAATAACAAATGCTGGAGAGGGTGTGGAGAAAAGGGAACCCTCCTACACTGTTGGTGGGAATGTAAGTTGGTGCAGCCACTATGGAAAACAGTATGGAGCTTCCTCAGAAAACTAAAACTAGAATTACCATAGGATCCAGCAATCCCATTCTTGGGCATATATCCAAACAAAACTATAATTCAGAAAGATACATGCATCCCTATGTTCATAGCAGCACTATTCACAATAGCCAAGACTTGGAAACAACCTAAATGTCCATCGACGGATGAATGGATAAAGATATGGTACATATATACAATGGAATATTACTCAGCCATAAAAAGGAATAAAATAATGCCATTTGCAGCAACATGGATGGACCTAAAGATTATCATACTAAGTAAAATAAGTCAGACAGAAAAGACAAATACCATATGATATCACTTATATGTGGAGTCTAAAATATGACACAAATGAACCTATCTATAAAACAGAAACAGAATCAGAGACATAGAGAATAGACTCGTGGTTGCCAAGGGGGAGGGTGTTGGGAGAGGGATGGATTGGGAGTTTGGGATTAGCAGATGCAAACTGGTATATATAGAATGGATGAACAACAAGGTCCTACTGTATAGCACATGGGAACTATATTCAATATCCAGTGATAAATCATAATGGAAAAGAATATGAAAAAGAATGTATATATATGTATAACTGAGTCACTTTGCTGTACAGCAGAAATTAACACATTGTAAGTCAACTATACTTCAATTAAAAACACACACACACAAAAAATGTCCTTAGAAGTTTTTCTGATAAAGTAACATTGCCCCGGGTTGAAGGATGTGAGGGAGTGAGGGAGGAGCCATGGTGTAACTTGATGGGGCATCAAGTACAAAGGTCTTGAGATGGGAGTCCATGACACATGTTTGAAGAAGAGGAAGGAAGAAATTGGTTCCAAAGAGCAGTGAGCAAGGGAGAGGTTATAGGAGATGAAGTTGAAGAGGGAGCTGGGTAGGTGAATAAGCTTTTACCATGAGTCAAGAAGTGATTAGAGGGTTTTGAGCAGACTGACACAATCTGGTTTACATTCCAAGGGATCTTCCAGTGCTATGGGTGGAGAACATACTACAGAAGGGCAAAGGTGGGAGAAAGGAGGCCAGGAGAGATGTTGGTGGGTTGGGCCAGGGACAGAGCTGTGAAGTGTTAAAAAATGGCTAAAATCTGTGATATATTTTGAAGACAGAGTTGACACGGTTTGCTGAAAGGTTGATGTAGCATATAAGAAATGAGAATCATGCTTCAAATGAGGGAAATTTGTAATCTCACCTTAAAGAATGACCTCATGACAATAGTCAATATCCACATCAATGTTGGTCCTGCTAAGGCACTTGGTTTTTTGGTGGATCAATGTACATAGAGTTAGGTAGTGGTAGTAGTGACAACCCAATCTACCCCAACAGATCACAGCAATCTTTCAGCAACTAGGATGCAGTTCTCACATCATGGAGCTGGGAAGTGACTGCTGTTAAAAGATCAACAGATGGCTGGAATAGAAGCAAGAAACAGCCAAATTCACCTCAGACAAGTGAAGATTGTGGTAATGAAGGGTAGTTTAAGAAATAGCAATTGCACAAGTGCTGGAAGAAGATATCCTTATGGAGGAAGTGTAGATTCACAAACAGAAAAAGTTATCTGTGGCACTGTGTGCTCTCCTCAGTGGTGGCAGGGGTTGAGGGCACGGCCAGCGGGCAGCGTGCCATGGAGTCCCAGTCAGTCCGTCAAAAGATAAAACAGAGCCCTGGAGAGACGAAGAGACTTGCCTGAGGACCTACACCTGGAGCTCAAGATACAGGAGTGAGTAAAGAGAAGGCCAGAGACTTTACCCATGAAGGAAAGAATCCTTTTTGAGAGGTTGTGGACAATGGAGCACTGGAGAGGAACTTTGAAGGACCGATGTCATGTAGCTGACATGGTTTGGTGCTCCGGCCGGGAGTCAGGCCTGTGCCTCTGACGTGGGAGAGCTGAGTTCAGGACATTGGTCCACCAGAGATCTCCCAGCTCCACATAATATCAAACAGTGAAAGCTCTCCCAGAGATCTCCATCTCAACGCGAAGACCCAGCTCCACTCAACAACCAGCAAGCTACGGTGCAGGACACCCTATGCCAAACAATTAGCAAGACAGGAACACAACCCCACCCATTGGCAAAGAGGTTGCCTAAAATCATAATAAGGTCACAGACATCACAAAACATACCACCGGATGCGGTCCTGCCCACCACAAAGACAAGATCCAGCCTCATCCACCAGAACACAGGCACTAGTCCCCTCCACCTGGAAGCCTACACAACCCACTGAACCAATCTTAGCCACTGGGGGCAGATGCCAAAAACAACGGGAACCACGAAACTGCAGCCTGAGAAAAGGAGACCCCAAAGACAGTAAGTTAAGCAAAATAAGAAGACACAGAAACACACAGCAGATGAAGGTGCAAGGTGAAAACCCACCAGAACTAACAAATGAAGAGGAAATAGGCAGTCTACCTGAAAAAGAATTCAGAGTAATGATAGCAAAGATGATCCAAAATCTTGGAAATAGAATAGAGAAAATACAAGAAACGTTTAACAAGGACCTAGAAGAAATAAAAAGCAAACAAACAATGATGAACAACAAAATAAATGAAATTAAAAATTCTCTAGAAGGAAACAGTAGCAGAATAACTGAGGCAGAAGCACGGATAAGTGACCTGGAAGATAAAATAGTGGAAATAACTATTGCAGAGCAGAATAAAGAGAAAAGAATGAAAAGAACTGAGAACAGTCTCAGAAACCTCTGGGACAACATTAAATGCACCAAAATTTGAATTAAAGGGGTTCCAGAAGAAGAAGAGAAAAAGAAAAGGACTGAGAAAATATTTGAAGAGATTATAGTTGAAAATTTCCCTAATATGGGAAAGGAAAGAGTCAATCAAGTCCAGGAAGCACAGAGAGTCCCATACAGGATAGATCCAAAGAGAAACACACCAAGGCACATACTAATCAAAATACCAAAAATTAAATACAAAGATAAGATATTAAAAGCAGCAAGGGAAAAACAACGAATAACACACAAGGGAATCCCCATAAATTTAAGAGCTGATCTTTCAGCAGAAACTCTGCAAGCCAGAAGGGAGTGGCAGGATATACTTAAAGTGATGAAGGAGAAAAACCTACAACCAAGATTACTCTACCCAGCAAGGATCTCATTCAGATTCAACAGAGAAATTAAAACCTTTACAGACAAGCAAAAGCTAAGAGAATTCAGCACCATCAAACCAGCTTTACAACAAAGCTAAAGGAATTTCTATGGGCGGGAAACACAAGAGAAGGAAAAGACCTACAATAATAAACCCAAAACAATTAAGAAAATGGTAATAGGATCATACATATCGATAGCTACCTTAAATGTAAATGGATTAAATGCTCCAACCAAAAGACATAGACTGGCTAAATGGATACAAAAACAAGACCCATATATATGCTGTCTACAAGAGACTCACTTCAGACCTAGGGACACATACAGACTGAAAGTGAAGAGATGGAAAAAGATATTCCATGCAAATGGAAATCAAAAGAAAGCTGGAGTAGCAATTCTCATATCAGACAAAATAGATTTTAAAATAAAGACTACTACAAGAGACAAAGAAGTACACCACATAATGATCAAGGGATCAATCCAAGAAGAAGATAAAACAATTGTAAATATTTATGCACCCAACATAGGAGCACCTCAATACATAAGGCAAATACTAACAGCCATAAAAGGGGAAATCGACAGTTACACAATCATAGTAGGGGACTTTAACACCCTGCTTTCACCAATGGACAGATCATCCAAAATGAAAATAAATAAAGAAACACAAGCTTTAAGTGACACATTAAACAAGATGGACTTAATTGATATTTATAGGACATTCCATCCAAAAAAAACAGAATACACTTTCTTCTCAAGTGCTCATGGAACGTTCTCCAGGATAGATTATATCTTGGGTCACAAATCAAGCCTTGGTAGATTTAAGAGAATTGAAATTATATCAAGTCTCTTTTCCGACCACAATGCTATGAGACTAGATATCAATTACAGGAAAAAATCTGTAAAAAATACAAACACATGGAGGCTAAACAATACACTACTAAGTAACCAAGAGATCACTGAAGAAATCAAAGAGGAAATTAAAAAAAACCTAGAAACAAATGACAATGGAAACATGATGACCTAAAATCTATGGGATGTAGGAAAAGCAGTTCTAAGAGGGTAGTTTATAGCTATACAAGCCTACCTAAAGAAACAAGAAACACCTCAAACAAACAACCAAACCTTACACCTAAAGCAATTAGAGAAAGAAGAACAAAGAAAACCCAAAGTTAGTAGAAGGAAAGAAATCATAAAGATCAAATCAGAAATAAATGAAGGAAACGATAGCAAAGATCAATAAAACTAAAAGCTGGTTCTTTGAGAAGCTAAACAAAATTGATAAACCATTAGCCAGACTCATCAAGAAAAAAAGGAGAAGACTGAAATCAATAGAATTAGAAATGAAAAAGGATAAGTAACAACTGACACTGCAGAAATACAAAGGATCATGAGAGATTACTACAAGCAACTCTATGCCGATAAAATGGACAACCTGGAAGAAATGGACACATTCTTAGAAAAGCACAACCTTCTGAGACTGAAACAGGAAGAAATAGAAAATATAAACAGAACAATCACAAGCAATGAAATTGAGACTGTGATTAAAAATCTCCCAACAAACAAAAGCCCAGGACCAGATGGCTTCACAGGCGAATTCCCTTAAACATTTAGAGAAGAGCTAACGCCTATCCTTCTCAAACTCTTCCAAAATATAGCATAGGGAGGAAAACTCCCAAACTCATTCTACGAGGCCACCATCACCCTGATACCAAAACCAGACAAAAATGTCACAAAGAAAGAAAACTACAGGCCAATATCACTGATGAACATGGATGCAAAAATTCTCAGCAAAATACTGGCAAACAGAAACCAACAGCACATTAAAAGGATCATACACCATGATCAAGTAGGGTTTATCCCAGGAATGCAAGGAATCTTCAATATATGCAAATCAATCAATGTGATAAACTGTATTAACAAATTGAAGGATAAAAACCATATGATCATCTCAATAGATGCAGAAAAAGCTTTTGACAAAATTCAGCACCAATTTATGATAAAAACCCTCCAAAAAGTAGGCATAGAGGGAACTTTCCTCAACATAATAAAGGCCATATATGACAAACAAACAGCCAACATCGTTCTCAATGGTGAAAAACTGAAACCATTTCCACTAAGATCAGGAACAAGACAAAGTTGTCCACTCTCACCACTATTATTCAAAATAGTTTTGGAAATTTTAGCCACAGCAATCAGAGAAGAAAAAGAAATAAAAGTAATCTAAATCAGAAAAGAAGGAGTAAAGCTGTCACTGTTTGCAGATGACATGATAGTATACATAGAGAATGCTAAAGATGCTACCAGAAAACGATAAGAGCTAAGCAACAAATTAAGTAAACTAGCAGGATACAAAGTTTATGCACAGAAATCTCTTGCATTCCTATACACTAATAATGAAAAATCTGAAAGAGAAATCAAGGAAACACTCCCATTTACCACTGCAACAAAAAGAATAAAATACCTAGTAATAAACCTACCTAAGGAGACAAAAGACCTGTATGCAGAAAACTATAAGACACTGATGAAAGAAATTAAAGATGATACAAACAGATGGAGAGATATACCATGTTCTTGGATTGGAAGAATCAACCTTCTACCCAAAGCAATCTACAGATTCAATGCAATCCCTATCAAACTACCATTGGCATTTTTCACAGAACTAGAAGAAAAATTTCACAATTTGTATGGAAACACAAAAGACCCCGAATAGCCAAAGCAATCTTGAGAAAAAAAAACGGAGCTGGAGGTATCAGTCTCCTGGAACTCAGACTATACTACGGAGCTACAGTAATCAAAACAGTATGGTACTGGCACAAAAACAGAAATATAGATCAATGGAACAGGATAGAAAGCCCAGAGATAAATCCACATACCTATGGTCACCTTATTTTTGATAAAGGAGGCAAGAATATACAATGGAGAAAAGACAGCTTCTTCAATAAGAGGTGCTGGGAAAACTGGACAGCTACATGTCAAAGAATGAAATTAGAACACTCCCTAACACCATACACAAAAATAAACTCAAAATGGATTAAAGACCTAAATGTAATGCCAGACACTATCAAACTCTTAGAGGAAAACATTCGCAGAACACTCCATGACATAAATCACAGCAAGATCCTTTTTGACCCACCTCCTAGAGAAATGGAAATAAAAACAAAAATAAACAAATGGGACCTAAAGAAATTTAAAAGCTTCGTACAGCAAAGGAAATCATAAACAAGACGAAAAGACAACCCTCAGAATGGGAGAAAACATTTGCAAATGAAGCAACTGACAAAGGATTAACCTCCAAAATTTACAAGCAGCTCATGCAGCTCAATATCAAAAAACAAACAACCCAATCCAAAAATGGGCAGAAGACCTAAACAGACATTTCTCCAAAGAAGATATACAAATTGCCAACAAACACATGAAAGAATGCTCAACATCACTAATCATTAGAGAAATGCAAATCAAAACTACAATGAGGTATCACCTCACACCAGTCAGAATGGCCATCATCAAAGAATGTACAAACAATAAATGCTGGAGAGGGTGTGGAGAAAAGGGAACCCTCTTGCACTGTTGGTGGGAATGTAAATTGATACAGCCACTATGCAGAACAGTGTGGAGGTTCCTTAAAAAACTAAAAATAGGGTTCCTTTGGTGGCACAGTGGTTAAGAATCCGCCTGCCAATGCAGGAGATACGGGTTTGAGCCTTGGTCCGGGAAGATCCCACATGCTGCGGAGCAACTGAGCCCGTGCACCACAGCTACTGAGCCTGTGCTCTGGAGCCCGCGCGCCGCAACTACTGAAGTCCGCGTGCCTAGAGCCCGTGCTCCTCAACAAGAGAAGCCACCGCAATGAGAAGCCCGCGCACCACAACGAAGAGTGGCACCCGCTTGCCGCAACTAGAGAAAGGCCACGCACGACAACGAAGACGCAACGCAGCCAAAAATAAATAAATAAATTAATTAAAAAAAAAAAAACTAACTAAAAATAGATCTGCCATATGACCGAGCAATCCCACTACTGGGCATATACCCTGAGAAAACCATAATTCAAAAAGAGTCATGAACCACAATGTTCATTGCAGCTCTATTTACAATAGCCAGGACATGGAAGCAACCTAAATGTCCATCGACAGATGAATCGATAAAGAAGATGTGGTGCATATATTCAATGGACTATTACTCAGCCATAAAAAGAAACGAAATTGAGTTATTTGTAGTGAGGTGGATGGACCTAGCGTCTGTCATACAGAGTGAAGTAAGTCAGAAAGAGAAAAACAAATGCCGTATGCTAACACATATATACGGACTCTAAAGAAAAGGAAAAAAAAGTGGTTCTGAAGAACCTAGGGGCAGGACAGGAATAAAGACACAGACGTAGAGAATGGACTTGAGGATGGGGGAGGTGGAAGGGTAAGCTGGGACGAAGTGAGAGAGTGGCATTGACATATATACACTACCAAATGTCAAATAGATAGCTAGTGGGAAGCAGCCGCATAGCACAGGGAGATCAGCTGGGTGCTTTGTGACCACCTAGAGAGGTGGGATAAGGAGGGTGGGAGGGAGATGCAAGAGGGAGGAGATATGGGGATATATGTATATGTATAGCTGATTCACTTTGTTATAAAGCAGAAACTAACACACCATTGTAAAGCAATTATACTCCAATAAAGATGTTAAAAACAAAAGTTATCTGTAATAAAGTAGTGGTTAATAAGAGTGTGGGCTCTGAAACCGGAGTACTCTGGTGCTGAATATGGCTTTATTATGTATAAGCTGTTCATTTTGACCAAATAATTTAATCTCTCTAAGTCTTAATTTCCTTGCTTGTAAAATGGACATATGTAATTCTTGTGATTGTTGGCATTGTGAGGAGTGAAAGAGATGACAAGTAAAGCCTGTCTCAAGCTTATAAACTTTAGTAACTCTTGCTTATTACTAACATCAAAGAGAGACTACCTTTCCTGATAGGATGAAGCAAAGGAGGAAAACATGATAGATTCTGGCAGGAACAGATTATCAGAGGTTTCCATTTAAATAAAGAACTGCATTAGACTACATGGAAAGCCCATATGCTTCAAGTTCTAAACAATCCTTACATAACACACTTTCCCATCCTGTGAGTTCATTTATTCCACCATGAAAGCAATAAATGAGGGGCTAAAAATGATCATAAATTCCTGCCTTGCTGCTGTTTCCATCTTTCAAAAAGTTATCAGGAACTGTTACTTTGATTTAGTTCTGAATAAAGCCCTTTGAAGTGTGAACTTGGGAGAAACTGATCATTTTACTTTTAAGATACCTAACAGCCTAGGAAAAAAGCCTTGTCCATAATTGTAGATGTTAAACTTCAGGGTGGCAGTTTAAAAAATTGTCTACAGATTGAGTACAAATTCATGTTCGGAGATTCTATAAAGAGTGAGGGATAGGTATCTATAGAATACAGAATTCCAACAATGCAAACACAATTATCCTAATAAAGAAAAAAATTAGAAAGTGTACTAAATAATTGCTGCACAGGGAGCTCTGAACTTAGTTATTATAAAGACACACAGCTAAATTGTAAGGCAGAAAAACTCAGGGATGACACTGGAAAGGACGATAACCGTACTGCCTAATCTAATTGCGATGGAGAACGACCTGGATAGTTTAGGAAAATTCCCCTGTATAAACCTGATGAAATTTAATAGGAATATTTATAAAGTGGGACTATGAGAAAACATGTAAGTTTGGATAGATAGACAATATATATGGTTTATATAGATATACAGTGTGGCCATATAAATAAAATATAGCCCAGCATCATGAAGTCAATTGAACAAGTATAGAAATAGGCCTGGCTTAAAAGCAACTCATTTGAGAAAGACCACTGGGGATAAGCTGGTAGTAAACTGTCCCTATGCCAACAGTGTGTGGCAACTCTTCAAAAAGCAAATGCAAACTCAGGCTGCATTAATTGAGGCCTAGAAGGAATGGTGCTAGCCCTGGTTTCTGCACTGATTAGAAAATATTTGGAATATTGAGCTCAATTCTGAAAAGATTTAGAGAAAAACTCTAGTTCTCCAGAGGAAGGTTATCAGAATGATGAAGTAGCCAGAAAGCATGTCAGATGGAAATAGTTGAAAGGTTTAGACAATTTAGGCAAGAAAGGAAAGATTTATGAGGTTTACATGTTGTCTTCAAATATTTGAAGGGTCATGGAGTAGTGCAGAAGAAGGCTTAGGTTTACTTTGTATACGTTCAATTTTGCAGAACCAGTACCAGTGTGTAGTGTTTTAAGATTATATACAGGGCTATAAGGAAGCAAGCTTTTACTCACAAAGATTCTCAATTTATTGGAACTGCTCCTAAGGAAGGGAATAGTCTTCCTGGTGAGGTAGTGAACACTTTCACTGGCAGTGTTCTGATAAAGGGTGGATGGTTAATTAGACTCTACTTTATCTCATCTGCTTCTCACAACAATTATGAAGTAGAAAGGCATTTTCTTTTTCTTTTTATTAGTTGCCCAATGAAAGCAAAAAACATTCCTCTTTTCTTTAATCATTTTACACTTTCTAAGTCATTAAAAACTAAAACTAAAAAGGCACTAACCATTACTAATAGCTAAGAAGCAGGAATAGAGTTATATTTGCTTTAAGAACAAGGAAAATCCTAGGCTTTGAAGAGAAATTAGGTATAATAAAGAGCAAGTGTCACCCAACTCTAAAATCTCTTGAAATTGCCTAAAATTCCTCTTCACAATCTCCACACCTCTTATTCTATCACTTCTCTCTCCCCCTGTCTAAACTGCATTTTCTTCACTTTGGCATTCCTTCTCTTTCAAATGCCATCTCCCTAATGCAATCTGATAGACTAGTTTGCAGTTATCTCCAGATTCTTTGAATTTCAGTAGTGATTTATATGTATGTTTTGCTCACTTAAGATGCTGCCTCTTTCTATTTGTCCTTTCTGTCTCCTTTCTGCCTTATATATTAGACTTTCCTTAGCTTCCCTCTTGAGCCCGAGTTCCTTTTTTATTCATTTTTGTAAACCTCAGAGTACCTACTCATAGTTGCTAAATAAGGAAAACATGAATATCATTCATTAGGAGTGCAAAGCAAAAATGGTCTTGGAGACAAAATAGTAAATAAACTCATAATATGTTATTCAAACTAGGCTTGAAAAATAATGATATTTTTTAAACCATCAGCTATGTAGTGTATTGTAAAACATGACTACAAATTCCTCCCAACTCTGTATGCATGCTCCTTCGCAATGTGACTTTGTTGCTCTTCTCAGCAAGAGGTAGAATCTGTTTCTTCACTTTGTTACATTTGGGCTGGCCTTGTGACTCGCTTTGACCAAGATATAGTGTCAGAATTATGTTGTAGGAGTTCAGAGCCAAGGTCTAAAGAGGTCTTACAACTCTTTTTCTCATCTGCTTGAAACACTACCTTGAGATGTCTAGCCTGTGGGTGGAGGTGAAGCCATATGGAACAGAGATGAATCATCCCTGCTTAGAACCCCCTAGACCAACCACCTGACAACAACATGTTCAGTTGAGCCACCATTATGGGAGTGAGCTCATGTGAGACCAAAAGACAAAACCCCCAGCTCCACCTGAGCCCAGCCCAGACTGTTCACCCATAGAATCATGAATAAATGAAACAATTATTATTTGAAGCCATTTAGTTTGGGGATGGGTTGTAACATAGCAATAGATAACCTGGACAGGCTACAAAGACAAAAGCCATTAGTTAAATACACAGACAATTAGACTGAGAACACAAGTATCACTATGGGAACAATCAACTAATTACCTTATGCTAGAAGAACTATAGTGTGACATAAGCAAATCATATAATCATATAATTCATATCTTTCTGTTCACCAATGTAAGAATGCACATGGTCTCTCAGGCAGCATTATTGAGTGTGTGGCACTATTAAATAATTGTAGAACATAAACAACCTTTTACTTCTTTACAAGAGAGAAATTTAGAACTGTATCCAATTTTTATATGAACTTATCCCCCAAATGTATTTTTAATAAGAGTCTGCCATCTTTAATACATTCATATTAAACTTAAAACTCCAAATGAACTTCAAGTTTGGAAGTTTACTATATGAGATAGGTGGACTTCGAAGATGGCCTGCAATGATCCCTGCATCCTGGTATTCATGCCCTTGTGCAATTCCCACTGTGGCCTAGACCTAGTATCATATTTATAGCCAATGCGATAAGGCAAAGTGATGTGATGTCACTTCCACGATTAGGTTACAATAGATTGTGATTTCCATCTTGCTAGCAGACTCTCTTTCTGGGTTTAATGAAGTAAGCTACCATGTTGGAGAGGTCCACGTGGCAGGAATCTGAGAGTGTTCTCCAGCTAACTGGCAATGAGGAATTAAGGCTTTCAGTGCAACAACTCTCAAGGTGTACCTTGATAGCAGCCATATAAATAAGGTTGGAAGTGTATCCTTGCCTATTTGAGCCTTCAGATGAGACCACAGCCCTAGCTGACACCTTGATTGCAACCTTATGAACAACTTTGCAGAAGCTAAGCCATGACTGAATTCCTGACCCATAGAAACTGAGATAGTAAATGTTCTTGCTTTAAGTTTTAGGGTAATTTGTTATGTAGCAAGAGATAACTAGTATACTATGGTAAGGGATTAAAAACTGTTGCTGTTGATGTGTGGGTCTTCTTTTTTCTATTTTGGCTCTTAGCCTTAAGAGAATGTACCATTATTTTAATTTTTTCTTTGTATATAAGATGTATCCAGTCTTCCCCTATCTTCTTGGAGTACTTTTTTGAAAATAGGTGCCAAGTTTCCTTCATTTCATCAAATATTTTAACAATATAGAAATTAGAAGAAAAAGCCAAAGGGGAAAAAAGTTTGAAAATTAGTCAGTCCCTTGTAAGTTATAAAAATTTTTCAAAATTACCTCATCTGTTATACAAATGCAGTACAAGATAAGATCTCAGTGTAATCTTTTCTGTAAGATGTTATATTTCACTATGGGAATGCAAAGGCATATAATAAGTTCTATAATTTTGGTCTAATTCATCAAGTAAATTATTAATATAAAGTATTTCAACTACTATAATTCACAATTGTCCTCTATAAATTTGTTCTTTTATCTTATTTTTATATACTTTGTATATAATATGCATTCGATTTTATATTATATTGTGTTGTACTTCAAATTCCATATTAGCATTTTTGTTTATAACCAGATAGACACAGTCATTTACAATAATTACTTGGAAATAATTCTATATCCTTTCATTCATTTATTTACTCATTTGTTTATTTATTTAACAAGTATTTCTCAAACAACTACTATGATGAGGCAACTTGTAAGATTGAGAAATGTATATGTGAGATAACAAATGTACACTAAATGGCCCCCCAAAATAAGACGCAGTGTTGAAATGTAAGTAAAATAAAATTAACTTAAAGTCTATTAAAATTGATAAATTAACCTAAGTTCTTAGATGTGCCAGGAATAAATTGGTGACTTATTTACAATGATTTTACATTAAGATATTGAAATAAATTTCTTTTGTTAAACTCATCTCATTGTATGGCTTGTTTAAATAAAAAATAAACACATATATGATAATTATAATCTCACAAGATGTAGGAAAAATTAAGTTTTGAGTTTCTTTAATTAAAAACAAAAAATAAAAAAGAAAAGCATTTGTTGAGATGGGCATAGTTCTTACTGTACTGACAAAAATGAAACTTCATTTTTAATTACTAATTTTCAACAAACTCTGAAAATCATAGGTATCATTCCAGTTACCTAAGCCACTAGCTTTTGAATTTTTCATCAATATGCAATATTTTAATATTTGACACCATAAAATACGTTGAGAGTTGGGCACAGAGTGTCATTCTTCTTATCCATATTAACTGAATATAAAAGCTATATCTCTTTTTAACCTAATAGTCGTTTCCACCTTTTTACTGAGTGTCTATAGCATGACAGGTCCTCAATATGTGCCATCTCTAACTCTTACATGAATCCTGCAAAATAACTATTATTATTATGAATCTATTTTCTAGATAAAGCAAATTTCCGAAAGATCAGTAAATTGCAGAAGGTCACTGAGTGAATTAGTAGCAAAGCTGTGATTCAAGTCTGCATCGGTGTGCCTTCACTCTCTGTGTTTTTAATTCATATCATAATGTCCAGGGAGAATGGACTGCGAAATAAAATTCATATTTTATAGCAAAACAAGCAAAATTTAAACAAAAATTCTTCTCTGCCTTCTGGCCTCCTTTCTCCCACCACTGTGCATTGTGTATCTGCATTATCGACCAGACCTCCTTCATGGGCAGAAATACCTGCTCAACCATAAACAGCAACATTCACCTAGCATCAACAAGACAGCTCCTGAAAAGATAACTTTCCTTCTTGATCTTGTAAGGGGTCACATGACCCACCATGATGACGCTTAGATCTGGATTATGTAAACTTGTCAATAATAAGTAATTTGATCTACAGCCATCTGTCTCAGAAAACTTATATAACTGTGCCTTGACTTCTATCAGGTGGAACAGTTCTCAGAGCTTTCTGAGATGCTCTTCCCAGGTTAAAATCCTCAAATTTGGCTCGAATAAAAATTTCCATTTCTTTGTTAGATTGACTGATTTAATTTTTTGTCGACAGGGTAAAGCCCATCTTTCATTACATCATTTGATTTAGAAAGCTATGGAATTCTTGAGTAAAAAGCACAAAATCTTGCCAGAATCTGTTGTTGATCCTACTTTCAGTCTATTGGTTGGGCAAAGGAGTTCCCAAGACTAGAAAAGAAAATGAATCTGACCTCTACCATAAATCCTTTAAGTTTACAGACAAGGACAAAATTTGTATCTGATAAGATCATCTCATCTAAAGATAGAGGAAATGAGCCATAAATTCAAGTTACTCTTTGTAAAAAGTAAATTGTGCAACTGCATCTGGAATACTGCCTACGTTTCTCGTTGTCATGTTGTAAAAAATTATACTATAGCTGTAGAAGAGGAACAAAAATAATAAAGGGGATGAGAGAGTTTAAGATAACTAAAATTAATAGATTCTGAAGTACAGAGAAGAGTTTGGCTGAGGGATGGCAGGGGAATTAAGAAAGGCACATAAAGCAAGCATTTTGCTTTGAACATTATCATGTGCAACTATGACCTCAAATGGGAAAGGCAATAAGGGAATCAAATATTAGGCTGAATAAATCACTGAATTGACACTCACTTTTTATATCCTTTTTGTTGTCCTTTTGACTTTCTTTTACCTGCAGATGATTGCTGAGAAACCAACAGCTAAAAGTTCCTGACTTTTCAAGGAAGAGAAAAAATAATGGTGACAGTAAGCCAGGAGAAGACAAAGCTGATAGTGGAGGTGGTAATGAGTTTTGTATAGATAAAGGGACAGAATATGAATGATGGGGAGATATTATGCATTTCCATTGAGACTAGGGAAAAAGGGAAGGTCAAATATAAGAAGGGTGGCCTATGGGCTTAGAGACATAAGAACGATTTTTTTCAGTGAAATAATGTTTCAAAATTATAGATACTCTGCAAGTTTTTCATAGAATGGTTTAGGTTCAGTACTACCCTGAAAAAGAAATAGCCTTCCAATGACCTTTTTCAGCCTATGATTAAAATTTAGTTTACTAGTTTTCTTATTATCTCTCAAAATATGTGTAAAATAATGATTCTACCCTAATCTGACTTGGCTCTCTTAGCCTGGGAATTTCTGTTTTACTGTTTCTGTTTTCCTCTGGCCACAGTATTTCATTTTATGATGCAAAAAAGTCAGAGGAGATAGATGATCTTTATCGTCTCCTATGCAACAGAGCTACTCACTTCATTTAAAGGGAAATATGCATTTTCATGGAAATTCAGGCCTGTATTGATGAACAAAGAAAGATAAACTGCCACTATTAAACATAATAGTGATATACAAAAGAAAAAAGTCCTAGAAAACACATTTTAAAAAATAGTAAAATTTACACTGAAAGATAGGATATATATTTTAAGAATATACATACAGCCTAGATATTGGATAAATTAAATTTTCCAAGGATTTGTCACATAATATTTGGATGGTTATAAAGTTGAAAATCCCAGGACAAAGGTTGTGGAAGACAGGTTGAATACATAGGTCTTTGATAAGCATAGTGACTTAATATGATAAAACTAATTAGCTCAGTGCCTTTTTATAAGTAGATATTAGTCATCTAATAAACATTTTTCAGTGGACATGTTAAGAAATGTCATAGGTTAGGTGTGATATCATTTTCCATGCTCTTTTCTTTCTTTTAATGTGACTATTTTGGGGTTCATTTTTTAATAACGCATTTAAGAAATACTTAATGATTATATTATATTTCTCCCAACTGGAAACCTGAAAAGCATTCTTAACTATTTCTTTGCCAAAAAACATGGAGGCCTTGCAGATTTTTCCTCAGCAATGTATTGTGAATCTAGGCATCCTTCTCTATTGCTACTCTCAGTGTCTTAATGGGACCTGATATCTTTCATCCGACAATTATCAAGACTTGATATCTTGCCTCTCTTTCCCATCTTCCCCACAACACTCCCCCTCTGTACAGCATCCACATTTCCCCTTAAGTCCTTTAATTTACACTTCCAAGGGGAACAGGAATATCTAATGCACACAGATGATAAGGAAAGGGAATTTGAGAAGAAACAATCAAATGGGTGGGGAAAAAATAAAGAATATGATGCAACCAGAGGAAAGTATTGACAGTAAAAAGTTGGGCAAGTAACCAGTTGTGCAATTATGTTGATGAGGTTCAGGGCGGGCTGCCCCAGAATGTGCCACTTTGGCGGGAGGAGTATTTTGAACTGAAGATAATCGAGGCCCAACAGATGCAAGGAGAGCTTTATACCACCCCCTTAACTGCCTAAAACCACTTAGATAGAGGGTCTGGTCCAGGAAGAGAGCTAACATCAAAGATAATTACAAAGACTAAGAGCTAGGTGCCTAAGCTTGCAGGGGGCGGGGGGCAGGGCATTGAGATCAAATTCGTCTGTGCCCCATTGTCTCAGTAAGGCTTGGCAAACATTTGCTTACCAAACATTTGCTCTTCCTATCCTCCTATGAATTGTCTTCCTTCCTTCTGAAACCCCAAACCCCACCCCCTTCTTCTCAGCTCAAAATGGCATATAAGCTTCAGTTGCCTGCCTGTCAGTGAGAGCCTCTCATTGTCTTTGTGGGGCTCCTGTAGTACATAATTAGATTTTTTCCTCCTGTTAATCTGTCTTACGCCAATTTAATTAACAGACCAGCCAAAAGACCCTAGAAGGGTAGAGGAAAGTTTTTCCTCCCTTACAATGTCATGGATTTTAGAAAACTCTATTAATTCCTTCGTTTGACTGAACAATGTTTTTTTCACACTGCTGCTGAGCTTTAGGAACATGACCTAACGGGGTTAAGTAACAATAGAGTAGTACAGGCCAGGGGCACAAAGAGGGAAGTTATATTACAATAGCTTTTTCTCATAAAGCATTTTTATTTTTATGATTTTTCTGAAGATAGTAAAAGATCACTTAGCATATTGTTTGAAAGCTGAAATAGTCAAAGATGAATAATTATAAAAGGGACACTGATGTTAATCCTATACACCTATACATCTTCTATCTTTGCCAAATAAAAGGAATTCCATTATGACATACTAGAGTTTAGACAGAGTAGGGAGGCCGTGATATTAAAATAGTCTCTTTAATAGTTACTTTTTGCTTTGGCAATATCTGTCATACTTTTTTTCAGGATAAAATTATATTTTGGTTAAAAAAACCCAAACACTAAAGATAAACTGAATTTATTTGTTTTGCTAACTAAAGAATGTCACTAGCACTAGCCATCCAGCTCTATAAGGACTGAGTTATTAGCCACTGCAGCCACTGACCTTTAATACACCCTGAAAGGAGTTCAGGGCACAAATCAGGAATGAAGGCACTCTGTGTTCTGGGAAAACTGGCAGAACAAGTCTTCAGCTAGTTAGATATTTTCTGGAGAAATTTTTTATGAACCTGGATTCTTTTACCTTCCCATACTTAGAAAAGCACTAAAACCATTAACTAAGATATCTGTTCCTCCCTCATGACTATGACTAGCTGCAACCTTCTACCGAGATGTGAGATGTGTGCTTGGTTGCACGTATCCCACTTGCCAAATCCCCCCTTACCTCTTTGGAACAGTTTCTCAGAGCTATCTGAGAGGCTGTCTCCCAGAGAATAGTCCTCAGTAAGACAATGAATGAACTCAACTCGCAGTTTATAAATTGTGTAGTTTTTTTTTTTTTTTCAGTTGACACTTCGCACACCTAAGATACTTGCTTTTTCTCTCTCAACAGATTTCAGACATTGGTGTTTAAAATATGCACAAAAGTCTACAACAAGAAATACTTCTCCTGTACCTACATGAGTATGGAACAATGCAGTATGAAAGGTCATACCACGGTTTTCTCAGGGGCCAGAGGAAGAAAGCCAAATATAGGGTGCAATGGAATTACTCAACCTCCTCTCTTTTCTATTCCTCTGCTGTCTTAAGAAAAAGAACCCCCAAACTAAATGGGTATAATGCAATCACTCTTTTCAATTATGCCTTTAATGCCTTTGATGTACTTTATGTTCAGCAGAAGAGAATAGAGAATCTGGTTCCATTCCAGGTTCTCAATCTTTCTGATAAGACAACCTCTTTGGCTGTGAGCATTAAGATTTAAGTGTATAGGACCCTTGTGTCAGCTTTCAGAGGGAAAATAGGCCATAGAGGAGATGAGATGATCCATGGTGCATAAGGAGTGAAATGACATAAGGAAGGGCTCTCTCCAAATTTCCTGGAATTCTCAGTGTAGTGCTAGCTCTCTGTGAAATAGTCAGCTTCTTGGGTGTAGTCACCCAGCGCCTTGAGTTTAGAGTGCTCTGCTGCTTAATGTTCTGTTGTCACTGGCTTGACATTCTTAATAGTCTTTTTAACAAGGAACTCTACATTTTCATTTTGCACTGGTCCCTGCAAATTATGTAGCCAGTCTTTCTGGCGAAGAAGAGTTTTGAAAGGAAGAAAGCCTTTTGGTGTCTGCAAAGACATGATACCCAGCTGGAATGGTATGTTCTGCTCTCTCTAAAGGATTACACAGATATCCAGCATCTAGAGGAGGACAACACTCCCCTTCAGGATTCAGTCTTCCTTCTCTATTTAGTAGCACATTCCCCTCCCCTTTTTAGCTGCATGCATGGTTGCCCAGTCAGAAATTATATTTCCAAAATCTCTTGCATTTAACTATCTCCACGTGATTGCATTTGGACCATTGAGATGTGAATAGACATGTTTGCAATTTCAGGTTATTGCCTTAAAGACAGCCAATTGCCCTAAAGGCAAAGACAAAGAGCCCAAACTCTTTCCTTTTCCTTCTCATAGACCAAAAGGTAGATGTGCTGGTGACCAGCTTTGACCATTCAGAGGATAACATGCTAGGGGAAGGCAGAGCAAAGAGTAGAAGGAACTTGGGTCCTTTCAAGACCTTCTGGATGACAGCTCCTCTGCCAGCATGGATTACTCACCTTGGGTCAAGGACTTGCAAGAGGAACACAATTATATTCTGGGGTCTCTTTGTTATACTGACTTGGCCTGTGCCCTAATTAATGTACAGAAGAAATTCTTGTGGGCTGATTCATAATAAATTTGTATTTATCCAGAATAATTGAATAATATAGTGTTCTGAGTATTTGAATATTCTACATAGGGAAATTATTAGTTTGCATTAAAGTGATATAAAACTATATTGAGGAGAGAGGAACCAAGATGGCAGAGTAGAAGGACTTGCTCTCACTCCCTCTTGCGAGAACACCAGAATCACAACTAGCTGCTGAACAATCATTGACAGGAAGACACTGGAACGCACCAAAAAAGATACCCCACATCCAAGGACAAAGGAGAAGCCACAATGAGACGGTAGGAGGGGGTGCAATCAGAGTAAAATCAAATCCCATAACTGGTGGGTGGGTGACTCACAGACTGGAGAACACTTACAACACAGAAGTCCACCCACTGGACTGAAGGTTCTGAGCCCCATGTCAGGCTTCCCAACCTGGGGGGCCAGCAAGGGAAGGAGGAATTCCTAGAGAATCAGACTTTGAAGCCCAGTGGGAATTGATTGCAGGACTTCAACAGGACTGGGGGAAACAGAGACTCCACTCTTGCAGGGCACACAAAAAGTAGTGTGTGCATCAGGACCCAGGGGAAGGAGCAGTGACCCCAGGGGAGACTGAACCAGACCTACCTGCTAGTGGTGGAGGGTCTCCGGCAGAGGCGGGGGTGGCTGTGGCTCACCATGGGGACAAGGACACTGGCAGCAGAAGTTCTGGGAAGTACTCCTTGGTATGAACCCTCCCAGAGTCTGTCATTAGCCCCACCAAAGAGCCCAGGTAGGCTCCAGTGTTGGGTTGCCTCAGGCCAAACAACCAACAGGGAGGGAACCCAGCCCCACCCATCAACAGCCAAGTAGATTAAAGTTTTACTGAGCTCTGCCCACCAGAGCAACAGTCAGCTCTACCCACCAACAGTCCCTCCCATCAAGACTCTTAGATAGCCTCATCTACCAGAGGGCAGACAGCAGAAGCAAGAAGAACTACAATCCTCCAGCCTGTGGAACAAAAACCACATTCACAGAAAGAGAGACAAGATGAAAAGGCAGAGGGCTATATACCAGATGAAGGAACAAGATAAAACCCCAGAAAAACAACTGAATGAAGTGGAGAGAGGCAACATTCCAGAAAAAGAATTCAGAATAACGATAGTGAAGATGATCCAGGACCTCGGAAAAAGAATGGAGGCAAAGATCGAGAAGATGCAAGAAATGTTTAACAAAGACCTAGAAGAATGAAAGAACAAACAAACAGAGATGAACAATACAATAATTGAAATGAAAAATACACTAGAAGGAATCAATAGCAGAATAACTGAGGCAGAAGAACGGATAAATGACCTGGAAGACAGAATGGTGGAATTCACTGCTGCGGAACAGAATAAAGAAAAAAGAATAAAAAGAAATGAAGACAGCCTAAGAGATCTCTGGGACAACATTAAACACAACAACATTCGCATTACAGTGGTCCCAGAAGGAGAAGAGAGAGAGAAAGGACCAGAGAAAATATTTGAAGAGATTATAGTCGAAAAATTCCCTAACATGGGAAGGGAAATAGCCACACAAGTCCAGGAAGCACAGCGAGTCCCATACAGGATAAACCCAAGGAGAAACACGCCGAGACACATAGTAATCAAAGTGGCAAAAATTAAAGACAAAGAAAAATTATTGAAAGCAGCAAGGGAAAAACGACAAATAACATACAAGGGAACTCCCATAAGGTTAAAAGCTGATTTCTCAGCAGAAACTCTACAAGCCAGAAAAGAGTGGCATGATATACTTCAAGTGATGAAAGGGAAGAACCTACAACCAAGATTACTCTACCCGGCAAGGATCTCATTCAGATTCAATGGAGAAATCAAAAGCTTTACAGACAAGCAAAAGCTAAGAGAATTCAGCACCACCAAACCAGCTCTACAACAAATGCTAAAGGAACTTCTCTAAGTGGGAAACACAAGAGAAGAAAAGGACCTACAAAAACAAACCCAAAACAGTTAAGAAAATGGTCATAGGAACATACATATCGATAATTACCTTAAACGTGAATGGATTAAACGATCCAACCAAAAGACACAGGCTTGCTGAATGTATACAAAAACAAGACCCATATATATGGTGTCTACAAGAGACCCACTTCAGACCTAGTGACACATACAGACTGAAAATGAGGGGATGGAAAAAGATATTCCATGCAAATGGAAATCAAAAGAAAGCTGGAGTAGCTAAACTCATATCAGATAAAATAGACTTTAAAATAAAGAATGTTACAAGAGACAAGGAAGGACACTACATAATGATCAAGGGATCAATCCAAGAAGAAGATATAACAATTATAAGTATATATGCACCCAACATAGGAGCCCCTCAATACATAAGGCAACTGCTAACAGCTATAAAAGAGGAAATCAACAGTAACACAATAATAGTGGGGGACTTTAACACCTCACTTACACCAATGGACAGATCATCCAAAATGAAAATAAATAAGGAAACAGAAGCTTTAAATGACACAATAGACCAGATAGATTTAATTGATATTTATAGGACATTCTATCCAAAAGCAGGAGATTACACGTTCTTCTTAAGTGCGCATGGAACATTCTCTAGGATAGATCACATCTTGGGTACCAAATCAAGCCTCAGTAAATTTAAGAAAATTGAAATCATATCAAGCATCTTTTCTGACCACAATGCTATGAGATTAGAAATGAATTTCCGGGAAAAAAACGTAAAAAACACAAACACATGGAGGCTAAAAAATACGTTACCAAATAACCAAGAGATCACTGAAGAAATCAAAGAAATCAAAAAATACCTAGAGACAAATGCAAATGAAAACATGACAATCCAAAACCTATGGGATGCAGCAAAAGCAGTTCTAAGAGGGAAATTTATAGCTATACAAGCCTACCTCAAGAAACAAGAAAAATCTCAAGTAAACAATCTAACCTTACACCTAAAGGAACTAGAGAAAGAAGAAAAAACAAAACCCATATTAGTGGAAGGAAAGAAATCATAAAGATCAGAGCGGAAATAAATGAAATAGAAACAAAGAAAACAATAGCAAAGATCAATAAAACTAAAAGCTGGTTCTTTGAGAAGATAAACAACATTGATAAACCATTAGCCAGACTCATCAAGAAAAAGAGGGAGAGGACTCAAATCAATAAAATTAGAAATGAAAAAGGAGAAGTTACAACAGACACTGCAGAAATACAGAGCATCCTAAGAGACTACTACAAGCAACTTTATGCCAATAAAATGGACAACCTGGAAGAAATGGACAAACTCTTAGAAAGGTATAATCTTCCAAGACTGAACCAGGAAGAAACAGAAAATATGAACAGACCAATCACAAGTAATGAAATTGAAACTGTGAATAAAAATCTTCCAACAAACAAGAGTCCAGGACCAGATGGCTTCACAGGTGAATTCTATCAAACATTTAGAGAAGAGCTAACACCCATCCTTCTCAAACTCTTCCAAAAAACTGCAGAGGAAGGAACACTCCCAAACTCATTCTATGAGGCCACTATCACCCTGATAGCAAAACCAGACAAAGATACTACAAAAAAAGAAAATTACAGACCAATATCACTGATAAATATAGATGCAAAAATCCTCAACAAAACACTAGCAAACAGAATCCAACAACACATTAAAAGGATCATACACTATGATCAAGTGGGGTTTATCCCAGGGATGCAAGAGTTCTTCAATATATGCAAATCAATCAATGTGATATACCATATCAACAAACTGAAGAATAAAAACCATATGATCCTCTCAATAGATGCAGAAAAAGCTTTTGACAAGATTCAACACACATTTATGATAAAAACTCTCCAGAAAGTGGGCACAGAGGGAAACTACTTCAACATAATAAAGGCCATATACGACAAACCCACAGCAAACATCATTCTCAATGGTGAAAAACTGAAAGCATTTCCTCTAAGATCAGGAACGAGACAAGGATGTCCACTCTCACCACTATTATTCAACATAGTTTTGGAAGTCCTAGCCATGGTAATCAGAAAGAAATAAAAGGAATACAAATTGGAAAAGAAGTAAAACCGTCACTGTTTGCTGATGACATGATACTACACATAGAGAATCCTATAAATGCCACCAGAAAACTAGTAGAGCTAATCAATGAATTTGGTAACGTTGCAGGATACAAAATTAATGCACAGAAATCTCTTGCATTCCTATACACTAATGATGAAAAATCTGAAAGTGAAATTAAGGAAACACTCCCATTTACCATTGCAACAAAATGAATAAAATACCTAGGAATAAACCTACCTAGGGAGACAAAAGACCTGTATGCAGAAAACTATAAGACACTGATGAAAGAAATTAAAGATGATACCAACAGATGGAGAGATATACCATGTTCTTGGATTGGAAGAATCAATATTGTGAAAATGACTATAGCACCCAAAGCAATCTACAGATTCAATGCAATCCCTATCAAATTACCAATGGCATTTTTTACAGAGCTAGAACAAATCATCTTAAAATTTGTATGGAGTCACAAAAGACCCCGAAGAGCCAAAGCAGTCATGAGGGAAAAAAACGGAGCTGGAGGAATCAGACTTCCTGACTTCAGACTATACTACAAAGCTACAGTAATCAAGACAATATGGCACTGGCACAAAAACAGAAACATAGATCAATGGAACAAGATAGAAAGCCCAGAGATAAACCCACGCACCTATGGTCAACTAATCTATGACAAAGGAGGCAAAGATATACAATGGAGAAAAGACAGTCTCTTCAATAAGTGGTGCTGGGAAAACTGGACAGCTACATGTAAAAGAATGAAATTAGAACACTCCCTAACACCGTACACAAAAATAAACTCAAAATGGATTCGAGACCTAAACGTAAGACTGGACACTATAAAACTCTTAAAGGAAAACATAGGAAGAACACTCTTTGACATAAATCACAGCAAGATCTTTTTTGATCCACCTCCTAGAGTAATGGAAATAAAAACAAAAATAAACAAATGGGACCTAATGAAACTTCAAAGCTTTTGCACAGTAAAGGAAAACATAAACAAGACAAAAAGACAAGCCTCAGAATGGGAGAAAATATTTGCAAACGGACAAAGGATTAATCTCCAAAATATATAAACAGCTCATGCAGCTCAATATTAAAGAAAGAAACAACCCAATCCAAAAATGGGCAGAAGACCTAAATAGACATTTCTCCAAAGAAGACATACAGATGGCCAAGAAGCACGTGAAAAGCTGCTCAACATCACTAATTATTAGAGAAATGCAAATCAAAACTACAATGAGGTATCACCTCACACCAGTTAGAATGGGAATCATCAGAAAATCACAAACAACAAATATTGGAGAGGGTGTGGAGAAAAGGGAACCCTCTTGCACTGTTGGTGGGAATGGAAATTGATACAGCCACTATAGAGAACAGTATGGAGGTTCCTTAAAAAACTAAAAATAGAATTACCATACGACCCAGCAATCCCACTACTGGGCATATACCCAGAGAAAACCATAAATCAAAAAGACACATGCACCCCAATGTTCATTGCAGCACTATTGACAATAGCCAGGTCATGGAAGCAACCTAAATGCCCATCGACAGACGAATGGATAAAGAAGATCTGGTACATATATACAATGGAATATTACTCAGCCATAAAAAGGAACAAAATTGAGTCATTTGTTGAGATGTGGATGGACCTAGAGACTGTCATACGGAGTGAAGTAAGTCAGAAAGAGAAAAACAAATACCGTATATTAACTCATGTATGTGGAACCTAGAAAAATGGTACAGATGAACTGGTTTGCAGGGCAGAAGTTGAGACACAGATGTAGAGAACAAACGTATGGACACCAAGGGGGGGAAACCGTGGTGGGGTGGAGATGGCGGTGTGCTGAATTGGGCGATTGGGATTGACATGTATACACTGATGTGTATAAAATTGATGACTAATAAGAACCTGCAGTGTAAAAAAACAAACAAACAAAAAACCCAACTAACACTAAACTTTCTTTGGGTTATTTGTATGGAAATATGTTAATATAAATGTTTCTGACATTACATGAAATTTCTAAAAATCTTAAAAAAACAAAACAACACAAAACTATATTGAACCTAATTTTATACTCAGTGAGTCTCAGAACACTTCTGGATCTTGTAGGACCTCAAGGTCATCACTGTGAATACTAATTATAGCATATGTCTATAGATGTTGGGTTTTAAGTAAATCTGTAATAACCTATGACAAACTCCTGAAGTTGCATTTCCAAAATAAATTCCTGAATCACTCTAGTTTCATTGTAATTTATCTCAGTACTGAAAGGATGACTACAGGATGTTAAAAATAATTTTTGTGGATTTTCTCATTGTTTGGAAACTAAATTTGGGCACTTGCAATACTTTTTAAAACAATAACATCATATATACAAAATAATTTTACTTCTCATTTTTAAAAATTTTTCAGTGACTAAAACTGCTAAGATTTAAAATAGTATGTTGATAAACCAGTTACAAAACCATTTAGGAATCGTAACTTCAAAAGTGTAGACTTTATGTTTACCTGCCCCAATGACTCTCTCAATGCGTATTCTTGAGGGATCGATCTCCTTTGCAAATTCATGGACTGCTAGGGATGGGTCTTCATATGTATCTGGATCTATGTAAGTTTTAATTCCTGGGAAGTGTACTGCAACAAAATAAAAGACTTAATTAGTTCAAGGGTATTCTAGTAATCACACATCTTGGGAATATTTGAAATGAGGAGTGACGTTCTAAAGTAGTCATTCTTTTTTTTAACTAAACTATAAATGACTCACAATATTATGTTAGTTTCAGGTGTACAACATAGTGATTCGATATTTTTGTACATTACA
Source organism: Eschrichtius robustus (assembly GCF_028021215.1). NCBI lineage: Eukaryota > Metazoa > Chordata > Mammalia > Artiodactyla > Eschrichtiidae > Eschrichtius > Eschrichtius robustus. The sequence goes on from NC_090829.1 coordinate 101,276,773, forward strand.
AAATGATCACCACGATAAGTCTAGTTACCATCTGCCACCATACAAAGCTTTTAAAATTTTATTGACTATGTTGCCTGTACTGTACATTACACACCCATGACTTATTTAATAACTGGAAGTTTGTACCTCTTATCTATTGGAGTATAATTGCTTTACAATGTTGTGTTAGTTTCTGCTGTACAACGAAGTGCATCAGCCATATGCATACATATATGTGTTTTTGTTTTCTTCAGGAAAATATCCAGAATTGGAATTGTTGGATTGCATAGTAGTTCTATTTTTAGTTTTTTGAGGAACCTCCATACTGTTTTTCCAAGTGGCTGTACCAATTTACATTCCTGCCAACAGTGCATGAGGGTTCCTTCTTCTCCACATCCTTGCCAACACTTGGTTCTTTGTTGTCTCTTTGATAATAACCATTCTGACATGTGTAAGGTGATACCTCATTGTGGGTTTGATTTTCATTTCCTTGATGATTAGTGATGTTGAGCATCTTTTCATGTGTCTATTGCCCATCTGTATGCCTTCTTTACAAAAATGTCTATTTAGCTCCTCTGCCTATTTATTAATCGGGTTGTCTGTTTTTATGATGTAAGCATTCTTGTTAGTTACTTAAATTCAATTCTCTTTTCTATTTTTGTCTTACCCCCACCCACTTGCCACCCCATTAAAGCTTTGAATACTTGGAATCAAAATTTTATTTACCTAACTCTTGATGTAAAATGACCTGGTAATTTCAGAGAGAGTGAGCTGACAAGTTCCATAAGACATATTTTTATATTTCTGTAAAACATTTAATTAGCTCACTTAGCCACTAGTACCCATATATTTTACATTTGATCTAGCTCAGGACATGGGGAAAACAAAGCATAAACCTTCTCCCCGCCCCCCAAAAAAAACAAGCCCCTTAGAGTCCCTCCTGTACTCTAAGGCACTAGGTTTTCCTGAACTCGTGTCCCAGTCCTGTGGTCTCTCCCCTTCCAGAAACTCTTAGGCAGTAAAGCACAGACTCCATGGCACAGTGACAGGGAGGACCACTACGCTATGGAAACGGCCCTGCCCTGTGTTCTTGTAGTTGCTTCCATGGACAAATTGCACATTGTCCTGGAAAGGACCCACTGTCTACCCTGGAGGGGAGGATAAGAATCAAAGGTCCAAATCTGGTCACTGACCAGATGTAGCTGCTCCTCTTTCTCTGGTGGGTGCTCACAGCCCACGGGCAGTTAGGAAGATGAATAGGGGTGGCTAGGTGGCTAGAAAATTGGATGTCTGGTTGCATATTAATTTGCAGCTCCTTCAGTATGTAAAGTAGTCACAGACTGCCTGTGGATATTCCTCTGTTTTGCTCACTGGTTTCTGTTTTCCACATCAGGTTGCTAGCTCCTGGAGGACAGGAGATCATTTCTTATACATCTTTGCCTCTTTCCAAATACCTGAGGTATAGATTTATAGGCAATAAACACACAGCAAACCTTTACTGAATACGAATTAGTAAGGATTAAAAGATCAATGCTAAATTTGTGGCAGAGTAAATTATATCTGGTTTTGTTGCTTCTTAGATTTTGAAAACCATACAACACCCTGAATTAAGCATTGCCTAGGTCTCCTTAGAAACATGTTCTTGCAAGAATATCTCAAAAGCAAACAAACAAAAGGTAATAAAATGATTTTAGAGGAGGTGATGAAATGCCCATTATTAGCAGTAATTTGCTTCATGAGTTCTTCTATGCCTGTTGTCTTCTTTCATTACTTTTTGCCTCCTGTCTTCTAGTACTGGATATGAGAAGATTAGTACTTCCCAAAAGAGCACCAGTAAATCATATTTCTAGACAGATTTGACTGATTCTGAAATGCTATGCTTTTCTTGACTTCTCAAACTCAAGAATTTGACTTTAGATTGGAGGAAACAAGAACAGATCATTTGTACCTCTAGTTCATATTCTTAACAATATTTTTGTAACAGTAGGAGTTGTGATTTCAGATTGAATACTAGAATTTCAAAGGCTACTATGAGATGATTAGTAGTATCATGTTGATAACATTACTTTATGCACAGGTAACAGATGCCATTTATTAACTCATACATGGTTTTAACATTTAACCATTCAATAATTTAAAGTGATATACATTTCTACAGAATAAACTGATTAGTTAGTATCACTTTTTTTTTTTTTTTTTTTTTACAATATATGTAGTATAGGAAAAAAAAACCCAAACTTAGTTTCAGTTTTGAATATCTGGTTACTACTTATTCGTGTCTTCTTAAACATCTGTTTGTTATCTTTCTTCTATTGTACCTTGGCTGCCTCAGGTTATTTTCATTGCTTCTTGCTGGGCCCATCTGGTTTAGTTTACGCTAAACTGCTAGTTGGAAAACAGGTAATAAATACCTCAGGAGCATCTTTTTCTTTTGCAGTTCAGTACTGAATTCACTGCAGTGAATCTTAGGGTTGCTCAGCTTAAGTCATTGGTCCAGGTGTCTAGATCCAGGTTTCTGCCTCTGTCTACATTATTTTCAGCTCATCCTTTGCCTGGTATCAGCTGTCTCGGCTCTCCCTTCCCTGCCAGGGCAGTGAGCCTCAAACTCTTTGTGAAAAGAACCACCTAGGAGAGCTTTCTGAAAATGCTTATGTCTTAGCCCTACCCTTGACCTTCTGAGTCTGAACTTTGGTGAGTAAGGGCGAAACATTCTAATGCAGCTTGTCCTCAGACCTCTCTCTGAGAAATCACATGAGCCTTAAAAATAGCCCTAAAGCATCCCCTTAGTTTATAATTTCCTCACTTAAATCCTTTCCGTTAGCTGGAGGGTAATATAGATTGAAAAGTCCCTTATAACTTGAGCTCAATTTGAAATAGAAGATGAGTTTAAATAGTTAAACAACTTGCCTCACATATTATCTCTATACTGTGGTTAATCAGAGAACATCCCTTTCTTGTTAATTCAGCATCTCATGCCAGAGAATCTGTCTTGACAAAGTAGTTTGCAATTTGGAGGTGGAGGTGGGTGTTGGGGAGGAGATGGTGGCAATTATCAAACCAACTATAGTGGTAATTATAGCTTGCTTGGGAAGAGATCCTTCAAATGAATATAACCTTGTAGTCAGCTCAAGGATTTCATACATATTCTAAGAGTTAAAGAGCTGATTTTCTTTTTTAGTGTTAATGAATTGTAAATTGATTTGTTATATGTTAAATGACAGTCCCTATAAGAGGGAGTAAGAATGCCTTAATATTTCTATGGCTAATGCTCCACTAAATAAAACCAACTAATGTTTTGGAGCCATTGTGAATGGTAAATAACTAGATATAATCAGTCATCTTGTATTTTTAGCATATTCAGTCTGTTGTGTTTTCCAGCAAGCAGAATTAAGAAAAAGGTAATATCATTTAATGGGAAGCAGGTGCAATTTCCACCAGCCGACCTAGAAACCAGATGAAAATTGTCAATGCTGAAAGGTTGGAACCGAATTTCTTTGGCTTTCACAATTCATGGATACATGTTTAAAATGAACTCTTGAAGTGCTAGAACAGTAGAAAATCATGGAAGACAGTCACTGAACTACTTACAATGCCCATTCTGTAAGTCCTTTCTTCTCTTCTCTTCTGACTTCATTTTGGCCTTTATATACCATTGACACCTTTAAAAAAGGTAAATAGAATCTTATTTTAGTATTTATGCTGGATAAGAACCAATATTAATTAAAATACTTATCACCCATAGGTGAAAGTTATCATAAAGACCACTTTTAAGAACATATTTATAACATGTGAAAATACTCCATAAAAGCTTTTTTTTAAATACATCAAAATTAGCCCCAGACAGGAATAAAATACTCTCAAGTGGATTGATTGATCCAAATGATAGGAAGCTTAGAAAATATTTCATAACAAGCAATAACCATCATGTCTTTCCTTGTATGGTCTCTAATAGCTAGAGTCGATGAAACGCATTAAAAGTCACAATGGAAAAATTGTTTTTGATTCAGAATCACAGACATTTAGACAACTGTCTTCCAGTTTCAGTGCTAAACCGCATTTTCTTTTTTTAATATTACAAATGTGGTGGAGGCATGTTCTGTTCTTTCTCGGAAGAATCACGCTCTGAAGAACAGGCAGGTGCTTATCTCCTATGACTTCTTCAACGTGAAAAATTCGGCAACATCCATATTATCTGACAGCTCATCAAGTTGCTAATTCCAAATGGTTAAACAGAATACATCTGTGGTGCACAACCCAATCTTTCAGTGTGAATTTGGTCTCAGATCCTATTGACAAATTGCGTATTTATTCAGATACGTCTTATAATTTTCATAGAATAATTTCCAGTGAATGCTTCCCTAGCATAGTGCTTAAGAGATGCTCCAGAATGAATTATTTTATCTTATGTAATTGAACTTGTTTTTTTCCAGTATGTAGAATGTTAAGGCAATTTCTGATGTCACATAAATTTGGCAAACATGGAAATTGTACTAAATTATTTTCAACTTTCAATTTTTTTGGTTATTATTAAATCTTTTTAAAAATGGTATTCAAATTCTGCTTCAGGAATCCCAAATAAAGATAACAGTCAAGCCCAACTCTCAGGTTTATTAGCCAATTTTATTTAGCCTACAATGACTGTAAAGTCTTCTTTTGTCATATTTATGTGTAAAGGCAGTATTTTCTGATATTTTAATGAAATGTTTTTCTACATGTGTACGTGCTATTTAAATCACTGTTTGCTGAAATACTCTATGAGGAAATAAGGGCTTAGCTCATATTCTACAAATACATAAAATATAACTTAAAAATCAGAACCAATTTTGCTACATGTTGAATCACTATTAAATAAAATATAATTTGAATCAATTTCCATTATGAATTTAGAGGCATTCTTTAAAATTGACAATAAATATGACACTGCTATTTAAATGAACTCTGAGACACTATTAATTGCAAGAGTCATGCTATGTCTATTTATACACCTGAAAATTTTAAGTGAACATAGGGGTAAATGTGCCCCTTTTACAATTAATTTCATAAGGAAGTCACCATTTCAACTTAACCACATTAGAATATCCTCGTGTTTCTTTGTTCCTTGATAAATCCTATAAAGTAGATTTGTTACAACTAAATCTGATACACTCTTAACAGGTAGCAGTTACATTTCCTCAGGGATCCACACTTGATAAGTGCCTAAGTAATTGTCAGTTTATTGATCTATACTTCTAGTCTGCTGTCAAAATTTCAGATAATATTTTTTCATATATGCACATCCTCTATAATTCTGTAATGATTTTTAACAAAATATTGGTATGTAAGAGTTTTAAAAATGAATAAAACAAAGGGTGTTCATAGTTTGCTGAACTACTGGCTCTGAAGGTAATTTCTGTGCGTCATCAAATAATCCGGGTTTCCCAGTAGAGTCGGTGTACTTTAGCTGGAGTCAGTAAGGATGTGTATTGTTTCACTGGCATTCTTATTACAGTTTTAAATCATGACACTGATATTTTGCTGTATCAGGAAAACTCTCAAGGTATTTTGTGCCACTATTGATAATTTAGATGGAATATTTTCCCCTTGTAGGAGTGAAAATATGATCTGAAGACTTCACAGTTTCTGACAAAAGTCTGGGCCAAATATCAAGGGCTCAATAAGAACTGACACTTATTCTTTTAAATAATTTCATACACATTATCTTCATTCACATCTCTGCATTGTCAGTAACTGGCTCATGGAAACAATCTAATATGTTTAAAAATCAATAAAGCATTTTAATGCTTTGTGACACCAAACTGTGTAAAAATAGAAATCTAAGGTTTAGATGGATGAAGCACTTTGACCAGCTAGTTGGGATTCAAGTCTAGGTCTTTTTTTTTTTTTTTACAAAGCAATCCCTCCAGGACAGTCTTTTTTTTTTTTATTAATTAATTAATTTTTTATATTTTTTTGGCTGTGTTGGGTCTTCGTTTCTGTGTGAGGGCTTTCTCCAGTTGCGGCAAGCAGGGGCCACTCTCCATCGCGGTGCGCGGGCCTCTCACTATCGTGGCCTCTCTTGTTGCGGAGCACAGGCTCCAGACGCGCAGGCTCAGTAGTTGTGGCTCACGGGCCTAGTTGCTCCGCGGCATGTGGGATCCTCCCAGACCAGGGCTCGAACCCGCGTCCCCTGCATTGGCAGGCAGAATTCTCAACCACTGCGCCACCATGGAAGCCCCAAGTCTAGGTCTTTTGCTACATTAAATTTATTGTTATTTTAAATTTTCATCCATATTACTCTTAGGTGGAAAAATAACTTGATTTATACAACCATTAATATAGTTCTAATATAGATCCTTTCAATATTTAATGGATAAAATAAAACATTTCTATAATATTAAGTTTATAAAACACTTTATATAAATTGTTCAGTTTCTCTGTTGAATTATTTTTTTTTTTCCAAGCAAAATCCCTTTAATGGTATAATTTGATTGCAGTAAAGGAAAAACGCAGACATAACTTATTAAGTAGGATTTTATCACTCATTGTTTTCAAAGTGTTTTTATCAAATCTTTGGTTGCTTCCATATTCAGGGAACTGTTGACACAGAGAACTTGCCATGGTGGCTCTATTGCCACACAGAGTTCACTGTCAGAGTGGAATCTGCCTTGACCCCTTTTTCTCACACGTATGCTTTAAGTTTAAAAGCCCTTGAACACACAGTGTATAAGAAAAATGGCTATTCACAAATCTTGGAAATACTCTGGTATAATTCAGTTACCTGCCAGTGATTAAGAAGAACAAAGTAAGAATGACGAGGAGAGTGAATCCTCCCACGGCCGCCGTGGCTATCACGAGAATCTGCCCTTGTTCTGCTGCCATGTCAGAAGCTGAAACACAGGTACGATATTAACATTTCCCTGGGTGACATTTCACTACCAAATTGTTTTACAACTTAGTATATGCTTGAAAATATGGTAATGCATACCCAAAAATCCCACCACATTTGCCCTTTATTTGGCACGCAAGATGCAAACCCCAAATGAGTGCTGAAGACTGAGGTCATAACCCACCACATAACCCTTTCTTCTTTTTTGCAAAAATACCAAGAGAGCAGATGGATTCCTAGTACCCCTCATTTTAAGATTAAGTAGGTTTGCAAAATTAATTCAGCAGACGGACTAAAGGATTTTGTTTACATAATTGCTAAATTATTTCCTTGAACACTTTTGCCAACTGTTGGGCTACACCCTGCAGGCCTGCAAACCTTGTAATTGCCCAGCTGAGAGACAAAAGAAAGAGCCAGAAGACAGTGACAGAGACAGCGACGGTTTATTGGTTAGGGATCCTTACAAGTCTGTAAGTCCTGGAGCGACACCCCATCACGGACAGCAGAGAGCAGGCAGGACACAGCAGCAATCTTCACTATGGGGGTGGGGTGGAGCTACCATTTATAGGGGGAATTGACTTTAGGTGGGCTCATCAGTTACCAGGGAAACCAGCAACTGGTACAGGTGGCAAGCATGTAGGCAGTTACTGATTAAACCCTATAATTAAGAGGATTGTATAGTCATGTGAGTAGGGTGTAGGTGAAGCATGGGCTGGTCGAGCAGTGGGTGGACAGAGGGCAAGAGGAGAGCCATCTTGAGTGGCCTGACCATACACCAACAGACCAGGCTTTACAGACTGTTTTGATGTCTGTTTTCACAAAGTGAAAAGGCTATTATTGCACAACTTAAGAACAAACTTCTTTATATTTCATAGAGCTTAATTCAAACATCAAAGTTATGAATTCCCAACTCTAGAGCACAAGGATATACATAGTAGTTGCTTAGATGTTTGACTAGCAGTCATTAAAAAAATGGCATTTAAAAGCTTCCCTGTTTGAGGAAAAGTATAGATTATGTATGGTAACAGCATATTACTTCTCTCACTTACAAAACTGTATCAAAACTGCAAGGGCTGCGTGTTTCACTAACCTTCCAGGAATCTTTTAAAATATCTTAGTTCAATTAATTCATTAGCACTTTTCATTCTCTGTATTACTGAAGTTTTAATGAGATACAATTTTATTGGACAGCATATGGGTAATTGCTTAATAATAGAGGTAAGGAAACTGAAGCTCAGTGAAGTTAAAGAACTTGATCCAGCTCACGCATGACTGTCACCAGAATTCAGGCTTTACATATTTGTTTCATTTCTCCTTCCTATGCTATAACTTGCAATAATAATTCAGTTAATTATCAATATTCTAAAACATTAAATCAATCAGTGCCTCCAATATCCCTTAACTTAAATAAAGCTTGATTTTTATTTAGATTACTATAAAAAACGATTAATCTAATCAGTTGAAAGCAGCAAACTGAATCAAAGAAAGAATATAACTGAAAAGCAAACCACTTAATTCTCTACCATAATAATTTAAATTTATTAAACCTGGGTACTTTCCGTAGAAGTAGATCTTTTTCTGGGAATCAAGTACGGGGTAAACTATGTGCAAATTCATAGCCAGAGTAATAACTTTCTCATAAAAATGACATATCTACTAGAGAATATCCAAACGTTAAATGCTATTGTTGAGTCAGTAAGAAACCAGTCAAGCATTTAGGAGGCTTTTTAAGAAATCTAAATGTAAATAAAAACAAAAGTCATTTATGTTCAGGTTTTAGTAAGAAATTTACTAAACCTTGGAATTAGACCTTAGTCACTATGATTTAATCAAGATATTTTCAGGCAATCTATTTCAGTGTTGAGTTGTAGCTCACAATCTGTGTAGAGACAAGTTAAATAGTTGAATCTTATCCAATAAATAATGTACTGAAGGTTTTTTATTAGGTCCTCACTGGATTTCCTAATCTTCGAAATAACACTGATACCATGGGAATTAATGTGTGCTTTAAAATGTCACATTTTCTCATTGAAAATTATTGAATAACAAATTGTAAGGAGTAGATGTTATAGAAAACATTAACTTTTTGAAGATAAAGGAGGTAGCATTTAAAAAGAAAACATTATTTACTTACCAACTGGTGTATTTGTAAAATATATAGTTCAAGAGTTTTAAACCTGGAGCATGTATTTTCATGGTAGCCAGGTAGCAAGTGATTTATTGACACCATGTATTCAAAGTTCAGATGGTGGAGATGATTACGTAATTGGGTGCCTTTGGAAAATCAGATTACCTCATTATAGAAAATTGTGTTTTTTAATTTAAATAATTGCTCAGTAAAATGCCAGTACTACGAATATATCTTCTTTTTCACCCTTGTGATTACATATTTATGAACTTTGCTTCAATTAAAACTTTAATAGGATAACAGTATTAAGTTGTGACAGTTTGAAAAATGTATATTTCTGCATAATTGTTTCTTAAACATCTGTACTTGGAATTCTAAACACTCCTCTGTGGAGAATATTTTATATATATATATATATATATATATATATATATATATATATATATATATATATATATTTGAAAATAAGTCATTTGAAAATAAGAGTATATAATGTGATGTACTATTATACTGATAGTAAAATTCTATGGATGATGGGGATGGGTTGATTATGAAAACATGAATCTCATCATCATCATCAACAATAGCCATACGTACTCAATAGTAAACTATCCTCTAGCAGTATGCTTAGTGCTTCAAATTCATTATCAAATTTATCTGCACATCTTAATAGGTAGGTACTATTATTATTCCTAGTTTAAGTGGTTATATTACTTGCCTAAGGTCACACGTCTTGTACACAAGAAAGCTGGCCACCCAACCCTGATTTATCAATCTCCAAGCCCATACTATTGCCACTATTTTGCACCACCATTTACACTAACAGAATAACTGGCTTGGGGCTCTTTTGTGTGTTCTAGAACCATCATAGCCTTGCTTGACCTTGGTTTCATGTCTGTAAAAATGAGAATGTTGAATTAAATATTCTTAACACAATCCTTCAGAGCAATTTTACTATGATATTGTGTTATTCACTAAGGCTGCAATCAAATACTGGGAAGAACAAGATTTGCCATACGGAAATAAGAGGAATTCATAGGACCTGTGCTTCAGCTCTTGGTCCGGGTAGGGATAATTTCTGCCTTTTTATCATATTAATGTAGCCAAACACAGGGCTCTGACTTTATCTCAGGATAAAGTCCAAAGCCCTTAGCTTTGTTAACAAGGCTCTCTACAAATGGCTCTAGCATATATCTCCAGATTCATCTCTCATCATTCTCTATGCTAAATTCATCTCTCATCATTCTCTATGCTAAATCTCCATGCTAAATTTCTGCGAGTTCCTTCAATGTGCTGGACTTTCACGGTCAATTCCTAATCAATCCTCCTACATGAACATCACATCATTTTCTGGTTGTTTAGATTTTGTTAGGTCCCTAGACATATGTTCCCATAGACCCTTGTACTACTTTTATCCATAAATTTCTATCATGTTTTATTGAAATTACCTTTTTTTGGTAATCTGTCTTTCTGTTAGATTGCAAATTCTGTTGCAGGGACTTTATTCACTATAGTATCTATAATATGTTGAATGAAGACATCCTCTCCTCCTTCCCCTCCCCCAAAAGGAATTTGTAGGTGTAACTGAGGACCTCAATCATCCTGGATCAACTGGGTGGGCCCAAATCCATGAAAAGGGTCCTTATAAGAGACAGGAGAAGAGAAAATAAAGAGGAGAAGGCCAGAGACAGAGACTAGAGTTATGCAGCCACAAGCCAAGGAATGCCTGGAGCCACCAGACAGTGGGAGAAGCAAGGAAGGATTCTCTCCTAGAGCCTTAAGGGAGAGTATGCTTCTGCTTCTGGCTTCCATAACTGGGAGAGAACGAATTTCCTGTTTTAAGCCACTATATGTGGTAATTTGTTACAGTAACCCTAGGAATCTAATACAGTATTTGACCTACAGAGCTTGATACATGGTAGTAGCTCAATAAATATTTGTTTGTGTGACTGGATTGAATGATTGTGTGCATTGGATGATTCTCGTATAAAACAGGTCAGATTAACCTAGGGTAATCCATATTCTTGCCTTCCACTTGATATGTAGAGATTTACCTTGAAGGTAGTAACGTTATGTATATGAAGTAAGTCTATCCAACACTATTTTAATCAGAGGACTCTAATTATTCTGTATTATTGGAGATAATGCTTCCTGGAAGGCAGGGACTACAAGAAAGTACAGACTTCTACATTTGATCAAGTTGAGTAGATTAAGTTTATAAATGTGAATCCAAGGTTAAGAATTTATTAGTTCATTCAATAAATGTTTATTGAGCACCTATTACATGGCAGGCACTGAGATGGACTCTAGGGATACAGTGGTAAACAATAAAGACTGTCCTCCTGGATTTACCGTCCAGTGGGGAAGATAAACAATGAGCAAATAATTACGAGTCTAAGAACTGTTACAAAAGAGAAACTGCAAGGTACTCTGGAAGAGGATAAACAGCCTTTGGCAGTGAGTCAGCAGAGTGGGAGTTTGGAAATATGGTGTGTTGGATGAAGGAGGAGGAGGAGGAGGAGGAGGGGAAGGAAAAGGAAGAGGAGGAGGGAGACAGTGAGGAGTTGTTCCTTGTTTAGAGGTCTCAAAGACTTCATTAATGTAAACAGACACTTAGACAAATAAACCATAAAATCATCTACCAAGTGGATTCCATAAAATTATAGTATAGCTACAAATTCCTCTGTTGTGAAAACTTGTCTATAGTACCACCTATTCATGTTTTCAATCCTAAGAAGAAGCTTGCTTATTTCTAATTAGTTTTGTAGGAGAAATGTGTATACAGAGCAAACCTGTCCTTCAGAAGTAACACAATAAGAAACACAATAATCTATGGTAAGAAATAAAATTTAATTGTGACTAGGTGATTGGGAATGCTCCTTTGCTTAATGGAATGAGGTTATAGTCTTAGAAAAAGATAAGTATATTAAAATGATACATTTCATTCTATGGTTTGGAAAGAAGCATACTTCCTTAAGAGGAAGCAATTACCCAAAAAGAGTTGCAAATTTGTTACTGAGCAAGGACTTAGCACCTACCCAATGCCTGGCATAAATCAGGATGACATTATTAAGTGAGGTTTGCTTTAGTTATTGCTATTTAAAGAGAAAAAAGTGAAGTTCTTTACTTGGAATCCAAATACTTAAAAAAATAGATTTCATGCCTTAAGGAAAGTATGAGGGAAAAGCAATTTGGCTATTTTTAACCAAAGAATTTTCTTCTATGGAGGCATATGATTTTGTCTCTCTGTAATCAAGATTATTCTAGTTTATATTTACATTTCAAAGTAAAATCTGTTATTTGTATTCTGTGTCATTTTCTATGCAATAGCTTTTTAAAGTTAACTCTTTTCTGTTTTAACATCTTCTTAAAGTAATGGAAGACAACATTTACATGATTTTTTTGAATAAAGCATTTCTCAAAATGTTGCCCAGTGAAATAAATTTGTTTCATAGTCACATGTTTTATTTATGACTCCCAATTTTAGATGAAATGTCAAAATTTCAAATACTATTATCTCAACACTTTACCAAATGATCTTTTTAAAAAACAGCAGAAATCTCAACAAAGTAATGTATGGAGAGCACCCAGTAAATTAACCTTAAGGTTTGTTGACGATCGATACAGGAAATCCTTAGCACTATTTTTTTCAGGAAAAAAATTCCCCTCTCAGGGTATATATTGCAATCAGGATTGGTTTAACCTTATGAAATGCGGCATATATATATAAAGATGTAGCAATATACAATGGAGACTCATGAGTCTGTAAAATCTCACCACTGTATGGTCATGTAGACATAAGAGTGTGAGATAGGAATGAAAACTGAAGAAGTAGTTCTCCTAGTGAAGATAATCTTGTGATTTTGTAGATGGTGTTATTCTCTCGGCCACCTGGACTTGAAACATGAGGTCATCTTTGATTTTACCTTTCCCTATAACTCCAGGTCCAAAGTCAAATCATTATTATGTCTTATGTTGTCTTGTTTTTATTACCACTGGCACTGCCTCTAAGACTTCAGCCTCATGTGATTAAGCTACTTTTATAATTTTCTATTAGACTGACTTTCCACAGTGTCTCTTCCTAATCCATCTCACATTATGTGGCCAGATAATTATACTTCAAAATAATACTTAAAAATACTCAGCAAATAAAATGATTTAAAAATTAAAAAAACAAAACAAAAGAAACCTCAGACTTTCCTATTGCCTAGAGAGTAAAATCCTCCCATCGCAGTAAGTATACCATTCTTAGAGATGTCCAAGACTGAAACTTTGGACTCAGCCCTCACATAATGCAGGCAGATCATCAGATCATCAATCCTGTCATTCCTACATTTTAAAGTATTTCTTAATTGATTCCCATTCCCTCCTATCCCCACAGCTATTTTCTTAGTTCAGATACTCATCTTATCACATGTATTTGAATTCAGCTAGATGGCGAGTTCAATTATGTGGAATGCGGTGGAGCAGTGGCAAACAAGACAGACATAAAGAGCCTCTGAAGAAACATCTGACAGATGTTCACATACTAAAGGACGCAGAGTTTACTCATAAAACAGCTTCAGTGCCTCACACTCTTACTTCAGACATGTTTATTGATTTCCAAGTTCACAAAGCAGATACCTGAAGAGAGGGAATTGAATGGAAGTGCACACTGCTAGGCTGACTGAAAGAACAACTGGGAAACCTGAAAATCTGACATAAAATTCTAAAATATATACTACTCTGGAGGCAGGAGCTGAGGATCAAATAGCCCCATAAAATTCAAGGAGCACCAAAGGACTCACTATGTTAGAACTCAATGCATTAACATGATCATTCAAGGTCCATTAAAAAATGCTGAGATATGTTCAAGATATTTTATATAAAAGGACAGGAGTTTGTGGATGCATTATTAGAAAAATATTCAAAATATTTAAAAATTATAAAAATAATACTTTAAAGACCAAACCTCTGTCTGAAAACTTCAACTATCAAAAATGATTCATTTTCTGAAGATTTCCATTTTTTGGCCCATTTCAACTATGTCAAGCTTCTTGAGGGCAGAAATAATATCATTCTCCTTTCTGTATCACATGGGATTAGCACAGTGCCTTACACAGTATAGGGATTAATAAATGCATATTTTCATGAAGAAGAGATAAAGAACACATTCTAGATGTAAGGATTAAACATCTCTGACTATAAAAAGTTTTCATGTATGATTTGTTTGGTAATATTAATGCTTAAAAATGTTCTAGTGACACAAAAAATTCCCCTACACTTTTGTATTTTGGCATTTAATATGTTCAAAGATAAATTAATAGAAAATAGTGTGAATAAACTTCTTTATTCAAATATCCCAGCCTAGGGTTTGAATGAAGTAGCTATTTAGAGGAAGAGGTATTGCCTGAGATTGTACTAACATGTTTCTTTTATATTCATTCAACATTTGGTGCCATCTACCAAAAGGAAAAATATCCCTAAGACTGGTATACGAGAGAGAGAGAGAGAGAGAGAGACAGAGAGAGAGAGAGAGAGAGAGAGAGTCAGATAGAGAGAGAAAATAGCAAGAAACTCTCTGATACACTCTAGTAAGCCAGTTACTGAATTCTCTTCTCAGCTGGATGGAAACAAACCTCATGAATCATTTCTGTTGAAGTAAAGACCCTTAGCTGGGATTACACTTTTTCAGAAAATTATTTCACATCCGCGCTTTCCTCCACTGCTCTGTCATTTCTCCAGAAACAATGCAATTCAGTACTTCAAACTGTGGCTACATTGGGACACAGAAGACTTCAAGATTCACTCTTCTTGATGACCTTAATTTACTTGTCAGATAAAAATGCCAAACGACACAGGGATAATTGGAAAATGTGAGTTTGGTACAACTTGATGGAGAGGCAGAAGCAGAGGCAGGTAGTGTAGCATGATGAAACACTTGTCTTTTTCTTTTTTTAAAGAGATTTTTGTCTGCATTAATAAATGGTCAACATGCCTTGCTACAGGTAGGCTTCATGTGACAAATATCAAAGAACAAAGAAAAGAGATTGAGGCATTTAAACACCTGGGACTACTGTTAACATTCTAAATGTCAAGAGCTTAATTTGTAATTGTCTATACTTCATATAGTTACTGGCAGTTGAGATAGATCTTTGATAACATTTTTTTTTGCAATTGAAATACTCATGTTGCCAAAGTACATATTTCATCATTTTCTTTAAAGATCCAGTGTACGATGGAATTTCCTTACAAATTTCATAAATTCCCTGGAATACTGATCTGGAACCTATTATGTTCAATTTCAAACACTATTCAACAAGTATCATAATCATAATAGTGGGTATTTACATATTGCTAGGCATATATATGCACTTGAGGTTATAGCTTTTAATATAAAGCTTAGTGTGATTTGAGGTTAAGTAGGTTTGTAATTAAATGTATAGAGATCACAAATTTCATAGGCTTATAAAATAAAAGATTTATTTAGGATCTATTTTTCATAAAAATATTTAAAGAAAAAATCCTGATAAGAAACACAGATTGATTACTTAGAAAAAGGTCTATAGATTTTCTTGAGGAGATCCTCTTTACTGACGCATTATTCATTCAAAAACAACAAAAATATTAATCATTTAGAATGTGCTAAACACTATGATATAAGGATTGGGGAGACAAAACTAAAGCATATTTTCCTGTCTTCATAGTAGTTTCTCTTTAGCGAAGGGGTTAGAGATGTAAGCCTTAATTGTAATATAATAAAATTGTTGCTAAAATGGAGGTACATGTGAAGGTAATGAGGGAAGAGTAGGAGAGTAATAACCTTGATGGGAAGAAGTGAAGGAAGGTTTATAAAGGAGGTGATTCCTAAGCTAAAGCTAGAATGATTAGAATAAATCTGCAAGTCACCAAGGTGATGAGTAGATATTGGGACATTCTAGTTTGAAGAAATGACATCATAAACATGGAGACACAAAATAGCTCACCATCTTGAGTTGTTGTTTCTGTGTACTTTGGGATGTCTGAGACACAGATCAAGAGGCTGAATAGGAGGTTGGAGAGAGAGAGGCAAGGGATGGATCATGAAAATTTAAATTGACATCATGCTTATGTTTTTCTCAGGTTACCATTCATACTCAGGTTCAGAGGTAGAGTTGATGGAGATGTGAGTTTCATCAGAATTGCCATTTTTACTGGAGATATAAACTCATGTATATATATGGGAAGGACTTGCCTGAAGATAAATCCAACAGAGAAGAAAGCAGAACTGAGACCAAGAAAGTATTGAGAACATAGTTGGAGAGCCTGTATTTGGCCTGAATCTCATGCTACTCCTTGACTTTGGTTACAGAAAGCAATAAAGTCCCAATTTTTATTAAGCCAGTTGGGGTTTTGTTACTTGAAACTGATAGTCCTATTTAATATAATGAACCAAAGAGGAAAGAGTTTGGTTGTATTTTTCCACATGCATATCCTAATATGAGGGGACAGGAGGGTAAGTGGGTCTTTATATTTCCAAACTAGGCACTAATAATTTCTCATTGTTTATTATGTTGCTTCAGCTGGATGTTTTCTATCTCCATTTACTATTTTTTTAAAAAAGTTTGATGTTGAACACAGCCTCCTGAGTATGTTTGTCCCCACAATGAGATGGATAGGATAGGAAGGATAAGGTGAAATGGGATGGGGGGCAGTTACCTTTATAAAATAACCTTTTGTTATACAAAGAATATCAAATGCTCTGCCTGAAGAGATTCCTTTTTTTTTTTTTTTTTTCTTTAATAGATTCAGGGGGAAATCAGTCCTGTCTAGCGTATATTTAATGGATCTCATGCACTGATTTAATAAAAATTGCATGGATGTAAAAACAAACAAACCAAAAATAAAAACAAATGAACTGACATTTCTGGCAAGTTTAGCGTGACAGCATGTTAAAATCAGATTGTGGAAGAATCTGCCCAATTTAAACCCATCTAATTATAAACTCATTACTACCAAATCTGGAGCTAAACAAATTCCTGTGGAAGACCTTTACTTAATTTTCTCAGTTAATGATAAAGCAGACTTGAGGCTACAGTTGTCCCTTATATGGCTTCAGTAGAAGTATTTGTGAAAGCACAGAAACCAGCAATGTTGGGGTGGGAGTGTAATTTCTCTCAGTTTTATGGACCCAAGCACGGTGTCCAAAGTAATTTAGATCCCAGGCATCTAACAGGGACCTGTTACCCCTTATGCCAGAACTCATTTGATCATCCCCTGAAAGCAAATAAGTTGTAGGGCAAGTTTTTGGATCATTGTTTGAAACAGTTTGAAGCCTGTTCTGAATACCACCAAACTATTTACCTCAACCTTTAACCAATCACTATAATTGGTTCTGGAAAGATTCAAGGAGAATCAACCCTATTTTAAAAAGGGCCAACCTATAGTCCTACAAAACTATGGCTCGATTCAATTTTCTCAGAGTCCCTCAATTATTTATGTTATGCTTTCCCTTAAACGATGAGTGAGGTCTCCAAGTTAAATATTTTGTATTAGAAGCAAGAGGGTTTGGGGCACAGTATTACTCGACTATTTAATGTTATTATTTTCAAGAAAATAAGACTGTTTGCTTTGCATATATATCTTTCATTAAGTTTTTAATTCATTGCCTAGAGGATCAAGTTAACTTAAAACTGAGGCTTAGTATTATGATTCCAGAAAAATGAAAGTAAATGCCACTCTAAAAGAACGGTGAACTAAAGGGGAAAGGTTTCCTGACATACCCATTCACAATTTCATGTAATATAAACAGGCATTGTATTTTATTTATTCATCTTTTAAACCAATATCTTCACAATTTGATACTGATTGTAGACAAACTGCATATGTGCCATCTTGGTAGACAGAAAGATAAACTTCTTCCTATATGTTGATGATATGGGTTTCATTTTCAACAACTAGAATTGAGTTCTGGATACAAAAAATTCGGCCATTCTACTGCTTCAGAAAGAATTGTATAATCATCAACTTTATCAAAACTAAAATCATTTTCTTTGGCAGACAAAAGGCAGTTGATCAAAACTCTACAAACTAGACAACCTATTTCATTTTGTACAACATACTTTTTCCATGGCTTATCCTGGAAAGCATGCTGCAGAACTGTGCAGCTCAATATATAACTTTTTCCATGGGAGCAGTCCTCCTTGGGATTCTTTTTGATGACTTGGAACACTTACTTTGAAAATTTTCCAGGCCAGAATCATCTTTTTATTCCACAGTACCCTGTGGTGTGGAACTCCAGGCCTTCCATCAAGAGTACGTTTAATTGTGGGAGCAGATCCAAATCTGCTTCCTAAGGACAATCTTTGCTTTGCCTGCAACCCGTTTCAGTGCAAATGTGGGGAGATTTTATTTTTGCATGAGCAAAAATACTGGTTGGGCATCTTGGCTTTAATAGCAGAAAGACTTCTGCATCTTCTTCATCTTATTTTTAAAGCACTTGCACCATCCCTCAATACAAAAATAGAGAATTCACATTCTAAGCACTCATTAAAGACTAACCTTAAAATTCTTAGTAAGCATCTCTTAGGATATCTGTTCAGCCCTGTCTCTGAAAAATGCCTCTACCCCAGGGTAGGGCTTTGGAAGACTGTTCTCTCTGTCTCTGGCTCCCAGACATGAATTGGATTAGGGATGGAGATCTGACTCAAACTGGGCCACTCACAGTCTCTCTTCCAGGAATTTGGGATTAGGAGTCACAGTGTTTAGCAATTTTGATCCATGATTGAAATGAAGCAGAAATGTGAGTTTGCAAGTCATGGGGCAGATAGATATCCTTTCCTAAATGAACACAGATTCAGGGAAAAATAGTCTTTCGAGAGAGAAACAGAGATGAGTGGCTGTGTAGAACAAGAAAAAGACTGGCTGCTTTCATTTCAAGAGTTTTCCAATTTTTTGTTTCAGTCCTTTTTGAAGCCTAGTTTTACTCCCCATGTTTCCACTGTAGTCCTGTCTGGGATATTCTTGTATCTCTTTTTCCTTAACTTAGCTCATGGTATACCACCATGGAAAAACCACCTTCAATCAGTGACACTTTACCTCCGTCAGGTCTTCTATCAAAGGTTGTGGTCAGAAAATACCACATGAAACAAACTTCTTCATTTGTTGAAAAAGCTCTGCTTGAGGCCATTATCCTCAATGCCCTCCATGCATATTTCCTATAGCATTTGTGCTTCCTATAATAAGAGCGTGATCACTTCTCTATTCTCTGGCTGCTGCCAGAAATCTCAGAGGCAGAGATGGTGCACACATGCATCTCTAGTAATAATTATCAAAACAAGACTTTGTTCCTTCTTGTTTTTATGGATCTAATTTTCTACTTCTAGTTCTAATTTATGAAACATTTTGTACATGTGTCTTAAACTGCCTGGAATGTTTTTAGGGAGAAGAGAATTGCAAGTAAAAGAATCAACAATCCTGTTTAGTTAATCAAGCTTTCCGAGAAAGCATCCCCATAAAAATTAAGGGCAATTTAGATACGTTAGCATATATGTGGGAAAAGCATTCAGCAAGCATTCAGTTTTCTCCCTAAAACATGAAATGTGACTATAACTGTAATTCTCTCTTAACTCTAATAATTGATACTAATGATTTAGATTATAGTTATATATATGTTTGGGTGTGTTCTGTTAAACAATATTCTTGATTGAGTAATTCTAGATGATTAACAAAAGGTGTAACAGAGGTCACTTCTATCCCCTTTAAAACACATGAGAAGAATTTCTAAATTCCATATACTTACTAGATTGACTGATCGATGTGTTAAGTACCTTTTTCCCCCTGGCAATGGAGGTCCACATATAAAAACTCAGGTGAGTTTTTCTTTTTTTTTTAAAATGTAAGTCTTTTTAAAAAATGTTTTTAGTTCTTTTATTGATTTATTATTTATGCATTTATTTTTGGCTGCGTTGGGTCTTCGTTGCTGCGCTCAGGCTTTCTCTAGTTGCGGCAAGCGGGGGCTACTCTTCGTTGTGGTGCGCGGGTTTCTCATTGCGGTGGCTTCTCTTGTTGCAGAGCACGGACTTTAGGCGCGCAGGCTTCAGTAGTTGTGGCACACAGGCTTAGCTGCTCCGCGGCATGTGGGATCTTCCCGGACCAGGGCTGAAACCCATGTCTCTGGCGTTGGCAGGCGGATTCTTAACCACTGCACCACCAGGGAAGCCCAAGTGAGTTTTTCTATTCCGCTTCTCTTCTGAAGATTGGCAGAAAGTATTCTTCTCATTGCTTTTATTTTCCATACTGAGTTTTGGCATTCTTCACCTGTCCTAATCCCCCAATTTCCACAGTAGAAGCTATTGGAAGTCTGAAGCTAAGGTTGCATATTAGACTCCCTCAAATATCTTCCCAGTCATGGACTAAGTAAGATGCCCCCTTCTCTCCTTATGTATGCAAGTTCTAAGGACTTAGAGGTCTCTGGATGTCACAGATCAATGCAAAGATAGAATTACCCTATCAACTTCTTATTTACTCACTTGTGGCCTTCATTTTCTGTAAATAGTAAAGTATTTATCTTAAGCAGTAAGAACACTGGGGAAAATGGTGACAGAAACAGTTTCACGTGAAGTTTGTTTTTTAAATAAAAACTTGTTAAATTTATATTGCCTGCTTCTATTAATAATCTCAAGGGTAGGGTAGAGTCTAATCATGAATGATATACTTCTATAATCCATAAAACTATTGCTGAATTCCAGCAAATAGCAATTGTAAAGGTACATAACTTAAAAGAAAATCACCATGAGTGTTAATTGGGTATCTTAACTGCATGTTTATGTTTAATACAATTTGAAATCTATCAGCACAGTGGACAGTTAAGCAAGAAGAGAGAGGGAAAATGACAAAAATACAGCTAGCTAGCTATAAAAAGATGCGGCTCCTAAGACGGATAAATACAAACAGTGAGAAGTGGGTCTCTAATGGACAGAAATTAGCTGTCAACAATTTAGAAGGATTCAAAAGGCATTTTGAGTTGCAGTACAGAACATGACAGAAGAAAGAATGTGCTAAGGGCAATTAGATAACCCTAAGGCGCCTTGGTATGTTTCCACTTGGTGCTCTGTCTGCCAGGCAACACAGGTTTATTTGGAAAAGAATGGAGTATCCCTCTTTCCAGTCATTATGCAAGTAAAAATGTGATTTTATAAAAGTTCAAAAATTCTCAAACTGGCATCTATTCCATAATCTGAAAAAGTAAAATCCTTCCTCAAGTAGGATAGTCTATGCTTATTACTTATAGAAGTAATAGCATAACTAATACCTATTCTGAGTCAAAATATAGTTTTCAATATATAGATAAATGTGATTTTCTGTGGGTTGCTTATTCTTTTGCCAGGAAATCAGTTGTTCAGTTATTTATTTAATTTTAAAAATTTATAGTGGGGTAGGTGGCTATGGGTACATAAATCATGTCATTTATACTTGAAAACGGAAGAGGATTCCACAGAGGGCAACCAAAGGGAGGTTTCTTGCCAGAATTACGTTCTTTTTATTCCTTCTTAATTTTTTTCTTTCTTTTTTTTTTGGAGATGAGTGGCAGCTGAGTCACAGCACAGGCTCATTCAAAAATTCATATTGGACTCAGTGAAGGAGTCCCCCTCAGACGAAGGGTAGTAATTATTATAATAACTAACACTTTTAAAGTGCTTATGTATGTAATCCACAGTTCTAAACACTTCACATGTATCAACCTATTTAATCTTCAAAACAATCATATGAGACAGTAGTATTATTAGCTTCACTTTATAATTGGAGAAACTAAGGTACAGAGAAGTTAAGTAACCTGCCCATGGTTATGCAGATAGAAGTGGCAGAACCAGGTTTAAATACAGATAGTCTAGTTCTAGAGTTTGACCTCCTAACCATTATGCTATACTGTCTGCTGGCATTAAGACTTTTTGTAATTTAAGTATTTAAAAGAAAGATGGCCCAACCCATAGATAATTTGATTACCATTGGAACAGGAGAGACAGTGGTTCTGGGTCCACAAGATAATGTTGTTGGAATGGAACTGATGGAGGCTCCCTGACTTGCCTCCTATGCTGGCTAAGATCTGGTATCTCACAAGTTCAAGTGTGGAGCTTCCTTGGCTGAATCCAGTTCTTCAGTGCGTAACCCCTGGAAGGTCAGCTCATCTTGGGGAATCTCACTCGTGCTTATATGTCACCTATAAAAGTTAAACAAAAGCTAACACTAAGACTAGCCAACTAGTCTCAAGGGTTAGCTAACGGGCATGAAAAATAAATGTCAGAGGGAGAAATCAGAGAATGACTTGATTGCCATTGTAAAATGTCTACATGCAAGAAGATAATAAAGAATAATGTTTTGTTTTGTTCTTTGAATTAATTAATTTTTTTTTTTTTTTTGGCCGCACTGTGTGGCACGTGGAACTTCCCTGACCAGGGATCGAACCCATGCTCCCCCTGCAGTGGAAGTGTGGAGTCTTAACCACTGGACCACCAGGGAAGTCCTTGTTTTGTTTTTAAAATACAGTTTTGAATTTGCTAGAATGGAATGTTAGAATTGAAAATTAATACCAATAAAATCAGTATTAATAACCAATACTTACTGAGCTCTAACCACATGAGTGCTGGATAGTCTGCTAAGTACTTTACACACACTGAGTCACTGCATACTCAGAACAACACTAGAAAGTGGGTGGTATTCTCTCCATTTTCCAGATGTAGAAACTGAGGCACAGGGAGGTTAACTGACTTGCCCAAGGTCTGATATCTAGAAGGTGATAAAGGTCTAAGTCCAGGGTTCAATACAAAGCTTGAGCTCTTTTTAAAAATTGATTAATTTAAAAAATTAAAAAAAAATTTTTGGCCATGCCCCGTGGCTTGTGGAACTTTAGTTCCCTGACCAGGGGTTGAACCTGGGCCCTCAGCAGTGAGTGTGGGGAAAAGCTTAAGCGTTTAACCAAAATTCTTCTTTACTGCTTCTTTAGTTGTCTATTTGTGAAATATCTGCCAAATTGAATTGCACAAATCAGTTGCTATCATAAAAAATTTCCTTGTTCATTATGCTTTCCTTTATGCTTGTTCTTTATATCTTTCCTCTTCTTCAAGACGAAAGGCAAGGCCCAAGGATTATAAATTTTATTTATTTATTTATTTATTTATGGCTGCGTTGGGTCTTCGTTGCTGCGCACGGGCTCACTCTAGTTGCGGCGAGCGGGGGCTACTCTTCGTTTCGGTGCGCGGGCTTCTCATTGTGGTGGCTTCTCTTGTTGCGGAGCACGGGCTCTAGGCGCGCGGGCTTCAGTAGTGGTGGCTCACGGGCTCAGCAGTTGTGGCGCACGGGTTTATTTGCGCTGCGGCATGTGGGATCTTCCCAGACCAGGGTTGGAACTCGTGTCCCCTGCACTGGCACGTGGATTCTTAACCACTGAGCCACCAGGGAAGTCCCCAAAATTAGGATTACAGTGAGAGTTAACATTTCATGACCACAGGAGGAGGGAGGCACTTCCTAACCTCCCCTCAGCTTTACTTTCCTTCAGAGCACTTCTCATCATCTGTCTTAGATGGAGTTTCCTGGGATGCAGACTCTGCAGGCGGGCTCTGCATGCTATAGGTTTACTGAAGAGTGACCTCAGTACGGACACATGGGGCAGTGAGGGAAGCAGGAATGGGAAAATGGAGCAGCTGAACTGCGATACGGTGGCTACAAAGACCTCAGCCAACCTCAGGGAGTTCTGGAGCTGACCTGGCCCTTCAGAGTTGTCCTGAATTGAAGTGATGGGACTAATCTTTGTGCCTCTCATTGACCAGTCTTGAATTCTGACTGCCCCTGGGGAGAGGAGATGTCTCTGGGGCATGCAGCCTCTTTTGGACAGAGGCAATGTTGGGAAAGGAATTCAGCTGTGAGTCTTCAGCAAGCAGCGCTCCCGTGAACTGAAGGAATAAATGCCTGGGTCCTGAAGGGGAGATGGAGGCAACACACCTTAGCTCTGCATCACCTGACATTCTAAATATCTTACTTATTGCCTGTTTATTGTCTGTCTCCTCTCTAGAACGTAAGCTGTGGAACAGCAGGGATCTCGGTCTGTTTCTGTTGTATCCCTAGCATGTAGAATAGTACTTAGTAAAGAATACAGAATGGGTTCTCACAGATATTTGTTGAATGAATCAGTGTACAAACAAATGAATACATTTCTAGTTTCCTGATGCGAAAACTAAAGCTGAAACAGACTAAATTGCCCTCCTTAGGTACTAATACCCAGGGAGTAGCAGAGCTTAGATGCTGATCCAGACTGGTCTGGAGTGGAGAAATCCTCATAAGCCAAGGTACCAAGTCCTATGTTGCCTACCTGCATGTATCATTTTCCTTTACCAGTTAGAACAAACAACCAAGTAACCTAGCCTGGGACGAGTCAGTGACACATTTGTGTGGCACATTAGTCTTGGCGTCTAACTTTGCTTTGCTAACATATCACCTTTACCTCTATGCTATCTAGATTCATGAAGTTTCCCAGATAACTTAATTTCCACGACTTCTTCAATATCCAGGACTGACCAATTTTCGCTGAAGGTTTGGCATGGGGTGACTCAGCTCCAGTTTTCTCAGGAGGCTCTGGTGAGCAGGTCATAACTCACTGTGTCTTGAAAGTCCAGAGACCAAATATGAAGTGTCAAGGAGAAATATGCAAGCTTACACGCTGGCAGAGAGCAAGCATGTGTTAGAATTTAAATTGATAATTCCCAGGGTTCCAGTGCCTTCTGTAGGTGAATTCTTAAGCCTAAAATAGACTCTGGGGAATTTGGAAGTTATGACAGCTATAGGCGTGACAATGAAAAAGATATTTGGAAGGATTTATTTTTAGTGTGGATAAAATGAAGGTGAGGAAATAATTAGATGTGTTAGCAATGGTTCCAGGAAAGTCCATTATGGAAAGCTTGCTCTGACTGCCTTGCCTGTCTCCAAAACTACAAATAACTGGAAGAAAAATAAAAACTCAGGAAGGTTTTAGCTTCAGTAGCAAGGTAAGGGATGGCATGGTATGGGCCCTGCCTATGAATCCAGCCCCTTAGCCTGTATTTCCTGTACCAAGATCATCACCCCCATCATTCCTTACCCCTATCCTTGTACCCTCTGATGAAACTGCTGGCTCTCTAATTAGAGTGTGCATCAGAATTACTTGGAGTGCTTGTTAAAACAGAATGCTGGGTCCCACCCCTAGACCCCAGAGTTTCTGATTCAGTAAGTCTGAGGTGGGGCCTGAAAATTTGCATTTCTAACATGTTCCCAGGTGTTGCTGGATGCTTCTGGTGCAGGGTTCACATTTTGAGAACCACAGTCCTAGGCATATTGAAATTCTTTCAGTTATTAGAAAGTTCCATACTCTTTCATCTCTACCTGCACACATGAGAGACTCCCCAACTCTCTTATCCCACCCTCCATCCCCATCATTTTCACAGCCAAGTGTTATTTAACTTTAAAGTCTCCTTCAAGACATTATTTATTTTTGGAAGCTTTCCTTGACACGTTCGTTTGGGTTTTTCTCCTTGTGCCCCTCGAAGCATCGCATGTAACCCTGTATTGTAATCTTGTGTAATTATCTGAACTTCTCAACTAACTTTTGTGAAAGTCAAGAACAAGTTTATTCTTTTCATCTTTGAATCCCCAGTGCCTGCCTTTATATCTGGCCCTCATTAATATTTTTTGATTGAGTGAAGGAGTGAGGAAATAAATCGAACAACTGAACATTCTTCTGCTTGCTTTAGCTTTTGCTGCTTCCTTTCAAGTGCCCTTCACTTTCTTTCTCATCACGTCAAATTTGGAACAAACTTTGTATCAGATTTAGAAATAAACCCTTTTACTTCCAAGGATAACAGCTTATGCAACACTATTGAAAACATTGCCAATTTCATTCCTTCATCTCAGAATGAGAATAGGAAGTGTGTAAAAATGCATAATATATGTATATTATATATTCATATATAATATATGAATATAAGTATATGTATATATGTATAGGTATACACATATATATGTATATATAAATATACATATGTATGCTAACTTCATTAAGTCATATTGCAATGTTTATTGTTTACAGAAATGCTGAAACTGATTGTTGAAAAAAATCATTTAGTGTACTCTTCTGTTTTGTATACAGCATATAGAACTATTTAATTAAAAAAATACCTACAGTGCAAGAGCATTTTTTAAAGGATGCTCAGTTTTCCAAAAGCTTAAGAGAATATGGATTCAGTTTGTTGTAAGTCAGCTGTTTTATAACTAGCAGCAAGGTTGCCGCACTCTGCTTCTTTGGCTGTTGCATAGTCGGTAATGCGCTCACGCATGTCTTGCTCAGGTTTGTGCACACACAGCTAAATCTTTTAAATGGCTCCTACTATTATTTTGCCAAGAATTCTTATTACTCAATTTAAATTCACTGAACTACTGTTTCCCTTGAAAAAGTAAAGTGTAACGCAAATACTTAAGCTGCTTCTTGATTCTTCACACAGGTCTTGGTAGAGCTGGCTGGGTTTATTTCATAAACATCTGTCCATTCAGTATTGGGACTTCACAGTGAGAAGAAGGCAAAAGCAGATAGATGCCTTGCATTGGGTTAATACACATTTAAAAAATGTTACGTTAGATAATTTAAAATTATTTTTACTGCATACTGGTACCGTGGCAAGTACAATTCAAACTATGTTATGTCTTTATGTTTTGACATCGGCAGATAGTATTTAGTATTTATGTACTTTCCATAAAGTACTTTTCACCTGACTTGGACATTTTGACAACTCTTTCTTTCAACTCTCAAATTTTTTCAGCTCTGAAAATGCTGGATTACCAGGTGGATAGAATTCAATCGGGAAATAGGAAATAAAGCTATGAAAGGAACCAAGGCCCTGTGCTGTGTCATCCTTGCAGTCCATGGCTTCTAAAGGACACTTTCATCCCAGCATCATGTGTTTCTACCCTTTGCCTGTATGAACCACATCTATGTATTGCCACTGGGCATCACCCTACAGCTAGCTGGAACTACCCTAATGCATTCTAGAAGCAACGACTGAACATCACAATACTCCCAACCCTGTCCTGAGAATAGTAAACGATCATGCAACAGATGAGGGTGAGAGGTCAACCATAATTAAGAATCATACCAGCAGTTCCAGATAGGTTCCATAGGGTTATATTAAGAGATTAGGTTTATCTTTGCTTTGCCCTTTATGCTTTTCTAACAACTAAAATATGACATTAAAAAGCCACTTTACAATAGAAGTCAATAAAGCTGATTTGTGTAGTCTAAAGAATGGCTCTAAATCTTCAAGTATTACATAGAGAATATATTTTTCACTAAATTTGGAGCAATTTAAAATGTCCTAAGAACATTTTTTGCTCTGTCAAAGAATTCAAGGTTGTAAAGTCAAATAGCTTGACAGAAAAATTCAGGCAATTTATATGATGGCTGATAGAAACAATCCATCTCATCTCAAATCAAGTCAAATTAAAATTAGACTTTGGGAATGACATAAATAAGGAACTCTGTTACAAGAGCCTCTAGTGAGGTTAGTGGTGAGCTTCTTGAAGACAGAGAACATATATTATTTATCTTTGGTTTTTTTTCTATTTGTCAGGCACATGCAAAGCAATACATGAAGTACAAAAATGAATAAGAAATGGCTCCTGATCTCAAAAAAAAATTCTAGTCAAGGGATGATGGCTTATATCCCAAAGAAATCATATTTTTCTGTATGTTGCTGCAGGTTATTGGCTTAAAATAAAGCTATATTCTGTTTTAAGAAATAGATCCATTGCTGTTTGTTAGTTCCCTTTTAAATATGATCCAAATTGTAACACTGCACATTGATATACACATTTTACAACTTCCAAGTACCTGTTAATAGTGAATGATTTTCTTTCCAGCCCATTTAGCAAAGTTATAATCTTTAATATTTTTCATATTAAGGTCTTCAATCTGTCTTATGGTACATAAGCCCGGTTCCCATCATTTAAAATCTTTATTGGATCCATGTAAAACTGAAGCAAAATAATTTTGTCAATGCAGGCTTCTTAAAAGGAGACTTCCATTTTCTATGCAAATAGTTACTTTTCATCAAGTCCCAGCACATTTAAGGTAATCAGACTAACTGCATTATTTTGCCCCTTTAGAATGGTATACTAGGTATACCATGTGTGCATTAATCCATAAATCTACATTAAAACACATATAACCCTCGGAACTTGATGCATGATGATTTGTAAATAATTATAGTTTTCTGAAAATCAAACACATTTTATTCTAAGGAGGAATATAATTAGTTAAGGAAGAGTGGAGAATTGGAGGTAAGAATAAGAAATAATCATGTAGAAAATTAGAAGTAATGACCAACCTGAATAAGAAAAGTGAAAACACTGAATGGGTAGAAAGGGAACTCAGTCCTGGTTCTGAGCATGAAAAGGGTCTAATGCCATAATACCCCCATTTTAACACTTACTAGCTGTAGGGATCTGGTAAGTTACTAAACGTCTTTGTGTTTGTTTTCTAATCCATAAAATAGGCATGATAATAGCACCCACTTCAAAGGTTGTAAGTATATTAGTAGCCATAAAGAATTAAATAGTGCTTGAAGCATAATTAGAACTCACTAAATATTATCTGTTGTTATAAAATATCAATGTTAGAAGTTACATTAAACTTCTATCACAACCTCCTAACCAAAGCAGGGATTTCCTTTATGACATGCTGAATAAGCATCCAGCTAGCTTCAGCAAAAAGTCTTACAAGAGGTCTTCATTGTATCATAAGGTAGGCCAATTTATATTCAGACAACCTAACTGCTAGAAAATTTTTCTTTCCTACTGATGTCTCTGTTTAGATAGCTATGGCTGCCAACATTGAAAGTGTGCTATTGATAGAAGATTATTTCAAATTAAAATCCTATATACTGGAATTCATCCTCCTCTGGGTAGACTCATAAATATGAAATCTGCCTCCTTCTTGATTAATTAACTTTTTTATTACTCCACCAGGGTCAGCTGGCCCTCTTTCTGCTTCATGCTTCACCATTAATAATCATCCCCAAATTTCTGGCTGCTGTTAATAATGATGTAGCTAATTTCATCCTTGGTAATTAAAGCAGTACAGATTGGGTTTCAACCAATAGACTGGATCAAACATAATAGAGATTTTTTTTAAAAAGGTGTGTAAGGAGGGATATCTATTTAACAACAAAAAAGTCATTTTACTCTACCTCAAATACCCCCAAATTTTAGAATTAACAATTAATTTGTAATTAAAATTGCATATATCATGTTTCTACATGACTCAAATCAGTTACAGCTTGCTTGTTACCCAAAATATAGCAAGCAATATTGCTTACCCGTGGCAAATAAAATATTTGATTCTTTCTTTTTTGAATGGTAGGCAATATGCTATTCTTCCATATTTTGAAATTACACATTCTTCATTTATTTAATTAAATGTGTATTGGAAACTATGTATAAGACATTTTATGAGACACAAAGATACACAGGTGACAGTTCTTGACCTCAAAGTGCTAGCAACTTAGTAAAGAAGTAAGCCCTCACACAATAAAATATTACAGAAAGTCTGAGGAAAGAGTGATTACTTCTCACTGGATTGATCAGAAACACTTCAGGAGGTGTAGCATGTGAGCCGGACTGACCATTTGTAATGTGATAGGTTTCTGAATATTCCAGTTGGAAGTCACAGACACAGCTTAGATATGACAAAGATTCAGAAAATTTCGTGCATGAAGCATTTATACATTTTCCCAGGGTATGTGTTAACTAGAGGGAGATAGAACAGAAACGATGTCAATTTGGATTAGATTGGAGGAAGACTTGAATATTTGTTGAGAAACTCACATTTTATTTAGTAGAAAATACCCAACGATTTGGAGTTTTTAAGTGTAGAAAGTTGAGTATAGAAAAATTAGTCAAATGAGGGCATGAAAAATAGACTAAGGAAGAAGAAATTAAAGACACGATCTTGCACCTTAATTTTCAGGATCATTTCCATCCATAAATTGTTAAAACTTATCAAATTGCTTAAATATGAAACCATACTAAAAATAGCTAAATTTTATGGGTGTTTTTGAAATAACTAAGCGATTAAATTGATTTATTTGTATCAACATAACACTTTTTGTATAAATGTGTAAGACATGGCATAAGATTCTATTTGAAACACTCGCTGTGATTCAGTAATTTATACTTTGGTTAGGTTGATCATAATGACTTTTATGTGGTTATTTAAGTGATATAAATCTAGTCCATCATTACTACTTTTGGTAAATAATGGTATATTTTAAAATGTTGACAGATGTGGCTTTGGTGCTACAGAAGTGTTTCATGTAGCTTACAGGTAAAAACCTAAATTTACATATTATTAAAATTTAAGGTATAATTAACCTTTTCAGGGAAAAGGAATGCATTGCTTATATGTTGGCTGTGTATTAACTCTCCTGAATCATTTGGATAACCATTAAGGCAATGGAAGAGGTAAATTACGTGTAAAATTCCAGTTTTCTTTCAAAAATTGGCTTTAAGCTATGGATTTTTATACCTTTTGATAGCTTCACAAGCTGTTTTACAGTATATAAGTAAAATGTTTAAGTTGACTGCAATCTAGCAGGATATGTTTTATTTTGGTTTAAAAAATGAACCCATAAAAGTATTTTTTGTTTCTCTAAATTACATTTGAATATTAGATAAATCTTGGTTGTGTTTTAAATAAAAACAAATGTTTGACTACCTTATCATTAAATTATTTCTTTTTAACAATGTACGTGTAATTTTAACAGATGATTGTTAAAATTGAATCAAATATGGTTTTTCAAGCAATTTGTAAGGATATGGATAACATTATTGGTTATGTAGATAACTTTTCAATTTTAATTCTCATCTTTTTCTTCGTTGAAAAGAAGCACATTTTCTCCAGAAAATAAGCTCAGAAAAAAAAAAACAAATATGAGGCAGATAAAATTTTCTGTCGTTTCATCCATATAAGCCAAAAAGGCCTGTAGTTGACAGTGTGTATGTGTGTGTGCACACCAGTGTGTGTGCGTGCGTGTGGGTGTGTTTGATACTTTGGGGCATAATATGGATTTTATATTAATTTTGAGAAAATTCTTATATTTGAGAGCTTCTGACTAACACCTATCTATTGTTCACCTATCTTTCGAGAAGATCCACATGGAATATTTATATATTCTTACTTTCTTGCTACTGATTCTGTAGTTTATTGTAATTTTGTTAAATCTATTCCAAAAAGATGGGGGGATCAATTACAGTACCTAATAAAAAGACCTGTACACAATAGCAGTTCAATAAATGCTGTTAGTGAACATAATATTTAGCTATACACTATTAGTCCTAAGAGAGATTAGCAGACATATGAAATGTCCGTAT
This sequence comes from Eschrichtius robustus, assembly GCF_028021215.1. NCBI lineage: Eukaryota > Metazoa > Chordata > Mammalia > Artiodactyla > Eschrichtiidae > Eschrichtius > Eschrichtius robustus. The sequence goes on from NC_090829.1 coordinate 101,308,149, forward strand.
TGAAACACAAAAAGAAAGTGTTTTGTGACTATATATGAGTGACTTTCTACTTACTTATCTATAGATCTATCAGTCATTTCTCTCTGCCTTGTTCTCTCTCTCTCTTTCTACATAACATAGGGAATGAGGTTGTTCTATAGACTTAGGAAAAGAGGATCCCAATAGCTATAGTTCAAGTAGGCTCTTTTTATAGTGCTAACAGTCATAGTTAGTACTCTTCAAACTTGCTGGCCGGTTTCCACTAGCACATTCTGACTCTGGAAAAAAATCCAACCTCTGGTCTAAAAAAAGAGCAAGAGGAGTCACGGTGATAGCTCCTCAGAATGGGAGAAAATATTTGCAAATGAAGCAATTGAAAAAGGATTAATCTCCAAAATATACAAGCAGCTCATGCAGCTCAATATCAAAAAAAAACAAACAACCCAATCCAAAATTGGGCGGAAGAACTAAATAGACAATTCTCCAAAGAAGACATACAGATTGCCAACAAACACGTGAAAGGATGCTCAACATCACTAATCATTAGAGAAATGCAAATCAAAACCACAATGAGGTATCACCTCACACCAGTCAGAATGGCCATCATCAAAAAATCTACAAACAATAAATGCTGGAGAAGGTGTGGAAAAGGGAACCCTCTTGCACTGTTGGTGGGAATATAAATTGATACAGCCACTATGGAGAACAGTATGGAGGTTCCTTAAAACACTAAAAATAGCACTACCATATGACCCAGCAATCCCACTACTGGGCATATACCCTGAGAAAAACATAATTCAAAAAGAATCATGTACCACAATGTTCACTGAAGCACTATTTACAATAGCCGGGACACGGAACCAACCTGAATGTCCATCGACAGATGAATGGATAAAGAAGATGTGGCACATACATACAATGGAATATTACTCAACCATAAAAAGAAACAAAATTGAGTTATTTGTAGTGAGGTGGATGGATCTAGCATCCATCTTACTTCATCTTACAGAGTGAAGTAAGTCAAAAAGAGAAAAACAAATACTGTGTGCTAACACATATATATGGAATCTAAAAAAAAATGGTTCTGATGAACCTAGGGGCAGGACAGGAATAAAGACGCAGACGTAGAGAATGGACTTGAGGACCGGGGAGGGGGAAAGGTAAGCTGGGACGAAGTGAGAGAGTAGCACTGACATATATACACTACCAAATGTAAAATAGATAGCTAGTGGGAAGCAGCTGCATAGCACAGGGAGATCAGCTCGGTGCTTTGTGATGACCTAGAGGGGTGGGCTAGGGAGGGTGGGAGAGCTGCGCAAGAGGGAGGGGATATGGGGGCATAGGAATATATATAGCTGATTCACTTTGTTATACAGCAGCAAGTAACACAACATTGTAAAGCAATTATACTCTAGTAAAGATGTTAAAAAATAAAAGAAGCCACTATGTTTGTAGAGTACAAGTAATCAGTTAAGAACATTATAATTTTGAAAAAGAATTGTTTCATATTTTATATTATTGTCTCATTGGTTGATAGCAAACTAAAAGTTGAACAAAGTAAAATAGGTATGGCTAAAGGGAATGACATTGTAAACTACTATGTTTTGCTTATTTTAAAAAATTTGAACCAGACCATCAAACGAGAGAGTACCTAATTTCACCTCCCCACTTCACACCCCATCTCTATGCATTATAAAGTCAGTTAATTAAACAATACACAAGAGAGACCTTAATAAGAAAGTTGACATTACAATAGTTCAGACAGTACTTGAAAAACAAAAGCTATAAAAATTTAAAGATGCGCTAGGAGGGTATGTAGAGAAAAAGACTGATGCTGTCAGTTTGGATTCATATCATTATATTCCTGAATTTATAGTAAACCTACGCATATCCTACTATGACATTATTCATTGAAATTCTCTTCTGGATATAAACAGCATGCTTTGAAAATGCAATTTAAAGCTAACCAGATAAAAAATGATCCTTTAAATGATTTTTCCTCAGGCTGTAAATTGACTTGGGAGCCACTCTATGCACCCAAACTCCAGGTTTACACAAACATATTTTTCAGACTCTTCTCAAACGCTGTTGTCTCTTCAAGGGTGTTATAAAAGTCACTTTCATGACATTTATAAATCAGTAATTCAGAATATGGTTTTTGCTGTCTGCTGCTGCGGTCAGGTGCTTCTAGGGTTCTAATCCTGCACCTCCACTCATTGGTTATCAGATTTTGGTAAAGCTACTTAAGTTTCTAAAAAGAGTTATAATCTTAGCAGAATTAAAAAGATAATTTGTGTAAACTGCTCAGCAGACAGTCTTGCACATGTTACTGGTCATGTTACTCCCTAATTAAAATCCTCCCATGAATCTTCAATATCTTCATAAAGCCCAGTAAGCTTAACATGGCCCAAAGAGCAGCTTCGTCTTGTTCTTGGCCCCTGTCTAATTCTCTGCTTTTAGCTCCCACCATTTTATTTTTCATGTCTCCTCACTGTAGTCACACCACACAGTTGGCTCTTCTTTAAATTTTTCATGCTGCCTCAGGTCTCAGTGCTTTTGCTATTCCTTTATCACCCTTCTTTAAGGAATGAGCCACGGCTTCTCATCCTCCAGACTTTCATGATCTATTCATGCTGAATTAGGGCCGCTTCTCTGTGCTCTCATAGCACTCTTTGCATATCTGTCTGGTAGTACATGTCATTCAACCTTGTATTTTTTTATTGAAACTTTCATTTTCCTCCCACAAATCTAGACTATAAATTATGTGAAGGCAGAGGTTGCAGGTCTTATTACTTTTTTATCCCCAGAGACTCACTCAGAGTATGGCACATGTTAACTGTCCTATATATTTTTCATTGAATGAATCAATGTTATACTGGGTCATGGTAAGTATGGGACCTTTCTGCTAAGGAGTTTCAAAGTACTTAACTTTTACATAACGTCTGAAAGAATTCTAGTCCTGAAAGTACAATAAGTTGAAATTTAGAGTTAAAACCAAATACAATTTTTAATATTTAGATCAGAACTTACGTTTTCTTATTAGACTAGATTGCTTTGTCTAAAAGTCCCAGACAAACATAAATGAATTATCTAGATTTAGACCTATGAGTTTGAGAGTACATTTCTGACTTGATGATATAATACTCAAAAATGTCATACTTTTAAAAAGTTAGGTGAATTTCTTCATCTGTGAAATAAGATGCAATAACACACCCTGGACAAGACAATGATGTGACTCTTCCCTGGACCAAACTTTCCTTGAATTGTGTCCTTGGCTTTGCACCTAGATTAAGTCTTGACATGTGGGCAGGGAAGAAAGCAGTCAATAGGACATAGCAGGGACACTTTTTGAATATTTTATATTGCTTTTGATTATGGAGTTTTGTTTTGTGATAACTACACTCCCAATAATTTCATCTCTAGCTTGAAAAGTCTATAGTCTTCAGTGGGATTAGAAATGACTATCACAGATATTAAACACCCAGGTTATAAGTATTCTTTTTATTCATTAGTTTACTTTCCCTCCCTAAGCTGTATTCCTTCTTAATTAAATGTCAGTGCTTTTCCACTTTTTAGTTAGATATAGTTGTAACGAAAAAGTTCTTATGGATCAACGTTGTTCATTAACGTAAAAACAACAACAAAACACTCCTTCTGTCATATAGTTAGAAACTCACATAGCTTCACTTTCAGGGAGTGATAAACTGGGGGAATTGTGGCTTAATCAGTGGTCTTACCATTAGCATTTTATAATTCCAATGGAAGGACTTGGCAGGATGGTAGAGTACGGGCCTTGGAAGGAGATAGCCCTTAGTTTCAAATTTTAGCTTAGTTTTCTTACCAGCTGCATGAATCTGACAAGTTGCTCAATTTCCCTAGGCTTCTGATTTCTCATAAGTAAAATTAGGAAAATAATACTGGTCTCACTGGATGTTGAAACGTTTAAAAGAGACAACACATGTAAAATACTGCACATCATTTTTGGTACCTATAAGAATAGGCTCAATAAATGGTAGATATTATTATTGTTATTCATAAATAATTTTTAGAATAAAGTTGCTATTCTTGAATTCTTATGCAAATATGGGTATTTTAACAGTGATGGGAACAGAATTTTATTATAATTAGGTATTTAGATATTTTTCCATCAAAGTACATAGCAAAAGCCAACTATATCATCCTTACAAAGATAGCAATGTGATGGATTTCTAAAATTGAAAAAATAATTCAATGGTAGAGCTGGGTTTAGAATGAACATGACATTTAATGCTATGTTACATGACTTTGGAACACCTCACTCCCCTCACCTCCCATTTTGGTTTTCAATACATTGACACTATGAAATTAATTTGAGTTTCTAATCAAGCCCATGCATCTAATATTTAAACTTATAATGTGCATTTCAGTGGAGTTTGTCTCCTGACCACTGTTTTTATTGATCTAATATAACAAGCCAAAGCTGCACAATTTTGAACTAACTGCTAAAATCATTTGCTCATGGCTTTACTCTCTTCCAAGTATTCATTAGTATCACATTATGATGCCAAGACTGGCGGACAATTAGGCTAACACCACCCAGTGAGACTCTCTGTGTTGTGGCCTGAGTGATGAATTCTGCATAAAGAGACAGATATAGGCCACATTACAACTGTGGTAGAGCATGGCACTTCATGAAAATATTTAACGATAGCACCAAAACATTAACTGAAACGACTGTATGAGTATTTACATGAACAGAATCCTGCTTGATGAGACTATTCAAAATTTGGGACATTAGATTTTCAACTATCAGGTCAGATTGGAACCACACTAAATTAACATCTTATTTTACATCTTTGTGTGAAACTTACTTTCATCTCCTGTTTCAAACTCAAACTTCTGACTGTATCCACTGTACCCTGTTGCAGTCCTCACTCGGATATGAAAAATGTACTTAGTGGCTGGCTTGAGACCTGTGATGATGGCACTGGGGGCCTTGGACCTCGTGGAGGAATAGGAGAGCTGCGGCTCGTGCTCCTGGAGACAGAAGAGAAGAGAAGGGGAGTGAAGCAGGGTTATTTTCCTTTACCTTGAGACACTGTAAAGTCAAGCTGAGGAATTCTGCTCTCTCAAAAATACTGATTAAGAACTGGTGCAAGCATGGTTTTCCATAATTTAGTGCTTCATTTTTCATCAATTATAATGCATATGATATGGTCTTGATTTGGAAACTTATTAAGAAAGATGATGATCTTGTATTTTTGGTGATTTGGATTTCTGACCTGACTCTAAGGAATGGTGGTGGCGTGGAGAGCACGTTTACACAGAATGGCAGCTGCATCTTGAATAAAATGGGCACATCAGATCAGACCGCGCCAGCAGCAAGCAAGGAGCAAGGGTGGGAGAATTCAAGTACCCGCTACTCACTTCTACCCGCAGGTAGTGCCAAAATGCCGGCGCTATCCGTGGGTAGACCTGTGGGTGAAAGGAAAAATAAATTAATTGTTTTTTTTTAAGTTTGCGATCTTTTAACCCGAATCAACTGCATTGTTCTGAAACTCAGTGATTCCCCAGTAGTAACAGTGAAGTTGAAGCAACTTAAGACATAAAACGATGAAAATTTTCCTTTGAGGGAGAGTTGACTCCCCTGCAAAATACCACAGTTTACTTTGTAAAGATGTACGAGATACATAATGATTGTGAGGTAGATTTTTTTTTTTAATCGAAAACAAATTTATGGTTACCAAAGGGAAAAGGTGGAGCGGGGGAGAGGGATAAATCAGGAGTTTGGGATTAACATACATGCACTACTATATATGATAGATAACGAACAAGGACCTACTATACAGCACAGGGAACTCTACTCAATATTCTGTGATAACCTTTATGAGAAAAAAAATCTAGAAAAGAATGAATATATGTATAACTGAATCACTTTGCTGTACACCTGAAACTAACACACATTGTAAATCAACTACACTCCAATAATTTTTTTCTTAAATACAAAAAAAAAAAAAAAAGTACATACTTCTTTTTTTCAAAGAACCCTCTGGGAGTATGTGTTTCAACTGTGTTGACTTCTTGCCCTCATTTAATGCAGCCAGAAGACCCTGGGCTTGTGTCGCACCATGAAGCCTTTGTCCGGTTCTCCTGTTTTTATTTTTATTATTTATTTATTTATTTATCTTTTAACATCTTTATTGGAGTATAATTACTTTACAATGGTGTGTTAGTTTCTGCTTTATAACAAAGTGAATCAGCTATACATATACATATATCCCCATATCCCCTCCCTCTTGTGTCTGCCTCCCACCCTCCCTATCCCACCCCTCTAGGTGGTCACAAAGCACCGAGCTGATCTCCCTGTGCTATGTGGCTGCTTCCCACTAGCTATTTATTTTACATTTGGTAGCGTATATATGTCCATGCCGCTCTTCACTTCTTCCCAGCTTACTCTTCCCCCTCCCCGTGAGGTAGATTTTAAAACAGTCTGCCTGTGAGGGAGCATCAAAGACACAGCACAGTATGAAAGACAGCACACCTGAGAAATCAGGCAGGACTGGAGGCTTGGTTCCCAGTCACCCGTGGTTAACTGCCAAACTACCTCTTCTCACTAACAGGAAGCACAACTGACTGAATGCCCTCATCATTCAGGGTCTTTTAAGTGGGCTGTCTTGTCCACCACCTCAGAACAATTTACTTGTGCCTTTAAGAGACTGTCCACAATATGCTGGTAGTGGGAACACATTAAAGTCAATACTGTTTTTGTATAGTGTTATTGTTCAATAACTTTATAATGGTGTTCTAGTACGGTATCTGAAAAAAATATTTTTGTATGAACTACTCTTCTAAATTTATAGGTCAAATTAGGCTACCAGGCCCTTGAGTTAATTCTCCACTATTCTCATTATAAAATATCTAAAGATAGAGATTCTCAGAGATGGAAGAAACTTACAAGATCATTAATTAAGTCACTCATGCTTAAATTCGATCTATAATATTCCCATCAAGATTTCATTTAGCCTTTGCCTGAAAATATCTGTTGTTCAGGAGATCTGCCAGGCAAACGAAGTAACCTACATACATGCAGAATGTATCAAACTGCATTTATTGGCTGGTGATGCTATAAGATTTAGAACTATGAAAATCATTTTCCTTAAGCTACTTTTGAGAAAAAAAAATCCTTAAAGATCATTTTAAATCTTTATGGCCTTGTTTGTCAAAACTTTATATGCTACATGGTTATTCTCTGTCTAGCTGAGGAATTGAATTTGTCATCTATACCCCAAATAGAACTGTTTATTAAACACAAAGTACAAAGAAAAAATGAGTTAACAATAGCAACTTTTTAAATAAAAAAGACAAAACAGATAAATTGTAACTTATATTTATCCCTAGGTTGTTTCCAGATTAGAAAGTAAATAAATATCTGCCTGTTATAAAATCCAAGAAAATAAATTCTATAAAATCATTGGTGGCAGTAATTATCTGCTAACGGCCTAAAGAAGAAGCTTTCTAAGATGAAGGCCTTTATAATTAAGGGGTTTAACACCCATATTGTGGAGAAAGAAAGTTTGTGTTCTATTGGAAGAGATGATACTGTTTCTGGTAGAAATTTGTAAAAACTTTTGGATTGTTCATTCTTACATAGAAGAGGAGAATATTCCACCTCTCACAGAATTTTCTGCAACATAAGAGTTATGGGGTATTCTGAGTAGCATTGCACAGTATGAAATTATGATTGAGAGAATTTTAAAATCCTGAAAAAAAGAATTTAATCTTATCCTTAAAGAGAGGACATACAGATTGAAAAATTTACTTAGAATGGCCCCATAATAATTACACATTATGTCTTTGCTGCTTCACAAAAACATAGCTAAATGGTAATTTATTGCTCAGTAAAGTTACAGGGAGCAAAGGACTCCTTTTGCAAATAGCTTTTAGCATGTCTGCTGTTATACAGAAGTGTATCTGTAGCTATATCCCTGGAATAAAAATCATTAAGTAGGAAGTATGCTTACATGGTTCCTCAGCCTACAACACAGCAGTGCGGGGGCAGCTGCCTCGCCTCACATCTTGCCTCCTCTGAGCATGCCAAGGAAGAGAGCTCAGAAAACAGTCATGCGAGTTCCTCCTTCCAGCGCATATCAGCCCTCTCTCCTCCTGGTGTTTCCAAGCTCTTGGGAAACTAAGTTAGCACTTATCCATGGAAAGCATAGGGCACTACTGTCCCAGAACTTTGGCTAATTGCCTTTCTGCTGATGCATCAACTCCAAGTCAAAGTAGCTGTCACCAGATAGAGACAGTGCTTTGCTGCAGAGCCATCGAGATCTCTTTATGCATCCATGGGGGCTCAATTCTGAACATGCTTGAATAGGGTATGTGTGAGAGTTTCTCTGGGGTTTGTACCATATGGAATTGCTATTTGTATAATACCTATGTCTTCAACTTTCCTAGGTAATACATTCCATTGTTCATAAAACTATCTTACAAGGTTTTACCCTTGCTAAATCCATAATAAAATCTTCTCATTCTTAATATTATTCATTTTAGTACTTTCTTTTTTTCTTGATCGAGCTTTCCAGAGGCTTGAACCAACTTTTGGCTTTATCTCTCTATTGTTTCTTTGTTTTCTATTTCATTTAATATCTGCTCTTACTACAAATTATTTTCTTTCTTCTTTTTTTGTGTTAATTATATTGTCTTCTAACTTCTTACATTTCATGCTTAACTCACTAATTGTCAGTACATCTTTTCAAATACAATTTAAGTCTACAAATTTCACTCTAAGTACTGCACTACTGCACTTCATAAGTTTTCATGATATATTATCAACCAGTTCTGAGTATTTACTAATTTCCATAAATACACTATTTTTTTAGTCTTTGTGGCAGATCCAGGATTATTATTTCACACTTTTAAGGGTCAAAACAGGTTGTCAGGCAGTAAATAAATGGCATAAAGTGAAGCTCCAAAGGCATAACCCCATGGGTCGCAAAGTACACTGGACTGTGGATAGGAGAGCACTGGCAGTCTTCTGTGCTAATGCTCATTGGCTGAACGTGAAACAGTTTTTGCACTACTTCCCCTTGGATAAGCATAAATAATAATATCAATCGTGGGACAAATCATTTAGTAGCAATGCACTTTAATGTACTGTTATGTATATCATTTCCTAAAATAAACATATATACAATTTCTATTTTATACATTTGTATTCACATATACTAAAAACATAGCTCAGAACTAAATAGTGTGAACACAGAGCATTCACTGTCAAAAAATATGCATGTATTACTCTCTAGAGATGTAGAGTTTAAGGTTCTCTTCTCAAGGGCAGAGCCTGCAGCTTAGTCTCAGGAATTGCCCCATCCCAGCTGCTGAGGATCTAGGTTTTCCTGGGAGTCTAATCTTATTGTTACATTGAACCTTTCATTTGCTTAAAATACTGACTCTATGTTTTATCTCTATAGATGTCAACTCTTCATGGTCACTAACAGGGATGTTCTTACTAGAGTCTGGACCCTCTTAGCATTCAGTCTGAAAACTAACTTAGTTAAAAGAAATAGGCTCAGGTGTCCAGTCACTATGGCTGCATCTTTCTGCAACCAGAGGTAACATGGTCTGTTATCAACAGAAGGCAGCATGTAAAGAATTCTGGATTAGAATTCTCCTGTCTTGGCTCGATTTTGGTTCTGCTTCTATTATGTACCTTGGTAAGTCACCTTCAAGACTTTGATTTGCTCATACAGAAAATTCATTCACTGCACCGACATTCACTGAATGCTCTCCATGGGTATGGTTTTAGGGCTCTACAGTAGATCTGGCTTACATAATCACCAAAGTTCTACCTAAGCAATTATATTCTATAATTTTTGTATGTTAGAAATACAAGTCTGCTCTCTTCTGCTGTGACTGATTCTCATCACGCCTCATCTTACTCTCTTGAGTTTACCGTCCCACTTATGGAAGTAGATTCAATAGGCCCACAAAGTGGTCATCTTTTAGCTGGTTTGCTTTCTCTTAAAGTCTTTGGGTCTAGGGAGTTTTCTGTAAGATGTTACCACATTGTTGTATTTTTTTAAAATTTTAAACTAATTGGATTACATATGTGATTAGAAATTATGTTGTAGAGTTTTTTTGTACAGATATATAGATCTAAATATATATCAGCAATCATAAGATAACAACCATGATTTATGCAGTGCTTTACAATTTGCAAGGTGTTTTCATACACATTCTTTATGTAGTACTCATAATAATCTTGTGAAGCAATAAGAACTGGTAATATTTTTAGTCTCACTTAGCCTATGATGAAATGGGTGCAGAAAGAATAAGTAACTTACCAAAGCACGTCACATAACTAGTCAGTGGCTTCTGTTAAAGTTGTGCGTTTTCACTATCCAATTTAGGCAGATATGTGCAGGGCAAAAATGCTTATAAATTAGACTTTGAGCCAAGGTTATTTTTTTCACACTTTATGTTCTTGATTATCTGATCACTAGAAATAACTTTAAATTTAAGACAGACTGTGAACCAGATAGTAATGATTTGATGGCATTAGAATACTTTTATATAAATAGTTCCTCAGTGGTAGAAACAATTTTCAACATTGAAAATTTCAAAGATAAAGTTATTTTCTACTAAGGTTAACACTTCCAATCATTCTGCCTTTATTTTTTTTCTATTTTGATATTATGTCATATAGACAGATTCCAGGAAATTCCAAGGGGCTTATAATTCACCCAGTCTTCCAAGGAACATAAAATATTCGTGTTTGGGGCTTCAGAATAGAATTTTTTTGATAAGGTCCAGGAGATTCTTCTAGAATTTTTGATGTATGATGGTACTCTACATGGCTTTATTCACAGAACAGTACTAAGAGGACAGACTAAAAGCATTGTTGGATTTTCCTTTATCCTTTCAAGTCATGCCAAGTTTAAGTCATCAGGAATAGGTAAAAGTGCTATTAAAAATTAGCACTCTACTACCACAATCATTATTTTTTAATTAGCAATGTCCTAATTAAGCCAATGGTAAAGCTCTTGTTCTACTGGCTAGGAGACTGAAGCTATAGGGTCCTAAGAAAAGAAAAAAGTGGATATTAATAGCTCTGCTAGGGGTCATCTAAGTCATTTTTTGTCTCTTTTCTCTTTCCATTTTTGTGTCTGTCTTTCTTACCCTGCCTCTCTGTCACACATACAAACACACACACACACACACACACACACACACAAACACACATTCATCAAACAATTCATGACAGAAGACAGTTGAGATGTCTCCATAATAATCGTCTCAAAACTAAACAAATTACAACCACATTTAGAACATGATTCATTATCTGCAGAAAGATATTTTCCCTGATAAAGCAAGAATTGCACAGCCTAGAAACATAAAGCTTGAAAGGTTATCAAAGAATTCTGTTGCCTAAACAATGGTATTAGCAAACCTGAAAATATTTTACTTGAATGAAAGGAAGTTATTTCACATGACCCTAGGAAAAGGAAAGCTTGTGTACTAGATCCTGCCAGAATTTAACAATTGCTTTCCAAAGAAGAGAGACAATGAATTTGGTGTATTTTATTTTATAGGTCATTACAATAATGAGCCCTACCTGGGCGCAGGTACTTAACATACCCTGGCTGAAAGATTCCTTAAGATTTTTCACATTTTTACTTTGATGCTGCAATCTCCTAATTACTAATGTGAATTCCCAAGTGCTATAGAAGTAGAAATAAATATATTTGTTCCTGGAAAGGACAGGCTTCCCTAAAATCAATATATGGGCATTGTGCTTTGTTCCTCAGTTTGCTTTTGAATTTAATTAGAATGAGTCAATCTCTGAGAGAGTCATGAACTTCTAGTGCACTCCAGTTGTAGGATTTGCAAAATAGAGCATCAGAATGAGCTGTGTGAGCCCAGGAACTGAAGTTATAGCATGTCCGTAAAATAGGCATACTTATATAAGAGCTTATAGTCCTAAAAAGTCATCTATTTTCATTCTTGTATCAGTTGCTTTGATTCATCCCGAAGAAGTGTTAATCTATACCATTTTTTAGAGCTTTTTAGAGAGAGAATCTTATTCTACTCCAGGCAAACCATAAGGTACACAGGTTCTTCCTAATTATCTTACTGAAATTTAAAAACAATAGTTTATTTTAATATGTGGAAAATGTCTCTCCTAATGATTGAGCTATAATAAACCATCATTTTCTCTCTGTTAATTATGACTGCCTACCTAGAAATTCGTAGAGGATTAACTGAAAAGAATTAGAACTAATAAGTCAGTTAGTTGGCCAACATACAATTATCAGTTGCTTTCCCATACACTAGCAATGACCAGTAAAATTATATTTTAAAATATTCCATATACCATAGCAACAGAAACCTTATAATACTTAAGTATATGACAAGAAATATGCAAGACCTCTATGAGTAAATCTATAACAGTTTGCTGTATAAAAAAGAAAATCCCTTGTTTTCATAACTGTAATTCAAAGATCTTTTGTAGAATACTACATAGTAGCAGTAAAAGTAGGAATCTTATTTTTCTTTGTTCTTGAATGGATTAGCTGTTAATGTGGAACTGTTAAATATAATTATGTCTGATTTAGATTTTTAGTAGATATCTAGGTGAGAACTTTTCTTCCTTTTTCTTAGACTGTAATTTTCTTTGTATTTTGTTTTTAAAATGTGAAATGGATTTTGAATGTTATAAAACAATTTATCTGTATTTGCCAAGGTGATTCTATGTTGTTCACCTTAATGTAGTATATACTTGTGAAGAACTATCTTTGCATTCCTAAGATAAACTCTACTTGTTAATACTTGGTTATAATATAGTTCTAAAATTTTTATTGCAATTTTGGATTCAGTTTGATAATATTTCAAATAGAATTTTTATACCTCTCTTTATAAATGATCTTGGCCTAGAGTTTTCTTGTTTTTAACCTTTTTTATTATCAATATCTAGTTATACTATTTGGGTTAAGCTATATTTAAGAGAATGTATTATGAAAATTTTCATTTTTTAATGTTCTGCAATAATTGATATAACATGGTAATTATCTGTTCATTGAAACCTTAATTGAAAGACCATTTCAGGGACAGATATTTGACCATCTTTTAAAATTAGTTTATCCTATATTCAGATATTCTTCTTATTCAGTTTTGGTAATCAACAGAAAATTATCCATTACATTTATATAGTACATTTATTGATGTAAATTTACAATTAGGCTTGTCCTATTATTGAAAATCTCTTCCATAAATAACATTTTCCTCCTTCTAGTCAAGCTTGTTTATCAGTCTTCAAAAACACTGGGTTTTGATTTTTTAAATCAAATATACTTTTCTTGATTCAGTTTCATTAATTTTTGATTTTACACTTACTCATTCCTTCTTCCTCACTTTTTTAAGGTTTGGATATATATGTATCTCAATGTCTTTCATTTTAGAATAGTTTATAATTTAAGTCTTTTACCCTTTAATATGTGTTATTTAAGATAATATTCTAAACTTTCAAATAAATAGATATCGGGGTGAGATGGGGGGATTTTTGAAACAATTTTTAATTTTGTTGCATGATTTTCAAGGAATGAGTCAAAGAATGAAGGAATAATTTTATACTACCTGACTCCTTCCTCTAGTTATTTCAATGTGTATCAATATATATCCCTAAGTAGACAGCAATTTCCTCAAAAATGTGATATATAGTTGCTTCAAAAAACAAAACAAAACAAAAAAGCAAAGGAATGTTGGATGCATAGTTAGTGTTTAATACATATCTACTGATTGATATTCACAAAGGAATACCTAGCCATCATTTAACACCTGGTGCAGCTCTGGTCACATATTGGGAACTGGACTACTAGAGCTCTTGCTCCAATGTAGGAGCACAAATTGGGATGGCTTCCAGCTCACACTGATTTTCCTGTGACCAGATCTAAATTAGCCCCACAATCAGGGGGAAATGGGGCTGGCTCCCAACAAAGCTGATTGCCCTGGAGATAAAAGGAAGTGAAAATAATTATGGATTTCTTCTCCAATGACACTGAATCCATCATGAAAAATACAGAAAGAGAATTACGTTGAATAACCTCAGCTTTTCTGACTGTTGCCTTCCTGAGTCTAGAACATTATGCTCCGCCTTGGATTCTACATTTAAGGATTTGACATCCTTAAATAATCATCAGAGTTGGCTTTTGTTGCTGGTAACCAAAAGAGTTCCTTTCTTTTCTCACAATCATTTAAGTACCCAAGAGGGAGTTTCTAATTTGGGGAGAGAAGTGGTTAACAAGCTGGTTGGTAGGGTGCTCTAAGTTAGTGGGTAAGATGTTCTGAATTTTTTTTAAAGTAAAAATTGGCTACTGCTATGACAAAATTACAAATTAAGCATAAGTAAGAAAAATGTAGAAGTAAATATTCTAAGTACACAACTACTTTCTGACTGCACTTTTGGAGAAGTATCATTTAGTATACCACAGCTATAATTTACTATAATCAACTTTTGATTATCCCCAGTAATCCAAAACAGGAGATAACCCTAAATCACTTTTAAATGCATTCATGACTTTTTTTCTTATATTCCTTCCCATGTGTATTTTGTTTCACCTAAAATGAAATTAAATGCACTCCTTGAACATTAAATGTTGAGCAATAATAGGAGATGGCAGCAAAGTACACCTGATGGGAGCGTATATTGCTCTAGAATTAAGCATTCATAATTGATTTTCAGAGAACAGATAAGTTACATGTAGATAATTAACTGCTTGAAATTGTGGTTAAATTTACTTTTAGGGAAAATGGCTAGATTATTCCAGTGTGACCTTTACAAAATACTGGTGCTAGAATGAGACCAATGGAGTCCTAGTGGTAGTCAGTTTGTCTATGAAAACTGCGAAGATTATACAATCTCAAAGGGTCAGGCTTGTTGTAAGATAAAAAGCCAAATAACACGTAAAACCCTTTTGCAGGCTACAACAAATGTGTTTAGCATTATTTCTTTCTTTTAGGAGTTATTATCAATAGGTGGTGCATTTAATTTAGGGCAATGATAGACCTATGCCTTTAGGTAATTCTGCAGATGCTGTGAGAGGTCTTTCTAAAAATTTTATAAGTGTTTTGCTTGCCCATTAACCTCTATATTCTCACTGCTTAATGCAGTGTTTCTAGCATATTGTAACCTCTCATGATTACAATGATACATGATACATCATGGTACATTAGCCAAGTATACTGAACAAATAAATTAATGAATTAATTGCTCTATAGGTTTAGCTTTTAAATTATACATATTGTTATAGCAATTTAAAATTAGTGTGCATAAATGAATGATAATTCAAATGAGAGATGAGAAAAATTGTTTTGCTGGCTTATGGTACTTCCATAATCAAAATGCAATAATATTATGTCAGTATAGCTGGCTTGTTTTCTTCAGAACATTGTGGAGAACAGCCAAGATTCTACTTGTCAAAAAATACTTTGCAAAACAATATGCTTGAAAAACCTAAGATCTGTGCTGAAATATCTTTTAATACATATATATTTTAATATTTATTCAGTTTTAACTTTCCCATCTGTCTTTGTGTAACCTACCTTATTGCAGATGGGATATAGATTTTTCTTCCATGCTCTATTACTCTATAAATATTTATAATGGTGTTCAAGTAGAAATTAAATGTTTAAAGCTTGATACCTGTCTCTGAAGAAAGTGACTCCATCCCAAAATTCCTTAATGATTTTCTTAAAAGTATGTCATAGACAAACAACAACTTTAAATTTATCATTCATTCTTAAGGTTTTGGGTAATTTATAAGAATTTTAAAACCATGTGTAAATTTGGTGATAAGAATAATAACATACAGATAGAAAAAGGAGGGAATATATGTAGAACAAAACATTTAAAAAATTCCTATTTACTGAAGTATTGAGGATGAATAAAATTATTTATCTAAAAAGGGAGAAATGAAAAGGAAATTATAATCACTATAAGAATATGTGAGGATTACACTTAGTTTAGACATTTTTTAGAAAAGTTTACAAATTACTGCTGATGTCAGTAGTTTAGGTCAAGTACTAAAATAGCTATATAAAAGCTAGTTAAAAAACAACTTTTATCATAAAATTAGGATAAGTTATCAATAAATGCCACTGAGAGGAAAAAACCACACTAAACATCTTTGGAAACATTACTACACATATGTTGACTTCTTCAAATATAAATGGTATTCCAAACGTCAAACTGAATGTTTTCAAAGTTAAACCATTGGAGGAACATGGCTGAATGGAGTGGCATAAAACTAGAAAGGCAACACATGCGTGGTACCTTGATTAATTCTTCCTTAATTGTGGAATGTGGATTAAAAAAAAATAAAGCTGGGAGCTATAACATGTTTTTTAGAAAAGAAAAATATAGAGCAGTTAATTTTTTTCACAATAGTACTAACTGAATTATATGATAGGTAAGAAATATGAAGAATAGTAGAGAACAAGTCTTTGAAAATGAAATAACTAGACAGTAAATGCAGGTGACTGGCCTCCAAAACTGTTTCTTCGTTGCTAGATATTCTGATGGATTTAAAGTGAATAATAAGGAAGGTAAGATTTATAGATAAGAATAATAAAGAAGGCAGAATTTCACTAGAGTGAAATTGCCTTAGAATATGAAAAAAAAAACCGCTTTGTAGACGTCTCCATGGAAAAACAGTTATCTTCTCTGAGTATCATGAAAAGCCTTACATTTGTTCAAATCAGCTGCAAAACATGGTGATACAAGAGCTGCTTCTTGCATTGAAAAGGGGCAGAAATTCACTTAAATGTACAAGCATGAGAATGCCTTAGTCTCATTTAGAATAGGAAGAAAACACTTTCTGAAGATTTATTTTTCATTTTTATCTTTCCCATTTAAATGTATGTTGTTGCCATGGTGAAACTAATTTTTTTGTTATATTTGTTGATGGGTCTTAATTGTGATCTGATGACAGATATATTTGTTTTGTTCAAAATTGAGACAAAGATATCTGTTAAGATTGATGTACCTAGGGGCAAGACGGGAATAAAGACACAGACCTACTAGAGAATGGACTTGAGGATATGGGGAGGGGGAAGGGTAACATGGGATAAAGTGAGAGAGTGGCATAGACATATATACACTACCAAACGTAAAATAGATAGCTAGTGGAAAGCAGCCGCATAGCACAGGGAGATCAGCTCGGTGCTTTGTGACCACCTAGAGGGGTGGGATAGGGAGGGTGGGAGGGAGGGAGACACAAGAGGGAAGCGATATGGGGACATATGTATACGTATAACTGATTCACTTTGTTATAAAGCAGAAACTAACACACCATTGTAAAGCAATTATACTCCAATAAAGATGTTAAAAAACAAGAAAAAGATTGATGTACAAAGCTACAAAGCATAACTTATGTTTCAAGGAATGCAGTCCCACCTCCTCAAAAGAGAGATTTTAAACCTTCTTTCTAAGTGATATCATCTTGACTTGAAAAGCATCCCATTATGCTCTAAATAACTCAGTATTTTCAGTTAATGATCTAAGGCAGGCATTGCCTTTAAATGTCCTCAGAGGACTAGTAATATTAAGATGTGCATCAAATGAATGCCTCAAGATTTATAATAAAATACAATAAATAGGTTTATCAAGATACTGTGACTGGAAACTGAGTAATATCTCATCACTGACAGAAAATAAGTAATATAATATTAATAAATATTGCAGTAATTGACAGCTTCCCACAGATCACATAAATACACACACACACACACACACACACGGTTCTTCTAGTTCCAATGCTGCTGTTTGAAGTCAAAGGAACTTATAAGTGTGTAGATGACTACAGATAGCGTTAAAGGCAAGAAAAGGAATTCAAGGCAAAGCAAGCTCATTTTCCAGAAATATTATTTTAATCTGCATCATTATCAACCAATGGATGTATATTATTTATTTACTCCATATATAAACTAGTTTTGAAATCAAATTAGAAAAAGAGAAAATTATGATGAAGTAATGAGTTAAATTTAGGGTAAGATAAAATATAATCTGGACCACAGTGAAGAAGTTCTTTGGTCGTAGTCACAAATGTTGCCCATTTTAAGTATTCATGCAGTTTGTTCTTGGGGGGTTGGGTAGTGGCGCTAGTAATGGATGCTTTTTCCTTACACATGCAGAAATCTTCTTATTTTCAAGTTTGGGTAATCTGATATGTATAATTCTATTTTATTTGTAATGACCACATTGGCACAACCCAATGTACAGTCCAGTTTCAAAGAACTGAAAAACTTCTTTGTGGAAGTTTTCTTTTCTTTTTTTGCTTTACTTTTCTAAATTAACTATTCTTTTACCCTACAATATCTCCAGGTACAATTATTGAAATAGTTTTAAATTTTTAGAATTTCACACACATTCAAAATTAATAAATTTGCTTTGGCCTAGTACTAAAATATACTTATTTTAAAAATTAGTACAGACTAGAAACAAAGCATGTAATGTAATATTATGTAGGTCTAAAATCAAGTAGTACAGCAAATTAAAGATGGTGGCAAATTCTATTACACTCCTCTCATTGAAAAGTCAGATCTTTGCCCCCCACCCCTTGAATCTGGTCTAGCCTGTAACTGATTTGACCAATAAAGTAGTGTAGAAGTGAGGCACTGTCAATTACTTGCCCAGTCTCTAAGAAAACTGGCAATTTCCACTTTTTGCTTGGAGTTCTGAATTGTATGGCTAGCCTGAGACTGTTATGCTATGTAGAAGACCAAGATAGTCACTTGGAGGAGCCTTGAAGAGAGAGGAGGTGAGGTGGGAGAGAAGAGAGGGAGGGGGAGGGAGAGGGGATGACGATGAGCTCCTAAGCATGGCCATTCCTCAGGTGTTCCAGCCCCTAGCCTATTTTCTATCATCCCAGCTGAGGTCCCAGAAATTGTGGAGCAGAGATGAGCTGCTCCTGATGTGTCCTGTTCAAATTACCTGACCCAGAGATTCATGAGATGTAATACTTATTAATTGTTACTTTTAAGCCACTACCTTTTGGGGGTAGTTATGCAGTAATAGGTAACTGGAACAAGCAGATTGACGATTAACCTGCATTTCATAGATCTCTAATATGGATTGATTCTATTTTTTGTCACTAGATTGGGTGATGGTATTTTGAAGATTCTGTCTTAACACATGAAACTTCATCAACTTAAACATTCCAATTATCTGATTCTTTGGAAGAGTCAGATAAATTTTAGGCTTGCAACAACAGGTTAAATTAGTCAAAACAAATCAATTGAAAGTATAAACAGAACATAATATAGTTAAATTTCTTTTAATGTTAACACTTTCATAGTATTATTTTGCAGGCTGTATAAGCACTCCCAATACCCAGAAAATCCTCAAAGCTTCTCTGTCAAGTAGGTCTTACAAATGACAAGACTGAGATACAGAAAGATCAAGTAAGTTGTCCAAGGTCACTCAATAAATTAGTGATAGAGCTGGGATTTGAATCCAGGGAGTCTAGCTCTGGATTCTGTGCTGTTATTTATTACACTATGTAGCTTCCAATATTAAATATTGTACTACAGCCACATATCATTAAGAACTTTATATATTATGTTAGAGTTTATATCCCCTTTTTATTAATATATTGACAAACACAGAGGTAAAGAAAAAAGTTAATCTAGATTCTATATATTACAAATAATTCACAATCCTAATCATAGTATGAGACTCTGATGTTCACAATACTTAGTCTAACAAAGGTGTAATAGCTTGTATTTTGGTGCTATTTCATGGGATTTTGAGTACTCACCAAATCACCTCCTCTTTTTACAAGGTAATAAGGCAAGAGGCTCATTAGGAAGAATAAAACTGTTATTTCTTTTGTCACAAAAATTAAGTATCTAAACTCATCTATGAAGGCAAACTAGAAAGAGTGAGCCAAACTAATTTCCTTTATTTGAACTTTCATTTCAATTTTTCTATCATAGTGAGTTTAGGAGGATATCTATGTTACAGATCAAAAAAACTAAGAGCTTCTCAAGGCTTTATTCTGAGATCACTAATTCTGTTATAATTTCAACAGGATATTCTATATTTACTGGTAAACTGATGACCTTACTAATTAAAGTACTGAGTTGGAATTTAGAGATACAGTGCTGTCTTTCTGTGACTCACAGAGAGATGGATGTAAGCATGTCATAATATTACTGAGCCAGAGCACACTCAGATGAAAAATAAACATAAAAACCTCAGCTCCATCCATCTCACAATATTGTTGTGTTGCATCAAATGAGAATGCACATGAAAGCGTATTGTAAACTGGAACATCCTCTTCATATACAAGATAGAATGGTTATTGTTATTGTTGCTATTGGTATTATTAAATAGATGTCTATGTAGTTGGTGGAAAAATCTGTCACTTAGGGTAAGACATAATATTTTAATAATGAATTATATTCTGAGTTAGTAGATGGGAATTGCATTGGTTATTTAGTAAATTAATCACTCAGAACTACAGAAACTTTCATCTTTTAATTCCATGTCAATAAAGTTAGTAGGAAAAATCAGCTGAATGCCCAGGAGTCTGATGTCTTATGTGATTAGGGGTGCAGTTGGGATCTATGGGTGAGAATAACACCAATGTCTAGAAATTTCTTCAGATGACAGATCCTCCTTTAGAGTTAGCTACTTGGGCCTCAAGTTAGTTACTTGCATCTGTGGGCATGACCAGTTGACTAGTTGTTAATGTAGCTCTCACTGGTACAATGAATTAAAAATAGTGATTTGTAATAATCCTTAATGTGACATGTTTCAGGAGCTAAGAGACACTATACATCTGTCAGCTACCGCCACCTATTTGTCATGTTACAGATGAATAGCAATAAAAAACCTTAGCCACTGTGCTAACCAACCAGTGAACTAAGTCTTCAGAAGGACTATACGGTGGTCTTTTAAAAATATGTAGCTGTTAAATATATTAAGGTAAAAATGTTATGATGCATAATTCACTAAATAGGAAGAAAATTACCAAGGGGTTGTTGATAGCAGCAGTTGTAATAGCTACACACATTTGGGCATAACTAAATTAGAAAGATTTCATCCATCTACCTGCTGTGATTTACCCCATGAAATCACAAGAATCAAGGGACATGTGGAAATAATAATTGCATTGATTGCCTTCTTTAAATGTCCTTGTGTGATATAGAAGGATGAAATATAGGTTCTGGGAGCAATTTGCCTTTGCTAACTGAAACAGCCAAAAACAATTAATTTACACTGCATTCAACCATGAAGAACTGCAGAATACTTCCCCTGCTAAAGCTTTATATTTTCTAATTACAGACTTAGATTTTCTATAACTAAAGGTTTAAGGAGTATCTAAATTAATTCTAATATTCTTCCTTCTTCAATCATTCTGTGGAAATGTTGACATTTCTAATAGTATTCATTAGTTTCTAATTAAAATATACACATATATAGGAACATAAACCTGTCTTTTTCAACATATATAAACTGAGACAAAATTTCAAGAATAAACACCAAAACAAACTCAAATAGTGTTCACCACGAAAGTTAAAAACATTAAAGGAAAACAATTTTTCAAATATTAGAATTCGTAACAATGAAATTTTCTAATTTTCCAATGATATACTCAAGTAAATGGGAAGATGTCTATTTTTACTTATTTTCCCCTAAAAATATTAGATCAGTGTGGATTCTACAAGGTCACTGCAAATACATGATATTAAAACACAGCCAAATTCTGCAGCAACACAAATGTTTTTATGAGCAGCAGGTGTATTCTTTGAAAGACTGTAAAGCTATTAACAGCTCAGTAAGGAGTACATAATACTAGGCTGTTAATTCAGCCTCCCTTATAAGAGTACTGAGGAAGGACATTTTGAAATCATTAAGATAAATGCATTTTCAAAAGTAGCCAATCTGAATGCTTTATGAAGAGAGGTTCATCTAAACTTTATCTCATTAAAGTAATGAATTTAGTCTTGATTTGAATACGCCTATCCAAAAAAATTATTTAATTACTCTGAATAAAAATCAAATCATAATTTTGAAACCAAATATGTTCTATTCATGATAAGCACTTGAAAATGAATTCTAAATTATTTTATTTTTTGCAAGTTCCAGAATTTGAGGCATATTCTAACACAAATCTACAATACCTAGCACAGGTACCTGCCATCTAAGAATTTGGTAACGCTATTTCAATGAATGAATGAGTGATGTCCTAAGATATTTTATAAATGTTGACATTTCAGTTGCTCACCTTGGAAAAATTATTTGTGATTTGACTCCCATGAGGACACTTCTAGGTATCTGTTTCAAAGTCAGACAGACTTTGGTTTTATTAGTTTATTGTAATTATTTTTTCCTATAGTTGCCTCACTCATTAAATCATTTAAAATTTTCTTTAAATTTAAAAGGAATGAGACTGTCAAAAATGTTTCTGGGTACAGATTATTTGAGGCATAGAATATTTTATGATGCCCAATAAACTATATCTACTTTTTTATTTTTCATCTTTTAAATAAGAATTTTATAACGAATTATTCAATTTGATTTAGATATAAAACTATGCAGTATTTAAAAATTAATAGAAATAGGACAGAACATATTTACTTTTTTTTCTTCCTTAGAGCTCTTGCCTCAAATTCATGCTTCAGTGAAATAAACAAAACTACACATCAGAATGGCAGAGTTACTTAATAAAAATGTTGGATTGACTTACACTGGCACTGAGGATTATTTTTCCACACCCCTCATTCCGAAAGTAAAGAACAAAGGATAAAGAGGAAAAAAAGATATATACCTCATTTAAAAATAATGTTTTCCTACTATAAAAGTATGAGTGAGCTAAAATAATTCCTCGCTTGGTAGCAGGAGTTTGGCTTAAAACAGCACTTCCCAAAGAGTTTTCCATGGAACGTTATTTCCAAGGAATATGTGTTGTTATGGTTAAAGAAAAAAAAGTTTTATGATTGTGTAAGTTTGAGTCTTCTGGGGAGCAGATTCCAAAATGATGTTGAAAGTGAAGGTATTTATGGAGGGAAGTACCTGTGCAGGTAAAATCTGTGCAAGGAAAGGGATCAAGTTAGACAAGGAGAGCTTTCAGACCACAGTGAAAGTCTGATTCCTGTGAAAAGAGAGATGAAGAAATAGAATTGGGTTGAAAATGCCTCGGATGGCAGTGCAATTCTGAAAGTCTCTTGGCCAGGTATATGGGAGCCCCAAACAAGTTCTGCATTCATCAGGAAAGGCCTGGCTCTACTACCAGGGGCTCAGGAGGGATGGTAGATCCCACAGCAGCTGGAGACCTTCCTTTCAGCAGGTTCTCTCTTGAAGGGAGATCTAAGTAATGCACTCTCATGGCTGCCACCGGGGTCATATAAATTTAGAAAGCACTAGGTTAAATAAAATTAAGTAGGTTACTTTGCTGCAGGTTTCCCCCAAGCATTTAATTATGCCATGTGCTTTGTTAAACTCCAGAGATGGAAAATATATGCTACATTTTCCAAATTGATTTGACCATGCAACCTTATGGTGATTAAAAAAAAAATCCATCTATTAAGACTAGCTCTACAGTACATACTTTGAGAAACATTAGTTTAAGATATACTATATTAATATAAATTCTGAGATACCATGAGCAATATCATATGAACTGTTTTCTGTCTCAATGGTACCATTAACTCAGATTTAGCTGTTTCTTCCTATTCAAGCCCCTACCTCTTTCACAGAGGTATTTACTATCCTTGTGTTGGTCATATCCTTGCTTAAAGAATGTGTTATCACATCTGTATGAGTGCATAAATAATACATTGTTTAGTTTTGTATGTCTTTGAGCTTTCTACAAATGTTATACTGTATGGAGTCTTCTGGGACTGCATTATGTTTCTAAGGTTTATCACACTGTGGCATTACATTTTTTCATAATGTTCATTTGTATATTATGTTCATGTACATTTGTACATAATGTTCATTCATTTTCACTAATATACATGACTTATTTCAACATACAATTTATTTACATCTTTTTCTAAAGATGAAAGTTTGGAATTTTTTTTTGAACAATTTTTCCTTAAACATTGCAGGACATTTTCTTGATCACATATATAAGATTTTTAGGAGTAAAATTGCTGGGTCATTGGATGTAAAAATGTAGAAATTGATAAAATTATTTTCCAAAATGATTTATCAGCTTACACTGATTCTAGAAATGTAAAAGTTCATATTGCTCTGCGTCATCTCCAGTTCTTAGAAATGTCAGATTTCTTAATTTTTGCCAATCTATTATGTGTAAAACGTTATCACATTGTGGTCTTAATTCACATTTTCCTTATTACTAATGAAGTGGAGCATCTTTTCTTATACAGGTTGACTTTTCTATTGGGTTGTTCTTTTTATGGTTTTCTAGGATTTCTTCATGTATTTTGGATAATAATCCTTTGCTAGTTGTAAACATGGCAGCTCTCCCAGTTTGTGGCTTGTCTTTTTGCAATCTTAATAGGGTCTTTGGAAAGAAAGAATTCTTAAAATGAAAGTAATCAAAGTTAGTAAGTTTCCTTTTATTGTAAGGTCTTTCATTTCATTTATGAAATATTTTCCTTACCGAAGGTAAGAAAGATATTATTCCATATTTTTCTTCTAAAATGTAAAACGTTTTTCCCATCACATTTACATCCTTAGAACATTTGGACTTAATTTTTATAAATGGTTTGAGGTAGGGATCCAGTTCCTTTTTCCTTCTTTTTTCCTTCTAATATAGATTGTCCAGCACAATTTAATGAATAAGACATACTTTTCCTAATGATCTGCAATGCCACTTCTGTCACGTTACAGGTTCATATTGTGTAGGTCTGTTTCTAAGGTTCTCCGTTATGATACATTGGTCGTTTTCTCATTCTGCAGCAATATCACTTACCCTAATAACTATACTTTAGAGTGCTTTTTTTATATCTGTCAAGGCATGTAACCCTGGCTTAGTTTCATCAAAAATGTCATGCTCATTCATGCCCTCCCTTTTTCTTCTTTGCTATACCAATTTTAGAATCAGTTTTGTCAATTTCTACAAAAAGACATGCTAGAATTTTTATTAGAATTGCATGGAGTCTACATATCATTTGGTGGAAAAGCAACCTCTCTATGATAGTCTCTCTTATCCATGAACGTGAACCCTCAATTTATTTGAGCGTTTTAAAATCTTTCTATCAAGTTTTAACATTGTTTTGCCTATATTGAACAATATTTTAGATTTATTCCCCAATACTCTACAGATTATGTTGCTATTGTAATGCACTTTCTATAAAAATTGTTTGCTGCTGGTGTGCAGAAATGCAATTGAAGTTTTATAGCCAGGCACCTTGCTACAATCTTATTAGTTAAACAACTTGTATGTAAATTTGGTGAGAATTTCATATCATCTGGAATAATGTGAGTTTTCTTTTTACAATCCATATGATTTTATTTTATTTTTAAATTTTTATTTAATTGAAATGGCTAGGTCCCACAATATTTAATAGAAGCAATGTTAATAGACATTTTTATGTAATTCCCATTTATAGGAGATTTAGTTTAACATTTCCCCCACTAAGAAGAATATTTGCTTAATTTTAATTACCTGAAGGAAGTTATCTTATGTTCCTAGTTTTTTAAGAATTATACTCAAGAATAGGTGTTAGTATCAAATGCCTTTTCTGCATCTACAGAAAGCTTTCTCCTTTAATTTACTAACATGGTAAATTGCAGTTACAAATTATTTATTGTTAAAACCCAGTGCATTCCTGAAATAAAGCTAATTTACTCATTTTTTTCTTTTTTTAATAATCTGCTGGATTATTTGGCTAATATTTAGTTTAGAATTTTGTATCTATGTTTCTGAGTGATATTTGCCCATAGTTCTTATTTCTGCTGTCCTATTTTAGTTAGGAAGTTATTCTGTTCATAGAAAATACATTTCAGAGAATTCTCTCTTTGTTTTCTGTTCTCAAGAAGTGTTTGCATACGTTTGGAATGATGTGTTCCTTGAAAGTTTGGTAAAGTGACTTCTAAAACCAGGATTGACATGTATACACTGCTATATTTAAAATAGATAACAAGGACCTACTGTATAGCACAGGGAATTCTGCTCAATATTCTGTAATAACCTAAATGGGAAAAAAATTTGAAAAAGAATAGATACACGTATATGTATAACTGAATCACTTTGCTGTACACCTGAAACTAACACAACATTGTTAATCAACTATACTCCAATATAAAGTAAAAATTTAAAGAAAGAAAAAAACCCCATCTAAGCCAGAAGCTCTTAATTTTTGAACAATTTTTATCTACTGTTTCAAATTTAGTAGTTAAACAACTATTTAAATAACTATTGAAGTTATCTATTTCTTCTTCAGTCAAATTTAGTAAAAAATATTTTTATGACGTTATTGCAAGGTTTCACATTTATTTGTATAGAGTTGATCTTGATAAACTCACTATCTTTTCAATCCCTACAATATTTGTTATTCTACCACCATTATTATTCTCATTATTCGTTTCTTGTTTCTCTTATTTTGATCAGTCTTTCTAAAGTTTATATAATCAATTCGTCATTTCAACTTCTGGTTTTGTTGATCTCTATTGTATCTCTGTTTTCTATTTTCCTATTTCTGCTCTTGTAATTATTTATTTCCTTCTACCTTCCCTGGGCTTTTTCTTTTGCTAAATTTGTAAGTAGGATGCTTAGCTCATTCATTTTTTAACTTTATTATTTTATAATAAGAGAACTTGTTATACATTTCCATTTATGAACTGCTTACACAGCATGGCGTGCTTTCTGCTATGTAATATTTTTATTATCGTTCAATTAGATGTACTTTAATTTCCTTTATGATTCCTTCTTTGACTCATGAATGCTATTTTTATCCAGTATTTGAGTTCTCTTCTTGAAATATTATTAATTTATACAGGTAATGTTTGTTCAGATTTATGTATATGTTTATTATTTAATTTATTCACTTCTTGCTTCTTATACTATCCTTTTGGAATCATTTTTCTTCTTACTGAAGTCCATCCTTTAGGACTTCCTTTATGGTAGGTCTTTTGGTGATGAACTCTTTTTGTTTATCTCTAAAATGTCTTTATTTTACCTCTGTTCCTAGATGATTTGGGGTTGATAAATGTTTTCTATCATAACTCTGAGAGCAGTATTCTTAAATTTTCTGTTTTCTCTTGTGCTAAGAAGTCTGCTTTAATTCTAATTGTTGTTCCTTTGTCAATGGTCTCTTCTATATGTCTAACTAATTTCAAAATTGTGCCCTTTCCCTATATTTTTTATATTCTGCAATTCTACCATAGAATTCATGCATTCTACATGTCTAGAAACATGAGTTCTTATTTTTCCTATTTTGGATATGCTGTACTTAGTGGATTCATTGGTTCTAGAAAATTTACAACCATTATTCATGTATTACATGCTCTCCATTCTTTCTGTTTGTGCTTTCTTAAAATCCAGCTCTGTATATGTTAGATTTTATTATTCTATCTTCCACATCTTTTTATTCCTCTTTTATATTTTCCTTTTACTTGTCTCTCTTATTATCATATGTGTAAAGATACATAATATATGATATGACTTTTTAATCCACTGGTTGAGTTTTTTCTTAAAATAATGATATTTTTTCATTTTAGAAGTCCCATTTTCCCCCAATCTGCCTATTCTTCTTGTCCCTTTCTCACTTTCATGATTGCATTTGTTATTTTTTTTAAACATTCCATATATAGCTGTTCTATGTATGATTCTTTAACATATGCAGTCCTTGGAATTCTAAATTTGTTTCTGATTGTTTCTGCTGATTCATTCATGTCTTGCTTTTTCCTGTGCTTCGTGTTCTTTGATTGTGATCTTATTGCCCGTTCACAGTCTGTGGTGTCTTTGGGTCCTAAATTTCGAAAGCTTTTCTCTAGAAAGAATTTATTTGTACATCTGCAAGTAGCCAGAGGCTGCTGCTAAGATGGTACCGCTTCAATTTTCTTTGAGCTACTTGGCTGAAGACCGGAGACCCAGGATCAGTTCCCCTTTTTAGCTGGTGCTCCAATACTCTGATCCTGACAACGATGCTTTCAGAGCACTGAGAGATCTACTCTCAGAGAAACTCCACTGTACCAGAATGACATCTGTTTCTCCTCCATTCTCATTATTTTTTTTTTTTGATAGGGAAGGAGAGTCCTTGAAATTTTATTTTAGTTTTTGTGAGACCAAAATTACCATCAACAGTATGCCTTACCCATACCTACTTATTTTGCAAAGAAAGAACCTTTCAGAATGCCTACTCTGGCACCATTCTAAAACCCAATAAACCACTTTCTCCCAAGACTATGTGACACAGCACTGTTTTTTCAATTAAAATAAACATAGGAGAAAATAAAGTAGAAGTTAAGGAGTGACAAATCATTCATTCATCCAATCACCTGTTTCTCACTTTTTATTGAATTATTACACTATGTCCAGCAAAGTACTAGTTGCTGGAGATGCAAAGATGCATCAGCTATGATCTCAAGAGGACTCACAACCGAGCATGGGGAGGTAAGCATGGTCACAGAAAGGTCTGCAGTAACTTGCAATTCCTTTTGTCCCTGCAAAATCTTCTCACATAGCAATTCACATATATGTTTAAAATAAAATAAAATTGCAATGAAAGACATATGGGAACTACACTTGTTTATTTTTGTAATATTTAGTAATTTTACTTTAATATTTTTGTAATATTTTGTTTTGGATGCATTCCAAACTAAGTATTTTGGGAAATTAAATTTATGAATCAAATGTACTATTATTATGATTGTAAACATTTTAAAGAAAGACATTTATAAACCCCTGTCTTGATTTGAGCATTTAAAAAGGAAAATAAGTGAATGAGAGTTATAAAATTGACTTGGTTCCTAAGGATTGAATTGGGTAAAAATCACTGAAAGTTAAAATGGTATTAATGAAAGCCATGAAGATATTCTATAATCACAAAAGGCAAAAAATTTTTAGTGAGAGTTAATTATATCTTAAGCATATTTAACCACATATAATAAGGTACTATTTAAAATTTTAATCATCCTTAACATGAATCTGTAGTGCTAAACATCATACATGTTGACATTCAATAGATATTCATTGAATCAGGGAAGGAAAGAAGAAAAGAGGGAAGAAAGGAAAGAAGGAGGGAAAGAAGGAAGGAAGGAAGGGTGACAAGGAAGGAGAAAGGAAGGGTGTCCTTGGGTTTCTTCTGCACACTGTTTCAGTCTCATCTCCTCTTCCTCACTTACTATACTCAAGCCATGGTAAACTGTCCCTTCCTTGAACTTGCCAACTTTCTTGAACTTCCTTTCTGTCTTGGGTTTTCACACAAGTGTGCCCTTTGCTTGGAGTGCGCCTCTCTTCCTATTTTGCCACAACCATTAATATTAAATATCTCCCCATCCTGGGTTAATCCCTAAACCAAAAATGAAAATGTTTTATCTCTTTAATTATTTAAAGTTGTATCCATAACGGATTTTTCTTACAGAGTTTCATTTAATGCTAAATTCTAAAGTAACTTTAGATTGTAAAAGAGTCTTGGATTTAACTTTCAGGAGACACCATGGTGTAAAGTAAAGAATTCTGGATTTTCTATTAGATAGGTAGCAAAAACGTGTAGCTCAGGACCTGGTACATAATGCGTATTTAATATATTTTAGTTCCTTCTTTCCCTTCCTGTCTTTGTTCTTCACTTTTTCCTGTATTAAAACAAAATATTAATACAAGGTAAAGTGTCCATCTGTAAGAATAAAAAGGAGTAAGTATTTTAGATTTCTGTCTTCCACAGATTACAGTACTAGACCAAAAACTGGGTTCAGAATGTCTGGTAATTAAGTAAAACTGAGAAATATATTTTATTTTTGACAACAAACTATATAATACTAAAATTAGAAAATCATATTTTTTCCTCAAACAATACTCAAGTAGGAGAACACAAGTGCTTTTTAAAATAAAGACTATCGAATAAATCAGTAGACAATAACTTCAGCTGATGTTTTTGAAGGCAGAATACAGGCATATTATTGAATTTCAACTGACTGGAGAAATTGTTTTCAAGGGGCTTAGATAATGTGTTGTACACACTTTTTACTGATCATCTAATTTAATAAAGGGATAGAAATCAGAGATTGCACATGAAATGTGTTTGTAATGTCCATTTTGTGGTCTGCTCCAAATAAATCCTTAAATGAATTTCCTATAAGACCTAGATTTCATTCAATTCAAAGACTACTTCCTTAATAAGTTCCTCTAATAAAACCAAGACAAATACTTCCTGTCTACAGACTTTGTCAAAAACCCAGGAGAATTTTTTAATCTAAGGATGTATACATGATCAAGTTGGTAACCATTACATAGGACCAGTTTAAGTTTGTTTTGGCCCTTTCACAAATTCATATCCTAACCTCAACATGTATCATGTTTGGGATATTTTATACCATTTTATACAGTTTGTCTTCATTTCAAATTTTGCCTTCAGGTGTATTTTCTTCTAGAAAATTTTATGAGCTTCAAGGTATCAAAGGAATAGATAAGATAGAATTACAAAACACCACTCACATCTGGAGACTAATTAATATTGGATGATTATAATTGGACACTCATGCACTAATATTAAGAGAAGTAGAATGTGATAAGTTTAAAAACAAAAAAGTTGATAAATGCCGATGCTCAAATCAGCTTCGCCTTGCCTTAGATTACAGACAACTACTCCTAATGACTATTTTAACTATTTTTTCCCGTAATTTTTCAGTGACAGCAACATCATCATACATAGTTTGCTTCATTTTATGAGATTCAACGTTTGCATGACAAACAGTGCTAACTGGAGAGGCTTCTAAGTTATGTTTTTAGAGCAAAGCCACCTGGATTACTCTGTTTTCCCCAGAGTGACCCTTCTGTTCTGAAAGAAAGACAATCAGGATATTCTCTGCAGGCCATTTTAATATGAAACACAAAAGCTTAGAAATCCCTTCTAAATAACTGAAGAAAACCATTAGGAGTATAGCCAGCCAGTCTCTTAGTGGAGAGGTCATGAGAGACAGTAGGCACAGAACCTCTCTGAAGAGTCCAAGGAACATTTGGTGGTTTATAATTGATTTTTCTGGGCAGATACCCCTTTTTTTCAAATAGTAATTATATCAGTGTCATTACTAATGGCTGTTGCAAGGGGCCTTGCTTTATTTTCCAAGTATGATATTTATTTGAGTATATTAGATAACACCAATCCAGATACAAACTTCTTGGGAAATGATCTTTCTTGATTTAATTTTCCATTTACACACACACACACACACACACACACACACAAACAGATTCATGCAACTCTTCTGGTTTTTTTCTATACTTAAGAGTTAACCTATTAAATATTCCCATGGCTCCTTATATAAATATCCACTTAACTTGTTTTTTATACTTTAACTAATATTGATTTGGGAAAAAGTTCAAATATTTAATTTTTTAATGACCTGAGAAGCACTACATTGGTTCATCTAATCAAGTTTAGAAATCTCTTTCATAAATTAAAATTTTAATTATTTACACAATATTAACTACTTTCCTATGTATCTTTACCGTATTAGAGTGGTTATATAGGGAGAGGAGACTTCTGTTGTTTCCAAGGGTGGCTTAATCCTTTTGTAAACCAGGGAATTGTGCTCTGGTGAGATCTGGTCTACTTTAACTATCAAAAACTGTTAAGGTCATGCAAGAGTCAAAACAACATGAATTCTTAGTTACAGCTGAATACGAGGCCAAAGTTCTATGTAAATTTTTCTGTTTAACTTTCATCATGAGGAGTATGCATAGGATTGCTTACTTGGAAATGTAGTTAGGTTGTTTATGTTACTTTTATTTTAGAGACAGAAAAAAAACTACAAGGGCTTTTAAATGACATGACTGAGTTATTTGTAAAAAAAGAGATCATATGTGTATGTGTTAACTTCATATGTGTATGAAGTTAAGCTTTATATGTTGAATTTTGGACAGAATAGGCCAATCTTCTGGGGAAATTCTAAAAAATGGAATGGCCATATCACTGAACTATGTAGAGTATGTTTTAAAAATTATTGGCATTTCAGAATAGGTACATTGCATTTTCTCAGAGATAATTATTTTGTTGAAGGCAAATTGAAATATCATAGATTCTTCCAAGAAGCCTGATATGGTGGCCAGCTTCCAAAACTGACCTTGATGATCCCCACACCTAGTATTGGGTTGGCCAAAAAGTTCGTTCAGGTTCTTCCATAAAATGTTATGGAAAAACCCGAAGGAACTTTTCGGCCAACCCAATATTTATACCATTATGCAGTCCCCTTCCAGGGTTGAACTGTGTGTCTAATAAAATATGACAGAAGTGATAGTAATTGCTAAGATTAGATTATAAAAGACACTGCCTCTTTGGTGTTAAATGTGCACTCTCTTTTAGATGTGGTCAGGTCCCCATGAACAGTAGCTGAAGCTTTCAGCCCAAGTCACATGAATAAGCTGGAAAAAAAGTTGCCCTGCCTCGTTAAGCTTTCAGCTGACTGCAGCCCATGACAGCTTGTCTGCAACCCCATGGGAGACCCAGAGCCAGAACTACCCAGCTAAGTCACTCCTGGATTCCTGATTCTCAGACATTTTGTGAGATAATACACACTCATTGCTTAAAACTGCTCAGTTTTGGGGTAATTTGTTATGTAGCAATAGAAAACTAATACACTTGATCTGTAGATGAGGTTAATGTTCAGTATCTTTTCCTATAAGGGAAGTAGCTTCCAAATGGTGGTGCTTTCTGAGGCAATACAGAATATTAGAAGAGGACTGGCCTTGCATTCAGGGAAACTGTATGGTCAATATCACACAAGCCACAATTCTTCTGGGTCTAGCTTCCTAATAAATATCAGAGAGTTAGATTAAATTTGCCCTAATAACCATTCATATTTTTAACCTCTATACTCCTAAGAGGGTTCTCACGCTCTCTGTTTGGGAATCTCTTTGTATGTGAAATCTTTACTTATTTACCACAACATTGCCAACTTTTCAATATATCTCTATTTTCATGAATGATTGATAATTGGAGAGAAGGGCTTCCCTGGTGGCGCGGTGGTTGAGAGTCCGCCTGTCAATGCAGGGGGCACGGGTTCGAGCCCTGGTCCTGGAGGATCCCACATGTCGTGGAGCAGCTGGGCCCGTGCGCCACAGCTGCAGAGCCTGCGCTCTGGAGCCCGCGAGTCACAGCTGCTGAGCCCGTGCGCCTGGAGCCTGTGCTCCGCAGCGGGAGAGGCCACCACAGTGAGAGGCCCGCACACCACGGCGATGAGTGGCCCCCACTCGCCGCAACTAGAGACAGCCTGCACACAGCAACGAGGACACAGTGCAGCAAAAATATAAATAAATAAATAAATAAATAAATAAATAAATAAATAAAATAATTAGAGAGAAAAGGTTGCTATTGCAAAGATGGTACATGAGAGAAAGAGAATGTTTGGCTGCTGTGTATCCTCTGCATAACCTACTTTGGCCTTTAAAGAGTATAAAGAAAGACACAGAAGAAATGAAACCATGAGGGAAGACATGGTGGACCCATTAGAGTAATTTACCCTACCTAGAGAGTAATGAAATAATAAAATCTGCCAAAATAAATAGAACACCATGCTTCATGAATTATTCTCATACATAAAAAACTTACAAGAGTGAGAATCTTGTATCAAAGCGAAACATGGCCTGTATTGTCATCAATATATCTAATGTGTACTTGGAAAGTACAATAAGAATGAAACTATTTTCCATGTTTATGGCCATACTACTGTACAGTTATGTCTAATTTCAAAGAAAAAAATTTTCTGTATCTTATTTAATGTCAAATGTTTTACAGTTCATAAACTATGTAAATTCATAATTTAAGATATCAATTTTTGTAATTTCCAAATTAGAATGTTATCACATGCTTATCCTAAAACTTCTTAAGTGACAATAAAATAATATTATGGGATGGTATCAATTGATTAATATTGATGTGGATGGTAATTTTTAAATGTAGGAACTGGTTCTGTGCCATAGTCCACACATTCGTTACTGTCTTTACCCCTGTTTTACTTATTACCATATGATCGATAAAATAGAATAATCCTTTTGATGGTCACGTTTGCACTTTGGGTAAGATGGCATTCTGTTTGGGTGACAAAAATTTGAAGGACCTACTGTACCTACTAGAACCATATTAAAATCAAAACTGGTAATGACACTGAAACTAATACCAGTTTTAGTAGGGTCTATGTATTGAATGCTTACTCTTTCCCAGTAGCAAATGAAATGATTCACATTTAAAAGTCTCATTTAATCTACTCCTCATAATAGCTTATGTGGGTGTTATCATTTCTCTCCTAACAGATGAAGAAGTTAAGTTTTAAGGAAATAAAACTAGTTGTCTATGGTCACAAAGCTAACTGGTTTCAAAGCCTGAATTCTAACCCAGGTCTGTTCAAATCCACTATGACTAGATAGAATATTTATTATTGTGTAAAATATTTTGCTTCACAAATATCAATGTGAATTAACTAAAAAGCCACCAAAAGTTAAAAAAGCAACACAAGAAAAATGAAATAAGCAACAGTCCAGTCACTTTTAACGTTCCATCAATATCTAAATATATTTTTATCACAGTTTCTTATTAAGTTGCCAGCTGGAGGTTAAAATCTAAGTGGTAATCATGAAGTAGGTAGGTGTCTCTCAATTAGCTAGCAGCTAATTAACTTGTCTTAAAATGAATTAATACAAGTAGAGTGCACTCAGTAAACTACTATTTGTTAACATTATTTTTGTTTTTTCATAATCCAAGTTAAGTATTAACACCAAAATGTTTTTCTCTACCTTCATTCAAGATTGGAAAAGTAGTTTTAAGGACTAGAAATGTGCAAATATTTTAGCTTCTAACTCATTTTTGTTTTCCTAATTCATCCAACAAAATCAAATCTTGGCCTTGCAATAAATAAGGGTTCTCTAGCTCCAGAAGAACAGGTTTCCTAATACTGGATACACTACAGTCTTGGATGTTAGACATTCCCTCCAGCAATAAAAAAAAAATCTGCAAATCAAGTCAGGCAGCAGAGGCACACATAAGCTTACATATTTCTTAAATAAAAAGTTGGATTTTCTTTATAATACTGCAATATTTTGATATCTATGGGGTCTAATAAAAACTGTGCTTAAAAATGCAGTTTAAAAACACATACACACCTTTCACAGAAGTATTTATTGGAGTGAACTATCCAAGGAGGAAACCCCACCAAATTCCTGACTGACTACTAAGAAAAGTTGCTAGCTCTACCTTACCCTCTGTATGGTCCATATTTATTTCCTCTCTTAGTGTTTCCTAATAAATCCCTGAAGGAAAATGGGGCTAAACAATGCACTCTGTAAACAGCCACCTTGTATTCTATAGGAAATCTCACAAGGTAACTTCACGTGATTTATCATACAATTACAGGCTTTAAAATCCTCAGAAGAAATGAATGCATCTTTGTTCAGTTTATAGATTTCCTCATTAAGTGCAAGATGAAAAAATAGTAGTACAGTATCAGAAGAGAAAAAAGTAAATTTATGAATTGGTAATTATGTTTGTACTTGTAGCCCCAAATTGTAATTGTTTAAGGAATAGGCAAAAATATGGTTGTATTTTTAACTGCACTTTAAAGAGCAAACCTTACATTTCTCCCAAGGGAGTATGACTCAGTCAACACTTTAACAAGGCCATTGATCAGGGGAAACTTGCTAAGGGTTAGATAACATAATCTACCAGAGTTGCAATTCTTAGCTTGAAATTTATATTAGAAAATCTGGCAAGATTTGCCTACAGGCATTATACAGTAGTATTTACCCTTTCATCATTTTAGGATAGAAAGTTAGATATCTGACTTGTACATTTGGCTTTCTGAAGTAATAACGTTATATTTACATTTTACATTAATGGAAGAGCAGTTCTTTGAAGGCTGAATGAAGTCTGAATTCATGGCAATATCACACTCAAATAATTGGTGCTTGTCTATGGGATTTTTGTTTGTCTGATTGTCACCAAACTAGATCAGAAATTTAGAGGAACCTTGAATTTGTGTCCTTGTTACTTCCCAGAAAATTTTTTTCTGAAGGAATGAAACTATAACGGAAAAATGCTAATTTTGCATACTCTGAGGCTATCCTGATTCTGGTGGGCACTAACCTAGACACTTTCCTAGAATAGTTTCAAGTATTCTGTCCCAGCACCTGCCCCTACTTAAAGGGACATTTGTGATCCTCTTAGAATTTGGTATGGTGGGTTCTATAACCTCTACTCCAAGCTGTATGTTCCATTGTATTATTTCTTCCCTCCAAACAATAATTTTTAAGAGGAGGTAGAAATTTATAGGAGTAGTAATTAATCTTTTAAAAATAGCCTTATATTTTTATCTTTTCTTAGAAATGCAAAACTTGGTTGTAAATATATAGATTTCCAGATTGTTGAAGAAACTGAATTACTCTTTCACCCTTAAGATTTTTATATACTTTCCTGTAATTTTTTAATATCTCATATTTTCATTGGAAACATCAAATCGCTCATTCCTTCATTACTCTTACTTGATAATTTCTTATCAGCTTGCATAGCAAAGCCAGACACAATAAAATAATAATAAGCTTATGCAATCATGGAATTTCAGAATTGGAAAATAATCTAGTTTACTCTAACCTCATCAAAAAAGAGATGAAGACATGGAATACATTAAAGTGATGAGGAAGCAATTTAAGAAAAGTCTGACCAGGAATATCAAAGCAACTGGTTATGACTTCAGGATGTGAAATTGAATTAAAATGTTATGAAATTTAGAGCTGATTGAAATATAGCAAGTTGGCAGAAGTGTGATTAATGAGCAGCCTTAGCTAGTATTACAACGTCAGGGCTAAGATTGCACTTCTGGTGACTACATACCACCAAAAGAATCCAGGCCCTTTGAGCACAGTGAAGTGGGTATTGTTTTATCCTTGAAAACCAAAACATAAACTTTGATACTCATTATGCTTATAACCTCCATTTCAGTCTATAAATTTAGATATATTCTAAAGTTTGAAATGAAGTATATTGACTTTGTTCTACCAATTTTAGTTTTTCCTCTTTTGGATGTATCAAATCTTTGACATACTAAATCTAGCTTCTGTAATTTTAAACAAATCCATTTTTCAAATCAAACAAAAGGTAGTATGACTCTTATGAAACAGAAGACAATTTAAAGCTAGAGGAGTCAGTAGACATTTGCAATTTTCCTATGTGTGCAAACCTTATACTAGATGCATAGTGCAAATATCTTTCAATTTCTTTCTATTCAGATACGTTCAAACCATACAGATGCTGCTGTTGATGCAGTGCTGGCACCAGTCCCAGGTTTGCGACCACGAAAATCTCTGCTCCAGGCACTGTGGGGACCCCCTGGGCTCACTAAACCAGACAGGCTTCTACATAGTGTGGTGTTTGCTACACAACGTGGAAATTGGCAATGAAATCTCTGTAATGAGTGTTTGCATCAGTAAATTCCCTTGCCATCCATTTTTTATCAGGTAATGTTGTTTCAATTAGTACCAAATGTTCATATCCAATTTCTCTGTGGTGGACATGGCAACAAATAAGAATTATGAAAAGAAAGGAAAAAAGAGAACACAAAACTTTTATTTAGCAGCTCAGGAATTTGCTGATTCCATTAGAAACAACTCAACTGTATCTGAAACTGACTTGGTCCTTTATTTACTGCATTTTGCTTCGGATTAATATTTTAGGTTCAAATATCACACAAGACATGTAACATCTACAGAGGTTCTAGCCAGTTATAAAGATGGTTCAATATTCAAGTTCACGTGTATGTTTAGAGGGTTGTGGTTATTCTCCCTCTATCCACACCTTTAAAGTGAGGTAATGGAGAAGTGGTGCCTCTAGAGACAGCTTCAAGTGTGGTCCTGGGCGAGGCAGTGCTAGCCTTCCCTGTGATCTGTTTCAAATGTAAACCCTCATCCCACCTCCTTTAAGCCACCTCCAGTCAACTGAATCAGAACCTGCATTTCAGCAAGTTCCTCCTGTAATCCAGGGAATCCATATGCCCTTTCCTCAACCACACTTTTCTTAGTTCCTATATGAAAAACATGTTTCAATTTACATGCAAGTTTACATTTACGTTACAAAATGTACACATTAGATGGTCATTGTGGAAGGAGGATGCAGAGAATAAATGAGAAATGTTTCTGTACCTAAACAGTGGATAGAGGTAAGAGTAGCATTCGTGGAAGCGAACAGAAAATTCTCTTCCGCTTTTGGGCAAACACCTAAGTGAAGGAAATACAACAGAAGAAAATAAGAAATGTATATTGACAATTTTATAAGGAAGGAGAGAAGGATTTTTTTCTTTTTCAGTTGATTATTTCTACAATAGTTGCTTCATATATTTTTAATCAAATAAAGATGCAGATTTACTGCTTATATATTTTAGGGAAAAAGTAGTATTTATTGAATTATTATCTTGGGGGAAAAACTACCCTGAGAAAGTAGAATAAGAGGGGAGAGAAGGAAGAAAGAGACTTATTCTGCAAAGTTTGTTATTGAGAAGTATGAGACTTTTATAAAAGATACCAATGATTCAACCTCCTATCGAAAGAGACTACTTTAAATCATCCCTGAGCGATGAAAATATTTCCCATAATGAAAAGCTTCCCACAAATCTCTCCACCTTTTTTAAAAACAATACAGTGTTTTCATGACATGAAATTACATATTTTATATAAACCTCGTAGATACTCAATTCTATAATTGGTAGAGTAGGTGAAACTATGGTAAGTTAAACAAATTCAGAATTTTATAATTATTGACCATCTGTACATAAGAAATGTTTCCTTTCTTATGATGACATTTCTTAAGCAAAATCTAAAAATTGCTGACTGGTAAAAAAAGAAAAATTAATGAGAGAATTGTAAGGAAAAGACTTTACCATTCACAGGTCTTTAAATATTGGATGTAAGAATAATGAACTATTATGGAGGATTCATGTTTGCAAAATGAGCTACCAGTTGGTAATTAGTGGAGCTGTACAGCACCCTGATGAGGTAGGTATATTTTATCGCTGCCATTTTATAGATGCAAAATGGGCAGCAGAGAGTAATGAAGGGAACCTAGAAAATCAGCATCAGCAGAAAGCACTGACTTTTCTGAGACATCCAACTGTGATGCAAGTAGGTGTTAACAACCACTTATTGCCTGGGTTATTTTGGTGAAGTTACTTAGGTTTCTTGTACCTTAGTTTCTTCATCTGTAAAATGGGAAGGGTAATAGTACTTATTATAAAGTGTTGCTACTGGAATTGAATTGCTTAATACATAAAAAACACTTTTAAAAGTATCTAGCATATAATTGGCCAACTATCGTTGCCTATGAATTATGAGCTATGTGCCTTTCTGAGTGCTAAGGATATGAACCGTGGACAAAAGAAATCCCTGCCCTCATGTGCTTACATTCTATTTATTAACAGAGCATTGTCTCAGCTGATGGATACCAGTGTGTGTGTCCTTCTTATGAACAGGTAGAAACAGGAAGTCCTGGGGGCTTTCTTTCTTTTTTTCTTAATTGTTAGGGGTAATTTCACAGTGGTTGGTCAGTTGTTTCAATTTCCTCTGAATGAGTTCTGAACAAAGAGAGGATTTTATTAATTTCTTTAGAATTTGACTGAAAGCAAACAGTGGTGTTAGGCACTGACTTGAGGTTGGGTGACAAAGACAAACAATAAATGATCTCCTTTATTCAGGGCCTTACAAACTAGTGAGGGAGTCAGATACACACATAAATGACGCTAATCAAGACTGTCTTTGATAAATATAACAAAAGAACAAAGAAGCAAGAGAAAGAAAAGTGCTATGGGCAGAGAAACAAAGGAGAAGAAATATTAAAACTGTGAAAACAAAGGGTAAAGAAAGGAGGTAGGAGCAGAGCTAAGGGAATGGTGTATTTGATGTTCAATGAGAGTTTTGATATTTAGTGACTGCAAGAGGGTCTGCAACATGTCGAAGGTGGAGACTGAGGGGTTGGGGACAGATGATGTCTTACTGACTTATTGAAATAACTTTCTAAGCCCAAGATGGAACCGCTCCCGTCCGGAGTGCCAAGTCAGCAAACCAAAACTTTGATAATTTTGTGTCTCTGTAAAAGCTCTGCTGGATCAAAAACTCAGTATATCCACAGATAGCCAATAAGCACATGAAAAGGTGCTCATCATTGCTAATTATTAGAGAAATGCAAATCAAAACTACAATGAGGCACCACCTCACACCAGTCAGAATGGCCATCATTAAAAAGTCTACAAATAACAAATGCTGGAGAGGGTGTGAAAAAACGGAACCCTCCTACACTGTTGGTGGGAATGGAAGTTGGTTCAGCCACTATGGAAATCAGTATGGAGGCTCCTCAGAAAACTAAAAATAGAATTACCATGTGATCCAGCAATCCCATTCCTGGGTATATATCCAGAGAAAACTATAATTCAAAAAGATACATGCACCCCTATGTTCATAGCAGCACTATTCACAATAGCCAAAACATGGAAACAACCTAAATGTCCATTGACAGATGAATGGATAAAGAAGATGTGGTACATATATACAGTGGAATATTACTTAGCCATAAAAAGAACGAAATAATGCCATTTGTAGCAACATGGATGCAACTAGAGATTACCATACTAAGTGAAGTAAGTCAGAAAGAGAAACACAAATACCATATGATGTCACTTACATATGGAATCTAAACTATGACACAAATGTCATATTTCTGCTCTCTATGAAGCAGAAACAGACTCACAGACATAGAGAACAGATTTGTGGTTGCCAAGTGGGGCTGGTGGGGGAGGGACAGACTGGGAGTTTGGGGTTAGTAGATGCAAACTACTACATATAGAATGGATGGACAACAAAGTCCTACTGTAAAGCACAGGGAACTATATTAAGTGTCCTGGGATAAACCATAACAGAAAACAATACAAAAAAGATTGTATATATATGTATAACTCACTTTGCTGTACAGCAGAATTAACAGAACATTGTAAGTCAACTATACTTCAATTAAAAAAAAAAACACGCAGTATATCCAGTTACCCAGTCCCCAAACGCCAAGCCAGCTCTGGGCTCTATACTTCTTTCCTTGTTCATTCTCACCCTAAACAAGGTTGACTGTGTGGCTCCAGCCAATCAGATGTTTTCTCTTTTTCTCTCCCTTGTTCTTTATTCCTTGTACTATAAAAGCTCCCTGCCTTCCAGCCCATTTGGCACTTCCTTGAAAGGAGACCATCCACTTCATGAAGTGTTATATAAAGTGTGTATCACCTAAATTGTCTTCATGGTTTTTAACAGATCCCTCATTATGAGGAGGCTCTACTTTGAAGGAAAGCATTGTTAGTAAGTAAATACAAAATATAAACTTTTTTGGTAACATGCGTGACTTTCTTCATTATTTTAAGTGACTTTTCATATTCAAACTATATTCATGTGAGTTTAAAAAAATAAAACACTTTTTGAGTATGAAAAGAGAAAAATAACCAAGAATTGGGGGAGTATAATTAACTGAATAGAGAATATCTAATTAATTATAACCCACAAACAATATATTTTCTTCTCCATAGCCCTCTCATCACACAAACACACACACACACACACACACACACACACACACACACACAGAAACAAAAGACAATCATAGCAGGGTTTTAAT
Organism: Eschrichtius robustus; assembly: GCF_028021215.1. Classification (NCBI taxonomy): domain Eukaryota; kingdom Metazoa; phylum Chordata; class Mammalia; order Artiodactyla; family Eschrichtiidae; genus Eschrichtius; species Eschrichtius robustus. The sequence goes on from NC_090829.1 coordinate 101,349,921, forward strand.
TTTTATATATAATTATGATGTGAAGATTATTCCCTGTGGTGATATATTTTTTTAAATGTATGTATGTATTTAATTTTAGTATACATAAGTTCTTTGAAAGACAGTATAACATATCTATTTAACTGTACAAACACAAACATAGTAGCATTTGGAAACAGCTAAAAATGGAAGAGATTATCTTTCTGGACCCTTATTTTACAGATGAGAAAACACGCCTAAGAAAGTTAAAGTCTGAGCCAAACTCAAATTTTTGAACATTTACGCCAGAGCCTTTTTCTAAGCAAAGGTCACTGGTAACAACAGTATGTGTTTGACCTCAGATATTTGTAGACACTTCACATTCTAAGCAGCTTAACTTCTCTCCTGATTTACAGAATAATGCTCCTAACACAATAACTTAATAAAACAGCATGAATTCCTCAGAGAATGGAGGAATATTGATCATTTGTGTATTAATTAAGTTTAGCAATATACTATATCTTTGACTGAAAGGAAATGTAAAGTTTAAATGCCATAAATTAAAGACTGAGGCACCAATATTAAAGACTGAGGAGATTATGGATATCATAATGAGCCGAGGAGTAAAATTCTCTCATAGCTCTCTGAGCATTGAGGTGCCTTAGTTATTAGTTGGTGTGCCATGAGATCTACCTGGATCACCTTTACCTGTTCCTGCTCCCATCCCCTAGCTTCTATGTGTTTTGCATTTAAAGGCTTGTACCTGCCATCTACTTTAGACACCTAAACTTGGGCAACTGGAGCCACAGTGGAGAACCAGATGAGCCTATGACTTTTTCCTGAAAACCACATGTATATGTCCGTTCCGGCCTGTGGTCAATGACTGACTGGAGCCTGAGTATGGAAGCTCAGCTTCTTTGTCTCCATACGATGAACTCTGAGACGTAATTTAGACTCCAGAGCTCCCCTGCTCACTCTGAGTTTGATTTGCATCTTCCTTCATAGTCCTGCCTCCCCATGTCTTACCAGTTCTCCTGGGAGTGCTCTTCATTAATCACTTACACACAGATTCCCATCTCAGGGTCTGCCTTTGGGCAACTTGATCTAGGACAGCTACCAAAGCTATTGAGGATCTATCCATTCATCCATCCACCCATATTTATCTATATTTGCTACCTCGCTCTCTCTTACCTCCATCTATGTACTTCCACCCCTCATCCCATTCTAACCCAATAGGTAACACCTAAAACAGCATATTTCCATTCCATATTCTGTATGTTAATATAACCACACAAAAATATACATAGATGGGGGAATGTTTGTGTTCCCAAAATAGGATCATTTGTACATGTACTGCTTTGTATTTTGCTTTTCTTACTGAACTATATTTAGATTCCTAATAAAGAAATTAGCACTTTTAACTAAGAGTTCTATTGTAGGTTGCCCTAGTTATAAGCTTTATAAAAATAATTCTTGGGAGGAGAAACCGCGTTATAGATATAGATATATAAAAGGTACAGTAAGAATCTGAAGTCATAGTTGGGAAAAGTTTTAATGCTGTCAGTCATTTTATGCATTATGTATTTATGTATGAAGATATCATAATTTTTATTTAGTTTGTACCTAATTCCCATGCTATTGTGCTCTGATTCTATATTGTACTATATAATATGCCAAATATTTCCCTAATGCTTTCTTAAATGATATTTCATACTGACTTCATACACTCTTCACCTTCAGGTCTGTTCATAATTAATCTTTACCATCCACTAGAAGAGTTGATATCTTTATTTCCATTTTATAAATGTGAAGTCTGAGACATAGGGAGATTAATAGACTTCTTCCTGACCACAAGCATAATGAGAGTCAGAGTCAGTACATGAATTAGGAATCCTTGGCCTCCAACTCCATGTTTAATCCATTAGCACTCGATCACTGCCATTTTCTTACAAAATAAACTCCTTCATAACATTATTTATTCTATCATTCAAACATGGATATTATGTCAATGACCATCTTTCAGAATATTATTAATTTATAAAGTTTTGACTGGATGAATGTGGTTCTCTTTTTATGCAATCAGTATAATTTTTCTTTAATTGGAAATATTGCAAGTTATTTTCGTCTTCAAACATACGAAGTAAAAATGACAATAGAATAAGAGCGATTTTCTGCGTATGAAATATAACCTTTATAAAACAGAGAAATATTTTTATTCTGAAAAGTTGCTTAAAAATATGTGTGCATTGCTTTTTAAATACTCTGAATTTTGGGGTACATGAAGATATATTTAAACGAGTGGATGGAAAATACGTATATTTTTGTGACAGGATGCTACGGGTGGTAACATTTGAAAGAATAGCCCAACAGGATTTCTGAGCACATGTTGGCTAGACCAATGTGCAGAATCTATAATCCAATTAAACTGAGTCAATTCCTCCTTTCTTAGACTATGGATTTATCCATGTCAGTTAATAATAATGATAGTTTTCATTGACTACATAATTCTGAAATTACTAGATACAGCCATGCTACTGAGTTACTTCTCCCCTTTTCAAACTTACATTTGCTCAGAAGCAGCAGAATAGAAAAATAAAGACTTCTATTTCTCTTCTTGCCCTATGTTTCTCCATAGGAAACCTAAATTTATTTGTGATGTTCCTTTGCTTCTAGTAAGTTACAGAAACACAAGTTCTTTCTTATTTTAATATACCACTGGGAATTATACATAATTTTTACATTATAATTTTTTTTAATGTAATGCTCACTTTATCAATATTCCAGGGTAGTATCAGCCCAATGGGACATATTATCAGAATTGACTATATGTTCTGCTATAATATTTATAGGACAATATCATAATGGTGAGGGATGGAGGGAAAAGCATAAAGAAAGAATGTATGTGAATACCATAAAACTAAGGAAGTATATAATTTGGGAAAACATAGTAACTGAGAACAATTTTAAATGACAGAAATGGAAATTAAGGTTAAAAGTTGATTTATTAACCATATTTATCTTGCTAACTTATAAAATAAATCAGCTGACCTGAATGTAAAGAAAATTTTTAATTCATCAGCTATTTCCATTTAAACCTTAAATCATACTTTCCAAATTTTAGCGGACTGTAACTTTAAACTCATTGGCAAAGGATACGGCCTACACGAAATTGCTTTAGATTATGGTAATGCCATTTTACTATTTCTTCCCAAGTGAGTTTTAGAAACAATGTTATGTCAATTAAACTGTAAGTTGAAGGAGTTACAACTTCTTACTCTATTGTAAAACTCCCTAGAGTAAGTGAAAGTAGAGATGAACGTCTTGTGTCTTCTACTTTAATCTGACATAAAACAAGACAAATTAATTAAGAAATTATAAGCACAATAGTATATTAGAGAGTATTCAAAGACATAGTAGGTATGAAGTTAGGCCGAAAAAGAATAGGTTTTAAAGTAAAATAATATTGTATAACAACATGTTTAGTATATACATATATGCATATATATGTATATGTAGATTTTTAGGAAGCTCCAAATAAGACCTACTTTCTCATAGTACTTGATCTCGTAGTCCAGTATGGGTCCATTGGAAAAAGCAGGTGCTTGCCATGATATGGCAATGCTATTTTGGGATGCCCAGTCCTTCCTTACCATACCTATCAGGGAAGGTGCTGAAAGGAAAGAAAATAACTGAGAATTAATTGGCAGGAATCATTCTCCATAATCCTTTCTTTAATATTTTGTCTTCTAAGGAAAACACGATTCTTGTTGAAGAGGACATTAGTTACTGATGTCAGAGTAATATGATAGGATCTCCTATATTCAATCCAAATAAAATATTAAAATATATTTAGAAACATTATTAAGGAACATAGGAAAGACTCAGTCCACGAATAAGGACCAGAACTCATCATCTCTGGTTTTGTTAGGGGACAACAATTTTTCTTAAACAGGCTTTGGTTTTGGGCTACAACTTGAAGTACAATAGACTTGACTTCTATATTTAATCAAATCTAAGTCTGCTATAGAAAATCCTCTGCAATTACAAGATCATTTACAGACTTTCCTTCAAGACTTGGTACTTTATAAAGTCTTAGTACTTTATAGAAGTTTATATCACAAACTTCTTAACTACAGTAAATTTTTGCTTATCAATGTGAGGATTATTTCTTTTGCATGGTTTCTATGACATTTGAATAAAAACGAAATATTTAATTTCTGAAGTTCATTTTCACAATCATGTCTATCTTCTTTTTCTATGTAACATTGTTTTAACAATCCAATCCTAACCGAAAGTAATCTTGTGTTAAACTTCAAAATTTACCTAGAATGTATATACTGCAGGTTCTTTTATCTAACAAAATACTTCTCATTTTTAAATATTCCAATTACTCATAAAAGGAGTTTTTTACATAGAAATTAAAACTTACTCTTAAAAAATACAAATTAAATATACTGAGATACCATTTCTCATCTATTAGATTGGCAAAAAATCCAAAAATTTGACACCAGGCTCTGTTGGCTAGGCTATGGGAAAAAGCACTTTAATACATTGTTGGTGTAAAGGCAAAATGGCACAATCCTTATAAAGGGAAATTTAACAATTTAAGGCAAATTATATATTCATTTATGCTTTGGCTTTTGGGACGCTATCTGAAAGAAACACTGCAGAAATACAAAGTAACATATTTATAAGACTACTCACTGAGATTTATTTGTAAAGATTGGAAACAATTTAAATGCCCATCAATAAGGGACTGATTGAAAAAACTACGCTACATCCACCAGAGAATTATGAAATTGTAAAAAGGAATTGTGACCATATATAAATACTAGAATGGAGTTATTTCAGGATATATTTTTAAGTGAAGAAAGTGAGATGGAGAAAAATGTATAAAAAACAATGTAAGGATAAGCCTAGAATAAAAACGAATAATAATGGTTACCCTTAGAGGGTGGGAGGCAATAGGATGGACACTACAGGGTGAGAAGCAAAACATCTCTGAATATATCTTCCCCAAAGGTTTACTTTGGAACCCTGTAAATATTTTAAATAATTAAAAAACAAATTAACGTTTAAAAGAGCAATCTCAAAAAATCAGTAGAAAGAAACCTGTGTACTTAGTTGAAAGCATAGCCTTCAAGAGGAACTACTTAAAATGACATTAAAACCCAGTAACTTTGGGCTTCCCTGGTGGCGCAGTGGTTGAGAATCTGCCTGCTAATGCAGGGGACACGGGTTCGAGCCCTGATCTGGGAAGATCCCACATGCCGCGGAGCAACTAGGCCCGTGAGCCGCAACTACTGAGCCTGCGCGTCTGGAGCCTGTGCTCCGCAACAAAAGAGGCCGCAATAGTGAGAGGCCCGCGCACCGCGATGAAGAGTGGCCCTGGCCCCCGCTCGCCGCAACTAGAGAAAGCCCTCACAGAAACGAAGCCCCATACAGTCAAAAATAAATAAACAAATAAATAAATAATTTAAAAAAAACCCCACAGTAACTTAACATACATACCAATAGAACATATTTTAAGTACTAAAAAAAACTGCAAAAATTATTAAACTGTTTTTAGTAATGATATTGTTAGTGTTACTACTGGTATTGTAATTCTGAATATGTGTGTGTGTGTGTGTGTGTGTGTGTGTGTGTGTATTGAGGGATAAATCAAATGAGTAATTTTGTTGGTGTTATTGAGAACTAGGATTTTTTTCCTATGGGAAAAAGGAGATACAGATGCCAGACCAATGAAGGTAAGTAAATACCCTATACTAGTAAACTAGAATTAGAAGTATCATTATGAACTCATGATATCTTTCCAGTTCATTTTCAGAAATCCATTCAAATGTACCAATTGCAATTGAAAACAGGATTTGAAAAAATTGATTCTCTATGATCAAGATGAAAATTCTTTAAATTTATAAGAAAGACTCAAGTATTAAATGTGGTAATTTACTTCCCAATGTTGCCTTTGTATCTTAAGGATAAACTATTCAGTACTTTCTTAAATTTGTGAGAATGACAAGTTTGGTTCTCCTAAGGAATTAAGTACTTTAGAAAGTATATTTAAAACTCTTTCCAGCTGTTCAGTGACAGCATTATTGCTGGATTAAGATATATTCTTAAAATGAGCGATAATTATAGAAATTTATAAGAAATAGAAGTTTGTGCCATAAGCTAAAATAGAAATGGGTAATATGGTAAATAAGAAAGTGTTCCGATAATTCACTATTTAAACTGAGTCATATTCACTGCTAATAAGTTACCATTAGTAAATTTATCCCTGTTGAAAAATGCATTAATGTTCTTGAATTATAGTATAATAATGTATTAAATGGTGCTTTATGGAAAAATTATAACTTTAAAGTGAATAAAACAAATTAGAAGTTGATTAAAGTACATCAGTTTCTTACAACTTTTGAAAATGTCCTTTTCATGTATACAATCTTATAGTTTATTTTTCAGTTTAATGTACAATATCACAAAGCAATATTACCAGTGTATTACTTTTTGCCTCATAATTATTTAGCACTCAAGGTCAAATGATATAATCCCTGCAAAACTTATAAAAAAATTCAGTTAGGCCAGTAGCATTTTAGAATGACTACTGGTTAAAATCTAGGTACTATCTTTTCTATTTCCATTTCTCCAATGGTTAATTAATTGTACAGACACATCACCTAAATTATATGAATCCTCTTCTATACTTTTATAAAAGAGAAATAAAGAATCTGTTCCCTAACTACATAGATTCTTCACTTACACATGGACTTCAGGCCCTAAGATCTATGTAAATACTAAAATTTCTTCACTTTTGCACATTCCTTTCATATGTAAACATCCACGTTTTACATAGTTGTTAAATATACTTAATTCTAGATAATTCTATTTTAAACCATATATTCTTATCCCTATTCCATACTTTAATATAGTTTCTATAATTTTTACTTCAATGGCTAAAATATTCAATTATACTGATACTTTATCAAGTCACTCCTCTAATGTTGGATATTGAAGTTTCCAATATTGTCCTGTTAGAGTTCTGATATTTTATGCACAAATTTTTGTGCATAAATTTTGATTTTGTTATTTTATAGAGAAAATTGCTTTATATAATTTGGATTTTGTGTCATACTATTATTACCATATTGCTTTTGAAAAAAGCTGTATCAATAAACACTAAGCACGCATTTTAAACACTTAATGAGTTTGAAAGCAGAGGATGTGGGAAACAATTAATAGGTCAATAAAACCCAAATGCTGCATTTTATATTTTCAGAGAAGAACAACACTATACAGAATTTCATTTTAAAATAAGGTTTCAATGCATGAAACCTAAAGCATTTGTTTTGAATATATTTAATGAATTTGTCTTAATAATTCAAGTTTACATAGCATCTGAATTTGGCATATTGTGACAACACTGTAGCGCCAACTGATATAAAGCAGAAAATACGTTTATTCCTTCACATGAGAAAAACTGATTTTAGGACACAAAAGGGCAACTAATTGATCTTTACTTATGATTCTAAAAAGTCAGAGAAGGAGAGAAATAGTCAGGGAAGTAATATCTTCTGGAGTTTGTCAGATCAGAGGCCAACTGAAAGACCTGATGACTCAAGCAATGTTTCCTGAGTAAGAATTATGTGTTCAGTATAGCCTTCAGCAGAATTGTATTTCTGATATACATTCTTTCTTAAACTTTCAAAAATCTTATCTTTGACCTTCAAAATAAATGACTGTTGAACAGATTACTACATTCTTAAAAATGGTTTTAATACAAACCTTTTTGATTACTACATTTTCTGAATCTCAAATAGTTTACCAAAAACTATGTAACAAAAATTGAAAATAAAAGTACGAAGTGGAGTTAGTTAGCAAAAGAGATCTTATTCACACTTTGAAAAGCTTTGTTTTCTTATGCTTATGTGGAGATATCTGAAGAAACAGTGAATTGTTCTAGTTAGTTAATTATTTTGCTCCTAGTTAAGAGTTAATCAATTTTTATTAAACGTTTACTTTATACCATGTATGTTATCTTATTTCATTCTCATAAATCTATGGGAAGGAGACTGTCTCCACTTTAAAGATGAAGACACTGAGGTTCAGAGAAGTGAGCAATTGTTTAATGACAAGACGTGAAGGCCAATTTTGACATTAACTCAAAATGTCAAGGTTATTTCTTGAAAATTTAAAATATCAAACACTAACACTACAGTTCAAAATCACACTGTGGATTATCACAAATATGTCTTATTTTGAGCACGTAATCAAGACTTATGCCATGGGTCATGAGATGATGTGTTTTCCTAAAGATCTATCAAATATTGCTAATTCTCAGTCATCTACTAAGCATAGTAGGCATATGAAGGTTTATAAATCGGGATAGCCTGTGTGCATGAGTGTGTGTGTGTTTAGATGAGAAAGAGAAACTGGGGGAAGGGGAGAGAGAGTGAGAGCGAGCGAGTGCACACTCTTATGCACATGTGTTCGTGACAATGAAAATCTTAATAGTGAATGTTAAGTAACAGAATCGCAATATTAGGACAGATCTTACAAGCCATTTAATACATTTCTTTTCAGCAATGCAGAAAACCCTTAAATGTACCGCTGATAGCTGGGTATCCACTTCTTAATTCAGCAGTTGCACTAAAGAGTATACTTCTTCACAAAGCTATCCATTCTATTTTTTTTTTTAACATCTTTATTGGAGTATAATTCCTTTACAATGGTGCATTAGTTTCCGCTTTATAACAAAGTGAATCAGCTATACATATACATATATCCCCATATCTCCTCCCTCTTGCATCTCCCTTCCACCCTCCCTATCCCACCCCTCTAGATGATCACAGAGCACAAAGCTGATCTCCCAGTGCGGCTGCTTCCCAACAGCTATCTATTTTACATTTGGTAGTGTATATATGTCCATGCCACTCTCTCACTTCGCCCCAGCTTACCCTTCCCCCTCCCCGTGTCCTCAAGTCCATTCTCTACATCTGCGTCTTTATTCCTATCCTGCCCCTAGGTTCTTCAGAACCACTTTTGTTTTTTGGTTTTTTTTTTTTAGATTCCATATATATGTGTTAGTATATGGTATTTCTCTTTCTGACTTACTTCACTCTGTAGTTCAGACTCTAGGTCCATCCACCAATCTACAAATAACTCAATTTCGTTTCTTTTTATGGCTAATATTCCATTGTATATATGTGCCACATCTTCTTTATCCATTCATCTGTTGATGGACACTGAGGTTGCTTCCATGTCCTGGCTATTGTAAATAGAGCTGCAGTGAACGTTGTGGTACATGACTCTTTTTGAATTATGGTTTGCTCAGGGTATATGCCCAGTAGTGGGATTGCTCGGTCATATGGTAGTTCTATTTTTAGTTTTTTAAGGAACCTCCATACTGTTCTCCGTATTGGCTGTATCAATTTACATTCCCACCAACAGTGCAGGTGGGTTCCCTTTTCTCCACACCCCCTCCAGCATTTATTGTTTGTAGATTTTTGATAAAGGCCATTCTGACTGGTGTGAGGTGATACCTCATTGTAGTTTTGATTTGCATTACTCTAATGATTAGTGATGTTGAGCATCCTTTCATGTGTTTGTTGGCAATCTGTATATCTTCTTGGAGAAATGTCTATTTAGGTCTTCTGCCCATTTTTGATTGGGTTGTTTGTTTCTTTGATATTGAGCTGCATGAGCTGCTTGTAAACTTTGGAGATTAATCCTTTGTCAGTTACTTCATTTGCAAATATTTTCTCCCATTCTGAGGGCTGTCTTTTTGTCTTGTTTATGGTATCCTTTGCTGAGCAAAAGCTTCTAAGTAGGTCCCATTTGTATATTTTTGTTTTTATTTCCATTTCTCTAGGAGGTGGGTCAAAAAGCATCTTGCTGTGATTTATGTCATGGAGTGTTCTGCGAATGTTTTCCTCGAAGAGTTTTATAGTTTCTGGCCTTACATTTAGGTCTTTAATCCATTTTGAGTTTATTTTTGTGTATGGTGTTAGGGAGTATTCTAATTTCATTCTTTTACATGTAGCTGTCCAGTTTTCCCAGCACCACTTATTTTTTTTTTAACAGATATGAAGTAGTCTACTCCCGTCCAGCTGTCATTTTGTTTTTTTAATTTTATTTATTTATTTATTTATTTATTTATTTTATATTTATGGCTGTGTTGGGTCTTCGTTTCTGTGCGAGGGCTTTCTCCAGTTGTGGCAAGTGGGGGCCACTCTTCATCGCGGTGTGCAGGCCTCTCACTATCACGGCCTCTCTTGTTGTGGAGCACAGGCTCCAGACGCGCAGGCTCAGTAATTGTGGCTCACGGGCCTAGTTGCTCCGCGGCATGTGGGATCTTCCCAGACCAGGGCTCGAACCCGTGTCCCCTGCGCTGGCAGGCAGATTCTCAACCACTGCGCCACCAGGGAAGCCCCCCAGCACCACTTATTGAAGAGTCTGTCTTTTCTCCATTGTATATTCTTGCCTCCTTTATCAAAAATAAGGTGACCATATGTGTGTGGGTTTATCTCTGGACTTTCTATCCTATTCAGATGATCTATATTTCTGTTTTTGTGCCAGTACCATACTGTCTTGATTACTGTAGCTCTGTAGTATAGTCTGAAATCAGGGAGCCTGATTCCTCCAACTCCATTTTTCTTTCTCAAGATTGCTTTGGCTATTTGGGGTCTTTTGTGTTTTCATACTAATTGTGAAATTTTTTGTTCTAGTTCTGTGAAAAATGCCATTGGTAGTTTGCTAGGGATTGCATTGAATCTGTAGATTGCTTTGGGTAGTATAGTCATTTTCACAGTGTTGATTCTTCCAATCCAAGAACATGGTATATCTCTCCATCTGTTGGTATCATCTTTAATTTCTTTCATCAGCGTCTTATAGTTTTCTGCATACAGGTCTTTTGCCTCCTTAGGTAGGTTTATTCCTAGTTATTTTATTCTTTTTGTTGCAGTGGTAAATGGAAGTGTTTCCTTAATTTCTCTTTCAGATTTTTCATCATTAGTGTATAGGAATGCAAGAGATTTCTGTGCATTAATTTTGTATCCTGCTACTTTACCAAATTCATTGATTAGCTCTAGTAGTTTTCTGGTAGCATCTTTAGGATTCTCTATGTATAGTATCATGTCATCTGCAAACAGCGACAGCTTTACTTCTTCTTTTCTGATATGGATTACTTTTATTACTTTTTCTTCTGTGATTGTTGGGGCTAAAACTTCCCAAACTATGTTGAATAATAGTGGTGAGAGTGGACAGCCTTGTCTTGTTCCTGATCTTAGAGGAAATGGTTTCAGTTTTTCACCATTGAGAACGATGTTGGCTGTGGGTTTGTCATATATGGCCTTCATTATGTTGAGGTAAGTTCCCTCTATGCCTACTTTCTGGAGGGTTTTTATCATAAATGCGTGTTGAATTTTGTTGAAAGCTTTTTCTGCATCTATTGTTAGGATCATATGGTTTTTCTCCTTCAACTTGTTAATATGGTGTATCACATTGATTGATTTGCATACAGTGAAGAATCCTTGCATTCCTGGGATAAACCCCACTTGATCATGGTGTATGATCCTTTTAATGTGCTGTTGGATTCTGTTTGCTAGTATTTTGCTGAGGATTTTTGCATCTATGTTCATCAGTGATATTGGCCCATCGTTTTCTTTCTTTGTGACATCTTTGCCTGATTTTGGTATCAGAGTGATGGTGGCCTTATAGAATGAAGTTGGGAGTGTTCCTCCCTCTGCTGTATTTTGGAAGAGTTTGAGAAGGATAGGAGTTAGCTCTTCTCTAAATGTTTGATAGAATTCACCTGTGAAACCATCTGGTCCTGGGCTTTTGTTTGCTGGAAGATTTTTAATCACAGTCTCAATTTCAGTGCTTGTGATTGTTCTGTTTATATTTTCTATTTCTTCCTGGATCAGCCTTGGAAGGTTGTGCTTTTCTAACAACTTGCCCATTTCTTCCAGGTTGTCCATTTTATTGGCATATAGTTGCTTGCAGTAATCTCTCATGGTCCTTCGTATTTCTGCAGTGTCAGTTGTTACTTCTCCTTTTTCATTTCTAATTCCATTGATCTGAGTCTTCTCCCTTATTTTTCTTGATGAGTCTGGCTAATGGTTTATCAATTTTCTTATCTTCTCAGAGAACCAGGTTTTAGTTTTATTGATCTTTACTATTGTTTCCTTCATTTCCTTTTCATTTATTTCTGATCTGATACTTATGATATCTTTCCTTCTGCTAACTTTGGGGTTTTTTTGTTCTTCTTTCTCTAATTGCTTTAGGTGTAAGGTTAGGTTGTTTATTTGAGTTGTTTCTTCTTTCTTGATGTAGGATTCTATTGGTATAAACTTCCTTCTTAGAACTGCTTTAGCTGCATCCCATAGGTTTTGGGTCATCGTGTTTCCATTGTCATTTGTGTCTAGGTATTTTTTTATTTCCTCTTTAATTTCTTCAGTGATCTCTTGGTTATTTAGTAGTGTATTGTTTAGCCTCCATGTGGTTGTATTTTTTACAGTTCTTTTCCTGTAATTGATATCTAGTCTCATAGTGGTTGGAAAAGATACTTGATACAATTTCAATTTTCTTAAATTTACCAAGGCTTGATTTGTGACCCAAGATATGATCTATCCTGGAGAATGTTCCATGAGCACTTGAGAAGAAAGTGTATTCTGTTGTTTTTGGATGGAATGTCCTATAAATATTAATTAAGTCCATCTTGTTTAAAGTATCATTTAAAGCTTGTGTTCCCTTATTTATTTTCATTTTGAATGATCTGTCCATTGGTGAAAGTGGGGTGTTAAAATCCCCTACTATGATTGTGTTACTGTCGATTTCCCCTTTTATGGCTGTTAGTATTTGCCTTATGTATTGAGGTGCTCCTATGTTGGGTCCATAAATATTTACAATTGTTATATCTTCTTCTTGGATTGATCCCTTGATCATTATGTAGTGTCCTTCTTTGTCTCTTGTAATAGTCTTTATTTTAAAGTCCATTTTGTCTGATATGAGGATTGCTACTCCAGCTTTCTTTTGATTTCCATTTGCATGGAGTATCTTTTTCCATCCCCTCACTTTCAGTCTGTATGTGTCCTTACGTCTGAAGTTGGTCTCTTGTAGACAGCATATATATGGGTCTTGTTTTTTGTATCCATTCAGTCAGTCTATGTCTTTTGGTTGGAGCATTTAATTCATTTACATTTAAGGTAGTTATCGATATGTATGTTCGTATTACCATTTTCTTAATTATTTTGGGTTTGTTACTGTAGGTCTTTTCCTCCTCTTGTGTTTACTGACTAGAGAAGTTCCTTTAGCATTTGTTGTAAAGCTGGTTTGGTGGTGCTGAATTCTCTTACCTTTGCTTGTCTTTAAAGGTTTTAATTTCTCCATCAAACCTTAATGAGATCCTTGCTGGGTAGAGTAATCTTGGTTGTAGGTTTTTCCCTTTCATCACTTTAAGTATATCCTGCCACTCCCTTCTGGCCTGCAGAGTGTCCACTTAAAAATCAGCTGATAACCTTATGGGGATTCCTTTGTGTGTTATTTTTTGTTTTTCCCTTGCTGCTTTTAATATATTTTCTTTGTATTTAATTTTTGATAGTTTGATTAATATGTGTCTTGGTGTGTTTCTCCTTGGATTTATCCTGTACGGGACTCCTCTGTGCTTCCTGGACTTGAATGACTATTTCCTTTCCCATATTAGGGAAGTTTTCAACTATAATCTCTTCAAATATTTTCTCAGTCCCTTTGTTTTTCTCTTCTTCTTCTGGGACCCCTATAATTTGAATGTTGGTGCGTTTAATGTTGCCCCAGAGGTCTCTGAGACTGTCCTCAAGTCTTTTCATTCTTTTTTCTTTATTCTGCTCTGTGGTAGTTATTTCCAATATTTTATCTTCCAGGTCACTTATACTTTCTTCTGTCTCAGTTATTCTGCTATTGATTCCTTCTAGAGAATTTTTAAATTTATTTATTGTGTTGTTCATCATTGTTTGTTTGCTCTTTAGTTTTTCTAGGTCCTTGTTAAATCTTTCTTCTATTTTCTCCATTCTATTTCCAAGATTTTGGATCATCTTTACTATCATTATTCTGAATTCTTTTTCAGGTAGACTGCCTATTTCCTCTTCATTTGTTTGGTCTGGTGGGTTTTTACCTTGCTCCTTCATCTGCTCGGTGTTTCTCTGTCTTCTCATTTTGCTTCACTTACTGTGTTTGGCGTCTCCTTTTCACAGGTTCACAGTTTCCGTTGTTTTTGGTGTCTGCCCCCAGTGGCTAAGGTTGGTTCAGTGAGTTGTATAGGCTTCCTGGTGGAGGGGACTGGTGCCTGTGTTCTGGTGGATGAGGCTGGATCTTGTCTTCCTGTTGGGCAGGACATGTCCGGTGGTGTTTTTTGGGGTATCTGTGACCTTATTATGATTTTAGGCAGCCTCTCTGCTAATGGGTGGGGTTGTGTTCCTGTCTTGCTAGTTGTTTGGCATAGGGTGTCCAGCAGTGTAGCTTGCTGGTCATTTGAGTGGAGCTGGGTCTTAGCATTGAGATCGAGATCTCTGGGAGAGCTTTTGCCGTTTGATATTACATGGAGCCGGGAGGTCTCTGGTGGACCAATGTCCTGAACTTGGCTCTACCACCTTAGAGTCACAGGCCTGACACCCAGCTGGAGCATGAAGACCCAGTCAGCCACATGGCTCAAAAGAAGAGGAGAAAAAAATAAATAAATAAAATAAAATAAAATAAAAGTTATTAAAATTAAAAATTAAAAAATTATTAAAAATAAAAAATTAAAAAGTAATAAGAAAAGGAAAAAAAAAAAGAAGAGAGCAGCCAAAGCAAAAAACAAATCCACCAATGATAACAAGCGCTAAAAACTATACTAAAAAAACAACAACAACAACAAAAAAACGGACAGACAGAACCCTGGGACAAATGGCAAAAACAAAGCTATACAGACAAAATCACACAAAGAAGCATACATATACACACTCACAAAAAGAGAAAAAGGAAAAAAAGAAAATCTTTTGGGAAGTCTGAGGTCTTCTGACAGTGTTCAGTAGGTGTTCTGTAGGAGTTGTTCCACATGTAGATGTATTTCTGACGTATTTGTGGGGAGGAAGGTGATATCTACATCTTACTCTTCCACCATCTTGAATGTCTGTCTCTCCAGCACCTGCTGTATCCTCCTCACATGGCTGAAGGCTCTGTATCTTCCTTCCCCTGCTTGGGGAGGTTGCTTGCCCATTCTCTTTTGAAAATCTTTAACTGATAAAAAGTTCTCATATGGAGTCATTGTTTTCTTCCAATAACTTCCACCTAGTCTTAGTGCTGACCTTTAGTATAAATAGAATTAACTCTTCCACTTTGCTTATCTATCAATCTTTCTTTTTTTTTCTTCTTTCTTTCTCTTCTTCCTATCCCTCTTCCTTCCTTTATTCTTTCTTCATGTCATTTCTTAGTGCTTTTCAGTGTCTCTTTGCTTTATCCTCTCCTTTCTTTTCCTCCCTGTGCTCCTTTCTAGAAAGATGTGTATGTGTGATTTAAAGAAATTATAATCAACATGATGAAATGTGAATTAAGAACAATTATATAATAAATAAATAATATAGACCAGAAAGTACAACTCAGAGCAGACTTTTAAGACTATATGATTTTCCCCTTTTCTTTGCTAATGAACCAATGGGTATAACTGCAGAGCAAGAACATGTAATAGTGTTTCTTCTGTGTATGCACAGAAGAAAAACACACTATACTCAATACAGTAATTTTACTTGTGAAATTTTGTAAATGTGATATTTATCACGTGAATTGACATTTTTTGAAACCTGATAACATGCTTCCAAATATTTCTGATCTATATCTTGTTTTGGAAATGTTTATTAGATATACTGTGCTTTAGATAGCATAATATATTCTAATGATATCTGCTCATGATGTGTTTTTTCCTGTAATCAGAGTTTAATGGTAATATATACTGTTATCTACTTTCCCTGTGTGGTTAAAACCTGATTATGAGTTTGAGATATACATGTGATACTTACATACAGCAGAATTGGTGCTTTCTTTCTAGTTTCTGTCTCCTTTCTAGACCTGAGAATAACACTGTGATATGTTCAACCATATGACACCTGTGATACGATGAATTATGGCCTCCAAATATTTCCACATTGTAATCCCCAGAACCTGTGAATGTTCTTCTCTGGTAAAGGGACTTTGCAGTTTTGATTAAGTTAAGGGTTTTGAGATGAGATTATCCTGGATTATCCAGGTAGGCCCAATATAATCACAAGTATACTCATAAAAGGGAGGTAGGAGGAGACATCTACCCAAGAGAAGGCTGTGAACCAAGGAATGAAGAAGTTGGAAGAGGGAAAGAATGGATCCTTCCTGGAGCCTCCAGCCCTGTAAGACTTATTTTGGATTTCTGACATCCAGAACTGTATAATAACAAATATGTGTTGTTTTTGAGACAATAAGTTTGTGGTGATTTGTTACAAGAACAATAGGAAACTTACAACAAACAATTCAACTGATTTATCTTTGAAGACCTTAATTTTGAATACGTTTATGAGTCAGTAGAACAAGTGGTAAGTTTTTTAAAAAATATGTTTCTAAAGCAGTGATAAAAAGTCATCTATTTAATTACCTAACTCATTTGATATATTACTTTTAAAAAGCATTCAATTTCTTTCTTTAAAAAACATTTTGGATACTCCGGTCCTGCAGATTTTCCTTATTCAATCTACAATGTCAGGGTTCCCTTTCTCTACGTTTCTTATTAGAAAAGGGAGAGATCTCCCTCTTTGTGATTGTATTGCCTTAAATTGTAGGTGATATATGACTAATTTTTTTCCAGTTTTTCCTCAGAGTTCATGTTGATCTATTTTTTAAAAATTCTTTACCTTTGAATTTCAAGAGTCTTTCCCAAGGAAAAATTAACATCGTGTAACACAAAGCATGCTCAATCTTTCTACTTCTTGCTATGCCAAGATGAAGCTGGCAGGTAGCTTAACAAGATGTTAGTGAAAAATGTGTGGTAATACTTGCAGAGAAGCTTCTCACTACCCACAGTGAAAAATCACTATTAATAATGAGTCAAAATGACACAGCACTATCAGCACGTACATATACAGAGTAAAACCTGAAGCATCATCTTTAAATTTATTTTCAGTATAATCTGTGCCTTTTTAATTTCTATTTTATTAGTCTTATGACTGGCTGATTTAATGTGCTCACTGTTAAGTTTGTCTTTAGGCTGCTGTTTTCAGTGATTAATACCATATACCTCTACTGACTATTACATCATTTCAGAGGCATTTGAGAAACTGTTGATGTGACAGATGCTATAAAATGCAGTTTCTTTGACATATAAGGGGGAAAAATGTCCTCAAATTAGACCAGTCTGAGACTCTGTTGACCTTATTATTACCTGTCAAGTTTCAATAAAACGATATATGTTGTGCCAGTATTTTCTAGGAATTTAACATATACTATCCACCAAAATCTCAGAAAGTTGGCATGGCCCTAGAGAAAAATCAATAATTTGTCCCTTTTCATCTTAACTTCACACAATCTCCCTATTCATAATATTATATTAAAATAAAAAATACTGGTTTTTAGTAATTCTTCTAGGTAAAAGTACTATTATTTGAACTGTAATATTATATAAATTATATATAAAAATTATATAAATAGATTTAAAATATAATGTCCTAGCTATATTTGAATATGGTTTGTAACTTCTGGGCCTCAGTCGCTTCATCAAAAACTCTGAATCATGTTCCAGGTATAGGAAAAAATGAACCAACTTAAATATTATCAAAAAAGAGAAAAAAATTATATTAAAATAACCAGGAAAGTCATCTATAAGTAAATGACTAAAATCATTTTAACATATATTGTGGAAAGGAAGCAGCTAAGTGATAAAGCTTGCAAAAATATAAATTTTAAAATAATGTAATGAATAAAGTTTTACATACAAGTTTTATTGCTGTACTTAAAAAAAATTCAGACTCTTAAAAGAAATCCATACAATAGATTTCAATCAAGCTGCTTAAAAAATGATGTAGACATACAGGCATGGGGAAATAAGTATAATATTTAAAGTGACAAAACAATATGCAAAATGACATGCCTGCCATGATTCAAAACATTTTAAAAATAGCAAATGCCCCCAAACTGTATAACTAAATTGTGTATCTATTATATAACTAAATTGTGTATCTATCAAGACCATTTTGGAAGATTTGGAATGGATCATGAAGGAGATAATGACCAGTTCCTCTCCAAATCTTAATTCAGCAGCATTAAGAAAGGTCATTCAGTGGTGCACCCACCACGAGGATGACCCTTCTCCTGAGGATGATGAGAACAAAGAAAAACAAAGAGATGATATCCCTGTCTGGGAAGAAGGATTCCTGAAAGTTTCCCAAGGAACACTCTTTGAACTTACTCTGGCTGCAAACTATTTAAACATCAAAGGTTTGCTTGATATTACATGCAAGACTGTTGCCAATATGATCAAGGGGGAAAACTCATGAGGAGATTCTCAAGACCTTCAATATCAAAAGTGACTTTACTGAAGAAGAGGAAGCCCAGGTAGGCAAAGAAAACCAATGGTAAGAAAAGAAGTGGAATGTTGTGCCTGACACTGTAACAGTGAAAGGCTTTTTCCAAATACTATTTGCACTACTCTGTTTATAGTTGTTAATATTAGACAAACAGCAGACAGATGCAACAGCGAATCAACTGTATTTGCAGGATATTGTCCTCATTGAACCTGTTGTTTCAGTACAGATTCCAAACTTCTGGCTGAGTTTCTTCTAGTGTGATCAAAAGTTTCTCTTTTCTTTGCTCTGAAAAAAATTGAACTGTGGGTTCTCTAAAAAAACAAAACAAATATATATATATATATGTGTGTATATATATACACATATATATGTATATATAAAAACTATAATAGCATTAAATTACTAATAGCTGTTTACCATTACCATGCTGGCCTAGGAAAGCTAGATGTTAAAAGAGCAAAACAGACATAAATCTAATCATTGTCTGATAGTTACTGATTTTTAAATTACACTAATTATTACATTATCCATAATTTTTAAAATTGATTTAAAAGGAATATGATTTTATTTCAAAGAGCCTAACTAATCTTAGCCTTAGCTCATTATTCTAAAGATTGTTTTCAAAAATATAACTAAAAATTTTAATAAATTTCAAAGGGTTGAACCTAAATATTAATATATTTATAAGCTATGACTATGAAGTGATACATGTGACTTATGGAGGTATCATCAAATTTTAGTTGCCCTGTATTTCCGTCATCCTTGAATTTAAAGGAGGATACAAAATTGCAGAGAAAGCTAGCTGGAAGATGACTGGCTTCAAAAGTATTTTAAATGAAGAAGTTTTATGAAAATTAGTCTCGTAAGTGTTATGGATTTGCTTATTAGATGTCTCAAGAAGGAAAAATAAAGACCCTTTTCTATGCTGTTGGACCCCTAAGGTGCATAAACAGACCAGAAATTCTTCACTCACATTTTAGGGCTGTGAAACAACCCATGAATAACCTTGGGAATTTTAGAAGGGAGATTCTCATATAAGGACTTCTATTCATCTTATAAGATAAAATAGAGCAATTACCTTTTTTCCCTTAAGATAGAGACACAGACTAGCTTAAGACTTCTTTGATCTCTTCAAATGGAATTGATTTTGATGTCTGAACTCCTAAAACATTTATTGTCTATTCCACATGACATCTAGCATTGACTGCCTTTATCTTAAGCTCTTGCTATTCTATTCCTCTTTATAGAATAAATAATAATATACTGTAGTTCACTTTTCAACTTCTCATGCTCTTTCACATATATTAAATCACCTGAAATACACTGTAACTTTGTAAGTACACTATTCTCATTTTAAAGTTGAGGAAATAGGATCAGACTGGAAATAACTTACTCACAATTACATAAGAGATAAGGAGCAGACTCCAGACTAAGTCCAGCATTTACCAACTGTTCTTTAGGAACTGTGTCACAGTTCAAGATCTGAAGCTCCCATAGGACCTAGTACAGTGCCGCACAAACACATTAGGTACCTTGCATGTGAGTATCTCTTTTATTCAGAACTTGTTTAAATCTTGTTTCAAGACTTCAGACAATTGTCCTGCCCTCTGAGGTTCTGTTCTATAAATCCTTTAAGGCACCATGTGAACACTATCTAATTAATTTACATACTCCATGCATATAATCATCATTTTATGAGAGTAGAATTAATGTAAAAAAATAATAATAACATATAATAATATAATATTACCAGAAAATAAGGAAAGATTATTGCAAAGTGATAAGAGTTTGAACATATGGTGATGATGAAAATGGACATTACGCCATAATTTGATTGTATAATATTAAAACCCATCTTGGGTTAGTTTCTTTTCAATATTTTCCATTATTGAACTGTCTCAATTGAAAATGCATTTGGACTGAGAAATAAAAGCAAAACCCAAAATATTCTGAGTTATTTGATTATCGATTTTGAGTGCTCCCAATATCAACTGCCTTTTCACTAATTCCAAACCCATTTTCATCATCCTGATACCTGTTCCACCCCCTAAGCTGAACTCTCACTTTCCCTCGCCACAGTTTAACATCTCTTGATCAGTAAAAGTCTGCTGGATTCGATAATTTTATAGGTTGTAACGCTAAGATTCTATATGTTTTTTATGTAATCTAGCTGTACAATGTTTAAAAAGCTGTGCTTTGGGTTTTTTCTCTTACTTTTTGGAAGTGAAAGTTATCTTCACAATTTTATATAAGTATATATTTGTTGTAGGGAAGCAAAACTTGCCACCATCTAATGTGTCTCTTTGGCATGAGGATTAATTTAGGTTGGTTATTAATTTTTTAACGGAAGTATAGTTGATTTAAAAACAAGCAACCTGATGAAAGAACGGGCAGAAGACCTGGATACACTAATATATTAGTTTCGATATTTTTACAGATTATACTCTATTTAATGTTATTACAAAATAATGTCTGTATTTCCCTCTGCTGTACAATATATCCTTGTTGCCTATTTATTTTATACATAGGAGTTTTTAATCTCTTAACCCCATATGCTTATGTTGTCGTTCATCCCACTCTTTCTCCCCACTGGTAACCATTAGTTTGTTCTCTGTATCTGTGAGTCAGTTTCTGTTTTGTTATCAGGACTAAAATATTGCCTGCCATATCAGTAAACAAACTATGTTGCAGCCATCAAGCCATTACATTACAGCTGCCTGGAAGGTGAGCCCTGAGGGAACTCAGGATGGAGACAAATGGGCTGCCCACTGCCAAGCCCTTCTAGCTGTCAGTCACTGCAGCCACCCTGACAGAGAGGCTGAGGAAGCTCAGAATACTAGCCCCAGATAGCCGAGGTGCATATCAAAGGAATGATTTCAGTGAGCCCGGACTCTTACATCTTCCCATACATAGAAAAGCAATTCCTTAACTTGAGAAACCTGGTTTTCTCTTATTAACAGTAGTCTTTTGATGTTCTGACTACCTGATTTAGTTGCAAAAACTCCTACATATCCTGGTTTCTCCCCTTCCTCTTCGGAGCAGTCTCTCAGCGCTATTTGAGATGCTGTCTCCTGGGCTTGAAGTCTTAAGAGTATCTGCCGAATAAAACATAACTCTCAACTTTTAGGTTGTACTTTTTTTTTTTTTTCAGTCAATAGTTATATACATTCATTCATTTGTGTTTTTAATTTTTTTAGATTCCACATATAAGTGATAACAAAGAGTATTTGTCCTTGTCTGATTTATCTCACTAGAGAGCTCAGAAATTAACCCATGTGTCTATGGTCAATTAATCTATGACAAAGGAGGCAAGAATATACAATGAAGAAAAAAGAGTGGTGCTGGGAAAGCTGGACAGTTACAAGTAAAAGAATGAGATGAGAACATTTCCTCACACCATATACAAAAATAAACTCATAATAGATTGAGGCCCTAAATGTAAGACCTGAAACCATAAAAATCCCAGAAAAGAACATAGGCAGAGCACTCTTTTACATAAATCGTAGCAATAGTTTTTTTGGATCTGTGTCCTAAGGCAAAAGAAATAAAAGCAAAAATAAACAAACAGGACCTAATTTAACTTAAAATCTTTTACAACGCAAAGGGAATCATAGACAAAATGAAAAGACAACCTACTAAATGGGAGAAAATATTTGCAAATGATACCATTGATAAAGGGTTAATATCTAAAATATATAAACAGCTCAGTATCAAAAGAACAAACAATCTGATTAAAGAATGGGCAGTAGAAGTGAATAGACATTTTTCCAAAGAAGACATACGGATAGGTAACAGGCACATGAAAATATGCTCAACATCGCTAATTATTAGAGAAATGTAAATCAAAACCAAAATGAGAAATCACCTCACACCTGTCAGAATGGCTAACATTAAAAAGAACACAAATAACAAATGTTGGCGAGGATGTGGAAAAAAGGGAGCTCCTATACACTGTTGGGGGGGGGGGAGGTAAATTGGTGCAGCCCCTGTGGAAAACAGTGTGGAGGTTCCTCAAAAAACTGAAAATAGAACTACCATATGATCCAGCAATTCCACTCCTGGGTATATATCCAAAAAAATCTAAAACGCTAAGTTGAAAAGATGCATGTGCCCCAATGTTTATAGTAGCATTATTTACAATAAAGGAAGTAACCCCAAGATATGGAAGTAACCCAAATGTCCATCAACAGATGAATGGATAAAGAACATGTGATACACACACACACACACACACAAATTATTACTTAGCCATAAAAAAGAATGAAATTCTGTTATTTGCAGCAACATGGATAGACCTAGACGGTATCATGCTTAGTGAAATAGCCTGATTATTTTTAAGAAACAGAAGACTCAGGAAGCCTTTCTTTTTATGTCTCCCTTAGCTGTCTAAAGAATTTAGGTAAAGGGTCTATTCCCTGAATAAGAGATATCACCAGAGATGTCTGTAAAGAATATGGGCTAGATGTGGTAGGACAACCTTGTCAGCCCTGTCAGAATTCACTTTGTGTCCCATTGTCTCTGCGTGGCCCAGCAAACATATGCTTTTCCATTTCCCTGTGAATTGCCTTTCTCCCTTTCGAAGTCCCAAATCACTACCCCAGCATACTCTTTTGTATTTAGCTGACAATGGTATTTAAAGCAAAGGTTTCAACCATGTTTTGGTGAGTTACTCAGTTTTCCTGGGTTTCTCTCATATATACATGTTACTAAACTTTTGTTTGATTTTCTCTTGTCAATTTGTCTCAGGTCAATTTAATTCTCAGATCAGCCAGAATAACCTAGAAGGGAGAAGAAAGTTTCTTCCTTACCAATAGTATGTGTGTGTGTGCATTTATAGAAAACATACAAAGGGAGAAATCACTCATGCTGCTGGCCACTCAGAGGGAATGTTGAAGGATCCTGTCACACAGATTCAAGAGGATGCAAGTGTATTCCTGCCAATTCACCAGAAATAGAATGTAAAACTGCTTTTGTTCTCTCATTAAAGAGATAATGCAATGCAACAGTAGATTTATTGGCATGGTTTCTGGTTCAAGCCAAGAGGAATAAATCTTGATTCTTCCTTGATAGACGTAGTCTTTGCATAGGACAAGTAGCCAGGTGCTACCACAGCTGCCTTGAAACATTCATGTATTCCTGAGGATATGGGTGATTTTGTTCTTATCATTGATCAAATAGCAGAATAAATAACTTACGTAAAATAACACCTGGCTGAGCCCTGTGTTTTGCTCTCATTTTCTCTAGTTAGTAATTGTTGTTTACAAATCATGACTGCATGCGGAAAAAAAACTAGTGTTTTCTCACATTGGCTGCTAGCTCATAATTTCTACTTCATGTTCTCATAGTAGCTTCAAAGGCATTTAGTACATATGTTACACTTTTTCCCACTGATTTTTGTGACTACTTTGTTAACAAGCCAAATGGCATTGCTCCATATTTATTGCAAAAGTTAAAAGGATTACAAAGATTTTCAAAACTAAAAATGATCTAAGTGTTATTATTCACTATGAATAATGCGAATCGTTTAGTCACATTTTTGTATTTCATTTAAAATGCAGCATGATGTGCTAAATAATTGTGGGGCTTTTTTCTAAATTCTGTTTCTAGGGGAAAAAGTATGTGGATAAAACAATTATTTTAGCCTATTCATTTGTAAGGTGAGTTTATGCAACCAAGTAGTATTTGTTTTCTTAACATTAACTTATAATTAATTGTACAGTATACACGAAAAATACATAAAATTTAATATTAATTTTAAAAACTAAAATTGGAATTTAGCAACACAATTTCTGAAGAGTCAAATTATATTAGGTTAGTGTAAGCAAAGTGATTGACAGGTAAACAAGGAAATCTATCTGACATTGTAATGATGGCATTTTAGTGTGTACTTGCTATCATGGCCATATCAATGGTTTACAGCCAGCACTCTTCAATCTGGATAATGCCTATGCTGTAAAATTTTTAAGTATTTTGAGTGTCACCCTGAATATATGTACTTCTGTCCTTAATAATTTTAGAATTATGCCATTTATTGTAATTCTTATCATGGTTTTCTGACTTGACTTAAGAGATCAATTTCAATTAATGGGCAGAGTTTTCTTTTTTTTTACTACATACACATTAATTTGTCTTTGATTTGAATCTGCAGCCTTTAGTTGCATAATTCTGCCTGGTTCTTAAGGAAACCAAATCTTTGTTCAAAGAGAAGTGGCCTATCAGGCTAAAAATTAGCCCACATCATAAATTCACTAAGAAATGACCTCTGCTTGCAGGACATTTTTTTCCCCAGATACCCACAATGATGTTTCCTTGCCTGCAGCTGTGCTTCAGAAAAACCTGAGAATAATTTGCTCAGATGACTTTCCTAACCTCAGTCACTATCTTCCCACATTTGGGTTGTTCTACTGCCTTCTACACTTTATATATATCATTGTCCATTTGAGTTTTTCTGTTTTCTGTTTTTTTTTTTTTTTTGGCTGTGTCGTGTCTTTGTTGCTGCAAGCGGGCTTTCTCTAGTTGTGGCTAGCGGGCTTCGTTGCGGTGCCCGGGCTTCTCATTGCGGTGGCTTCTCTTGTTGCGGAGCACGGGCTCTAGGCACGCAGGCTTCAGTAGTTGTGGCTCGTGGGCTCTAGGGCGCAGGCTCAGTAGTTGTGGTGAATGGGCTTAGTTGCTCCGCGGCATGTGGGATCTTCCCAGACCAGAGATCGAATCCGTGTCCCCTGCATTGGCAGGCAGACTCAACCACTGTGCCACCAGGGAAGTCCTCCGTTTGAGTTTTGAAGGGATCCAGAATGTACACTATAAAGTTTTTTTTTTTTGAACTTCTAAACTCTACTTATCTGTTTAAAAGCTAAGCCTCCCAAAAGAATTCAACTGTCATAAATCCCCTCCTCAGGAGTTTTGCAACCAGGGAGGACTGACTCCTATCACCAGAAAGGAGAATTTAGCACCAGGACAAGAAATCACCTAAACAGACGTTGTCACAAAACTACTGTATCTGCCATCTATTTTTCTAAGGGCCCATTTATCTTTTCGACATTTGTTTTCCCATAAGTGCTCTTATTCCCCTCCCCTTCCCCTGTCAAGATGTGTTATAAGTCCCCAGTTCTAACCATCTCCTTGAGTCATGTTTTTCTGTGAACGCCTATGTATGTACATAAATAAAAATCTGTCTTTTCTGTTGATAATCTGTCTTTTGTCAATTTAATTTGTAGGTTCCCAAACAATAAAAAAAGAGGGTAGAGAAAACTTTTTTCTACCCTGACAGTTTCAATGCAATGGGCATGGCTTCAATGCTAGTAGTATGACTGTGGATGGTACTGTCGTCTTAGACGTCTTCATGAGAGAGCCTGACTGAACTGCTTATACATATCAATGTGCCATTTTATGATAATGTATAAGAGAAGTTTAGATAAAGTGATATTTGTAAGGAATTAGAGGGAACTCCATTAGGGCACAACAGTTTAGGGAACAAATATTTGTAGATAGTGGATCTTTGAAATTAACCTGGTCTAAATTTGTTTCCTCTTTTCTTTCCGTATGGTTAGTCCCTTTGGGGTTTTTTCCACTTCGGTGTGTACTGTCTTTTATTAAAGACTCTTGTATAATGCCTTTTTGTGATAGGAATACATTTAAACAGCTAGAGCTAGAATTATTAGGATATAGGCAATCTTGATATGCATCTAATGTAGGAATTTTGGAAGAAAGTCTTCCAACAGGCATCACAACAATATTGATAGTGACTCAGTCCAGATGTGACTTTTTAAGCACTTATGTCGTGTCCACATAAAGTAAAGATAATCATATAAGAGCCTTGAATATAATCCTTGAAAATCCCTCTTGACCGCTTGTATAATGGCCTCCACATAAAGAGATGCCAATTCTTAATGATGATGTAAGAGGTAATGCTAGATTTTGAGGAGATTGAGAAATATATGGTGTGCTGCAGCCAGCCTTTGTCAGCTTTTCAGAACCTATTGTGCCTATCTTTTCACTAGAACATTCAAACTCTGTAAATCAGTTTTTTAAAAAAAATTTCTTTCCTTTTTGCCTTGGAGATCCAGTTTTTAAACATCAGCACATCACTGGTCATTACTCAGTATTTATCAAACTTAGGGTGGTTGTAACTTTGGTCTTCGAGATGTTGATAGGTGTACCATGAAGGAGATATATCTTCAAATAAGTCTGGAAGATGCTAGATTAAACAAAGTTACTGTAAATATCCAAAAAAGAGGCAATGGTATTATATTTCTCTTATTTCATACTATGTAAAATGAAAACCTTTTACTGGCACTATGTTCATAAAATATCAGAATGCTAGAACACTACTTTTGGAAACAATGTTAGCCTAAACTTTGGAAACTTTATTCTGTTGACTCTGGCTCAAGAGTTTGTATTGACTATGGCCATGTTCCTGGCATATAAGTGTCAGAAAGACTGTCAAGTATCTTAAGCTTCTGAAGCAAGCCTAGGTTTCCTCTTCACTGAGATATCCTAGTAGCCACTGGGAGCCTAAAGCTACAAATGAGTGGAGATGGAGGGAGGATCAGGAGAGTCCCAGCACAGGCTCTCATGAGAAGTGGCGGTATAGTGCTATGATTAAGCACTTGGGCTTTGGTGCCAGGGTGCTTGGTTTTGAATCCCAGCTCTGCTACTCACTGGTCATGTGACTGTGATCAATTTACTTAACTTCTCTGTTTCCTCAGTTTTTTCTTCCAAAAAGTGGAAATAATAATATCCATCACTGAGGGTTATTGTGAAGATTAAGTATATTGTTTCATTTAAAGCATTTAAAATTAATTCCTGACACATTGCAAGCACTCAAAATTATTGGCTACTGTTATTGTCGTGAACAAAAGACAACATTGAACAAACATTGTTATTGGCATAAAAAAGGCATTTCACTAATAAAAATGTTATAGAAGATTTTGCAATAGTCAATATCACAAATCCAGGAAAACCTTTCATATCCCACATGCTAAAGAGCCATGAAGAAAACAATTTGTTTCTTCATGTATGAAAGCATTTTGGCAAATATTTCCCAGAGGATATTTATTAAATTTGAATATCTTTGGTAAATGCTAGGTTGGGAATAATTTTCCAGAAGATTATATGTTTAGGATTTTAATAAATGTTGCACAGGAAAAGAATTTTGTACTTAAGTACATTTTTGGGAACACTAGATGGGGAAAAAAAAGCCAAATAAGTTTTCTTATTGAAGGAATTATCAAAGCTTTTAATGTGTTATTCTGCTGTAAGTAGTGAAGAAGGTCATATAGCATGCACATTTCCTAACTCAACTGACCAAGGAAACACTTTTTGAAAAGCATGTCACAGGATTAATCCTCTGTAGAAATATCTTGGGGACTGCTAATCTAGAAGATAAGTCCAGGAAATTCAAACATTTATTCAAATGTATATACTTTCTTGGAATCCTCCAGGTCCTGTTATTTGCACGCCAGTGAACATATATAAATCTCGTGTAACCTACCGGCACTTGATTAGTTAAAAACATGCCAATATGCTAGAATCTAATTTTCAGGGCATGCATTTTCAATGAACAATTTCAATAATATGAACTTGGCACTTTACTTGTTTTAATTCTGCAAGTATATGTTAACCAAATATGAGTAGTGCCCTTCTTCCAATGTCTCTGGATGTGTCCAGTATATGTCAGAGAGTTTTGGCAGAAAATAGATATAATTCCCACAACAGGGGCACAATTACTCCTTGTCTGGGGACGTGTGATGTCAATGTCTCTATTAAAATCAAATGTCTTTACAAAGAGAGATCATTATAAAAATATTAATGAGTCCATACTTTATTCCCTACCTATCTACATGTTGAAGTCCTAAGTAAGTCCTAAGTCCTAAGTAATCTTTCAATACCATAGAATAAATTCCTACCTCTCGGTCAGGCCATTAGATAAATTCCTACCTCTGGGTCAGGCCATTTTGTGTCCTATGACCACAAAAATTAATGTGCTACTTTCCTTTGGACCAGATGACACCTTATTTGCTACAGGGTGTGGTGGAATAGATGGTTGTTTTAGCAAACTTTCAGATCTTCAGGACATGAGTAGGGGACTTCTTGTTTACCTCAACTGCTACTGTTTTCTGATTATACCTCAGTAGAAAGTAACACTGTCTTCCTTCTAAAGGAATATAAGAACTAAAGCAAGAAGAGAAGCACAAATATTAAAATTGAACCTACATAGAATCTACAGTACATCCAGTTGAAAGTTACCCAATTCATGTTTTCCTGTTTGTTTAGTTTTCATATTAAAAACTGTAGTATGTTTGATTTTATTCTCATAAAGTTCTTTTTTACACAACTGAGTCGTTTACTCATCTCTGTATAAACCATCAGGTGACTGACTGTATGACTAGCACAGATCACTAAAGTTAAAAATGCTTTAGTTATGTGAAAGAGCACATCAACTGAGCACTTCTGTGTTTGACCAAGTCAGGGTGGATCCTAATTGCTTTGACAAATTTCCTGCTGAGAAATTGATCTTCAAAGATTTCTTAATGCCTTTTTTTTTTTTACCCATTTACTTCATTTTAAAGCTTCAAAGTCTTCCTTTCGATTAATTATCCCATATACTAGAAAACACAAAGAACAAAATGTTATGTTTTATTCATCTAAGCAGGGCATCTAAACACTAAGTTAGAGCAAAGATCGGAACTTACTGAAGCAAAGGTCATCCTCTGTCAAACAAAACCATGAGACTTTTCTGTTAGTGGAGAATTCATAAATATTTTATCTGAACATTTCCATGAACTTGCTGTAAAAGCTATGTTTCTTGGCATTTACTGAGGATGTCAAAATCAGTTACTGTAATTTAAAGCGTTTGCTAATGTGCTTATCAGACTTTCATTTAAAACATGTTCATCAGCCATACACTAATCCATCTAAAACAAATAATTCTAAAGAGTTAACAGTATAGACATTTACATCACATAAAGTCAAATTCTGCTTTCTTTTATTTGTAAATGCATATTATTTTTGTTCTAATATAAAGCTGAGAGTCTACTGGAAACAATCACAATAAAACATCAAGTGACTTAATTCTCCTTATCTGAATGAGAACAGAATATCTTTATAAATGCTTCCAAAGTTTAGGCTAAGTGCTAAAAGCAATCTTTTGGGCCCCAAATGGTGAAGGGATCAACCAAAAAATAACCACAGCTCACAACCTAGTAAAATTTCTTTAATTTAGTTAGCCATGGTTATTTGATGTTCCAGAGTACTTCCAACATTTCTAAGTCTTCACAAAATGTTGTATTTGCATATAATACACACATCAGCCAAACCTCTAAACCTGATAGTATTCTCACTTGCTCTCATGAAGAAGACACAGGAATTGAGTGAAAGTAGAATGTTTGTCTCTTTAACTTGATTTTTCCATAAATATGATGTGGCCTACTAAATAAGCATGTATACTGTAGGATTTTTTTTTTTAATAGATCTTTATTGGAGTATAATTGCTTCACAGTACTGTGTTAGTTTCTGTTGTACACCAAAGTGAATCAGCCATATGCATACATATGTCCCCATATCCCCTCCCTCTTTTGTCTCCCTCCCATCCTCCCTATCCCACCCCTCTAGGTCATCGTAAAGCACCGAGCTGATCTCCCTGTGCTATGCTGCTGCTTCCCGCTAGCTAACTATTTTACATTCGGTAGTGTACATATGTTGATGCTACTCTCACTTCGCCCCAGCTTCCCCCTCCCATCCCGTGTCCTCAAGTCCATTCTCTATGAGTAATGTAGGATTTTAAAAAGTCAAATCTGGAGCTAGATGTCCTTGACTTTGAATTCTGGCTAAGTAGCTTAACTCTTGGCAATTCACTTATTTTCTCTACACCTCATTTTCTCATCTATAAACTAGGAAGTAGCATCTACCTAATAGGGTTGCTGTGGGAAGTTTAAGGAGGTAATCTGTAAAAAGTGACTAGCTCAGTATTTGGGATATAATAGGCATCAATAAAAAATAAATAGGCTATTATTCTCATTATTATGCTAACTAATCTTTTCCAAAGCTTTGTATAATAACTGTATTTTGAGAATTTTTTTTAATCTTATGTATTTCACTTACCTCATATGCTTTCAGGTATATTTTCATTAGACAAATTTGTTTTGTTTTATTCATTTACTTTGATTTGGCAAGTATAAGCTAACTAAAATATCTGTATTACAGAAGGACTGGAAAGTGCTGAAAATCAATAGAACTCCTATTGTTACTGAAAGTGGAGTCTGGCTGCTCTCTGCTCAAAATATGATAAAGAGGCCAGGTTGATGGAAAGGAAAGCTTGGTTTATTTTAGAGGCCAGCAACCTGGGGGGGTGGGGAACTCCTGTCCAAAGGTCGACTCTCCCCACTGACAATCAGTGGGCAAGAGCTTTTATAGACAGAGGGAGGGGGTACATGTAGAAACAGCACAGTAGGCTCTGACAGTCATCTTGAAATTAGTCATGCAGTGCTCTGATCAGCAACATCTTGATTGTTTTAAATACAGTTAGCCTTTAGTTCCAGGGTCAGGTTTGTTCCCATTTCTTTGAGGCCAGTTATCAGAATTGTGGCAGCTTACGTCATGTCTACAGGCTGGTCATCATGTAGTTAACTTCTTCCACCTGGTGGGGGTTTTAGTATCTATAAGACAGCTCAAAAGATATGGCTCAGAATATTACCTATAGCCCTTGAGGAGGAACTAAATGTCCTTGATTTTGCTTAATGACTAAACATTATTTGGTCTCATTCGACTGTTTTCCTTTGTTTCTGCATTTTCTCACTTCTCTAATTAAACTTATTGTTTGGCTAAAGTTCTTCCACAGACAAAAGGCAGGCTGAGGACATGGGGGCAGTGGGGAGGACCATAGAGTCCTGCTTTGTTTCAATTCCCCCTTTTCTTTGATACTCCTCAACCTTGAGGAGGGACAGGTACAAAACAAGAAAGGGAATAAAGTTTTAGATTGAGGGGTTAATCATAAACTTGGCAAAGGAACTCCGTTTTAGTTCTACTTCTGTTCCAATTTTCCCCAACTCTTTGAGGGAATGGGGTGACAGCCACTCTGGTTACTTCCTGATAAAGTGGGGTGGAGTCCTGCCTAATTTTGTGAATGGACACAGAGTTGGAAATAATCTTAAATCCCAAGCTTAGCATCAGTATTTTACATTATGAAAACATTACCTCTCTCTTTGATTTCTTTGTCATAGTACCTGGACAAACATTTGAAAATTAGTAGACATATTACGAGGATTATAATCAAAATGTATCTTTGTATTATTCTCTGAATGTGGTTTTTTTTTCCCTGAATTGTTAAAGCAGATGTACAATGTATGTTTAATAGTCCACAAACCTGCTGTTTTGGTTAGCCTAAAGTTCAAATTAAATCATGTATAAGCCAGAATGACTTCCCCATACCTCAATATGTGAAAATTTCTTCCATCATTTTCCCCTTTTAATTGTAAATCTTTTCACAGAAAGCATTGATAATCAACATATTTTTTCCAGCATTGCCAGAGTGGCTCAGTTGCTTGCTCTGGGTCCATTCATGTCTCTCGGTGCTAGGCCTAATTTTTGTTTATATATTGGCCTAGTTATCCATGTTGGGGGAAAACTAATCAGACATAAAAAACAAGTACAGAGCTATGCTGATGGGGAAACATTTTATGGGCTATATATTTTATCACTTACACCCAATTGTCACATAAGCATTGTACATGTGCTTTTAGCAGTAAACTTAAAGCCAGCAGTGATACACATAATAAATATTTATACTCTGTGATAACTTTATTAGACAATTTTTTCCGTCCTGAACAATGAGGTCAAAAATATGGTTTGAAGCAAAACAACAGCTTTCCATTAGAATTTTTAAAGTTTCTTACCCAGTTTAGCAGTATGATCTGAAAGTCATCAAACGTTTTTCATATAATTTAACATACAAAATAATTCTAGTTACTTTAATATTTTTTCTAAGATGCCTAGGGGCCCGTAGGAATACTCAAAGTTAGTTGGAGAAAGAAACTTAAAAATCCGTTATCAAAAGCAGCTCAATATTCCAGGAAAATTCTCTTCTCTTAATGGGGAGAAAGAAAAGCAAATTCCAGTCTTGTATCAGGTTACTATTAATAACAAAGATCATTTACCTAATTAAATCATTCTAATCTTAATCCTGACAATGTACAAATTTTTTTTTTCTCCAAGTTCCTTTTTCATAAACCTTTTATCACTTTCTGGATCCACATTAATTCATCCCTTATTTTCCCTAACATAAGCAACCAGTTCTAGGACAAAATTATTTTTCTTTTTTTCCTCAACAAATATATTTCTGGTCTTTACACCTTCTTCAGTGGCAACACATATCATACTTGCTTTATATACTGAAATGTTTTCCCTATCATTTTAGTAGCTTTAATTACATATTACAATTTTAATCTTCAAAAGATCCTAACAAAACCAAGAAACAAGTAATTGAACCATTATACCAGCATTTTCTGATTGGCAAACTTAAGAACATATTCCATAACCTCTAAAAACATACATTTTTTTTCATAGCACAATTTCTGTTAAATGTGGTAGAAGACGTGTGTTTAATAACCCAAACATCTTTTGAAGTTCTACTAATTAACCCAAAGCTGAAGTCTCAGGCAAAGTGGGCTGTGTTTGTATTTTAAGGACCTAATAAGACTTAACTTCAAGCTTTCTCCTAGGCATATTTTTGTTCTCTCAGGGTCAGAATTCTGAAAACAGTGTTTTATCAAGCTAGCTTTCTCTAACTGCATATGCAAAAAGAACCAGTTTGGGAGCTTTAAAAGAGTTTCATCTTAACTAATTTCCTCTGGAGTCTGAAGAATACTGTTGCCATACATTGCTTAAAAAACATCTTTCTTTTTCTTTTTTTTATAGCTAAAATTTTTCTAATGAATTGAACCTGAATTTTCCATTTTACAAAAGACAACAAAGATACCAATCACACAAATGGAATATACATTCATGCACCAGAAGACAGACCTGTCACAAATCTGCCAAGAGGATGACCTATACAAGTCCCAAACAAACATTTCCCCAACACAAAGGGTCCT
The DNA here is from genome assembly GCF_028021215.1 of Eschrichtius robustus. Lineage (NCBI taxonomy): Eukaryota > Metazoa > Chordata > Mammalia > Artiodactyla > Eschrichtiidae > Eschrichtius > Eschrichtius robustus. The sequence goes on from NC_090829.1 coordinate 101,383,516, forward strand.
TGACACCAGACACATGTCAGAAACAATTGGCAAAAATGCCCAATAGCACTTCGTGCTCACAAACGGTACTCAATGTCAAATACACATCAGAACCAACGGCAAAATGTCCAAATAGCATTTTGTGCTCAAAAGAGAAGTTTGCCCGGGTGCGCAAGGGTGGACTTACTCGGTCTTGGAGCTCGTCAGCTTGTCCAGATGCATGTTTCTGTTCCACTAAGGAAAAGCGTAAGTTGGCAGCCAGTGCCAAGCAGGGGAGAAACAGGGAGGATCCCCAAAACAAATGGTTTTGTCAGCTGCTAGGAATGTCCCACCCAATCCCTCTCTTGAGGCCAGCTAGCCATGAGCAGCTAGCTCATTGTAACCATCTTGGCGCATTGCTGTGGCTGTTGGCTCTGGAAAACACTGGGGAGCCAGATGTCGGGAGAGCGCAGCCCCGTGTTGGACGCGAAATAAACTGTTACCGGAAGTGGGGGTCCCACTGCTCGGCCACTCAAAAGCCAATAAAGAGGCAAGGTTGGTGGAAAGGAAAGGTTTGGTGGCCAGCAACAGGGGGGAGGGGGAGGGCAGACTCCTGTCCAAAGGCCGACTCCCCCCACTGACAATCAGTGGGCAAGAGCTTTTATAGACAGAGGGAGGGGGTACATGCAGAAACAGCACAGTAGGCTCTGACAGTCATCTTGAAATTAGTCATGCAGTGCTCTGATCAGCAGCATCTTGATTGTTTTAAATAGAGTTAGTCTTTAGTTCCAGGGTCAGTTTGTTCCCACTTCTTTGAGGCCAGTTCTTGGAATTGTGGCGGCTTATGTCATGTCTACAGGTCATCATGTAGTTAACTTCTTCCACCTGGAGGGGGTTTTAGTATCTGTAAGACAGCTCACAGGATATGGCTCAGAATATTATCTACAGCCCTTGCGGAGGAACTTGGGCAATGTCCTTGACTTTGCTTAATGACTGAACTATTATTATTTGGTCTCATTTGACTGTTTTCCTTTATGTCTGCATTTTCTCACTTCTCTGATTAAATTTACTGTTTGGTTAAAGTTTTTCCACAGACAAAAGGCAGGCTGAGGACATGGGGCGATTGGGGCGATTGGTGGAAGGACCATAGGGTCCTGTTCTGTTTCACTATGTCATATTAAAGCCAACGTTGTCTAAACTTAATAATAAAGCCTGGAAGAAAATGCCACAGTCTGGAAAGGACAAATGACTAGATTGAAGAGAAAAAGCATATATATGAAGAGGAAGTTGCCTTTATAATCATGAATGAAATAAAACTATGCTAAAATAAAACTAACACATGGTAGATAGTAATTTTTGAGATAGCAGTAAGTTAAGAAGCAGATGAAAAATTGTATTTGAAAGTTATTTAAAGAAGGGAACAGAAAAATTTTTTAAATTTTAAAATATTTTCAAGATCTTTAAAATAAGAGAGTATCAAACAGAAACAAATTTAGATGAAAATGAAATTGACATAGAAAGAGCAGGCAGAAGTAAATAAGGAGCAGTACATGATTTTAATTGGCATTTTAGGCAGAATTGACATTTCAGAAAATAAATGAGCAATATTCTGGACAATTCAAAAGTTTTCTTAATCTCACCAGGTGAAGACCAGTGCCAATTATTTGACAGCTCTCCTTGGAGATATGAGCATCAGATATGTGGTCATTCCTCCTCTGAGCTCCAATGTTCTGGAAACACCACCTTTTGCCTTTTGTCCTCCTAATTGAGAGGTTGTAACTTCTTTCTGCAGTTTTTACTCTCTGGGATACCTCAGCATCCTTCTTTTTTCACCTTTATTCTCTTTTAGGATATAACTATGTTTCTAATTCCCCATACTGGGACTTCCCTGGTGGTGCAGCGCTTAGGAATCCACCAGGCAATTCAGGGGACATGGGTTTGAGCCCTAGTCTGGGACGATCCCACATGCTGCGGAGCAACTAAGCCCGTGAGCCACAACTACTGAGCCTGCACTCTAGAGTTCGCGAGCCACAACTACTGAGTCTGTGTGCCACAACTACTGAAGCCCTCACGCCTACAGCCCATGCTCTGCAACAAGAGAAGCCACCACAACGAGAAGGCCGTGAACTGCAAAGGAGAGTAGCTCCTGCTTGCCGCAACTAGGGAAAGCCCGCGCGCAGCAACGAAGACCCAACACAGCCAAAAAAAACCAAACAAAATCCCGGTATTAAATCTTTTTTTTTTCTTTTTTAATAGATCTTTATTGGAGTATAATTACTTCACAAGACCACGTTAGTTTCTGTTGTACAACAAAGCGAACCAGCCATATGCATACACATGTCCCGATATCCCCTCCCTCTTGAACCTCCCTCCCATCCTCCCTATCCCACCCATATAGATCATTGCAAAGCATTGGGCTGAACTCCCTGTGCTATGCTGCTGCTTCCCACTAGCCAATTATGTTACATTCCGTAGTGTATGTATGTTGATGCTACTCTTCACTTTGCTCCTGCCTCATCCTCCCGCACCATGCCCTCAAGTCAATTTTCTATGTGTATCTCTTTATTCCTGCCCTGCAATTAGGTTCATCAGTACCATTTTTTTATATTTTTAGATTCCATATACACGTGTTAGCATATGGTATTTGTTTTTTTCTTTCTGACTTACTTTACTCTGTATGACAGACTCTAGGTCCATCCACCCCACTACAAATAACTCAATTTCATTTCTTATGGCTGAGTAATTTTCCATTGTATATATGTGCCACATCTTCTTTATCCACTCATCTGTCGATGGAGATTTAGGTTGGTTCCATGTCCTGGCTATTGTAAATAGTGCTGCAATGAACATTGTGGTACATGTCTCCTATTGAATTATGGTTTTCTTAGGGTATATGCACAGTAGTGAGATTGCTGGGTTGTATGGTAGTTCTATTTTTAGTTTTTTAAGGAACCTCCATACTGTTCTCCATAGAGGCTGTACCAATTTACATTTCCACCAACAGTGGAGGAGGGTTCCCTTTTCTCCACACCCTCTCCAGCATTTACTGTTTGTACATTTTTTGATGATGGCCACTCTGACTGGTGTGAGGTGATACCTCACTGTAGTTTTGATTTGCATTTCTCTAATGATTAGTGATGTTGAGCATCCTTTCATGTGTTTGTTGGCAATCTGTATATCTGCTTTGGAGAAATGTCTATTTAGGTCTTCTGCCCATTTTTGGATTGTGTTGTTTGTTTTTTTGATATTGAGCTGCATGAGCTGCTTGTAAATTTTGGAGATTAATCCTTTGTCAGTTGCTTCATTTGTAAATATTTTCTCCCATTCTGAGGGTTGTCTTTTCGTCTTGTTTACGGTTTCCTTTGCTGTGCAAAAGCTTTGAAGTTTCATTAGGTCGCATTTGTTTATTTTTGTTTTTATTTCCATTTCTTTAGGAGGTGGGTCAAAAAGGATCCTGCTGTGATTTATGTCATAGAGTGTTCTGCCTATGTTTTACTCTAAGAGTTCTATAGTGTCTGGCCTTACATTTAGGTCTTTAATCCATTTTGAGTTTATTCTTGTGTATGGTGTTAGGGAGTGTTCTAATTTCATTCTTTTACATGTAGCTGTCCAGTTTTCTCAGCACCACTTATTGAAGAGGCTGTCTTTTCTCCATTGTATGTTCTTGCCTCCTTTGTCATAAATTAGGTGCCCATGTGTGCATGGGTTTATCTCTGGGCATTCTGTCTTGTACCAATGATCTATATTTCTGTTTTTGTGCCAGTGCCATCCTGTCTTGATTATTGCAGCTTTGTTGTATAGTGTGAAGTCAGGGAGCCTGATTCCTCCAACTCCGTTTTTCTTTCTCAAGATTGCTTTGGCTATTCAAGGTCTTTTGTGTTTCCATACGAATTGTCAATTTTTTTTGTTCTAATTCTGTGAAGAATGCCATTGGTAGTTTGATAGGGATTGCATTGAATCTGTAGATTGCTTTGGGTGGTAGAGTCATTTGCACAATACTGAGTCTTCCAATCCAAGAACATGGTATACTTCTCCATCTGTTTATGTCATCTTTGATTTCTTTCATCAGTGTTTTATAGTTTTCTGAGTAAAAGGCTTTCGCCTCTTTAGGCAGGTTTATTCCTAGGTATTTTATTCTTTTTGTTGCAATGGTAAATGGAAGTGTTTCCTTAATTTCTCTTTCTGATTTTTTTGTGGTTGGTGTATAGGAATGCCAGAGATTTCTGTGCATTAATTTTGTATCCTGCAACCTTAACAGATTCATTGATTAGTTCTAGTAGTTTTCTGGTGGCATCTTTAGGATTTTCTATGTATATTATCATGTCATCTGCAAACAGTGACAGTTTTACTTCTTTTCCAATTTATATTCCTTTTATTTCTTTTTCTTTTTTAATTGCTGTGGCTAGGACTTCCAAAACTATGTTTAATAAGAGTGGTGAGAGTGGACATCCTTGCCTTGTTCCTGATCTTAGTCGAAATGCTTTCAGTTTTTCACCATTGAGTATGATGCTTGCTATGGGTTTGTCATATATGGCTTTTATTATGTGAGGTAGGTTTCGTCTATGCCCACTTTCTGGAGAGTTTTTAATCATAAATGGGTGTTGAATTTTGTCAAAAGCTTTTTCTGCATCTACTGAGATGATCATGTGGTTTTTATTCCTTAATTTGTTAATGTGGTGTATCACATTGATTTATTTGCGTATATTGAAGAATCCTTGCATCCCTGGCATAAATCCCACTTGATCATGATGTATGATCCTTTTAATGTACTGTTGGATTCTGTTTGCTAGTATTTTGTTCAGGATTTTTGCATCTATGTTCATTGGTGATATTGGCCTGTAGTTTTCTTTCTTTGTGACATCATTGCCTGGGTTTGTTATCAGGGTGATGGTGGCTTTGTAGAATGAATTTGCAAGTGTTTCTCCCTCCCAAATGACTCAACTACCCAAAGCAATTTTTGGGGAGAGTTTGAAAAGGATAAGTGTTAGCTCTTTTCCTAATGATTGATAGAATTCGCCTCTGAAGCCATTTGGTCCTGGACTTTTGTTTGTTGGAAGATTTTAAATTATGGTTTCAATTTCATTACTTGTGATAGGCCTGTTTATATTTTCTAATTATTCCTGGTTCAGTCTTGGAAAATGGTATCTTTCCAAGAATTTGTCCATTTCTTCGTGGTTGTCCATTTCACTGGCATATAGTTGTTTGTAGTAGTCTCTTATAATCCTTTGTACTTCTGCAGTTTCAGTTGTGATTTCTCCTTTTTCATTTCTAATTTTATTGATTTGTGTTCTTTCCTTTTTTTCTTGATGAGTCTGGCTGAGGGTTTATCAATTTTGTTTATGTTTTCAAAGAACCAGCTTTTAGTTTTATCGATCTTTGCTATTGTTTCTTCATTTCTATTTAATTTATTTCTGCTCTGATCTGTATGATTTCTTTCCTTCTACTGACTTTGGGTTTTCTTTGTTCTTCTTTCTCTAGTTGTTTTAAGTGTAGGGTTAGATTGTTTATTTGAGATTTTTCTTGTTTCTTGAGGTGAGATTGTATTGCTATAAACTTCCATCTTAGAACTGCTTTTGCTGCGTCTGATAGGTTTTGGGTCATCATGTTTCCATTGTCATTTGTTTCTATGTATTTTTTTATTTCTTCTTTGATTTCTTCAGTGATCTCTTGGTTATTTAGTAGTGCACTGTTTAGCCTCCATTTATTTCTGTTTTTTACAGTTTTTTTCCTGTAACTGATTTCCAGTCTCATAGTGTCGTGGTCAGAAAAGATACTTGATATGATTTCAGATTTCTTAAATTTTCCGAAGCTTGATTTGTGACCCAAGATGTGATCTATCCTGGAGACTGTTCCATGTGCAGTTGAGAAGAAAGTGTATTCTGCCACTTTTGGGTGGAATGTTCTATAAATATCAATTACATCTATCTGGTCTATTGTGTCATTTAAAGCTTGTGTTTCTTTATTTATTTTCATTTTGGATGATCTGTCCATTGGTGTAAATGGGTTCTTAAAGTCCCCTACGATTACCATGTTACTCTTGATTTCTTTCATGGTTGTTTGCATTTGCCTTATGTATTGAGGTGCTCCTATGTTGGGTGCATAAACATTTATAATTGTTGTATCTTCTTCTTGGATTGATCCCTTGATCATTATGTAGTATCCCTCCTTATCTTTTGTAACAGTCTTTATTTTAAAGTCTATTTTATCTGATACGAATATTGATACTCCAGCTTTCTTTTGATTTCCATTTGCATGGGATATCTTTTTTTCCATCCCTTCACTTTCAATATGTATGTGTCCCTGGGTCTGAAGTGGGCCTCTTGTAGACAGCATATATACGGGTGTTGTTTTTGTATCCATTCAGCCAGTGTCTTTTGGTTGGGGCATGTAATCCATTTACATTCAAGGTTATTATCGATACGTATGTTCCTATTACCATTTTCTTAATCATTTTGGGTTTGTTTTTGTGGGTATTTTTCTTCTCTTGTGTTTCCTGCTTAAAGAAGTTTCTTTAGCATTTGTTGTAAAGCTGGTTTGGTGATGCTGAATTCTCTTAGCTTTTGCTTGTCTGAAAAGCTTTTGACTTCTCCATCGAATCTGAATGAGATCCTTGCTGGGTAGAGTAATCTTGGTTGTAGGTTTTTCTCTTTCATCTCTTTAAGTATATCCTGCCACTCTCTTCTGGCCTCCAGAGTGTCCACTGAAAAATCAGCTAATAACCTTATGGGGATTGCTTTGTGTGTTATTTTTTGTTTTTCCCTTGCTGCTTTTAATATTTTTTCTTTGAATTTAATTTTTGTTAGTTTGATTAGTATGTGTCTTGGTGTGTTTTCCTAGGTTTTATCCTGTATGGGACTCTCTGTGCTTCCTGGAGTTGGGTGACTATTTCCTTTCCCATGTTAGGGAAGTTTTCCACTATAATCTCTTCAAATATTTTCTCAGACCCTTTCTTTTTTTCTTCTTCTGGGACCCCTATAATTAGAATGTTGGTGCGTTTATTGTTGTTCCAGAGGTCTCTGAGATTGTCTTCAATTCTTTTCATTTTTTTTTTTTTTTTATTTTATTTTGCTCCTCAGCAGTTATTTCCACCATTTTGTCTTACAGGTCACTTATTCATTCTTCTGCCTTAGTTTTTCTGTTATTGATGCAGATGTTGCTTTAACATCAGGAGATGGGAGATTTCAGACTGTACATTTAAAAAGGAAACTTAAAAATGTTCACTATTATAATATTACTGAGATAGATATTTTCTATGTAAATAAATTGGAATTATATTTTTATTATAAATTCATAGACAGATTCCCCTTTTTAAATACTCTGTGACTAGTCCATGTGAGTTTTTATATTTGATTCACTTCATAGTTGAAATATGTCAGTAAATACTTTTTTCCTATAAGAGTATAATGATAACTGTTGAATAGTTCAGACTTTTCATTTCTTTCACATACAAAACGCAACTTGTCTGGGTATAAAAGTTTGTGTCACAATATTTCCCCCTCAACACTTAGAGCACTTTGAAGGCTGAGAAGTTCCCTGGGTGTGCTGCCGGCAGACTGTGAATCTCCTTCGCTTGTGAGCATAATTTTAGGCACGTGAGAATATGTGTATATGTATTTCTCAAAGTGGTCAGTGACTATAGAGGGTAAAGAAGTCCATACGTAGGAAGCACCTTCTAGCATTTATTCTGACAATAGGCCTGATAAATTTTTTGTCAATAATTATTTTTACTATCACAAAACCTGCAAGATATATATTTTAAAATCCTTGTGTTAAAGGAAAAAAAGGTATATATAACCAAAACATGTCTCCAGATTGTTTCTAGGCAATATAAATGAGATCTTTTCATTCTGTAGATCAGGTTTTAAATTTTGTGACGACTATTATAGGTCTGTCTTCAGTGACTTCTGGATACTTCCTAAGGTGCACCTGTGTGGTAGAGTTGCTCTCTATCCTCCCATGGACTTCTGTCTCACTGCTTTAATAATTTTTCTATTCCTAAAAATGCTGAATCAGCTTTTAAAATGTGTATGCAACAGTATTCATTTAGTTTGTCATTTCTCCATTTCATATCACATCAAGTTTTATTATTCTTTATCACATAATTGTTTTTCTGATGTCTTTAATTAGTATATCTACATTCTCATTTCACATCCAACTTTTTTTTTACCTTATGCTTTTTTCCCCCATGAGATCAAAGCCCATACTTTTGAAAATCATAAATATTTTTCTATGTTTCTCGTTTCTAAAGTAAAAAGATTTTCAGAGGTCTGAACTTCCTCCGAATCATCTATATTATGTTTTTTTCCTTGGTTCTGAAATATTTTTAATTGGTCACATGACGGCTTTGGGTTTTGTTGTTAACTGTTTTTCAAATGAAAAATCTCTCCAGGTGAACTTTGGCAATACACAGGACATGAAAACTGTCTTTGTCACACTTTTATCCATGTGGGTCCTTGTGTCATCTACTTAGACTCAGAGCTGGACAACAGGTGGATGTGCCTGAATATTCGGATTCTAGATGATTTTTATCAAATGTAATTCTACTAAATATTCTCCTATCCTCATTACCTGAGTCTCTGGTACCCTGATAATATGAAATCTGCATCATAAATTTTTACTTATACTCTTCTTATCTTCCCCAAACTGCTACCAGTATAATTCATCATTTCTTGGCATCATTTTCCTTACTTCCTGTTTTTCTGATGAGTATAAATCCCTGAATGACTGTAGAAAGTAATAGTGCTGGCAAGAAGTCTCATTGACTCAAAAAAAGGAGCACCCACCAGGCAGAAATGATTTGCCAATGTTCCAGTTTAGATATTGCATTTCTGAAGCAAAATAGACAGTGGGCCTGGTTCCACCTGTAAGGAGCATGGAGGTCACCACTCCATCCCAAAAAGAAGTAATAATCTGAACAGACTGAAAAATCAACAACTCTTCTTGGATTCGTAAAAGAGATGAAGTCAGAGGGCAAACCACTGCTCCCAAATTAGAGGGACAGACAGGCAAATACAGGGAGTCCCGGCTTACTGGAGCAGAGACTCAAGAACAGAAACTGCTGTGGAAACCAGTGTTGTGGTAGGAAAACCTGAACTGTAATTGACAAATTGCTGGAGGCTCAATATGGACAACTCTGGAGAGTTAAAAACTCCAGGGCTTCCAGTGATAGAAGAACTCCCATACTTTGTGAATTTTACCTCCAGGTTCTTGCACTAAAACTTGGAGAAAAAATCCCTCATGCTTCAGGCAGCAGTAGGAGAAAAGGAACCATTTTGAAATATGCTACAACACTCTGTTCTTAATAAGATCTGCCCTCAGGGGCAACTAGTTAACCAGAGCCTAACCTGCTGATGTATTCAGAGCCTAACTGACTTAGGGAAAAGAAATACTCAACCCAGCCCACTCTAGTCATCCTGTTCCACCTAAGCAGGGAGAAAAAAACCCCCTGAAGAATACTTGTGAAGTTCACAATCCAGAGGCACAGCCTCACGAAAAGACTGAGACCTAATCATGGGACTATGGCATGCTTCCCCTCTTCCTCACCTCATCAGTACATTACTAAAGGGCTATTTATAGCAGTTCCTTTTACCTAATACTTCATGTCCATCTATTAAGAAAAATTACAAGGCATGGCGAAAGGCAAAAAACACAATTTGAATAGACAGAACAAGCATCAGAACTAGACACTGGAGAGATGTTAAAATTAGCAGACCAGGAATTTTAAACAACTATGATTAATATGATAAGGGCTTTAAAGGATAAAGTAGACAGCATGCAAGAACAGATGGGCAATATAAGCAGAGAGATGGAAAGAATCAAAAGTAATGTTAGAGGGCTTTCCTGGTGGCACGCTGGTTAAGAATCCACCTGTCAATTCAGGGGACATGGGTTCGATTCCTGGTCTGAGAAGATCCCATATTCTGCGGAGCAACCAAGCCTGTGCTCCACAACTACTGAGCCTGAGCTCTAGAACTCGTGAGCCACACCTACTGAAGCCCACGTGCCACAGCTACTGAAGCCCGCACACCCTAGAGCCTATGCTCCACAACAAGAGAAGCCACTGCAATGAGAAGCCTGCGTACCTCAATGAAGAATAACCCCTGCTGACTGCAACTAGAGAAAGTCACGCACAGCAACAAAGACCCAACGCAGCCAAAAAAAATAAAATAATAAAATAAATAATTAAAGTAATGCTAGAAAGAAAAAACATTGTTACAGAAATAAAGAATGCCTTTATTGAGCTCAGTAGTAGACTGGACACAGCTGAGGAAAAAATCTCTGAGCTAGAGGATATATCAATAGAAACCTTAAAAACCGAAAAGCAAAGACAGCATAGGCTGGATAAAACAATACTCAAGGACTGTGTGAAAAATACAAAAAGTGCAACATATGTATAAGGAGAATACCAAAAGGAGAAGAAATGGAAGAAGCAGAAGAAATATCTGAAACAATAATGACTGAGAATTCCCCCAAACTAATGTCAGACACCAAACCACAGATCCAGGAAGCAATGAAGGTAAATGTCAAAAAAACTACACTTAGACATACCACTTTCAAACTACAGAAGATAAAGGTAAAGAAAACGTCCTGAAGGAAGCCAGAGGAAAATAAAACACCTCACCTATAGAAGAACAAAGACAAAAATTACATCTGATTTCTCCTCAGAAACCATGCAAGAAAGAAGAGAGTAGAGTAAAATATTTAAAGTGTTTAGAGAAAAACCCCCACCAACCTAGAATTCTCTACCCTGCAAAATTGTCCCTCAAAAGTGAAGGAGAAACAATGACTTTTTCAGACAAAGAAAAATTGAGGACATTTCTTGCCAGTTGACCTGCCTTGCAGGATGTTAAAAGAAGTTCTTTAGAGAGAGGAAAATAATATAGGTCAGAAACTCAGATCTACATAAAAAAGGAAGAACACTGAAGAAGGAATAAATGAAGTAAAATTAAAACTTTTTTTTATTCTTAATTGATCTAACACAAAATTTCTTCAAAATAATGATAGTAACAATGTATTCAATTATGTATGCTTACATATATATATATGCTCATGTATACATCTTATGTATATGTATGCTTATATGTATCATATATGTGCTTAAATATGCTTATATATAAGTGAAATGAATGACAACAATGATACAAGGGATGGGATGGAGGAATTAGGATTATTTTGTTATTATGAAGTACTCAGACTACTTGCGGAGTACAATAGTGTTATCTGAAGGTAGATTTGGATTAGCTATAAATGCCTATTGCAAACTCTAGGGTAGCCACTAAAAAAACATAAAAAAGAAGTATAAGCAATATGCTAAGAAAGAAAAGAAAATAGAATCATATAAAATCTTTAATTAAAAATGATGAAAGGCAGAAAAAGAACGGAAGACAAAAATAACAAAGAACAAAAGCAACAAATAGAAAACAGTGACAAATATGGTAGATAATAATCCAAATATATCAATAATCACTTTGAATGCCAATGATCTAAATGTTCCAATTAAAAGACAAAGATTGTCAAAATGAACCAAAGAAAGGCTGAAAACGCTCTTCACTTTCAGAAATGTAAACCAATGATAAGCATATTCAGCCTAGTTCTTTCTGCCTTAGACATTTAGAGAATCCTTTCAGATTCTGAAAACATGCTGTTACTCCTAATTGACTTCACACCTGGAAATATTCTTTTTTCACTATGTTTTTATATCTGTTTCATAGACATTTCAAAGAGAAATTGCAACACGTGATCAACCAGTTCTACTAGCCAGATGACCCAACTAGAAGCCTGCTTATTTCATTCTGAACACTTCCACGTGTAGGTCAGTTTATCTTTCTAAAGTAATTCCATGCCTAAGTTTTACTAAAATTAGTACCTTTGGGGGAAAAATCTGGATTGTATTTGTCTTGGTATCTCTATTATTATAACAGTGAAATATTAAAATCTAATGTTTTCCCCTCACTATTGTATGCCTCATACATAATTGTATACATTTACATTGTACAATTTGACGAGTTTCGACATATGTATACACCCGTAAACCAGCAAGATACCAGATATTTTTATTACCAGCAAAAGATTCCTCTTGCACCATTTGCAATCCCTTGCTCTCCCACAACTGTCCCAGACAAGTACTGATCCACCTTCTCTCAACATAGGTTAGGTTGCATTTTCTATGTTTTTATATGAATGAATTATACAGTATGCAATCTTTTTTGTATGTTTTTTTTTTTTTTCTTTTAGCAAAATAAATTGGGATTAATCCATGTTGGTGCATGTATTGGGTTGGCCAAAAAGTTTGTTTGGGTTTTTCCATAACCTCTTACGGAAAACCTGAATGAACTTTTTGGCCAACCCAATATTAGTAGTTTGTTCCTTTCAGCTGCTGAGTAATATTGCATTACTGATTTTTTTCAAGCATTAATTTTATATCTGTAGTAAGGGTTCAAATATTTAAAAACAGTATTTATTAACATGATACTTATATTTTCTCAGGAAATTAAGCAGAGATGTATTACCTAGGATATGCACTGATCATCCTTTTTTCATAAGCTATGCCCTTAATTCTTCATAGTTATAGTTATAAAAAACTGATTAATTTGCTTTGCGGCTTAACTAAATAAGAGACAGAAGAAAATGTATATTCAGTAAATTTTACTCAATAGCTTTTTCCACCTTAGCCCCTCCCTCTTTCTCACCCTGATCCAGGATTTTATGGGAATAAAATGTGCTGAAGTTACCATTTAGCTACAAAGTTTAATACGCTAATAATTATGGAATTCACTGAATTCTCCCTAGTATTTTCTCAGTGATGCTAAAGAGACCAATCTTAAATCAGAAACAACAGAAGCGGGAGGGGGTAGCTTAATGATTAAGACAACTTATTTCAAAAATACCCTCCCTTTTATTATGTAAGGAGAAAAATAAAGGCCTATGTAACAGGATGACCAGAGTATGTAGAAAGTATAAGGTTTTGTTGGGAAATGAGAGATACCCATTACTTTGTGGAGAGACTAAAGAGGTACAGTAAGAACCATTTTTGCGTTGTTTGCTGTTGTGTGCCCAGGGCCTGCATGAGCTTAACACATTGTAGGTGCTCAATAAATATTTGTTCTATAAAGACATTAGGTCTAATAAGAAATATTAACCAAGACTATGCAAAGTCTCCAAAGCCAGAAAACAAGAAGTCATATATACCATTAGAGAAGAGAGTAAATATTTAAACTCAATAGTGTAAATTGGAGGAAAAAAAAGTAGTGATGTGGGTGGATTGTCAAGATGAGGAGAGATGGCATCAAGGAGAACATTCAGAAGACTGTTGCAATAACCCAGGCTTGAGGCAATGGGGGCCTGGGAAAGAGTGGTAATGAGAGGTACGAAAACAGGATGGTTCCTTTGGAAACTGATTCCTGATTGGTAGGTAAGAATGAGGATGTTAAAGGTGAAAGATCCAAAAGGGCAGGAGAGGAAAGGTTTTGAGTCTGGGCAACTGGGAGAATTGTGAAAGCACTTGTGAAAGTGGGAAGCTGGAAGGAGGGATTAATTTGGAAACAGGAGTGAAGAAGTATATGAGGTTTGGAACTTGTCTTAACTTTTACTTTAGTCCTTTAAGATATATAATGCACCTAGAATATAGAAAGTATTGAGAGAAACAGGAGTTCAAATAGCTATTACTTCCCTAAGTAAAGGAAAATAAAATCAGAGAACATATTTCAGTCTCTGAGAAAGCCTTGAAAAGTTTCACCTCTAGTGTAAAACAAAAGCCATGGATCTAACAGTGAAATAACACCTTCAAAGAAAACAAACAATTTTTCAAAGAATTATATATCCAACAAATGCTTCATATAAATCATTTTTCAATAATTTTACACAGCAAAAACAGCTGATTTATTTCTAAAAAAACAGGCAGAAGACATTCTTGTAGAGAAGAAAAAGTTTGCGTTACATGAGGGTATAAAATGAGATAGTTGTAATGGCTTTTTAAATTGACTACAATATATGAAGTCTTAGTGATATAAAGCAAGATGGTAATAAAAGATAAGTTCAGAATCAAACGGCATTTTCTTTTAAAAATGATCATCTCTAACTTTCAAATCACATTATAACAATTCAAAAGCACTATTTCTTTTTACAGATACTACTTCCTAAAAGGCTGAATAGTTACTGACTTTGTGGCTGATGAATTCAAATAACAAGCCATTCTTGGATCAATTTTCTGACTTCAAGAGTAAATGACTTGTGAAATAATATTCTAATTTTACCTTATCTTTTAAAATGACTTACTTTCCTTATTAACAAAGAAATGGATGTGACCACAGTAGCTGGGAACTTACAAATTTTTCAACTACTCGACTCATTGGAAAAGAGGAATATTATCAGCTTATTCCCACAGCCTATTGTTGTGATTGATATTTTATGACTAAGCTGTCATCACAAGGCTGAAATGTGAGATCAGAGATATGGTGCATTTTTTAAATTGCAAAAAGGATGAAAAACTATATCTCATCCAAAATGTTTGTTCTTAATTTTGTTATAGCCATTTAAAATAAAAATGTACATTTCAAAGAGGGATTGAAATATACTATTCATTCCAAAATTACATTTCATAAATAGAAATTACTTTAAAAAAACCTCTTTAATAATGTAAATCACAAAAATGCTCTTAAGAAGATAATTTCAAGTGCAAGCCTACTGTTTATCATGAAATTTCATACACGCAAAGAGAAAAGGACAACAGTACAATGAATAAACATATGTCACCACCTAGTTTTAAAAAACAGGAAATTTGAAGGATTTGGTTTCCATATGTTTTTGTGTAATTAAAAACAAAACAAAGCAACTTTCCAGATAAATGAGTCCCTTTTATAATAATCTCCTTAATCAAATTCTCTTGTGTTTTACCCCAAAAGTAACCATTAGCCTGGTTGCTGGTATGTATCTTTTTCTGCAACATCCTTCTATGTTTACTATAAGCATATATATAAACTTAAAATGCATAATATAATATACTATTGTAATATGTAACAATACTATATATTGTACTATATATAATATAGTATGGTATGAAATGTAGTATAAGGTGATAAAATCTTGTTTGGAGTGCTTTTAAAGTTTACTTAAAATGAATTATTTTACGTGTATTATGTCTTTAGTTCAATGTTTCATTTTCTAAATTTCTAAATTTATGCCAACACATGTACATCTGGTTCATTCACTTTAACTGCTGTATAATATTTCATTGTATTACTATACTGAAAGTTATTTACTTATTCCTATATTGATAAAATTATAGGTCCTTTTAAAATTATTGCTATTGAAACCAATGCGGCACTGAAAATCTCTGCCCACATCTCCTTGAGCACATGTGAGAATCTCTTTAAAGTGTGAATATAAGGGGCTTCCCTGGTGGCGCAGTGGTTGAGAATCTGCCTGTCAATGCAGGGGACACGGGTTCGAGCCCTGGTCTGGGAAGATCCCACCTGCCGCGGAGCAACTAGGCCCGTGAGCCACAACTACTGAGCCTGCGCGTCTGGAGCCTGTGCTCCGCAACAAGAGAGGAAGCGATAATGAGAGGCCCGTGCACCGCAATGAAGAGTGGCCCCCGCTTGCCGCAACTAGAGAAAGCCTTCGCACAGAAATGAAGACCCAACACATCCATAAATAAATAAACAACTGATTCCATTAAAAAAAAACCAAAAACATTTAAAGTGTGAATATAAAAGTAGAATTGCATTTGTACGAAGTATATACACATCTTCATACCATCTTACTCTCCAAAGAGATTATACCAATTGACTGGCTCCTGAACCATGCATGAAAGTTTCACTTTCCCTACATCTTTGTCTATATGTTTATTTTAAGAATCAAATTTAAAATTGACATAAAGTTTGAACTTAGTGTACCTTTCACATAAAACAAATTAGCTAAAATGCTATGCTGAATTTGATATTTATAATGAAAAGGCTTTAGGACCCATGAATCCCTCAGATAAATGTGGATCTTCTTGCATGGATTAAACATCTTTAGCTACAGTAAAATTCAGCTATGGATGGGACCAGACTTTTCATCTCCCACCCTTATTCATGATCCCAGAAATAGAAGGAATTATAATTCTCTAGCATCCAACAACGGAAACAAATCAGATGATTGCCTTACATTCCAGTTCCAGGCATGCTTGCCTTACGTCTCAGTTCCATCTCGCATTAGCTACATGATCTTGCACAACTTATTCAAACACTCTGAACTTCAGATTCTCTCTGAAAAATGGTGATTATAACTGCATCCTTACAGTATTGTTTCAAAAACGTAAATCAGATAACATTTTTAATACACAAAGCACAATGCTTAGCACAGAGTAAATTAGAAAATGTTCATTCGTCATACTGTATAGAGTTGTGCAAACTGTCATGTTAAATCTCATAAAATGAAAGACCCTTTAATATGTAATAGTCACTATACATTTCCTCCTTTCCTTTAGATTCCATAGCATTTAAACTATTACAGTGATATCAGTTAGTATTTAACAAATATTGTCTCCCAAAAACGCTGAATTCATTTGGTATATACTGTGGCTTTACATGGTATGCAAATGACTAAGTACATCTAACTTGCTGAATACAGCCATAATATAGCAGCACTATAAAAGTGGCAGAAAAAAAAAGTGGCAGATAAGTATGTCAGGACTATACATTTTCCTTGTTATACTATGAACTGTTTGGGGTCAGGATTTTCTCTTATTCACATTTATATTCCTAAGACTGGCACATAGTCAGCATTCTTATATGCTAGATGAATGAATAAATGAATGAATGAATGAAAACTATTATTAATATTTCTTCCTGTGCTAATTTTTAGAAACATTGAGAGTTTTGAGTTGGAAAGTATTCCTTGGCAGAATCAGATCACCTTCTTCATAAATGGAAGCACCAAGTCTCTATTCGTGCATCTGTCATCACAAGTAGTATATTATAGGTTCCAAATCTCAATTTGGCTGAGTTTGCTACCACAGCAGCAGCAAATGCCATACGACTGAAAATAGGGGGTGGTGGAGGGTGAAGGGATCACTCTAATGCTTTGCTGTCAATTTCAAATCAACAGTTATTTGTTTTTTATTGTTAGGCACTGAAGGGACTAAAATGGTATATATGGTCCCTGCTTTCATAAAGCTACTGTCCTTATGGAGAGAACAGAAGATTGATAAGTTTGATTTTTTTTCACCTGGTAGCTTGTTGTTATATATTAGCAGCCTGAAAATAAAAGTAGCATACTGCAAAATATGGTAAATAACTATGGCTGTCACTCTAGATGTTATTTACAACCAGCAAAATATAGGAAAGGCACATATTGATTATTAGTATATAAATGTTTTAAAGACAGAAATTAAATTCTGGCCATGAAATGTATTACTGTGTCAATCAGTAGGACTCATAGGTCGCATAAAACAAGGAGGTCCAAGGAGCAAGGAATGGAAATCAAAATGAAAATCATATTGAATTTAAGGCAAAAAGCTGATGCCAGCCACCTAAGCCAGGTTGGTCATTATCTGATGGTCCCTAGTCTTGCCCATATCAGTAATTGGAACCACCATTTACCCAGCTGCTAAAGACAAAAATTTGAAAGTCAACCATGATTCCTCCTTTTCCTTGATCCCCCATATCCACCAAACAATCATCAGCAAGTCCTGCCAGCTTTACTTTAAAAATATACCTTGACTCTATTCACTTTTCTCCATTTCCATTGGCACCAAACCAGTCCAAACCGCCTTTATTTCTTGGCTGATCTAATGAAAAAGTTTTTTTTATTTCTTTCCTTTCACTCTTGACCTCATCAATCCCTTCCCCACACTGCAGCCGACACTCTTTTAAAGAGGTAATTCAGGTAATGCCACCTCCTGTTTGAAAACTTTCAATGTCTTCCAAAAATAACTTAAAATATAATCCAAACTTCTCACCTGCATGCTCTGGCTCCTAGGAAGCCAAAATTCCGTCATTCTATCATGAGGCTTTGCTCCCTCATTCACTATAGTCCAGCTACAAACGTCCTCTGTCAGAACATGGAAAACTCTTTTCTCAGCTCAGAGCCATCTGCTTTTTCTTGTTTCTAGAACACTGTTCACATGCTGGCTTATTCTGATTCTTCAGATAACAGTTTAAGTGTCAATTCTTTAAAGAGACTTTCTTTGACCTCTGTATCCAAAATAGGTCAACTTATCTTTCATAGCAACCATGTTTTTCCCTTACAGTAGTAATCACAACGAGTAAATGTTTATTCATTTATTTACTCATTTATTGTATGTTTTCCCCACCCAAATATAGTGATAATTGTCCCAAGCGCCTGGGTTGTGCCTGGCAAATAATAAGCACCTAATACCTCTATGTTCAAAGAATGAATGAATGCATGCTTCCTTGTATGCCTCTCGAGATTTTTAAAGACGTTCACAGACAAATGAAGTTGGAATTTGGAAAACTTAAAAAATTTTTTCTTTTATATTTCATTTCATTAATTCATTCATTCTGAAAACATACTACCTCTGAAACAGGCTGAATTCTTCAACAAAAAAAAATGTAGCAAATATAAATTCAATAATTATTACCTTTGACTAGTATATAAGGTTTATAAGGTAAAAAAGAAAATCTATTAGGTATGAAATATTGTTCATGAAAATAAAAATGCTACTTATCTTTACATAGGCATTTATATTTTCAAATTAAGTAAATTTATACATGTTGAAGTATTGTTGACTTATTTTGATTTATATATGTGTATGTATACATATATATGTGTAAATGTTTCAAAACTATCCATACACTGTATTTTAATAGAAGCAGATATGATATAGTCTCTCATTTTAATCTGTCAATGTATACTAGTATGTTTTCCTTTTACTACTAATAAAATATATGAGGACAATAGACAGAAATTAAAATGTGCCTTCAGGCTGTGATTAACTGACATTTGTCTCAGAAAAATAGGCAGTTTCTGATTTGAGTCTTTCCAACATTATTCCCATATTATTAGGAAAAGGCTTAAAATATTCCAGATGAGTTCAGTGTTTACCAACATATGGTAATGTTGTCAAACAAAGGACATGTAAATTTTGAGCTTTGAAGTCAGCACATTGAACTCGCAAAGGTATATATGAATTATTTAAGAAGTGTGAAAGTAATGCTATGTTACATAAGAAAGTACATTAGAAAAAAAATCACAGTCAGGCTCTGGTTATGCACAGGCATGCTACATTGCTTTTTGTTTTTGGTCTTGTGCATTTTAAATGTACTAATTATTTTAAGAGACTATATCTAAAGCGGAGATAGATTTTTCACTGGAATATTTTTATTGCTATTCTTATTTAACATAGATGTTTTAGTTAGTAGTTGTATTAACCTGCCAGTGTTATCTGAAAGCCCCTCCAAATGCCTCCTAATAGCCAGTACACCATACCAATTATGTTACCAACAGGAACCAGA
Source organism: Eschrichtius robustus (assembly GCF_028021215.1). NCBI lineage: Eukaryota > Metazoa > Chordata > Mammalia > Artiodactyla > Eschrichtiidae > Eschrichtius > Eschrichtius robustus. The sequence goes on from NC_090829.1 coordinate 101,402,931, forward strand.
TGGTACACTCAAACTGGGATAATTTTGGAAGATTTTATAAAAGGGATTGCTTACAAAGGTGTGAGAAGAGTGTAGGGGAGCTACAGGGATAATGGGGAGCTAGAAACAAACGAAAGCCCCAAACCAAAAAGCAATTGTTACTGTCTTTGGGTCTAATGGGATGGATTAGGCAGTTAAGCAGAAAACCAAAGGAAAGTCAGAAAGAGAAGTTGCCTGGAAAGGAGCAGTGACCCACTATCCAGGGACACAGCAGGCCAGAAATAACATTGCAGGAAGGGAGCCAGGGAAGGAAATGCTGGGACCTTACCTTCCTCACTGCTGTCCCATACAGTGTCTTAGAAGATCAAGTCTGAGCATGTGACCTGTTTTAGCTGATCTGGGAGGTTAACTTACTCTCTGTTTACTTTAAAGATGAGTTCACACACACACACAAAAGAGGCAATGTGTTAATCATTCACACTTTAATAATAATATTATTATAGGTTAGTGTTTTTAGCACAATAGATTATAAAGCTCTTTCATTTTTATTACTTCATGCGTGGCCTTATAAAAGCACTCACAGGTTCATAGCCATGGATTCTAGAGTAAGACTTCCTGGGTTCAAATCGCAGTCTCCACTCATTGACTGTGTTACCTTGGCCAAGTTTCTAATTTACGTACCATCATTCTTCATCTTCAAAAAGGGAATAGTAATGATATCTCCTCCTGGGGTGTTGTGAGGACTCAATGAAGTGCTTAGTAAATGCCAGCTCTTATTATTTTCATTTCACAGGGACAGAAGTGAAGTTCAATGAACTCATGGAATTCAAGGCCATAGTTTTTAAATAATGATGAGAGGTAGTACATGACCCAAGTTTTCTGACTTACAATAAAATAGTTTTTATATTCTACATAATTATATAATCACAGTTTATTAATTTGTTTAGTTTTTCCAAACATACTCTTTTTGTTGGATTTGCTTACTCTCATGTCTGGTTATTGCTTATCCCCACTCTTTGTTTTTACAGGGTAGTGAGAAAAAAGTAGTGGCATATTCTATGCTGGTGTGTTATTAATTTCAGCCTTAGATTGTTCTCTTAACAATAAACTTGTTCAGAAATAGCATTTCCACACACGTACATATGAACATAGGACCTTCTCCATTAGTTATCTAAATGATTCAATCTAATGCTTAATTTTAAAAGAGGGTTCTACCACTTTAAATATCCCATCACTGGAAAATTTTAAACTGTTGCCTACTGGATTTACTTAGTGCACTGATGATAGACCAGCAAATGCTGCCTGGTACACAGTAGGTGTTGAATAAATATTTGTTGAATTAATTAATGAATTAATAAAAGTGGTATACCTAGCATATTGTTCTTATTAATATACAAGAGAAAAAATTGCCTAGAATATAGAAAGACCAGGAAAACAGAAATATCTAGATTTAGATGGAAATGAAAGGGATCAATACATCACAATGTGGAGTTTCTGTAGTTAGAAAGGCCTTAAATCAATGTGGCCTTTCAAGATAAGCCAAAACAACAATCCCATACTGAATTTTCTCAGGCTGATTTAGAGAGAACCTGCTGAAGTTTCAGTATCTTTCCATAATATTGTGAGAGGGAAATGTTGATGGTGGGCTTTGAATCCAGATTGTAGCAACTGAGAGTTTTATGCCACTGAGTGAATGAGTCTTACTCCCCACAGAGTGGGATTCTTTTTTATTTTACAGAACGTAGTTGTAGAAAAGCAAAACAAAATAAACCCCCTTATCTGAGGATGATTAAAACAGAACAGATCTTACAGGGGAAAAACAAAAACAAAAAACCACAACCACAACCAAACCAAACAACCCCCAAACAACCTTTTATCTAAATTCAGCCATGGATTCTTTATAGGAAAACCACAGGAATATAGGAGGGGGCTACTGTCCACTACTGGAAATAGAGGAGTGAAAAATATAATCTATTAAAATGTCTCTATAATTTTTTTCTATCATAATATTTAAAATGTGACAGGGTAGTGTTTAGAATAAAATAGAACATTATAGAACCTGAGGCTCACCTACTGCTGAGCTGTCAACTGCTTTGGAATATTTCTTTATTCCAAATAAAGGAATATCTTTAAAATTCTTTAAAATGTCTCTAAGTAAACTCAATATCATATTTTAGCAGTTCTAAATAAATATTAAACAAGCTTTGGTTACACATATACAAATTAGATTATGGATTTTAAGGCAGATACCCCTTTTCTATTCCTTAATCCCTTTAACCACCCACCTCCCTACCTTTTATTAGTTTTTACAGTCAAACCTTAATCATTTTTGTAAGGTTTATGCTTAGATTTAACTCTTCTGGAAAAATCTGTGGACATCACTAGACTGGATTAGGTTTCCCTTCTGTCTGTTCCTACAGAATCTTGTTCTGTCCTGAAGATATCACACTTCTTAACAGCTTATGTCCTTTGATGGTGTCTAAGACAGTGTCTAGCTTATGCAGATTTGCATTCCTAGAATAAGCTAATTTCTTGGTAAATAATAAGTGCTCAATAAATATCTGATGACATAAAATACTGACATCTTATTTTATGATTTTTAACAAAATGTAAGAAATAATCATTTGTCTTTCAAATTGCTATAAAATGAATATATCTACATTTTAAATATATTTTCCATGAATAAATTCTACACATTAAGGTCTTGGTAAAGTAGCTCTAGTTTTCGAGATATTGATAAGATCTTGTTTTGTTAACATATAACTTTCTTTTTTTCTTTGTATTCAGTAGAACTCTTTGAAATCTAAACATGTTAACTTCTCCTTCTATACCAGCCAATATCAACCTGACCTGAGAGAAGGTATTTTCTTGGAATGGGAAGGTTGCTCATGATTGTTTAAGATGGACATCCCAAACTCAAGTCTTCAATTTGTGCTTCATTAATTTTTTGAAGTGATTTTCCAGAAAATCAGGCCCACTTACTTTCAAAATTAAACACCAAATTCCAACATAAATTATTATTTAAAAGGGCATTTTAAAAAAGGAATTAGCGCCTCTTGATTCTGCAAAGGGCAAATAATTATCAGTTGCTGGTGTAAATCAATATTCTTATAAATTCAAGGCTCCAGAGTCGCACAGAAATAAATTGTTTTTATATGTAACTGTTTCGCATTTTCTTTAAAACATGATCCTAATCATGAAGATTGGCTTCTTTCTTTGAAATTTTGCTGGTTGTGGCATAAATCTAAGGAACTCTATCACATGAAAAATAGTCCCGAGTCTTATTCTTTCCCACATCTCAAATGTGGATTCCTTCTTGATGCCTCCTGAAATGCTTAAAACAGAGTGGGAAAAAACTACTGTTTAGGCCAACTGTGAAAGGAAGAAGACTAGATTCCAAAAAAATTGGTTCAGGTAACACTAACAGGGTCTATCATACTAAAATACAATCTCCCCAAAGAATAATGCTGGATATTAGATTTTTTCATAATTGTCCTCATAATTTTTCTCAAAAAATTTCCATCAATTCAGGACTTTTAAAAAGTTGTGGTAAAATGCACGTAACATAAAATCTACTATTTTAACCATTTAAAAATGTACAGTTCAGTGACATTAAGTACATTCACGCTGCTGTGCCACCATTATCACCATCCATCTTCTTTCATCTTCTTTTCATCTTCTCAAACTGAAAATATGTGCCAGTTAAAGAGTTACTTCCCCATTCTCCCCTTTTCCAGCTTCTGGAAACCACCATTCTACTTTTGATCTCTTTGAATTTGAATACTCTAGGTACCTCATGTAAGTAGAATCACGCAGTATTTGCTTTTTTGTCATAGGCTTATTTCATTTAGCTTAATGTCCTCAAGATTCATCCATGATGTAGCATGTATCAGAATTTCTTTCTGTTGTAAGGCTGAATACTATTTATTGTACATATAGACCTCATTTTGTTTATCTGTTCATTCACTGATGAACACTTCAGTTGTTTCTACCTTTTGGCTTCTGTGAATAATGCTGCTGAGAACATGTATATACAAACATGTTAGTGTCCCCGCTTTCAATTCTTTTGGGTATATATCTAGAAGTGGAATTGCTGGATCACATGGTAATTCTATTTTTAATTTTAGAAAACTGTCATACTGTTTTCCATAGCTAATTCAGGGCTTTTAAAAATGAGTAAAATGTATAAGGATCAAAAAAGAAAAAACCAAGTTTGTATACCCACTGTGGACTGTAGAACATCATGCTAGAAGAGTCTTGAGGTTAATTTTTAACCTACTCCATTATTTTATAATGAAATACAAACCCTGGTATCCTGATTCCCAGGCCAATGATTGTTCCACAAACTCACATTTCAATTTGGTGCTTAAAACTTTGTTATAATTTTAGAAAAAAATATAAGCTTGAATAACCTACAGAAATAATTTATTTTTGTCTGTGTAGCACCTGAGACTTTTCTGATATATATTTCAGGGGCGATATGGGGTATTTATGGCTTTTGATATCTTCTACTAAAGTACCCAGAACCAGTTTAAGAACTGCTATTGTCTGTAGAGAATTGTTAACCTTAGACTCAACATCTCCAAATTACTTCCTAGACTAAGTAAATTATACTCACACAAAAAGTAAAATCTACAAAGAATAACCACAGTGAATTCTTCTTGAATTCTGTAAATAAGTAATTAAATTACTTCCATTTCAAACACAGGTTTTGTTCTTTTTCTGGAAGCGTTACAGCAATCTTAATGAACTTCCACACATCCTTCTACTTTAGTAACTAGGACCATAAGTACCTTCACAGATTGGATGATCTGAATAAAATAAAAAAATGAAATTGACACCTTGACTTGGTGGTTTGCATACTTCAATAGACTTTCTTTCAAGTTAATTAACGTGTGAGTGCTTGACTGTGGATTCAATTAACCCATAGGGTTCTTGTTGCTATATTTTTCATAAAATATCATGAAACAATGTACACCCATATTTTTCAAATGCCCAGATAAAACTCCTTTAAATAAAATGAACACAATATAATAAGGTTACAAATTAAAAAAAAAAAATCAGAAATGGTAAAAATGAAATATTGGCTTATTAGCCCATAAACATGATATACGAATCACATTCCTAAATTACTATTTGGCCTAAAAATATTTAAATAAATAATAAATGTAAAATGATAATTAAGTGCTATAAAAGTTTAGCTTTCTCATTTTCTGAGTTATAAACATTAAATGTGAAGGGTTTTATTTGTAATAACAAAGACTTTTGAGGTAGAACATATTGTGATTTTATCATAGATATATGGTTTAAAGGAATTCTTTTAAAAATACATGTGGGTGTGCTCAAAAATATACTGATTGACAATACTGAATAACAAAATTATATACGTAAATCTTTATCAAACTCAATGGTTTAAGTTATTCAGAAGCATTAATTTCTGTGAAAATGAGACACATCTAAATCTCCAACTTATTCGTTCTCATGCACATTGAAATATTCTATTGTATCACAGTTCCCATCAAATTGTAATTAAATGATGATTTTTGTCTGTATTTATCTCTCTCCTTTACCAAAATGTACTTTTGATGCAAGCAATGACCACATCAACCTTATTTATTGCTTTATCTTCAGTACCTAGCACAGCCTGGCAAATGTTAGATGTTTAAGAAATATTTTCTGAATGAATAAAAACATATTTTTAGATCAACTGCCTGATTTCTGTTAGGCTCACTGCCTCATTTCTTTCAGACATGGTGTAATGACTTCAAAAAATCTGTTAGTAGGTACCCATGCTAAATTGCATGACTCATATTAAATTTCTGCTGCTATTCACGGCAACTGATCTTGCACCTGGCATTCTGCACAGAGCTGAAGTTTACCCCTTAGTGTTAAAAAGAATTGATCACTTGATCGCTTTTGCAAAAGACTCAAGCTGTTAGACCAAGATTACTTTGGGGATGCTATTAGAGCCTAGCAGGTGAAAAACCAAAGTCATTTATTTAACACAGTTTCTTACTGATAGTTACAGCAACTCTAGGTGTGCACATTAATGAGGCAAGCTGCCTAGTTTGTGCCAAAAATGATGTGCCTATGGAATTTTTGTGCTATTCACAGAGAAAAACAATGAGGCTCCTACTAGATGTATAACAACAAAGCAATCCTTGCTCCCTATTGGACAGAAGACTCAGCATCGTGCATCACAATTACGCTATCGAGAAAACAACTAAAAAGGGCACATCTTATTGATGGAAGGGAGCTGAGTAATGTCTCCTACAGAGACACTTTCCTTAGTGAGCTTCATTGAGCTAATAGGGCCAACATAAGCATACATGGAAGCATTTTAGTGGGGCCACTAGCTAAGTAGTCAGAGCATGTGTAAGGTGAGATACTAAAGATTGACAAGTAAATTGTTATTGTTCGCTTACTTAATTACTTCTCTCCTTACACTATAAATTATACTATCTGAGATTTTGCCCTGTGTAGCTGATTCCTCCGACCTCATTTAGAGTTACATACATTACCTTGTAAATAAATTATATTTTCTCAAGTGCAGTTTGAGTTAATGCAGTTAACTAATTCAGTTAAGTAATGCACAGCAAAATTCATGATGTCATAATCTTCTTAGAAAAGGAACACAGCTCAGCCAACACCTTGACTTCAACCTTGTGAGACACTAAGCAGAGGACATAGCTAAGCCGTGCCTGGACTCCTGACCCACAGAAACGCTGACAAAATAAACAGGCATTGTTTTAAGCTGCTAAATTTGTGGTAATTTGTTATATAGCCTAGAAAACTAATAAAAGAATTACAAAGGGAGGAAATATTTGCAAATGATGCAACCGACAAGGGATTAATCTCCAAAATATACGAACAGCTCATACAGCTCAATGTAAAAACAAACAAACAAACAACCCAATCAAAAAATGGGCAGAAGATCTAAATAGACACTTCTCCAAAGAAGATATACAGTTGGCCAAAAGGCACATGAAAAGATGCTCACCATCGCTAATTATTAGAGAAATGCAAATCAAAACTACAATGAAGTATCACCTCACACGGGTAAGAATGTCCATCATCAAAAAGGTCTACAAATAGTAAATGTTGGAGAAGGTGTGGAGAAAAAGGAACCCTCCTACACTGTTGGTGGGAATGTAAATTGGTGAAGCCACTGTGGAAAACAGTATGAAGGTTCCTTACAAAATTAAAAATAGAGCTACCATATGATCCTGCAATCCCCCCCCGAGCATATATCAGGAGAAAACCATAAACCAAAAAGATACATGCACCCTGATGTTCACTGTGGCAATATTTACAATAGCCAAGATGTGGAATCAAACTAAGTATCCATCGACAGATAAATGGATAAAGAAGATATGGTATATATACACAGTGAAATATTACTCAGCCATAAAAAAGAATGAAGTAATGTCATTTGCAGCAACATGGATAGACCTAGAGATTATCATACTAAGTGAAGTAAGCCAGACAGAGAAAGACAAATATCATATGATATCGCTTCTATCTGGAATCTAACAAAATGATACAAATGAACTTTTATACAAAACAGAAATAGATCCACAGACATAGAAAACAAATTTATGGTTACCAAAGGGGAAAGGGGGAGGGATAAATTAGGAGTTTGGGATTAACATATACACATTACTATATATAAAATAGATAACCAACAAATACCTACTGTATAGTACAGGGAACTCTAGTCAGTATTCTGTAATAACCTATATGGGAAAATAATCTGAAAAAAAGATTAGTTATATATGTATATATAACTGAGTCACTTTGCTGTACACCTGAAACTAACACAACATTGTAAATCAACTATACTTCAATTAAAAAAATAAAGATTAAGAAAAAGAATTACAGAAAATAAAAGATCACATACCCAGAAATAAATGCAGAACTCTGTAGAACTGGTCCTTACATGTAGTGAAATACTATTTACATAGCTTCTTAATAGTGAAAAAAATTATTCTGGTTTTTTTGGGAGAAAGTTCTATTTCTTACAGTTTTTCATCTTTAACTCAATGGGGTTTCAGTCAAATCAGCTCTGACCATATAATCAAAATTCCTATTTAACTAAAGGATGGTCACATACTTGAGGGTAACAGGAACTCTTTACTTTCCAAGAGAGTTTTCCTCAAGGCAGCTCCCTTTCTTCTGTTTATACCTGTGGATTCTACCAGCAAGAATTAAAAATTAGTTCTCCCCAATACAGAAAATAGCTAATAACATTTTTGCTTTTTCTCATGCTCTCAATTTAGTTGCTGAGGTTTTTTGTTTTTTTTTTTCTTTTTTCTCTTTTCTGTGTTTTCCGTACCTGGTCATCTGAACATCTGTTTTACCCTCATTCTTTGATATTTGCATACCTAGTCCCCTGTTAACTGCCTAATTTTTCACATATTGTTCCATTTCAGCTAAATTGTTGAAGGTAGTTGGTGTAAAGTTGCTCATATTACTCCCTTGTTATTATCTTTTTATTAGATCCGTAGTGATAATACCTCTTTCACTCATGATATTGTTAATTTGTGTTTTCTCTCTCTCATCTCACTCTCTTGTTCTCTGTCTTGTGAGTGGTGTATCAACTTTGTTGATCTTTTCAAAGAACTAGTTTTGGCTCTGTGAATATTCTGTATTGTGTGCCTATTTTCTATTTCATTGATTTCTGCTCTTAACTTTACTGTTCCTTCTTTGTACTTGCATTGGTTTTATTTTGATCATCTTTTCCTAGCTTCTTAGCTTTAAGTGATTGATTTGGATATTTCTTCTTTTATACTATAACCAATTAAAAACTCCACATTTCCCTCTAAGCCATCTAGTTGTATCTCACAAATTTTGGTTTGATGTGTTTTAATTACAAGCACACCTTGTTTTATTGTGCTTCACTTTATTGCACTTCTCAGATATTGTATTTTTCACAAATTGAAGGTCTGTGTCCACCCTGTGTTGAGCAAGTCTGTTGGTGCCATTTTTGAAAAATCTTTTGCTCACTTTGTGTGCCAGTGGCCCATTTGATAATTCTCCCAATGTTTCAAACTTTTAAATTATTATTGTATTTATGATGGGGATCTGCAATCAGTGATCTTTCATGTTGCTATTGTAATTGTTTTGGGGTGTCACAAACTGTGCCCATATAACACAGCAAACTTAATAAATGTTGTGTGTGTTCTGACTGCTCCACTAACTGGCTGTTTCCCCATCTCTCTCCCTCTCCTCAGGCCTCCTTATTCTCTGAGACACAACATTATAGGAATTAGGACAGTTAACGACCCTACAATGCCCTCTAAGTGTTCAAGTGAAACGAAGGGTCACATCTCTCATTTCAAATCAAAAGCTAGAAATGACTAAGCTTAATGAGGAAGCCAAGTCAAAATCCAAGATAAGCTGAAAGCTAGGCCCCTTGCCCCAAGCAGTTAGCTAAGTTGTGAATGGAAGAAAATCTTCACGGGAATTAGAACGGCCACTCCAGTGAACACACGAATGATAAGCGAAACAGACTTATTGCTGATATGGAGAAAGTTTTAGTGATCTAGATAGAAGATCAAACTAGCCACAACATTCTTTTAAGCCAAAGCCTAATCAAGAGCAAGGCCCTAACTCTCTTGAATTCTATAAAGGCTGAGAAAGGTGCAGAAGCTGCTGAAGAAACGCTTGAAGCCGGCAGAGGTTGGTTCATGAGGTTTAAGGAAAGAAGCTATCTCTAAAACATAAAACTGCAAGGTGAAGCAGTAAGCGCTGTTGTAGAAGCTACACAGCAAGTTATCCAGAAAATCAAGCTAAGATAATTAATGAAGGTAGCCACACCAGACAATGTACTTTCAATGTAGACAAGTCAGCCTTATATCGGAAGAAGATGCCATCTAGGACTTTCATAACTAGAGAGGAGAAGTCAGTGCCTGGAATCAAAACTTCAAAGGACAGGCTGACTCTCTTATTAGGGGCTAATGCAGCTGGTGACTTTTAAGTTGAAGCTAATACCCATTCACCATTCTGAAAATCCTAGCGCCCTTAAGGATTATGCTAAATCTACTCTGCCTGTGATATATAAATGGAACAAGAAAGGCTGGATGACAGCACATCTGTTTATAACATGATTTACTGAATATTTTATGCCCACTGTTGAGACCTACTGCCTAGAAATAAAAGGTTCCTTTCAAAATATTACTGCTCATTGACAATACACCTGTTCACCTAGGAGCTCTGATAGAGACGTACAACAAGATTAATGTTGTTTTCATGCTGACACAACATCTATTCTGCAGCCCGTGGATCAAGGAATAATTTCAATTTTTTTTTTTTTTAGAAATTCACGTTCTTTTATTTATTTATTTATTTATTTATGACTGTGTTGAGTCTTCGTTTCTGCGCGAGGGCTTTCTCTAGTTGCGGCAAGTGGGGACCACTCTTCATCGCGGTGCGCGGGCCTCTCACCATCACGGCCTCTCTTGTTGCGGAGCACAGGCTCCGGACGCGCAGGCTCAGTAATTGTGGCACACGGGCCCAGTTGCTCCGTGGCATGTGGGATCTTCCCAGACCAGGGCTCGAACCCGTGTCCCCTGCATTGGCAGGCAGATTCTCAACCACTGCGCCACCAGGGAAGCCCTCAATTTTTAAGTCTTTTGATTTAAGAAATATATTTCGTAAGGCTATAGCTCCATAGATAGTGATTCCTCTGATGGATATGGCCAAAGTAAATTGAAAACCTTCTGAAGAGAATTTACTATCTAGATGCCATTAAGAACACTGTCGATTCATGGGAAGAGGTAAAAATATCAAACATTAATAGGAGCTTGGAAGAAGTTGATTCCAGCCCTCATGGATGACATTGGGGGGGGTCCAAGACTTCAGTGGAAGGAGTAGCTGCAGATGTGGTAGAAATAGCAAGAGAACTAGAATTAGAAGTGGATCCTGAAGATGAGACCAAACTGCTGTTATCTCATGATAAAACTTCAATGGATGAGGAGTTGCTTCTTATGGATGAGCAAAGAAAGTGATTTCTTGAGATAGAATCTACTCCTGGTGAAGATGTTGTAAGGATTTTTGAATGACAACAAAGCCTTTAGAATATTATATAAAATGACTACTTAAAGTAGTGGCAGGATTTGAGAGGACTGACTCCAATTCTGAAAGAAGTTTTACTGTGGGTAAAATGCTATCAAACAGCACTGCATATTGTAGAGAAATTGCTCATGAAATGAAAAGTCAATTGATATAGCAAACTTCGTCTTTATTTTAATAAATTACCAAAGCTACCTCAACCTTCAGCAACCACTTACCCTAATCACTCAGCAGCCATCAACATCAAGGGAAGACCCTCCACCAGCAAAAAGATTATGACTTGATGAAGGGTCTTATGATGGTTAGCATTTTTTAGCAATAAAGTGTTTTTTAATCAAGACATGTACATTTTTTTTTAGACATAATGCTACTGTACTCTTAATATACTACAGTATAGTATAAAAATAACTTTTATTTGCTCTGGAAAACCAAAAAATTCATGTGACTCACTTTATTGTGATATTCGTTTTATTGTGATAGTCTGAAACCAAACCTGCAATATCTCCAAGGTATGCCTGTATTCATTTCCAAATATTTTGCAATTCCCTTGATATTTCTTCTTTGGATTACTTAAAGAGTGTTGTATGATTTCCATATAATTACTTTTTTCTGAGTATCTCATTGCTATTGATTTTTAATTTAGTTCCACTTTAGTCAGAGAATATCTGCTACATTATTTCAATCCACCTAAATGTATTGATACTTGATTTATAGCCCAACATATTTTCTCCAGTGGTTCCAAGATTTTCTAATTTTTTGGACATAGTTTGACTACAATGTGTCAAGGATTGGATTTCTTTGTATTTATTCTGCTGGGAGTTTGTTGATAATTTTGAATCTGTAAATTTATGTTTTTTGCCTAATTTGGTGGATTTTTTTGACTTTATGTTTTCAATTTATTTCTGTCCTATTTTCTTTCTCTTCTCCCAAGATTCAAATATACTTTTTATATCCCCCCATGGGGTCTGAGGCACCTGTCCTTTTAAAAATTTATATATAATTTTTCTGTTCTTCAGATTGGAACAACATCTACATATCTATTTTCAAGTTCACTAACTCTTCTGTCTTTTCCAATCTTCTGTTAAATCCATCCAGTGAATTTCAAAATTCATATATTTTATTTTTCTGTCCTATAATTTCTATTGGGTTCTTTTTATTTTCTTGAATATAGTTATAATAATAGCATTAAAATGTTTATCTGTTAATTTCAAAATCTGGGTCATTTTAGAATGTCTCCATTAGTCGTATTTTTTTCTTGTTTGAGCTACATTTTCCTATTTCTTTTTTTTGTAAAGGAAATTTTTAAAAATATTTATTTATTTATTTAGTTGGCTGCATTGGGTCTTAGTTGTGGCACGTGGGATTTTCGTTGCAGCATGCAGGACCTTTTGTAGCAGTGCGCGGGCTCTTCGTTGTGCCGTGCAGGCTTCTCTCTATTTGTGGCGCGTGGGCTCTAGAGCGCGCAGGCTTGGTTTTCCTGTGGCATGTGGGATCTTAGTTCCCTGGCCAGGGATAGAACCCACGTGCCTTGCATTGGAAGGCAGATTCTTAACCACTGGATCACCAGGGAAGTCCCTACATTTTCGCATTTCTTTGTATGTCAAGTAATTTTGGATTGCAACCCAGGCATTGTGAATAATACACTGTTAAGGCTCTGTATTCTGTTTTGTTTCTTTGAACATACTGATTATTATTACTATTTTCTGAAGTAGATAACTTGACTGAATTTGAACTGCAAACTCTCTCTTTTTTGGTGGGCATCATTTGAAATCACAGAATAGTTCTTTTTGCCTTAGCATGGCTGTTAGAATATGTCCCACATATATACAGTTCCAGAATTAGCCAGAGATTAGGGTAGAGTTTACACATATAATTTAGGGCTCCCCTCTTCTGTGGCTCTCTCCTTTCTGGCATTTCTCACTCCTCACTTTCCAGTTGTTGTGGTTGCACCAAACTCTGTCTTCTGGTTCTCCATACTAGTAAGAAAGGAGTTTCTCCCCCAATTTAGGCACCTATTATGGCACACACTGGGGACTGATCTCAGGGAAAAACTGTAAAAATGGCATCTTGTCCAGTGCTGTTCTCTTCCTCCAGGTGTCAACCCTCCCAAATATCCGGCTCCTTTTGGGAGATTTCCAGAGCCTTTCAAGTAGTCAGTTTGTTTTTGTTTTTTTAAATATTTTATCCAGAGTTTATAGTTGTTATCTGTAGGACAATTGGTCAAATAGAAGCTACTCCCAGCTATTATATAGAGGCAGAACTTCTTACTGCTGACTTAAAATCCACATTATCAATGCACATTTTTTCTTATTCATTCATTCATTCATTTCTTTCTTCATTCAGTAGACACAGAGTTTTTTAGGGGAAATAATGATTCTGGTATATGTGTGAAGTACTGAATAAGACAGACACTATTTGCACAAACTTGTAGTGTACTAGAAAATTTAGAGCAATTAAATTGACCTGCTCTGTATCTAACCAATGAACTTCTCCTGATTATTGTCTTGATTAAGTCTAGCATAGAATTCTAGATCTCTATATTTCTTTATGAGATTTCTTCTCATCATACTGAGGGTCATGTTTATTCTCAAATATTTCTTTCATATGTGGTGATCTGTTTTCAATTGTAATGATAAATCAATATAAGAGATAATAGTTACATTATATTGGTAATGGTTAATATTTACTCCTATCTTCCACACCTCCCCACTCCCCACATCCCAACTTGCAGGTATTGTGAACAAAAAAAGTTTCCTTCTATTACTTACAGGTTAACGTTCTTTTCAGGAAAAACAGACAGCTTTTATCATATATAATAATCTCCTAATGATTATTTTCTATTCCTAGAAGAGCTACTTTAATTATTCCAAGTTAAAGATCCACTGTATTTTTAATTTTAATCTCGTCAGAGTAAGTTGCCTCTATTTGTCATTGAAAACTGAGTCATTTCAGGAGCGGAAGAAATTGTTTTAATAGATTTGGTTTTATTAGTAATTTTCCTCAATGTACATCTTTCCAAAAATTTAAACGTGATAAAACTTAAGACATATTTTTTTACCCCAAATTGACAAGAGTTATAATATATCTCTCTGGAATTTCTAATAATACTCTACTGTTAGAAACAAAAGAAAGCATAACAAAAACAATAGAATTCCTTTTAGTTGAAAATCACATGGATATTGCTCAGGATTTGGGATTTGTTTGATTATAGATTTAGACAATGTTTTAAAAATGTGAAAAGTCACTAGTTTAAAAATTTGAAATAACTGTATAAGAGCTATGTTGGCATGCCAAATGAGTTTTTCCAGTCCATTCCCACTGCATCAACTAACATCTTTCAATTGACAAACTGCACTTTGGCATGAACAGAAGGATGGACTTCTGCCACTTTTTTGGTCTCTAGTAAAATAGTTCTGAACATATGCAGTGTTCATTTTTAGAGCTTGAGGATAGCAGGTTTAATGATAATAAAAGGGCAATGAATGGATGGTGCGCTGAAGGCCAAATAGGCTTAGTAGGAGGTGTACAAGGCCATTTAGCAAGGCCTATGTGTGCCAGGTTGGAATTCTCTGACATCTCATATTTCAGGTTTATCCCACAGTTTATCATTGTCTTCCTGTTGTTAACCTTGCCTAATTAGAACCTGTTAGCAAGAAAGGAGAGATTAGATTTTCTTCTGTAGGGCTTTAAGCACAGAACTAATGTAGGGGAAACAATAGGGAGCCATATTTGGAATGGACTGAGGTGCATTTTCAAATGATGACAGCTGTCCAAAAATGGAATGGGATGCCTTGGAGGTTATTAAGTTCTACATCATGGAAGTGTTCAGGCTGAAGGTGTACCATTTGATGAGGTTGTTGTAATACAAAATGAAGCAAATGATGGGAATTAGACTGGATATATGCTGAAATGTCCTCCAGGTGTCCTTTAAGGTGTACCCACTGTATACAAAAATATTATTTTCGTAAAATATTAAAATAAATAGTTTTAATTTACTTCCCTTTTATTGCAGGCTTTCTACAATACTTTTCTTAGGGTCACTATATTTGTAAAACAATCTAAACGTGAATTAAGTAAGAAAAGATTCAATATAAAAAATGTGCTGGGAAGGTCTTTTAAATTGTTCTCCATGGTGTTAATCTGCAATAATGGATGACTTGGCTAATTAAGCCTTAAGTGATAAAACCCGTTACACATCTTCCTAGTATGTTTCATCAGTTAAGCAACGTCTTCAAGGGCTTAGGAATTTTTATCCTTCTGCTTCACCATTCCCAGTGTGAAGGTTTTTTTATGGTCAGGCTTTTTGCTTCAGAATAATAAGACCGCTGGTTTAATGTTTCAGATATCCCATCCTCTCTCAATAGTATCCAGAGCTGGAAGGGTCGAAGGGACAAGGCAAAGGTCTTTTCCTAATGCTACATCTTTTATCAGAAGGTAAAAAATTTCCCAGAGGCAATCCATTAAAATTACCTTGACATAACATCAGTGAGAACTAGGTCAGTCGTATGGCTGCTCTTAGACCAAAAACTGGCGAAGGATGACAGGATTACTATGATTAATTTAGACGGCTGTTTCTAGACTAGGATTGATACTACTCTGTAAGGGGTATTTGGAAACCTTTGAGAGCACTATTTTGTTTTTTTTTTTTTATTGTCACTGTGCCTGGGACATAAAGCTGAACTTGAATTGTGGGGGCCAAGAATATTAAACATGTTAATGGCAAACAGTCATGCTCAGTCAGAACTTTCTGCTTCAAAAGTTTCATTGAAAGCACTAGTTTAGGCAAAAATGTATCTTCCCTTGGGGACAGGCACATTACTGCCTGAACAAAATTGTGTTTATAATGATAAGAAAAAAAAAGGATGCTTTGTGGTAGGCAAGCAATTGTGTCTGCCACAATGTGTATGCTTTCTCTCCATGACTCATTCCTTTATTTTTATAAAACTCTGAAACCACAAGGGAAATGCATATATAAAATGGTAAATACCCTGCGTAAGATATTATATATCACTGTGACTTGCTATGGTTTTGCACAATGCTCTTCATGTCTGCCTCCATAAATACTGGCTGATGATGTTGACAATGGCATGTGTGAGGGGTTGTAGATTAGCCTGAAGAGAAAAATATGTATATCTGGTGATTATAATTGTCAAAGCATTACTCACAAACTTGAAGTTAGCTTTACTCAAAAGCTTTGTCATCGTCCTGAACTTTGATTCTTTTCATTTCACATAACAGACCTTTGATGCTTTCAAAAACTGAAATCCTGATCAAAGATAAGTCTGCAGGTAATATTCCTCACTTTTATTAAAAACTTTTATATGAGTAAAATGGAATTTTGATATAAAATAAATTGAAAGGAGAGTTTAATAATGCATGGAAACTTATCAATTTTAAGGCTACATGAAACAGTGATGGGAAATATGCTTCAGTATTCAGAGAAGTAAAAAATAAATGTTAGGATATATAAACTAATTTTATAGGCAGTATAAAAGTACTATAGTTAGGAAAGTACCAAAAGAAAAAAAAAAAGCCCACTGAGATGTTTAACTCATTTGGTAAGGTATTTTAATTATTTCTGATAATTGTCCACTTGGTAAAATTATATTACCATTGTAACTAAAGCTGAAAAGGAAGGCCATGTCCACTCCATCACTTCTATAAATACTGTCCCATCAAAGAAAAAACCACCTATGATTACTATCTAATTCCCATCCCAATTCTGTATGCTTCCAGAATCTCTGGCTCTGTTACTTAACTTCTGATAAACTTAATGGATATATCTTTGATCAATGCATGGTAAAATACTTTCCTGATATTAATATATTTAGTTTTTTATCTAACTCTATTAGTTTCCTGTACTTATTAATTTCATAATTTATATTTATGTAACTACCTTTGGGCTCACCTAGCCCAATTATGCTCAATTAGTTGCTTAATAAATGCTTTCTGAGTATGATAATGATAAATTACCTTTTCAAATATAGTAACGATTCTCAAGTGACCTGAAAAAGTTACTACATAATAAAAAAAAAAAAAATCCGCTATTCTTCACATGAGGAATTAAGCCTGTTTGTAAATAACTTGGAAGAAAATAAGATTAAATTTAGAAAGATCTAATATTTACTTCTGCCAAGTTTTAATATGCATGCACATTCACTCAGTCTTAAACTTTGAAGATAGACCCCAAAAACTCATAAAATCAAATACTTAGACTAAAGTCAGTATATGGATAACACAGTCAAATGAATTTGCAATACAATATCAGGGTAATCTTTATTATCAGATTTCTATTTTTCAAGGATAAATGTAGAATTTTAGAAATAATATTTGGCTCATGGTATTCTTTATAAGGAATCATATACCATCCTATTCTACATTGTCATTTTCATACTATTTTACTTTCTAATCTTAGCATAGAAAAGAATGTATATAAAATAATCTTCTTTCATATACAAACACAAAACTATGATTGTTCAAAAATTAAGTTTAAAAAGTTTAACAGTGCATTAAACAAACGATAGTAGTTCTGTTGGTACTGTAAATTTTTAGAAAATCAGATAAGACCATAGAGTGATTAACTGTAGATATTTGTAACTTGACTCTTCTCTAATCAAAGATATCATGTCTTGACATATGGCTCTCAAAAAGATTCAATTTGTAATTCAATTTTTAAATGTGACAAGTATACTTGCCACAAATTCATTTCAGAAATACTGAAGTTTATGAACAGAGTCTTTTCAATTGATCAAATAGTGCAAGAAAGCATGTAAACTTTTAGCAAGGAAGTTGCCATACCACTGAAGTTTGTGAAAGGCAATGACTAATAACTGTACTTTCTCTAAGAATTTACTCTAGTCTATAAACTTGACTCAACCAAATATTTGTTTCTGGAATGAGAACTTCGTAGAGGCAACCTCATATTCATTTCCATTGGTACCTTTGAGTCCCTTTCACATACTGTATTACCCACTCTTCCCAGAATTATTGTGTGAATACATTGTTCTTCCCTGTACCCAAAGTAAAAATTAAGTTATTCACTGGATAATTTTATTTATTAAATTCATTTAGTAATTTTTGGGGGGTATATTTACTTCATAATAGGCACTGGAGATGTAATAATGAACAAAACAAACACAGTTTTTACCCTAGGGGAAGGTGAAAATGTACCCTATACATTTTATCTTATCCAAAAAAAATTAGTATCAACTGATAATAAACATATCCAAATTTTTAAAAGATAATCCTCCCTAAAAAAATAGAGAACTGATTATAGAGAGGCCAAAGTGCTATGTTCAGGGAAATAAATTACGAGGATATTTTACGGGTCCAGGCAGGAGTCATTGGAAGTTTGGACTAGAATGGGTGTTGAAGATGAAAAGACAAGTAAAGTTTAGGTAGTAAAACCTACAAGATTTTGTGATGGCTTCAGTCTCCAAGGAAGAGAAAGAGAAGTTTTAAAGATGATTTCTAAGTATTTTGTTTATACAGCTGGATGATACATTGCAGAGATTACTGGTTATCCCTCTACTATTCTTCTATTTTTCAATAGTAATAAAAATACAAGATAGACATTTTGTATCCTAGCTAAAGACTACATTTTCCAGCTTCCTTTGAAGCTATATATATAGCTGTGTGACTAGGTTTTGGCCTAAGAAACGTGAACAGATCTGATGAATGCAAACTGGGTCATGCAAAACAAAGGCATATGCCCTGTGGACTTTTCTTCCTTTTTCTCTTACTAATTAATGGAAGGGGGATGTGATGGTAGGAGCTGAAACAGCAATTTTGGACCTTCAGATGGGAGTTATGAGGATGGGAGAGTGATTAGAAAAGGAGCCTGGATCCTTGACAATCTGGGACCACTATATCATCCCTGTAACTACTAGAGGGATGATTCTTTTAAACTTTTTATTTTATATTGGAGTATAGTTGATTAACAATGTTGTGTTAGTTTCAGTTATACAACAAAGTGATTCAGTTATACATATACATGTATCGATTCTTTTTCAAATTCTTTTCCCAATTAGGTTGTTACATAATATTGAGCAGAGTTCCCTGTGCTATACAGTAGGTCCTTGTTGGTTATCCATTTTAAATATAGCAGTGTGTACATGTCAATCCCAAACTCCCTAACTATCCCTGGTTGCAGACTTTGAAGTGAAGAGTACAGGGGCATTAAAGAGATTACAACTGATTGGTTAAAGTGGATTATGCAAGGTAAAAAAACAAAAAACAAAAACAGGATTGAAGACCCATCCTCCCTGATAAAAAAGAAAAGAAAAATATTAGAAACCTTAATAGTTATCTATAATGTGATATGGATTTTTATAATGAAAAAGGGAGAATGGGGAGAATATATTATAATAAGGTGTCAGATTTAATTAATCAAATGTGAGGGTTTCTTCAAGATAGTCTTGAGAAATACTATGATTTGCTGTCACAGTGCTCATGGGACATCACTTACCACATGATCCAGCAACTC
Organism: Eschrichtius robustus; assembly: GCF_028021215.1. Taxonomy (NCBI): domain Eukaryota; kingdom Metazoa; phylum Chordata; class Mammalia; order Artiodactyla; family Eschrichtiidae; genus Eschrichtius; species Eschrichtius robustus. Next base: position 101,422,468 of record NC_090829.1, read on the forward strand.
CACTTCTAGGTACTTACCCAAGTGAATTGAGAACTGATGGACAAGCACTGTATTTGAAAGTTTCAATGTTCATATTATTTTTCATATTATGAATAATATTATCCAAAATTGACCAATATTGGGGGAAAATACCAAATTTTAACTAACTGGTGAATGAATAAACAAATCGTAGGAAATTCATTCAATAGAATATTACTCAGCAATAAAAAGAAACAAACTTCTGATACCTGCAACAACCTGGATGAATTGCAAAGGCATTACAGCCAGACTTAAGAGGCTATATACATTATATGTCTATTTGCATGACATTCTGGAAAAGGCAAAACCACGGAGACAAAAATCAGAATATTGGTTGCCAAGACCGGGGTTGGTTTAGGAGTTCATACAGTGTTCCGTATCTTAACTGGGGTAGTGATTATACAACAGCATACATTTGTCAAGACTCATCAAAACTATAAAATTAAAAAGAATTAATTTTACTGTATGAAAATCATACCTCAATTTTTTAAAAGTGAGGGTCAGATGTAAGATTTATTTTAAAAAAACACATGTAAACTATATTTGCTCTGAGATCTGATTCTGTGAACACAGGATTATATGCGTTAGGAAGTAGAAGGAAGAAAGAAGACTTCTCTGCTCTGCCTAAGATTATTGCAGGCAATTTCTTTTGAAAGAGCAATAGTTACCTTTGTAGCCATTTTTTCTTTTCTAATTTCTCTGTATAACCTGCTGCTCCTCTCTATATCCCGTTGTTCCTCTCTCTAGCTTCCAAAACTTGGACCTTTTTTGATGTCTTCAGCTCCAACATGTGTTCTCTATGTATGTCTACATTTTTTGTCCTACAATGCTTCATTCTTCACAACTGCCTACTGTCTCACTCTCTCCTCAAATGGAAATCTTTGTTAGTGAATTGTTTCCCAGTAATGTATCTGAGGAAGTTGGTTTTACTGAATTAATATAAATATATGAGGCATGAAACATAGGAAGACACTTTGGGAAAGAAAAACGTATGTTTTTCTTTTTCTTCCAGTTTTATTAAGATATTTACGGACAGCACTGTATAAGGTTAACATGTACAGCGTATGATTTGACTTGCATACATCAAGAAGTGATTATCACAATAAATTTAGTAAACATCCATCATCTCATATAGATGCAAAATTAAAGAAATAGGAAAAAATATTTTTCCTTGTGCTGAGAATTCTTAGGATTTGTTCTCTTAACTTTCACATATAAAATACAGCAGTGTTAATTATACTTTTAATGTACATTACATCCTTAGTACTTATTTATCTTATAACTGGAAGTTTGTATCTTTTGACTGCCTTCAGGCTATCCCCCCCTCCTCCCACTCCCTGACTTTGGTAACCACAAATCTGATCTCGGGAAAGAGAATATATATCTTTTAAAATTAATTTTAATTGTTATAACATCAAGGCAAGTCAAAGAAATTGAAAAATAGATATATTTAATTTAATGTTACAAATAAATATATATTAAATTTAATACATATTAAAATCAGGTAGTGAGGGAGGAAATATTAATATTTTTGTCTGCAAGCTCTGTCCAGCAGAGCATGACAAGTCTCCAGCTGTTGAGGCAGCTCTTCTAAACTGTTTTTTAAAGACCTTCTTTCCTGCTAATTTTAAATGCACAGAACCTCCTAAAGTTCCAAGCTGTTTTTATGATGGTCACTGTGCCCACAGATTTCATTCACTCCTTGGGTGTTCAGGCTAGGGCCACTCTCAGTCGGGTAAACACTAATGGTAATTTTATTCCCCTTGCCAGTGAATGACTTAATTGAGGAGAAGTCAACTTAGGGCTTCTGGGAAAGATTTTTCTCATACTTTAAAAGGGACATGAGTAAGAAGGTATTATGGACTGAACTACATTGCCCCAAAATTCATAATTTGAAGCCCGATCCCAATGTGACTGTACTTGGAGATAGAGCCTATAAGGAGGTAGTAAAGGTGAGTAAGGTTGTGGCCTTAATCCAGTACGGCTGGTGTCCTTTTAAGAAGAGGAAGAGACACCAGAGCTTTCTCTCCATACCAACCCAGGGCAAAAGCCATGGACGGGGCAGTGAGAACGTGACTGACTACAAATGAGGAGAGGTTTCACCAGAAACCAAATTTGCTGGCACCTTAATCATGGACTCCTAGCCTCCAGAATTGTGAGAAAATACTGTCTACTGTTTAAGGTACCTGGCCTGTGGCATTTTGTTATGGCAGCCCCAGCAGACTAAGACATAAGGGAAACACCCACTTTCTCTTTCCAGGCCTTGGACACAGCTGTGTAAAAATGTGATGACTGGAGCTTCTGCAGTTATCTTGAGTTCGGGAGTTTTTGCCTGAGGGCAAAAGCTGACAGGCTGAGGATATCAGTTGGAGAGAAAGGATCTGGGTCCTTGATGACTGCACTGACCTCTTACATAAACCAAACCTGCCTCTCTCCACCCACCCAGCTTGTCACTTAGTGGGATTGCTACCTGTTCAAATCCCAACTGACAGAGCTCCACTGGCAGTGACAGTGATGACTCCAACTATGGGTGGGTGTGGCAGTACAAGAGCCATGGGGACCATCTACCTATACACAGAAGCATTTGGCCAGGAACTGCCTGAATAACAGTTTTTACCATTGGAAAACTCCTCAATATTTAATCTAAATCCTTCATGCTCCCTTGTATGGAATAAGAGTCTTATCTTGTGTAGCACTTGTCCTTAACAGACTATAAATATCCACCTCATAAATTTTTTATCTATTTTAAAATTTAACTGAAAGAAAATATTTTTAAAAGAAAATATTTAGGTTATTTTCACCCAGACCCCAGGCCCTGTGACAAGCCAGCTGGCTCTGGTCCAGCTACTGACTTTTCTTAGAGGTTTGGTTCTTAAGCAGCTCAAGGGAAGCTAAGCTACCAGAGCTCCATTCTGTTGTATACACTTCTCTGGCATCAGTGAAAGGCCCTGTCCACCTCATAGCCCTTATCACTCAGTTCAGGATGTTGGCTGTTTCTTTTGGGGCAGGGTCATGAGCTATGGGGTGTCCAGGAGCTAGCTGTGAACTGTTATTTGCCTCTGCAATATGTGTTGTTTCTTCTATTGTTTTGTGGCTTGGGCCCATAGCAATTCAGGTTTGATTTTGTCCTAGGTCCTGTGAAAAGCCCTTCTTATATCTTTTAATCCTAACAATTATCCTCAGGTAGGTATTTACATCTCTGTTTTGCAGAGATATGAGGGAACTTGTCTGAGGTCATCAAGAAAGTAAGTGGCAGAGTCAGGATATAAACTCAGATTAACCTGACCCCAAAGCCTGTGTTGTTAAATACTTAAATTTATTGCCATTGTGAAATATTACACGATAGGGGGATGCTCAGATACTATTAATTCTCTTCTTACCAGGATGAGGTTAAAAGGACTTCAAAAAAGAGAATAGGAAGGAGTGAAGAAGAGATGGAGGCCTAAGAGGTCAGAGTAACATCAGGCTAATGCAATCTTTGATAATCTAAGTGCTGGACCTTGCAGGGGTGCAGTCATGAAGCATGCCTGGACCTTAGAGAAGTATCTTTCATTTGTACCTGCCCAGTATACCTGCTCCCACTCCTCCTATCATAGTACCCTCTAGCTTCTTCCACACTCCATGTGATTTTGACAGAACTGCCCATCATATTACTCCATTCCCTTGATTAAGTGAATGGTCTAGAAGTGGATATGTTATCCAAGTCATGCCAATCACAGATTATTAGTTTAGTGAAGAAAACTCAACCTAGATGAAATAGACAATCTGAAGGCCCTTTAACCATTACAAGTGTTGAATTAATAAATTAAAATTTCCCTAAAAGAATTGTCCAGGCCCAGACAACTTCACTGGGGAATTCCACCAAAAACTAAATAAGTGACAACAATTTACACAGAGATTTCAGAAAATCTCTTCTTCCAGAAGAGGAGGAAACACTTCCCAATTCATTTTATGAGGCTAAAACCAGACAAAAACAAAAACAAAAATGAAACCAATCTCTTATGAACTTAAATGCAAAATTCCTCAGTATAGTATTAGCAAAATGAATTCAGCAATGTGTTAAAAGAATCATACACCATGACCAAGTGGGAGTTATTCATGTATAGAAGACTGGTTCAACATTTGAAAATCAATCAATGTAATCCACTACATCAACAAGTTAAAGAATTAAAATCATATGATCAGTCGACATGGAAAAAGCATTGTACAAAACTCAATACCCACTCACAATAAAAATATTCAGCAAGATAGGAATAAAGGGGAATTACCCAAACTTAATAAAGAGCATCTATGAAAACATACAGATAACATCATACTTAATGGTAAAAAACTTAATGCTTCCCCCACCCCCATTAAGATCATAAACAAAGGAAGGATGTCTACTCTCACCACTCTATTCAATATTGTACTAGAAATTCTAGCCACTGCAATAAGGCAACAAAAAGAGATAAAAGGCATTCAGAATGGAAAGGAAGAAATACAATTAACTCTGGTTGCAGATGACATGATGATCTCCATAAAAAAATCTTAAGGAATATAAAATAAAACCTCTTCTATAACTAATAACTAAGTTCAAGGCTGCAGCATACAAAATCAACACATAAAAATCAACTGCATATCTTGGACTTCCCTGGTGGCACAGTGGTTAAGAATCCACCTGCCAATGTAGGGGACACAGGTTCGATCCCTGGTCCAGGAGGATCCCACATGCCGTGGAGCAACTAAGCCCATGTGCCACAACTACTGAGCCTGTGCTCTAGAGCCCGTGAACCATAACTACTGAGCCTGCGTGCTGCAACTACTGAAGCCCACGCACCTAGAGCCCGTGCTCTGCAACAAGAGAAGCCACCGCAATGAGAAGCCCGGGCACTGCAACGAAGAGTAGCCCCCGCTAGCCACAACTAGAGGAAGTCCGCGTGCAGCAACGAAGACCTAACACAGCCAAAAATAAATAAACAAATATATTTTAAAAAAGAGGGAAATACAGTTACAGGTATAAAAAATAAACTTATAAAAAAATCAACTGCATATCTTATATTAACAATGAATATGTGGAAACAGAATTTAAAAACTCAATACTATTTACAATTGCTCCAAATAAAATGAAATGCTTAAATATACACTTAACAATACATGTATAAGGGGACTTCCCTGACGGTCCAGTGGTTAAGACTCCATGCTTCTATTGCAGAAGGCATGGGATCGATCCCTGGTCGGGGACCTAAGATCCCTCATGCCACACAGTGTGGCAAAAAAAACAAAAAACAAAAAACAAAAAACAAAAACCCCAAAACAAAGCAAAAACAATACATGTATAAGATCTGTATGTTGAAAATTATAGAATGTTGAAAAAAAAGAAAGAAATTAAAGAAGACCTAAATAAATGGAGAAATATACCCTGTGCATGGGCTGGAAGACTCAACATGGTAAAGATGTCAATTCTTCCCAAATTGGTCTATAGGATTAATGCAATCTCTAGAAACATCTCAGCAAACTTCTTTGTAGACATAGACAAGATTATTTGAAAATTCAAAGGTACAGACCCTACAATATCTAACACAGTCTTGATAAAGAAGAATAAAGAGTGAGAAATAGTCTACCTGATATAAGGCTTACTCTGTAGCGATAGTAATAAAGACAGTGGTAGCACTAAAGGAAATGTAGATGTTTAAATCAATGAAACAGAATAGAGTATTCAGAAATAAGACCCATCCAAATGGGCTCAAGTGATTTTTGACAAAGGTTCAAAAGTAATTCAATGGAGGAAGTATATATAGTCTTTCAACAACTGACACTGAAACAAGTGGACACCCATAGGCCCTCCCCTAAAAATAGACCTCAACAAAAGCCCCAACTCAAAGTGAGTTAGAAACAATGTACATGTAAATTTACTTAAGTGTAAAAGACATAAAACTTTTTACAGAAAAGCATGGGAGAAAATATTTAGGATCTAGGACTCAGAAATGAATTCTTAGGCTTGACACCAAAGCATGATCCAGAAAAGGAAAATTGATAAATTAGACCTCAACAAAACTAAACACTTTCTGTGAAAGCCCGCATCCTGAGGATTGAAAAGTCCAGCTACAAACTGGAAGAAGATACATATTTGCAAATTGCATATCTGACAAAGGAGTAGTGTTTAGAATACAAAAGAACTCTCAAAACTCATCAGCAAAAAACCAAATAATTAAATTAAAAAATGTGAAAAGGACATGAAAAGACACTTCACCAAAAAGGATATACAGATGGTAAACAGGCACATGAAATGATGTTCACTATCATTAGCCATTAGGGGAATGCAAATTAAAACCACAACGATATATAGATAGACACCTATTGTAAAAGCAAAAATAAAAAATTATGATGACATCAAACGCAAGGATGCAGAGAAACTGGGTCACTCATATTTTGCCTGTAGGAATGCAAAATGGTATAGGCACTCTGGAAATCAGTTTGGCAGTTTCTAAACCTAAACATGCAATTACAGTAGGGCCGAGCAATCTCACTCTGGGCATTTATCCCAGAGAAATGAAAACTTATGTTCACATAAAACCTATACATGAATACACATTGTAGTTTTATGTTGAATAGTTAAAAATGGAATCAGCCAAGATATTTTTCTACAGATGAATGTTCAAATAAACTGAGATACATACATACCATGAAATATTACTCAGCAGTTAAAAGGAATATAGTATTGATTCGAGTTGGATGAATCCCCAGGGGGAATTATGCTGAGTGAAAAAAGCCAGTCTCAAAAGGTTACATACTGTATAGTTCCCTTTAAATAATATTTTTTAAATGACAAAATTTTAGAAATGGAAGAGAGTGTAATATGCCAGAGGAAAAGGGATGGAGAGAGGTGAGTGAGTGTGATTATAAAAGGACAACACAAGGGATTCTTGTGGCATTAGTATTGTTCAGTATCTTGGTACACAAACCTACACAGATGATAAGATTTTATAGAACACACATACATATAAACACACACACACACACACACACACACACACTCCTAATGAGGATAAGTAAAAGTGAAGAAGCTTAATAAAATTGTTGGATTACATTAATGTCAATATCCCGGTTATGATACTAAACCTTGGTTTTGCGAAATGTTCCCATTGAGTAGGAAAACGGATAAAGTATGTAAGGAGCATACAAGAATCTCTCTGTATTATTCCTTATAATTGCATGTGAATCTACAATCATTTCAATAAAAACATCAATTAAAAATATATATCAAGGGCTTCCCTGGTGGCGCAGTGGTTGAGACTCTGCCTGTCAGTGCAGGGGACACGGGTTCGAGCCCTGGTCTGGGAAGATCCCACATGCCGCGGAGCAACTGGGCCCGTGAGCCACAACTACTGAGCCTGCGCGTCTGGAGCCTGTGCTCCGCAACAAGAGAGGCCGCGATAGTGAGAGGCCCGCGCACCGCGATGAAGAGTGGCCCCCACTTGCCGCAACTAGAGAAAGCCCTCGCACAGAAACGAAGACCCGACACAGCCATAAATAAATAAATAAATAAATAAAAAATTAAAAAAATATATATATATATATCAAGACTGTACTTCTCAGTAAACATTTTTTTGTTTTGGAAAATATAGCTTTGTTTTTGTAAAAATATTATTTATGTTAACATGTAATGAGTTTAATGTTATTATTAAATGGACTAATAAATGAATATTAACAAAATAAACTTGGAAATCCTCATAGTCACCACTTATTTTCTTCTCTGTTTACACTAAGGCATACTGCATGTAAATTGTAAAGTAGTTCACATGTGTTTTCGTTTTCATTTCATGTTCACAAAACAAAAGAAAAACATCTTATTATTAAAAACAGAATCTTTACTTATGTGAATACGTGCAAAGTTAACCTGGAAATGCATTTCAAAGAAGGCAATTGCTGAATTATTTTTTAGGAAGATATAGAAGAATTACACTTACATACAAACTTACAGTTAGTAAATATAAAATATAGGATGGTTGGTTGCATCACAAAGTATTTTTATATTTTATAATGTAATTTACTGCTTATTACTTTTAGCATGAACTTTCCTGGTTCATTCGAAATTTAGCTGAATTTGAAAGTGACAATAAGAAGCTTTTCTAGGCTCAACCTTCTGCATAAAAAAAATGTCTGATAGCCTGATGGCAAGAGTGTCATTCACAGTATTTGGAAGATTGAACTCTCTGCTTGGCACTGAGAAGCTAGCCTGTAATAGAGAAGATACTGATACGAGTTCTATTTGAATTCATAAAGCTTTGATACACAACACTGTGCTAAGGAGCACCAGTGGATTGGGTAGGCAGTTTTAATGCAAATAAAAGACACTTCTCATTTAATTTCAGAGGATCTGCAATGAGGCAAATCCTATTTCTTAGAAATCTCATCAGATTTCCAGTGCTTTCCTCTACAATTACAGCAGTTCAAGACTTTGTCTAAAATTATTTTGTCCTTTGCTGTGGAAGAGGTTTTTTGCTGTTTCATGATGTGTGCTTCCAATTTCTACCAACACCGTTTGCTTGACTGAAGACTAGAAAACTGAAACTTCTGTAAAGAGCTCAGATTTCTGCCTTAAGTTATAAAGGTTTAAGCTTCTTAAGTTCTAAGTGGTTTCTAAGGGAGTATCCTTAATTCACTTTTCCTCAGAAAAGGACTGTGGGCAGTTACATCTCTGCAGATGCGGTAATTTTCAAATTTTGGTCAGATTACTTTCCTGATATTAATTCTTTTTTCCCCTTGCTTGATCACTACTAAGCTAGCTAGAACCATGTATTCAGAGCAAAAATGTAAGATTTATATTGTTTAATGTGATATGCTGAAAATAAGAAAAAAAGGTGGTTGATTTATAGTGTCAAAGCTGGAGTACTCTAAATATTGTATACAATTCCGCAGAAAGCTGCTAGGAGCAGGTGCCTTTCCCTGCCTGTAAATTAAATAAAACTCGGTCACTGGACATTTATAATTGAAGGAAATTCCATGTGAATATTTCTAGATCACAATATGTCTATGAATTGATTCTTTTTTCAATTTTTGTGCCATCTGGCATTCTCTAAGAGTGACAAATTATTCTGAATCTAGTGACTCTTGGGTAAAATAACTTTCAGTATTTTACCATTAGCTCAGACCAGTAATAGTCTTTCTCATACAGTATAATGCACATGTAATATATATGATATTTTATACATCCATCAAACTGCTTGAATCTCTTATATTTCAGTTATTCCTATCTCTTGAGTTATTCTGTGGTAATGGAAAATGCTTTGCAATTTAAAACAACAAAATTTTTAATATGCAGAGCTGAGAAAACAGGAGATTTCTGGAAGCTTAAAATTTCAGTTAAATATGATAGAATAATGAAATATTTATAGTGAGAGTAACAGACAAAATTGTTTTTAAGGTAAATAGGCATAGGGAGGTTGGCCACAGGAATCCAAATTTGAAATTATCTTTAGATTATAAGGAAAAGCACGTATTCATTGGCAGAATAAGACAGAAATACCCAAAATGATCAGAAGCCAAAGGAACAAAGCTGATGAGAGAAACAGCACCCCCCCCCACCGGAACTCACTAAGTGTTATGTGTCAGGTACTGTTTTATGCGCTCTTCATGGATGAAATTTACCCCCTGCACCCTGGTTCATATGGTGAAGCCCTAAGCCCTAGTACCTCAGAATTGACTGTATTTGAAATAGGGCCTTTAAAGAGGTGAATATGTTGAAATGAGGCCTTTAGGGTGGGCCCTGATCCAGTTTGACTGGTGTCCTTGTAAGAAGAGGAAATTTGGACACACTGAGATACACCAAGGATGTTCGACCACAGAGAAAAACCATGTGAAGATACAGTGAGAAGGCAGCCTCTGCAAGCCAAGAAGAGGCATCAGAAGAAACCAAACCTGCGGACACTTTCTCCTTGGATTCTCAGAATCCATGCCTCTTAATAAAGCCACCCAATCTGTGGTACTTTGTTATGATAGCATTAGCAGACAAATATAATAAATTAACCTGTTTATTCCTCACAGGATCTCTCTATGATTATGCCCACCTTATAAGTGAAGAAACCAGAGAATTGTTAAGTGATTTCCCCCAAATCACACAGTAATGAGTACAGAAGCCTGGAATTACACCCAGCCAGCGTGCTTCTAGAGCAACATGGTTAATCATGCTTAATACTATTTAGAACGGGGTGGTTCAGATTAGAAACTTAGAAAGTGGTACCGGGGGCGGGGTGGGGGAGAAACATGCATAAAGAAACAAGTTAGAAGAAAATATGTTCCTAAGTTTTAAAGAAAGACTAAGGATGTTCAGAGGAAGGGCTATCCCTTTGATCTGGGAGGTTCAGGAAAGTCTTGGAAATGGGGGTGGCATATGAGCGGTCCCTCAGGATATCTGTGAGTCAGAATCTGTGAAGATGGGAGAAATGGCAATCTACATGAGCACAGAGGGAGGAAGCAGTAAAAGAAAAAAGGGAAAGGTCTGAGGGGACAGATTGCAAAATAAGGGTGGAGGTATTCAGTGAAACTGGATTAAAAAATCTTAGGAACTCCTGAAGCTTTCTGCTTGCTATGGAGGATCAGTCAACCAACAGAACCTGCATTTTCTTTTTAAATCTAAAAAACTCTTTCAGTTCATAGACTAAGCAAATAAGAAGTGACTTCAGATGTACATTTCCATCAGTATCCTTCTTAATCTGATAATTTTAAGAATAATTTTCGGTTGCTACACTGTTTTATTTCAGTTTTATTTCAGCTTTTTATATTTCCACTAAAATACTGCCATCTGTAATATCTCCTGTGCTTTGCAACTGTATTTCTTTCTCCCTGTGGTATTATTAGGAGAAATATTTTCTTTTCAGTTTTATTCCACTGAAAGTCAACAGATACCACTTACATTTTGCAATTTTATCAGATACCAATTACATTTCGAAATTTTTGCAATTTTATCAATTTTATCCCTTCTTAAAGATTTTTTATGTGTGGATTTGAATATGGAATTAAATACCTGCTTTGGAAGAGAGATTTCTACAGCCTTCTCTTCCACAGAGTACAAAAGATTTTAAATACTTCACAAATTCCATATAGTGTTTTTTTGAGAGTCCCATGATTTAGAAACACATCTGGGTAATGATTTATATAAATATGACGATTTGACACACAACTAAACTAGTGAGTTTTTTCCTTCCAATATTCCTCTGTCTCTCATTCTCAAGTATATATACTTTATTCCAAACTTAACTCATATCAGTTCATTAATAACTGTTTTTACTTATATATTTTTTGTTTCATATATGCATATACCTTTCTCCTACCTTGTATATCCTTCTTTTGTCAGAATAAAATTTTTCTCAACAAAATTAATAAACTTAATAAACGTTTTCCTTATAATTTTATAGTCAAAATTACATTTCAGAATTTATGTATAATTTCTTTTTATAAACTCATTGCATCATTTGAACTCTTTTTATAAGGCATATATCTTGTCAGAGGCATTCTCAGTTGCATGATCAAATGCACTACAGAAAATCTATAGTGGCATGTGGAGTAGAGTATTTTGTTCAAATTTATATACGCAGTTCTTGAAAGCTTTTTTTTTAAAACTACAAGGGAAGATGATACCCTGAGGGGTCTAATTTTCTTTGTCATCCACCTGAATAACTTCAATTAACATTAATACACATGCTAGCATAAGAGCATATGCTTTGAATATGTAAAAGAAAGTAAATGCTGGGATTAAAGGAAAAATCTGAGAAGTTAAATAATACACTGAGCAATGTCATTATGTAGGCCAGCTCTCATTAGGAGAACTGTTCTTTACAGAATCAAGTACTATAATTAAAACATGAAAGACTCGAAAACATCTTAGTTTTTCCATTCAACTGAAAGGAAAATAACTCACATGCCACTAAAAAGAAAAAAAAAACTCACATGCCACTAAAATTGCATTTTATTTTTATTTATTTATATACTTATTTATTTTTGGCTGCGTTGGGTCTTTGTTGCTGCGCGCGGGCTTTCTCTAGTTGCGGTGAGCGGGGGCTACACTGTTTTGCGGTGCCCGGGCTTCTCATTGCGGTGGCTTTTCTTATTGCAGAGCACAGGCTTTAGGCGTGTGGGCTCAGTAGTTGTGGCTCGCAGCCTCTAGAGCGCAGGCTCAGTAGTTGTGGTGCATGGGCTTAGATGCAGCATGTGGGAGCTTCCCAGACCAGAGCTCGAACCCGTGTCCCCTGCATTGGCAGGCGGATTCTTAACCACTGTGTCACCAGGGAAGTCCCTAAAATTGCATTTTAGTACAGTGATTTAGTTTTAAATCATTGCAAGTACTTAGAATTTAAGAATCATATGGAATAAATCTCCCTCTGTATTTTATAGCATAATACCTCTTCTGGTAATTTTTTTGGCCAATGGAAAAATATTTCACTAATAAATGAGATATAGTCATATTATAATACTTTCTTTCCTTTTAAATCAATTATTACTGCTTTGATAGCAATTGGTTGAGAACATGAAACCCAGATAATAGTTTCTTATTTGCCGGGAAAAGCAATGTCATATTGAGAATAGTGGGTAACTTCTAAAGGTCACCTTGTGTGTACTGCCATTTTCATTAACAGTACTTTTCTCTGCAAATCTGCTGACAGATGGAGAGATACTTGAAGCTTCTGGATTTGCCATCCATACACAGGAAATGTCTTCATAAGAATGATCAAGTGGAATTTACTTTTATTTTTATTTTGCTTTTACTTTAGTAATAAAAATTTTAAAAATATTGCTAATTCAGAGACCTTGAAAAAACAAATAATCAAGCAAAATAATATTTTGCATACTTTAGCAATAAATCGTTTTTAAAATTTTAGTTAGCTAATGGTATTTTATTGAATCTGAAAATGGATTATCTCAGTTCAAGGTTGCTTTCTTTAGAAAAGAAAACTATAGTGTAAGGAGCTTCATTAACAAATGGAATTAGAAAGTTAAATTTTCATGAATAGGGCCTAGAAGCAGAGCTGGCTTCATGGGCATGCAATCTATTCAGTAACACAGGGTCCAACACTTAGAAGGGCCTTGTGCTTAGTTTAATATTTGCTGTTGTTGAAATTCTTAATAATTTTGAACAAAGGGCTCCACATTTTCATTATGCACTGAGCCTTGCAAATTATGTAGCCGGTTCTGCCTGGAAATATGATTTTTACATGCTATTGGCTGGTTTGAAACTAGTCTATAGTAACACAAGTAACTTGTTGACTCTTCTTCCAGTTTTTATAGTAATAAAAGTCAGCCTATTTACACATAAATTATTCACTGTTCAATTGAAGTCCTCGGTTTATTTTTTAACACACTTCAAATGTCATTTTAAAAAAGCTAGCCAAGCAAAAGAGAGACACATATTTTCAGATGATATTTTGGTCACAGATGCCATTCAGGGTCTTTAAAAAGTCATTTATCTCCCAGGGGGTTAGGGGGAAGACAACATAAAGAATCTAGTTTGAAAATCTGGATAAGACAAAACGTTTATATGATAAAATTGAACTAAAATACTTTTTTTCTGGCTATGTCCTGAATAACTGGTATTTGGAAATGTATTAGTGCCCCTGCCATCTTCCCAACAAACAGAAACTGTACTAACAATTGTATCATTCATACTTAAGCAGTCCTCAAATTAAGAATACTCATGGGTTTAGTGTTTTAAAGCCCAGTTAAGGAATTATTGACATCTAATATCCAAAATGACAACCCAATTCACTTCGCAGGAGGTGAAAAAAGAGCAATATGGAAACCTCTGGAAAAATAAGTGTGGTAACTTCATGCTGAATCATTTCAACATTGATGAATCCAGCCTACTGCTTCTAACAGATAAGTAGTAAACCATTTCTAAGACTGCTCTACCCAAACAATAAAAGCACACCCTTAAACCTGACATTTCCACAGTGATGAATGTTAGATGAAATCATATGAAATGTCAAAATAAAGACAGAAAAAAATCAATAGTTGTGCAGATGAAGCTATGTAAGGTCAATAGTTTCAAAATGTTTGTGACAGCTACCCATGTTTTTTGTGTGACAATATTTTTAATGTGCAATGACTCCAAAGCACCGAAAATTAATTTTTGAGATGGAATTACCTCTTGACAAGGACGTAATTAAATTCATACTTTTTCCCCCTGAGAGCACAGAATGATGTGGTAAATAACCTGCTCCTTCAGAGTCAGAATTATGTTTCGTTTCTGAAGTCTAGAAAAAGAGAAGCATCCCTTGGGTCCAAAGAGTGTCATTTCTCTCTCTCTTTCCCAATTCTTCACTACACGTAGGCAAAATCATAGACTGCTGGACACTCTTCCAAATTTCCCACAAACATATGTACTTGGGAGGTCTAAGCAGTTGAAAAGGAATACAGGTTTTGGGTGAGAAGACCTTTTCCCTCTCTGAGTTTTTGAAAGAGAAAGCGGCGGGGGTGATAACATTTCTCGCCAGCCATCATTTTGCTCACTGTCTCTCTTAAGGAAAAGATTCAAACCTTCACTCCACATCAGAGAATACTAAATAGATTGGGCAGCAGAAGATTAGTAATTTAGTATATTTCAGATGCCACATTATATTTCTTCATGATTTCCTTTCTATTTTGTAAAAATAAGTTAAGGTTTTATGACAGAGAAAGGAAAGTATAACTCTTCTTTATTACTTAAAATGCATCTGTTTATATCATAGCAGGATGTCACGGAGTATCGAAATCATGAAACATGCCCCGTTCTAAGTTAATGTGGAGATTTAGTTTACTAATGGAATTTATTGTATTATGCTAAATATTTGTATTCTCTGGTCTGAAATAAGAAGATTTTATTTCCTGAGAGTGTGTGGTTAAAACTGTAAACCCATGCCAATTCTGAAACAAAATGCTGATGGTAGAGAAAAAGAAATAGAAAAGGAAAGGGGTCATGGGGGCTGGGGGGGGGACTAAGCAGATCTTCTATTCTTGATTTTCGACCAAGTTTTTAAAATGAGATTTTGTGAAAACGGATAGATGCTTCATAGTTATCAGAAGTTTTCAAATAATTAACTGCTTGTTCAAATATCTGAACAACCCCTAAAATCATGACATAACTAGTGGCATCACACTTTCTGCTGTTTAAAAGTTTTAATTGTCTCATTAACTTTACCTAATAAAATGTAGTTGGTTTTTAGGCTGGCTCAGGACATAAAAATAGTTTAAATAATATAAAGAAAAAAAGTATAGCCTGCATACATATAAAATAAACTACTTTTCTGTTTTAAAAAAGTGAAGCAGTTTGTACATTTTTTGATTCCACATAGAATGAAGGAAAGTGTTGTGGAAATGCTAAAAGGGTTCAGAACACTGAAATGAATAAATAATGATATTAGACATTATTTAAAATTTTTTATAATATAAAAATAAAATTTTATTTAAATGTAAAATTGCCTTTTGACTGAAGTTTATTGTGAAGAAAGAAGTGAGTCATTCTCCTTTTTCACAGAGAATGCAACTAGATGAATGGTTTTAAATTGAAGCAATAAGTTGGATAAATTATACATGAAGAAGACTGTAATGATAAAACTACAACTGATATTATAGAATAACTTCTCTGTTAGGAACTCTGAATATAAAGGAATAAACTAACATCAACTTTTGATCATTTAGTTTCATCAAGTTTGAAGTCATATAACTTACTTAAATCAGTTCCTTTTCCTATTTCTTATTCTAGAAAAACAAATTCTATTACTGGAAAATTATTCATTTTTTTAAACATAAATACCTGCCACAAAGAACTTATATAAATAGAAGGACTCAATATTTTGTCAGCTTGAAAGAAATCAATTTATTAAAACAGTGATATTTTATCAAATTTTTATAGAAACTCAGTTTTGCTGAATAACTTTAACGAAAGCCATCTATTGATGGTGATATTTATATAATACCATGGATACCTCTTGACACTGGTCATCAATCCATTTAAGAAATACTGAGAAAACTCAGGGAGTTAAGGAGGATGTGAGAAATCTAGACTCTGTTTTCCATATCATTCCTATCAGGTTGCAACATGATTTGTTATATTGTGCAGTATGGTGAAGTAAGACAGGAACTAGAAAATATCGATTGAATCAGCAAAATAGCGATTATAAGAGATCCTAACAAGATTATGTATTTCCCCAAAGCAGACCTTGGTTCCTGATGATTCTAAACTCTCAATTATGTATATATATACTGAGATCTAGAACGCTGACTCTTGGGTCCTCTGCATACAAGAGCAGATAATTTTCGGAACCACTTTCTACACATCTTGCATTTAAGTCTCCTCACTGACAAACCAGATGTGATCTCCTGATCCCCTTTCTACTTGGGTGAAAACCAACAGTTCTTTTCCAGCATCTATGTGTATTGCTCCGGGGGATTCCATTTGGCCTCCTTATCCTGTCAGTCCTCTCCTCCTCTTGCACTGGGAAGGCCCATCTCCACAGAGCTCTAGGAATCATCAGAGACGCACTGGTTTCTGTGCCTGATGATCTCATCTTCCACAACCACCACCTGCTTCCATTTGTCCTGATGGAGTTTGGGGATGAATGTCAGACATTGTGCACTAGGAATAGCTAGAATTATTACAGAATTTTGTTTCATGGGGGTATAAATTATTTTAAAAAACCCTTCATGTACAATGATGAGTATAAAAAAGGAGCCCAAAGTTATGAGTTTGTACAGTAATCTAGTATCAGTTCAATCCAAGGAGTGTATCTAAGAAAAGTAAATGGAAAAAGAATTTAAACTGTGAATTCTATTACTGTATTATCATGATAGCTATAATTTTAATGAGTATTCAAATGGCTTGTGTCATGAAATTAAAAGCAAGTACATTCTTTTGTATTACATTAAAACATATCTGTGGTTGGGCTACACATGTGGGCAAAACAGAATTGGCTTATAGTTCTGTAGTATTTCTTTATAATTGAACTTATAGAAGAATCAGGTGGATGGAGAATACGGTACACCTGGTCATCTCCAGGAGTTCTATAAGTGGCATCAGGGATTTTGTTAGTCTTTTTTGGGAGGTAAATTAACCTTTCAGAAAACCGTAATGAGGATGACAGTACCAGAGTAGCCTTTCTTTGATCATCTTTTCCCTTCCTTTCCCTTGCCTTCCCCTCCCCTCCCCTTCCCTTTTCTTTCCTCAGTCTGTCCTAAGAGGGCAACCCTAAGCACTATTTACAACATATATATGCATTGTTGTTTTAGGTGTTATAATTTTGTATTATATTGAATTAATTAGAAACATATTAATGAGTCAAATAGTATCTAGAAGTGAAAAAGTCTTTTTTAGAGTTTATCTAGTATATCTCTTTCATTTTACAGATAAGACAACTGAGGACTGGAAAGTTTACTCCAGTTTACTCAGTAAACTTGAGTAAACTCAAGTTTACTCCAATTTTCCAGGATCACACAGCTAAATAACAACAACGTCTGGGCTATTCTTGTCTTTTGGTATCCATAAAGAATTTGTTTGTTTAGATTATAAACATTTTTAATTAAATTAAAGCCTTACTGAAAACCTCCCAAAACATTTGTGAAATTCCCATTTCTATTTTTCTCCAATTCTTAATTGTGAAATAAAACCAGAAAAAAATTGATTGCATAGTACAATTGGCATTTAGCTGAAAAAAAAAATGTGAATAATTCTTATATGGGTAAAGAAATATGAATCTAAAGATAAATAGATAAATTCACTAGGCTATTCCAGTAAGATATTGGAATCTGAATGACAAAATATATTTTATAGCATCAGGGTATGGATTATAACACTACGCTCTTAAGGGGACTATCAGAATATATGACACATGACACTTTAGGAAATGCAGAAATCTCTGGAAAGATACCTTACTTGTGAGTTTTTTCTTTCTGGCTAGAACACTATTATTTATTCTGTTTTGATTGGTGTTCCTTGGGGTGGGGGACACAATGAAATGCATATGAGTGCATCTAATCATAGGGTGTTTTTATTTTAAGACTTCTTTTTTGTTAGAACAATTGCCAGTTTTCAATATTGATTTTTTAAATTCAGCAAACCTATAATGATTTAGACCCAATTATTAGGTAATTTTTCATCTGTCTGTTTTGGTTTATGTAAAACAGCTAGCTAGCTAGGAAGATATTTTTCCATATCTGGAGGGAAATGTATTCAGTGGAACTTAGTCAATCATTGTAAGACTGAATGATTTTAAAGCAACTACGGAATATGACTCAATAATTTAAAATTCTAAGATGTTTGAAAATCATTAATTATATACAACCAATTAGCTATATATTTAAGCAAGAAAATTTCTATAAGCATTCTTAATGTAGAGCCAGTGCTAATAGGTCTGAATTTAATGAAATTCAGCTTCATAGAACAGAATTATAATTGTAGTTTGCTTTGAAATTTTATACAGTCCCACAGAAAGATACAAATGATGGTGGCAAGAACAGAGGATGTGAAATAGGAATGTTTGGTTTCAAAACTAGCTCTAGCACTTTTCAGTGTGAACCTCAGTTTTTTAATCTGTGAAACAGGAAAAACAAACAGCTCATAGGGTTGTTAAAAGATTAAATGACATATATCTGCTAAAGCTTTTTATGCTTTAAATCCCTCTGTGCACATATCTCTAAATCAATAATAAAACTTGGCTAATGTTACCCTCTTCCCCTGGTTTCCAAAGGCACTTTTAAGAAATATTACAGGACTTCCCTGGTGGCACAGTGGTTAAGAGTCCACCTTCCAATGCAGGGCACACAGGTTCAAGCCCTGGTCTGGGAAGATACCACATGCTGTGCAGCAACTAAGCCCATGCACCACAACTACTGAGCCTGCGCACCACAACTACTGAAGCCGGCGCGCCTAGAGCCCGTGCTCAGCAACAAGAGAAGCCACCGCAATGAGAAGCCCGCACACCGCAACGAAGAGTAGCCCCCACTCGCTGCAAATAGAGAAAGCCCACGCGCAGCAACGAAGACCCAATGCAGCCAAAAATAAATAAATAAATAAATTTCTTAAAAAAAAGAAATATTACAAATAAAGTTCACTATATGATATCTAAGCTATACATCTCCTATACTGCACCTTCTTTGATTCTACTTCTTCCCTTTGTCTATCACTCTTTCCCTTCACAGACAAGTTTTTGGACAGAGTGGACCATGCTTATTGCTTAAAATTCTTTTACAGAGGTCAGTCAAGATATATGTCATCTCACTTGGGAGGGACAAGAAATTTAAGTATATAGTTGTCTTTATGTTATAATGCCATGACTGTTTGCCAGGAAATTAATAAATTCAATAGGCACATAGTTGTGCATTTTTTCTGTTCCTTATTTTGTTTACACAAACTTTGTATTGTGAAACCCCTACTTTGATGATCTGCAAAAAATGAAGTGGAGGGGAAATAGTATGTAATATCTTGGTGTCAACCGCTTAGATGGTGACATGTTATTTTTAAAAAAATCTGAATCTACAGGTTTGATTCACAACATCTACAAAAGATCATTAGAATTGTAGTTAATCCTTTGTATGTGCAGTCTCCTACAGAGAGAACTCTTTCTTTCTTGGAAAAACACAATCAATTTGATCCATACTGGTTTATCTGTTTCTACTATGGTAGGTATGCAACCAGAAGTCACAAGTACTCTGATTTTCGAAGTAATTATTTTAGTCATTACAGGATGCTTTGGATATATGGGATAATTTTCTTTGAGCAAACAGTGAAACAGCTCTTATAAAGATGCAGCTAGTGATAAAAGACTTAAAGAATATTTTTTGTGTATGTGATATTGGTCACCAGTGCACGCGAGTAAGTTTGATTTAGGGTTCTCCAAACTTGTCACATCAACTTTTCATCACCTAGTTTTGACCATCTTCTACGTTAACTTCTGTTTTCCCTCCCACTTTTAGCACCTACTTAATGTCTACTTTCTTTCTTCTACTCAATTTCTTTCTTCCCTCTAACTTTTCACAAATACTTTAGAATTTATTGTTCTCTTACTTTTTATAAAATAAGTTATCTTTGCCTCATATTTGAGCTTGTGATTCAACATGAAGGTTTTCAGTGTATATTTTCAGCTGGGTGGTCTCAGCTATTTAGCTTTTGTATACTGAATCAAGCAGTACAGCTTAGCATGAAATAAAGATCTACTGTTGGAAAACATAAGTCATTAGTTGCAATCCTTACCATAGTTTCTAGTGAGTCAAGATCCACTATTTAACTGTTCTTCTGAATTACTGAATTCCAACATTCCCCAAATTCTATGCACATTCCTGGTTAGATAAAAGTAGAAACAATACTATGGAATGAGATCAATACCTACATTTTTATTGTTCTTTTGCTATTTAAGTGACTAAGCATTAGAGGAAACAAATTGATGGATATCTAAAAGGAGTATTATCATACACAAATGTGCATTAAATTGGCAGCCTCCACTGTACATAATATACAGTATATTTGGAATATCATAAAGATGAATATTAAAAGTGTAAAGGGAGAGACATTCATGCAACTTTGGGTCCATAAAGTTTTAGATACTCCTTTATTTCCATTTGCATGTGGAAAATTCTGAAATAAACTATACCAATCCTCAGGAGAGGAGAATGGTTAGCAAGGCATTACATTAAACTGAAATGTGGAATTGTTTACTGTAGGTACTGAAATAGAAGAACTTGAAATCACAATGTAAATAATAACTTGGAAAACAAGAAGAAGCATTCATGTAAAGTATAAAATGTTTTGAAAATAAAGAGAAACAATGCTACTCTGACCATATCAAATTATGTTTTTGAAAGCACATTATAGATCTTCCACTATGAGTTACATATAGAAAGTCATAAAAGACCATCACTCTCACTGTAACAATGAGAAAACACAAGATGAAACAATATTTTTTAATATGTGTATTTAAGGTCACTGAAGTTTGGCATTGCATAAAGACATCCAAAATAAAGTAATTTCTAAAAGGAAACAAGCTCTTTCAAGGTGAGTAGTAACCAGTGGCTACTTCCATCCCCAGGGTAACTTAGCTAGTTTGCATGGTTGGTGGAGAAACAAACTTGCCACTGAGACAGAAACGTTTCTCAACAATGGAGAAACTTTGTTTTCCAATGGAGTAAATGGGCAAATTTTTAATAGCACATATGACCTGGCATGGCTTATACTAGAATTTGTATTCACTATTTTATGTGGTATAGACAGTTAAAATAACACTTAAATATTTTATTTTCACCTAACACATAATTTATTATAATTAAATAATAATTTAATTGGACAATTAAACATTGGGAATTTAGTTATGTTGCTGTTTACTTGTCCATAAAATTTGGGGCAAGGCAATATTTATTAGTTCCCCAATCTACATGATTGGTACAATATTGCACAAGAATTTTTTCAAAGATTCAAATGTATTAATAGTCATTAAAATAATTCAATAATTTCAAAAACTAAATACAAAGTATTTAGTAATAAGTATTAAGTGTTCATATCAAAAGAAGAAAGAACAAAGCTCTCATGAAAATTGCTTATTATACTTAGAAATCTTGAAGGTATGGATATTCATTTTTAGTGACAGAAAAAGTAGCATAAATGTGACTGTAAGAACACATATCACCTATAAAATAAAAAATAAAAAGCAGGGAATTGTAAAAACAAACTAGAATTTCCTGGCATGACCAAATATAAGCTACAACATGTGTCAGACCTTGCATAACAGCTAAGTATGGGAAAATTTGTATAATCTATCCCAATATAGATCTAACATATATAGCTCATATGATAAAAATATCCCAATAACCCATTCTCAGCATCATCCTCATCATAATTAATCTGTACCACAACCCTCTAAGGCACATCAGTTATCTGCAGTTTACAGGGGTGCACAATGGTTTTTTGCAGGTCACTTACAGGTGGTGATGTTAAAATCTCAATAGAGGCCTTCTGACTCCATCTTCACTGTATGGAATTTCATGGGCTGAGACCTGTGAAAATCCTAGAGTTTAAACTGGCCTCAATCTCTAGAAGAGTGTGCAGGGCCAAGGAATATATCATCCAAACTGACAGTGAACAAAAGGTGTACTGAAGCCATAAGTCTTAAAATACCTGGATATAATTAGATGTTTGCAAAATAAAATGTGCAGTTAGGAATACACTGGGAGAGAGTTAACTGGATGAGCTCTGCCCCTAGAATCATTTCATAAATAATATTTCATAGCCCAATGTGATGTGATAGATCTGGCAACTGTCATTAAGATTTTATTTATAAAATATAGTGAGGGAAGTGAATGAGGTAGCAGCCAAATTGACCCCAAAACTTGAGGATAAGGCTTCTCTAGGAGAATTAGATTGTGACAACTGTAGGTGAGATGATTCATTTGTTGAAATAACAAAGTTTTAAAAAGACTTTTTATGTAATTGGTAGGACAAACTTTGGGGGGAGGGGTCACCCAAACTCTAGTCAGAGACTAGTTCCTAGAGTGTATGATATTAAGTGGTCTAGAGCTGCAGCTTTCCTAGTGTCCAATATTTTCAGTTAATTTTTATCAGAACATTCTTATGATTCAAAATTAAAGAAAATGAGAGCATACTGTGCAAAGTTTTCCTCTTGCTTGTTCCCCAGTCATCCAGTATTTTAGGCTGGTCCCCTAAGAAGCACACAAGCAGACAAGGACTCTCAAGCATGTGGTTTCTGGAAGGAAGTGTGGAGGCACCAGGTAGAGCATGGGGAAGTGAGAGAGGGAAGAGAAGGAAGCCAGTACAGGACCTGTTAGCAAGCTCTTCACTGCTGACATTAACTGGCCATGATCCCACGGGAGTTCTTGAGAGAGAGATTGGTGTAAAACAAATTTCAGGATGAGCCCACCATCTGGGGAAAAATCTGGGGATGTCATCCTCTAACTTCCACTTGTCCTTGCTGTAGGCTGCTCCGTAGGGTGTTAATGCCCTGGCACACCTAGCTTGCTCAAAGGGAAGACCTGGATAAAAATAAAACTCTCAGGTAGAGAATCCTCAGGTAATTTCAATAGACACCAGGGGCACCTAAAAAAAATCAATGAATAACAACAAATATGGACAGGACCCTGACAGTAGTTGATTATACTATTTCCCTTCTTCAAACAATGTTCTTATTTTGTGTGAATGTGAGTGTCTAACTGTGTTTACCCTTCCCATACTTATACAAACACATACAAATGCAAGAAATATGAGTCTCTCTTTGGCTCCCTTTGTACATAAATGGTAGCATACTCTACACACTGTTTCATAACTTACTTTTTCATTTAATAATTCTTGGATATTTTTCCAGTTCAGCATCACGAGTATCCTCACTTTTTATTTACCCCCAAATAGTGTCCCATTATCTATGTCATAATTTATTTAACCATTCATAGGCTTGCAGATTGTTTCCAATCTTTTCTATTGTAGACAATGCTGGTTGAATAATCTTGTAATCCTGTATTTCAAGTATGTGTGAATATATCTCTAGAATAAATTTCTAAAAGTGGAACTGCTAAGTCACAGGTATATAAGGCATGTATGTGTGTATGTGTGTGTATATGGTGTGTGTGTATTTAGAGAGTATCTAATTGCCCTCCATCTATGAAGTTGCACCAAGTCACAATGCCATCAGTTGCATGAAGGCCTGTTTATTTTCCTTACTGATTCTTAATATATTTTCAGATTTTAGGTACTTTTTAGCCTTTTTATTTATGTCATATATATCACTATCTATATGTTTCTTTATATCTATATCTATATCATCTATATATCAGTTCATCTTTGCCTTTAAACTTTGCTTGTGGTAGATTTTGCCAGGCAGACAATTTTAATTTCTATGTAGTCAAATTTATCAATCTTTTTTTTGTGGATTTTAATTTTGTGTCCTCTTCGATTTCTATATTGACCCATTGGTTGTTTAGAAGCACACTGTTTAGCCTCCACTTGTTTGTGTTTATTTCAGTTTTCTTCTTGTAATTGATTTCTAGTTTCATACCACTGCGGTTAGAAAAAAATGCTTGATAGAATTTCAGTCTTCTTAAATTTATTGCAACTTCTTTTGTGGCTTAACATGTAATCTATCATGGAAAATGTTTCATGCGCACTTGAAAACAATGTGTATTCTGCTGTTTGGGGATGGAATTTCTGTACATGCTTAGTAAGTCTGTCTGTGCTAATGTGTCACTTAAGGCCAATGTTTCTTTGTTGATTTTCTGTCTGGATGATCTATCCACTGATGTAAGTGGGGTGTTAAAGTTCCCTACTATTATTGTATTACTGTCACTTTCTCCCTTTATGTCTGTTAATATTTGTTTTATGTATTTAGTGCTCCTATGTTGGGTGCATAGATACTTGTAAGTGTTATATCCTCTTGTTGGATGAATCCTTTTATTATTATGTAATGCTCTTCTTTGTCTCTTGTTACAGTCTTTGTTTTAAAGTCTATTTTGTCAGATGTAAGTACTGCTCCCCCAGTTGTCTTTTTGTTTCCATTTGCATGGAATACCTTCTTCCATCCCATCACTTTCAGTCTGTGGTGTCTTTAGCTCTGAAGTGAGTCCCTTGTAAGGCAGTGTATATATGGATCTTGTGTTTGTTTTTGTTTTTAATCCATTCAGCCACCTTCTGTCTTTTGATTGCAGCATTTGGCCTATTTCCATTTAAAGTAATTATTGATAGGTATGCAGTTATCACCATTTTGTTAATTGTCTTCTGGTTGTTTTTGTAGCTCTTCTCTATTCCTTTCTTCTTCTCTTGTAATATTTCCTTGTGATTTGATGATTTTCTTTAGTGTTATGTTTGTAATACTTTTTCTTTATTTTTTGTGTATCTGTTGTAGATTTTTGGTTTGTGGTTACCATGAAGTTCAATGGTACTATGTCTATATCAGTGTATTTTAAGTTGGTCATTTAAATTTAAGTGCATTCTAAAAACACTATATTTTTACTCCACTCCCCTCTGATGTTGTATGCTTTTGATGTCATATTTTAGATCTTTTTATTTTGTGTATCACTTAACTAATTGTTTTAGATACAGATGATTTTACTACTTTTGCCTTTTAATCCTTATACTAGCTTTAAAATTGATTGATCCACTACCTTTACTATATGTTGGCCTTTAACAGTGTGATTTTTTTCTTTCATAATTTTCTTATTTCTAGTTATGGCCTTTTCTTTTCCACTTAAATAAGTCCCTTTAACATTACTTGTAAGGCTGGTTTAGTGGTGATGAACTCCTTTAACTTTTGCTTGTCTGGGAAACTCTTTATCTCTCCTTCAATTCTGAATAAGCTTGCTGGGTAGCATAGTCTTGGTTGTATTTTTTTTTTTTTTCCTTTCAGCACTCTCAATATATTGTGCCTGGGCCAGTCCCATATAGTATGTAAAGTTCCTGCTGACAAATCAGCTGATATGGGGGTTCTCTTGTATGTAACTAGTTGTTTTTCTCTTGCTGCTTTTAAGAACATCTTTTTATCTTTAACATTTGACATTTTAGTTATAACATGTCTTGATATGGGTTTCTTTGGGTTTATCTTGTTTGTGACTCTCTGTGCTTCCTGGACTTGGATTCTGTTTCCTTTGCCAGGTTAGGGAAGTTTTTAGCCACTATTTCTTCAAATAGGGTTTCTGTCTCTTTCTCTCTCTATTCTCCTTCTGTGACCCCTTTAATGTGAATGTTAGTATCTCTGATGTTGTTCCAGAGGTCTATTAAACTATCTTCCTTTTTACTTTTTGCTGTTCCAATTGGGCAAATTCCACTACCCTGTCTTCCAGATCAGGGATCCTTTCTTCTGATCCTCTAATCTGCTGTTGATTCCCTCTAGTTTATCTTTCATTTCAGTTGTATTCTTCAGTCTGACTGGTTCATTTTTATATTCTCTATCTCTTTGTTGAAGTTCTCACTGAGGTTATCCATTCTTCTGAGTTCAGTAAGCATCTTTATGACATTTTTTTAACTTTCTCTGGTAAATGGCTTATCTACGTTTTGTTTAGTTCTCTTTTGAAGTTCTGCCTTGTTTTTTCATTTGGAAGGCAATCCTTTGTCTCCTCATTTTGCCTAAATCTCTGTGTTTATTTCTATGTATTAGATACATCAGCTACCTCTCCCGGTCTTGATAGAGTGGCCTTATGTAGAAGGTGTCCCGTGGGGCCCTGTGGCCAACCTGCCTTGGTCACCAGAGCCATGTGCCTCAGAGGTATGCCCTGTTTGTGCTGCATGCCCCCTCCTGTTGTATTTGGGCTGTGACTGCTGCAGCCACAACTGCTGTGCATGTGCTAGTGTGCAGGGCTGGCCCCTCAGAGTGAGAGCCCCTTTTGGGGGCAGTGGTGCCAGCTGGGGTAGTCTGTAGGGTGGGGTGTGGCAGGTTCTAGGGGAATACTGGGTTAGGGAGAATGGTGGTAGCTAGGTTGATGAGGAGTGACTGAAATGGTGCCTGCCAGTACTGGGCCAGCTAGGTGGAAGGTGAGTTAAAAAAAAAAAAAAGGCACCTGCCAGCGCTTCAGTCCCTGCAGAAAGTTTCACCAAATACCTGCCCCTCCAGCATATGCCCTAAAATACTTATGATCTCCCTCTCATATGACCCAGATGCTTTTCAATCCGCTGCGTCTGCACTGGGACTTGGAATGAGTGAGTTTGTACATAAACCCTTGAAGAGTAGAGTCTAAGTTTCCAACAGCTCTCTGGTTCTTCTGAACATAAATCTTGCTGGTTTTCAAAGCCAGACTTTATGGGAGCTTGGCTTCCCAGTGCAAGTCCCCTAGGCTGGGAAACCTGATTCAAGGCTTAGACCCCTCGTTCCTCTGGGGGGACCTCCACAGTTGTGATATCTGTCTTGTTCGTGGGTTGCCACCCCAGGGGTGTGGGTTCTGACTAGACTGCATCTCTGCCCCTCCTACCTGTCTCAATGTAGCCTTTGCTTTATATCCTTAGTTGTAGAAAATCTGTTCTGCTAGTCTTCATGTCATTCTCAGAGACAGTTGTTACATATGTCCTCCCATGGACACATCAGAATCTTTTAAATTATTTAATTATTTTTTGATAAATGTTCCAATATGAAATAATTCTACTTCTTTAAAGAGTTTAACATCTTTTAACACTATAAAAGAATTTTCTTTAATGTTTTACAAGTAATTTCATTAACAAATGTTCAGTTTTTCTTTCTCTCTCTTTTTCTCTCTTTCTTCATCTCTTGATTTTATTATTTGAGTGAATATCCCATTCACGTAAATATTAAGCTTTTTATCACATAAAAGGCATAACATTCTGCCTTATGTTATTATTTCATGGAAAAGCTGACTATACAATATTGGTCATACAGCTAATAAAAAGATTTAGGCAAAATGTTGGGTGAATGCTTACTTTGTTTGAGTCCATAATATGGCTTAGGCTAAAATAAACTCAGTATTTCCACTGAGTATAAAAAATTCTAAAATATTATAAGGAAATATTTTCTTCTCTTAAATGAGAAAGATGACATATTTTCTAAAAAATGTGTAAGGCAATAGGACGTGCTAAGTCTTTAATTTTCCAGGCAAAGATCAAACTGTCTGACAACCAGAAATATTGTGGAGGTAAGCAATGTGATGCCATTTCTGATATTTTATTTTTAAATGTTGGTAGCTATAATTAATGTCATAAGGCATAAGATATGATGCTTTCCTATACAAAGACAATACACTCCACTTAAAGTTAGCTGTCATTTTTGACAATGACTAAAAAGAATTGCCTGTGGTTAAAAATATCATTACTTAAGCAAACCTCTGTGTAAAAATATCAATGCTTGTGAAAATCTCTGTGGAAAAAAATAGCAGCTTAGGAACAAATGTTTCTTTTTATTTTTAATATTGCATTATGACAAGAGCTGTTCATTTCTCTATTTTCTGACAGGTTTTGCAGAATACAACAAAATTTAATAATAAAAGTATAGTATCATATTAAATTCTCTATTTGCAAAGAGAATCATTAAATTGTACATGTCATTGACAAAAATAGCCCCAAATTATCAACAGCTCTTATTCCAAAATACTATAGGAAAAGGAAACATACTCATTACCTTGGCAGATGTTGAGCTAGTCAAACACATCAGTTTTCAACATGAACTTGAATGGAGGAAAAGTGGCAACAATTCTCTTTTTAAAATAACTTAATTGGCGAACTGAAGTAAATTTGGTAGTAAAAGTATACTGTGCATATGCAAGTTACTAGTTATTTATTTCTATGACATGCATTTGTTATAATTCCTATCCTCTTTCTCTGCTAGGTGCTATGATTCAAACATGGTTAAAACAAGAAGTCATGTTGCTCATTATATAGGTCAGTGGTCTATAAGTATTACCAGGCAAATATCGCATTCACAGCATAATTTTAAGTGAAACATTAATCAATATGCAGAACAAATTTTTTGCCAGTGTCTTAAGGCACACTATTAGGTCATCTAAACAAAGATATTCATATCAAAGCTTTCATTTATTTAATAAATACTGATTGATCATGTGAAGATTAATAGGGAGAAAGATGTGAGCAAACTGATAAGAACAGCAGATCAAAATGGCTAACAGTAGGGACTCTGGAGGCAGACTCTCTGTGTTAGAAAGCTGGTTCCAACACTGAGAAGCCGTCTCACCATGATGGACCAGGTATTTATTCTTTCTCTGCCTCAGTTCTCTTACCTACAATATGGAGGGAAAAACAAGTATTTCATAGTGCTGTTGTGAGAAATAAATGAGTTTACATTTGTAAAGCAAGTTTCACATTGTCTGATGCATAGGGAGTGCTATGTGTTTGTTAAATTGAATAAATTGATTAATATTAAATAATCAATAATCAGAAAGGTAATAAGTAAGTCTGTTTAGTCAGCATGCTGAATCTTCTGATTGTAGAATTATTAGGGAAAATAGAAAATACTTAAAGATAAAACTTGCTTTCTAGCTAGCATTTGTCATTTCTCTTTTTTAAAAATACCTACCAAGATCAGATTATCTAAAAGTAGTGGGAGAAGATACACAAGAGGTCATTGCCAGGACTGCAAGTTGTTCCTAGGACTGTTATTTGGATTCACAGAAGCTGGAAACTAGACTCTCAGTCTGGGCAGAATAGTTTAACTCACAGACATTGATTTTGAATGGCTGGGGGTCACATGCTCTGTGACCCTGTGTTTTCAGTGGGCCTTGATGAAAGGGAACACATCATTTTGGGGCTCCCACAGGATGGAATCTCATTGAGAATTCACTGAGGCAAATTCTAAAGGCCAAGAAAGATTTGCAGAGATGGCACTGCTCCTTTGTTTTTGCTTTTGTTTTTCTTTTGTCATGCCTTAAGAGTACAAGGTTGTGCTTCAAGCCTATTATCACATAGCTCTCAATTCTAAACCAGTTCCAGGCGTCACAAGTGCCTTCTTGCCCTGAACCCTGTTCCTCGGGTAGACGAAGCTTATCCAAATTTACTGCGGAGTGTACCTCATAGAACGCTTCTGTCTCTGGGATGGAGCTAGAAGTCTCCTGATATTCAGAACTGGAAAATAAGGTACCATAAACTAGTCACATTCTTACCACTTGACGTATCCTAACAAACGTGTCCATGATTTACCAAGGTTGATCCACTGCCCACCACGTGTGTGCAGAGGCGTGTTCATGTTTTGTAGGGGGAAAGTGAAAGCGATCATCATCATGGTGGGGACACTTTGTTTGAGTGATTGAGTGGGTGTGAGCACTGTCTCACATGAAAGTCAGCAGTAATGTACAGAGTTACTGTCTTTACCCAGGATAACACACACTTTTTGTCTTCATTCAAGTTATAATTATTATTGGAATTCATAGTGGTTTTTAATCCAGACAGATACAATTAAGCTTCAAGCACTGCAGTATCTGTTTTTGTATTAGTGTTAAGCCAATCTAAGATCTGAAGAATTCTTGGTGTGATTTTTCTCCATTTATTTGAGATTTTTGTAATAAAAGGCTATTACAATAAAGATAATAATACAGGAAAATACTAAAGAGTGAATTCATATCTGATCTTGAAAGTTATGAATGTTATCCTCAATATCAACTCTTGAGGTTTTATCTGATTTGAAAGCATTCGGAGTGCAAAATGTTGCATATGTAGTGATATTCAGAATCCTAACTTTTCTATTATACTGTAAAAGTGAAACAGGTGGCTAATGAATTAACCAAGGGTATGCGATCTGTTATTGACTAGGTTCAGTTCAACCATGCTATTCCCTGAAGGCCATGTGTTCCTCATGAAATATGTTGAATAAAAGACTTCTTTTCCAACTTAGCCATAACCTTAGAAAAGTCAAATGATAATTGCTATTCTGGGTTTCAAGGAAACTATATGTGATTTGGCAATTTATTAAGAAGAGAAAAAATTCCCCCAAATAAATTTCCCTTTCAAGTAGAAAGAATATAAATCATATACGTAGTTTTGTAACAAAATTATCAAATCATACAAATATATTCTACGTGATGGGCTTTGTCTCCTCTGATCTCCTTATAATGTCTCTAGTGCCTAATGTCTAAGAGACTCTCCGTGCTCTTAAAACTTCCTTTCAGATAAATATAAACAACAAGAAAAACACTCGTCTACTCTTCTCAAATGACTGCTTCAGGCTTCTTAGGAAGCACTGTAATATGAAATGATCCTTCTAACGCAAAAGTAAACAATGTCCCCTTCATTTATTTCCCTTCTGTGCTGGTTCTAGGCAAAGCAATGCATTTCAATCCTTGGGGCATATGACTCCAACCTAAATAGGTTTTCTTTTTGTTCTTTCATGAGTTTGGAAAGGGATGGCTTACATAAATAATAAAAGGATACGCTTGCACATGGCCATATACTCCTTGAATAGGAAAACTATGGGGTCTAAAACACACACACACACACACACACACACACACAAACACACACACACTCCAATCAGCAGTGGAAAACTATCTAGCCAAAGGATAGTTAAGAGGAAATTAAGATAAACTTAAGTTTGGTAGTCTATACAATAAGTTTTTGTGTTAATAATAATAAAACTAAAGTCTGTAAAATTTTGTTCCAGGAAACATTCTATTCTGCAAGGATTGAGAAAAATTATTAAGATCATCAACTGGCAGTCTTTCAAAAACTGCATGTTAAATAAATGAATATAACTTCTTTAAAATCAGAAAACTGAGTAGAAAAAAAAATGCAGTGAGTGACTTTCCCAAGTTAATCAGGAAGCCTGCAATAAAGTTAGAATTTAAATTTCAAATTCCTAATCAGATTCTATATATTTATGAGGAGTACATGCATGATTTTTTTTTCATTCCTGACATTCAGAAAAAAATTTTAATAATTACATTTGTATTTATTGAGTTTTGGTGAAGAGTAGAATGGTTTAGAAGCAAATCAATCCAAAAATATTTCAATATAAATGTGTGGATTATAGTGAATAATGGTTACATTTATTACTAAATAATAAATATTAACTAATCTTTATCTATGATTAACAGAAAATTTGATTCTGTTTTATATATTTGGTAACCAGGATTAAATCAGGCATTCTTAGAACATTATAGACAATTTAGAGGTGTGTCAAGGTTAAGAAAACTATCTAAAGAAGGACTCAAGAGTATAGTTCATTTTTAAAGGGAATTGTCAAGTGAGGTAGTAGCCTTCATACCACAATTAATTATTTACTAAGTTCTTCCCATATCCTAGAAACAAGCAACTAAGAGTGAAACAAAATGCTGTGATTCCTTTGGCATAGACATAGCTGTTATCTAACACTTCCTTGTGCTCATGAAAAACTGCAGTCATAGCCACACTAAGATTGATTTGTGGGAGTCTTAACCTTGTCATGCCTTATAGAAATCAGTCATAAAACTTGATCAAAACCCATCTCTAGGTTTGAAATTCCCATTACTAGGGCAAATTGAGGAGACAATGACAGGAATGGAAATAAAATGCTTTGGTAAAACTCTGAACAATCAGATAAGGCAAATCTGGTATTATGTTTGATACAAAATCTATCAAGGGATTTAGGAAAGGAATAAAAATAGAATATAGTTGTCTTTAAAACTCCTTTAAAATAATTACTCAAGTCATTTATTAAGATGTCAAAAACAATGCAAGAATGTTGAAATATAAATATGTCAAGATGCTATTCGAGACTTGCCCGGTGGCGCAGCGGATAAGACTTCATGCTCCCAATGCACGGGGCCCGGGTTCGATCTCTGGTCAGGGAACTAGATTGCACATGCATGCCGCAACTAAGAGTTCACATGCCCCAACTAAGGAGCCCGTCTACCGCAGCTAAGACCCGGCACAACCAAATAAGTAAATATTTGAATTAATGGTAAGTTTGATCCATGTGAAAAAAAGAAAAAGATGCTATTGCCATGCTAAGTATAGCGCTATCTTATAGCAAATCCATCTAAAGATATGAACATGGAAAGCAAAATTTATTACTACTTGCTACATTCTCTTGGTGCCTTCACATTAGTATTACGTGAACTGTTGCTTTTACAGCCCTTTATTTTACAGTTACAATAAGGAAAATAAAATTTTCATTTCTAAATCCTGAGCTAGACAAAACATTCACTTAAAAAATTGATATCAGAAGTAAAAAATCATCCTTAGTAGAAAGAAAAAGGAGTAGTTGTTAATACTAGTGCTGATTAAAGAATAACCACAAATATTAAGCAGGAAGAATGAATGTTTCAAGTCTTTTGTCCAAATTTTAATACATATATATTTTTGGAATATATTTTAGTCCATATATATGTATATATTATATATATGAATATGATTTTGGAATATTTTTAGAATATATAAGAATTGAAATACATTGTTTAATGGTCAAATTTCAGAAGGTGAATAAAACAGGGTCACCTAGGTAAGTAATTTGTTGACCTATGAGAAAGAATTTGGTATTTTTATTTGGACAAGCTTATCTCATACTCTTACAGATTTTCCTAATAATTTTCTTAAATTTTATAATTTATTAATAAGATTTCTATTTAAAAAACAAGATTACAACCTATCTCATGACTCAATGTTATGTTAATGCATTGTACTTGTTAAGTGTTTCTTAAAGGGTATCCTTAGTATTTGATTTAATTTTTTGGAACTATCATATCAAAGTAAGCTGATTGTAGAAATCTAACCATATCTAATTTTCTACTTTATCTGATCTTATAAATGAGATAGATATTTTACAAGTATATAATGAACATTTAAAGAATTACATTTATCATATTGCTGCCATAAATAATGACAAAAAACAAACAAAAACCCTGAACATCTTGAACAAAGCATCCTACATACCCAATGTCTTATGCTTATTAATTATATTCATGCGCTTGTGTAACGAATTAATATTTAACAAAATAGAGATATTTAACCATCATTGATGTCTCTGAAGTTTATCTTTAAAAGATGAATAGTGGTTGTGTTTTAAATTTCAACTGTGTGGTCAGATCAAAGACTACCAACACTGGTTCACTGGATGGCAGTATCCCACAGGTCAGAAAAGTTTTTGACAGATACGGAGTCAAAAATTTCCCTAAACAACTATACCTAATACCATTTAAATGCTAAGCATATAAACCATAAAAATGTTAAAATAAAAGACGTCAATTACATAATTAAATGTGTTTCTATCACTCTAATTATTGTATTGGTATGCAGATTAAGGATTTTATATATTTGTATTCATTGGGATGAAAAAGAAATGCCTTGGGGATTTGTTTCTCCCAACTCAATAGCAACTGTAATGAATCACTATTATAGCAATAGGGTGAAATCTGGAATAGTCCACTAATTTTCACATCATGTTATTCAGTACTTCTACTCCATAGTGCTGAACTGGCACTTCAGAAATGAGTACCCCTTTAGTGTATGGAATAAGCAGTCACATATTTGGAAGATGTTCTTTTTAGAAAAGCTGACTCAGCAGAGGATTAGCGGTCAATCCTCTAATAGGGACTCATGGGGAAAGAAAAGAAAAAGAAAGTAAATGTAAAGATTTAAAGGGAGAAGTTCTTATAATAAGATTAAAGATTACAGGAGAAATGAGAGTTCTTAAATTGTTCTTAAACTAACAAGCCTGGGACTTCCCTGGTGGTCCAGTGGTTAAGACTCTGTACTTCCACTGCAGGGGGCACAGGTTCGATCCCTGGTCGGGGAACTAAGATCCTGCATGCCACATGGAGCGGCCAAAAACAAAACAAAACAAACAAAAAAACTAACAAGCCTGTTTCTCCCTGCAAAATGGGGGAAAAATCAATTTTAAAGTGAGACTTGCATAGATATTTTTTATTCAAAAGTAACCAAAGGTCATCTATACAATTTTTCTAGATTCCACATATACACGTTAATATACGATATTTGTTTTTCTCTTTCTGACTTACTTCACTCTGTATGACACTCTCTAGGTCCATCCATGTCTCTATAAATACCTAATTTCATTCCTTTTTATGGCCGAGTAATATTCCATTGTATATATGTACCATATCTTCTTTATCCATTCCTCTGTTGATGGACATTTAAGTTGCTTCCATGTCCTGGTTATTGTAAATAGTGCTGCTATGAACAGTGGGGTGCATGTGTCTTTTTGAATTATGGTTTTCTCTGGGTATATCCCCAGTAGTGGGATTGCTAGGTCATATGGTAGTTCTATTTTTAGTTTTTTAAGGAACCCCCATACTGTTTTCCACAGTGGCTGTATCAATTTACATTCCCACCAACAGTGTATGAAGGTTCTCTTTTCTCCACACCTTCTCCAGCATTTACTGTTTGTAGATTTTTTGATGATAGCCATTATCATCAAAAAAGAGACACAGACGTAGAGAACAAATGTATGGATACCAAGAGGGAAAGGGGTGGGGGTGGGAGGAATTGGGAGATTGGGATTGACACATATACACTATTGATACTATGTATAAAATAGACAACTGATGGGAACATACTGTATAGCACAGGGAACTCAATGCTCTGTGGTGACCTAAATGGGAGGGAATTCCAAAAGGGAGGGCATATTTGTATATGTCTGTATGGCTGATTCATTTTGCTGTTCAGTAGAAGCTAACAACATTGTAAAGCAACTATATTCCAATAAAAACTAATTAAAAAAAAAAAAACCAAAGTAACCAAAGGGCACAGATTTTAAAAACTAGTAAAATAATAAGGATTAAATACGTTTGGGGCAGAAGTATTGACACTGCTTTTATGCAAAGTAGGTATACACTATCATGAAGAGTAAACATTAAATACGTTTATTTTAAAATTGTAGGGATATACATTTTTGATATAGGGATTTATTCATTCAAACATGCATTATCTATTAAATACTATGTATTCAGTTAAGCAATGGATAACAGAAACGTAAAACAGAATTCTTGAAAATTACTTTTTTTTTTAAGATTAGAAGAATAGGATTGTGAAATCATGGAATTTATTACATTTCTAAATAAAGATTATAGTTTGCAATATATCCTTAAATTAGAGACAACTAAATTTGTTTTAGTTTGTGTTTCTAGTTGATGGTTTGGATTGAAACTTGATGCTTTGTCATTTTTAGAACTTAGTCTTTATAACATAAAATTTTATTTGTCACAAATAATGTGTCCAAATGTTATTACTTAATAATAATTTTAATTACTTTTTTTTTAATATATGAAGCTTAATTGCTTAACCATACTGTACTTATAATGGGCTGTTGAGAAAACTACATCTTATCATTTTCTTTGCCAATTTAAACACATAAAATTTAAAAAAAACTGGCATAATTACATTATTCAATGAATATTTGTTATAATTTATGAGATATTTATTCCTATTTGTCTTAATATCCCAAAATAATATTCTATATTTAAAATATTAATCTATAAAATAGGACTAAAATTTTTCAAAGTTAATTTGACTTGTCTTTTTTTATATAATGTAGATTAATCTACTTATATCCTTTTCCTTTTTCATATTGTTAGCTTGAAAACTCATATTCCAAGTCAATAATAGGGAATAATGCAGAAAATATACAACAAAGCATTTTGGTTGTGGTAGTATAACTTAGTTTATTTTTTATTAAAAATTAATCTTCTAGTAGCATCCTTTGTTTATATGATGGCTGACATTAAATGAGCATTTGCTGAAATTGTCAGTCTTTCAATAAAACTGCTGTAAAAAGCTTGATAAGAAAATAAGTCAATGTGAATACTGTAAATACCTTAAGAAATGTAATTTTAATGGGAAATGTGTTCAATTTTTGAACTGCTACCTGTATAAACATTCTTTGGCTATCACAGTATAGAATCATATACTAACTTGAAACTCCTAATTGGCCACATACTGAGCTCTTATTATGTGTACCACATTATGTAAAAGTTTGGTGATATTTTCTTTCAGCTTTCTTCATTTCTTTTAAATTGTTTTTGAAATAGAATTAATCTACAAACGTAAAAAAAATTCAAACCTAATTTGAAGTTATAAAATTAAAAATAAGACATACTCTTTTACTGTTACTTAACTTCTTGATTCATTATTGTGCATAACGCTGTTTGGGGGGGAGGGTTTAGCATAATAATCAATATTATTTGAAAATAATTTGTCAAAAAGCTTCCAATTCTGCTTTTTAAAGCCTGGATATTGAATTTTGCCTGGAGATTTGGAGGCATCCTTTATGATTATTTTTTTCTCCTTTGAGTTATTAATAGATCATCTAATATTGGATAATTTTGCATTTCTTGGGTGAAGTAAACATTAAATTTATGATATTAGCACTGATATTCATAAGCAGCATAATTCATCTAAATATTTCTTTTTTTTTTTGGCTGTGCTGCGTGGCATGTGGGATCTTAGTTCCCTGACCAGGGATCAAACCCATGCCTCCTGCATTGGAAGTGCAGAGTCTTAACCACTGGACCAACATGGAAGTCCCTAAATATTTCTTTATATGCTATTTTTGTGAGGCCTTGTGTAATTCTGGCTTGGTTCAGGTAGTTTGGAAAATTTTCTTTCTTCCCTGTGCTCTATAAATGATATAAATTATCTTTTTGTTAAATATGTGAAAGAATCCACCTCTGACAATGTCCAGGGTTTTGATAAATTTTCAGTTTCTTCCAAGTTTGTCTGTTTTTATTTCTTTTGCCTTAGAAAGGATATTTGATTTTCCCAGAAAATCATAAATTTCATCCAAGTTTTCAAATTTGGCACATACAATTATTATGATGTACTCTGTTAAATTTACAATATCTCTTTTGCTGTGCTTATTTCCTCAAATTTAATTTTTAGTGTTTTCCCTTCTGTTACTGAGGAGAAAACTCGCAAGTTGTTGTTTTTTCAAAATCAGTCATGGAACTGATTTACATGTCAGTGTTTCTTCTGTTTTATTTGGGGTTTTTTTTTTGTCGTTAATTCCTTCCTTACGTATATTTTCTTGTTCTTTTCTTTCTATCTTTGAGTTTAATGTTCTCACTTTTTACTTGATCACTCCCTCAGATTATGCATCTAGGTTATGCGTTTCTGTTTAAGGTAATATATAAGTGATGCTGAAATCTCATCATTAACAAGTGGTGATGAATTCTCACATCCCAAGGCACACAATGTCCATTCACCCTGATTGGTAATGACAACTTTGATCACTTTGTTAAAGTGTTATCTATTTTATTCATTTTATAGTTAATATTTTCCCTTTCTAATTAATGAGTAATATGGGAAGAATATTCTTTAAGAACATTTAAATATATTGTTCCTCATCAAATCACTCCTATCCCCAAGATATGGTCCTCACTGATATTCTTGCTTGAATATATTTTTGCTATGATGAATGCAAGATGGTAATTTTCTAAGTCCTTCACATCTTCTATATCTATTAGAAGACATTCTACTGTAGGAAAGAGTTTCCCTTTCCCCATATTTATTTTTTCACTTCCTTATTTTCTTATTTCTTCATTTTTATTGTCAGTATAGATTCATTGATTCTTATTTTATTCAATAGGTGATCTACTATTGATTGTATTTATTTTGATGTTCAAATTGGTCCCATAATTGACCAGTGCAGTATGTACCCATGCCTTATTCTGTTCTTTGCTCTTCTTAATTAAGTTAATAGTTCTGTAGTAGAGCTATTCTGGAGAAGTGGTATAATATAGCAGGAAAAAATTGTCAAGGCAACATCAAGTTGGAGACACAATTAACAAAGGCTATTTATTCATAAACTTGCAGCAAGTGAACCTATTTGCTGTGTTTTGGCAAGGCTCCACAGGTGCTAGAAGAGAGAGTGTAAATGCTCTGGAGTAAAAAGAGGAATTCCTGAGAAAAATCACTGATCTGCAAGTGTTCTAATAAGGCGAGATTTTTTGGAAATGATCTTTGGTCTTTAGGTACATTTGGTAGTCTTTGGCTGTAAAGGCATAAACAAGCAAGTTAGCATATTTCAAAAGAGGAAAGATTGTTCTGAGTTAGATGTGAGGGTTTTTTGTGGCAGGCCATGTCTTGGAACAAGTAGTAGTCCATGGGATGCTTTTTTGTGCAAATCGTCATAACGGTTGTTATGGGGGTGGTTCCCAGGGCAGACAGTTTCTCAGAACAAATATAATTCCAGCTTCCACACTCACCAGTGGTGTGATGCAGGTCAAGTAACATAGATGTGCTGCTTAAGTTGTTTCCCCCATATTCTTTCTTCAGCCATCTATGCCCTGTTAGATACCCCAGAAAGCTGACCCATGACAACTACAATACCTGAGCTACGATACCTTGCCCTCTGGATTCTAGGTGGGTTTCACCTATGGGAGGCACGGGTAGGGAACAAGAGGAGAGACACTTAGAGATATATGCTCCTTTTGCTCCATTCTTCCCCCTCCAATGACTTTTGGTGGCTGCATTTCTCTACAGTTACAGTTCCCCTGTTGTAGCCTCAGTCCGAAGAAGCAGAGTTTCTTCCTCATTTTCCTTAGGCTCCCAAAGGCAATGGTTTCCGGCTATGCTAGGGCCTTAGACCTCACTATTCCTATCCCCTATCTTAATCCTGCCTACCCCTCTATAAACAGTGCCTTCATTAAATTCTTTTTAAAAGCTACCCCTCTTTACGTGTGATACCTTGCCAGAACCCTTACTGATTAAGAACTCACTTGTGCCTCAATTTGTTCACCTATGAAATTAGGATAATAATTATTACTATACTCAGGCAGGTTATAAGGATTACACGTGTTAATATATGTAAATTCCTTAGTACCTGGCCCATAGAAAGCACTGAGTAAATCTAACTCATAATGATGATGATAATGATGTTGATAATATTGTTATTATTATAACCTCAATTTATTTCATTTGCCTTATAATTTCAGTCCCTTCAGGCTTCTTTTTCGGTATTCTATGCAATTTTCTATAGTGTGGGGTGAAAATGATTGGAAGCAGAGTAAGAGACTGATTGAAGCAATAGGCACACTTGATTAAGAAGATTGAGAATTTGCTCTCCCTTAGCAGTATGAAACAAATGTCTAAATTTACTTTTAAAAGGAGAAATGCAAATGAACAAAAAAT
Source organism: Eschrichtius robustus (assembly GCF_028021215.1). Classification (NCBI taxonomy): domain Eukaryota; kingdom Metazoa; phylum Chordata; class Mammalia; order Artiodactyla; family Eschrichtiidae; genus Eschrichtius; species Eschrichtius robustus. The sequence continues at coordinate 101,461,988 of NC_090829.1, forward strand.
AAAATTAATGCAAATAAAATACAAATTAAAATGGAATCCATCCTTCTCTTTGGCATATATGCTTCCTTTTTCCCCAAGAGAAGTTGTAACATAATTGTATTTAAATGGATAATTCTAATAAAGCAGTGAATTTAAAATACACACACACGCACACACACACACCCTTTGAGAATTAATAATTACAATTTAGATCATAACTTTACAAACTGAAAACAAAACTCGTCTTCTCCTTTTTTTAAAACACCTCCCAAGTGTCATCTGATAACACTAAACTTCTCTTGCCCATCTCATTTTTCCTCAGACTTTTTTCTGTCACCATATATGATATTCTTGAGGCCGTTTGCCTTTCCCTCTTCTGCCAAATTGGGGCACATTCTAGGAATATGAGTCTTTATTTTGTTTATTTGAACCCTGATAGTACTGATGAAGAAAAAAGAAGTTGGAGCTGAGCCATCTGAACAATAATGCTCTGAAGAATACCTAGTTTTCTATATCTTACACTGCCTTAATTGATATCCTTCCCTAGATTCCTAGCTCAATTTTTCTTAATTTCTGTTAGATCCCTACATAGCTTAATCAAAGTCTATTTCTTTTGTTTATAAACAACCCTGATAAAAAGGTTTACTTAATTTTAAAATAGTGTAAAAATTGCCAAGTGACTGAATTATGTAGATAAAGATATATTGATAAAAGACAAAATTTCTCTAGTATACAGAGAAGTAACTGCCAAATCTGTACTTATCATCTGTTAAGTTTTTTGTGTGAGATGAGGAAATGGAGTCAAATTGCTTGTTTTGTAAGACATGTTTAACATACTCATGGGTACATATCAAAGGGCAAGAGAAATCTAATTCAAGACTTCACCTTTGAGAGTGAATTCTAGAAAATGTTTTGGTATTGAAACTTGCCCTAATGTATGTACAAAGTACGAAATTCACAATCTTATGAACAGATACATAAAGAAAACATAAATATTAAAATAATTTAAGAACATATATATGACAGACCTCAACTCTACAAAGATGTTAAAATTATTGATGCATCAAGTCCTAAAAATCATAGATGTGCTAGAAGAGACCATAGAGATGATCTAGTTCAATCTCTTGATTTTATAAAGAATAAAAGCCCAGAAAAATGAAGTGCCTTGAGAATGATCATACAGATAGCAGAGTAAAGGCTGTGATCCAGGTATCAGTGAGCCTTACTGTGTTTATTGTTTTTCAACCCTTGTTTGCTTGCTAATCTTATAAGATTCATTTGGTTTGATAAACAACAAAAATAATAATGCTGTTTGAGCACTTACAACATTCCAGGAACTGTTCTGAGAAGTTTATTTATGTTATTGCATTTAATCTTTACAACAATCCTTCAAGGGGAACACTAGTATCAGCCTTTATTTTACATACAGGGAAATGCAGCAGTCTGGCTACTTTCCCAATATTTAGACCAATACTTTCATAATTTCATCTTTCAATTATTTTAAAACGCTTGGTAGCATATAATTTATTCATGGTTATTTCTACTCTATAATAGGATTAGCACCACCTATGAATTGGATGGTGTTTGATCTAATATCTCTGACCTTTCTCCTTCTAAAGAAAATTTGAGAGTGAAAATGTCACTCATGTCTTCAGTAAAAATCAACGTCAAACATTTACGCTTTGCTATCTTCTTCCATCCTTGAATCCACCTTGATCATAACCAGTTTTCATTGATTCTTTGCTTGCCTTCCTGCCTGTGATGTATTGTGTAACTAGATTTGGACTTTCTTGTAAAGTGTTCTTTCGTTTCACTTAAGCCTGACTTGATTTTAATTTGCACTTCCCCTGCTCTGACCTGCTTTGCTTTATAGGTTTTCCCATTCTCCTTACTTGAGCAATCTGACAGCACTCAAAAGATGCTTATGATGGCTCGTTTTTTCTTTTTCTTAGCCACGCTTGTTAGGGTGACATTTTCTTTTTATAAAATAGCATACCTTTAGTAGGGGAGTTTTAGTAAGATAAATTTAAAAAATATATTTTTTCTATCATTCACAGTATGAATGCTGTAAATAAGTCATAAATAATATCAGTAGATTAAAAGTAACATATTTCTCCTACCAGAATTTTTTTTAGAATATATTGAAGGTAACAACAACACCAGGATAGATGTTCTGGCCCTTTTTTTACTTTGTGATTTGTGTTCTCATTTTGTGACTTTATTTAGGAGACATTCTAAAATGTCTGAAAAAGATCCACTGAGAAGTTATATAGCTGTAATACAGATCATTATCATTATTTAAAATTCAACCACTTTAAAATAATTCAAATTTCCCTATCAAGGAACAAAAATGTCTTATTGGTAATATGTTCATGCAGAATGAACAACAAACTAACAAACAGTGCTCACCTTAATATTTCTGTTCCCAAACTGTTTAATTAGTTATTGTAATCTTTTCTAGGGTTAGAATGAAACAAATTTAACTTGGAAGTAACTCATATTTTCCATTTCTTAGGACACCTAATTAGCATTGGAAACAAAGCATGGTTGAACCAGATTTGTCCTTCTCTGATTACCTGGTATTTAATTCCTAATTCTCATGGTTACTGCTAGGACCAAAGACTGGCTGGTCGCCAAGGTAGAGGAGAGGAGTATTTTTAGGCCTGTTTGTATAAGTTAGTGGCTGTTGAAAATGCCTAGTAAAACACCAAACCCTTGACACCACGCAAGCTAAAGCTTCTCTGCTGCTTTTCCCAACTCTCCAACCTGACCCACATTTTCCCCCATCAGGAGTCTGTGGCAGACAGGCCCTGGGAAATCTATGATTGCAAGACCTCTGGTGGGTGCCCATTCCTCCAATTAATTCTCTTCATTCACCAACTGCCAGCCTCATTCAGCATTTTTAGACAGTGGTCAAGTCCCTTGTTGCTAATAGTCTGGTGAGTGAGAATACTCTGAAAATCATGTGGAGGCCCTTCTGGTGCTAGAAAGAATATAGACCTCTCTCCACCCCTACCTCATGAGCTTAGCGAGTCCTGGAGCCGTCTATTTGAAGATTAGTATTGGAGCTTCCTAACTACTCATTTGGCCAGTGTTGGCCACTGAAAAGTGGGTTCTTGGGACTGACTGGTGACTATCTCCTGTCTTTTTCTTGTAGCCTGTAAAGATTTTTCACCCACCTGTTTGGATTTGTCTGGGCTCAAGAAAACCATGTCTATAGAAAAACAGTTCAACATTTTATAATATATGCAGCTCTTGGGGAATCCTTTTATTAACTTATAAGGCACTGTTAAATTTATAAACTTTAAAACCTATTTTCAGGCATCCTTTTTGTAAAAATAAAGAACTGCCTGTATACATTAAATTATCAATTAAAGGGGCACCTTTTGTCTTGGACACAACTTTATGTCTAACCTTACAGCATAAAATTACTAGTTCTAAATTCAAAGTATTGTTATTCTTTCATACAAATAGACTTATAATACTTAATAGGATAAAGGAAACTAGCAGTCATTGGGTCTAAACTCTGATGTTAATTTTCACTGTATTTACTTTGAAACTTATGAAAAAACAAAATAAGAGAGGGAATAAAATTAATGCTTAATGAACATCCTTTAAGAAGTGGCCACTGATTTTCTATTACTTATGAAAAACTGAAAGTGTATATGACATTAATTAATTGGCTTAATTTTAACTGTATAAAAACTTAAATATTGTATAAATTACAAGAGAAACTCTGATGGACTATTTTATCTTTAAAAACCTTAAAGGAATTTAAAGACAGAAGACACACACAAAAGGGCAGCAAAATATTTAGTATGTATTAATATCTATTTACTTGAATAAACTCAGGAGAGAAGTCATAGATTTGGTGAGTAAGGTTGTACATTCGGAAATGTGTCAATCCAGAAGCTCATTCATTCTACCAATATATCAAACTGTTTATATCTAGGTTTGCCTGGGACAACCCAGGCTAATGCCTGGTGTACTGGCGTGATTATAAATATCTTCCTCTTTAATTTCAGAAATGTCCCAGTTTGGATGTAAATTATACTGCTTAACTTAAGTCCTTGACCACGCATCATCTGGCTCTTACTCTCTGTCAGAGGTGAGAGGGTTAATGAGTGCCTGGATTTCCAAATATGAGATACAATTAGGAAGGGATATATATATATATATATATATATATATGTATCTTTTGAATCCTCAGTTGTCCCTGTATTTAGGTACCTGTAGGTTTGGGCCAATTAAACCATTAGCCATAGACTACTTTTTGACTCTGGGAATTCAGGGCATGACCTATATGTTCTCTGCTGTGCAGTATTTACTGTATATGTTCAAAATAATGTGCACTTGTCTATGAGTGAAGACGTTAAAAAAAGAAGCAGAAAAAAACATTCTGAGCTTGCACTGGAGACATTCTTCATAGGTACTGCACTGGAGAGTATTGTGAAGACTCTAAACTTGGCAACCCTGCTACTGAGTTTAAATGGTTAGGAAAACTGAACTAAGCAGTAAGTCTTGCATCATTTCCACCTTGTTTTGGCTGTAGTAACGTGACCTAATTCAGTTATGCTATGAAGCTTTGAATGTATATCTGTCATAAAGGCAGAATGAAGTTGCTTAGAGAATTGCATTGTCTAAGGCAAATATGACTTACTTAATAAGAGGAAGTATATTCTCTTCTAGCATGAAAAATCACAATTGCAGTAACATCCCCTATAGCAAGCCAAGATTACATGTATCATTAATTTTTGGTAAGACTGTTTACATGCTTTAAGCACAGAAAGAGGTCTTGGGAGGATAAAAAGATTTCTTAACCTGCAGGGGAAAAAAATGATGAAAGTAATCCCCTGAAGGAGATTCTTTACCAACATACTCTTGGGCCCCTCTTTTACAGTGTAGAACTAGAAAAGTAGAAACAGAGTCAGTAGCATTTATAGAAGAGACAATAGGAATAAAGCTTTTTGCAAAATATTTTCATTACTTTTCAAATTATTTTTTAGAGTAGTTTTGCTTTATTTAATTATAAAGTGAATCTAAATATTGATACTTTTAAATTCTATCATTATTTTTGGCTTTTTCTGAAAATTATACTCCTATTGACAATGACTAGGCAACCCAAACTCAAATGTGGATTCATGAAGTACAATTTATTCTATGTCCATGTAATACTGGATTGTGAAATTAGCAATGAATTTAAAGATCTAAAAACTTTAATAGCCAAGTATTTTAATTAATAAAAGATAATTATAGAATCAATAAAATTCAAAATTATATTATCATAATAAATTGGTTGACAGCTAAATTTATGAATTAACAACCTTTGTTTAGTTTGCTCTGTTATTTGAACCACATGAATAAATATCTGCCATCGTTTTTCATGCATACTTTGTTTCATACATTCAACAGGACGTGTGAAGGATTCAGTGATTCAAAATACATTGCTTCTACCCTTGGTAAACTTATATGCCACCCCAAAATATGCCACTTTGATGTTCTTGAATTCAAGGTACTTGTGCAAGAAGGACATTCTGACCCTCCTTGATCCCTCCTGAAAGCAGAAGATAAATCTCCCACATGGAAGGTACCCTCCCTGTACTAGGAGGGCAGAAGGCATCCTTATCACCAGAGATAGGGGATTTAGGGCCTAAAAAGTTGTGTAAACAAACCTTGTTACTTCTTCACCAATTTACCACCCCAAGCCCAAACCCCTTTGTTTTGTCAATTCATCACAAATTTGTTTCTTTGTCTAAAAGGAATAAAAGCTTCCTGCTTTTGTCACTTCTTTGAGTCTCATATTTTCATGGAGCTCCCATATATACAAATTAAATTTTTTTTTCCTGTTAATCTGTCTTATGTCAATTTAATTATTAGACCAGCCAAAGGTCCTAGAAGGGAAGAAGGGAAAATTTTTCCTCCCCTACAGTACATAACAATTTATTTAAAAATAGTTCATAATTTATTAAACCCTCCTTCTTTTGTTAAATATTTATTTTTTTAAGTTTATGTTTCTACTTCTTTGTGATTTTTTTTTACTAGTAGTAAATTTACTGGGTCAAAGGATGCAAACATTTAAAGTGTCCCAGTAAATATTTCTCACATGCTTTTTAAACTTTTAAACATATCTAAACTCCCACCAAGAGTATATGATAATTTTATCTTGTAATACCCTCACCAGTATCAAATATTATGTATTTTTTCATCACTACTATTTGATAGGTAAAAATTCCCATTTATAATTTTTGCATTTCTTTACTTACTAATGAAAGCTATTGTCTTAATAACTTTAAGTAACTTTTATTTCCTCTTTTTAAAATTGTTTATGTTCTGGACCATTAATTTTAGTGCTCTTCATATTGATTTATTTATATTTATAGGTTAAGAAAAATTCAACCATTTTCATGTTTGTTATAAAAAATTCTACCTTTTAAATCTTTTTATGTTATTTTAGATATATTGAGAATTTAAATATGTGTGTGTGTGTGTGTGTGTGTGTGCAAGCAACATCTGATCTGTGCTTTTGAAATTTTTCTATTGCTTTCCGGATTAGTAAAACTTTACTACCTCTAGATCCGACAGAACTTGCCTATGTGTTCCTCAAAGTTACTTAAAGGTTTCACAGACACACACACACACACACACACACGTGTGAGAGAGAGAGAGAGAGAGGGAGAGGAAACAGAGAAACAGAGAGTCCTTTTAATCCCATGGACCCTAGTTTAAAAAAAGACTATGAAGAGGTAATGATTAGCCACAAGGTTAAAGTACAGCAGAAGTAAGGATGATTGCCCAATGTGATAGAGAAGTATATTCCTGGATTTCTATCCAAAAACAAAACAAATTTAAATCTTTTGTCTTTTGTGAATTTGAAAAAAATCTTCCTATCACCAGGCCCAATAATATATGGATTTAACTCAACTCTGTATTGCAGATAAAAGAAATGTGAAGATCTCCCCAAGCAGAGTAATATCTTTGAGGTAGGCCACCATATCATATTCTTTTCCTACCTGTATGATTTGATGATATGAAGTGCTAATCACACACTAATTATTTAATAAATCTCTAATACTTTATAAAGTAGAACTATTTACTTAGTGAACATTAAAGTATAAAGAACTTACTAACTTCTCTATTATCATTTTCCTAGAAAATCTGTTCTTCTTTCTTTTAACTAAATATCTTGTTGTAAACTATTTTTAAAATACAAATAGCAACAACAACAAAAAAGCTCTCATTTTGCATCCCCAAAATAACCACTCCTAAACTTTTAGTATTTAGCTTCCCAGTTGCTTTCTCCAAACCAAGAAATAGCATTTATGATCTAAATGATGTTTATAATTCATTTAAATATTCATATTGGTTAATTTTCTCAGAATCTATTATATAGTTCAATTAACAAACCTGCTGAAGATTATTCTGACAGATACTATAGATTAACCTACTCAATGCCCATTTCAAGTATGTTCCTTGTTGTCATTTTCTTCTGTAGGGATGGAAATGCACCAAACTTTATTTTCCAGCCTGCCTTGCAGTTAGGGATAGCTATGACCCCAAGTTCTGACTAATGAAATCTAAACAAAAATTTGCTGGTTATAGTTTGCTAAAAGCTTTTTCTTTGCCAATGAAAAGGAACATACAGGGTTATTATCGCCATTTTGTTGTACATCCTTTTCTATGTCTTGAAAACAGTTATGATGCCTGGATGTGCAGCCAGTATCACTGCAATCAGAAAGTAAGAAGCCAAGAACCTTTGCATGATAGAGCAGACATACAGAAAGAGCCAAAAGTGATGAATTATCACTGTATAGTTCAACTGCCTCCAGCAAAACTTTACCTCCATTCTTGTTACATGAGAAAAAAATAAGCTCTTTTTCTTTTTGTCCAAGAAACTCAATCAGATTTTCTATTACTTTTAGACAAATACATTCCTAACTGGTAGAATTATTTACTCATCTTTATTCTCTCCATTTCCAAACATAATTCCCTGGGAACTTCTCTATGGCTCAGAAAACAAAGACAGCTATTGAATATTTGTCCTAGTTAAAAGAGTAAAGAAGATTTATACAACTTTTTCGTGGGCCTAAAATTCCCCCAATTTAACCCTACTTCACTGTGATCATATGTTTAGTGATTTTTAAACTTAAATATGTTAATCTTCTTCCATTTGGGTCAAGAGAGAAAAATGAAAACAAAACTTCCTAAAGCAAAGTAAGTAACTTCAAATATAAAATATTAAATGAAAATAGATAGCAAACATAAATACAAGGTCTTTTTTTTTTCCATTTTTTCATTCACTCATTTAGTCCGTTAATCAACATTTATTTGAAGGTCTATGACATGATACATACTGTATCTCAGGAAAGATGTGGTGAATAATATTTTTGTGTTTTTTTCCTTCCTTCCTTTCTATTGATCTTAAACTATTATTCTAATAGGGGCTAAACTCTGACACGCATTGTAAAAGCGGATCTAAACGGGATTATTGTCCTCTATTTTAGTAGGTACAAGAAAGTGTCTCAGACTGCAAAGGACTGATCATCTGTATTCAGAAAGAAACATTAAGTGACTTTCTACCAATAGAGACCCCACAGAAAAAAATAAGAAGAAGACGAAAAAGAGAGAGTATATACTGCATTTATTTAAACTGACTTGTGGAACCGTTTGTTATTTAGTTGCCTTTTCAGTCAATGGAATGTTCACAGGTATAGGAACACATACTCACAATTTGAATAAGCAAATAAATTTAACAACAAAAAATGTAGTCAACTAATTTTCACTTAATAAGTAGATTAAACTCATATTTCAACACTAAAATAACAAATTGCTGTGGTTACGAAACACTAACTACAGATCTCAATAGTTCTGCCTCTGTTTCTATTTCATGACAAGACCTCTTTATTCCTATTTATTTCTAGTGGAAAATGGAGTATAAGCTGACCTTATACATAAATAACTTTATCTATATGCAAATCATCTCATGGAAATCTCTGGTAAATACTTATGTACAGGCCCATCTTAAAAAAACTACAAACCAGGGCTTCACTGGTGGCGCAGTGGTTGAGACTCTGCCTGCCAAAGCCGGGGACACGGGTTCGAGCCCTGGTCTGGGAAGATCCCACTTACCACAGAGCAACTGGGCCCGTGAGCCACAATTACCGAGCCTGCGCGTCTGGAGCCTGTGCTCCGCAACAAGAGAGGCCGCGATAGTGTAAGGCCCGCTCACCGCGATGAAGAGTGGCCCCCGCTTGCCGCAACTGGAGAAAGCCCTCGCACAGAAACGAAGACCCAACACAGCCATAAATAAATAAATAAATAAATAACTGATTGAAGGACTTTATTAAAAAAAAAAAACAAAAAACTACAAACCAAATATCAAATTTTAAATTCTTTCTTTTCTTTGTGCTATATTTGTACCATACTTTCAGCTCATTGTTACTCATTTTCCAGGGATTTGTGCAGTAAATCAAGACAAGGTTAAGAAAAATGTTATATAAGTGTCAATCTTTTTATCTTGATGGCTCAAATCAGTCCAATTTTATAGTCCTCTCTTATTGCACCAATCTACCCAGGCTTTGCCAACTGCTTTTGAACTGGATTTACAAAGTTTTTAAGCAAAAATCAAATAAAGTGAAAGCTAAACAACTGGAATAAGTTGTATTTGTTAGCGGTAATAAAATCTCTACAAAAGTCTAGATTTATTTTTTTTAAACATGGAATCTCTGTAAATGATACTCACATGGAAATAATTCCTATTAACTTGGAATACTAGTGTTTCACTTATCTCATTAAATTTTACTAAGTTTTGTATTGCTCATCCTCAAATGGAGTCTGGAATTGGAGCAACTGGAGAACTATAAAATCTGACCATTCCTCATACTAGTTGAGAGAATTTTAGGTAATAATAAAATTTCTGTAATTCACACTATGTATATGCATTTACATAAAAATTGTTCATTTTCTCACTAGTTAAGATTAACAATGCCTCACACTATTTTATGAAAACTAAAAGCCTTAAATACTCTTCTTCATGTCCCTGTAATATTTTAAAAAATAAATTTCCAACTATTTACTTCAAAATGATGATTTCTAGGTGAAAGAAACACCTGTCTTTGGAGAATCTTTCCTTTTCCTCTCTTCAGATTTCAAGTATGGGCATATTAATCAAAAGCATCCAATTACTTTATCTAAGAACATAAAGCTTTATAATCTAGGGCAGGATTTGTAAACTATGGCCTGTGGGCCAAATCCAGCCCAAATACCTGTTTTTGTAAATAAAGTTTTATTAGCACACAGCCATGCTCTTTCATTTATGTATTATCCAGGGTTGCTTTCCTGTTGCAAGGGCAGAGTTTAGTTGTCTGGCAGAGAATATATGGCCCACACAGTCATATACTTTATGATACTTACTGTCTGGCTGTTTATAGAAAAAAGTTAGATTGTAGGGGGATACGTGAACAGATCTGGAATCTACCTACATAGGAACTTCACATTTTTTATTTGGAATAAATATTAGAAACTGTCCTGTTTATGTCATGAGAAAGCTTTGGTACAGTACAGAAAACTACAGTGATGGCCTAATTCCATCCAAATTTCTGGCCAGAATCAGAATGAGAACCAGGAGCTGAAGACCCTCAGTCTCATGTCCATCTACCACATTATACTCTCCTCTCTAGGAACACATAACTGATCTTATAATTTTTCTTCTTTAAATTTTGTTTGACACTATTATATCAAAAGATGGAATTACACAGAAAATAGCTTTGATATATCATGCAAAATTCTATAACTTAAAGATATTTTTTATTCTACATTTTTACAAACATATTAGTAAATAAATTTAAATGCTTGAATTCTTTATTTAAATTATTTCCTAAGTATAACAATGTTTTATATCTTTATATATTTTAGTAAGTTATTACAAATGAAGAAAAGTGGTCTACTGTGAATGTGTTGTATTGCAAACCTTATTTGCCTAGGTATACATATCCTCTTTAAGAAGAAGGCATTTAGTAAAGCATCACAAAAATTTAACTTAAAAGTACATCCCTGGGCTTTCTATCATGTTCCATTGATCTATATTTCTGTTTCTGTGCCAGTACCATACTGTTTGGATTACTGTAGCTTCGTAGTATAGTCTGAAGTCAGGGAGCCTGATTCCTCCAGATCCATTTTTCTTTTTCAAGATTGCTTTGTCTATTTGGGGCCTTTTGCATTTCCATACAAATTGAAAAAATTTTTTGTTCTAGTTCTGTGAAAAATGACATTGGTCATTTGACAGGGATTGCATTGAATCTGTAGACTGCCTTGGGTAGTATAGTCATTTTAACAATATTAATTCTTCCAATCCAAGAACATGGTACAGTAAGTCCCCTATATACGAATGAGTTCCATTCTGAGAGCACTTTATAAGTCCAATTTGTTTGTAAGTCCAACAAAGTTAGCCTAGGTACCCAACTAACACAATTGGCTACATAGTACTGTACTGTAATACGTTTTTAATACTTTACACACAAATAATACATAAAAAACAAACAGACACATAAAATAAAGTAAATCTTTTTAATCTTACAGTACAGTACCTTGAAAAGTAGAGTAGTACAATACAACAGCTGGCATACAGGGGCTGGCATTGAGTGAACAGGCAGGAAGAGTTACTGACTGGAGGAGGGAGAGGAGGTGGGAGATGGCAGAGCTGAAAGATCATCAGCAATAGGAGATGGAGGGCAAGCTGCAATTTCACTCATGCCTGACGTTGATGGCACAGGTTCTGGTTCCTTGCTAGATTCAATTCTATCTACCCTCTCCAAAAAACAGTTCAGTGATGTCTGGGTAGTAGCTCTTTTTTTCTTGCCGTAGATGACATGGTAGCACTGGATTGCATTCTGAACAGCTGCTGCAACCTTTGTGTACCATTCTACATTCGGATTCTGTGCCTCAAAAACTAACAGTGCCTCCTCAAATAAAGAAAATCCCCTTGCCATTTTCTGCATTGTGAATCTCTTTGGTTCTTCAGTTACTTCTTCTTCCTCTTGTCTCTCTTCATCCTTTCTCTGGGCCTCCAATTCCATCAGGTCTTCATTACGAAGCTCCTCCTGTCGCACAGCAACAGTACTGTACAGTAAAGTACACAAAAGCACAACCACTTGTAGAGGATGCACGCAGGTGACAATGTAGGAAACGTGAACTAACTTACGTGACTGGACATGTGAACGCACATTCACATCTTTGAAAGTTTGCAACTTGAAGGTTCGTATGTAGGGGACTTACTGTATATCTTTCCACCTGTTTGTGTTGTTTTCAATTTCTTTCATCAGCATCTTATAGTTTTCAGAGTACAGGTCTTTTGCTTCCTTAGGTAGGTTTACTCCTAGGTATTTTATTCCTTTTTGATGTGATGGTAAATGGGATTGTTTCCTTAATTTCACTTTATGATCTTTTGTCATTAGTGTATAGAAATATAACATATTTCTGTGTATTAATTTTGTATCCTGCAACTTTACTGAATTCACTGATGAGCTCTAGTAGTTTTCTGGTAGCGTCTTTAGGATTTTCTGTGTATAGTATCCTGTCATCTGCAAACAATGACAGTTTTACTTCTACTTTTCCAATTTGGACTCCTTTTATTTCTTTTTCTTCTCTGATTGCTGTGGCTAGGACTTCCAAAACTATGTTGAATAAAAGTGATGAGAGTGGGCATACTTGTCCTGTTCCTGATCTTAGAGGAAATCCTTTTAGCTTTTCACCATTAAGTATGATGTTAGCAGTGGGTCTGTCATATATGGCTTTTATTATGTCCTGTTCCCTCTATGCCCGCTTTCTGAAGAGTTTTTATCATAAATAGGTGTTGAATTTTGTCATAACCTTTTTCTGCATCTATTGATATGATCATATGGAACAGGATAGAAAGCCCAGAAATAAACCCACACACCTATGGTCAATTAATCTACAACAAAGGAGAAAAGAATATGCAATGGAGAAAAGACCATCTCTTCAATAAGTGGTGCTGGAAAAACTGGACAGCTACATGGAAAAGAAAGAAATTAGAAAATTCTCTAATATCATATACAAAAATAAACTCAAAATGGATAAAAGACCTAAATGTAAGACAAGATACTATAAAACTCCTAGAGGAAAACGCAGGCAGAACACTTTTTTGACATAAATCACAGAAACATTTTTTTGGATCCATCACCTAGAGTAATGAAAATAAAAACAAAAATAAACAAATGGGACCTAATTAAACTTAAAGGTTTTTGCACAGCAAAGAAAACCATAAACAAAATGAAAACACAACCTACAGAATGGGAGAAAATATTTGCAAATGATGTGACTGACAAGGGCTTAATTTCCAAAATATACAAACAGCTCATACAACTCAATATCAAAAACAAACAAACAACTCAATAAAAAATGGGCAGAAGATCTAAATAGACATTTTTCCAAATAAGACTACAGATAGCCAATAGGCACATGAGAAAATGCTCAACACTGCTAATTATTAGAGAAACACAAATCAAAACTACAATGAGGTATCACCTCACTCCAGTCAGAATGGCCATCATCAAAAAGTCTACAAATTATAAATGCTGGAGATGGTGTAGAGAAAAAAGGAACCCTTCTACACCATTAGGGGGAATTTAGATTGGAACAGCCACTATGAAGAACGGTATGGAGGTTCCTTAAAAAACTAAAAATAGAGTTACCATATGATCCTGCAATCTCACTCCTGGGCGTATATCCAGAGAAAATTCTAATTTGAAAAGATACATGCAACCCAATTTTCAGTGTAGCACTATTTACAATAGCAAAGACATGGAAGCAACCTAAAGGTCGATTGATAGATGAATGGATAAAGAAGATGTGGTATAAATATAAAATGGAATATCACTCAGCTATAAAAAGGAATGAAGTAATGCCATTTGCAGCAACAAAGATGGACCTAGAGATCATCATACTAAGTGAAGTAAGCCAAAGACAAATATCATATGATATTGCTTATATATAGGAATCTTAAAAAAAAAAGATACAAATGAACTTATTTATAAAACAGAAAGAAACTCACAGACATATAAAACAAACTTATGGTTACCAAAGGGGAAAGGAGGGGAAGGATAAATTAGGGTGTTGGGATTAACATATATACACTACTTTATATGAAATAGATAACCAACAAAGACCTACTGCCTACTGTATAGCACGGGGAACTATACTCATTATTTTGTAATAACCTGTAAGGAAAAAGACTCTGAAAAAGTCTATATATGTATGTGTGTATAAATATACACATACATATATATATATATATATATATATAACTGAATCACTGTGCTGTACACCTGAAACTATCACGACATTGTAAATCAATTATACTTCAATAAAAAAATTAAAAAATTAGAATAAATAAATAAATAAAATTTAAAAGTGCATTCCTTTATTTAATCATGTATTCCTTTATTCAAAATGTTTATGAATATTCCTAGGTGCTAGGCACTGTATTAGGCCCTGAGGATACAGTAATGAATTTGATTTATTTCTAACTACAAAGCAGGAACCATTTACACTTGCTGTGTCAACACCTTTAAACATTTGTTCTTTCAAACAATTTTGACATGTTTTATAATTCTCCAGAAACATATGTTTAAGCCATGCTCATGATGGCCATTAATAAATATAAATTGATTCTGCTTAGCAATTAAGATCGCTTTTTAAAACAAAATGCTGATTACACAGAGTATTTTAATAATTGACTACAGTGAAAATATGAAAATAACAGATATTTGAACTGTAAAAATTAGCTAGTTTTGCAATGGAATTTTATATCAATACTAACTCACATATTTATTTAGACTATCTAATTAGAAAATAGTTAATGAATTATTACAAAACTGTAACTTAAAAAAAATTCACTTATTCAACTATTCTTCCATTTTGTGTTTTAGTATTCAATAAACATGTCCTGGGTGCCTAGTATGAACCAGGTTCTATTCTAGGCACAGGGAATATAGCAAATAAATATAGCAAATAAACATGACAGAGGTCCTTGCTTACATGGAGTTCATATTAAAGTTGGTGGGAGACAGAAAATAAACATTTGAGTAAAATGGAATATGGTGATAAGTGTCATGAAAAAAAAAAGAAGGCAGAGAATGCAGTCAGGAATGGTAGACGTGAAAAATTATAATTTTAACTAAAGTGGCCATACAAAGTTTCTGTGACCAAATGCCATTGGAGCAAAGACCTGAAGGAGGTAACAAAAAGGACAGAGGCCATGAAGCAGGAATGTGCCTGGGGTGTTTGGGCAACAGCAAAAGAGACCACGATGGCTGGACAGAGTGGCTGGAGTTTTATCAAATATGTTTCTTTTGGAATTCACAAAATACATATATCTGAAGAAGTGTACCAGAGAATAAATGCATTTGAACTCTTCCTTTATTAAATATATCATTTAATTTTGTTTTTTCTCTAAAATTTATTAAATGTGCCCTATTATAAACATATGGATATTAATGAACAGCAAAAATATTTGTTTCAGGATTAAGAACTAACATTTTGAAAGATCTAAGAACATTTTCTATTTAAGGATAGAATTTTGTATTTAGGTATCCTGTGATTTATCGACTCTCATTAAGGCAAGACATTGTGGTGAGAGGCTAGCAAAGTTCACGTGCTCCAAGGACAGGTCAAAAGCCTCCTGGAGGTTATACATTTACTGTGGGAGCTCATCATATTTCCTACAGAGCCTGATAAAAAGCTACCTTAATCTTTGTATTTAATCTTTATTTTCTGAGGAAGATATGTTTCTGACTTGCAACAGGTAGAGAAGCGAAAGGACTGATGTGAAAAAGTTACAACTGATAATCATTTTTATAACTACTGCTGCTCTCTGCAGGCCCAGGTTTCAAAAGGCAATGTATCCTAATGGTTAAGAGCACAGACTTCTGGACCCACAATACCTGACTACAAACTCTGGTTTGTCTATGTCTTAACTGGGTGATGCTGACATTTTACTTAGTCTCTTTTTATGTCAGTTTCCTCAACTGGAAAATGTCTATAATGATAACTTCCTGGGCTGGTTTTTATTATGATTTAATATAAGTGCTAAGGACAGTGTCTGACACAGTAAGTGATTTTTAACTTTATCTCACTAAATGCAAGTTGAACTATATCTTTCCTAAGACCCATCTGAACTTCAAAGAACAGATTCTTTCTTGAAACATTTCCTCAAAGAGTATTAAAAATCATTAAGTCAAGTAGGAAATGACTTAAAGAAGAAGTTGCTGTCTAATAAATATCTAAAGACAGTAAGGGCCATGGAGTGAAGGTACAGAAAAATAAATGAAGGACTAGTTAAGAATTTTGTGATTTATAATATCTTTGGGTTTTTAAGGTCATATTCACTCTAGGTGCAGTTGTTCATTTTAGCGCTTCTGCCATGAGAAGAGTTGACAGGCATTCTAATAACTGGTCTGCAGTGGAAGAGATATAGGTACCTGGGCCACCTACTACCTCATCCACCATGTAGGTACCAATATTCTGATGCATCCGTGAATTCACTTCCTGTTTTTAGACTAGCAAAGCTATTCTCAGAGGACATCTCCTTTTCATATACCTGCATGCATTTAACCAGATGCATTATAACCCTCACCAGCACCCCCTTTTTTTTTACCTGAACTAATCATTATTTGTACATCTCTATTTTCTAATGTTTCCTATGGGTATTCTGTTACCATAAAACACATCTTTATGATGCCCGTTCCAATCAACATCAGACTATTTGTTTCAAGATAGTAATTAACTTCCTGCTTAATTTGTCACACTTAATTTGAAACTAGGCATGCAAGGCTATTAAAACCTGTGGCTGTGGTGTTTGCCCCTGGCTGAGGCAGTAGCCACTGGCAGCCTTGATTTATCACTCTTCATTTAAATTCCTGTGCCAATGATTTTAGT
Source organism: Eschrichtius robustus (assembly GCF_028021215.1). Classification (NCBI taxonomy): domain Eukaryota; kingdom Metazoa; phylum Chordata; class Mammalia; order Artiodactyla; family Eschrichtiidae; genus Eschrichtius; species Eschrichtius robustus. Next base: position 101,478,917 of record NC_090829.1, read on the forward strand.
TCCTAAGTGCTGTGACTGGCATTTTTGGATTCCAAAATCAAAGTGAAAATAAGCTACAGTTAAGAACTCAACAGCTCAGATCAATGAAAAACGGTTTTATAACTGAACACCCTGCAGTTAAATCCTAGGGGCTTGACCAAAAAGTGCTTAGTGCTCAGAGATGTTGCTGTGGGAAGACAACAAGTATCCCACTCTAATGGCTGTTTATAAATCACTATCAAACAGTGCACCTTGTAACAGTGCCATGTAAATTTGCTCCCAGATGGAAACTATTTTTTGCTAAGCTTGCTTCCTTAAAAGAACAACCCCCCAGAAGTAAGCTTCTCCTTCTGGCAAATCTCATCTTTGATATTCTACTCTTTTTATCCAGCACTGCTCATGTTTGAGGAAGCAGATTATCACACAGCTACTAAGACCTACTCCATAATAGTGCGTGCAAAATGCCTCCTAAATTGAATGAGCATGATTCTATAACTTTCTTATTAAAGACTGACTGTGGTGTAAATCTTGATTCATTGAAAGCTTCCTCAGATATGCACTTGAAGAATTAGGCTTTTCTACAACGCTGCTAGAAACAAATTGTGAAAATTTGTTCCTCCTGCATGGCTTCATAATCTCAAGGCTCAACACTTCTTACATGGCAAATCCAAATGATCTTCTTCCTTTTAGGGTAAAGCTCCTCCAGGAAGTATTCCAGCTCAGTTAAGCTTTCCTCCTCTGAACTAAAGCATTCACAATCTGATTCTTATAACTTAAACACTTAACTTAAAAATATGTTTCTTTTTATTTTTTGCTAGCCTTTTTCAGACTGCTAACCTTGTCTCCTCAATTAGAATAAGTAAGGCATTTGAGAAAGTCACAATAACGTCTTCCTTTCTTATCAATACCATATGATGAGCCATAGTACTGATCATGCATTATGGCTTAATGAATGTTTGCTCGTTCATTTATTAAACAAGTATTTACTGAGCTTTATACCTAGTACTCTTCAATGCTCCAGGGATAGAGTGACCTGACTAATAAAATACAGTGGAAAAGTTCAGCCTTCATGGAGCTTAAATTCTACTGCTGAAAGACTAAATTATATTTGGAATTTATCATATCATGGAATTAAGTGACAGAATAAAGAACACATGCAAATCAGTTTGAAGAGTGACTTAGATACAGTCTTGAGAAATATATGATCAAAGCAAGAGGTAAACCAAAAAAAACAAACAAACAAAAAGAAGAAGTTGAAAATGACAGAGAGCAGAGTGTGGGGAAAAAAAAGAAAAGAAAGGAGAGGAAGGGACGACATTTTTATTTCTATGCTTAAACCATGAAAATTTTATCTATTTACACAGTCAAGTTTCTAACACAATACATATTTTTATTTTCCAAATAACAGATTTTTATTTCTTCTCTCTGAGAGTAAAGTAATATGAACTTGAACATGGGATGAAATATTACTGAGCTACTTCTTCTTTACCTCTATAAACAACTGTACAACTTGAAGTCACCATGGCAAACTTCCAATAATACTGTAAAATATTACAGAACGAGACCTACAGCAAGAGCTGTATACATGGAAAGTTACAATGGGATTTTTAGGGAGGAGGTTTCTTTTTACTGGAGGTGTCAAATTCATAAACTGTGTTATTTTCTTATTTTAATTATGTCAAGTCTTTGGAATTATAGAGAACACTGATTTTAAATATTAAAAGACTGCACATAGAATGTTCATCACGTTATTCAATGCAATTACTGAATATTAGAGTGCTCATCATGTTATCTAGTGCAATACACTTATTTTGCAGATGAAGAATCTGAGGTCCAGCAAGATTAAATAACTTGCCTGAATTTACACAGCTGGATAGTAGCAGTTTAGGGACTGCTACCTTAATCTTTGTATTTAATCTTTATTTAGGAACTCAGAGCTCATCAGATTCTGACCAGCTGTTTCCTGTCTCTCTATATGACTAAACTACTGGACATTTCAAGAGAATAAAAAAATGACATTATGAGCTACAAATTCATGAGAATGCAGATGGTAAAGAGCTGACTAAACTATGTACACAGGATATGAAATTTGGTTTTATGGAACACCAAATAGACAATAATCTCTCCTGTATATTTTCAGGGCATTCTTGCTTAGGTTTACACAACTGAATACTATGCCTTCTGTAGGTCTGTTCCAGAGTGATGAGCCTACGAATAGAATGCTTATTGTTGATGTCCTAAGTGAGCACTTTATGACTAAGGGGCAAAAGTATCAGGGTATTAAAGTTTTAAAAGGTTCACTTTATGTATGGTAGAAATGTGTGTGTGTGTGTGTGTGTGTGTGTGTGTCTACATACCCATCCTCTTAATTCACTAATTTATTTAGTAAATATTTAATGTATAGTTTTATGTGAAATGTGTCATGCAGAGCATGGTAAGTACGGAGACCGGGTAAATATAAGGAGCTATAATAGGATAATCAGGGCCAGATCATGAAGGACCTTACAAGTCACTTTAGAGAAGTAATCAATCATAAACCCACCACACAGAGAGAAACAATGCCAACATTAGAAAATTTTGCTATTCATTTTCTTATGACTATATGTGTACATCAGTTGTTTACATAGTTGGGTGATGATGTATATAGTTTCCAATCCTGCAGGCCTTACAGTACTGTCAGCATTATTCTCATTCATTAAACTTAACATTCCATCTTACAGACATAATACATTTTACTCACTATTTATTTTCGGCACTTAGGATATTTATACATTTCCTTATTATACATAATGCATGTTTGTACACAGATATAGTTTTTCTATATGTCATCTTTCCTAGATATTAATATAGAGTAGTGGATTTAAAGGATATAGTAATTTTAAGGCACTGGAAACACATTGCCATATAATTTTGTAGTTTTCCTGTAGTGACGTGGGAGTTCTGACCAAACCATACTCTAAACATACATAAGCATTACCATTTACCAAAGAAAACCTCACAAAAAACAAAAACATGTCCAATTTGATGAAAATTACCTATCATTTTAATTTTCATTTATTTGAATTTTAGCAAGAATGAAGTTCTTTTTTAATGCATATTAGGCAACTGTATCTCTTCTAAGAATTGACTGCTCATCCTTTGCCCATTTTACCATAGTCTATTCTTCACAAGTATTTTACCCAGCTTACTGCTTATTTTCATTTTATTTACAATGACTTTGATATGTGAAATTTCTATTAAACTCATCTGTCCTTTGCTTTGTAATTTATTTTTTTATATGCTTCTCTATTTAGTCATATATTTACCTATATTTACTTTTTCTTAAGATGTTATGTTTAACATTTATCTGTTTAATAACTTGGGATTTCTTTCAGGTATTTTCTTAGTTAAGAATTAACTTGAAATGTTTTAAATAATAAGTTTCCCTCAATACATTTTATTCAATGATGTATACTTTTCCCATTGATTTTATATGTGTTCTTTATCCTATATTAAATCTCTCCGTATATTAAGAACTTTTTTCAAGGCTATCTCTTCTGTTCCTTTAATCAGAAACTGTTTCTGTCTTCTCCTTAGAAATACAAATTAGTTCCTGAAATGTAAGCTAATTATTCATTCATTGATTTTGATTAAATATACTTTTCATGTTTTAAGGGATGTACTCAAATGAGAACTCATTTTTTAAAAAGCCATGTACAAATGAAGCAGCACTACATTTTGCATTTATGTAACACCTTCACTGTCCTAGAAATAGATGATATTTTCAATATACAAGCACAATGCAGTGAACTTTTAGATAATATTATGGAAACCTGATGCCATACTTCCTAAGAAAACTTTTACAAAGAAAATTAAGCAAAATTTCAGTGAAGAAATGGAATCACGAGGAAAGCAATTAGTTCTTAAAATATGAAAATATAAAAATAAAGAAAGCAATTTTTATGCAAAATCCAGTTCAGCAATACCATCTGTTTGCCATTTTTATGTGTTAAGTTTAAACAATGTATAATCTGAGTTTTTGCTTGGTTGTTTTAAATCCCAAACATATTTATTCTTCTAAGTTATCAAATAATTAAGCAAAAATGATTTTAGCATCTTTTGACCCTAAAATTAGAGTTATGGGTTAATATCCAAAATACATAAACAGCTCACACAAGTCAACATCAAAAAAAAAAGAAAAGCCCGATTAAAAAATGGGCAGAAGACCTGAACAGACATTTTTCTAAAGAGTACATGCAGATGGCCAATGGGCAAATGAAAAGATGATCAACATCACTAATCATCAGGGAAATGAGAATCAAAACCACAATGAGATATCACTTCACACCTGTCAGAATCACTCTCATCAAAAAGAACACAAATAACAAATATTGGCGAGGATGTGGAGAAAAGGGAATCTTTGTACACTGTTGGTGGGAATGTAAATTGATCCAGCCACTATGGAGAACAGTATGGAGGTTCCTTAAAAAACTAAAAATAGAACTACCATATGACCCACAATCCCAATACTGGGCATATACCCTGAGAAAACCATAATTCAAAAAGAGTACCAAAATGTTCATTGCAGCTCTATTTACAATAGCCAGGACATGGAAGCAACCTAAGTGTCCATCAACAGATGAATGGATAAAGAAGATGTGGTATATATATATATATATATATATATATATATATATATATATATACACAATGGAATACTACTCAGTCATAAAAAGAATGAAATTTTGCCATTTGCAACAACATGGATGGACATGGAGGATATTATGGTAAGTGAAGTAAGTCAGACAGAGAAAGACAAATACCGTATGATAACACTTATATGTAGAATCTAAAAAATACAACAAACTAATGAATATAACAAAAAGAAACAGACTTACAGATATAGAGAACAAATTAGTAGTTACCAGTTGGGAGAGAGAGGGGGGAAAGAGCAATATAGGGGTATGGGATTAAGAGGTACAAACTATTATGTATAAAATAAGCTACAAGGGTATATTATACAGCCAAATTTTATCATAACTATAAACAGAGCATAACAACTTTTGAAAACTGTGAATCACTATATTGTATAACTGTAACTTATATAACATTGCACATCAACTATACTTTAATAAAAAATAAAATAATAGTTTTCCCTACAAAATCAAGTCCCTGTTGGCCAAATTTACGTCAAACGAAGGGTAACTCTTCCCATACTCTGCTTATGGTACCTCTGATACCTCTGATACCACGACAAGCTGCAATGGATTTAAAAGTCACATGAAGGCAAGTATATGACTTCATTCCCTCCTCTGAGAATGTGAGCTACCACAAGGGAGAAAAGAAAAATTTATGGAAGTAGAAAATAAAATTCAAATTAATAAGGGAAATGAAAAGAATTGGGACATTTGTAGAGAACAGCTTAGAGAAAGGTAGTTAGTTCTAGATCATAGTACAATAATGAGGAGTTTGGCCTTAAAAGGTCATAAAAACTTTATCTAATTCTTCATGTGTAAAGAAAGTGGATATATCAAAGATGTATCATAAAAAAAGGTCTATCAGAATTAATTGCAATTAGGTTACTTTTTGCATTTCACCTAACATTATGGATTCTTTTTTTTATTGAGAAAATCAGAATAAAAATTACATTATATTAAAATTAAAAAATATTTATTTCTAACAAATAAATAAGTAGAAGTAATCTTAATAGAATGTTCTACTGATGGTCTTCCCATCTACAAAGAGTGATGATGCAGAGAAAGAACTACTAGCTCTTGAAGTGCAATTTATTTTTTGTATTTTCTTCTTAAATAGGCTAATAGGCAGAAGGAAGATTTTAGACAAAATACATGGAAGACTACCCTAAAAGAGTCAGTTAAAACATACAAGAGAATTGGAGCTCTTTCTTAGAGGTCTTTGAAATGGGATAAAATAACATTTATTTATAATATAAAGTATATTTATCTATATAATGTTACTTTTAACATTTATAAGAACATCTTACCTGATGACTTGTAGCTGAAGTCTACATTCTCTTGAGATCCTTTAAGGCATATGAAAATGGTCACCTTATAAGTATGAAACTAATATGAACTGGCAGCAGTTAGGTTAATAAAATTCAGATGTTGGAAAACAGGTTTTTTTAGGACATAATTTTCCATGTCAGTTATCTTTAAATTTAAATATATAATTAAGTAGCACTTCAAATAGAGTTTAATTGTTCTGCTCTTAATACAAGTATCTCACATTTTGGATAAAACAGCTAAATAAAAACAGCAGTTGAACATTTTAAATACTCAAAATTGTTCAGCACATGAAATATTTATTTTCATAAAAATAGAATGAGGAACCTATTCTCAATTTCTAGTAATCTAAATGTGCAATTCATATCTACAACTGATCAACATTTATCTTTATAAAAAGTAATTTAAAAAATTTAAAAACATAAAATTATGAGATAGGACATAACTATCAAATAAACTTATCAAAATATAATCTAAGGACTTCCCTGGTGGTGCAGTGGTTAAGAATCTGCCTGCCAATGCAAGAGACATGGGTTTGAGCCCTGGTCCGGGAAGATCCCACATGCCACGGAGCACATAAGCCCACGTGCTACAACTACTGAGCCTGTGCTCTAGAGCCCGTGAGCCACAACTACTGAGCCTGCGTGCCACAACTACTAAAGCCCGTGCGCCTAGAGCTTGTGCTCCGCAACAAGAGAAGCCACCGCAATGAGAAGCCTGCGCACCGCAACGAAGAGTAGCCCCGCTCAACACAACTAGAGAAAGCCCGCGCGCAGCAACGAAGACCCAAAATAAATAAATAGATAAATAAAAATTAAAAAATATATATATAATCTTAAAATCATAGAAAGTAGTCAATCATTCACTATTTATATAAAAAAGCCTTGAAATAGGAAGTCAAAAACAGAGGACATCAATTCACACAGGCATTATAAAGTAAAAGGTAATCATATCTTATAGATTTAGTGATTTAGCAAAAGAGTAAAATAAGCTTTTTAAAGACAAAACAAAATGGAATTTCTATTCACATATTAGAGATATATTTATCACCTTGGAATATTATTTATTTGTTTTAATGAGAGACTTCTTAAATATGTAAGCTGGATAACAAATTGAAAAGATGAATAGAAATAATTCAATGAGTCATGTCATAATTAATTTGAGGAAAAAAACACTTTTATCTCAGGGTACACCTTGGAAGTGACTCAGTACAACAATATAGAGCAGAGGACAAAGGTATCAATAGCTATGAAATTTACCCTTAGGTCTATTAAAATTGCAAAATAATTAGAAGAGCATTAGGCAAATTATGGAACTGCCTTTCAATTTTTTTGTTTTTAATCTTTATTACTAAAAGCTTTGCTCACTGTATAACAGAATAAATATGTGGTCAAACAGCTAGTCTCTCTTTCATAAAAACAGAAAAGTGAAATGTCAACATTCACCACCTGCCATATCACTATTTAATCATTTATTACTTTATACATATTTTAAGGATTTTTGTACTAAGTAATATTTCAGGCACTCATTTCTTGAAAATGCATATTGAATCAGATATTATACGTTTAATTAGTCTTTCTTTATTTAGCTAAGCTCTAAAGAATCTTAAAGAATGAAAGACTGTTGACTGCCCTGTAGTAGACACCATGTCTCAAACACTCAAACGTGCATCTATTTTTCACTACATGGCATACAGCACAGTACTTGGCACATCATAGTTACTGACTATAGTTGTTTGCTGACTAACACATAGAGGTAAATGGGAAAAACAATGACATCACTATTTTGTAAAATGTTTTCAGGACCGATTTCAAGAGTGCGTGACTTGCCGCAGTTGCACGGCTCCCTGAACCTGTTTAGGGTTTAATGCTCAGCTAATGCCATCTTGAAATTCTTAATTTTATCTTTAACCCATGTTTTGTAAGTGAAGTCTGATGGGATAATGGAGTGTGCATTGGGAGCTTGAAGCCCCGGCTCTAGGCAAGGTCCAGCTTCTGGCCACCCCCACCCCCGCCACATTCCTGGGGATGTGTTTTCCCTGTCTTCCCCCCTGCTCTCTGCCAAGCAGTCTTCCAATCCCTGCACTGCCCAAGGATTGCTGCCATTCTCCACCTGGGTTAAGTGACTTTGTTAACTTCTGAGGAGGGAGGACCACATTTCTGGGTTGTCCCTTGTCTCTAGTGGGGATCTGGGCATGTGCACAGAGGGGTCTAGGTAGGGCTCTCTAGCACTGGAGAGTGTAGAGGAGTGTGTGTGTGTGTGTGTGTGTGTGTGTGTGTGTGTGTGTTGGCTGTCTCTGTTCTGCAGAGGTGACATTTAGTGGGGGCAAGCTTCTCATCCACCCCATGCAGGTAGCCAATAGTTTCTGGGAAGGAGGTTCAAAGACCCTTAGGGTTTTCCCTTCCACTGTGGGTTTGGAAGCTCTGGGAACCTGGAGGTGTCCTCAATCTCCCTACAAGTATCCCTGCGCAGAGGGAGGGCCTCTCGACTGCATCAGTGCCTGAGGACACCCTCTCTTCCTCTTTCCAAACTTTTTGAGTCTGTCTTACATTTGTCTGCTCTGGTCTGCTTGCGATACCCTTGGGTACTGGGGATAGGGAGTGGTGCAGGACTCTAGGAAAAGAACTGTGTGATTTCGATGATTTCACAAATGAGTTAAATGCTCTTATATTTACATTTAAAAGTAGCATTGAGCAATTAAAGAGGAATAGTAAAGTTTATGCTAATAATTTGAAATTTACTTTTTCTTTACTTAGAAGGACATTAAATGCCAATTTAAAAAGCACCATGACAAGTTGAGAGAGAGAAATTGCAGAAGGAAAAAGCTTTATATGTTAGTACCTTTAATGACCCTTTTTTTCCTGCTTTTTGAACAAAGGATGCTGCAGTTTCATTTTTCACTGGGCACCACAAATTATGTAGCTGGAACTGACTGTTTTAGAATCCAAACTAAATAGAAAAGTGCTGAGGAATACATGGAAGGAAAAAAAAGCTACTTAATCTAAAGATGCTATATGGAATTTCTGTCTGATTAAAAGGTCAGCAATTAGTTTTCAATCTTTACAAACTATTTATTAAGTATTAAGACATTTCACATTTTAAATAATGATTAGATAATCTATCAACCTTGAAAATCTTTTAGTTTTATTCTCACATTATTAAAAAAAAAATCTTTATTAATATTTACTTTGAAGTAAAAGGGACTTTTAGAAAACATCCCCCCAAAATGAAAACCTAGTTTTTAAGAGCAACCACATTTGAATCCAATAATCCAGTTATCCAAATCAGTCAAGTTATGCCGGCAGAGTTTAGTTAATGAAATTAAATTGGCGTCCATTTTCAAAACAAAGAATTGCACTGAAAATGAGCAAACAATGTGCTAGACAGTTCTCAACCATAAAGTAGAACCTTACATCATGACAGTCATAGATTATGCAAAATGTGATCATATGCATTTATCTTCACTGCTAACCAGATTTATTTTTATAGGATTTAAAATATTTTACTAAACAATCTCTATTACTAATTTTTCAGTTTATATGGAGAAATGCCATTAAAATTGTTAATGTGGTAGTGGAGGCATCAAAATAGCAATAAGATCTTATTACTTTATGCTAAAGAAAACACTTTGTCACCTTTCCTGAAAAATGCACAAATGAGAATTTCTCAGAGAAACAGCTGATGACTAAAAGCCAACTGCTTAAAATCAAGTTTAGGATTAAACATATTTTTCTAGCAATGTACAATCACCAAAAAAAGCCCCATGATTGCTATTAAAGGATGGTTTAGTGTTGATTAAAACCTTTTATTAAAAATTCTGTAAGAACAGCACCACAGGACTTAGTGAGCATGAAATTTAGTACATGCTAAAGAATACATGTGCAATAATACTTTCCAGTTACTTTCTAGACAAATTCCTGGTTAAATTTAAGGCTTTGTCCTTTTAATTCCCATTACCTGGAATGGTCTTTTATATATTCACAGCGTTTTCTCTTCAATTCATGATCTGCTCAAGTGTTATGATATCAAAAGAGGTGTTTTTGGTTTTCCTATGTAAAATGCCCCTTCCCCATCACTTTCAAACCTCTTACTGTGTTTAGTTTTTCTTCATGGGACATATCACTTCCTGACACTAAAATATAATGTCCTGAACGAAGGGACACTATTAACGGTTTGTATTTCTCCTTTATTCCTATATCTCTAGCACACTGAACAGTTTCTGTCAGATAGTAAATATTCAATAAATATTTTTGAATGAATGAAATAATAAATTAATGAATGAAAGATTAACTGAAACCATATCCAATATCTGTTAATGCAGCTAACAGAGATTTATTAGGTTATAGTCAATGTAGGTTGAGGATATGTTCAGCCAAATAACACAACATCCTTGTTCTCAAGAAACTTTCACATTGGTCAGGAAAGCAACTATTAAAAATATGATTATGATCCAGTGAGAGAGAACCATGTGTGTTATTGTACACAAGTGACTGGGAGCAGTTCAATTTCTACACTTCTTGACTAAGAGCTGAGCCATTTACCAACTTCAGGAAACTCATTGCTAAGGTCAAGAGCCTTTTCTATACCATTCGTTTACTCAAAAGTTGCATGCCACAAAAAGACACTAAACTCGGGAGTAATTTGATGTTTCCCAGGACTAAACACAAAGTTTACAATCATCCAGACTCTATCATAATTTAATATTTGGCTGGACCATAAAGTTATTTAGTTGTGATTAACTAGACTGACATTTCAATTATCTTCCCTACATAAAATATTCAGTGCACTTTTCAGAAGAAAAACACTTTTCCTAGGAGATAGGAAAATTTTATCCTTCAATATAAAGTGTTTGTGGCTTTTGAATATGTAATTTTCTTATGTTTAAGAAATATGAAAAATACAAATAGTATAGCATCACTCTTAGCTTCAATTATGGTTATTGCTTTTTTCTTTTTTAACTTATCATGCCACTGGCTTATATTCAGTATATTTTTAGTAAGCATTTAAAACTTTTATACTTTGAATAGACTTGCACAGATTTTAGAAAAAAGAATATCCACTGTCAAGAATTTTAAAAACACAGTGAGGATTATGAGGAATATCCAGACATAAAATAAATTAAAATACAGATAGAAAGATGAATGAATGTTTATAATGTCCCTAATTAACCTACTCCAGCAACGTGCAAAAGGTTGCTATTTGAAATAGACTGTATTTTCAGAATGCAGTGAACTGTAAATCTAATAGACATCTCAAGTTTATAAATATATGGAGACTTTTGTTGATTTAAATCTATTTTCAATGTCAGTTCAATTAATTATTGCTACCTGAGCAAATATATGAAATCTGCAATCAAAATGTAAGCCTCAAGCAATACCTATACAGAATAGTCACCCATTGGCAGAGACAGGAGTGTTGAAAATATATTTTAGGAAGCTGAAGGACTGGACAAACTGCTTCTGACAATAATTGCTTTAAAGACCCTTTAGTAAATATCAGCAGCATTGGTTTGTAACTTAGCATGTCTTTCACTTTGAACATGGTCCCTAAAGGTTTTTGCACATGTCAGGATATCCACAAACACAATTTGTTTCAGGCTGACTATCCATGATTAACATTTTCCTTTCCTGTCTATGACCTGAATAATTCCTTTTACTAAACTACACATCTTAGTTTTTCTATCATGCACTGAGGATTAAAATCAAATGTTTTCTAGGTGTTGCTTTCTTGTTTTGTTCTCTAAATGAACCACCTTTAAAGACCATTTAAATAAACTATCAAAATAGAAGGTTGCAAAAAAGCTTTTAGGGATTGCAGAAGTCAGTTAATTAAGGTTTATTGCAAAGATTTCTAATTATGAGAGTCATAGTCTTAAATCTATAATCTTATTTATCCAACTAGAATCAGGATAATCAAGGAATGTTTTTCCTAACTACAGCTAAGTGGTTCTAAGTGATTTGGAAATTTCTTTTTTTTTTTTTTTTACATTTCTGTAATTGTAAGCAGACAGCAAACAATTAAGTCAAGGTTGTTTAATGGGGTTTCCTTAATATTTCTTAAGTATGAGAAAAGACATATACATATAATCAACTACATGAAAGAAAAGGTAATTTGACGCAAACTTCCTCTTTATCCTCACGTCCCACACTGTGCACAAAATAGTAAAAACATAATTAATGCAATTGTCTATATTTTTCGGTCTCTATTATTTTATTTCCTATTTGTATGAGGTTGCCTCATGTACAATATTATTATTCTGCTGATATTCTTTTTCCCTATCTCTGGCCTTGATGATATATCAGCATCTTCTGCTAAATGGTTGTTCCCCTAACTTGTCTTGGCTATTTTGCAGACACCAACTCATTTCTCCAAATTTTAGGTTAAATCTTCAGTTCCTTCCCCAAATCCTGCTGTACCTCTGCAATATATCAACTTGTTAGGTGTTCTTGGGTCCATTAGTCATCAGGGCCTAATCCCTCAATTGCTCAACCTTTGCTTGGTTCCTTCTACTCAGCATTCTTTCCCTTCTCCTGGCTTCATGTGGCCTACTCATATTCTCCTCATCTCTCAGAACAGAACTTAATTTAATACTGCTTCCTCAGGAAAACCAGCCCTTATCCTCTAGACCTGAATAATACATGCTCTCAGAGCACCCTGAGCTTCTCCTTGGTGGGACTTATCACAGTACTCATTATGTATTTGTCAAATTATTTGTTATCTGCCTCCCCACCAGGGTGTAAAATTCACAAAAGCTCACTCATCACTGTACATATGTTGAATAAATTAAAGGCTTATTAATAGCTCATATCACTTTTCTATTTTAGTGTGAAAACAATGATATGTAACCTACGGATAATGAGACAAATAATTTACTGTGGTCCCCTCAGTCCAACAAAATTGTAATGTGTTACCCTGTAACTTTGGACAGTACCTCTTGAGTCACTTCAAAGAGAATTTCCAAAGATACCCAAGTGGAATGATGGGCAGTCCCTCCCTCTATTTGCAATAGTAACACTGTTATCTTATTAAGGCTGGCACACAATGATGACAGCTCAAGTCTGGTTCTGGGACACTCCAGTTTCTATAAGCTCCTTTTACCCAACACTAGGATCTGACCCCTTCTGATATGAAGAGAGTAATGGATACACACACAGATTGAATTATTTCATAATGTTACCCTTGACTGGAATATCTGCATTTTTAAAGATATGATTTTCTAACATCAGAATTTCAGACACAAGAAGAGAAGACCTTCTTGGTGCCTCTTAAAATTATGACATGGAGATAAGTGGCTCATACGTGTAAGACTGGTCATAATATTTTATAAAGTATATATGTGGCAATATTTTAGCTCAGTTTAGGACCTTGATGTACTTTTCAAACAAAATTTAAATATATTTTGATTTTTCATTATGATTTATAACTAAAACAAAGTTGAATTAAATGAACAATAATTGTTTCTCAATTTTCTTCTCAAAAATAAATTTACTGGGGAGGATTATTTAATAATACTGTCCCCTACCAGAATGTATAGCCTCAATATATGGATATTGTATCTTGTTTCATGCTTTGTATAATTTCTGTCCTTATAACAATACACTTTTAATGAATTCTCTCATTTTCAAAGTGGGAAATAGTTCGTATCCTGCCCTTCTGCTAAATTAGAAAAATAGCCTAAATGAACTCTCTTCTAATCCTGAAAGACTGCTATGTGTATAATGTATGAAATTATGTAAACATATTTACATATATATTTTATTTAAAATGATATATTGTTTTTATTCCTAAACTTAATTATTTATACCCTATAGTTAGAACAGTTGTACTGGATTATATTTTTTTTAATCAAGTGGCAGAAAAAAGGCTTAGAAATAATCTGCTAATGCAGAGAGAAACAGAAGATCCTATCTGTTTTATGCTGAAGACACATCTGACAAGATTTTGTTGATACTATGGGAAACAAGAAAAAAAAGAGAAAACAGGAATTACATTTTGAACAATCATAAAGCAAATTCTATGATGTGGAGCAGTTTGCTAGATGAAGAGGAATATTATATAGTAAATACAAAAATGGTGATTCTACAGTATTATTTGGCTTTGCTTTATTTATTAGATGCATTTCTGAAGATTATCAGCAAAGTGGGACTTATATATATTATTTTGAATAAAATAGTCACATCCACTTCAAATATGTTTTTAGTAGAATATTTAAGTTTTCTTCCTGTACATTTTACAGGTTTAGCAGTGTTTTTTTCACTTTTTATTTTGCAATAATTATAGATTCACAGATATTTACCAAAAAAATGTATAGTAAGGTCCCATACACCCTTTACCCAGCCTCCCCCAATGCTAACTACTTGCATAACTATAGTGCAACATCAAAACCAGGAAACTGACATTGGGAAAATCCATAGAGCTCGTGTGTGTGCGCATGCACGCATGTCATGCGTGTAGCTCTTTGCAATTTATCACATATCTAACTGCATGTAACTACCACCATAATCAAAATACATAACTATATTATTACTACAAGGCTCCCTCCTGCTACCCCTTCATAGCCAATCCCTCTTTCCCTAAGCCCTAACCCTTGTCCACCAAGAATCTATTCTCCATCTCTACAATTATGTTATTTCAAGAATGTGATGTAAGTGAATTATACAGTATGTATCCTTTTGAGATTGGTTTTTTTCACTCAGCATAGTGCCCTTAAAGTTTATCCAAGTTGTGTGTATCACTAGTTTGTTCCTTTTTATTGCTGAATAGTATTCCAACATCTTATATATATTTCTACTTTAAATATCACCATAGCTGCCTTATGCATGATATGGGCCAAATTGCATCCCCTAAAATCCATATGTTGAATTTAGCATGCGACTGGATTTGGACATAGGTCCTGTAAAGATGAAATTAAGGTAAAATGAGGTCATATGGGTGGGATTTAATCTGTCATGATAGTATCCTTACAAGAAGAGATTATGACAGAGACATGCACATAGGAAAGAACATATGAAGACACAGGGAGAAAATGGATATCTACAATCCAAGGAGAGAGGATTTAGAATAAAATCAACTCTGCTGATACCTTAACCTTGGACTTCTGGTCTCTAGAACAATAAGAAATTAAATTTCTGTTGTTTATACCACCTAGCCTGTGGCATTTGTTATAGCAGACCTAGCAAACAAATATAGTGTAAAAGAATAGTATAGAACATATAAAACAATACTTTCTTCTATAAGACAATCACTTCTGTATCAACATAATTTATGAATGCTTCTCAAAGGGAGTTTTTAAACTCTTTGAAGCTTTTCCTGTATCATGCTTTGTGATAAATTACGTTATAGGGGGAATTAAAGAGAATATATACTTATAAAAATCATAGGCCTATTCGTGCCTAACTACACTGCAGTAAAACCTGTAGTGTTAAAAGGGACCATTTAGCTGAAAGCAATTGGAGTTTTTAAAAAAGACAGTTTAACTATTTCTTACACAAAACTGCACCTAAACAACAGCATTTAGACACATTTCTGGATATTTTTTGCTGTTTCTTTTAGGAGTGGATTATGGTTAGGTTTGCTGGCTGCATTGTTTTTACAATATAGATATGAATTATAATTAGCATAAATTCTTACTATTTGCTTATTTGACATGGAAAAGAGATGGCTGCATAAGTACGGCAACTGAATTTCAATTCATATAGCAACATTTTATTTATGTCTGATGTTTGTTGATAAGTAATATAGACTTGCTCATTAAGATATGTCAGTATAGGATTATATCAAAAACATAAATGCATAGATATTAAAGAGAAGCTTTATATCTAATTGACCATGCTACTAAGAAGTAATATCAAAAATATCTTTCTGCACCTTGGGAAACAATAAGAACAACAACCAGAAAATCACCCCTATGATGTATAGAGTGTACAATTGCACCTCAGTGAATATAGGTCCACCAGGGATATTAAGCACCAAAAGGGAATTATAGATAAATTTTGAGAGAACAACAGTGGAACTTACCATCTTGATTCGTGGTCACTGTAATAGCTGTGAATGGCTTGGGAGAAAAACTCAACTCAGAAACTCCATTCATGGCTTCTATTTCAAAGGTGTAATTCACGTGAGGCACAAAGTCAAGTACTATCACGGAATTGTTGATCAGGCCAGTATGTCTTGGGATGAAGCGGAGTCCTCCACCACAGTCCTCACACTGGCTGGTGTCTAAGCCACATTTCTTACAGATTACACTGTATGTGAGATCTTTTCTCCCTCCTGTGTCACTTGGTGGGCTCCATTCCAAAATAAGGGCCGTTTCATTGATGTTAAAAACCACATTCCTAGGAGCTGAAGGTGGCCCTAGAGAAAGCAATTAAAAAACAAATGTACATGTATAGGACAATGAATTATGGTGCTAACTTGAAAACGTCATCAATAAACACTTGCTGGTCTTTTATATTAGTTTGAGCTCTTTCTTCTGATGGAAACCATAAAGAAATATGGTTAAAAATATCTGAGTTAGTTTAGTAAGAGTGGAGTCTTAGGGGTGAAGATGGTCTATATCTTAACTTTTGGTATATGAATTTCAGTATTTAATATCAAAAGCCACAGATCTCCAAAAGATACAGTAATTATACTTTTTAAATTTGTTGACTGAAAATATATAACAAAACATTATTTTAAATTATGTGATGGTTTTAAATACATCTTAATAATTACATCATCATTTTAAAATTTTGAAAAAATAGTAACATGCATATATAAAACATGCTGTGTTCAGTCTTTCAGTCCTCAAACTATGCTTGATGTATAACTAAAACTCCCATTCATTTTTCTGGACAATCTCTCTAAGATTCTTTTTCTCACAGGCTGAGAATAAATGGCCATAAACTCAGGGTGGACAGACAGTTTGGAAGAAGGGGAAGAGGAAGGGAAACTGGAGGCAGCATAAAGGCTTTTACTAGGTCCTGCCAATTTCATGGGACAAAAGCATTACACGGAAGGGATAAAAGGGTGTATACATAAGAAATGGTACCTAGACTTTTATTTAGATTAACTTTATTAAACATAAGTAAGTAAGTACTTAGACTTTTATTTAGATTAACTTTACTAAACATAAGTGTGTCCTTAGAAGCTTATAAAGAGACCCACAGAATCCTCTTATTCGTCATCAAGAGTGCACAAACCATGTTTCTTATGGATGGTGGATGAACATCTGCTCTCCTTTTTCTCATTATTTTTCCATACGGATCACACTGCATAGAGTATTTATATCCTTTAACTATTCCAGCCTTTTCTTAAAATTGTGTCAATAATCTTTTACACTTATCCGAGTCTTTCAAACCTCAGTTTTATATCATTCACTGAACAAATATTAACTGAAGGTCTACTAGGTGCCTGGCGCTGTGCTATGTGCTATGTTGCGAAATACCACAGAATCCTTTCTGTAAGAGACTGTGCTTATGACAGATATTTTGAAAAATAATTTACTGCATAAATAACTAATTAACATTCCTGCCATATTTTAAAAAGCTTAGTTTTAAGAAATCTAAACAGTTCTTTAAATTTCTGCTATCAAGAAAATTTGCTTAGAAGGAGGGAAAGAATTCTCTGTGACATTCTCTCCATAGAAAGAAATTCAATTTTTGATATAAGCTTCTTTTGGATTTCAAGATATGGTCATTCATTCATTAAATATATATATTTTTAGTGACTATTATGTGTGCCAGATATTCTGCTAGATCTTGGGCTTACAGCATGAATGTGATAAAAGTTATTTCTGCTTTCTTGTTATTCACATTTTAGCTGAATGGCTAGATAAACACAAATACACACACACAAACAGAAGAATAAAATTCAAATTATAGTAAGTGCAGTTACAGAAATCAAAAGGAAAGGAGCTGAAATAACCTGAGAAACATTCTGAGAAGGCCTCATATAGGTGATGTGGAAGATGTTCAGAGGGGTGGGAAGAATATTAGAGGTAGAAGATGTGTGGCTCTTTAGTCAAAAAAGATTTAAAAATAGTCACGGAACTCTCAGAAGATCACTGTGGCTAGAATGCAGAAGGAGGAAGCAAGAAGTGAGTTTTAAGGAACAGGAAGGGGTCGGATAATGCCAGACTGCTGGCTCATTGGAATGAGTCTGAATATGTTTCTATACTTAACAGGAAGAAACTAACAGATTCTATCTACATGTGTTTCAAAATCAGCTTTCTGGCTGCAGTGTGGGGAATGGTCTAAATGAGTACAGAGGACTCAGTAGCAAGATCTGTTATATACTGTGAGAGTAGCATAACATCATTCCTAAATCTATATGACTGTGTATTGGCTTTGAGATATTAAGAAGTATTATATTTTCCTTTTTCATTTTGCTGGATCCTGATATCAGCAACCTAATGGGTAGGACTCAGACACCTATATGTATACCACCTAAAGCTAGACCTAGAAAAGGGGCAGTTAGTTTTTCTAAAAGGTTTATCCATACCTTGCTTTATGTCATTTCATGTTCCAGAGAGTTATAGAAATGTCTACCTTCAGAAAGGAAAATATGGAAGGGATTATAAACTAGAGCACAGGGATAGGCATAGTTCTTTACCTCCAACCTAGACTCATGGCTAGGAGATAAAGATTCATTATCATTATCATAATAATGTCTTCCTACAGAATGACATAATCATATTGTTGTTCTTTTCTCTTATTTATAATGGAAAAACATGAATTATTATTCACTTACATTTCCAAGAACAGGAAGAATGTTATCAATTATGTTATGGGTGTCTGCAAGTATATGACTGTCCGCCTAGAGATACTTAAATAAAAACGGCAGACACCCTTCTTCCTCAAGGGCTCTCATACCAATTTGCATGACAATTAAATAGGTTTTTAATTGCTGTTAAATTATGCCAGCTAAACTGTGATTTCATGCAAATATTAAGCTGTAATGACATGCATGAATCAATTACTAAGATTTAGAACTTAGAACAAAGAGAGACAATTAATTCTAATCCTCAGATTCAACTAAATTATGTGTCACTGGGCTTTTATGAATGTGGCCTGACTGCTTTGTTATCATTTATAAATTATACAAAGATTATGTGACACACGGGGAAAAAAAAATCTTGGCAGCAATAACTCTTTTGGAGACATCTGTACTGAAAACTCTCAGGGATTTTCTTATGTTGATTTCTTTTCCTTAAAGGAAACAAGTAATTCACATAGAAAAAAGCTATCTCCACACTACACCCTCCAAACCAACCTCATAAGAAAAGGACAGTTATCCTAATTTGCAGCTAGCTGTTTTTCTAGCCCATCATGTAATAAACTTAAATAAAAATTACAATTTTATTTCTATTAAAAAAACACACTTTCAATCTTCTTTTTTTTTTTGGCTTCAATTTGGATTTCCCCTTTACACACTTAAAGAATAAAGAAATAGTGCTCTAATAGTAAACTTCTGAGAAGCTTGTGGCAGTGCGGTCCTGTCCCTCCCCAGAAGAGCATCTGGCCCTGCAGCCCCCATCTTCCTCTCAGAGTAGCAGAGGCCAGGTGAGCTACAATTTTTTAAATTTAATTTTTTTCTTTATGTAAAATGTTTTAAACAGAACTATATTTCCCGAAATACATCCTGCATAATATCTCTAGTCCCATGAGATATCACAATAAAAATGAGTTCAGCGCTCAAATTAAGATTCCTCTGGCAGGTTGACGCTGAAACAAAACAAACACAATTTGCTTTACTTTGTTTAATCCAACATTTCCCAAACGTTTATTCATGGAATCTTATTTTCTAAGAAGCATATGAAGGAATACTAGCATTATGCAGAACACCCTTTAAATAAATGTTGACACTGAAGGAGAGCAAACTTAGGGGTCACATTTCAGTTACTACATACTTTGCTGTAGATTTCATATTTTATGCTTATAATTACAGAAATATATTAACTCATTAATAAACAGGGGTCTTTTTCATATTAACTGAAGAGTGACTATTCATTCACCCATTAACTCTATAACTAATTGTGGCTTACAGATGCATTTTTTAACCTGAAGAACAATGAAAATTTGATCCAAATAACTGAAAATCATTAAAGACTATTGCCTATTAAACTTTATTAAACTATATTTTCCAGTTCTTAACTTACTACCTGGCAATAATTTAAATGTGTTTGTTGGGGACTTCCCTGGTGGTCGTGTGGCTAAGACTCCACGCTCCCAATGCAGTGGGCCCGGGTTCAATCCCTGGTCAGGGAACTAGATCCCACATGCCGCAACTAAGACTCAGCACAGCCAAATAAATAAATAAATAAATATTTTTAAAAAATGTGTTTGTTAATTTAATGACTACCAAGACTTTATAGTACAGTTTCCTAATAAAGAGCATATTATTTACATCTGAGTTTATGAATGAGAGAAAAATAGTTCTATGTTTACCTATGCCAAAGAGAACATCAGAATATATATATATATACATATATATATATATATGTATATATATATATATATATATATATATATATATACATATATATATATATATATAGAATCATCTATACATGTTTAGGCAAATGTTTTGCAAAGGAGTAAATTATATGAATAAATGAAAAAGTACATCTCCAGACTTTAATAATGTACTAAAAATATCAGTTGTCAGATCTGCATATAGACATAATTTAAAACTCTAAAAGTCATTTCATTCTTTGCACTATCACTATCAATTTTAACTTTATCTATATTTATGTTATTAATCTAATATCCTTCCTATATAATCTTTGAAAAAGGTATTCAATAGGAGCCCTATAAACAAAATTTTGTATTCATATCTAAACCACTATGTGCTCTATCAATGTTTTGTTCATAAAATGTTTGTATATTTGGAAATGGATGATGAATAATCATAAAACTGGGGCTTCAAGCTCACCACAGGGAAGGAACTAAATCAACTTATTCAGATAAAGAAATGAGGCCCAGGAAAGTTTTGTAATTATGTCAAGGTCATGAAATGTATTAGTGGTAGGATGATACCTAGGTCTTTTTATGTTTAGATTTTTTTTTCTATCACATTTTCTGTCACAATGTATTCATCTTATAAATAGAAAAGTGTTTTATAGTGTTTTGCTTAGAGAGTACTGTCAAATGCAAATTTTCAAAACACACAAATTAGAGAGCAATTTATTGCCTTCCTACAACAGATTTCTTTTAATAATGTTACCTTAAAGCATTTAAAAACATTTACGGAAGAGTAACTGAAAATTAAATCTTCAAGATAAATACTGCTCAAGATACAGAAACATGTGCACTTTAAATCCTTTGAATTCTACATATTCTCATTTTTTCAATATTATTGTACTTACTTCAGTAACTAAATTGATGTCTAAAATTAAGACTTGTCCATTAGTGTTTTCATAATACCGTGAATGAAGACTTAGATAATTCTTGCTACATTTTCCCTTATTTCTAAGACTCATAGTTAAAGGAAACAAAAATAAAAAAAGAAATCTAATATACTAAATACCATTCACTTCCAGAATAAAATCTAAATCTCTCAACCTCGTCTACATTTGTCTTTATAACTAGGCCCATCCCTTAGCCTCTTTCTCCCTTTTGCTGCATCTCAATGCCTTTGCACATACTGTTCCCTTACTTTTTTTTGCTCTGTTGAAAATTCCTACTCATCCTTCATGTTCTGATTTAGGTGTTTACCCCCTTTGTGACACCTTCGCATTGTCCTCAGGCAGAGCTGACTACTTTTATACATTGTAGGCATGTATTCAAAAATATATAACCAAAATTTTTTAGCACTTTTTTGTTCTGAGTGTACTTAATATTTCACATGATTTATTTCATTCAATTATCACAATAAACCTGTAAGGTAGTTAATTATATCCCCGTTTTATAGAAAAGGTGACTGTTGCTTACCAAATGTACATATTGCACTGAAATATATGTACTCCTGTATACAGGTCTATTCTGGTCTAGCTTGATCCAAAGGTGGCATGTGCTTTAACTAAGATGAATAGAATGCATAGTTTTGTGCAACCCTACAAGAATTATTTTTCACATAGTGCAAATTTTGAAAAATATTGGAGAGCAGAGAGTTCAAGGTTATAATCTTTGCAAGAATCCAGTGTTATTGATTCAAGATAGAACCATGTGACTTGAAAATCATGTAAGAAGTGGAAGGGGATGTTTATATTATGAAAACTGGTATTAACTAATAAAAACCCATAGCAAAGTGGACAGTCACCCATATTCTCATTGGGAAGGAATAAAAGCTTCTCAAAATACAGTTCCATAGACACTCAAACTTGAAAACTAAGCATTTGTAACTCCAAATTTCTATGCCATAGAGCGTGGACATAATTTTACCTTGGAAAAATTCATAAAAACAGTTATCAACTATTTTCATCGATGCAAAAAAAATGTTCAATATAAACCCATAGAATAACTAATTCTAAAAACTACAGAAATATGCTATAATTGTGTAGGTCAAGAGTTAAACGGCAAAACCACATTCATAATAAAAGCACACTAAAACACAAATGAAATCATGAGCAGCCTGAGCTTGGGTGTTTTGAGTAAAAAATCATCCAGTTTCGCTAAATATCACGAAGAAAAAAATCTTGTACACCTACGTACAGCCCTTTCTGTGTCTGAGTCAGTTATTTTTAATTAAATACTCATTAGAAATAAGAGAGATATGATAAGACTAAGCACTGTCATATTTTGGGAGGGAAAAGCAAAACAATAAATGAATAGATTAAAGCCAATTAATGAATCTTTCTCAAAAGGCATAGCACCGTAGGGATAATTATGAATGTTCTCTTTCCAATTATGGATTAGTCATGGTAAGCGGTCTGTTGTGTACAAGTAGATGATATTAAATGGGACAATTCTCTCTGAGTTCCAACTGTAGATGCCCAGAACAGATTCGCCCTGGTAGCAAGTGGTAATTCAATTTTTCAGCATCAGCAGAATAACCACTTAATATCGCTTCCTATGGAGGAACCTCTCCCAGGTAATCTGGTAAAAGAACCTTGCCTGAAATAAAAATTAAAGTATTTATGTTTAGGCAACTCCATGAAACTCAAGTGACATCTTACATCAGTGATCCGTATCAGGGAAACTGGGATTCATTACACACAGGTATCTATCCTATAATATAAGGATCATTTTAATTTTAAAAATATACCACTGCCATACATAAAGTAAATATTTAGTTATTTTCTATAATGAGAACAAGTCTAGAATATAACACAGCCTGTTAAAGGTAATAAATCCATTTATGCAATATCTCCCATTCTGGCTTCTGCAAAATTGTGGCTGCTACCTTGTGTTTACAATCAGTCACCTAAGCAATCAGCTGCGCTTTTTTCAGTTGTGAGACAGAAAAGCAAGGAACCAGAATGTTTTTTTCCATGCAAAAGAAGCTTAGGGGAGAGAGAGAGGAAGAGAAAGAGAAAGAGAAAGCAAAAGCGAAACGAAAGTGATGGGGCAAAAAAGAAAAGATAGCAAGCAGAGCAGGGGTATCTGTATGGGAGCATCCTATCCCCCCCCAGAGTAGAGGACCTGAGTAGGGCAGATGAAACGGGGAAGAACACCTTTCCTGATGCATCTCAACACAATATTTGTTCTATTCAAAGTAAGAGTGAGAGAATAATGACTTTCTCAAGTGGCCAATCATTCCAGAAATAAAGAAGCCATGTTTTACAGTGTTAACCTTAGAGCAAAAATAAATTCAACTTTTACACTTTCATTCCAACCACTGTCACTGTATACCAAATATAAAGATAAAAAGACATGGTATTTGCCTATGTATTAAGAATGAAATTGGAAGAAACCGTTTTACTCAAGGTACTTGACTACATACTTAGATGACCAAGAAAAGTGAAATCCTTAATGATGTGCAATAGAAGTACCCATATATATGATTTGCATTTTATGTTTTGAACTTTTCTAAGTAGGCAGCACAAATGTTTGTTGAATGTGTTAATCTTCCAGCACCTGTTCAGTAACTAAAAAAAATCCTCCTATTGATTTAAACACATGAGAAACATCAAAGTGAAAATGCGATGACTGTGGAGTTACATTTGTCTAACTTTTTATGCATCTGTATATTAGACCCTCACTTCATTTCTCTCAGTCCTTTCATGCTCTCTGCCTTTCTTCCTTGACAAGTACTTTCTTAGTAACTCCTATAGTCCTTTGTTTCTCCAACCTTAGTGAGCATTTTTCCCTTCTGGTCTAGAAAAGCCTTAGACAGTTATTTTGATAACAGAGTTCTTGGCAGGCAGCAGGGTCTCCTGTGCTCTGAACTGCTCTCAGAGGCAGCCCTAATTGACCAAGACCTGATATTGTGGAGTGTCCTCCACGGCTCATCCTTTAAAACACAGAACATACATTAATGAGTCACCTGAGAAATAAAGTTAAGAGTTTATGAAGTAGATTAAGATAATAGAGAAAACACTTCAGCATTTCATTTTAAATTTCTTATTCTTAATTTCTTTAATATACTTTGCAGTTCATGTAAGAGAAGCACAATGAATGTTTTAAAAACATCCATTTTTTATTTTTAAAACAATGTTTTAAAAATCAAGAAGATCCAAACTTACAAGTATATTGCTGGTATAACTGGATATTAGGACTGTTTGAGAGATCCTAATATAGTTAAAATTAGAGATGGAGAAAGAGGCCAGGGCTGGACTTTGGATGTTCTTGGATTGATTCTTACAATTTTGGCAGATAGGTGTTGGGATTTGAAAGATGTGATGCAGAAGAAGTGGTTATATGATCAAGGTTTTGTTTTTGTTTAAAAATAATATTTTCTAATAGTTTGGAATGTTTGGAGGGATGGAAGACTAAAGGAAGTAGACTTGCCAAAATATTATAAATTAGCCCAAGAAACAGTTGAGGGCCTTAACAAAAAGGAAAGGACCAGGAGTTGATATGAAGGAATGGACAGAAGAAATGCTAAGAAGTAAAACTGACAAGCCTTGTGACTACTTGGACACGTCAAGGGTAGGGACAGGGGTTATGATTCTAAGCTTTCTTGCTTGGATGCATGGGTAGATGAGGATTCACCAGGATAAGGAAACAAGCTGGGATGGCTGAGCAGGCTGAGGTAGGAAGTAATAAAATTGACTTTTGTAGGTGAGCTAAAATTATTAGTTTATTCATTCTTTGAATATTTATTTTGTGCCTAGTACTTATTTTGTGCCAGGTACTATTATTTATCTTGTGCCTAGTATTATTATTTATTTTGTGCCTAGTATTTATTTTGTGCCAGGTACTATTATTAGTGCTGGAGACACAGTAAAGAAAGAACATTCATGATCCCCTTGTAATCTACTATGGCTAGAATGACAATAAACAAGGAAGTGAGTGTAAAAATAAATCAGATATTTTCAGAGTGACATAATGCATAAAAAATAAAATATATGATATAAAAAAGAGTAACTGGGAGGGATTCTATTTTTGAACAGGTGATCAGGAAATGCCTGTCCTAAGAATTGACATTTGAGCCTGACTGCCAAAAAGAAAACAACCATAAGAGGACCTAAAGGGAGAGCACTTCGAGTAGAGGAAACTGCTGGCATTAAGGATGAGAACAAGTACAGCATCATGGAAGTTCATGAGTTTAATAACCGAGGAGAGTATGGTATGATACAAGATTTGAGATGTGGGCAGGATGCTATGGGACACACAGGTTGTCAGATCCCGTAATGAGTTGGCTAGGTGACTTTGGACCTTAAGAGAGAAGATTGGGATATGGATAAAAATATAGGCATCATCTATTTACAGGTGCTAGTTGAAGCCATGAGATTAAGAACATGTGATGAGATAAGAAAGCTAAGAAAGGAGCATGAGAAAAATTAGTATTTAACAGGTGAGCAAAAGAAGAGAAACTATCCATGGTAACAAACACGATGTTCAGAAAATTAAATGGGTAAAGGGGAGATTGCAAAGTCTTAGAATAAAAGAGAACAAATAGTTTCAAGAAAAAAGAAGAGATCAACAGAGTTGAATGTCATGAATAACAAGACAAAAATGTTTCTAACACAATATGGCAAATAAGATCATTGGTGAATTTTTCTTACACAGTTTATTTTCTTACACAGTTTACACAAAGAAAAACATGATTGCAGGAGAGTGAAGAGCAAAAATCTGAATGTAGTAGAGTAAAAAGGAAATTAAAAATGTGTGAAGAAGTAGCCATAGCCGATGAAGACTGCTTTTTCAAGGTACTTGTTTTGGGAGAAAAACTACTGGACTGGGAACATTATATAATGATAGAAGTTTGAGTACACTTATAGGTGGTGAGGAAGGAGTTAGTGGAAACAAAAAATCAAAAGAGGAAGTTAACAATAATAGCCCAGCCTAACAGATGGAAGGATTTGATCACCCCTCCACAGCCAATATTTGAGGGATTAGCTTTGATTATAAGACATCTTTTTTTTAAACTGTAGCCATTTGAAACACCTAAAAATCTTTATGTGTACACCTCACCAAAGAAGATATACTGATGGCAAATAAGCATATGAAAAGAGGCCCCCATCACGCCATCAAGAAAATGCAAATTGAAACAACAATGATGTACCACTACACACCTATTAGAAATAACCAAAATCCAGAACACTGATAACATTAAATGCTGATGAGGATGTGGAGCAACAGGAACTCTTATTCACTGTAGGAATGCAGAATAGTACAGTTTGGTGGTTTCTTACAGAATTAAACATATTCTTACCATATGATTCAGCAATCACACTCCTAGGTATTTACTCAAAGGAGTTGAAAACTTATGTCCATCCAAAAACCTGCACATGCATGTTTATAGCAGTTTATTCATAATTGCTGAAACTGGAAAATAATCAAGCTGTCCTTTAGTAGGTAAATGGATAGACAAATTGTGGTATATCCAGACAATGAAATACTATTCAGCACTAAAAATAGATGAGCTATCCAGCCTTGAAAAGACATGGAAGAATCCTAACTGCATATTACTAAGTGAAAGAAGCCAATCTGAAATCTTCTACTATATGATTCAAATTATATAACATATACATATATATATGGATACAGCACAAAAATAAGTGGTTGCCATGGGTTGGTAGGAGGAAAGGATGAATATAGGCCCAGAGGATTTTAGGGCACTGAAAATCCTGTGTATGATACTATTATGATTGATACATGTCATTATACATTTGTCCAAACCCAAAGAATGTACAACACCAATAGTGAACCCTAGTGTAAACTATGGACTTTGGGTGACTATGATGTGTTAATACAGGTTCATCAAATATAACAAATGTACAATTCTGGTGGAGGATGTTGATAAGGGTAAGGTTATGCATGTCTGGGTTGGGAGGAGGGAGGTATATGGGAAATCTCTATACTTCCTCTTAATTTTGTTCTTAACCTAAAACTGCTCTAAAAATAAAATCTTAATGAAAATATTTATGTGATTATATCATATATATTATATGTCTCAAGATTATGAAATTAAAAGAATACCTATTTCTACAGTGAAAATGCAAAGAAATTATAAAACTCTTAATGGTGAAGTCACATGCTTTGTTGTACCAGAAACTTAAGGGTTGCTGTTGTTTTGATGACAGTGCTAAGGAGCAGGGAAAGATCTCTTGAGGTCCTTAGAATCAAATCACTCATATGATTACATACAATACCTATCTAGGAGCTCTTTCCTAGCTACTTTCCTAGCCTACTAGGCCATTTACTAGCCAAATGTCTCAGTCATTTTCAATATTTTGGTCCTCCATTTTCTTTTAAACCAAAACATTCAAAATCTCCCTGACCCTGATACCAAGTTTAAAAAAAAAAGCTTCCTTTTAAATGCCTGGAAGATTCTCTGAAAGCATAGCTTCAAATGCTAAGTCAAAAACAGCAGAAAGTGATGACTGTCTACCTGACACAAATTCTGACCTTTAGATAATATATTATTGGAATAAAAGTGATAAAGAATGGCTAATTCAGAGACACATGATCTAGAAGTTAAGGGAGCTTCCATCTATTAAAAATCTATTAGAATTTGGCTATTGTTTACGGTTAATGAAAAACGGAAAGGTTGACTGCTTATTTGATCCTTGGCCTCAAAAGTTCTGTATCTTGATGAAGTTACCTTGGTCCTCTTAACTCTAATTGTTCAATGACCTCTTGGCTTGCCATTTTCCTGGTTTTTCTTCCCTAACAATCTAATCTTTCAATTTTTAGGAAGTATGATGCTTTGGAGTTTATGGTCCTTGCTTTTTCTGCATATATTATAATAATTGCTAGGGTCTCTCACCTAGTCAGAGTATAATTCAAAAAACTTTACTTAGATATGCATAGAGGTAGAGGACGTAATATATTTTGTGAAAAGGTCTTACAAATTCAGTACGTTATTTCTTTCAATTTGTAGGAATGTAGATGATGGAAGCTGTGAGCCCAGCATAATACTATCAACATAAAGTATTTAACAGCTTGAATACTAACTTATCAAATATTATTTCAAAATGAATTGTGAGAGAACAGCTTTCTGTACCAAACAATTACATAGCAGCTGCTATGTGCCAGGTATTATTCTTAGCACTTTTCAAATACTAACTTATTTAATCATTATAAATAACAACAGAATGAGGTAGGTACTGTTATTAACACTAAGAATGGTGCAACAGAGGGTAAAGGGTTAAATAATTTGCCCAAGGCTACATAGCTAGTAAGTACCAAAGCCAAGGTTTACACTCAGATAATTTGACTCTAAAAGATGGTGAACTTACTAGTACACCATGCTAAGTTTTTCCTAAAACAAGGAAAAGAAGTCCTCAAGGAAATAGCAGAGAGAAGCCTTGAGAGGGGATTTTCCTGTGGCTGGACAAGGGGAGATCTGACAAAAGTTTTCACCTTTCTTTGGGGTTCTCTCTTTTAATCCCTATGGCAATACAGCATGCTGTTCCCTGTCTAAAGCTCTGCTCAGCGATGACCAGAATTAAACCTCTCTGCTTCCACTTAGCACAGTTAAAGCAGGCTAGCATAATTGCAAACGTAACTTACAATACCAAGCATAAAAAAGTTTTTTTTTAAAGAGAGAAACATAAAATGTTAAGCTAATAAGTACACATATCAGATTCAACAATGACTGAGGTTCATAGACCTTATTACATCTCATATTTATTTCCTTAATAGTTTCTCACTCCAAAGAACTAAACCTCCCCAACTACCTACTCTGCCACCTCACTGAAGGGTTATATTGATGGGGAACAATTTATTCCTTCATTTTGTCAATAGTCTATTTATGGCCTTCTAAGAAAATAAAAAGAGCAGATTCTTCTCTATCACTCTCCTAGGAAGTCCATTTAGTTTTTGATGTAGGTTTTCAGGGATTCTTGCCTGGCACAACTGTAGCCATTGGAAACACTACCATCTACCTAAGCTGGAGCATGTTGTCCACAATATAATATAATAATATACAGCAATTGTGCAAAAAGGATTACATATAAATAGTAATAGAAATATTTTCCTGTTCAAAACTATTTCCACAATTAGGTGAGAAATTATATTTAGAATTTTCCTTTTCCTACTTATAAACTTAGAATACGTTACTAGAAAAAAACAAATCTAGGTAGCAATTTCTCAGGCTACAATTTTTTGAAGAAAGTAGTCACTCAGCACTTACAGTCAGAAAGCAAAAATTACATCTACTAATGAATGTGTTGTATTTTTATTAAATGTATTCTATAAAAATATTTTATATTTTATAAGTCTGTAGTAGTGTACACAAATCTATAAACTTCATCAGTTAAAAGAAATGGAACATCTCCACTGTCTCTAAGGAATATGTGGCATTACATAATTTTCAATCCATTTCTGCCTCTATGGAATTACATAAGATAAGCAACATTTTGGCACCAAATCATCAACAAGAAGGCAAATTTTCACTATATCTTATTTATGTATTTAACAAGACTTTTATAACTAAGAGGTGACACTTTACTTTTGCATATCTTAGCAATGCATTAATATATTCACTTTTATTTTTACAGTGTACAGATAATTTATGATACTTTAATAATAGGAGAATACAAATAATTTAAAATTCATGGTGCATGCATTAAAATGACCTTCACATTTAGATTTAATATTCTATTGGTTCCAACCCCAAAATTAGAGAGAAAGTGAGAGGTGAAATGTGGACAAACTCAAATATATCTTCCTTTAAAGACAAATGTCAAGGACAACTTGAACTTTTCTATATAACAATAGCACAATGACTTTCAAAGTTCCATATTGAAGCTCCCACACACAGCAAACTTGATGGTCCTAAACTGATGTGCCTTCAAAAGTTCAAGGGTTGAAACAAAAAACAGAAGTTTTGCTTATAGAGCCTCAAAAAGCCTTAAACTGCTTTAACTTCCTAAGGACAGATTATGCCTAGGAAAAACTTGCAGGGCCTCCAGATCAAGGCTGGTATATGCATGTCAGTGATCAATGTGATTTTTGAGGAATAAATATGTTCTTTGCAAACAGCTGGAAAGCAATTATGCTAAGAAAGACAGAGAAACTTTTTCCTTGACTATTATCAAAGACAAATAGCCTTGATGGTATAGGATTTTGTATAGTCACTTCTTTTTGTTTTTTAATTTAGAATAAAAAGACCAAAAGTGTTGGAAACAGGATTTTCAAATGCAAAATGGACAGACTTACTGGTACATGCCATGGAAGGTGGGTCTTTTTCAGCTCGAAAGTAACCCTTTTCACACTGACAGACAGAAGTTGCTTCCATGTAGGTTAAACTGTGTGGAGGACATTTAGAACACTTTGTGTTGCCAGCAAATGCTTTATAGAATCCTGGTCTGCAAGCTGTGAACATAGGAAAAACAATATTTTTTATTATCGCTTGAGTTATTTTATTTGTACGTGTACAACATATTTTAACTTATACACACTTTGGATGTCAGAGTTCAGTTCACACATACACAGAAAAGTCAATACATGCTAATATTAATGAATGAAATTAGTAATTCAAAATAAGTTACACAATGGGGACTTCATATTTTAGCTGAGGTTGCTACTTTTAAAAGGCATACTTGAAACACAGATATGCAAAATAACAGTGCTTACCAAAGTATGGGGATGCCCACATTAAGGGAGACGATGTGTAGCTCTGGGAGATGGCATTAAATAACATTGAACCACACTCTTTAAAATTGATTTCCATTCCATTTCTCCCTCAGCTCTTCTAGGTATTTAAGGAGAAAGTCCCAGGGCAGTGTGGGTATATCTTTAACATCTTCCTTACTGGCTAAATATTTTTTGAACAAAATGAGAGCTGGCCTTAGACTCAAGAGATTTTAGCAGGACATAGCTATAGTTTGATAACACTGCTTCATTTTTATCAAGATCATTTTTTATTTTTCTGTGGCAAACAATTTTCTATTTATTATATTGAAATAAATTCATTTAAAAATTTAAGTTTAAAAGTGGGTAGACAAAATATCAAGTAAATAAGGTATATTTGTTATGCACATATGACAAAAATCATGAAAACTGTAGGTTAATGACTAAATTTTCACAAAACATAATGAAAATGAAATGTAAATGACTAAAGTTATGCTATCAAATGTTTCATTGAACCTCATTTTCTATTCACTTAAATCCATGTTGTCATTTTCACTGAACATTTTCATAGGAATGGAAGACCTACAAAAAAGGATCCTATGATAAGGTACGTATCCGGGGTCCTGAATGGTGGGGGGCTTAATTGTTTCTAGTCTCAAAGAAATGACTGCTGGCCACTTTCTAAATTAAAACTGTTATACAAAATAAAAGAAGTGTAATTTTCCAGTGACAAATATTAAGTTAAAAAATATTTTAACAAGCTATGTATTTTAACTCAACACATTTTCACAAAATGTTCTGTGTAAAAATAAACAAGAATCTTAATTTAACAATAATGAATCTATGAGTAAGGCTTCTGCTTAT
Source organism: Eschrichtius robustus (assembly GCF_028021215.1). NCBI lineage: Eukaryota > Metazoa > Chordata > Mammalia > Artiodactyla > Eschrichtiidae > Eschrichtius > Eschrichtius robustus. The sequence goes on from NC_090829.1 coordinate 101,510,868, forward strand.
ATATTCAGGAAGGAAAAAAAGTATTTGAAATCTGACACATATTTTATATTTAGAGCACATTCCAGTTAAAACTAGCCACATTTCAAGCATGCAATAACCTCATGTGGCTGGCTAGTGGCTACCGTATTGGATAGTGCAGTTTTGAACACAGAAATCTGTTCATTACATCCCCTTGTATAAAAAATTTTGATGACTTCCCATCATCTTTACATTAAAGTTTAAAATATTTACCTTGGATTACAAGTTCACCCATGGCTTGCCTACAGTTCACCCATGGCTTCACCCTGCCTACATTTCCAACCACATCAGATAAAGCTGCTCCCCTCTCAAACTCCCTCTGTTAAGGCTTTGCCCTTCTACTGTCTATTCTCAACTCAGCAGGCAGTGATCTTAGAAAATACATCAGATCATATTATCACTGGGCTCTGGGCCTTCCGACGGCTTTCCATTCTCCTAGAGTAAAGCCAACTGCCCTATTAATTGCCTACCAAGCATTGCATGATTTTGCTCCCCATCCATTCCCTGTGACCCTGTTTTGCATCTTCTACCTCCTTTTTTGTATCAAGTAGTCTGCTCCAGACACACTGGCCTCCTTCAGAATCTTGGGCATCCAAAGCATTCTCCTGCCATTGGGCCTTTAGTACTTGCTCTTATCCAGCTGTCTGTATGGTTTTCTCTCTCCCTTACATCAGGTCTTTATTCAAACATTACTGTATTAATAAAGCCTTCCCCGATTCCCCTTTTTATATTGCAACTCCTGCTACATCCTACCCGAGTAATCCATATTACTCTCCATTCTTATCCCTGTCTTCAAAGAACTTAACATCTGACACTCGATATGTTTAATTTTTTAAGCCATTTCCCCTTAAAATGTATGCTCTATGAGGGCAGAGATTTTTTTTTTTGTCTGTTTTGTTTACTGAAGTGTCTCCAGGGCCTAGAACAGTATCAGGCATTACTTGGCCCTCAATGAGTATTTGGTAAATGAATGAATGAATGAATGAATTGCTGAGGGACTCCATTAATTTCTGAGTTTACTATGCTGTTTGTTCTGCTTTGAGCCTTTTCCTCTGTTGAAAAATCTCTTCTCTCTATCCCCACCCTATGACCCACTCATCTTGCTGACTCCTAGTCATCTTTCAAGCCTCACTTCTTTTAGAAAGCTATACCTGACTCCCTAGACTAGTTTCTCTAAGCACCTGTGCCTTTTCCATGTTAGTAATCCCTTGGCAGTTATTTGTTTAATGGCTGTAAGTGCCACAAGGACAGATTGGCACAGTGCTTGTCATAAAGTCGGTGCTTGGTACTTATTTGTTCTATTGAATTGGACAGCATGGGAGTACTCTGCTAATTAAATTCCTGCAGAAGATAATGCGTGTCTACTCAGTGCTCTGATCATGGCATAATTCATCTCACTACAAATTTACAGATTTTTTTCGGCTTGTTGCATTACTCTAAGTAAGGGGTGGAAGCAGGTAGTAAAAATCTTGAAACTGATTCAACTACAACTCAAGAATGGTTATTTTAATATTCCAATTGAAACAAAATCTTTCCAATTGAAATTACTATCCATGTGAATTTTTTTTTTTTTTTTTTTTTGCCTACTGCAAAACTACAAATACAAATGGATATTGTTGCAGCAACTCTCAAGTCTATCCCTGATTTCAAATGCTTGTTAACTCAAAATTGCCCTTGAAAACCTTAAAATTTTGAACTTATAAAATATATTTGGATTCTTAAATTACTACCCTATTTTAATATTAGGGTTTGGTCTACAATTTCATTTAAAAATTAAGGATGATACTGTTAAAATGTTAGAAAACCACTGTTGTAGGCAGTAACATTCTTCTTATATAGCACACATTAATGGTATATAGCATGCACCTCTGCTTTTAGCCTGAATCATATTATACTACAACTACTGGATCACGCTATCACCTCAACTTCTTGTAACTGCCACAAGCCAGACATGGGCTTTACCATTCTTATATCTACAATGCTTTAGCATATTTTGAGTATATATTTAGTTTTTATAAATGCCTGAAAAGTTGAATGAGTGAATAAATAAATGATTAATTCACTAATGTCTAATATGAGATTACTATAACTCTGTAAATGGAATGAGCAGGCTATATATCTTTTAGTTAGTACTTTTAGGTTTTGTTTGTATTTGTTAAACATGGGATAACAGTCCCTACGTCTTGAGAACTTTTAAATTACTTTCTTATACATCCCTTCTTTCTCTACCACTTCCTTATTTCTCTGTTTATAGGGTATGTGAACTTCATTTCCAAAAAAACAAACCACCCAAAATAAGAATATTTCCCAACATATATCAATACTGCAGATGGAAAGTAAAATATCTGATTCAGTGGTTTCTAATGTTTTCTTTTAGAAGAAGCTATTCAGATATCGACCTTCAGATTAAAACTTCATTTTAGTACCTCTCAATTTCTCTATATTTCTATATTCAAAACATTCATGACTATATATATATATGAGATCATAACATGTATGTTCTTTTTGTATGAACATTTACTTTAAAATGTCATTTAGAAATCTGGCTTATTTCCACCTTTTCTTCCTTCTTTCCTCTTCAAATATCATTTTCCTAAAATGTTGACACACTGCTGTGTAGATATATGTTTACATATTTATGAACAGAAGGATTTAGTGTTATTGATTTTTCAATACTGAGATAATATCAATAAACTTTAGATTGTTTTCATCAATTATCAATTATAACATGGAAATCTCTCCAGGTCAATGGTTGTAGTTAATTCACTGTGATGTATCTGTAGTATATGTGTCAACAATCTCCCACTTGCAAGAAATACTTTATAAACTATGCTGCAGTAAACATTGTCATGATGATACTTATATTTCAGTTCCCAAGAGCAGGAGCTCTGGGCCAGGGTATGTTTATTATTTGTTTTAACACATATTTCCATGTTGCATTCCTAAACATTTCTAAAACGCACAATAATGTAAGTGAGCACCCTAAACTTTCACCCTGCTAATCCCTATAATTAATGTTAGTCACTCTTTTATCTTTTGACAATATGTGGAGTTAAACATTGTTATTTTTTTTTTTTTTTTTTTTTTTTTTTTTTAAATTCTTTATTTTATTTATTTATTTTTGGCTGTGTTGGGTCTTCGTTTCTGTGCGAGGGCTTTCTCCAGTTGCGGCAAGTGGGGGCCACTCATCATCGCGGTGCGCGGGCCTCTTCACTATCGCGGCCTCTCTTGTTGCGGAGCACGGGCTCCAGACGCGCAGGCTCAGTAATTGTGGCTCACGGGCCTAGTTGCTCCGCGGCATGTGGGATCTTCCCAGACCAGGGTTCGAACCCGTGTCCCCTGCATTGGCAGGCAGACTCTCAACCACTGCGCCACCAGGGAAGCCCCTAAACATTGTTATTTTAATTGAAGTTTCCTAATTGCCACTAATGCTCCACATTTTTTTTCATATTTTTATTGGTCATTTGTTTATACTTTTCTATGAATTGCCTTTTATATCCTTTGTTCTTTTTCTATTGGTTGCTTATCTTCTATTAATTTATTGGGTTGGCCAAAAAGTTCATTCAGGTTTTTCCATAATATCTTACAGAAAAACCTGAATGAACTTTTTGGCCAACCCAATATAAGTGCTATTTATTAGCAATATTAATTTTATGTTTGTCATTTTTGTTATATATATTTTTGTATCAATTTTCTAATGATGTTGTACATAAAAGTCCCATTCACAATAGCATAAAAAACAGTAAAATACTTAGGCATAAATTTAATCAAGGAAGTGAAAGACCTGTACAAAGAAAACTACAATATTTTGATAAAGAAATTGAAGAGAATACAAAAGAATGGAAAGATATCCCATGTTCATGGATTGGAAGAATTAATATTGTTAAAAAGTCCACACTACGCGGAAGCAACTAAAGATTCAATGCAATCCCTATCAAAATTCCAATGGCATTTTTCATAGAAATATAAAAAAAATCCTAAAATTTATGGAATCACAAAAGACCCCAATAGCCAAAGCAATTCTGAGAAAGAATAACAATGCTAGAGGCATCACACGTCCTGATTTCAAACTATACTACAAAGCTATATGAATTGAAACAGTATGGTACCAGCATAAAAATACACACATAGGCCACTAGAACAGAATAGAGGGCTCCAAAATAAACTCCGACATAAACAATCAAATATATATGTCAAGGGAGCTAAAAATACTCAATGGCAAAAGGATAGTCTCTTCAATAAATGATGGATAACAACATACAGAAAAGTGAACTTGGACTTGACCAGACACCACTCACAAAAATTAACTCAAAATGAATTAGAAACTTAAACATAAAACCTGAAACTGTAAAACTTCTAGAAGAAAACAAAGCTCCTTGATATAGGTCTTGGCAATGATTTTTTTAGAATATGACAGCAAAAGCACCAGCAACGAAAGCAAAAATAAACAGTGGGACTGCATCAAACTAAAGAGCTTCAGCACAGCAAAAAAACAATAAAAATAATGAAAAGGCAACCTATAGAATGGGGCAAAATATTTGCAAACCATATACCTGATATATCTGATAAATATAAAATATATAAAGAACTCACACAACTCAATAACAACAACAGCAACAACAACAAAAACATACAGTTAAATAAAAAATAGGCAGAGGAACTGAACAGACATTTCTTTAAAGAAGACATACAAATGTCCAACAGGTACATGAAAAGATGCTCAATATCACTAGTCATCAGGGAAATGTAAATGAAAACCACAAGGATATATCACCTCACAAGTGTTAGAATGGCAATTATCAAGAAGACAAGAGATACATGATGGCAAGGATGTAAAGAAAAGGGAACACTTGTGTACTGTTGGTGGGAATGCAAATTGGTACAGCCAATATGGAAAACTGTATGGATGTTCCTCAGAAAATTAAAAATAGAGCTACCATGTGACCCAGCAATCCTGTTTCTGGGTATACATCCAAAGGAAATAAAAACAGGATATGAAAAAGTTATCTGCACTCCCATGTCCATTACAGCATTATTCTCAATAGCCAAGATATGGAAAAATCTGTGTGCATCAATAGATGAATGGATAAAGAAGATCTACAGTGATTCTATATTTTAGTTGAAAGTGATGCTACCACTTTGGGGGACTATTTGGCAGTATCTGCTACAGAGGAACATACACATATCTTCCGACAATTCCACTCCTTGGTATTTACCCAACAGAATAGCACAAACTGAAAGTAGTTTCTCTTCCTACAGGCAGTCATACCAAGTTCCATTGCTAAGTGAGCTACCACTTCTCCATTTGATTTTCATTTTCTGCAATTTTGTTGACATGTTGACCTTTCTCACGTGATGTATTTTCTTCTCCTTTACTTTGCCCTTGTTAGTGTAAACCTTCTATATTCTCTTACTCATTTTGGTGAAGTTTCCTGAGGAAATGGAGTTAAATCTATATGTTCAATCAACTATGTTTAACGAATTTTACACTTTACTAAATTTCTAATCATATAATTGGAGTGAGTATATTTAATTGAGAATAAGAAAATTACAAACAAATTATTTCTGATATGTATGAAATGATTTTTTAATTTTCTGTTGTCATGTACTTATGATAAAAGTAGCAAGAATGCTAGAAAAATAAATACAGGGCTTCCCTGGTGGGTCAGTGGTTAAAAATCCGCCTGCCAATGCAGGGGACACGGGTTTGAGCCCTGGTCTGGGAAGATCCCACATGCCGCGGAGCAACTAAGCCCATGCACCCCAACTACTGAGCCTGCGCTCTAGAGCCCGTGAGCCACAACTACTGAAGCCCGCATGCCACAACTACTGAAGCCCGCAGGCCTAGATCCCATGCTCTGCAACAAAAGAAGCCACCGCAGTGAGAAGCCTGCGCACCGCAGAGAAGAGTAGCCCCCACTCGCTGCAACTAGAAGAAACCTGCACGCAGGAAAGAAGACACAACGCAGCCAAAAATAATAAATAAATAAAATAAATAAATTTAAATAAAAAGAAAAATAAATACAGTGTAATTTGGTAGTGGGGATCTATAAAATGTAAAATATATAAATATTTTCATCAAATTACATAAGAAATAATCTAAGTTAAAACACAGTTTTCTATTTCAAAAAATACATTTATGATTTGAGGAACTTTAAGTGGTTGCCTAAGATAATGATAAAAGATGGGTTATACATTAAAAAGTACAAAGTAGTTTATATAGAAAAGCATGTATTAAAGGCACATACATGAGTATAGTTATTGAAATACCACAAATATTAATGAAGTACATACTTTGCCATATAATTTCCCTTATCGATGTTTGAAATTTCATTGTCCTCAGAAAATTAAAGTCTCTGGGTATTGACTGGAATACAGTTGGAAAGTATTTTTACACACACACACACAGATTTATGTCTGCTAAAACAAAATCAAGAAATGTGTGACCTGTTCTACACGTACTTTATTTTAAAAATTGAATTGTTAGGCTATATACTGCTAGCAATGTTTTTTTAGGTTTATCTTTATTATCAGAGAACTTTAAGACAAAGGACCATGATAAATCCCAGTTGGTATATCATGCTGTGCAGTTCTCATCAGCTGATGAAATACTGAACTATGTCATGTCTGACAGGAACTGATATTAATATAATTGACTGCTTTTCCCTCATAGGTGCTCAATAGTCTGTAAGTTTAGATAAACCTGAATGACTTATCAGTAAAATATGTGATGTGCATAATTTCTCAAAACATTAGAACTCAGGAAATTTAATAAACTGGGATAGGCAGTATCATTACTGTTTTCCTAGATATTGTTCTACAGTTATAGAAATTAAAATTTGCTGTCATGTAAGTAGAGAAGGCAGGGAAGATTGGAGAATTGAAAAATAAAAAGGAAAAAACCCTAAAACTTAAGGGTAAATAAGCATAAATATATTCTTTTTTCAGAATAACCTATTAATAACTTACCAAAGGAAAATCTCAAGGCCAAATACAAGTTTATTAATAATAAACTGTGGATTGTGTTTCAAAATATTCAACCTAATTTTCCTTGCAGGAGAGCTACTATGAAGTCCTCACGAAGGTAATGTATATAAAAGTGTCCTGTTATGAATTCTAATTTCTTACTTCCACCAGAGAAATGGTTAAAGTAGACTTTCTCTTGAATAATTAAAAAAAAAAATCAGACCTACCTACAAAAATATACTGTAGGTTACATGACTTTCACCCTAAAGAATCAGAGGAAAGGGCTCCGGAAAGTATGGAATACCACATCCTCTTTCACCTGTTTATCTGTTAACTCTGGGCACAATACCCCCTATTTGAGGACTCTGAAAAGTAAGTAGAAGCAGGCATACTGGAAAATACCAAAATTTGTAGTACTACCGAGCTGGCAATGAATTTGCCATCCTTCCCTCCCTCCCTCTTCCCTCTTTTCCCCAGTGCTTTGGCTGGAGCCTGGACGGAATGGACTGGAAACCTGGAAATGGCCACCAGCTCACTTTAGCTCCGGAAGTGGGAAATGGAATTCCTAATGCTCAGGAGAGAATGTGGAAATCCCTTCCCTCTTTGTTTCTTTCTTTCTTTCTCTCTCTCTCTCTCTCTCTTTTTTTTCTCCTGTTCTCTCATGCCCAACCCTCAAGTAATCATGCGGTAGACTGGTGGTGGTGGTCAGTAATGGGAGCCCACAGGAGCCAAAACTCTCAAGAAGGAAAACACTTCCTCTTCCTTCACTGAAGCTGTGGTTCTGAGAGGGTAGAGTCCCATTGTATTTCTTTATCTCTCTGTCCTCCTCTCACTTGGTCCTGGATGTAGATCCAGTTGCAGAAGTGCACAGCAGAGTGGAACAAATAAAGCCCCAGCTGGCTTTCTAGACAAAGGACCTTAAAGAGGAGTCATAGAGATTCGGAAAGTATTGGGAAGAACATGGAGAGACAGGAGCTCAGGAAAGCAATTCCACACACTTGTTTATAAACTCCTGGGCTTGCTCCCAAACTGCACATCCTTGGAACTGATTCTATATAACATATCAAAGACTTTGAGAACTGAACCAAAAGACTACCACCCAGGTCTCAGACAGGCAGTTTTCAATTTTTGGTTAGGTAAAAGAGAGGACACCAACCTAGAAGGTATATACTGTTTTTTGTTTGTTTGTTTTCTTACTATGTGACACAAAAACTCATAAACAGGGATATATACTGGCAAACCCAGGTCAGTTGCCATTAACAAGCATAAAGTGGATCTATTAGATCTTAGTTTTACCTTCCACTATTTTTTCTCATTCACAGATTCATGATTTATACGTTAAAGATAATTTTCAAAAAGTGCTTTTATTTGAGAGATGGACAAGTGTCAACAACAGAGCATTACTTGGAATATAATGTCAGAAATACTTTAGGAGTCTGAGACTGGTGACATGCAAAATTAAAATTCTAAAGGTGTCTTTAATGTGAGAGTAAGGTCAGTGTTTTTATTCTGAGGTTAAGATAGGGTATGGAGACCAAAGGTTTATATTAGCAGTTTTTAGGATTATACACCTTTTTCATTTTTATTACCAGTTTGAATACAATCTGGTAATAATAATGGCACAACATAAAAAGCTAACCATATTTTTTTCTAAAAATACAGATCACTTTTTAACTGTTCTATCATTCATTTCCTAATGCTATTTTTATTAACTTTGGTGCTCCTAGGTATATTTTAGTCAACTAAACTTAAGCCTGCATTAATACTACTTCCTTCCTATTTAATACTTCCTTCCTATTTAACAGTCCTTTTAAAAAGTGTGCTTGTTGAGTCTATCATATTTTCAGGTACTTTGAAATGAGATGCTATTTAACTTTTTAGTCCCTCATCAGAGATTCTTATTCCTATTTCACTATTTTTTCTAGACATCCAGTAATGACAGTTTCCAACTTTGTCTTTCATTATTCCTTTTTTGCATATTCCTTAAGTCTGAGTAAATTTACTTTTCCGAATAAGTAAAACCATTGCCAAAGAGAAAACACCCCTTGATTCACTGTACTATGTATTAGTAATAACACCTACAGCAAAACCATTTATAACTATTGAGCATTCGGAATGAGTCAGATGTTGTGCAAAGCACTTTCTCTACAGTTTTTTAGTTATTCTTACAAAAATTAGCTACAAAGGATATGGCCTTTGGAACTAGATTACACGGCTTTGAGTTCTGCTTCTGTATTTTACTAACCCTGTCACTTCAGGCAACTTATTTTTCTGTGCATCATTTTTCTCATCTGTAGAATGGGGCACCTAACTGAGAGCTTGTTGTGAGGATTTAATTAATTAATACATGTAAAGTGATCAGAAGCGTGCCTAGCATATTATTATGAAGATGAGGAAACTGAAGTTAAGTGATATAAAGTAAGTTTCTATGACAGATTGTGTTTTCCAAAAATGGCTCCAACAGTATTCCCCACCCTACACTGGCTTCTGACTATGTCTCAGAGATACTCTTTCCCACAGAGAGCTCAGGTTTATGTTCCCTCCTCTTAATCTGGGTGTGTTTGTAATTATAGTGAGTTCCTTTGGAATGGTTACTTTTAGAAGCTAGTCACCAGGCCAAGGGGAAGGTCAAGCAGCCATGAAGAGGCCCAGGTGGAGAACTTGGGCCTTTGGTGCCATGGCTGTGGCTGAGCTCCCAGCTGACAGCCATCACCACCCTGTCAGCCAGGTGAGTGAGCTACCTGGACCTAGTGAAGCTGCCCCCAAGTTTGGGGGGCACTTTCTTATGTAGACCTGAGAACCTGGAACACTTGCTGAAGGTCATATTGTAGAAGAGCCAAAAATTAAGGCCTAGCTCCATTCCTATCCATAATCTGAGTTCTCATCATAGAGTAAGTTAGGTACCCATTGTATTTGGAACAGCATGCCTACTTTGTTATCTAGAGCAGTGAAGGATTGAACCACAACTTTTAAAGGACAATTGGTGATGGTATTTGGATTATAAATAACTGTTGTAATGAAAAATACTCTTTTGTGGGATTTAATTGACAGAGATAGCTTTAACTGATGGTTTCTTGTTTTCTTAGAAACTTCTTTTGTGTAAGAAGCAAAATAAATATAATTTTATTCAGACCATTAGAAATAAAAATGTATTCCACAACATTTACTTCATAAAAAATGCTTTATGTATATATATCCCCTCATTTTATGGAAAAAGTAAGCAAGACATTTTATCTTCCAATGTAGAATTGAAGAATAGACTCACCATAAAAGAGGAAATAAAATTGGAAATAAAAGAGGAGAAGTTACAATAGAAACTACAGAAATACAAAAAATTATGAGAATACTACGGGCAACTATATGCCAATAAAATGAACAACCTATAAGAAAATCACAAATTCTTAGAAAGCTAAAACCTTCCAAGACTGAGCCAGGAAGAAACAGAAAGTATGAATAGATGAATCACAAGTACTGAATTGAAAGTGTGATCAAAAATCTTCCAACAAACAAAAGTCCAGGACCAGATGGCTTCACAGGTGAATTCTATCAAACATTTAGAGAAGAGCTAACACCTATCCTTCTCAAACTCTTCCAAAAAATTGTGGAGGAAGGAACACTCCCAAACACATTCTATGAGGCCACCATCACCCTGATACCAAAACCAGACAAAGACACTACAAAAAAAGAAAATTACAGACCAATATCACTGATGAATATAGATGCAAAAATCCTCAACAAAATACTAGCAAACAGAAACCAACAACACATTAAAAGGATCATACACCACGATCAAGTGGGATTTATCCCAGGGATGCAAGGATTCTTCAATGTATGCAAATTAATCAATGTGATACACCATATTAACAAATTGAAGAATAAAAACCATATGATCGTCTCAATAGATGCAGAAAAAGCTTTTGACAAAATTCAACACCCATTTATGATAAAAACTCTCCAGAAAGTGGGCATAGAGGGAATCTACCTCAACCTAATAAGGGCCATATATGACAAACCCACAGCAAACATCATTCTCAATGGTGAAAAACTGAAAGCATTTCCTCTAAGATCAGGAACGAGACAAGGATGCCCACTCTCACCACTATTATTCAACATAGTTCTGGAAGTCCTAGCCACGGCAATCAGAGGAGAAAAAGAAATAAAAGGAATACGAATTGGAAAAGAAGAAGTAAAACTGTCACTGTTTGCAGATGACATGATACTATACATAGGGAATCCTAAAACTGCCACCAGAAAACTGCTAGAGCTAATTAATGAATTTGGTAAAGTTGCAGGATACAAAATTAATGCACAGAAATCTCTTGCATTCCTATACACTAATGATGAAAAATCTGAAAGAGAAATTAAGGAAACACTCCCATTTACCATTGCAACAAAAAGTATAAAATACCTAGGAATAAACTTACCTAGGGAGACAAAAGACCTGTATGCAGAAAACGATAAGACACTGATGAAAGAAATTAAAGATGATACCAACAGATGGAGAGATATACCATGTTCTTGGATTGGAAGAATCAACATTGTGAAAATGACTATACTACCCAAAGCAATCTACAGATTCAATGCAATCCCTATCAAATTACCAATGGCATTTTTTACAGAGCTAGAACAAATCATCTTAAAATTTGTATGGAGACACAAAAGACCCCGAATAGCCAAAGCAGTCTTGAGGGAAAAAAATGGAGCTGGAGGAATCAGACTCCCTGACTTCAGACTATACTACAAAGCTACAGTAATCAAGACAATATGGTACTGGCACAAAAACAGAAACATAGATCAATGGAACAAGATAGACAGCCCAGAGATAAACCCATGCAACTATTGTCAACTAATCTATGACAAAGGAGGCAAAGATATACGATGGAGAAAAGACAGTCTCTTCAGTAAGCGGTGCTGGGAAAACTGGACAGCTACATGTAAAAGAATGAAATTAGAATACTCCCTAACACCATACACATAAATAAACTCAAAATGGATTAGAGACCTAAATATAAGACTGGACACTACAAAACTCTTAGAGGAAAACATAGGAAGAACACTCTTTGACATAAGTCACATCAAGATCTTTTTTGATCCACCTCCTAGGGTAATGGAAATAAAAACAAAAATTAAAAAAAAAAAAAACAAAAAACTACAATGAGATATCTTCTCACACCAATCAGAATGGCCATCATCAAAAAATCTACAAACAGTAAATGTTGGACAGGGTGTGGAAAAAAGCAAACCCTCTTGCACTGTTGGTAGGAATGTAAATTGATACAGCCACTATGGAGAACAGTATGGAGGTGCCTTAAAAAACTAAAAATAGAACTACCATACGACCCAGCAATCCCACTACTGGGCATATACCCCGAGAAAACCATAATTCAAAAAGAGTCATGTACCAAAATGTTCATTGCAGCTCTATTTACAATAGCCAGGACATGGAAGCAACCTATGTGTCCATCGACAGATGAATGGATAAAGAAGAAGTGGCACATATATACAATGGAATATTACTCAGCCATAAAAAGAAATGAAATGGAGGTATTTGTAGTGAGGTGGATGGAGTTAAAGTCTGTCATACAGAGTGAAGTAAGTCAGAAAGAGAAAAACAAATACTGTATGCTAACACATATATATGGAATCTTAAAAAAAAAAAAAAAAGGTCATGAAGAACCTAGGGGCAAGACGGGAATAAAGACGCAGACCTACTAGAGAATGGACTTGAGGACACGGGGAGGGGGAAGGGTAAGCTGGGGCAAAGTGAGAGAGTGGCATGGACATATATACACTACCACATGTAAAATAGATAGCTAGTAGGAAGCAGCCACATAGCACAGAGAGATCAGCTCAGTGCTTTGTGATCACCTAGAGAGGTGGGATAGGGAGAGTGGGAGGGAGGGAGATGCAAGAAGGAAGAGATATAGGGATATATGTGTATGTATAGCTGATTCACTTTGTTTTAAAGCAGCAACTAAAACACCATTGTAAAGCAATTATACTCCAATAAAGATGATAAAGGAAAAAAAAAAGCTTCCTAGTTTGATTAGGTCCCTTTGTTTATTTTTGCTTTTGTTTCTTTTGCCTGAGAAGACAGATCCAAAAAAAAAATATATTGCTTAGACCAATGCCAAAGAGCATACTGCATGTGTTTTCTTTTAGGAGTTTTATGGCTTCAGTATCACATTCAGGTCTTTAATCCATTTTGAGTTTAATTTTGTATATGGTGTGAGAAAATGTTCTAATTTCATTCTTATACATGTAGCTATTCAGTTTTCCCAACATCACGTATTGAAAAGACTGTCTTTTCCCCCATTGTATATACTTGCCTCCATTGTCATAGATTAAATGACTATAGGTGCATGGGTTTATTTCTGGGCTCTCTATTCTGTTCCGTTGAGCTATGGGTCTGTTTCTCTGGTAGTACAATGCTGTTTTGACTACTGTAGCTTTGTCAGACAGTCTGAAATCTGGGTGGGTAATACCTCCAGTTTTGTTCTTTTTTTCTCCAGACTGCTTTGGCTACTTGGAGTCTTTTGTAGTTCCGCACAAATTTTAGCATTCTTTGTTCTAGTGCTCTGAAAAATGTCATGGGTACTTTGATAAGAATTACATTAAATCTCTAGATTGCTTTGGGTGATATGGATATTTCAAGAATATTAATTTTTCCAATCCACGAACATGGCATATCTTACCATTTACTTGTATGGTCTTCAGTTTTCTTCATCAATGTCTTCTAGTTTTCAGAGTAAAGGTCTTTCACTTCCTTGGTTAAATTTATTCCTAGGTATTTTATTCTTTTTGATGAGTTTTCCAGGAACTTGGAGTCCTCTGTGTCTAGTTCAGCCTGAGCTGGTTAAGACTGGTTAGGACCACCAACCCTTCAACTGGGCATGCACGAGTATTCTTTTGAATATGCAGAGGCCTGTGGCTTAGCTATGCCTGCGCAGAATAGTGATTATCACACTTTTTTTCAAACACCTTTCCCCACACCTCCCCATGCCTCAGACTTCCTAGCTTCTTTATTCTTTTTTTTTTAAGATTTTTTTTTTAATGTGGACCTTTTTTTTTTTTAAGTCTTTATTGAATTTGTTACAATATTGCTTCTGTCTATGTTTTGGTGTTTTGGTTTTTTGGTCGCGAGGCATGTGGGATCTTAGCTCCTGACCAGGGATCGAACCCACACCCCCTGTTGTGGAAGGCAAAGTCCCAACCACTGGACCACCAGGGAAGTTCCGCTTCTTTATTCTTTATCCCATATAAACTGAGCCCCTTCCCTTTAGGAAGGTGGATTTGAGACCAGTTCTCCCGTCTCCTCACTTGGCTGCCTTGCGAACAAACGCTCTTTTTGGGGCAAACCTCATTGTCCCAGCATTTTGGCTTGCTGTGCACTAGTCAAAACGAACCTGGTTTGGTAATAGTTGCTCTATATATAGTTGTAGTTTTGATGTTTGTGGGGGGAGGTGAGCTCAGGTTTTTCCCACTGTGATCTTGATCTCTGCCTCTATTTCCATGTTTGTATATTGAATAACAACTAATGATGTACTAAACAGTAGTTTATTTACCATCTTTCTATTAATAGTTTAAAATAACTTACCAAAACCTTGGTTTACATTTCATTGAAATGTTCTGTACATACTGAATTGAATTACAATGAAACAGCATCTTCTGTCTAGTACAAGTGGAGTACCTATATTGATCCAGCATGGTTTGGATATGACAGATGCTTATGGATCACAGCAGCACATTCAAGGGTGAAATGTTGTATGCAGCAAAAGCAGACACTCAAGATTCACAACATCCAATGCAGTGCTTGCAACAGCTCTATATGGCTGTGTGATCAGCAGAAACTAGGATGTGCAGGTTTTACAGATGTGATGTGTCTGATCAGAATATGGCCTCTTAATTTGGCTCATATCCAGTTCCACACATGTAGAACCATTCCATATATTAATGCTGTTGGCCAGAGCCTGAATTTCCCAATGACTATTTACACCCAGGCAGATCATCTGTAAACTGGTGCGTGGATTATCCAGTTTTCATGACAAGCAGGAGTTCTTCTGTAAAACCAGTTATAGCATTTCATGAACCCGTAATAAGTGTTTCTATTGGAAAACCAGGAACCACACAGGCAATTTTCTATTACAGAGCTATAAATCCCAGTAATCAGAAGCTGTGTACCTACAAAATTTTGTGTAGTAGATTTGTATACATCTTTTTGTGTAAATCTTTTGTATATGTATGTATAAATATTTTAAACACAGTGCAACAATTCTTAGCAGACCTTCCTTTATGCAACTCCAAACTCTAATTAATCTACTTTATACATCTGCATATCAGATTTCCTTAAACTGGGACATTCTCTAGATACTAAGGTCAAAGGAGCTATTGTTGATTGCATTATCAACATACACCAATTTGTTTGTCTCTCCTCTCTGTTCCAAGTGCATATTGCACATGCCTCCATTATAGCAGGTATTTGATTGTTTTGCAGTGGTTTGATGATTCTATGACCAATTCAAAAGTGTGTGAGTACTTGTGAGAAGAAAATATATCTGTTAAAATTCTCATCCTCTAATACAGTGCTTAGTACATATTAGGTGCTCAATAAATATTTGTTAAATAAACAACTGATTAAATCAGTGGCATTTGATATTCTTTGACTTATAAAACCAAAATTTTAATATTCAGTTAATATTACTAAATTATAAGTATTCTGATACAGCTTCTTTAAAGCGGCAGGAACACTTGCAAAAGATACCTGATATTAACATAATACTTTATTATATCCGTTTTCAAAGAAATAGCATATTTAGCACTATTTAGAAAATTAATCCTATATTTTAATATGTGCTTTTATTTTGAAGCCTGCGATATTCAGCTTCCATGTTTGACTGAACATTTTAATTTGAATGTATATGTAATTTTCCTTTTTTGCACCTTTACAAACAGGAGAATTAATATAAAAATAACAGTGCTATTGCAAAAACCATTTAGCTGATACTGCATTTTCAAGTACAATCACCTTTGATTATTCTCAAGTGGAGCAACTCTGGTAAGTGTATAACTGACTACAGTTACTACTTACTTAGCATATAATAGAAAAGCTGGGGGTACAGGTTGTATAAGACTCAGTCCCTGAAGAGGTTATGAGTATACACTTCAAGTTATATGATAATATTAGACACTATGTGATTAAATACATCATGAATGGTACAGATAATAAATGCCTCGAGTTTCAAGAAGAAACATCATTAATGTCAAGTGGAGTAGCTAAAACTGGCCTAGAGATGCAGCACTTTAACTGGACTTTTTCTATGGAAAGGTAGAATAAGATGAAGAATGAAAGAAAAAAGATCTGGAAATGAAAATGAGTATCACAAGTTCCTAAATATGGAGAGGAAGCCAAATTGGATAAAACGAAGAATTGACAGTGGAAAGAAGAGAGATATAAAGTAGTTAATGGGGAATGGTTATCAAAAGTCTTACATGACAGTTTAAAGAAGTTTATATTAACACTAAAGGACACAGAAGTATTTGAACAAAGGAACACAAGTTTATTTAAACTGGAGTCTTCTGACAGTGCACCAAATGTATTAAAGAGATGTGAGACAAGAAGTGAGAGGACCAGGTGGGAGACTAAGAAATATTTAACAACTAAACATGGGTGGTAGCAGTGAAAAGAGGAAAGCGTGACATTGTGAAGAGAAATGATTTAAAAAATAGTGTGGACAAAGAACAAGGTAGAGATTAAGTACAGTTTAAACATATTTATTAAATATATTTAATACACTTAATGATGTTGACTATCATTGTGGATAAAATTTGGGGCTTTTGCCATAGAAATCTTATAGTCAAATCCTATTGCTTGAAATATATTGCCTTAGGTAAGTTATTTAACCATTGTAAGTCTGAATTTACTCATCTGTAAAATGGAGATGAGAACAGACCTAACTGTTGGGATGATGTGCAATATAATTTATATAATGTGTTTAGTTGTTTCCTACCTCATGATAAGCAATGGATAAAGACTAGATCCATAAGTTTTAAGGTCAGTCATTCCACAAAAATTTACAATGCCCAAGAAAGAAACTCTCCTATTCCCAAAATAGTCAGGAAATCAGCTGTAATGGTTAAACCAAATATCCCAGTCATGTATATCATAAATGAATTGCCATTTTCCAACAAATAGAATTAAAAATGCATAGTATAATACCATAATTACACTTAATAAAATATATTCTTACATATCAAAAGCACTTGAGAATTTAACAAACATGTTTAAGTTTTGCAATGTCTGACTGTATCCAACTATTTATACTCAGTATTTTTAAACTTTTATGTTCCCTCATAATAAAGCAAAACAAATGAAACAAAATTGAAAAAAAAAAGGAGAAAGAAGTCTTTACACATTTTCTAACTCAGTGGAATAAAACTTGTTGCTTGAGACAAGTGAATTTAATTTTGTTGTAACATTATTTATTGATTGATGTAAGTGCAAGATTTATAACAGAATTATATTACATGTCATTGCCCAATTTTTATGTGTACTTTTAAGAAAAATTTAAGCCTGTTAGATAGATCTTTAACATATCCACCAAACATTTCTCCCCTTCTCTTCCTATCCTGTAGGAAGATCATATCTTCCAATCAATTCACCTTAAAGATCAGTAGGGAAAATCTTCCTCTTGCAAGTGAATCCTCTTGAATCGTATTCCAGACTGGATTACCTCAACAAACATAAGACTGTTTACTCAGTTCATTCAATCAACTCTGCTGAGTGCACAAAAAGTCTTTGCTTTATAAATGGTTTTTATTTCTTCACAGTTCCTTCCTATGGGATTTGAGTGTCTTTTCTTTTTCTCATGATGATGGAGAATACTTTATCATAGGAATCCAGGAGTTATTTCTCTATGTTAAGTTCTTAAAGAAAGAATAAAGGTCTTCCTTTACCATCCTAGGATATAATGCATCATTTATGGGCAGAGATCCTAGTGTCAGATACCCTGGATTCAAATCTTGATCCATCCACTTATTAACTTTGTGACCTCAGAAATGTTAGTTAATTTCTCTGTATCTCATTTTCTCATCTATGAAATAGTTGTAAAAACAGCACTTAGCTTGTAGAGGAATCTTGAGAATTAATTGAGTTACTATTTCTAAAGCACTTAGTATCTGGCCCATGGTAGGTGCTATGTAATGATTCCCTTAAACATGATATTATCTAAAATAAATAAAGTCAAATTTTCTTGGGAAAAAAAACCATGATATTATCTAATAAGTGATGTATCTTTACATTTTTGAAGCCTAAAAACCTAAGAAATCGTACTATTTGGAGAATTATAGCTATCTAATACATAGGCAAATATTTCATAATTTCACTATTTCTTAAATAAAACTGTATTACTTTTCATATGGATAAAATTTACTCTTTTTGACGTTCTAGACTCTTTTCAAGGTTTAAAATATTCTGTCATTTAGTGAAAAAAATTTATAATACACAGTTGTATACACTTTTATCATGCCTCTCTCAAATCATTTTTCCAAAGCCAAACACTAGGAGGGATTATGAAATGTTTAAGACATTAGTGATTACAGAGATGATCCTTTTTTTTTTTTTTTTCTGTAATTCAATGAGTTTTTTTAAAACAAATTTGTACAGAAAAAAAGAAAATCCCTGGATCACAATCTATGCCATACAGTCACCCTGTCCAGTGCGCAGGAAGCCATGGGAGCCCAAGCAGAAGGAGCCTGGGATGGGCAGCTGTGCTCTGCAGAAGTAAAATCTGCTCATAGATGACATGTGGTGTGAAAAACTTTTAGCTCCCTTTGTTCTCCAGGGTATCCTAGTACAAAATAGTACATTTTTAAACAGCACTCCTCTTTTACAAAGGGGGAGACAGAACTTTAGAAAGATAAAGCTCATTCCTCAGAATTACACATTGGGATAGTAAGAGAGCTGGACTTAGAATTCAAGCCTTCCAAATCCCTGGTTTGGCATTTTTCCTCCATAACACAATCATTCCTCAGATCTCTACCCCTTAAACATTTCACTAGCTTTTTCTGGACTTTAATCTCTTTCCTTCTCCTTGAAGTCTCATAATCAGAGCCACCTGTAGTATTCTGGAGCAGGGACACTATCGTTTTGTTCAAACTTGGGTACCATACTTTGTTTCGTGGCAACTTCTCCAGTCTTACAATCTGTATAAATGTCAAAAGTCTTATGTGGTCTCCTAACTTTGCCTCCAGCAGGCACATCACTTTATTCCTATGGCTCCAACTCCAAAATAGATGTTAAATATGTCCCTCTCCACTGCTAATACCCAAGTCCACATCACCATCATCTTTTGCTTGAGTTACTCCAATGACTCAACTTTTGCACGCACCACCTTACAACATAGTTTTGATCAGAGTGATCTTTAAAAAACTAAGCCAGCATTTAAAAGCAGAGACTCTAAAGTGTCTTTACTGCTTAACCTCTCTAATTGCTAGAATTATATTTTTAATAAAATCAAATTCCTTACAGAGCCTAAAGGGTGGTTCTGTAAGATCTGGCCCCTCCTACCCTTTTCAGTCCCTCTCTTCCACCCTCATTTTTTTCCAGTCATACTGGCCTTCTTGCTCCTTCTGGAATGTGCCAAAGATATCTGTGCTTTAGGCCTGATCCTCTAACCAGTCTCTCTCTTACCACATGTTCTTATTTTCTTCATAATATTACTACAATTTGAATTTATTTTGCTCATTTATTAGTTTAATTTTTATTGCTATTATTGAGAGTAGGAAACATCATTCTTATTTATGACTTATCCCTTGAGTCTAGAACAGAACTCGGCAATAGGAGTTTACTCAAGTATTTGTTGAATGAGCGACTATGACTCTTATGGTCAATATATGTTCAACTATCTTTCAGCTCAATTATCAGTAAATTGTTATCACTATTCACTATAGAAGATATGTTCCTTAATATTCATTCTCCAATATACCCTCAAGATGCCCCTACTAGAGCTTGGACCTCAAACTTCTTCAGAGTTTTCCCAATTTCAACAGTTCTCTCTTAGTTCTATACCAAACATGATCTTCGTTCACAGAAAGAGAGGCTATTTTTTGAATATTATAAAGGAGTCTCTAGCATAAAGAGTATATAACAGTTCTGTCTGAGGGGAAATATTCATTTATGTCTCTAGCCTTTCAGTTATCTTCCTAACTTCATAAAGTGCAATTTTCTCTATTACTCTGTCATCTCCTTGAGGCTTTATCTTTTGCTCGTGTGGAACCCTCAGATGTAAAAGCAACAGCGTCAGCATGTTTGGTTATGTGTGTATGCATTAGAGTGCCTAGTTAGAGCACCTTGGCAATGAGGAGCAATCAAAAATTATGAGCTAGTGATGAAGATTCTGGTCCTTATGTGCCTATGTGCCAGCATTAATTCAGGCAGTGAGGAATTTATGTCTTCACTGGGTATTGGTTATTGGGAAATGTAAGAGCTATGTGTTGCTGCTTATAACAGCACTTTCTTAATTAAGATTGGAAGCCAGATTTAGCTCTACTCAATATGTATTATTGCCTTACAGATGAGAACACTGAGGCAGGGCAGTATGATGAAGGATGCAAGCAGTTTAATTACAATATCTTAGTGTTATATAGAGAAGATAATTCTGTTCCTTTAGAAAAAAAAGGTTATTAATTTACTAAAGTGAACTTAATATTCGCTTGCTGAGCGTTTTCAAGTATATTACCTAATTAAATAATAAAATTTTTAACATGGTTACTTTTCTTTAATAATAAATCATGCCCCACTGGTTGTATGTTTTATTTTCTCTAGAGGATAAGCTAATGTAAATCAGGTAACTTACATCAATTTTAGAGAGGATAAGAGTATCCCAATTAAGGATTCGACTTTTGTAAAAAGTATTAATAGATTTTAGGCTTCAGGTAACTTTCAATTTTCCTATATTGACTGTAACTATGAAAAAGAATCTAAATATTTAATAAAATATTTAAGACTGAGGAAATAAACAAGACCAATGCTAATAAAAAGATACCCCAAGACAATTTTTCAGTGTTGTCAGATTTATAGATGTGTTTAATGAGTAAACTACTTCAGTGATTTAAGAGACTTTAGAAAAACTGACAAGGGTTACTGCTTGATAATTTATTGGAGGAAATGAAATTTTCATTTACCAAATTCCATAAAATACATCTTGGTATCTTAGATACACTCATGTTGAAATGCAGTACAATTGTCCAACTGATAAATTAGCTTTTGTTTGCTTGGTGATTGAAAACTAGCTAAAATCCACAAACTGAGCAATCAGAAATTAGACGTTTTCTCTACTTCCTAAGATGCAATTTGATTATAATTCATGTGTAATTTCTGAACCAAAGTAACTTAGGCCGTTTGCAAAATGTTTCCAACTTAAACCAGCCACTATACTTCAGCCTAATTAAAAATAAACTGCACAGAACTGTCAGATTTTCACGTTTGCTCTATCTCTGCCTCTGGCATGCAATCAAAGCTATGCCCACACTAGCCTTGTATTCGATATTTATGAATATACCTATTTCAACCTTTGGATCACAGGCTCCTGAAGTGCAAAGAGTATGCCATATTCATCTTTGTATCCTCTTACACCTAACATAGGGCCTCCTACATGGTCTGCTGAGCACTGATATTCTTTCAGTAAATAGCTACTGAATTAAATTGGATGAGATGACTGAAAAATTATACTAATAATCTGGGTAATTTAGACAGTCAGTGTGTAACTAGGCAGTACAGGTAAAAATGCTGAGTGTGCATGCTTGCATTGCTAGAGGACACACAGGTATAGAGGCTGCCAGATTGAAAGCACCATAGGACAGAAATTTATAATCTACTGAGCATATAATATATACCAGGCATGTGGTGAAACATCATACATGCACCATTTCAGTCAATCAATCACAGATAGTTTATAAGGTAGAGAAGATTTATCTCATTAAAATATACATGAGAAGCCTGAGGCAATATGGTGCTATGGTTAAGACCTCATGGATTCTGCTTACAGACTTGAGTTTGGTTCCTCGTTTTGCCAATTAAAACCTCTCTGTAGCATGGACTCAGGTAGGCGCCTAGAGGGCAACTGGGACATATTTCTCAAAATGTAAAACACAATATTTTTTTGACATTGCTATCAAATTTCTATTAAGGAATTCCTCTTATACTTGAGTGAGCACCTGGTATTGAGACCCTTCACAATCTGGTCCTGGGAAGGCTTCATAACTTCTTACTTACTGTCAATCAACACAGCCACCCTAAACTACTTTTTTTCCCCCAAACATACTCTGCATTCTCCAGAGCCTTTGTAAATGCTGCTCCTTAGCCTAGAATACCCTTATTTGAGGTTGAGCTCATATCATAGTTTCTTAATGAGATTGAGATTTTTCTACACATAGCACAGGGAGATCAGCTTGGTGCTTTGTGACCACCTAGAGGGGTGGGATAGGGAGGGTGGGAGGGAGATGCAAGAGGGAGGAGATATGGGGATATATGTATATGTATAGCTGATTCACTTTGTTATAAAGCAGAAATTAACACACCATTGTAAAGCAATTATACTCCAATAAAGATGTTAAAAAAAAAAAAAGGCAAATGCTTGCTGCCATTGTTCTCCATGATTTGTTTATATCAATAAAGCTCTTTATTCAAGTTAACTTGTGGTCATCTCCAGCCCCTTGCACTAGCTAATGAATTCACTGAGGTCAGAGACAATGATCAGGTTCATATTTATAGTCTTATATTTTAAAATATGTACCAATATCTGAAATTAAACATTAGTTGTTTGAAGAAGTCATATAATTCCATAGACGTTAAGTCTGACAAAGGTGGCAAAGTCAGGATTAGAATCCGGATTGTCTTGCTCTAAATCCAATCCTCTCACAGGTAGTTCTCAACCGCAGAGGCAGATTAGAATCACCTAAGGAACTCTGAAAACGCCTGATGCCCTGGTCACACCCCAGGCCAATTAAATCAGAATCCTGGTGGTGGTGGTGGACGGGGTGGTTCCCCAATGTTCCCAAGGTTCTTCTAATGTACAGCCAGGGCTGACAAGTGCCACGACATGAGATCTGTGTTCCCCTTAAACCCATCTCTACATTTACGAATGCAATTAAGAACAACAGCATCTAGATAACTGCCTTGCTTAGTTTCACCACCCCCACTCATGTCCCACTCTATGCAAAAGCAGCCATAGCCTTCAGTCATGGCTCATCAAGGATTTAACAATAATCAAAAAAAAAAAAAAAATCAAATTCATTATTGTATTATTCTTTTCAGACAAGATGCTTGTCACAGGCTAAGGTGAAAGGAGCTGGGAGAACTCTCTTCTCTAACTTTCTCCTTGTCTCATATCTGCCTGTACCAACAGCCCCGGTACCTCAGAGGCTGTGGGTGTTCTGCTTGGCCAGTGAACTCTGCTCAACTGTAATTAAGCAAACTCCTTCAGGAAGCAAGAGCAGTAGACTTGCCTGGCCAGCTGGAGAGAGAGCAGCGGTGAGAGCAGGCTGAATAAATGCCTGACACTTCTGAATCACAGTCACCATTCAAGAGGGATAAAATTACATATACATATAAATACTAACTTTCAAGCCAGTGAAAACTATCTTGTTTCCCTAATTTTGATTTCACTCATATAAAACATGTCCAGATACTGTCACTTTCAGTGTTAAGTATTTGCTTTAATGATTTTTTCATCATAAATAGCTTTGTTATTTCAAGAATTTCATTGGCCAAAGAAAATAAATAATGGTACAAAAATCTCCATTCTATTAACTTTGCTTTTTATCCTTATGTAAACCTTGGTTTTGGTTCCTTCAGCCAAATGAATATCTCAAGAATTAAATGGGCCACAGCATAGTGCTTACTAGTTTAACCCTATCCCCTTAGGTCCTCTTACATTGCCGCTGAGCAATCCAGAGTGCTATTTATGTCATACCCTGGGCAGACTTGGCAAAAGCGGAGCCAGGGCTAGGGAGTTCAGTAGTTATTGGGGTAGAATTCAGAAGCTGGAAGTTGGGATAGCAAGCAGATGAGAGCTAGCAGCTAAGCTGAATCCAGAATCAAAGGTATGTCAGATATAAATGATAGCACCAGTGGAATTTAAACAGTCACAGACAGATTTTTCTTTTGGTATGATTCCCTACAGCTTCAGCAATGTTTTCAGAAACTAGGATACCTTAAAGGTGTCTTTTAGCTGAAGAGTTCTTTTGTTTCCCTTTGGACTGCAATCAAATCCTCTAAAACTGTTTTAGAAAGCTGAGTAAGAATAAAGAAGGCAACGATATTATCTTAATGTGGGTTCCTTGAGATACTGACTCTGAAACAAGAATTCAGTAAAAATTGTTTATTTGGAAAGGGAAGGAGGTCTGATGTAATATGGGGAAAATGAAATAAGAGGTGAAGGCAGCACATAAAGATGTTTTAAGCCAGATACCAACCTGGTGACTGGAGTTTAATCCAGCTGGGGAAACCATGAAGGCCAGAGTAGCACACACACCTCAAAATTATCCCACCTAAGGAGAGTGGGGAAAGTTGGGGTATTAATGTACCAATTCTCATCAGTCATTCATTGAGGCCTGCTCCTGGGCACATTAATTCCCCACAAAGTAAAATCTAGCCTCAAGGGGCCAGTGGATTCTAAAGTGCTAAAAGAGAAAGACTGGGACAATATAGCATCTGCTACAAGTATAGATTTGGCTGTTGTATACTGTTCCTTTCAGAACTGTATTATGTCATCACTTAGACTCTAGGGATATTCAAATTACTCAAACCCTCATAGGCAGTATCTACTGACCATGCCCATGACCTCTCCCAAGTATCAGCTTCTAGGTAGCTCTTGGGTCAACTTATGAGGGATTCTGGTACATCTATTCAGGTGATTTCAGGTCCTCATCCATTACACATACACTGTCACCAACAGTGAAGGAAGCTCTGTTAGAATGTGAAACCCTGAACTCCTAGAATAGCACATGAAATTTTCAGCAAATTCACTAGTATCTTTAAAATATTGGAGAGTTTTTTTATTGTAAAAGTAAAAATGGTTTATTTGATAGAAGTTAAAGTTTCTGAACTAAGTAGAGACCACACAATGGCCTAAAATTTGAAATGGAGAAAAATGGACCTATGATAGTTCTGAGCTTCTCTTGGTTCGAACTATAATAACTTCCAATCTCCAAATTGGAGAGGATATATAGGCTAAAAGTTAAGGACCTGTGATGAAAAGTGGGGAGAGAGATATAGAATATTTCTGAGGCTACATTCATCTTTCTAAAGAGATAGAATTCTATTCTACCTCACCTTATGCATTCTGGCCTAAATCATGACATGGAAATGCTCAAAGCATTAAAAAAGCATTATAATTTTGTTTGGAGAAAATGACTTAAAAAACTACAGTAGGATGGTTTTTAATCTCACTGCTCGCTGTCCTACATAAGTAACGATAATATTATTTTAGGCAACAACACTCGACTTGACCTAAATTTCCTAGGACCTGCTTGATTCTGCATTCTGAAAGCATGTTTTTGTTTCTTAAGGTGTATTTCTTAAACAATTTAAAACAAGTATTTAAAAAGCACTGTGTGATACTGATGATCTTCAGTCATACCTGTTGGCACATCTCATACCATAGTGTCCATAAAGTCTGAAAACATAGATAATATTATTTATTTTTTACAGATAGAAGCTGTCCTTGATGGTGTTATATTCACATGTTTCCAGACTTTATAGACATCCTGTAGAACACTTTCCAGCATCATCCTCAGCAAAACAGAATTGTAATAACGTCATGGTGGCAGGTAACCTCACCATGAAATTTGTTTTCTTCCCCACAATAGTGTTCTTAAGAGTTATCCATGCTGATTTATGTAAATGTAGTTTATTCATTGCAAGTGATGTCTTGCATTCCATTATATGAAAATACTATAGTTTATCCATTTCAATATTGCTGGTTTCTATATTGCTGGTTCTGTATTGCTTAATTTCTATGTTAAGTTGCTTAAAACTATTTGCCTTTAAAAATAATGCCATGATAAACCTCTTTGCACATGCTATCAGGTATACATCTAGGAAAATTTTGCTGGAAAAATGTGGAATTTCTGGATCATAGATTATATATTCTTCGGCTTTACTAGATGTTACCAAATTTTTCTCTAAAGTGATTAAATCAATTTATAGTTTCAACAGCAGTGAATGACAGTTCCTATTTTCCTATGTCTTCCAACATACTTGGCATAATCAACATTCTGGATTTTTTGCCAATCAGATGGGTGCAAAACGGTATCTCTCTCTTAATTTGCATTCTCTTGATATCTGGGGAGAGTGTAGATGATTGTGCAATTATTTCTAATCATTTACTGCCCATAAGAGGACTATAAGAGGATTGTACCTCCCCACCCTATCTACCCATTGACATTAGTCTTGATCCTGTGTCTTGCCAATATACTGGGGACAGAAAACATACGCCATTTCTAAGAAGAAGTTTCAAGAGCTGTCACCTCATTCTACAATTTCTCTTTTCCCTCTGCCTCACAACAACAAATCTTAGAAAAGGGCTGAACCTTCAAGTTATATTACAGAATGAAGAAGAAGCACAAGACTAAGTTCCACAGCTAACAGATAATGTAAACAAGAGGTAAAACTATGTTGTTTTAAGCCACCACTGAGATTCTGGGTCATTTGTTATCACAATAAAATCTAGTTGAGGTAGAAGACTTATTACATAAATTGGCTATGAAAATACAGCATTGCCATAAGACAACAACAACAAGAAAACCCTAAAATATATGATATTATCTCCTAGGCCAGGTTAGAGAATAGTTGTTGAGCTAGAAAGATGGCAACCCATATTATACAGTGGTGAAACACTGGGTAAATTGATAACACACCAAAACAGCTTGTGGTTTAAGATAAAAAGACTGGGAAATTGAATGTTATTAGTGTGTCAAATGCTATTGGCTATATTTGACAAAGTTACAAGAACAGATGAGCTCATGCACACACACACACACACAAACGGCTCTTTTGCAAAGAGAAATGAAAGTGAATACAGAGATCCTCAAGATTCAGGTCTTGTAGGATTAAAGGAATCAACTGTTTCTCATCTCCACTCATTGAGAAATGTTTTGAGGGCAAAGGCTGAAATATTAACTCAAGGGCTAGCTAGGCTACCACAAGCTTTATTAAAACTTTTGAACTGATTAATTTGGCAGCCAGTAAATCTTTTTAGTTGGATTTACATAATAAAGCCATGGTTCTCCCTGATTTAAAAAGAAAAAAAAAAGCCTGATAAGGTCTAGATACTGGTAATTAAGTTGAGAGAGAGGCATTATCTCAACAAGATTTATGAGTTAGCACATGGAGCAGATTAGAGTTAAGGGATTAAAAAGACAACCAAGTTTTTGAAAGTTGTGAGCTGTACATGAAACCTATTAGTCTGGATCAAAAGAGTTAAAAACTTAAAGACAACCATTGGACCGAAAATTACATAGATAGGAAACAGACTGAGAGGTCTGCTTAGCTCCTGAGGAAGGTATATTTTTAAACACCTGCTTTCGGGTGGCTAAGGAACATCTTAGAAAAGGAAAACCCTCCCAGAGGGTGAAACCATGGGCCATGGAAACAGTAGACTGGGAAGTTATTTCCAGGGTATAGAACCTAAGAAGCAAAGACAGTCTCATAATTTTGAAAACATACCACATGGTATTAATTGCCATTGCTTGCTTTAAAATAAACCTTGATAATCTCTTCTCTTTTTTTTCCCCCTTAAGAATGATACTCTTAATCTCAGGATATTAAAAAAAAATATTAGGGGTGGTTTGTAAAATAAAATTCCATGGCAAAGGCATATTTCTTCTATATTCTAAAATAATGATGCAGAAAATTACTTCAGGTATATATTTTTATAATTCTATCTATAAAACTATTGACCTACATAACATATTATTTCTCTAATGATACTTTTAAAACTCTTCAAACAGTGAGGCCATTATATTATTTTGAGAAAAACAGTTGATTCAATTTAAACTGGAACATGGAAGTGAGCAAATCCTGTTACTAAACTGCTGCTGAAAGCATGTCAGCTGCTATAGAATCTATTGATCACCTTGGACATTGATTGGTTAATTTAATGAAAAAGGAAGGTTTGGAGTCTGAACAAATTTGCAATACTGACATGACAGGATCTTATCTGAAGTTATGGCCAGGCAAACACATAAGTCCATGTGTGTGCGCACACACACACACATACACCATATACACAATCAAAACTGTCAATAATGACTAACATCTTTAATACTATAAAGTGAGGCCATTACTTTAAATTTAATTAAAGAAGTTAAAAGATATTGACAAAATAAAATCCTATCTAGAATAACTTACATATTTTTACATGAATTTTTAAAGAATATTATTAACTTTTATGATATTCCCTGACTTTAGCCTCAAAATGAGTATCTAAAAGATGCTGACTTAAGGTTATGAGACTATTCTAACTCATAAAATACAGTCAGCATACAAAATACAGCTGAAAAATAGCATAATTTACTGTAATCTCACTTCTGTCTAATCTATTACGATGCTCGAATTGTAAAAGAAGTCATACTAATTACTGATGTTAAGACTTTTACTCCTGTTCTACATATTCAGAAATGCTCTACAGCCATTAACTCATCACTCTTCACAGCATTCAAAGGAAATAGTAAATAAAAATAAAAATAACTATATTTATAGATAAGTGAAATAATTTAAGTAAATTTTATGGTTGTAATACAAAGGAGATTCATGTTCACTGCAGAAAATGTAGAGTATAGATAAGCAAAAAACTGTCCTCAATCAGACTAGAGAAAACATCTTCTGCTAGTATATGATATATATCCCTGAAATGTTTTTTCTATGGATATACAATTTTATTCGTGAATATATATGTGTTTATACATATACATGTATATATATACACATATGTATATACACACATACTATACATATGGGTATGTGTGTATATACATATATACACACTCTATTAAAAATCATTATTTTCATTTAATAAAATATGAACATCTTTCCGGGTTCTTAAGTAGGTTTCTACATAATCATTTTAATAATTGCATAGCGTTTTAAATATATGATGTATAGTAATTTAATTAGCTATATTGTATCGTCTTACAGTTTTAACAAAAATAAATAATTTTGTTGGACAACAGCTAATGTTGATTCAGGATTATTTTCTCAGGATAAGTTCCTAATGGGACTGTTGAGTAATAGTAAGCAATTACAATGCTTTTCAAAATATTGCTAAATTGCTAGCAGAATGGTGTTACCGATTCTAATAGTTTTATATGAAAGGAGTGATTTTCTTGCTGCTTACTATCCTTGAGTATTAATATTTTCATATTACTTAATAATTTATCAAAGTTGTATATCATTGTTTTAATTGATTTCTTGTGATAATCAATATTTTTCCAAGTTATGGAATTGGATTTATTTGTTTATTTAACTTTATTGAAGTACAGTTGAATACAATGTTGTGTTAGTTTCTGGTGTAGAGCAAAGTGATTCAGTTATATATATATGTATATATATATATTTTTTTTTCATATTCCTTTCCATTACAATTTATTACAGGATATTGAATATAGTTCCCTGTGCTATACAGTAGGACCTTGTTGTTTATCCATTCTACATATAGTAGTTTGTATCTGCTAATCCC
Source organism: Eschrichtius robustus (assembly GCF_028021215.1). Classification (NCBI taxonomy): domain Eukaryota; kingdom Metazoa; phylum Chordata; class Mammalia; order Artiodactyla; family Eschrichtiidae; genus Eschrichtius; species Eschrichtius robustus. The sequence continues at coordinate 101,540,588 of NC_090829.1, forward strand.
AAACTCCTAATTTATCCCTCCCCCACCCCTTTCCCCTTAGGTAACCATAAGTTTGTTCTCTATGTCTGTGAGTCTATTTCTGTTTCGTAAATGAGTTCATTTGTGTCATATTTTAGATTCCACATATAAGTGGTATCATATGATATTTGTCTTTGTCTGACTTTACTACACTTAATATGATAATCTCTAGATCCGTCCATGCTACTGCAAATGGCGTTATTTCATTCTTTTTTTAGGAGTTTGGAATTAACACATACACACTACGATATAGAAAGTAGGTAAACAACAAGGACCTACTGTATATCACAGGGAACTATACTCAATACCTCGTAATAACCTATAAAGAATCTGAAAGAATATACATAATAATTGACCTAAGAAAACATTGCTATGATTTATGTCAGAGAATTTTTGCCTATGTTCTCTTCTAGGAGTTTTATGGTATCATGTCTTAAATTTAAGTCTTTAAGCCATTTTGAATTTATCTTTGTGTATGGTGTGAGGGTGTGTTCTAATTTCACTGATTTACATGCAGCTGTCCAGCTTTCCCAACACCACTTACTGAACAGACTGTCTTTTCTCCATTGTATATTCTTGCCTTCTTTGTTGAAGATTAATTGACCATAGGTGTATGGGTTTATTTCCTGGCTCTCTTTTCTGTTCCATTGATCCATATGTCTGTTTTTGTGCCAATACTATGCTGTTTTGATTACTGTAGCTTTGTAGATTGTCTGAAGTCTGGCAGGGTTATGCCTCCAGTATTGTTCTTTTCCCTTAGGATTGCTTTGGCAATTCTGGGTCTTTTATGGTTCCATATAAATTTTAGGTTTATTTGTTCTAGTTCTATGAAAAATGTCATGGATAATTTGATAGGGATCACATTAAAGCTGTAGATTGCCATTTTAACAATGTTAATTCTTCCAATCCAAAAGCATTGAATATCTTTCCATTTCTTTGAATCATCTTCAGTTTCCTTTATCAATGTTTTATAGTTCCCAGCATATAAGTCTTTCACCTCCTAGGTCAGGTTTATGGAATTGGATTTAATTTTTATTTAAACCTGAGTCAGAGAGAGCAATGATTTTTGGAAACATTGACTCTGCTTGGTTACACCTTCTCATCTGAAAATGGGGATAACATACTACTCAGGTCACATGTGAAATTTAAAGAGGTATATATGTGAAAACCCTTTATGAATTTTGAGTGCAAAGTGCTACTAAATAAAATTAAGCTAACCAATTAAATGAGATGAACATTATCACTTTCTGTTGAGCCTTAAAAATAAGCATTTTCAAATAACATTGAAAATAATGTAAACCCCAAGTGAAAAAAATAAAATAGATTTAAAATATAAATATACTTCCCTCATAAGAAACAAAGGGGAAAATTAGCCATGTTTAAATTTTTATTATAAATTTTCATATTTATTTCCTCAGGCTATAGGGTCCCAGGCAGCCACTCACTTTTCAGCAAATCAAAGGCTGTAGCCTTATGTTTATCATTCACATAATTCATGCCTACTTATTTCAAAGAGAATGAATTATATCTACAGTCCTGTCTTTTATGTGGAAGTCACATTTTTTGAAAACATCAGTGAAGAAAATGCCAACTTTCTTAAAAGTACTTTCTTCTGGAAAAGACTTCCTGAAGCTACTTTCTTCTGCACAAAATCATCAGGGTTGCTTGAAACTAGACTGGTTTCTTGATGTTTCTGACAAGATTAAGGTGCTTTTAGCTCAACTTCATTAATTCTCCATAATGGCAAAGTGCTGCTTATGTCTCAGTAGAGAAATCATGATAAGCTAACAATAAAAAAATGTATAGCTTCTGAATAGCCAATTAGTAATAACCCATTTATAAAAACTGTCAATGCATGATTGACAATCCTGTGTATTTCTTAAATTTATTTCCAATAGTGTTCCTCTTTAGATAAGCAACTCTATAATGTAAAATTATAATGATACATTTGGGGAAGAAAGTCAATATTCTGAGGGAATTTCAGTGGGAAACAATTACTTGCCTCAGGACAATTTAAAATTGTTGTTTTATGAGAATATATTAGAAATATATATATAAAATAACGTGTTATTTTATATATAACACATATGTTATATATAAATAACATATATATACACATATATAACACACATATAACACATATATATACATATATACACATATATATAACACATATATATATATAACACACATATATAGACATATGTTATTTTAGTTGTTGGCAATCTAAGCCAAACTAGCAAAATGAAAGAAATAAACGTGATGTGCAATTTTTTACAAAACCACTGGGACATCTTATCCAGCCTCCAGAAGTGTGGGAGCCAGGGAACTTTTAAGGCAGAGGTGTGTGGGCCTTTTCTCTGGGTTACGGCCACCAGCATGACTTATCTTCCACAACTCTTGGCTGTCACATTTATCCACTCCAAGTTTCAGTTTAGAGATGGGTTCTAATTGGTCCAGCTGTGCTTGCTCCTTAATGAATCACTATGTTCAGAGGTCAGGGTCAAAAGCACAGTCAAGCCTCTGCGGTGGCCACTGTGCATTGGAGCCATCCAAATAGAGGTGACACTCAAGAGAGAAAGCTTTAGATAGCTTAAACAGATTTGATGTCCATGCCAAAAATCCAATTTTCCCATTCCCATCAAACACTGTGTGTCTACTACTGGTACTTCAAAATAAGTTTACCACATATTCTAATAGACTATTTTAGATAACTTCAAGTTTATAGATAGAATTTTTAAACAGCAATTATTGTACATGGTACTTGCATGATTTATTTTGCATACGAGGAATGCCTACAACACAAAGGAAAGTAAAAGGCTTATAAAAGATACACATATTACATGTTTTCATTTAAATGCATTACATGTGAATTTGGCAGGATGGTTAATAATTACAAACCTACAAATTTAGAATAATAAACTTTTATTTTCACTTCTGTTTGAATTATAGACTATATTTACCTGAATAAGAAGTAGACTGATCATTTCATAATGATTAATGTAAGAGGAAACTTGCTGGGAATACTTGCAGAATTGAGACTATAGCCAATGTTCTGTTTCCTGACACTATAGTAATTCAATTTGCTTTTCCAAAAATCATTCCACTCTGATATCCTGGTATATTGGGGTACTAGAATCCAAATTATCTGATTACAAGTCTAATCCTTCAATCACTACAATGCACTGGCCTCTTTGTTTGCTGTCCACAATAGATTTACTAGATATATATTTCATATTTTTCCACATTTGTCTGAAACTTAGGAAACTTTCTAGAAGAACAGAAAAATCTACCAATACTTTGGCTCATTGTTATGGACTGAACTGTTTCCCCCCCAAATTCATGTTTTGAAGCCCTAACCCCCAGTATCTCAGAATGTAACTATATTTGGAAATAGGACCTTTAAAGAAATGATTAAGTTAAAATGAGGTAGGCCCTAATCCATCTAATTGATGTCTTTATACAGGGAGATTAAGATATACAGAGAGACACCAGGGCTGCACAGGGAAAAGGCCAAGTGAGGACACATGGAGGAGAGAGCCATCTGCAAGCCAAGGAGAGAGGTCACAGAAGAAACCAAACCTGCATACACCTTGATCTCGGACTTCTAGCCTCCAGAACTGTGATTAGATAAATTTCTGTTGTATAAACCACCCAGTTTGTGGCACTTTGTTATGGCAGCCTGACCAAACTAATATGCTAATGTTTGTTTAAATACCTTGAAGATAATATTTTAAAACATTTAATATAAATCATATTTCTAGAATTTGCTAGCATGTCACTTTTGACATTTAAGTTTTAATACATTTCAAAAGTAGTTTACTGCATTTTACATTTACATTTATTACAACTAGCAAGTTATTTAACGTCTCAAAATTTAAGTCTAGGTCTACTCAAAACTTCTAAGATATTTCAAAACAAGCTCAATATATTTATACAGTATATGGCATGAGAAGTAACAGAAAATGACAAAATCTAGCAAGTTAGCCTCAAAAATCATATCTTATGGAAATCTGTAGGCTTATGAAATAATTTTGTTGTTGCTGATCATGAATCACTTTTCAGATAATCAGTTACCCAAGCTCAAAGTCATGAATAGCGTGCTATTTGCTCAATACAAATGTAAATGTTCTTGACTCCCTGAAACTACAACAGTTTGGTTGTACTATGTAACCAGTCATTTGAGCAATAGGGCAGTGGATTGATCATGCTATTATTCAAAGGAAGTCAGTTGAGCTATTGATAGATAGTACAACAGTAAGTACATCTTTAAGTTTTACAGCAATTCCTTTATTTTCGGACATTACACTTTCGGAATGCTATGATCAAAGCAGATGTATACAAATCTACAGAGATTCATATTCATGGGTAAGAAGCAATACTTAAAAATGAATCTAACTCAGTCCAATAGTTTAGAAGAAAACTATTCGGCATTGTGTTTAACGATATGACTGATTTTTATTTGCTTAAAGTTGTGTCTCAGCAATTCATGTTTCCTCCATATATAAGTACTAGTCAGGGATTTTAGAATGCATAAGAATCACAGTGCAATTAGATCTGCTTAAGCTATCTGTTCCTGAAACAGTTGCAAGGACATGGGTTTCAGGATTCTGGACAAGAAAGTAAATAGCTTTCCAGCTGGTTTTCTTGCTCATTTATTCATTAATTCAACAATTATTAAGAGACTTCCCTGTGCCAAGAACTGTGCAAAGCTCCCCAGGATATACAAAATAGCTAAGATGTAGTTCCTACTCCTGCATATTTCACATTTCTTGAACCTTATATCCCATTTAGCTCACTACACACTCGGTCAAACCACCGTCTCACATCAAACTTTAAAACCAGCAATTTATACATGCTGTGTTCACGCCAGCACCCACCTCCCCCTTAGCCCATTACAACCTGACTCCACTCCTACCATTTCAGGTTGCCAGTGAACAAGTCACCTGCTGCCTTTCTCAATTCTGCATCGCATTAGGCAATGTTGAATGTGCTTCCTTCTTGATTTTCTGCTTTGATTTGTATAATAGTACAGATGTCTTGTTCTTCTATAAACACTACTTAATTTGAATCTGTACTACCCACCAAGGTTTTCTCATGTCCGTGTCCTACATTCTTTTTCCTCCAGAGTTGCTTCTTGGTAATTTCCATGGTTTTGGCCTTTCAGAGTACACAGCCCTGTTACAAATTATCTTCTAGCCATCTTACTTGATGGATATTTAAACTCATTATGTCCCGAACTGAACGGATCATTTTTCCTCCCCTCACTAACTACGTGCCTGTCTAGCTAAATCTGTTCCTTCTCTAGTTTGCCATAGTTATGGTAATAACAGAGCTACCATTCTCACTGTCACTAATGCTTGGATCTTGGAGTTAGCTATGGTTCTAAATTCACCCACACATCATATCAAACCAGTTCAAAGACTTATTGGCTCTATTGTTATATCTTCTTCATGTCTGTCTTCCTTTCCATTCCTGTTTTTTCTACCTTCGTTATCTCTTACTTCTTACAAACATGGCTTCCTGGAAACCTGGCCACCATTTTCTCTCCCAGATTCTACACACTGATAATCACTCTCCTACACATTAATCTTCCTATGTATTGCTTCTATGATTGAAAAACAATCAAGCTTTACCTACTTCTCTCATCTTTCGTTCATCAGATGGTAGATAATTTACCTCTGTGGCTTTGGAATGAATGTCTGTACTTAATTTTTTGACATTCATGCATTTATTCATTCAACAGATGTTTCAAATGTTAAAAAATTTAACATTTTTTTTTGTCTCCATACCGCCTGAAATCAATGCCTTCTATCTCTTATAAACCTGCAGCTGGTACTAACTTCCTGTGTTCTAGTATCTTTTTCTCTACCTAAGACAGAATTCTTTCCTGGTTAGTTTCTATACCTAATTAGTGAGTTTATTGCTACTTTTTGCACTATTCTCAAGAGAAAAAAAAAAAAAAGGGATCTCAGGCCCTCGACAGCAATATGCAGAGTACCTAGGTGTCATTCCTTGGAATTTATTTCTCTCACCTGCTTTCAGACCTGGTCCAATTTCTCCTACTCTCTTTTCAGCACAAACTTTTATGTTAGCAACTTTATCTACGATTATAGCTTCACTTACGGCTTATTTATGCAGATTATACCTGAGGTGTTAAAGAAGCTTTATAAGAGTGGCCCCTCAGCCTACATAATTGGGCTTTCTTGATTCAACTGTGAGTACAAAAGAAGTTGCGTTAATGATAACTACTTTCACTTGCTCACTGCCTTCAGCAATAAAACTGTTCCCCTCCCCAGCTGCACCCCACATAGGCTCTCTCACTTATTTTGACTCTGCTGAGGGTATTCAGCAAGTGCTTAAAAGGAACGCCTGCCTGCATTTTTCTTCAACCTTGGGTCTTTTACAGCCTCTCTATTCATGTCTACACTCTGCACTTCAGGTAAATACACATAGAGTTAAAATCTCTACAAACTACTTTTAGTAGGGGAAAGTCAATTCACTTATTCAAATTAAAGGTCTAAGGTGAGGTTAAATGAGGGAAAGCATGAAGATAAGAGAATTAATTAGAGATTAATTAATTAAGAGTAAGAGAACTAAATGGTTGCATTTTATGAAGCACTAGTGTCTAATATGTATCTGTACACTTATATTAATTGGACACTGATCCTATACACCTGAAAATGAAATGGGAGGATGTGTCAGAGAATGAGTCTGTCAGAGAGGCCATAATAACCGTCTAAAGATGTATACAATGGAATCACATTATATATACAAGATGCTAATGATATTTAAACTAGATGGGGAGGGGAAGAGAGGTAGGAAGAGAAAGTGAGGAAAGAAGAGAAGGCAGATTACGTAAACACTGAAGGTGATTTTATTAGCCAATGCACTGAATGAATGTGTATTCTAGTTTGAACATGAAATAGAAGAGAACCTGCTATTGCATCCGTGTGTCTTATTAGCTAAGCTACCACGTATCTCTCGTACATCTAGCCTCAGCAAATGTAATTCCACACTGAATGTGATTTGAGCGCTTGAAGGTGTGCATATTTCACCCCATGTTGGCCACTAAACATCAGCAAACAACTTTATCTGGAGCTCAAATGAAGAAATAACAACCTGTTTCAATGCTGGAGGAAAACCTGAATGTAGGACATTTTTAGAGAGTGTAAAGCAGTATCCTATTTGGCACATAAATGCTGCTATATATAATATGCTGACACCAATGTAAGATGCCACCCCATGTACACTAGAAAAAAGGAGTGCTTTAGAATAAAGAACAGTGGAGTCAAAATCTTTGATTAAAAATGAAAAGGTAGGGCTTCCCTGGTGGCACAGTGGTTGAGAATCTGCCTACCAGAGCAGCGGACACGGGTTCGAGCCCTGGTCTGGGAAGATCCCACATGCCATGGAGCAACTAAGGCCAAGCCCCACAACTACTGAGCCTGCGCTCTAGAGCCCACCAGCCACAACTACTGAAGCTCACACACCACAACTACTGAAGCTCGTGCACCTAGAGACCATGCTCTGCAACAAAAGAAGCCACCGTAATGAGAAGCCCGTGCACCGCAATGAAGAGTAGCCCCTGCTCACCGCAACTAAAAAGAAAGCCTGCATGCAGCAATGAAGACCCAATACAGCCAAAAATAAATAAATAAATAAATTTATAAAAAAATATATATATAAAATATATTTAAAAAGAAAATGAAAAGGTAGATGTCAGGATTTACAAACACAGTATTTTGGGTCATAATAAAAATAATATAATAAATATCTCATGGTAGCTTTATATCAATTGATATTTCAAATTCTGTAGCAACACTACAAATAGAACTAATTATTTTAAGGACAATGTCATCATGTGAAAAAGAAGGCATTAATAGACTTGACTTTAAAAATAAAATCTAAATTGGATTTTCATGACTAAGTCCATCCAAAATGGAATTCTATTATAACCTCCACCTATTATTTAAATATTGCTATTTCTGAAATCAAGGAGAGAGAAAAAGTCTAAAATCTTAATTTGTGTAGTAATAAGTAATTAAAGCTTCATTGCATTGAAATTGATGCTATGGAACGAATAATGAAAGTTGTGAGCTATGTCTTTTTTAAGGAGCCTTCTGGCCTCAATATATGATACATTTCGAAACTTACTATCCATTAGAATTAATTATTAATGAATAATGCTGTTGATTTTAAACAGATTATATACTAAAATGACTTGTATAAATTAGGCTGTTCTTCATGAAAAGCATCTTAATGAACACTATTCTTTAAAGTCTGATAACATAAAAAAGAACAAAAGTAGTCATTTATGACACCTTGTGACTTAAAGCACAGAGAGTTAGCTGGCTAGCTTCATTATTAATATTCAGGGTTTTGAACTTCAAAATTAATGATATGTCTAAGTCAATTCTCTAGTTAATTTGGATAAATATTATTTTTAAATAGAATTTTAAAATCTGAATATCCATACCTCAAAACATAGCAAATTTTTAAAGAAATTTAACTAAAATGAATGTATAGGGAGAATCCAAACATAACAATTCAGAGTCTAAGTGAAACAGAATTCATAGAGGCTTCATTATTCATTCATATGAATGGTACCTCTGGTAGATTATATTACTGTTCTCCAAAATTCCCTGCCTTATCTTGTGACAAGATTATACATCTATGGCTTGGTGACCTGTGGTCATTTAAATTATTTTGTCCAAAAAAAAATAAGCCAAAATTCCTCTATTATTTCTGGGTGGAAGTCTTAGAGCCTGGGTGTGCTTCACTATGCTTACTTTCCTCCCTTTCATTATAACTAGAAATTCATAATAGAAGATATATCTTCAGCCTAGGACCTGCATGAAGATAACATGCAGCAGAAGAGCAGCTGATCAGCAGTGGTCACATAACATGAACAAGAAAAAAAAACTTTTTTATGATAATCCACTCTGATTTAGAGGCCATTTGTTATGTCAAAATTACAAAGGTATTATGGAGCCCATGGAATTATGCAGTCTGCAGCCTGAACAACTGTGCATGGCAGCCATAACACTGCATTCTAATTCAATATTCTTCCAGTCATTCTTTAAAAACAATGATTCTAAAATATCTGCCAAATGTGAACAAATATGGATTTTTAAATTATGAGAAAACACTTTTAATTTGTATTCTAATTTGACTTGCCAAACCTAGCGTGATAATGTACTCAGGATATACAAGAAGACAGGCAGAGTTTTCCCACCCACAGAAACCAATATCCACCAGTTTGACTCTTTGATGAAATGGAAAAAAGATAATTCAATCACTATATGACTAATGACAAAAAAAAAAGGAAAAAATGTACATGCTTTTCTATTCTAACTACAAAGGGTGAAAGGATAGATGTTTTGTTAATTATTATCATATTTCTTTTTAATTATAAAGGTTTTTTAAAAGTAAAACTAACTGTTTAGAGTGTAATTGTTCAGGACTAAGAGCCACATCTAGTGTTCTTCATAGCAGCACTTATATATTTGCACATAATAACAACAGATGGTATTACTAAATGCTTGTTCCATTAAATTAAGAACTTCCTTTGGGAGAGTAATTGCTTTCTATAACAAAACAATCACCCAAATTCAATATTAAAGAAACACAGAGGTCCTGTAGAAGACAAGCCTAATCTAAATAGAAGAGATAATTCCTCATATTTTCATAGGTGTGCAGAAATCTAGTCATGTACTTGTCTTTTAAATCGAAACCAAGTGTCTGTATTTGTCAGACTGCCTTGCAAGCTTGCTTTGCATAGACAGGCACTGCAATTTGTATTGAATAGTTAAAAATACACTTTCAAAGAAATCATTAATCACCAAAAGAGAATACCGTTTCAACTTCTGATATGAAGTTCTTTTACCTATTACTTTCTAGCTAATTTGTTTCATACAATGGTGCTCATTGATGCTAGTGAAAGCTTTGTACCCTTCTGCAGAAAACTTAACTGGCAGAGTCATAATGATCCCAGGCAATAGCAATCACTTTTAGTCTTTTTTACTTCAGTCCACACACTCCTCATTATCAGCCTCAGACATTTTCCATTCCTCCTTAAAGCCAGCCAGACACTGTATATCTATTTGCTCCGATTTCCATTGCCTGTTATCGTTATGCAACCTGTAACTCACCAAACACCTATATGAATGAATAAAATTTAAGAAATGCTTATTAAATACCTTGTAAGTTTAAAGCAATATGTATACCCTGCAGAGGATATGTAATTGGGGAGAATTTATTAAAATATATATAATCTGATGTTGAAAATATAATACATTATAAATCCCTGAAGTAGAATTTAGGCAAACTCCTGCGAGATTTCAGAGGAATCTCTATGTTGTTGGGGAGTCAGGAGACATTTGAGGTGATCTTGGTGTATGGATGGGATCTCCAAGGAAGACATTATGGGTCAGGATTAAGAAAAGGACAGCCAGTAATAACAGCACAAGCAAAGAGATGAAAATACAAAAATAAAGACACTGTTTAACAAAAAAACGGCCAGTTTTACCCTAACTCTGTACACGGACAGCAGTTAACAAATATGTTTGAGAAGGTGGGCTGAGGCCGTAATGTGGAGAATCCTACATGTTAAGCTGTGGATTTCACATTCAACTGAGCTGGCAGTGGTGAGAAAGATTATAGCTAAGAGTTCTGCTCTTGAAAGATTAAACTGGCCTCAGAGTGAATTGGAGGCAGAAGTGATTAAAGAAAGGAAGATTCATTAAATAAAAGTTCCAGAAAGAGTTAACAGGACCCTTGAATAGGATGATGGTGGTAGTAGGAATAAAGATAGGTGAATGGCATCATGAAAGCAGAGCCAATAGAATCTGACAACTAATTGGTTGTGAGAGGAAAGTAAAGGTAGAGTTAATTACTTAATCATGAGGAAAAGATTGTCTCCCAAAATAGCATTTGACTGCCGGGAACCATAAACATCATATGAATACAATATATCCTCAAATAACACCAAATAGTATTTCCAATTCTTAATTTTAAACAATATTTAAACCAAGCCTGTAATTGTTTTGTAATTTTAAAGGAAACAATAACACTTAAACAGTACAGAGTAGAAAAAAATTAGCAACACAGGAAAAGTAGTTTAAACTTACAGAAATCTAACAGTCTGCACAGAACATATAAAAAAGAAAACCATCCAAAATAATGATCAACAATGATAATATTTATATAGATTTCTTACATAATTTCTATTAATGTGTGTAGAATGACCTTGGTCAACAGTGTGACCGAATGTGGTTGATATAGGCAGAACAGTAATTTACTGAAAGAATATTGGGTAACTCAGAGAATCTTTGGGAGAGCTAGAGAACTGGATTCAGAGTTACATCCAAAACCATGGCACTCTCTTCCAACTTTCCAACTAGATCTGGACACTAGATGCCTTAGTGTTAACCGTCAGCTGAGTCACTGGAATCTGCCAATAGAACTGCTGCTTCTGCCCTCTCTGGAAATCAGATACAGTTGCCATAGTTGCCACAACTTATCAGCAAAAAGAATACTGATAGTTCCGACTGCTGAATATTATTTTCAGAACCTACATCATGCCATGCCCTAGCCGAAAGGGAGCCTTGAAAAGCAAAAAGGCGCCACTTTGCTTTTATATTAACAATAGCCATTTTGAAAATACAAGGTTGAATGATGACAAGGAGTAATTTCATTGCACTGAGTGAAATGGAAAAAATGGATTATTTTATTTTTGTAGTTAACTATTCATGCAATCATAATTTGATTGTCCAGAATTATATTTCTGATCAGTCATTTAATTCCTGTCAAGCACTTTGAGGAAAAACTACGATACATGAAAGCTACATGTGGATTCTGATCTTATCAGAAACTACATGTGTTCACTCTTTGTGGAGAAAAGTGTACACAATGGTTTTAAAGAGAGCTATCAAATTGGCAGGGTTATGTCTATACAATATATTAACTAAACTCTATCTTTCTCTTTGTATTCTAGAGCTCATTAGTTTAAATTTTTTTTTTTAACTAGGTAAATGACAGAGATGCCTCTCTGTTAACCTGCGCCTATTTAAGTTCTTAGAATGATCAATAGGTGATAATTAGTGTTATTACTAGCACTGTCTCTAAACATCTTGGTAGCATCATGAGATACAAAGCAGGTGAAGTCATAATGGAAGAGAATTCACAGGAGACATTGAAGATAATGCTGCCCAAGCATGGTTTTTGGATCTGAATCCTAGTATGCCCTTCCTTCATCTCACTTTGAGGAGAAAAAGGTATTGAGTCAGCTTCCCTTCTTATTGCCCTCTTATTGTAGAGGGACAGAAATGGGCAATGAAGTAATTATACAGGTAGAAAAAAACTAATCATTAAAACCATTCTCCTGTTAACTTTAAGAAACCATTAGTTGTGTAGCCAAACAAAAGTAAAGGATAACAAGTATTGAGTAAATGCTGAATCACTAATCAAGGCAATATGAAAAGTCTAATTTTACATCTTGGTTAACATAGTCTTTTTAGAGTCAAAATCAGAGATAGCAACAATATTTCAGTTTTGCTTCTCTATACATTTTAATGTTAGTCCTGTAATATTTTTGACTTTCTGTTCAAGTACTCAAAACTACTCAAACAAAACATTTTATATATATTGTTCTTCAAGAATGAATGAATTAACACTAGCTTATGATTTGGGGAAATGGCTTTACTGTAATCAATTATTTCACCTAATTCAATTTATTATAAAATGATAAAGAGATGGAGCTATTACAGTATTGAATTTTATCTTCACCTGCTAATATAAACTCTTACTATTTTTCTTCCCTAATTGTAAAAATATTGGGAGAAATCACCCTAAACAATCTGTTAGTACAACTCTGCTTCTCTTGTCAAGGATTGCACTTAGTGAAACACAACCTTTGTAAAGGAGTATAATCCCCAAATAAAACTTGATTCTTCATACCTTGTTTCTCAACCATTATGGCCATATAATCTTCAAGGTCACTTATATACCCAGGCAAGTTACTTAGTATTTCTAGATTTTAATTTCTCTTCCTTCACTACATATAGAAATAATAATAGACTCTACCTATTGGAGTTAATGTATGTAAAGCATTTAACATAATGTTTGACATAGCAAGGACTAAATAAATTTTATTTATTAATAATAAAAATACTAAAAGATTAGATAACATAAAAGTATTTTATAATTATATTATATTAACTTAATATTAATAATTGATGTAATATAATAATGAATATTAATTATAGACTATTAATATAAATTATAGTAATTTTAATAATGATGCCACCGAGCTATGTTTATTATATTGATTAAAATGGAAATTATTTGATTGTTTCATTTTTAGCATGACATCTTTCATGCAATGATTGTCTAGATTCATGTTTCAGATTTTTATTACTTGTCAGGAACTTTGAAACTTCTCAGTAAGGCACTTAATCTAATTACAATATTTATTCAGTTATTAAAAATAAGGCCATTTAGGTTGCTTCCATGCCTGCACAGGGAACTCTGCTCAATAACATGTAACAAGCTGAATGGGAAAAGAATTTGAAAAACAACAGATACATGTATATGTATAACTGAATCATTTTGCTGTACACCTGAAACTAACACAACATTGTTAATCAACTATACTCTGAGATAAAATAAAAAGTTAAAAAAAAATAAGGCCAATAGACAGTGCTAAATTCAAACAAGCAGTCCTATGCTTGTGTGTGCTAGTACTCCAATGGCCAGGTCTGATGGAAGAAACTGATCCTATCAAATGCATTTGACTGGCAGATGATGACAGTTAAAGAAAATGTTTGACTTGGCTTGTGAGGCTTTGGGTGTTTCTCACATCTGTATTTAGCTTCTTAGTCATTTCAATTTTACTGAGTACCTACTAAGCATAAGGCACTATAAGACATAAAAGACATGTAATATATTTCATATTTCCTCAAGTAGCCATCATCTGGTATAAGATAAAGGAATGGATTTAATGAGTACAATATAAAGGAGTGTCACATGAAAGGAGACAAATGAAAAGATCACTTCTAAGTGGACTTAAAAGGGAAACATTTATAAAGAAATTGTTATTAAAAAAGACTGTAGAGCACAGACTGGTTCTTAATAGGTGGAGATCAGAAGCACAGTATTTTAGGTATTAGGATGAACAAAAGCATAGGGTTGGAAGATAACAGGACCTATTGTGGGACTCAATCTTGGTTCCTAATGCATAGATTCTTTGAAGAGAATAGTATAAAATAAGACAAGGAAGGTACATTAAGCCAATACTGAAGCATTCCAGTTTAAAGCACTGCACTTGTCCTTGGGCTTATGGGGACCAGTTGTATGATTCTCTTGTCTATTATTTACCTTAGGTACCTAAAAAGTAGGTAGTAAATGCTTTAAAATTTTTGATAAATGAATGATTTAGTGAATTAATTAAAGTTTGTACTTTAATAAGAAATGGGTAGCCATGACATTTGGGTCAAGAGTGGACATTAGAAAGAATGATCAGACAGTGGCAGATTATGATGAATTAAAGAGGTTAGAAATTAAAGGGGGAGAGAGTAAAAGGAAACACTTTTTATGAATGAGGGAAGAGGAAGTGAGTGTCAACAACTATGAAGGGGCTGAGATTTATCCTACTTGCAAGCTTACATATTAGGCTGCCACAGTTTCATGGATGCTGGCAGAGGACAAGAGACTCCTGGATCAGAGACAAAGGACTTTATTACTCACAGGTAAAAAGGTTACCAGATATCAGCATTTGTGTTGGTTCCTCAAGCCTCAGTTCCCACAGAGACAGGTGACATATTCATACTCAGTGGGCTACATTACTGGAGAGGAAACTGAACCCTTGTATAAGGCAGCAAGGTAACCAAAACTTTGTCCCAGAGAGAGATATTAACTTTATTATACTGGACAGTAAATCAACCTGTTCTTTGTTCCAGAGACAGACACTATCTCTTTCATCTAAGGCTCTTAACTATATAAGCATCCTTGAAAAGATAGTCTAAAACAAAGGTAGCTTACAAGATGTGCAGAAACATGAAAGACCCATAGAGGATTGTCTCCCAATAGTGAAGATCTGAATTAGGAGGTGGCAGTGAAAATTCCATTCACGTAATCACTGTATTCATGAAAGTTTCTATGATTTTTATTTAGCCTGAAGATCAAATTTTTAACAAGAGCAGGAGAATTTTTTTGTTATTTTTTCTCAAACTAGAAGAAAAGATAATTACTTTATTGCTTCTATACCAATGTTCATCATAGGAGGGAAATGTTGACTTCTTACAAGAAGTCAGAATTTAACACTTCTGTACTTTTCTTGAAGATGGAAGATAAATTCGCAGAACTCAGTAAGGCTATTCAAAACCTAAGGAGAGTTTCTACCATCTTGACAAAACCCAATAATAGTATATAAATAAACTCCATGAATTAGAATTTAAAACATTTATGTATTAAGAAAAAGGATCAATCATTTATGCGGATAAACTAAAATATCAGAGTCAATACGCTTTGTTCTGAGCTGTGAATATAGCAATGGCTTTTAAAAAGCAAGGCAGAAGCAACAGGGCCACACACTTACTAGGTCTTGTGGTAAAGAATTAAACCTTACCCCAAAATGAGATCTGGCCTTTACCCTCAGTTTCTGAGAGCTAATCTCTAAACCCTTGTAACGTCATACTTGACAGGATTATCTTTACTTGGTCTGGGTGGGTGGGTGGGTTCTGAGCCGTGCCAACAATTTAATTTAGGGTGGTCTTTGGGTCACCTGGTATCAGTTGACATCTGGAGGGGGTGGAGATTGAGATCAGTCACATGGGAAACCAATCATGCCTATGTGATAGAGTCCCAATTAAAACTCTGAACACTGCAACGTGGGTGAGCATCCTCGGTTGGGAAAACTCTGTCTGTACTGTAAGTCGGCAGTCGGGGGTGGGGAGGTAATGCTATCTTGACTGCACAGGGAGAGGACAAGTGGAAGCACTACGATTGGAACTCTCTTGGTCTCTACTATGCTCTTCTTCTCTTGTCTGATTTTTAATCTGTATCCTTTAGCTATAATAAATTGTGACCATGAATATAGCAGCTTTGGGTTCTGTGAAACCTTTTAGTGAATGTTTGAACCTGACAGTGGTTTTGGGAAATTCCAAACTTGCAACTGGTATCAGAAGTGAGGGTGGTCTTGTGTGGACTGTGTTCTCACTTTGCATAAGTCCCAATTCTAAAAAAAATTATATTCAGGAGATAATATTTCAACTTTTTGTGGAAAAAACTTTACATTTTTCTAATTTCAAATTTTTGGTTTGCATATTTCAATATGTAAAGGACAACATTCCATTTTATTTTTAATAATATACATTTAATTATATATACATGAACGTGTGTATGTAATTTCATGAACTTCTAGAATCTGTTTTCCAAACTTTTTAAACTTTTAAAAAAAATCAACAAGATTGACTATTTTTCAGTTGAAAACAAAGCGTATTAATCTTAAATACATATTATTCTTATGGACCAAATGCTCAAAAAATGAAGTGTATCTTACCTAAAAATAAGTATGTATTTAAAAATGATAACAAATTTGACCATTTTGACCATCAGAAGCTAATTCTTCCTCATTTCTATTCTAAGTAGTTTTCTCTTACATATTTCTTCAAATTTATTGTAAACTTAAGGAATTTCACTTTTTTTTTTTAAAGTGAGATGAATATCAGGAGTCCCACTTTTTTTTTTTTAATTAATTAATTTATTTTTGGCTGTGTTGGGTCTTCGTTTCTGTGCGAGGGCTCTCCCCAGTTGTGGCAAGCGGAGGCCACTCCTCATCGCGGTGCGCGGGCCTCTCACCATCGCCGCCTCTCCCGTTGCGGAGCACAGGCTCCAGACGCGCAGGCTCAGCAATTGTGGCTCACGGGCCCAGCCGCTCCGCGGCATGTGGGATCCTCCCAGACCAGAGCTCGAACCCGTGTCCCCTGCATTAGCAGGCAGACTCTCAACCACTGCGCCACCAAGGAAGCCCAAGGGATTTCACATTTTGAAGTCTTTTCATAGGCAATTCTTGAGTTTCCCAATTAGAAATGTTACTAGCATAGCCCTAAAGATCCTCATTAGTGGAAATGTAATCCCAGCTGTCTACCAAATGAGTTGGAGACACCTTTGTCTCTAACAAAGGTGGAAAATGAGAAGGTCAAATTCACTACACTGATTTCATTATCTTTTTTTTTTTAAAGAATACATTAGCTACACTAGAGACAGACAAACCGACCAATTACAGACTCTTGCTGGTACAATGGTGTGAAAAGCAAATTTACACACCATTATCATTAATAAATGCTTATTATACGCCTACTGTGTGTAACCTGTACAGAGAGGATGGTCAAGCCTCTTTCTTAGTAATGTGATTTTGAATCTAGCCACAGCAATTTTTAGCCTTAGAGTTTCAGATTGACTTGGGAGGCCCATGTGCATCAAAGTCCTCTAGGTAGCCTGCATGAGAAAATATGTTCTCATTACTTCCCCTTAGCCCTGTAACCTGGTGACAGTCCTTCTTTCAGTCATGGGCCAGAGGAAGCAAGCCAAAAACCCCTGTCATCTTCTAAATTCACAGCATGCGACTATAACATTTCTTTAAGGCTTCTTCTTTTATTTCTGTCTCCCACTGCCAGTCTGACTTTCAAAGTCACAGCAGGACATAAAAATGAAAAGAACCATAAAAGAAACCCATATGCAGAATTTCCCTACAGGAATTCAGCAAGAGGGGTAAAAATAAATGAAAGTGGCTACATTGACATTTGCCCTCCAGCAAAACATTAATAAAAAGGAAAAACAAATGTATGCCTGCCCACCCCTCAAATATGTCCCCTGATATCAGAAAATGGAATGTTTCACTTTTGTAATAGATGAAAAGACCAATTGCTTAAACATATTTTGCTGTGAGGGGTTTTAAAAATATAAAAATTGAAAATGATTCATAATATTCAGGTAGACAAAAGTCAGTATAAATTTCCATTGATTTTAAGGTCAGAGTTTTACACAAAAATTCTGATAAAAACAGGTAAAAAACAATGTCATCAAATTTTGATATAAAACAGATCATTAACACTATCGTGTATAAGCATAAAAGCAGTTAAAGCACCTCAATTAAACATCAATCTAATAGCAAATAGTATATAATAAAAGAAAATTTACATTTTTAACAATTATAAGTTTCCATTGAATTTTTGAAAAAGATTGTTTTTAAAATTCAAAGTATGCTTTTATTACAAGAGTTCTCTGAGTGCACATAGTATTTAGAAAATCTGTATATTGTATTATGTTAATAATTAAGTCATTTCATAAGTCATAACTGCATTTTTGAAAATGAACTTTTTATTTTGAGATAATTTTAGATTTGCAGAAAAATTGCAAAAACAGTACAGAGCCTTAGTTCTCACGTACTCCTCACCCAGTTTCCACACTGTTAACATTTTAGATATTGGATATTAGGTAGCCTCATCCACCAGAGGGCAGACAGCAGAAGCAAGAAGAACTACAATACTGCAGCCTGTGGAACAAAAACCACATTCACAGAAAGATAGACAAGATGAAAAGGCAGAGGGCTATGTACCAGATGAAGGAACAAGATAAAACCCCAGAAAAACAACTAAATGAAGTGGAGATAGGAAATCGTCCAGAAGAATAATTCAGAATAATGATAGTGAAGATGATCCAGGACCTCAGAAAAAGAATGGAGGCAAAGATAGAGAAGATGCAAGAAATGTTTAAAAAAGACCTAGAAGAATTAAACAGCAAACACCTAGAAGAATTACAGAACAAACAAACAGAAATGAACAATACAATAACTGAACTGAAAAATACACTAGAAGGAATCAATAGCAGAATAAGCGAGGCAGGAGAATGGATAAGTGACCTGGAAGACAGAATGGTGAAATTCACTGCTGTGGGACGGAATAAAGAAAAAAGAAGGAAAAGAAATGAAGACAGCCTAAGAGACCTCTGGGACAACATTAAACGCAACAACATTCGCATTATAGGGGTCCCAGAAGGAGAAGAGAGAGAGAAAGGACCTGAGAAAATATGTGAAGAGATTATAGTGGAAAACTTCCCTAACATGGGACAGGAAATAGTCACCCAAGTCCAGAAAGCGCAGAGAGTCCCAGGCAGGATAAACCCAAGGAGAAACACGCCGAGACACACAGTAATCAAATTGACAAAAATTAAAGACAAAGAAAAATTATTGAAAGCAACAAGGGAAAAATGACAAATAACATACAAGGGAACTCCCATAAGGTTAACAGCTGATTTCTCAGCAGAAACTCTACAAGCCAGAAGGGAGTGGAATGATATATTTAAAGTGATGAAAGGGAAGAAACTACAACCAAGATTACTCTACCCAGCAAGGATCTCATTCAGATTCGAAGGAGAAATCAAAAGTTTTATAGACAAGCAAAAGCAAAGCGAATTCAGCACCACCAAACCAGCTCTACAACAAATGCTAAAGGAACTTCTCTAAGTGGGAAACACAAGAGAAGAAAAGGACCTACAGAAACAAACCCATAACAATTAAGAAAATGCTAGTATGAACATGCATATCGATAATTACCTTAAACGTGAATGGATTAAATGCCCCAAACAAAAGAGACAGGCTTGCTGAATGCATACAGAAACAAGACCCATATATATATGCTGTCTATAAGAGACCCACTTCTGACTTAGGGACACATACAGACTGAAAGTGAGGGATGGAAAAAGATATTCCATGCAAATGGAAATCAAAAGAAAGCTGGAGTAGCAATACTCATATCAGATACAACAGACTTTAAAATAAAGAATGTTACAAGAAACAAGGAAGGACACTACATAATGATCAAGGGATCAATCCAAGAAGAAGATACAATGATTATAAATATATATGCACCCAGCATAGTAGCACCTCTATACATAAGGCAACTGCTAACAGCTATAAAAGAGGAAATCAACAGTAACACAATAATAGTGGGGAACTTTAACACCTCACTTACACCAATGGACAGATCATCCAGACAGAAAATTAATAAGGAAATGCAAGCTTTAAGTGACACAAGAGACCAGATAGATTTAATTGATATTTATAGGACATTCCATTCAAAAACAGCAGATTACACTTTCTTGCAAGTGCACATGGAACATTCTCCAGGATAGATGACATCTTGGGTCACAAATCAAGCCTCAGTAAATTTACGAAAATTGAAATCATATCAAGCATCTTTTCTGACCACAACGCTATGAGATTAGAAATCAATTACAGGGAAAAGAACGTAAAACCCTCAAACACATGGTGGCTAAACAATACGTTACTAAATAACCAAGAGATCACTGAAGAAATCAAAGAGGAAATCAAAAAATACCTAGAGACAAATGATAATGAAAACATGATGATCCAAAACCTATGGGATGCAGCAAAAGCAGTTCTAAAAGGGAAGTATACAGCAATACAAGCTTACCTCAAGAAACAAGAAAAATCTGAAATAAACAATCTAACCTCACACCTAAAGAAACTAGAGAAAGAAGAACAAACAAAACCCAAAGTTAGTAGAAGGAAAGAAATCATAAAGATCAGAGCAGAAATAAATGACATAGAAACAAAGAAAACAATAGCAAAGATCAATAAAACTAAAAGCTGGTTCTTTGAGAAGATAAACAAAATTGATAAACCATTAGCCAGACTCATCAAGAAAAAGAGGCAAAGGACTCTAATCAATAAAATTAGAAATGAAAAAGGAGAAGTTACAACAGACACCATAGAAATACAAAGCATCCTGAGAGACTACTACAATCAACTCTATGCCAATAAAATAGACAACCTGGAAGAAATGGACAAATTCTTAGAAAGCTGTAACCGTCCAAGAGTGAACCAGGAAGAAACAGAAAATAGGAACAGACCAATCACAAGTAATGAAATTGAAACTGTGATTAAAAATCTTCCAACAAACAAAAGTCCAGGACCAGATGGTTTCACAGGTGAAGTCTGTCAAACATTTAGAGAAGAGCTAACAGGCATCCTTCTCAAACTCTTCCAAAAAATTGCAGGGGCAGGAACCCTCCCAAACTCATTCTATGAGGCCACCATCACCCTGATACCAAAAGCAGACAGAGATACTACAAAAAAAGAAAATTACAGACCAATATCACTGACGAATATAGATGCAAAAATCCTCAACAAAATACTAGCAAACAGAATCCAACAACACGTTAAAAGGATCATACACCAGGATCAAGTGGGATTTATCCCAGGGATGCAAGGATTCTTCAGTATACGCAAATCAATCAGTGTGATACACCATATTAACAAATTGAAGAATAAAAACCGTATGATCATCTCAAAAGATGCAAAAAAAGCTTTTGACAAAATTCAACATCCATTTATGATAAATACTCTCCAGAAAGTGGGCATAGAGGGAACCTACCTCAACATAATAAAGGCCATATATGACAAAACCACAGCAAACATCATTCTTAATGGTGAAAAACGGAAAGCATTTCCTCTAAGATCAGGAACAAGACAAGGATGTCCACTCTCGCCACTATTATTCAACATAGTTTTGGAAGTCCTAGCCATGGCAATCAGAGAAGAAAAAGACGTAAAAGGAATAAAAACTGGAAAAGAAGAAGTAAAACTGTCACTGTTTGCAGATGACATGATACTACACATACAGAATCCGAAAGATGCAACCAGAAAAGTACTAGAGCTAATCAATGAATTTGGTAAAGTTGCAGGATACAAAATTAATGCACAGAAATCTCTTGCATTCCTATACACTAATGATGAAAAATCTGAAAGAGAAATTAAGGAAACACTCCCATTTACCACTGCAACAAAAAGAATAAAATACCTAGGAATAAACCTACCTAAGGAGACAAAAGACCTGTATGCAGAAAACGATAAGACACTGATGAAAGAAATTAAAGATGATACCAACAGATGGAGAGATATACCATGTTCTTGGATTGGAAGAATCAATATTGTGAAAATGACTCTACTACCCAAGGCAATCTACAAATTCAGTGCAGTCCCTATCAAAATACCAATGGCACTTTTTAATAGAACTAGAACAAAAAATCTTAAAATCTGTATGGAGACACAAAAGACCCGAATAGCCTAAGCAGTCTTGAGGGAAGAAAACGGAGCTGGAGGACTCAGACTCCCGGACTTCAGACTATACTACAAAGCTACAGTAATCAAGACAATATAGTACTGGCACAAAAACAGAAATATAGATCAATGGAACAGGATAGAAAGCCCAGAGATAAACCCATGCACCTATGGTCAACTAATCTGTGACAAAGGAGGCAAGGATATACAGTGGAGGAAAGACAGTGTCTTCAATAAGTGGTGCTGGGAAAACTGGACAGCTACATGTAAAAGAATGAAATTAGAACACTCCCTAACATCATACACAAAAATAAACTCAAAATGGATTAGAGACCTAAATGTAAGGCCAGACACTATAAAACTCTTAGAAGAAAACATAGGCAGAACACTCTTTGACACAAATCACAGCAAGATCTTTTTTGGCCCACCTCCTAGAGTAATGGAAACAAAAATAAACAAATGGGACCTAATGAAATTAAAAGCTTTTGCAAAGCAAAGGAAACCACAAAGAAGACAAACGGACAACCCTCAGAATGGGAGAAAATATTTGCAAATGAACCAACGGACAAAGGATTAATCTCCAGAATATATAAACAGCTTATGCAGCTCAATATTAAAAAAACAAACAACCCAATCAAAAAATGGGCAGAAGACCTAAATAGACATTTCTCCAAACAAGACATACAGATGGCCAAGAAGCACATGAAAAGCTGCTCAACATCACTAATTATTAGAGAAATGCAAATCAAAACTACAATGAGGTATCACCTCACACCAGTTAGAATGGGCATCATCAGAAAATCACAAACAACAAATGCTGGAGAGGGTGTGGAGTAAAGGGAACCCTCTTGCACTGTTGGTGGGAATGTAAATTTATACAGTCACTATGGAGAACAGTATGGAGGTTCCTTAAAAAGCTAAAAATAGAATTACCATATGACCCAGCAATCCCACTACTGGGCATATACCCAGAGAAAACCATAATTTAAAAAGACACATGCACCCCAATGTTCATTGCAGCACTATTTACAATAGCCAGGTCATGGAAGCAACCTAAATGCTCATCGACAGCCAAATGGATAAAGAAGTGGTGGTACATATATACAATGGAATATTACTCAGACATAAAAAGGAACGAAATTGGGTCATCTGTAGAGATGTGGATGGATCTAGAGACTGTCATACAGAGTGAAGTAAGTTAGAAAGAGAGAAACAAATATCGTATATTAACGCATAAAAGTGGAACCTAGAAAAATGGTAGAGATGAACGGGTTTGCAGGGCAGAAATAGAGACACAGATGCAGAGAACAAATGTATGGACACCAAGGGGGGAAAGTGGCGGGGGGTGGTGGTGGTGTGATGAATTGGCAGATTGGGATTGACATGTATACACTGATGTGTATAAAATAGATAACTAATAAGAACCTGCTGTATAAAAAATAAATTAAATAAAATTAAAAAAAAAAAGATCTGTGCACCCCTATGTTCATAGCAGCACTATTCACAATAGCCAAGACATGGAAACAACCTAAATGTCCATTTACAGATGAATGGATAAAGAAGATGTGGTACATATATACAATGGAGTATTACTCAGCCATAAAAAGTATGAAATCATGCCACTTGCAGCAACATGGATGCAACTAGAGATTATCATACTAAGTGAAGTAAGTCAGACAGAGAAAGAAAAATACCATATGATGTCATTTATATGTGGAATGTAAAATATGACACAAATGAACTTATCTGCGAAACAGAAACAGGCTCACAGACATAGAGAACAGATTGCTGGTTGCCAAGTTGTGGGGTGGGGGTGGGAGGGATGGACTGGGAGTTTTGGCTTAGTAGATGCAAAGTATTATATATATAGGATGGATAAACACCAAGGTCTTACTATGTAGCATAGGAAACTATATTCAATATCCTGTGATAAACCATAACAAAAAAGAATATGAAAAATATTGTATACATATGTATAACTGAATCCCTTTGCTGTACAGAAGAAATTGACACAACATTGTAAATCAACTGCTTCAAAAGAAAAGCAAGTCTTTTAAAAAAAAAAAGACAAAATAATGAGGTTATGAACTAGAAATGGAGAAGAGTTTTTAAAGAGAGGTAGAATCTACAGGACATGCATACAATGGAATATGGAAAATGAGAGAATAAAAGGAGAGGAGATTATCACTGTATTTCTACTTAGTTGATAAGGTACTGACTGGTGTGAGTTACCTGCCACAGGGAATATTAGAGGCAAAGAGTGAGGGGGTAGGCAGATGTGAAAATATTTCGGTTTTGAACAGACTGGGTTTAAGACGTCTGATTTTGAGGACATTACATAGAGATGCCCAATAGGTTGGTGTTTATTGGAAATGGAACTAAGGAGAGAGATGGGCTGAGAACACAGTTTGGGAGACATTACCGTATAGATAGTATTGGAAATAATAAAAGTAGATGATATCCTTCAGCAGCATATAGAATGAGAAAAGAAGGCTGTTGTTGTTGGAACTCTCAGGAAGCACCTACATTTAATGCATGTGTGGAGATAGACCAGCCAGCAAAGGATATGGAGAAAGAATGGCAAGCAAAAGTAGAGTAAAACCAAGAAAACTTTACCACAGAAACCAGGATGGAGGTTTAATATTCAAGGACAGAGATTCAAAAAGCAGAGAAAGGTCAATGGTGCCAAAGCTACAGATAGGTGAGTTAATATAGATTATTTTATAATGAATAAGAGGAGTAATCAAAGGATCTATTAAACATTATATTTCAAAATAAAAGTTTTGGTACAAACTTGCTAATATTTGAAAATGAATCAATTTAAAAACTTTTACGAAGTGAAGCATACATTTGTGGAAAAAACTAACACTAGGTAATTTCTGAGCCTTCACCATTTTAACACTATGTTCTATTATGTACTCCACAGCAATGTTTCAAATAACCAAAGTGAAAAAGTTTCCATTAAAGGTAGATCACGGTGCTTAAAAATTCACCAAAGCGTACTGGAAATCCTTCCACTTGGTATAAGCAGGTAAGAATTTTACAACCAACACATTCCTGGAATTGTTGGAAAGTGCTCCACTCTTCAAATGATTCAGTTTGCTCGTCTCTTTTAAACTACAGTTTGCTCCCAAAACACTGCTTTGTAAAAATACAAGATCACTTTTCAGGATTTATTTCAGCTAACAAAAAACATTCTTCACATTTAAAAAACGAACCCTTCAATAAATGTGGTTTGACACAAAATAAAACACCTATATAGTAGAGTTCCAAGACTGATTGGGAATTGCCAAATTCTTCCAATTACAAATGATTTTTTTAAATTTCCCCTTTAAAAACTATCAAGTGGTAGTATAACAACAAAACAGGACACTAGTACAGTGCAGTAAAATGTTTTCTTTACTGTTGTCATTTCCTAAAGCTAAATAAGCTATCTTAAAATTAAAATTAGGAAAATCAAGAGAAATAAAAATAGATAAGAAAAAGCCATATGCAAGGAAAAGAGTCAACCAAAAAGTCTAAATAACATTTTGAATAATGAAAATATTCCTGTTTAAAAAGCCAAAAAATAAAACCCATTTGGAACAAGTAGAGAATCAAATCCGTAAATACAGAATATCTAGAAAGTACTGACTGTGATAATTTTATGTGAGAGCTTCTAGACTATGGCCTAGTATAAAGATATAGTTAAATGAGGGTTATATTTTATATAGTGATAAAGATCTCCAAGATATATTAAGTGGGAGAGAACAGATGCAAAAAATTAGATTGTTTCCTCATGTATTAAAAATTTAGAGTGGGAGTCACATTTCATTGTAATCTGTATTGTTTGATTTTATTTATCATACACAATAATAGATTTTCAAAGTAAAATAAAATTTAAGGAAAAATAAGCTTAATATAAAGTTAAAAGAATATTTTTTAATCCCCTAGTCAATTCAGAATTCTGTGTATACACAGACACTATATGCAGAGACTCTAAACATTTATGTTTTTTACCCTTTTCTTCAAGAGTTCAGGAAGCTTTGAGAAGATGTAGTCCATAAAAACAGAAGAGCATTAACATGGCAAAATTAAAACATAAGGTCTAAAAACAGGGAATTCAGCAGATGAACAAGGCAAAGAACTTCAAGAATGAGCAAGAGGAAGTCTTAGGACAACAACTGGGCAGCAGACATTTAAAAAAAAGCAAAAACAAAATGGGACCTGCTGAAGAAAAGTTTACAGGGGAAAAAGGAAGAGAAACAATATATGAGCTATTTAACTGTATGAAAAATTTTATTAAACTATAGAATATAAGATATATAGGTAAACTTACTTTTATGTCTAAAGAAAACTGTGCACACTAAAGATTTGTGGAGATTATTAATTCCAGGACAAAAATGGTGTAGAAGAAAAGAAAATTTTATGTCCTTGTACATTATATGGCCCAGCAGTGAACAATATTTACAGAATCATAACAACAAAATATTGAATATGGATTTAGTAACATTTGAGAAGAAAAAAGGAAGTTAGCTAAAAATGTTAACTTACCATAATAGATAAAATCTAAAATGAGATTGTAACATATGCATTTTATTTAGATATATGCAGATAAAAAACTGTAAATAGTAGCTAAAAAAGAGAAAACTGTTGCCTCTGGGTAGTGGGATAAGAAAGGAGATGGGTGTGCATAGTGACTAGTTTCTTTTTTTTATAAACCTTATCTATCTATACGATTTTAAAGCTTTGGCATATAAATAATTTTAAATGTGTAAAGTATATTAATGAAAAATATAAAGGCAAAACAATTTCAAAAAGGAGAAGATAACTTAAACTCGTTGGTAAGAGAAATTTAAATTAAATCAAAAATAAGACTACCTATACCCACCCTGCTGACAAAAATGGGAAGTTCTCTAACACTTATTGCTGGTGGGGATACCAGAAAAGGATACTCTAGCATCACACAAAGTAACTAATCGACTTAACCATGGAGAACAACAATATTATAATACTTCTGGATCATACTATTTTTTGGTGAATTTGCACTGTTCAAAGAATAACTGCTATCTAATATTTGGCAGGCTTTTGAGGTGGCTGTATGAGTAAGTGGTCTTAGTACTTTCTCCAGGAGGTATATCAGAATTGGAGCAAAACAATGAAAACCTCCACCTTCTGTTATATCACCATGAGATACTATGGTTTATAGTGCAATCTATAAACTACTTTACTCAGTATTTTAAAATTTATTTTGTAACTATTTCATATTTTTTAGGAAGTTATTAATTACTAATAAGTGTTAAAGCATAAGAATGCAGGTAGTTTTTTTATTACTCATAAAGATGTAGATGGAAAAATAAAGATAGTAAGTAAAACAAAGTTCTAGATCAATTTCTACTACTGGCACTTGGCAAATGATTTAATTCCTTTTTAGCAATAAGTCCCAGTATAGCTTTATAAAGATTTTGCTAAATTAATTTCTATGTATTAAAGGCATTGAAATATTACATGATGACTTACAGAAAACAATACTAAGCACTTATATTCCAGGCACTGTTCTGAGCATGTATTACTTCACTTAACCCTCAAAACAACTTCAACTTTGTAGGCTCAATTACTATCTCCATTTTCCAGTTGTATAAACTGAAATAAAGGGAGAATAAGTTGTCCAGGTACAAAGGTTAGATCAAGATTTGAATCCAAGAGGTCTCCTAGCCTGTGTTCTTGGCAAGTGAAAGCCAACTCTACAGAAGGTAGAATAAACAACCAGAGGTCAGAAAAACTATAAGAAATAGGAATCTAAGGCCCATAAGAAAACTAGGCTTGCCTACATGATACAGCACTAATATCAGCTTTGACCTCAGGGCAACCCAATTTTATGCTCACCATTCACAGCTTCCTGCAGCAGTTTCAGCTTGCTGGGGTGTGTGTATGTTTCAAGGTTTCTTTTACTTTGCAGCAAACCCAGCAATGCAATCAAACTTATTTTTTTGTATTTAATCCAGGATCCAGTTGAATTTTGTTCAGAAGTTCCCTCAAAGTGTCCACTTATCCATACAGCCAAGTGTGAGTCCTTTTATATCTTGCTACTCAAGATAATATACAAGAATCAAGAACGTTGGCATCAATCGGGGGCTTGCTAGCAGCTCTCAGGTTGCAGTTGAGACACACAATTAGAATCTGCATTTTTAACAAGATTCCTCAGTGACTTGAATGCACTTTAAAGTTTGATAGACATGGTTCTGACAGGCCCTTAAAATGAATAAGCATAAAGATTTTAAGAATTAATGAATAAAATTAAAGTTGGGGTGGGCTTTCTCCAACATATTTTTAGTAATTAGCGTCGACTTTCAACACCCTAACTTACTTCTGTGTCAGCAAAAATTTTTGAAGTAGAAATGATTTTTCAAATTTTCAGATGGAGATGGTTCAAAGAGAAATGACAGGGGTTGGGTGCTGGGGTATAATCAATAAGGTTTGGGGCTCTAGGATTAGAAAGCTCAACTGGATCTGAAATTTACAGGCTTGCATAAATTGATTTGTCTCAACTTCATGCAGCTCATTACTAAAAAAACCAAGTTTTGAATACAGATGTCCTTTGAAAGTCAGCATTATGCTACCATGTTAAACCCTCTTGGGTGCTAGGCATAGGTCAAAAACTCAAATATGTGTCTTTTCAAGTTTTTAACTGTCATCTGGGTATTACCTTGCACTCTCTCCTTACTTTAAGAAAATAACAGAGGTACTTGTTTTACACCCAATTTCTTACAAATTACAAAAAACAAAGTCAAAATTTATTTTTTCCCATTTCTCTTTTTTTTTTGTATACAGCTTAAAAATGCATTTTTGGACAAACTAAACTTAACCCACATGAGACTAAAATGAATCAGTCATTTGTATTTTGGAAACATAAATCTAAAGCTATAAAGACTGACATACATGTTTCTATCTCAAACACAATGCTATAATGATAAGTTCTGTGAAAAGTCAGTAATACCATTCCCAATTTTTTTTCTTAAATGTTTGGTTAAACATTATAAAATTGGTATTTTATAAAATAATAAATCCAAATATTTAAAATTTTCATTCATATGCTCAGTTATATTGAAAACTCTATAAGGTATATATTTCTAAATTCAAATAAATGAGCCATAATTATTTATTCAGTACTATTTTTTTAATTTGAATTTTATTTATTTTTTATACAGCAGGTTATTAGTTATCTATTTTATATATATTAATGTATATATGTCAATCCATATCTCCCAATTCATCCCACCACCACCTCCTGCTTCCCCCCTTGGTGTCCATATGTTTGTTCGCTACATCTGTGTCTCTATTTCTGCCTTGCAAACTGGTTCATCTGCACCATTTTCTATATTCCACATATATGGGTTAAGACACGATATTTGTTTTTCTCTTTCTGACTTCACTCCGTAAGACAGTTTCTAGGCCCATTCACGTCTCTACAAATGACCCAATTTTATTCCTTTTTACGGCAGAGTAATATTCCATTGTATATATGTTCCACATCTTCTTTATCCATTCGTCTGTCCATGGGCATTTAGGTTGCTTCCATATCCTGGCTATTGTAAATAGTGCTGCAATGAACATTGGGGTGTATGTGTCTTTTTGAATTATTGTTTTCTCTGGGTATATGCCCAGTAGTGGGATTGCTGGGTCATACGGTAATTCTATTTTTGGATTTTTAAGGAACCTCCATACTGTTCCCGATAGCAGCTGTATCAATTTACATTCCCACCAACAGTGCAAGAGGGTTCCCTTTACTCCACACCCTCTCCAGAATTTGTTGTTTGTAGATTTTCTGATGATGCCCATTCTAACCAGTGTGAGGTGATACCACATTGTAGTTTTGATTTGCATTTCTCTAATAATTAGTGATGTTGGGCAGCTTTTCATGTGTTTCTTGGCCATCTGTATGTCTTCTTTGGAGAAATGTCTATTTAGATCTTCAGCCCATTTTTTGATTAGGTTGTTTGTTCTTTAATATTGAGCTGCATGAGCTGTTTATATATTTTGGAGATTAATCCTTTGTCCATTGATTCATTGTCAAATATTTTCTCCCATTCTGAGGGTTGTCTTTTTGTTTTGTTTAGTTTCCTTTGCTGTGCAAAAGCTTTTAAATTTCATTAGATTCCGTTTGTTTATTTTTGTTTTTATTTCCATTACTCTAGGAGGTGGGTCACAAAAGTATCTTGCTGTGATTTATGTCCAAGAGTGTTCTTCTGATGTTTTGCTCTAAGGAGGTTTATAGTGTCCGGTCTTACATTTAGGTCTTTAACCCATTTTTAGTTTATTTTTGTGTATGGTGTTAGGAAGTATTCTAATTTCATTCTTTTACATGTAGCTGTCCAGTTTTCCCAGCACCACTTATAGAAGAGGCTGTCTTTTCTCCATTGTATATTCCTGCCTCCTTTATCATAGGTTAGTTGACCACAGGTGCGTGGGTTTATCTCTGGGCTTTCTGTCCTGTTCCACTGATCTATATTTCTGTTTTTGTGCCAGTACCATACTGTCTTGATTACTATAGCTTTGTAATATAGGCTGAAGTCAGGGAGTCTGATTCCTCCAGCTCTGTTTTTTTCCCTCAAGATTGCTTTGGCTATTCGGGTCTTTTGTGTGTCCATATAAATTTTAAGATTTTTTGTTCTAGTTCTCTAAAAAATGCCATTGGTAATTTGATAGGAATTGCACTGAATCTGTAGATGGCTTTGGGTAGTATAGTCATTTTCACAATATTGATTCTTCCATGCCAAGAACATGGTATATCTCTCCATCTGTTTGTGTCATTTTTTATTCTTTACATCAGTGTCTTATAGTTTTCTGAGTACATGTCTTTTACCTCCTTAGGTAGGTTTATTCCTAGGTATTTTACTCTTTGCAATGGTGAATGGGATTGTTTCATTAATTTCTCTTTCTGATCTTTTGTTGTTAGTGTATAGCAAAGCAAGAGATTTCTGTGCGTTAATTTTGTATCCTGCAACTTTACCAAATTCATCGATTAGCTCTAGTAGTTTTCTGGTGGCATCTTTAGGATTATCTATGTATAGTACCATGTCATCTGCTAACAGTGACAGTTTTACTTCTTCTTTTGCAATTTGTATTCCTTTAATTTCTTTTTCTTCTCTGATTGCCATGGCTCGGACTTCCAAAACTATGTTGAATAAGTGGTGAGAGTGGACATCCTTGTCTTGTTCCTGACCTTACAGGAAATGCTTTCAGTTTTCACCATTGAAAATGATGTTGGCTGTGGGTTTCTCATATATGGCCTTTACTATGTTGAAGTAGATTCCCTCCATGCCCACTTTCTGGAGAGTTTTTATCATAAATGGGTGTTGAATTTTGTCAAAAGCTTTTCTGCATCTACTGAGATGATCATATGGTTTTTATTCTTCAATTTGTTAATATGATGTATCACATTGATTGATTTGTGTATGTTGAAAAATCCTTGCATCCCTGGGATAAATCCTACTTGATCATGGTGTATGATCTTTTTAATGTGTTGTTGGATTCTGTTTGCTACTATTTTGTTGAGGAATTTTGCATCTATAACCATCAGTGATATTGGTCTGTAATTTTCTTTTTTTGTAGTTTTGCTATCAGGGTGATGGTGGCCTTGTAGAATGAGTTTGGGAGTGCTCCCTCATCTGCAGTTTTCTGGAAGAGTTTGAGAAGGATGGGTGTTAGCTCTTTAAATGTTTGATAGAATTCACCTGTGAAGCCATCTGGTCCTGGACTTTTGTTTGTTGGAAGATTTTTAATCACAGTCTCAATTTCATCACTTGTGATTGTTCTGTTCATATTTTCTATTTCTTCCTGGTTCAGTCTTGGAAGGTTATAGCTTTCTAAGAATTTGTCCATTTCTTCCAGCTTGTCTATTTTATTGGCATAGAGTTGATTGTAGTAGTCTCTCAGGATGCTTTGTATTACTGCAGTGTCTTTTTTAACTTCTTTCTTAATTCTAATTTTATTGAATCCTCTCCCTCTTTTTCTTGATGACTCTGGCTAAAGGTTTATCAATTTTGTTTATCTTCTCAAAGAACCAGCTTTTAGTTTTATTGATGTTTGCTATTTTCTTTGTTTCTATGTCATTTATTTCTGCTCTGATCTTTATGATTTCTTTCCTTCCACTAATATGGGTTTTGTTTTTTCTTCTTTCTCTAGTTCCTTTAGGTGTAAGGTTAGATTTTTTATTTCAGATTTTTCTTGTTTCTTGAGGCACGCTTGTATAGCTATAAACTTCCCTCTTAGAACTGCTTTTGCTGCATCCCACAGGTTTTGGATTGTCGTGTTTTCATTGTCATTTTTGTCTAGGTATTTTTTGATTTCCTCTTTGATTTCTTCAGTGATCTCTTGGTTATTTAGTAACGTAGTGTTTAGCCTCCATGTGTTTGTGTTATTTATGTATTTTCCCCTGTAATTTATTTCTAATCTCATAGTGTTGTGGTCGGAAAAGATGCTTGATATGATTTCAATTTTCGTAAATTTACTGAGGCTTGATTTGTGACCCAAGATGTCATCTATCCTGGAGAATGTTCCATGTGCACTTGCAAGAAAGTGTAATCTACTGTTTTAGGATGGACTGGCCTATAAATATCAATTAAATCTATCTGGTCTATTGTATCATTTAAAGCTTGCATTTCCTTATTAATTTTCTGTCTGGATGATCTGTCCATTGGTGTGAGTGAGGTGTTAAAGTCCCCCACTATTATTGTGTTACTGTCGATGTCCTCTTTTATAGCTCTTAGCTTTTTTGTCTTATGTATTGAGTTGTTCCTATGTTGGGTGCATATATATTTATAATTGTTATATCTTCTTCCTTGATTGATCCCTTGATCATTATGTAGTGTCCTTCCTTGTCTCTTGTAACATTCTTTATTTTAAAGTCTATTTTATCTGATATGAGTATGGCTACTCCAGCTTTCTTTTGATTTCCATTTGCATGGAATACCTTTTTCCATCCCCTCACTTTCAGTCTGTATGTGTCCCTAGGTCTGAAGTGGGTCTCTTGTAGTCAGCATATATATGGGTCTTGTTTTTGTATCCACTCAGTGAGCCTGTGTCTTTTGGTTGGAGCATTTAGTCCATTCACATTTAAGGTAATTATCGATATGTATGTTCGTGTTACCATTTTCTTAATTGTTATGGGTTTGTTTTTGTAGGTCTTTTTCTTCTCTTGTGTTTCCTACTTAGAGAAGTTCCTTTAGCATTTGTTGTAGAGCTGGTTTGGTGGTGCTGAATTCCCTTAGCTTTTGCTTGTCTGTAAAGCTTCTGATTTCTCCGTCAAATCTGAATGAGATCCTTGCCGGGTAGAGTAATCTTGGTTGTAGGTTCTTCCCTTTCATCACTTGAAATATATTGCACCACTCCCGTCTGGCTTGTAGAGTTTCTGCTGAGAAATCAGCTGTTACCCTTATGGTAGTTCCCTTGTATGTTATTTGTCGTTTTTCCCTTGTTGCTTTTAATAATTTTTCATTGTCTTTAATTTTTGTCAATTTGATTACTATGTGTCTTGGCATGTTTCTCCCTGGGTTTCTCCTGTATGGGACTCTCTGTGCTTCCTAGACTTGGGTGGCTATTTCCTTTCCCATATTAGGGAATTTTTCGACTATAACTTCTTCAAATATTTTCTTGGGTCCTTTCTCTCTCTCTTCTCCTTCTGGGACCCCTGTAATGTGAATGTTGGTGTGTTTACTGTTGTCCCATAGGTCTCTTAGGCTGTCTTCATTTCTTTTCATTCTATTTTCCTTATTCTCTTCTGCAGCAGTGATTTCCACCATTATGTCTTCCAGGTCACTTATCGGTTCTTCTGCTATTGATTCCTTCTGGTGTATTTTTCATTGCAGTTATTGTATTGTTCATCTCTGTTTGCTTGTTCTTTAATTCTTCTAGGTCTTTGTTAAACATTTCTTGCATCTTCTCTATCTTTGCCTCCATTCTTTTTCCAAGGTCCTGGATCATCTTCACTATCATTATTTTGAATTCTTTTTCTGGAAGGTTGCCTATCTCCACTTCATTTAGTTGTTTTTTCTAGGGCTTTATCTTCTTTCTTCATGTGGTACATACTCCTCTGCCTTTTAATTTTATCTATCTTTCTGTGAATGTGGTTTTTGTTCCACAGGCTGTAGGATTGTAGTTCTTCTTGCTTCTGCTGTCTGTCCTCTGGTGGATGAGGCTATCTAAGAGGCTTGTGCAAGTTTCCTGATGGGAGGGACTGGCGGTGGGTAGAGCTGGTTGTTGCTCTGGTGGGCAGAGCTCAGTAAATCTTTAATCTGTTTGTCTGCTAATGGGTGGGGCTAAGTTCCCTCCTTGTTGGTTGTTTGGCCTGAGGCGACCCAGCACTGAAGCCTACAGGCTCTTTGGTGGGGCTAATGGTGGACTCCGGGAGGACTCATGCCAAGGAGTACTTCCCTGAACTTTTGCTGCCAGTGTCCTTGTCCTCACGGTGAGCCACAGCTGCCCCCCGCCTCTGCAGGAGACCATCCAACACTAGCAGGTAGGTCTGGTTCAGTCTCCTATGGGGTCACTGCTCCTCCCCCTGGGTCCTGATGCACACACTACTTTGTGTGTGCCCTCCAAGAGTGGAGTCTCTGTTTCCCCCAGTCCTATCGAAGTCCTACAATCAAATTCCGCTAGCCTTCAATGTCTGATTCTCTGGGAATTCCTCCTTCCGTTGCCGGACCCCCAGGCTAGGAAGCCTGATGTGGGGCTCAGAACCTTCACTCCAGTGGGTGAACTTCTGTGGTATAATTGTTCTCCAGTTTGTGAGTCACCCACCCAGAGGTTATGGGATTTGATTTTATTGTGATTGCACCTCTCCTACCATCTCATTGTGGCTTCTCCTTTGTCTTTGCATGTGGGGTGTCTTTTTTGGTGGGTTCCTGTGTCTTCCTGTCGATGATTGTTCAGCAATTAGTTGTGATTCTGGTGCTCTCGCAAGAGGGAGTAAGGGCATGTCCTTCTACTCCACCATCTTTTACCAATCTCTTATTATTCAGTACTATTATTTGAAGTTTCTTTCTTCATTTATTCTGGTTGGAGTCTACTTCTTGATTTTTTTAATTTAATTAAATATATGGAAAAATCAGTAAATATAAAATTTTGTTTACTTTTTCATTAATACATTTTTATAATGCAGTGATTTTTGCCTCACTTGAGATATATTTATGATTCTTTAGTTTTTAATCATAAAATACACGTATAAAAGTATTATTAAAAGGAAGCATTTTAATAACAGATAATTTTATTGGTTAATTGCTTTGAAATAAAACCCAGTATTAAGGTCTTGGAAATACTGTCTCGTATTTCAGAGTAGGTGATATGTGATTTCTCTCAACTGTTCAAAATTCTGTCACTACTCATGAATCACCTGGGTAGATTTGCAAATAAATTAGTGCCCAAGACACTCACAAAGTCAATTACCTCAGAATCTCTTTGGTGTTGGACATAGATATCAGTATTTTTTAAAGGCTCCCTGTATGATTCTAAAATTTATCTAGAGTTAGGAACCACTGATCTATCTTCCTCATTAATGCTTCAAATAACAATTCTGTTTGAAAAAAAAATCAAAGAAACAGTCTAAATATATAGCTTCAGAAATAGTGTACTGAAAGAGCTGCTATTTGCTTATGTTGATAAATCACCTTATCCAGTGGGAAATCCTTGGATAACTACAATGCATATGAAATATAAACCTTATATCAAATCACTCTTCATTTGTTTTTAACTGAAATCTGGCTGTAGTCATCTTCTGCATTGTGTCATACTTACATTTTTTTTTTTTTTTTAATTTCACGAAAACAAAGGTAAAAGCAATTTTCTTCAGGTCAAATATACAGTTGCTTTTCTAAAATCACCCTCTGAGCTGCTAATAGAATTTTATATAACATACTCAGCATCATTAATCTACTTTACAATTTACAGCTTGAGTTATGTTGATATGTTTAAAAGGATAAAATTTAGAATTCACTCTTGAGAACAAATTAAACTCATTATTAGAGAAGACACTTTTGACCTCCTTGACCTCCTAGGTGGTATAGGTGTTCATATGGTACGTCATCACTTTTGTACTGTTAAAATATCAATTATTAATATTAAAATTTTAATACAAGTTCAAAAAGGAAGCACTATTAAGCCAGTCCAAGAATGAAAAACATCAACAATATAATTTCTGATTTCCTGGTCTGTACAGTCAGACATATTTTACAAAACACATCATGATTTTATGTTTGCAACTTAGCGTTTGACATAGGGCTATTTCCTGATAATCTTAACTCTATTGCTTAACACTTAAATGTAAGTATTTAGAGTCTTCAGAGTCATTTTGAATGTTTTACCCATTATATATTTTTTCTAATAAATATTTAATAAGGCTTCTGATAAATTAATATTTTCTAGTAAAACAGAAGACAAAATGGATATGAACAAATAACAGTTGAAAAATCTAGTCAAAACTACCTTACGCCAATTTTCCCATTCAGTTTGAAAATGCTTTAAATATCTGAAAGAAACTTGACACTTAAGATCTGAGAAACTTTGCTTGTCAAAAGTTGACTGCTACAAATATACATGCCTTAATCCAGTATTCTAGGCCCAAAATAAATCACTTTCCTACTTTATCCACCTCTCTATTTCAGTCACAGTAAGGTGGCTGTTCACTCCCACTCAATGTCCTGCCTTTACAATCTATGTCTACTATCTTTTAAGATAAATCTCAGCCTATACCAATCACTGGAAGCCTTTAAGAACATGAGTTACCTTCTCTTCACTATTCCATTGCTACTTATGGACTCATTATTTAATATTCTATTTTAAAATCACATACATGTGTATGCCATTTTATAATGCTACAATGCTAAAACAAGAGGAAAAACTGTTGCCTCGAGTGGCCAAATAGTAATATTTTTGCCCTCAAGGGTAAAAAATATTTTCTCTGTTTTATTTATTTATATCTATTGAATTTAGCAGCAAGCGTAGCCTTGGGAGAAAGCATACATTGATTACTCTTGGTAAATTTACTTTGGGTACCCATTTACTCCTCTTCATGACTTTGTTCTGCTCAGGCCCACGCCCTCCAGGTGATGTTCCAAATTCTGTAATTGCCCTTTTGCTTAGCTGTGTATTCTCAACTGGCTAAGAGTAGCCTGATAAACCAACACCTTAGGGATTGTAGAATAAAACTTACAACAGATGAATGTGTTAAGTCCTACAAGGTGTGTGTGATTTTGGAGGATATATCTTCATTATGGCATTTTAGGCAGGGAAATAAGCAGGTGAAATATAGTTCTGTGCAAGAAAACTGGTATATTTTCTTATTAGTAACTCCTTAACTATCATCATGAAAAGAACGATCTACCTTGCCAAATCATGGTTTTTTAATACAGGGTTAGAGTAAGATATTAAGAAAGATAATAGGTTGAGAGAATCATTTAACAGTTTTCCACCTCCCATAATTTGGGATTTCCCCAAAATCAAATAATCAAAATATGAAAAGAACTTTAAAGATAGCATTTGATATACGGCACTTTAATAAATCTTAAGCACCTCTCTTGGAAAGTACTGTATGTGTATCTCAAGACCTGGAAACAGTCCCTGAGTTTTAGCAAGTGCTCATCAATTATTTGTTTTATGAATTAATAAATAAATGCATTTATTTCAAAGTGGATAACTGCTCTGTAACACAAAGGCTCTGACTATGCAGTGAAACCTATACCTAATTAAAATGTATTTATATATATTTGCTTTCATTATCAAACTAATAATTTGAGGGCTAGCTTCTTCGAATGGTATAATAGCATTCACAAATTTACCACACATGGGTAATATTACATTGTTTTACTATCATATATCTTAGGGGTTTAATACACTTTAATTTTGCATAATTCTTTTTTCTTAAATCTTTAGTGGAAGACATACCAGTTTAGTTTTAACATGGCAGGTCACTTAGATTATGATTGAAACCATCAGATGTTGTTTGCCTCCAGAGGCTTATTTGCTGACCTACAGCCTGTATACTAATATATAAACAAACAGCCACACACTTTGACCAAGATAGCATCTTTCTTGCTTATTATTTTTAGCATTAACAGCTCAATATGAGGACAGTGTTCATTACTCCACATGCTTTGACAAGTGAGAACTTTTCTGATTCATTACCTGTTTGCTGCCACTATCCTAGCAGTTTCTTACATAATGCACCAAGCATCTGGTTGGGTCTTTTTTAGCTTTCCATTTGCAAATAAGGTTATGTGTACATAATTTTTCTCTCTTCATAGAAGGAAGGGACCAAGTTTCTGTAATAAATATTGTCCAAAAAATATATATATAGTGAAAATGCTCAGATTTTTTCCCAATTTTTCATCTTCATTTGATTATCATATTATTATGGAATCTGGCATCAAAAATTTAGTAGCACTGTTATTTTATATTTAATATTGCTGTAGTTCAATTTAATCATTATTATGACTAAGAAATATTCTAAGCATGCTTGATCAATTACTATTTCTTATACAGTTCTTTGGGGATATTGACAAGTGTGTATTATCTACCTTTCTTCGCTAATTCATCTATCCATCCATTTCTATATAAACCTATGTGTATATTACTATTTTCATTTATATTTAAAAATCTGCAAACATACTATTATTACATTCATATAATAGAGACTTCTGTATATTTTACTTTATACATGTCTAAAATTAAGCAAAGCACACACTAGGGGATTAATTTACATACTACTACTTGTCTAAATACTAGATCTTTTTCTCCTCTGCTATGGTAACTTTAACCTGCCATTGCAGTAGCAGGGTTTTCACAGGTATAAATCAACTGCACTATTGATTTTTTCCCCATGAAATGATGGAAGAATTAACTACTGAATGATTAAAGATCACTTTGTGTAAATTAAGTGGCATAGGATTGGATACAGTAAAATAATCGTAGTAACAATAAACTTCTGCAGCAACATTTCCTCTCAGAGAAAAATTTAGCCCTTCTCACTAGGAAAAAAGATCGTTTGGCTGTAACCAGGGAAAATTACAGGGAAAATAAATGAAATATTTCTCACTTTTAACAGTTAGATCTAGGAACATACACATTGTCTAGAACAGACATACTTTTATTAGAAGCTTTACACAGTCATAGCATTATTAATATCTATACTTCTTAATATCCCCTAATGTCAGATACATATGTATACTAACATGAGAATAAAGATTTTGTCAACTTGAAATGATAGAGCAATACAAAAAGAAACTGATAAATTAGAGTGTGTATGAGTGGAAATTCTGTAAATCATATTGTAAAGTCTGTTTAAGGTAATGGGTATATTTTAACTGATATAGAAAGATGACAAAAATGGCATTCAAGATAGAGTCAGAAAATTTGAGTCAATTAGAAATACCTGTATAATCAAATAGGGCATAGATGTTAACAAAACAGTTAATGGGATTCTATGAAAATTATATGTGAATTATGACCAAACCAATTTACAATGAAAGCAAGTTGGATATAACTACCCATATGTAGAATAGTGGATCCATCTGACAGATGGTAACTGGAGAACAAAGGAAGAAAAAGAGAAAAAAACTCGAGATGTTAAGAGAATGTACAAAGGGTACACAGAATACTGCAGACATATGTATAACCGGAGAGGGGAAAATAACAGAGGTTGGTTCAGGAAATCAGTGACAGTTTCTGTGTATCACCACAACCACTACCACAACTACCACCACCCAAGAAAAAGAGAAATGATTTCACTAGTAAATTCCACTTCGACAGACACCAAATAATATTTATTTTGATCAAAGACAGACCTTGAAGTTCCAATATAGTTTTACTGCACACAACACATAATTTACCACTGTACCACACAATAGACACTCAGGAAGTGATTTGTGAATGATTATACCTAGGTGATTCCAATGGGGACATAAATATTCTGGTAGGAGAAGAAAGGAAAATGTGAAAATATCTAAATAAAAATACACATTTTTCATTGTTTGGGGTTTAGGCTGTATCTATTGATACATCCAACAAGCTAATTATCAAGGAGTGTAACCCAACAAACAGTGGCATAGAAGCAGATTAACTTATAGAATGTAATATCCTTTTCGTCAAGATCATTATAGAATGGTACTTTACCTCATTACTCTTTTATGCTTACCATTGTTTTAGTTGTTTTATTCTTTGTTTTCCAATTAGGTGTAAACATTTTGTTACCTTTTCCTGGGTTTCCTCCCATTGGCCCATCCTCTTCTCTATCCTCTTATTGAATTGATTTTCAATAAACTAATATTGATTACTTAAACATTAGCAGAACTGAATTTATAAACTAGTTTCAGTTCTCGTGGATTTAATTTGATTATCCTGAATCACTACAAATACTTTTTGGACACAAGTGAGGGCTCTGAATTTCCACTGTTCCTGAGTACAGCTTACAAAGCAGAACAGATGTAACGTGTTAAGAACCTAGTAGCAGTTAGTTGAGTGTAATGGGAAGTAATCTGCCACCTTTTGGTGTGGCCTATTTGCAAAGACTCTCAACTTCACCAAACTCTACTCAGGCTTCTCTGAACTCTCTTCTCAATGAGGCCTTTTGGGCTTCCTTCGTCATCTCTGCATTGTCTAGTTTTAGCCAGAATCCTGCTAAGTCAGTTCAACAAGAATCCCCTACCCACACTATCCAATCATCTTCAATATCTGATTGTGTGCCTTATCCTTCACCATCCCCCAGGTGACATCTTATCACCTTGACCTGCCTTCACAAGAATCCTATTAGGTCAGTTTAGCTAGAATTCTCCCTGATGTATCCTCCTCTTTATAATTTCCATCCACTGAACTGCTCACCCTGCTCCTGGGCTATAAATTCCCCCGTTTTCTTTGTTGTATTTGGAGTTGAGCCTGACTTCTCTCTCCTACTATAAAACCCCATTGTAGTAACTGTCGGTATACCTATCATGATAGTCCTCCTTAAACAAAGTCTGACATCATCTTTAATAAGTGTTATGAATAATTTTTTTAACAATATCTAAATTCCCAGGAGAAAGCTGTTTAGCAGTGATGCAGTAATAAATTATTTCTTACTTTGCCTCTTTACGTAATTATTTGGAGGTAGTTTTGTAGAGCTGTACTGTCATTTGTGCTAAATGTCAAAAATAAAGCAATCTTGGACACATATTTTTATTTTGCTTGTTTTCAGACTGAAACAGCTGTTCAGAAAAGCAGGAAAATTACTGTTTTCGTCTGCACTCAGGGAATGCCAACTAAAGCCTCACACCTGGAGTTAGCATTCCTGGGCTGTGCTCCAAGCTGCCAGTGCTGTG